>NC_089254.1:37598853-38900693 GCF_963930625.1 Muntiacus reevesi
GAAAGAATAGATATGCAAAGCTAAATAAAGGTAGATAAAGAAAATTTATATACGTTAAAGATTAACTTTCAGTACTTTAAATATATCCTGCCATTCCATTCTGGCCTGTAGATTTTCTGCTGAAAGAACAGCTGTTAAGCAAATGGGTTTTCCCTTGTATGTTACTTGTTACTTCTCCCTTACTGCTTTTAATATTCTTTCTTTGTGTCTGGGCTTTGTTAGTTTGATTAGTATGTGTCTTGGTGTGTTTCTCCTTGGGTTTATCCTGTATGGGACTCTTTGTGACTCTTGCACTTGATTAACTATTCCTTTTCCATGTTGGGGAAGTTTTCAACTATAATCTCTTCAAAATTTTCTCATACCCTTTCTTTTTCTCTTCTTCTTTTGGGACCCCTATAATTAGAATGTTGGTGCATTTGATATTGTCCCAGAGGTCTGAGACTGTACTCAGTTCTTTTCATTCTTTTTACTTTATCCTGCTCTTCAGAAGTTATTTCCACTATTTTATCTTCCAGTTCACTGATTTGTTCTTCTGCTTCAGATATTCTGCTGTTGATTCTTTCCAGAGTATTTTTAATTTCAGTAATTGTACCATTTGTCTCTGTATGCTTATTCTTTAATTTTTCTAGGTCTTTGTTAATTTTTCTCCATTTTGTTTTCAAAGTTTTTGATCATCTTTACTAACATTTTTCTGAATTCTTTTTCAGGTAGTTTGCCCATTTCCTCCTCATTTATTTGAACTTCAGTGTTTTTTATTTGTTCCTTCATTCGTATAATATTTCTCTGCCATTTCATTATTTTTTATAACTTATTGTGTTTGAGGTCTCCTTTTCCCAGGCTTAAAGGTTGAATTCGTTCTTCCTTTTGGTTTCTGTGCTCCTAAGTCTGGTCCAGTGTTTTCTGTGAGCTTTGCATAAGGTAAGATTTGTGCTGAGTTTTTGTTTGTTTATTTGTTTGGTTTTCCTCTGATGGGAAAGGCTGAGTGAGGTGGTAATCCTCTCTGCTGCAGACTGGGTTTGTATTTTTGTTTCAGATGAGGTGTCCTGCACAGGCGCTACTGGTGGTTGTGTGATGCCAGGTCTTGTATTCAAGTGGTTTTCTTTGTGTGAGTTCTCACTATGTGATACTACTTAGGGTTAGTTCTCTGATAGTCTAGGGTCTTGGAGTCAGTGCTCCCACTCCAACGGCTCAGGGCTTGATCTCTGGTCAGGAACTAAGACTCCACAAGTGGTTTTTAATGACATTACATGAGATTAAAACAAATATCCAAAAATGAGAAAATAAAGATGAACTCCACATAAATGGGTTTTTTTTAAAATCAGGCAAATAATAATTAAAATAATGGAATATAAACATATATGTATACACCCATGAGCAAAGTCAAAAGAGTCCAACAAAAATAAAGTACAACAGATTGACCCAGCAAGCAAAGGAAATCAAAAATTATATTTACAAGTTAAGAACAAAACTAACTAAAACACAAACCAGAAAACAAAACTGAAACAAGAAGCTAAGTGGGGAATAAAGCAATGAAAACAAAATGAACAAGTATGTTGAGAGGAAATGAAAGAAAGAAAAGAAAGAAACATAGATAGGCAAAGTTAAAAAGAGGTAGATGAGGAAGTTTTATATAAATAAAGATTAACTGCAAGGGGAAAAGAACAGTAGGAAATGATAACAAAGGAAGAAATGTAGAAAAAATATACTAGATTTTAAAAAATTGTAAGTTAAAATTATAAAAAAGAGGAAACAAAACAAAAGAAGAAAGAAAACAAAACAAAAAAAAGGATAACTGCAGAACTGCAAAATCCCTACGTAGATGCAGAGGTTTATAACAACAATAAAAGGTGTGACTGAATGTACACATATACATATTCACCCCTAAGCAAAATCAAAACCATCTGACAAAAATAAACTAAACGGATTGACCAGGTGAACAAAGGAAACCAAAACTTATGTCTACCACAACAAAACTAACTAAAGAATAAACTGGGGAGAAAAAAAAAGAAAACCAAATTGAGGTGCCAATCGGCGGATATAGCAATGAAATTAAAACTAGCAAATATGCTGAGAGGAAATGAAAGAACAAAAAGAAAGAAAGAATAGATATGCAAAGTTAAATAGCAGTAGATAAAGAAAATTTATATAGATTAAAGATTAAATTCAAGGGGAAAAGAATAGCAGGAAAAGCAAACAAAGGAATAAATGTATAAAAAATAATGACAGGTTTAAAAATTAAATATTAAAATTAATGAAAGAGAAAAAACTGAAATATTCCCCAGAACTGCAAAAGCTTAATGTAGAAGCAGGGGTTGATAACAACAATAAAAAATGTGGCTGAGAAAAAAAATGTTCAAAAGCTTAATTAGATTTCATAGTTCCAATAAAATTGACAACAACTACAGAGGTGGAAAAGGACAGAGAAAGAAAAAAAAAAAATCCAAAACAATCTACATAAGAAGTCAAAACATAAGAAGCATAAGTGTTTTTCTTGAGTCACTGCTGCCAGACTCCCTTCCTTGCTGATGTCACAGCCCACCTCACCTCCCTAGGATGCCCTCCAACACGGTGCTGATCTCTGGACCTGCTGTGGGGGCAGCTCAGATTCTAATCTGGTCCTGCTTCTGTGTATTCTTACCTCCAATGTTCACAGCTATCAGAACTAGTGCATTTTCTTTAGTGGGTGCTCTCAATGACCATTTATATATTCCATAGAGACAGAGTCTGCCTAGTTGATCGTGTGGATTTAACCTACAACTTGTACAGTTGGTGGGAAGGCTTGGGTCTTCTTCCTTAGCCACACTGCCTCTGTGTTTCAATTGTTTTATTTCCACCTCTGCATGTGGGTTGTCCACTGGGGTTTGCTCCTGAGGCTGCCCTGGAGGACTTGGGTTTGCCCATGTGAAGGCCATTTGTGGAGGTGGTGCAGCTGCTTGGGTAGTAGGGGTTCTGGCAACACCTGGTACTCAGGAAAGCTGGCAGCTAGGGCAGCCAGAAATATAGTGCTCTAGAAGGGTATGGCAACCAGTATTGGCCAATATGCTCCAGTATTCTTGCCTGGAGAATCCCCCTCCCTGACAGAGAGGCCTGGCAGGCCACAGTTTACAGGGTCGCAAAGAGTCAGACACTTCGGAAGCGACACTGTGCGCATAGACACAAGACATTTTTTTGCCTGTGGCATCTCTGCCCCAGTGAGAGTTGAGCATGAAGGTGGCACAGCTGCTTGGCTGTGCCTGGGTCCCTGGCAGCACCAAGTGTGCAGGGACATAGGCTGCCTCCACCACAGGAGTTATGGAGTCTATCATAGTCTTTCAGAGTCCTTTTTTCAAGCCTCTTGTAGCTGGCACTCAGAGGGCCTCTTTGACAGTCTTTCTCCATAGCTCTGCCCCTTCAGACACTTAGAGGGCTCCCTTGCCTGGGGTCCTTCTCTGTTGTTCGGAGTGCCAGGCACACAAAGGGCCCCGGGCCCTGACCCCCCAAATCTCCTGCTGTCTGGGGTCCTACTCTGCAGATCAGCACATCAGGCACTTAAAGGGGCACCTTGGTGGGGTCCTGCTCTAGTTCAGTGCTCAGGAGTTTGATGGGCCAGCCTCTCTATTGTTCAGCTGCCAACCCTGGTGTGTGGGGAAAGACAGGCTATGGTGACGGCTCTACCCCTTACGTGTGACTCAGCAGTATCGCCTTGCTTCCATGGCTACCCAACTTTCCTCCACAGGCATTTGTAACCACAATCTCCTCTCTTATAACCCCTCAATCCATCTCTCAGCAATCAACAGCAGCCCTCGCTCTGGGATTGCTCCACAATCCCTTAACTCCAGCTCTCAGCTGCTGCTCCTTCCAGGGGACCTCCATCCTTGTCAGGGGTATGAATTTCTGCGACAAGGGCTGCCTGATTCTCATTTCATTTAGGCTTCTGTGGAAGCTAATCTGTGGATTAGCTATTTCACTCTCAGCCTTAAATGTTTCTCCTCTGACTCAGACAATTGCCCCAATGTAGGGATCAGACCCTTGCTTCAGTTTCCCCACCTGCCGAGGGAAGGTCCAGTCCTACTAACACTCCTGTTTTTCCCTCTAGTCCCTTTGTCCTACTGAGTTTTGGGTGGTTCTATATATTCTTTTCCACTGGTCAGGTCCTCCTATCCACTCTCAGCTGGTGTTCTGCAGCACTTCTGTGTCTTAAGGTGTACTCCTGGTGTATTCATGGAGAGAGATGTACTCCACGTCCACCTACTCCTCAGCCATCTTGTTCTCCCATTTTGGTATTCTTGATTTACCTATATGTGTGGTACTTTGAATTCTCCCTGAACCATTCTTTGTAACATTTATCTGTGTCCCTTATTAACAGATGAGTTAAATCAAATATTTGGCATATGTTTGTTTCCTATTTGTATGAGAGCATTGATTTATTTTGCAAAACTTATAAGACCCAAATATAGTATTTATAGATGTAGTCAGTTACCCTTATGAATTTTCTTAAAAATTCCAAAGGCAATAACACTCAGCCTAGCAAAATTTCTTAAAAATCTACTTTCTCTTTCTTACACAAACATATATACACAAACAAATACAGTAGAAAAGAGAGAAACAACTGTCATCACCTTCCAATTAATTCTTCATCCACTCTCCACACTCTCCTCTCTTCATCCACTACTTCTTGTCTCAGTCTTCTTTTGTCTTTTTTTCAGGTTATATTCTTTTATCTGTACTTTCCTTTTATTTTAAACTTGGGTCTTTGTTTCTCACACACTACTACATCTCACTTTTTAACCATAATTTTCCACAATTTCTGCAGTTAATCTAGTAGACAATTCTCTTGTGTGGAAATCAAAGAAGGGACGCTATGCTTATCCACACATTAATTATTATACCCATTTCTGTCATATAGTTGACAAAAACTTTTTGGAAATGCATAGAATATGAAAGTAGCTAGTTTCATCTTGCAGTGTCAAGGGCAGGGAAACTCTAAGAGAGAACAAAGGGGCTTGTTATGGGAATTTAAAACCCAATGAGGTACACACAAGTCCTGCTCAAAATCTTTTTGATCATAGTAGGAGGTTTCAGACAACCTTGACAGAAAAATTGTTAGTTTTGGTGAACAGAGGTTCATTCTTGGTGTGCACATACAATAACAGAGCAAGGTAGTACCTGCTTTCTTTTTTTTTTTTTTCTTTTCTGTAAATCCACTATCTTATGCGCCTACTGCTTACTTAATTATACTAAGTTACTCGTCTCTCCAAAATTAAAAGTGCACTATTTTCATAAATCAAGTTTTGAAGTGTCCTGTGCTCTATTCTGAATATATTCTTTCTAGTCAATTAATTCTCCTCCACAAGAAGTACATGTCAAGTCAAAGCAATACTTTTATTCTGAAAACATCTGCTCATGTAGACATTTAACTGATTGTGCAGATATTACTTCTGTTGTAAACCTTCCACATCCTCCCGCCCTCTCCACCATGGTCTATTAGGCAATGTCTAGACAAGGAAGTTATTTTGTTCAGTTAGCTCTGGATGTTTGGAGTGCAAAATAATAATCTTCACAGAAGGAAAGAAAGCATAATATGTGAAGGAAAAGTCTCTAGTGAAGCTAAGCCAATCCTATTTGATAGCTAGTTTCTAGAATTTACTTCCTGAACTTGATGCTGCTTCTCTTTCTATAAATATGTTCTACCTGTGTATGTTTTAGTAATCTTCACATAGCCAAGGGCTGTGTTTAACAGTCATCAAGCAGAAACATAAATCTTTCTTTAGTATATGTTCCTGTGTGCAGTCACGTGCATCTATGTATCAGCACTGGGGGTAGAGGAAAGAGAACAGAGCAGATTTGTGTGTCCGGAAACAGACTAGTATAAATATGCATTGCTGTGTGGTTAACATAGTTTACATCAATGAGAACAAAATAACTGTGACATTTACCTCTAAGATCTGTGAAATCACATGTGTCTGGGGAATACTGAGTGGAGGAGAGCATGTTGCACTGAGACTCTCAAAAGTTAGATTTCCATTTTCCTTGAGTATCCTAAAAGCACCTTATTGCAATAATTTGAAAACATATCAATTGAACTCATTATTTTAATTTGCAATATCTTTTATTTGACTATGGACTATCACACTTTGAATCTATTCTTACTACCTTGAGTTTTTGGTTATCTTTCTTAATGCTACACACATACCACATATCCCATATGAAATTCAGGTAACTTTAAGACAAATGTGCCATCCACTAGGAATCCTCCTCCTGCAGTCCCCTGGACTTAATGGCTTGATCACGCTAACTGAATATATCACATGTGTATTATATTTAGTACTGTTTAAGTGTCTTTCTGACCAGACTCTTAGCTACTTAAGTGCAAACACTGTGTGTTATTTATGTTGATATATCAACCCTTTCTTGACCCTTCAACCTGTAATTGTGTAAGTAAAATTTCTCTAAAATGCCTAAAGAACATTTAAAACTAATTTATCACATTTAAAGTAATTCCAACTTCCGATATCTCCATTGCTGATTCACACCTTCAGTGGTCTCCAAAATAGTACTTTTTCTCAAAGTACATCTCTATGAATCCTTAACCATCTTTCTCCAGAAACACATTTAAACTGTCTCTATTGTTGAAGGAAAAATTCAACAATATATATATATATATATATATATATTCGTGAATATATATATTCATGAATGAATGAATATATCTGGCAATACTCGAATTTAGAGACATAGTTTTAAACCCTAGATCCTATAGAACAGCCCTCTGTTTATGTAAAAGGAGACTGAGGTTGAACAGTTAGTAGAGTGACCTTTGACTTTTCTTTCACAGTATCATTGGCAAGTCATTTGTTGACACTGTAGGAATTGTACCTGAAAAGAGCAGTGCGCTTAAGAAAAGTGTAATTTATGCTGCTGATTTTTTTCCTTTTATTATTGCTCTTTATTTCCAGGAATCTCTAGATTCCTTTCAAGATGGGAGAAGCAATCTTATTCTTTTTTTTATTTTTGGTGCCCTCCTCCACAACACCTAAGTAATCCTTTATACAGAGAAGATGCTCAATCTAATCTAATGCCCTAAATTCCTCCTAATCTTCTTTCATAGCCTCTCATTTGGTTTGCTCTTTTATCACCCTAAAGAGATAGGCTTTCTAGATCTAAACTCTAAGTTCAGTGGACACCCTAGTCAAGTTATTTAGTATATTCTGTAATGCATAACTTCTAAAGTTACATACTTCTAATAAACATATATATTATTGACTCAGTGGATCATGGGTCCTTTCACCAACACTCAAAGGAAATCAGAGATTGAACAAATGAATTAAGATACTACTATATTTACATAAAATAGAAATCAAAGTAATACTATACTTGTAAAATAAGAAAGGTTATTTGATCTGTCCAGTTTTACATGTAAAAGTATTTCTTTAAAGAATCTCAGGATGTCCTTAAATTGATCCAGAAAATATATGCAAAAAATTAGTCAGATACCCATGATACAGAATGTTATTGTTAATTTATGGTAGTTCTATTCCTGTTGTATCTGTATAAACAGATTTTAAAAGTTAGTAATACACTCCTCTTATCAAAATAGGCACAGGACATTATAAATCAACTATACTTCAATAAGATAAATTAGGGAAAAAATAGGCATAGGACAAACTCATTTAAACAACCTGCTTATTTTAGACACCTCATTAATTAGAAATGTCATGTTTGATTATAAAAATTATGGATTTGCTGCAAAGGAAAAATTCCTCAAATCCATTGAGACTAAAATAAGAATAAATAGAACATACAGATTTTTATATTCACTTTAACACTTTTGTTGAAAAAATTGGAACCACAAGAAGTATAATTATTAAATAGAGAAAAAAATGTAAATAATTAATTCCAAACAAGGGAAGTGAGAATCTATGATATGAGGGAAAAGGAAGGGAACAAATGAAAGGATTACAAAGTTCACTGGAAAAATATAATTTAAAAAGAGAGTGAAAACATAAAATTATGGAGGGGTATAAAAATAATATAGATACAAGAATATTAAGATTAGAAGTCTATGTACCTAAAGTGTGGAGAAACAGAACACTGCTTGACAATCAGTGGGGATTTAGCAGGTACAACCATTATGAAAAATGCATTCTTTTCCAGTACAAGAAGCTGCAACTTGAAGTACGTTCTATTATAAATGCCTGTATTTTACTTATTTTTTTAAATTGTTTGTATTATACCTCTAGGGGAAAATATATCTTAGATAATAAGCCTAAGATGTTAAATTAATGTTACTTAAAATAGTCACGTTTATAAAAAACCTACGACTAAGCAGAACTGTCAATTAAGAAAATTAGGAACATTTTTTAGAGTAGGAAATCTATATAGCAGATAGTTTATATTTTTATATTAAAACAAGATATTTTAATCATATTATTTTATATAGCCCTATATTCAATTTTATTTGGTGTTTTCAGCCAGAGAAGAACTTATTTGAACTCTAACCTATTTTTGAAAAATCCCCAAAATCCTAACACTACTTATCCTTAAACCTTCGGGGAACTAGAAATCAATGTTTGGCATTATTCCTGTTTTCTATTAGAATATCTAATATTTATCACAGGTAGTTACTGGGCAGATTATCAATGTATTTATGATAAAGGCATCAGCTTTTTTAACAGTAAATTATATTTAAATGTGACTAATATAGTCATACTTTTTTCAGCAGGTAAAATATCCATTTGTCTTTTAAAATTATAATTAGCCTTTGCAAAAGAACAGTTATAAAAAGGGAAAAGCAGATCATTTCTAGAGTGTTCTATCAGGAAAACACACTCTATTCAGCATTTTCCCATTATGTGACCCCTTAAATGAAAAATATTTATATTGTAACCATTAAATGAGGTAATTAGATTTTTAAAAAATTTAAATTGATAGTAATTATATAATGCCCTAATCACAGTCAGTATCTAAAAATTTGTAATATTTTGAAGCTATAATTTGGGATAAAACATGTATATTCTGTAGAAATATTTACTTTCTCTTTTTAACTCTAAATAAAATGCAATGACCCAATCCTTTATTGTAGAGTTTACAAATTGGTAAAAAAGCAGATGCATAGCGCTGACAGTTCTGTTTACTTATACAGCAGCTAAAGAATTGTCCTTTTCAAGTCAATAACCCCACCTAGGAAAAAATGTCCATTGTATCACCGGTTAGCAGTGACAGTTATCTGAATAAAGAGATTTTTTTCTTTCCTTTTCTATGACTTGATTCCTTTTTGAATAAATTAAAGTGAGTAGAACTACAGTAGCTGTCCTGTATAATATAAAGTCTACATTAAGCTGCCACCTCAAAATATTCCCAGGTGATGCAAGTGTAATTTTGTTAAATAGTACTTAATGACTCAATCTAGATACTGGTTTACCTAGGCCCTTAGGTATTCACTCAGTGTAAGTCTTCAGTAATGCTTCTAAAACTTGTATAATGTGAGTCAAATAAACCTCCAGACAAGAACCAAAAGTCATGCATTTCATGCCTAGCAAAATGAAGTAAAGTTTGTTATTCATAAGCCTTGAGATAGATGCAAAAGCAGTAGCTGCTATTAATCAACATCTTACATAGAAATAGGAAGGCCGAACTTCTAGTGTTTGGGTCTCTTAGAAAACATATAGTAGACTTTTATTCATTTAAACCATTCCACACTATTCCAAGTTATTTTCACTTCACTTGTACTTCCATTAAAACAAAACAGGAAACTAACCCATAATCTTCCAAAAAAAGCTAAAATAGTATGATCCAATGAAATGAAAGCTGTATTGTATTCTCTAAATCTATAATGTATATACAATTTGAAGGTTGATAATATTTACACAGTGGCTTGGAATTTCCCTCAGAGACAAGCTCAGGGACAAATATCTGGTTGAAAGGTAGTGAAGTGTGAAGATTCATTAGAACAACAAGTATACCACATTGTATGATATTTTTAGGAGTGCTCTAAGGGAGAAGAACATAATTTCTACCAAGAACATAATTTCCATGCAAAATAACTTCCCCTTCAAAAGTAAAGCAGTTATAGTCTAAACTTTTTCAAGAAGGGGATGGGGAGGAGCCCAGGCAGACGTGAGGCAGGGAGAACACAAGCATGCTTCACAGGTGAAAGCCAAGCCCCAGAGCTGGCAGGTGCGTCAGCTCTCCAAGACCTTTGACAAGATCTGTGGATTCTTGCTGATACACCTAGTCCAAAAGCCGGTCAGACTCAGGAAACTTTTAGGTGGTACTTAACCTCTTTAACACCTCAAGGATAAAGCAGAAACAATGAACTCTGTGTAAACTAGGTGGAGAAGCCCTGAAAATGAAGAGGAAACGGCGCAAGGGGCAGGAGGTCCACCCTAGCTTGGCGCCCCGAGCTGCTGCACTCCTCAGTGCTGGCGGGACCGACATTCCTGGACCGGCTGCGTCTATCAGGTGCTGGCCATAGGCGAGGCCCCATGAGTCCACTGGGTGCCCGGGGAAGATGTGGTAGAAAGGTGGCCTGCAGCCGGAGCTGTGGTGTTTGGCCACCTCAACTGGCCTGGAAGTTCTAAATGCAGGGGCAGTTATGGACAGCTTAGAAGAGAAACATCTGGAGGCTGAAGGTAAACTGAATATGGAAGCAAGACCAGGACCTCAATTTCTTACAAGCTCGGGGTTTCTTAGGAAATGCCCCCTCGGCCTTGGGGAAATCAGCGCTGGACTTGCCTGTGCAAGTTTCCATTTGACTGGAGTGATGGGGAGGGAAGCATTCAGTGCTTTAAATCGGTTTAAAATGCTAAGTTTCATGATTGTGAACAAGGTGCAGAAAAGTCAGTCGCAAAGACTCGGCAGGAATGCAGCCGATGGGTTTGTGATTATCTGAAGAGGCCGGAGCGCTTTCTTCAGCTCGGTGCCAAAGTTCCAAAGGGTACCCCGCTGTTCTCCCGGGCTGTGGGAACCTGCCACTGACCCAGATGGCAGAGATGGAAGCCTGTGTAAACTAGGTGGAGGAGCCCTGAAAATGAAGAGGAAACGGCGCGGTGTGGCCCGTGCCCCTCCACCGAGCGGGATCTTCTCAGAGGATGCGGGGGACGTGGTTGCGCTTCACCAGTTGGGCCATGCTTGGGTTGGCTTGCTGCTGGTACACACGGAGGCGGTGGTGAAAGGCTTCTCTGTACCAGAAACAAACGCTGCTTTGCGCTTGGCTCTGCTGCTGGAGAGAAACCAGCTCGTCTTCACCAAGGAGCTGCTAATTGAGAGAGTGTGCTTGGCCCTAGGCGGCCGCAGATTGTCCAGGACCATCCCCTTCACAAGATCCCTTCCCAGCCGCAGGAGGCCCTAAGGAAGGTCACCCGCACCACCCACTCCATGGGGAAGCAGTCCGGTGTGGGACTGAGCATCCAGCCCTTCTCCTTCCCGGAGGCACCCGAATGCCTCACAGGTGTCAGTGCGTTTCAACCAGGACCTCCAGCAGATAATGGGCCACAAAGCAAAAGTGCTGGATGCTGAGGCCTACAGGCGCATAGAGAAAGCGCACAGGGCTGCCTGGAGAGGCAGCAGGTGCTGGCGAACCCCAACTGGAAGAGGGAGTTATAAAGCGTGAGGCCTCGGTGCCCGCCGCTCATCGGACTAAGAAAATGGCGCCTCAGATGGAGTGACACCTGACGCAGAGAAACAACGTGTTGGCGGGGAGCCTGAGAAGGAAGAGTTGTCTTGGCCAACGTAGTTTGACCTCCATTATGGTGCCTATGGGGATGTGGTGTTTCCTTCCAGTGGATCTGGTAAGTGAACTTCTTACTTAGCTGTACTTCAAATTTCTTTTCATTTGAGATTTGTACCTTGTACTAAGTTTTGGCTGGTCGCTGGCGAAGGGCTTGAGATCCATTAATCGCTTTTCCTACCCATGATTAGCAGATGTTTCTGCAGAGATAAAGACAACCAAAATAAAACAGGGCTTTTAAATTACTGCTTGTACCGGTCCTTCTTACCCTTTAGGTTTCTCACACATCTCTCCACAAAATATTTTGAGGAAGAGAAAGATGTTCCTCCAGAGAGGAGTATTCACACTGGACTGAGTTCCTAAAAATGTCCTATTTGTCCTTACATAGAAATCTTCCTAAAAAGAACTCCCTGTGGCTAATACACTCATTACAACCCATCACTCCATTTTTGCCATGTGTTACATAACTAAGAAATTCACACTTAAGGTTCCAGTTTAGACATCAGAATCTCTCATAAGTTCACTAGATAGGGTTCCTCTCCTGTTTGTGAAAGCATATGCTGCTTTTTCACTTCTCCCCTTACATTAAAACAACTTACACAGCTAATCCCTCATTGGACTATGAACTTCTGGAGGAGAAGTGACGTGAATTTAACTCTTTTAATAAAAGAATTGAAGCCAGTGAAGTAGCAGAAAAGGAAATGGCTTTTTTTCCCCCTTTCCTCCTAACTAGTGCTTTAAAACATTTCTAATACTTCCTTCCTAGCCTTGCATAGAATCTTTTGATATAAATTTCAGTTGTAAGAACAAGTCTCATTTTAAAAATTGACTCCTCTTGGTATTAAAAAGTTCATTCCACTTTAATTTAAAACTTAAAACTCATAATGCAAAGCCTCTCCCCACTTGGCTTGGACACTGATAGTGGGGAGGCAAACATGGTATTTTTCACTCTTTCCTCTCAACTTCTTACCCATTATTTCTGTGTCTCATTTCCTTTTCCAGTGTATTTCGAGAGAAGATGAGAACATATCTTTTGTGATTCCTTTTATTATCATCTGAACATTCTGTGTGTCTGGCCCTAAATGTGAATTATTTTATTGGTTGTATTAATAGATACTTCTGAGAGTCCCGTGGATCTCTGCATATGTCATGGTTCCATTCAGTTTCCCACCTCCTGGAAGTACTCTCCATAGAGTTACATTTCTGGACTCTTTTTCCCCAACACAGCTCCCTCTTGCACAGGGTGCTGTCAGGATAGTTCGAGCCTGACTATTTGTACAGCATTTTTGCTAGGCCATTGGGTACATCTATATCCTTGCCAAATGTTGCTTACAAGGGTGCAGGGTGCTTTTGCTACATGACTTTGTCCTTACCTTGCCCTGTGGACCCAGATGATACTCAACACCAGACGTTTTGTTCATAAATATTCCCCAAGCTATGGCAATGCATGTCAGACTTGCTTTAAATTATTTAAATATACTCTGGCCTAATAGCCCCAGAGATAGCCTAGTGAGTTTCTGCTGTTTCGAAAGCTTCCAGGAGCGGAGTCAGTAGCATGAAACCCTTCTGGAGTACTTCTTGTTTGTATTGAGATTGTAGATACAGGAAGAAAGAGAAACATCACAGCACTTTGCCTAAGCTGACTACTCACTGCTTCTGTGAATTCTCTGTTCATGTTTCCAGTCTTCTTTTATATATTACAGACATGGGTGAATTGTGTTTGCTTGAATCCCATGGATGGAGGAGCCTGGTGGGCTACAGTCCACGGGGTCGCAAAGAGTCGGACATGACTGAGCGACTATTCTCATTTAGTAAGATCAACTTGGATGTAATTAGAATCACTACTTAAAATGAAGAGGCTCTTACTTCTTCATTAAAAAGATATATATAATTTACAAAAGGAGACTCAATCAAATTTACTTTATTAAAAATGGGAAATATTAACACAACTATCTGAAAATAAGAAATATATCTCTTCATTTTAAAATTCTATTTTGAAAAATTGCCAAATATTTTAATCTACTCCATGGAAACTCACTGTTAATCGTTTGTTTTTTAATGTCCTAGAAATTTGGACTTAACACTTGTCTGTATAATCAAATACAAATATATGCTTTGTATATTAAATTAACTAGAGCCTTATGAGGTAATGTTTTAAAAAGTAGTAAGTTTTTATATCTATACATTTATATATATTGATGTTGTTGTTCAGTCTCTTAAGTCATGTCTGACTGAGACCCCATGGACTGCAGCATGCCAGGCTTCTCTGTCTTTCACTAGCTCCCGGAGTTGCTCAAACTTATGACCATTGAGTCACTGATGCTATCTAACCATCTCATCCAGTGCCACCCACATCTCCTTTTGCCTTTAATTTTTCTCAGCATCAAGGGTCTTTTCCAATTAGTTGACTTTCACATCAGTTGGCCAAGGTATTGGAGCTTCAACTTCAGTGTCAGTCCTTCCAGTGAATACTCAGGGTTGATTTCCTTTAGGATTGACCAGTTTGATTTTCCTGCAGCTCACAGGACTCTAAAGAGTCTTCTGCAGCACCACAACTCAAAAGCATCAATTCTTTGGCACTCAGCCTTCTTTTTGGTCCAACTCTGACATCCATACATGATTACTAGAAAAGCCATAGCTTTGACCATGTGGACCTTTGTCAACAAAGTGGTATCTCTGCTTTTTAAAACACTGTCAAGGTTTGTCATAGCTTTTCTTCCAAGGAGCAAGCATCTTTTAATTTTGTTTCCAGTTTGGCCCCGCCACTTCTTTCTTTCTGAATCTGTTAATAATTGCCCTCTGCTCTTCCCCAGTAGCATGATGGACATCTTTTGACCTGGTGTGCTTATCATCTGGTTTTGTATCTTTTTGCCTTTTCATAGGTTCTTGCAGCAAGAACTCTGGAGTGGCTTGCCATTCCCTTTTCCAGAGGACCACATTTTGTCAGAACTCTTCACTATGACCCATCCATCTTGGATGACCCTGCACAGCATTGTTCATAGCTTCATTAAGTTATGCAAACCCCTTAGCCACGACAAGGCTTTGATCCAAGAAAGAGATTTATTTATGCACGCATACATACATATATATCATTTGTAATCTATTTTATTGCAATTGAAAATCAACTTGGTTAATAGAAATTATCACAATATGTTTTTTATATAGGTAGGTCTTATAGTTTTTTTTGTAAGTTATATGCATCTTAATTTTTAAAATAAAATACAAAATGAGAATAATGATGTATAAGCTACATTTAACTGATTTCTTTTTTGAAACTTAATTAGCATTCCATAGATAACATGAGTAATACCATCCAAAGTACTTGCTTTAACAAATGTTACAATACAAAACTTTGGGACAGTTCCCTTTCCAAAAAAAAAAAAGGTAATTCACAGTTCTCTTTCATTTTTTAAAAAATTTTTATCTTTTGTAAGAGTTTCATTTTTTTTTAACTTTTCATTTTATATTAGCATATAGCTGATTATCAATGTTGTGACAGTTTGAGGTGGACAACAAAGGGACTCGGCTATGCTTATACATGCATACATTCTCCCCTAAACTCATCTCCCATCCAGGCTGCCACACAACATTGAGCAGAATTCCCTGTGCTATGCAGTAGGCCCTTGTTGATTGTTCATTTTAAACATAGCAGTGTGTGCGTGTTCATCCCAAACTCTGTAACTATCTCTTCCTCCCATTTTTACCCCTCAGTAAGCATAGAGTCATTCTCCTAGGTCTGTGAGCATGTTTCTCTTTTGCAAATAAGTTCGTTTATATCATGTCTTTGTAGATTCCACATATAAGGAACATCAGGCTTCCCTGGTGGCTCAGCAGTAAAGAATTCCCACCTGCCAGTGCAGAAAACTCGGGAGATTCAGGTCCCAGCCCTGGGTTGGGAAGAACCCCTGAAGAAGGAAGTGACAACCGACTCCAGTATTCTTGCCTGGAAAATATGGCCAGAGGAGCCTGGTGGTTGCATGGGGTCGCAAAGAGTTGGACATGATGACTAAATAGCAGCAATAAGGGATGTCATATGATATTTCTCCTTCTCTGTCTGACTTACTTCATTTAATATGATAATCTCTAGAATCTCCATCTATGTTGCTGCAAATGGCATTGTTTCATTCTTTTTAATGGCTGAGTAACATTCCATTGCATATATGTGCCATTTCTTCTGTGTCTATTCCTCTGTCTATAGACATTTAGGTTGCTTCCATGTCATGGCTATTATAAGAAACAGTGCTGCAGTGAACACTGGGGTGCATGTATCCTTTTGGATCATGTTTTTCTCTGGGTATATGCCCAGTAGTAGGATTGCAGGGTCATATGGTAGCTCAATTTTTAGTTTTTAAGGAAACTTTATAGTGTTCTCTATAGTGGCTGTATCAATTTACATTGCCACCAACAGTGCAGGAGGGTTCCCTTCTATCCATGCCCTCTTAAGCATTTATTGTTTGTGGATTTTTTTGATGATAGCTATTTTTGATAGGTGTGAAGTGATATCTCATTGTAGTTTTGATTTGCATTTCTCTAATTATTAGTGATGTTGAGCATCTTTTCATGTACCTCTCGGCCATCTATTTATCTTTTTTGGAGAAGTGTCTGTTTAGGTCTTCTGCCCATTTTTGTATTGGTTTATTTTGATGAGATTAAGCCTCATGAACTGTTTGTTAATTTTGAAGACTCTTCCCTTATAAGTCTCAGCAGTCACAATTATTTTTTTTCCAGCATGTGGTGGTCTTTTCAAGTGTTTTTTTCACTATTTTCTTTGCTGTGGAAAAGCTTTTGAGTTTAAGAAGGTTGCATTTGTTTACTTTTGTTTTTATTTTCATGCTTCTGGGAGATGAAGTGAAAAAGATACTGCTATGATTTATCTCTGCATCTGTTTTCCTCTAGGAGTTTTATAGTGTGCGGTCTCAAATTTAGATCTTTAATCTATTTTGAGCTTATTTTTTTATAGTGTATTTTCATTTTTTTTTCACTTGTAGCTGTCCAGTTTTCTGAGCACCATTTGTTGAAGAGACTGTCTTTCAAACATTGTATACTTTTGCCTCCCTTGATTTAGATTAATTGGCTACAGGTACATGAGTTTATTTCTGGGCTTTCTATCTTGTTCCATTGATCTATATTTCTATATTTGTGCCAGTGCACTACTGTGTTGATGACTGTAGCTTGTAGGATAGTCTGAAGTTAGGGAACTTGATTCTTCCAGCTCTATTTTTCTTTGTCATTGCTTTGGCTGTTTGGGGTCTTCTATGTTTGCATATAAATCTTGGTGGGTTTTTTGTTGTTGTTGTTGTTGCTCTAGTTCTCACAGTTCTCTTTTAATTGCATTTTAATATATTTTCAGACCTGAAAAATGGAGAACTGTTGTTTTTTCAGTAGATAACATTTAGGCTAAAGCAATATTAGGCTAATACAACATTAGGCTAAAGCTTATTTTTTTATCATAAGACCTTGAGAAAAAAAGTTGTACACATGAGAAATTTCTCATAAGAGAAATTAAATTCCCTTACTATAGGCCTGGACTTCCCAGGTAGCACTAGTGATAAAGAACTCACCTGACAATGTAGGAAACATAAAAGACAAGACGTGGGTTCAGTCCCTGGATCGAGAGCATGGCAACCCAATCCAGTATTCCTGCCTGGAGAATCCCATGGACAGAGAAGCCTGGTGGGCTATCGTCCATAGGGTTGCAAAGAGTCAGACACAACTGAAGCTACCTAGCACGCACTATAGGCCTAAAATGAAGTTTAACTATAAAGGAAGAAGGTTTATTAAGCAGTCTACATCAGAAATATATATTTCATTCAGTAATAAGTAGCTAAAGTGGAACTGAATAAAATAAAACTTAAATATCTCTGTGAAGAGTATGATTGATATCAAGGAAGCTACTCATATATTCGAAACCAGCCATATAGTTAAACATCATCACCCCTTCCTAACAAACCTAAATTTATACAGTGCTAAAAGGAAGTAGTTTATAAGTAGATAACCAACTTCTATCTAGAGTTACACTCTGACACCACTCAAATGTAGGAAACTACTCTTCCTGGTCCATGGTACTGATTCTTATAATGGTATCAGACCATTCCTGACTTTTTAGTACAATGAAGTTGTTTTTTGTGTTCTTTTTTTTTAGGTTACTATAATTTAATTTTCTGAAATGTTCTTTCATATGAATTTATTACCAGACTTCTAAAGCTTTTTAAAAGGGAGCACAAACATCTGATGTAATGTATTATTTAATAGAATTAGAGGATGTGACAATTTTTATATCACTAGAGAAAATATGATACACCCCCCTCAAATATGCTGATTTCAGATGTTTAATACTAATCTAACTACTCCTTAATACAAATATCACCAAAAACTTCATGTAAATTATGGAAAGAGTATGAACTGTATAGCTGTATATCCTGACAGAAAGAGAGAGAAGGATTAGGGAGGTAGGAATAGGGATCAAGGAAAAGGATGAACCAGACTGCCTCATGGATATTTGTAATCATTAAAGAAAACTTTTACTCCAGAAAGTTAATGATGCTAAAAATCAACTGTATCATTTTGTAAAGTTTGAAGACAAAATTGAAAGAACAGCTATGTTATCCTCAAAAATGCCATTGTGTAGTTGTCTAGACGGGAAATAGCAAAGTCAAGAAGTAAAAGATTGGCCCTTCATCAAATGATAAATCCTTAGGAGCAAATTCCCAAATGATATCATTCTGTGATTGAATGTGTTTGGGCAAAGAATTGGGTCAAATGCTGTATTGATCAATCAGGACGTCTGCCTCAGAGTAAAATGATTGAAATGAATCTATCACCACTACTGGAAAACTTTGATTTATGTTCTTATAGGAGATAATTGCACTAAATATAGTGAGTTTTCTCAGGAATGGTGAATTAAATAAACATTGCTGCAATTTGCATTTGTACAAGGTAAAAATAGGAGTTAGCTCTTTACTCACCCTTTTCAAAAAAGAAAAAAAAGAAATTTGCAGCTTTAAAATTGACCTCAATTATTTTGTAACTGTTGAGTGAAATGAAAAAACTTCATGGATTTCAGATATATCTTTATCTGTTACTTTGGAAAGTCATTTGAAACTCTCTGAGTCACTATTTTTGCTGTCTTTTAAACTATTTTAAGTAATACAGTGTTTATGTAATCCATTTTGAATGCTGTGCTTAACCTAAGTGTAAGGGATTGGTTTTAGTTTACATTTATTTCAGTATGGGGTTTGTAGTGAACCCACCTGAAGAAGTTTTTGAATCAGCATTTCAAGTGCCATTATTCATCCATTATAAAACCTTTAGAACAAATTGCTTTAGTAGAAGCACCTTTTAAATATAATCAATTATTCTTATATATTATTTATATTAATTGGTACCATGCACATGACTCTTTCTGAGCACTAAATTAGTTATGACAATTGCTAAGCAACAGGCAATGGCAAGGTACATCTATAATGAGAAAAGTTAAAAAGAAAAACACACAGTACAGAATGAGGCAAAATACACACTGCAATGAAAAGTTCACTCTTTTCCAAATAAGATGTGTAGAATGTCAAGATCAATCTGAAGCTGAAAGAATAAAAATTAGGCAGTTCTTTAAATTGTGTAGCCTTTATCATAATAGTAGTAATTAATGTAATTACTCCCAAATTAATGTAATTTTTAAAATTCACTTTAAAATGGAGGAGGCTATTATTATTATTTTATATTTGGGTGAAAACTACATGTTTTAGCTTCTGAAGAATACAGTGACAAAATTCTCACAACTTTGAGTGATTTTGGCCAATCGTTTTTCTAACTTTCAAGTTGGTTTGACTGGAAGAACAAAAGTTTTTACTGATTTCACAAGAATTTACTGTGATTCTAAACAATGTCCTTCCTATTTGTTTCCTATTAGGAAATGTTTGTTTCAAACCATTTATTTATTTACATATGTATGTATGTATACATGTGTGGATGCTACTAGACTTATCTAGAATTACCAGATAAGCTCTTTTTGAAATAAGAAGTTAATCATGGTAATAGACTAACATGATATAAACTTTGAACTTCTTTCCTTCTCATCTCACCCTTCTTTTTTACCTCTGTTTTTGTTCTGCTTTATTTATTTTTAATGGCTAAAACAATTTTGACTTCTCATGGAAGAAACCAGAGCCAGTGCCCAAATTATGAGAGATATTTGCCACGGGCTTTTGAGAAATCTTCTTTCATAAAACAGGCAGGTTTTCCTTAACAGAGTGACTGTTTAAGACAAAATAAATAAATAAACTGTTAGCAAATAAATTATATAGAAAATGTTTTAGAGTAAGATGAAAGAATACTACTAATTCCATAAGGCATTAAAGTGTCAAGGTATTGTTCATATAGTGCTTACTTCTAATATTACCTTGGGCAGTGATGAAAGTAAAAAATAAGAGGAAGTTAAAGTATGCTTTTGACTCTCCTACAGTGTTTATCTTACCCTCAAGTACATTTCCTCCTACATTTTGTAATAAGAGAATTTTGTTGTACTTAACCTGTTACTTTATGTCACAGCATGACCTGTTGCAACTTGCAGTACTTTTTTCCTTGACATTTCATACAAAGAAGATATCAAGAAGTTAGATTCCAAAGTAAAAACAAAATTATTTTCCTAATTTTGGGTGATACTAGCGAATTAAAATCACAAAGAATGCAAGTGACTTCATAGATTCTTAGACCATTCAAGATAAAAAAAACTCCACATATTAATAAGAAATTTAATTTCTCAGTACATGGGCTTGGTCTCTATTCTATCTGCCCTTAGACTTCTACACAGAGGGATTTAAATGAAAATTCTGTTGAGAATGGGAATTGTAAAATGAAATTTTAATATATATTTTTCTAAGGATACCCTGGCTTATAAAAACTACAGTACAGAGTTTAGTGTAATGTCTAAGTGAGGAAATAGATCAAACAAGCAAGCAAAGTTTAAAGAGTGCTTTAGCAGTCTTCTCAGTTTTCAAAGTAACTAAAATAGCAATAGCTTTTTAAAAAGAAGAAAACCAAATCATATCTGTAAATATAAACATGACAATCACTTAGCAAGCTCCATGATTCATCCTGTTTAAGTATGTAAATTAACTTGAGAGTTTGCATAGTCAAAAATTAGTGATTTAGCAGATTAAAGGTAAAAATCAATTTAAGGAAACAAAAAGCAAATTATAATTCAAATTATTTTCAAAACTTACATATTCAATAAATATTTGCTGTAGGTTTGATGAATGAATTAAAGGATAGATAGATAAAGCAAGTCAAACAATAAAAATTGAGAGAAACTTACAAAGATCAACCACATCTGTATAAGATGATTGTCATTTTTTGCATGCTGTATGATAATTAAAAACTAAATCATGATTAAATATGGTAAGGTAGCCAGGAATTGAAAATGTACACAATAAATTCTAAAAATTAAATGACTTCAAGTCGCACATATGGGTTATATATAAAAATAAATGGAAGCAACTGGTCTGCTCTTGGAATTATGCTGTATTCTGATTTTAAAAATAGCTTTAAAAGTACTTAGAAATGCAAAGATTTTATTTCTTTTATAATATGTACATTTCATTTCTTTTACCTTTGTTCCTATCAAATATAGCATTCCATATATCTTCAATCTTTTACCATGTTGATAGAGACCGTTAGCACTTGTCTGCAGATATTTCTTTCCAAGTTTGTCCACACCTACTAATTAAGCCAAATTGTAAAAAAAATAGAAAAGTTATTCCATGTATGTTACTAATTTTTAATAAAGGCGATTGTGTGATTTTGAATAGAATTGTATTAATCAGTTAAAGCATCATTCCTGTAAAAAAAAATTATGATGTAACACTTGCTACATATACTCAACAATTGTGGAGTGGGTCACACTTACGACAGATATTTAGAATTTTTTTTCAACATCAACTTTACCCAAAAGGTTATTATAATTTAAGTAAAAATGTTTATTTTTACAACTTTAATATATTATATAGGAGTAAAAAGAGACTATACTCATACTAAGAAAATATCTGTGAAGAGAGTGAAATTAAATCAATAATATGTTTATTTCTAAATATCTAAGGATCTGAGATAATGACGTCTAAAATGATTAATTTTATCATTTCTATCATAAATCTTGATATATTGCTGCTGGCTTCCTGCCATTTTACAAAATACTTCTGAAAAGCATATCCAGAAAGTGTCAAAAATGATGCTGAGATTATATTGTTATGGTTTGAAAATTATTCTAAATATACTTTTTCAGAAATAAACTGTGCTTATACATGTAAAGCATAAGCACACACATGTATGTACACACATATACATGCATGTCATAGAAGTCAAAAATGACTTAAATGGCAGAAGGAAAGAAACAGATGTTAAGGATATGAATGACACAGAAAAAATTAACTTAAATCGAAAAAAAAATTAACTTTAATCATAGACAGTTTATTATGGAGAATTAGTAACTGCCTGATGATACTTGTTTATCAATTGGAAAAATAAGGAAAACACATTACCTAACATTTTAAAAAACAGCATTTAATACTTTCTAAATTTTCTTCATATACATTTGATACTCAAAACATTTTAATAGTTTAGAAGTAAATGTCTTTAATTTTTGTTACATTACATGCAGAAAATTTTTGTTTCAAATTTTAAGTGAAAAGAATATCCATTAACTCTTTAAAGTATTTGGGTCTATCAAATAGCATATCATTCAAAATAATATTACTTTATATTAAAAAATCTCATAAAAGAGATTTTCATTGTGTTAAAATATGCATTAAGACTGACTGATAAGGTAAGACAACATGGTACATTCATCCTTTATTTTGAATGGTTAGGATTATTGTGAATAATTAAGAGTCTGAAGAAATATTTTATTAAAAATTTATCACTGTACTTCCCATTTAAAAAACTAAAAACTTTCTCAGTTATATTTTAGCATCCTTCACTTTCCACGTTGAACAAAAACTCTTCCAAAAAACTTTGTTTATACCCATGTGATTTTGAGTATATTCTCTGCTGACAGCACCAAAATTTTGCAATTGTCCATTCCATTGCTGTTTCTGGAAACAAACTATAGTTTGGTTTTTAGTCTTAATTTGGAAAGTTGGAAGAGTTAAAAATAGAAATATCATTGAAAAAAAGATGATACCAACATATGGAACAAACACCAGTAGTTTGATATTAAAACAAGTTTAATATATATTTATTGTATCCCTTTTTATTTATTGTATCATTACTCTTTCTGCTAATAAAAATATGAATATTTGATATGCTTATTCTGTTGGGTTGGTTACCCCCCTCCTTTATACATATATAAGCATATGTATCTATATAACCTTTCTATCTCAAACTAATAGGAGTTCATTATTTTCCTATAGGAATATCTTTCTTTCCTCTCTCTGCCTTTCTCCCTACTTTCCTTCCTTTTTCCTTCTTTCCCCCTTCTTTCTATTTCTTTCTTTTATTCACACTCCATTCTTGTTGATAAATGTATTAATTTCATAAACCCATTCACTGAAACATATATTCTTGAAAGGCAACATGACATAAATGACTTTTGATTAACTATTAAGATTAGACAGTTTACTCTCACTAGTCAGGCACTTCCCTTTCAATTTATACTCTCTGAGTCTCAGTTTTCTTATCTTTAAATAAATATCTATGTTATTATATTATCTTTATACTCTCTAATGTTTTCTTATCTTTAAGCAATAAAAAATATCTATGTTGTGGCCTTCCCAGGTGGCACAGTAGGAAAGAATCTGCCTGCCAATACAGGAAACTTAAAGAGACCTAGGTTTGATCCCTGGGTTGGGAAGATCCCCTGGAGTAGGAAATGGCAACCCACTCCAGTAATCTTGCCTGGGAAATCCCATGAACAAAGGAGCCTGGAGGTCTACAGTCCTTGTGATTGCAAAAAGTTAGACTTTAATAAGTGACACATATCTATGTTATAACTTCACTGGGAAAATGAAAACTATTCTATGTAAAGTATTTATATATATGAATATATAGAGATAGATAGCTGTTAAAATTAGTTTAAAATTATTATAAAAGACAAAAAGAGGTTTAGAAAACACTTTCCTTTGTATGGGAAATATGGCTGGTTAAGGAGAATGAGATGGTTGGATGACATCCCTGTCAATGGACATGAGTTTCAGCAAACTCCAGGATATAGTGAAGGATAGGGAAGCCTGGCATGCTGTAGTCCATAGGTTCACAAACAGTCAGAAACCATTTAGTAACTGAACAAAAAGGATAAAAGATAAAGCTATATATAAAATTTGCACCTTGAGGAAAACCAATAAAAATATTGTACTCAATATATCTCTTAGCTATCTTATTTTATCAATATAACATTTTTGTTACTTTTCTTCTATCATAGCCCTAGAAGCATATCAAATTCTATATCTCTGAGACCAAGCTTATTTCAAAGTATAGCTATGCTTGCTTATTGTACCTAACTTGAAGGAGTTAGATCTATCTTCAAGATATACATTAAGAAAAAATTATTCAAATTTATTTTTAAAACCACAGGAAATTCTTGACTTCTTGAAATATATGAACTAATGGTTTGTGATATTGATTATTTTAGTAAAAGTAAAGGAGAATAAACATTTTTCAGTTAGCATAATATAACAACGTTGAATTCAGTCAAATAATTCAGCCTCTAGGTATTTCCATCCTGAAAGAATTATTGAAGACTTTTATGCCAAACATTCATGTCTAACTCTGGATCAAATTTTAACCTTCATCAGTCTTTCCTAGTCAACAGTTTATTTTTTCTTTCCTTTCACTCTTATTATTCCCTTTTAATCCTGAAGGATATATATTGCCCTTGCTCAGGGCAGGTGAGAAACCATTAGGTAGTTTAAGTGAGCATTTAGAAATCTGTTAAAGTTTTACTTTGATCTTAAAGAGCAATGCAACAAAAAAGTGTGTGTTTCTTTGTATGTTACTAGGACATATACGGGGCTTCCCAGGTGGCTCAGAGGAAAGAATCCACCTGCCAATGCAGGAGATGTAGAAGACCCATGTTCGATACTTGGGAAGATCACCTGGAGAAGCAAGTGGGAATCTACTCCAGTATTCTTACCTGGAAAATTTCATGGACAGAGAAGCCTAGCAGACTACAGTCCATGAGGTTGCAAAGAGTTGGACACAGCTAAGCACATGTGTGCACACACACACACGCACACACACAACATATATGATATATCTTTTTCAAATCAAATTAGGCTGTTATCCCCCTAAAGATACTGGGAGGAGGGGTGGACAGAAGGGAGACAAGTGACCTATCTAGATTCCACTCCCATCAGCTTTTATTTTTATTCCTTATTTACTTTACTTCAGACTGTGTATGTGGCAGCAGTAGGTGGCTGGGGGAGAAGATCGAAACTTTTGGCAACCAAAATCTCTTTCACATCATAAAACCCCTAGACTGTAACTTCTACCACAGTGAACCTTCTTTGGAAAAGAAATTCTGCATGTTAGCATTGTGTAGCTAGCAACAACTATTCTGGTACTGTTTGTTGTATCATAAAAAGGCATTCTTCACCATGTCAAAATTAAAATTTGTCTTTTTTTCTTATTAACTAATTTGGTGGGGCTGCATCATTTACAGTTTGTCAAGATTATTTCTCAGCCACTTTCTCATTTTTACAGAGACAAATGTGGAGCATTCCATATCTGCTGTCCTTTCCTCTTTAGGTGAAATATTTGCTGAAAAGATGAGAAAGGGAGGCATAGTTTACACAAAAACTTAAGAATGTTCAATGTCCCCTTTTCTGCAGTTATATCTAAAAAATAATTTATATTGGAAAAAGAATACATTCCTATTAGTTTCGAAAAGAAAGCACATATGCATGTGTGCTAAGTCACTTCGGTCACTATTTCCACTTTTTCCCCATCTGTTTGCCTTGAAGTGATGGGACTGGATGCCATGATCTTAGTTTTTTGAATGTTGTGTTTTAAGGCAGCTATTTCAGTCTCTTTTTTTCACCCTCATCAAGAGGCACTTTAGTTCCTCTTTGCTTTCTGCCATTAGAGTGGTATCATCTACATATATGAGGTTGCTGATATTTCTCCCGGCAGTCTTGATTCCAGCTTGTGACTTATCCAGCTTGGCATTTCACATGATGTACTCTGCATATAAGTAAATAAGCAGGGTAAAAATATACAGCCTTGACATACTCCTTTCCCGGTTTTGAACCAGTCTGTTGTTCTATGTCCGATTCTATGTATGTATTCTTGACCTGCATACAGCCTTCTTAAGAGGCAGGTAAGTGATCTGGTAGTCCAATCTCTTTAAAAATTTCCCGGTTTATTGTGATCCACACAGTCAAAGGCTTCCCCATAGTCAATGAAATAGAAGTAGACTTTTTTTTTAATTCCCTTGCTTTTCTATGATCCAGTGGATGTTGGCAATTTGATCTCCAGTTCCTCTGTCTTTTCTAAATCCAGCTTGTATGTTTGGGTGACCAAAATCATCCCAAAGAAAAAGAAATGCAAAAAAGGCAAAATGGTTGATTGAGGAGGACTTACAAATAGTTGGGAAAAGAAGAAAAGTGAAAGGCAAAGGGGAATGGGAAAGATATACCCAACTGAATGATATACCCAGAGAATAACAAGGAGAGACAAAAAACCCTTCTTAAGTGAATAATGCAAAGAAATAGAGGAAAACAATAGAACAGGAAAGACTAGATATCTCATCAAGAAAATTGGAGATACCAAGGGAACATTTCATGTAAAGATGGGCACAAGAAAGGACAGAAATGGCAAGGACCTAACAGAAGCGGAAGACACTAAGAAGAGGTGTCAAGATTAGACAGAAGAACTATACTGAAAAGGTCTAACCACTATGGTGTGATCACTCACGTAGAGCCAGACATCCTGGAGAGTGAAATCAAGTGGGCCTTAGAAAGCATTACTGTGAACAAAACTAGGGGAAGTAAGGGAATTTTTTTTTTCTGCTATATCCTTTTATTTCTTTTGTTTCTTTTTTTTTCTATTATTTATTTTTATTAGTTGGAGGCTAATTACTTCACAACATTGCAGTGGGTTTTGTCATACATTGACATGAATCAGCCATGGAGTTACATGTATTCCCCCTCCCGATTCTCCCTCCCACCTCCCTCTCCACCCGATTCCTCTGGGTCTTCCCAGTGCATCAGGCCCGAGCACTTGTCTCATGCATCCAGCCTGGGCTGGTGATCTGTTTCACTATAAATACACATGCTGTTCTCTCGAAACATCCCACCCTCACCTTCTCCCACAGAGTCCAAAAGTCTGTTCTGTACATCTGTATCTCTTTTTCTGTTTTGCATATAGGGTTATCATTACCATCTTTCTAAATTCCATATATATGTGTTAGTATGCTGTAATGTTCTTTATCTTTCTGGCTTACTTCACTCTGTATAATGGGTTCCAGTTTCATCCATCTCATTAGAACTGATTCAAACAAATTCTTTTTAACGGCTGAGTAATATTCCATGGTGTATATGTACCACAGCTTCCTTATCCATTCATCTGCTGATGGGCATCTAGGTTGCTTCCATGTCCTGGCTATTATAAGCAGTGCTGCAATGAACATTGGGTTGCACGTGTCTCTTTCAGATCTGGTTTCCTCAGTGTGTATGCCCAGAAGTGGTATTGCTGGGTCATATGGCAGTTCTATTTCCAGTTTTTTAAGAAATCTCCACACTGTTCTCCATAGCGGCTGTACTAGTTTGCATTCCCACCAACAGTGTAAGAGGGTTCCCTTTTCTCCACACCCTCTCCAGCATTTATTGCTTGTAGACATTTGGATAGCAGCCATCCTGACTGGCGTGTAATGGTACCTCATTGTGGTTTTGATTTGCATTTCTCTGATAATGAGTGATGTTGAGCATCTTTTCATGTGTTTGTTATCCATCTGTATGTCTTCTTTGGAGAAATGTCTGTTTAGTTCTTTGGCCCATTTTTTGATTGGGTCATTTATTTTTCTGGAATTGAGCTACAGGAGTTGCTTCTATATTTTTGAGATTAATCCTTTGTCTGTTTCCTCAGTTGCTATTATATTCTCCCAATCTGAGGGCTGTTTTTTCACCTTACTTATAGTTTCTTTTGTTGTGCAAAAGCTTTTAAGTTTCATTAGGTCCCATTTGTTTATTTTTGCTTTTATTTCCAATATTCTGGGAGGTGGGTCATAGAGGATCCTGCTGTGATTTATGTCGGAGAGTGTTTTGCCTATGTTCTCCTCTAGGAGTTTTGTAGTTTCTGGTCTTACATTTAGATCTTTAATCCATTTTGAGTTTATTTTTGTGTATGGTGTTAGAAAGTGTTCTAGTTTCATTCTTTTACAAGTGGTTGACCAGTTTTCCCAGCACCACTTGTTAAAGAGGTTGTCTTTTTTCCATTGTATATCCTTGCCTCCTTTGTCGAAGATAAGGTGTCCATAGGTTCGTGGATTTACCTCTGGGCTTTCTATTCTGTTCCATTGATCTATATTTCTGTCTTTGTGCCAGTACCATACTGTCTTGATGACTGTGGCTTTGTAGTAGAGTCTGAAGTCAGGCAGGTTGATGCCTCCAGTTCCATTCTTCTTTCTCAAGATTACTCTGACTATTCGAGGTTTTTTGTATTTCCATACAAATTGTGAAATTATTTGTTCTAGTTCTGTGAAGAATACTGTTGGTAGCTTGATAGGGATTGCATTGAATCTATAGATTGCTTTGGGTAGTATACTAATTTTGACAATATTGATTCTTCCAATCCATGAACACGGTATGTTTCTCCATCTGTTTGTGTCCTCTTTGATTTCTTTCATCAGTGTTTTATATTTTTCTATGTATAGGTCTTTTGTTTCTTTAGGTAGATGTACTCCTAAATATTTTATTCTTTTTGTTGCAATGGTGAATGGTATTGTTTCCTTAATTTTTCTTTCTGTTTTTTCATTGTTAGTGTATAGGAATGCAAGGGATTTCTGTGTGTTAATTTTATATCCTGCAACTTTACTATATTCATTGATTAGCTCAAGTAATTTTCTGATAGAGTCTTTAGGGTTTTCTATGTAGCGGATAATGTCATCTGCAAACAGCGAGAGTTTCACTTCTTCCTTTCCTATCTGGATTCCTTTTACTTCTTTTTCTGCTCTGATTGCTGTGGCCAAAACTTCCAACACTATGTTGAATAGCAGTGGTGAGAGTGGGCCCCCTTGTCTTGTTCCTGATTTCAGGGGTAATGCTTTCAATTTTTCACCATTGAGGGTAATGCTTGCTGTGGGTTTGTCATATACAGCTTTTATTATGTTGAGGTATGTTCCTTCTAATCCTGCTTTCTGGAGAGTTTTAATCATAAATGAGTGCTGAATTTTGTCAAAGGCTTTCTCTGCATCTATTGAGATAATCATATGGTTTTTATCTTGCAATTTGTTAATGTGGTATATTGCGTTGATTGATTTGCAGATATTAAAGAATCCTTGCAGTCCTGGGATAAAGCCCACTTGGTCATGGTGTATGATTTTTTTTAATGTGTTTTTGGATTCTGTTTGCTAGAATTTTGTTAAGGATTTTTGTATCTATGTTCATCAGTGATATTGGCCTGTAGTTTTCTTTTTTTGTGGCATCTTTGTCTGGTTTTGGAATTAGGGTGATGGTGACCTCATAGAATGAGTTTGGGAGTTTGCCTTCTTCTGCAATTTTCTGGAAGAGTTTGAGTAAGATAGGTGTTAGGTCTTCTCTAAATTTTTGGTAGAATTCAGCTGTGAAGCCATCAGGTCCTGGGCTTTGTTTGCTGGAAGATTTCTGATTACAGCTTCGATTTCCTTGCTTGTGATGGCTCTGTTAAGATCTTCTATTTCTTCCTGGTTCAGTTTTGGAAAGTTATACTTTTCTAATAATTTGTCCATTTCATCCAAGTTGTCCATTTTATTGGCATAGAGCTGCTGGTAGTAGTCTCTTATGATCCTTTGTATTCAGTGTTGTCTGTTGTGATCTCTCCATTTTCATTTCTAATTTTGTTAATTTGGTTCTTCTCTTTGTTTCTTAATGAGTCTTGCTAATGGTTTGTCCATTTTGTTTATTTTTTCAAAGACCAGCTTTTAGCTTTGTTGATTTTTGCTATGGTCTCTTTAGTTTCTTTTGCATTTATTTCTGCCCTAATTTTTAAGATTTCTTTCCTTTTGCTAACCCTGGGGTTCTTCATTTCTTCCTTCTCTAATTGCTTTAGGTGTAGAGTTAGGTTATTTATTTGGCTTTTTTCTTGTTTCTTGATGTAAGTCTGTAACGCTATGAACCTTCCCCTTAGCACTGCTTTTACCATGTCCCATAGGTTTTGGGTTGTTGTGTTTTCATTTTCATTCATTTCTATGCATATTTTGATTTCTTTTTTGATTTCTTCTGTGATTTGTTGGTTATTCAGAAGCGTGTTATTTAGCCTCCATATGTTTGAATTTTTAACAATTTTTTTCCTGTAATTGCGATCTAATCTTACTGCACTGTGGTCAGAAAAGATGACTGGAATGATTTTTTTTTTGAATTTTCCAAGACCAGATTTATGGCCCAGGATGTGATCTCTTCTGGAGAAGGTTCCGTGTGCACTTGAGGAAAAGGTGAAGTTGATTGTTTTGGGGTGAAATGTCCTATAGATATCAATTAGGTCTAGCTGGTTCATTGTGTCATTTAAGGTTTGTGTTTCCTTGTTAATTTTCTGTTTAGTTGATCTATCCATAGTTGTGAGTGAGGTATTAAAGTCTCCCACTATTATTGTGTTACTATTAATTTCCCCTTTCATACTCGTTAGTGTTTGACGTACATATTGTGGTGCTCATATGTTGGGTGCATATATATTTGTAATTGTTATATCCTCTTCTTGGATTGATCCTTTGATCATTATGTAGTGTCCTTCTTTGTCTCTTTTCACATCCTTTATTTGAAAGTCAATTTTGTCTGATATGAGTATTGCGACTCCTGCTTTCTTTTGTTCTCCGTTTGCATGAAATATTTTTTTCCAGCCCTTCACTTTTAGTCTGTATGTGTCTCTTGTTTTGAGGTGGGTCTCTTGTAGACAGCATATATAGGGGTCTTGTTTAAAATCCGGAAGGATCTTGCTGTGAAAGTGCTATAGTCAATAGCCAGCAAATTTTGATATCAGCAGTGGCCACAAGACTGGGAAAGGTCAGTTTTCATTCCAATCTCGAGGAAAGGCGATGCCAGAGAATGTTCAGACTAACGTACACTTGTGGTCATTTCACATGCTATCAAGGTAATGCTCACAATCCTTCAAGCTAGACTTCAGCAGTACAGGAACCAATATTTCATTATCTCACTAGTGGAATTTATTTAATATCTTGGGCAGTTGTTAGACTGAAGGTCCTTTTCAGTCCTGCGGTTGAATGATGATGACCTTCATCACATCATGTATTTTTATGTTCAGAAATAATGCAGTGTCAAGCAGCCCTTTTTATAAATGTGAGGAAGATGCTGTTTTAATTGAGTTTGAGCAGATTGGGCTCACCAATTCTGAAAGGTATCCTTATGTGTGTATCTGAATGTCCTGTTCACTCCCAGTCTTCCTAGGAACTACAGGCTCTTCAGAGCCATAGCTGGGGCTTGGAGATCTGTCTGTCTAATTGTTCAAAGGATCACTGGTGCATTTTAAATCTTTCTTTTTTAATGCATTTCTTTTCAGTTTCAGTGTTGAGATACAATGCACAAAACTTTTTTTTGGAATATTATGTTTTCCTTTATAAAAATTATGACAGCTCAGCTAAAAAGGTGCTGAACAACTATAGCTTTCCTACCCTAGAGTATGTGGCCACAGAGCCGTGGAAATAGTGAGCTTTGCTTTTTCATATATTTGTTTTATTTCTCAACTTTATAATTCAGAAGACAGTAAAATTCATAGCAGACTATCATTCAGGAAACTCTTATCCTAAATTAAGAGAAGAATTGTGTTTTCATGTTATGTACCACCAAATAAAGTAAATAGACTACATTCAACAAAATTCTACAGTTTCAGTTCATTGCTAATGCCAAAACCTTTCTCTTTGGGAATTCATCTATACTTTGTTTCACAGGTTAACCTATGAAATTTTATTCTTTAAATTTAAATGTTATTTTTGCCCTGAAACTTTTTGTAAATTAAAGAGTGGATAAATGTTTCTTCCACATATGTTTGTCATAAGTATTAATATAATATATTCACTATCTGTTTAGATGACTTAATACCAGTTAAATGACTGTAATGAACCTGACCTCTCATATTTTGTGACATACCAAAAGTTTAAATTGAAATTTCAGTGGCACATTGCTTCTTTGCTTTGAATTCTGGCTTTACTGTGGTAAGTCATGCTGTTAATAAACTCTAGAAGTTTGCCTTCATGGGTACATAGTTTTTAAGGACAAAATTCATGTATGCTCTCAGCTTTTACCCTACACACCTTTTCTCCTGAAAATGGAAAGTACATTACCAAAAATTAGTGTGTGTGTCCTAGGTCACTTTAGTCATGTCTGACTCTGCGACCCATGGACTGTAGCCCACCAGGCTCCTCTGTCCATGGGATTCTCCAGGCAAGAATACTGAAGTATCCCTCCAAGGGATATTCCCAACCCAGGCATCAAACCTGCATCTTTTATGTCTCCTGCCTTGGTAGGTGGGTTCTTTACCACTAGCACCACTTGGGAAGCCCCCAAATTAGTAGTATAAATAATAAATCAGATTGATAAAAATCTTAATTGCCTGGAAATAAAACTATACATTCCTATTGGCCTAATTTAATGTGAAGAATCTCAACTTTGGAGAGACTGAAACCCAACTTTTAGATACTCTTCAATAACTTGTTAATATTTATGGTACTCCTATGAAGTCCATGAAATAGAAGTAAGCTTTTAGGAAATGAAGCAAAAAATATGTCTTGCTCTCTAGGTGCTTACAGTTTAGCAAAAGCCAGATGATAGAAGAAACCATGGAAATGAATAATTCATGCTTTATGGTTTATAAAAATTCTGATCCATAAAAAATAGTATTGGAAAAGAAATCAGAAAACACTTTTCATGGCTATCCCAAATATCCTGGAGTTTTACAAGGTGTCTGTAAGACCCCATGGACTATAGCCCACCAGGCTCCTCTGCCCATGGGACTCTCCAGGCAAGAATACTAGAGTGGGCTGCCATTTCCTTCTTCAGGGGATCTTCTTGACCCAGGGATCGAACCCAGGTCTCCAGTATTGCAGGCAGACAGACACTTTAACCTCTGAGGCACCAGGGAAGCCCCTGTAATATATAGGGGATATTATTTATTTTCTATCTATGTGCTAAAAATAATAATGCTTCTGTTTTCTTTAAAATGTCATGGCAAAGACAATTCCTGCTATCCATATCAATTTACTTAAATGAAATTTCATATTAAAATGCACACTGGAAGAACAGGAGTAGGTAGACATGTAGTATATCTCTCTCCATGGATACACGAGGAGTACACCTTCAGACACAGAAGTGCATGCAGAACACCAGCTGAGAGCAGACAGGAGAACCTTGCCAGTGGTAAGAATATATAGAACCACACAAAACTCAGTAGATAAAGAAATAAGGGGAAAAACAGGAGTGTTAGTAGGACTGGACCTGCCCTTGGCAGATGGGGGAACTGAAGCCTACATTGAAGGGGTCTGATCCCTACATTGGGGCAATTGTCTGAGTCAGAGGAGACATGTTTAAGGCTGAGAGTGAAACAGCTGATCTGTAGAAGCCTAAATGGAATGAGAATCACACAGTCCTTGCCTCAGTCATACATACCCCAGACAGGGACACAGGTCCCCTGGAAGGAGCAGCAGCTGAGAGCTGGAGTTAGGGATTGTGGAGCAATCCCAGGGCAAGGGCTGCTGTTGACTGCAGAGAGACGGATCGAGGGGTCATAAGGGAGGAGATTGTGGTTACAAATGCCTGTGGAGGAAAGCCGGGCAGCCATGGAAGCAAGGCGATACTGCTGAGTCGTGCGTAGCAAGTGGAGCCATCACCATAGCCTCCTTCCCCACATGCCTGCATCAGCAGCTGAACAATAGAGAGGCTGGCCCATCAAATGCATGACACATCTAACTACAGAGCAGGACCCCAACCCAGGTTGCTCCTTTAAGTGACTGATGCACCAAACTAGAGAGCAGGAGTCCACCCAGGGTGCCTCTTTAAGTGCCTGAACCGGCAAAGCTAAAAGAAAGACTGGTCAAAGAGGCCTTCTGATCGCCAGCTACAAGAGGCTTGAAAAAAGACCCTGATAGGTCCATAACTCCTGTGGTAGAGTCAATCCATGTCCCTGCCCACTTGGTGCCACCAGGGTACCCACAAGCCAAGCAATTGTGCCACCTTCACGCTCAACTCTCACTGGGGCAGAGATGCCAAAGGCAAAAAAAATGTCTTGTGTCTATGTGCACAGTATCACTTTAGTAGTGTCGCTTTGCGACCCTGTAGACTGTGGCCTGCCAGGCCTCTCTGTCAGGGAGGGGGATTCTCCAGGCAAGAATACTGGAGCATATTGGCCAATACTGGTTGCCATACCCTTCTGGAGCACTATATTTCTGGCTGTCCTAGCCACCAACTCTCCTGAGTACCAGGTTCTGTCAGAACCCCTACTACCCAAGCAGCTGCACCACCTCCACAAATGGCTCTCACAGGGGCAAACCCAAGTCCTCCAGGGCAGCCTCAGAAGCAAACCCCAGTGGACAACCCACATGCAGAGGTAGAAATAAAACCACAATTGAAACCCAGGGGCAGTGTGGCTAAGGAAGAAGACCCAAAACCCTCCCACCAGCTGTACAAGTTGCAGGTTAAATCCACGTGATCAACTAGGCAGACTCTGTCTCTATGGAATATATAAATGGTCATTGAGAGCACCCACTAAAGAAAATGCACTAGTTCTGATAGCTGTGAACATTGGAGGTAAGAATACACAGAAGCAGGACCAGATTATAATCTGAGCTGCCCCCACAGCAGGTACAGAGATCAGCACCGTGTTGGAGGGCATCCTAGCGAGGTGAAGTGGGCTGTGACTCCCAGCGAAGGAAAGGACTCTGACAGCAGTGACGCGAGAAAAACGTTTATACTTCTTATGTTTTGACTTCTATGGATTCTTTTTGAATGTTTTTCTTTTTTTCTCCTATTATTCCCCCTTCCGTTGTTGTCATTGATTTTATTGGCACTATGAAATCTAATTAAGCTTTTTGAACTTATTTTTCCTCAGTCACATTTTTTATTGTTGTTATAAACCCCTGCCTCACCTTTGGGCTCTTGCATTTCTGGGGAGTTTTCCTCTTTTTTTTGTTTTTTAATTTTAATTTTTCATTTTTTATACCTATTATTACTTTTTATACATTTACTCTTTTGTTTGCTTTTCTTGCTGTTCTTTTCCCCTTGAAGTTAATTTTTAATATATATAAATCTTCTTTATCTACTTCTGTTTAACTTTGCATATCTATTCTTTCTTTCTTTTCATTCTTTCATTTCCTCTCAACATATTTGTTAGTTTTATTTTCATTGCTTTATTCCCCAGTTGGCACCTTTCTTTACTTTTTTTTTTTCCCCAGCTTGTGCTTTAGTTGGTTTTGTTCTGGTAGATATAATATTTGGTTTCCTTTGTTCACGTGGTCAATCTATTTTAGTTTATTTTTGTTGAATTGTTTTGATTTTGCTTAGGGGTGTCTATGTATATGTGTATATTCAGTCACAGTTTTTATTTTTGTTATATACCTCTGCTTGTACATTGTGCTTTTGCAGTTCTGTGCAGTTTTCCATGTTTTCCCCTATTTTCTCCCCCCCCCCCTTTTTTGTTCTTTTGTCTTTTTTCACTAGACCATTCAGGTATGACCTAAATCAACTCCCTTACAATTATACAGTGGAAGTGAGAAATAGATTTAAGGGACTAGATCTGATAGATAGCGTGCCTGATGAACTATGGGCACAGGTTCATGACATTGTACAGGAGACAGGAATCAAGACCATCCCCAAGAAAAATGAAAAAAGCGAAACGGCTCTCTGAGGAGGCCTTACAAACAGACGTGAAAAGCAAAGGAGAAAAGGAAAGACATACCCATCTGATGCACAGTTCCAAAGAATAGCAAGGAAAGATAAGAAAGCCTTTCTCAGTGATCAGTGAAAACAATAGAGGAAGCCAATAGAATGGGAAAGACTAGAGATCTCTTCAAAAAAATTAGAGATACTAAGGGAATATTTAATGCAAAGATGAGCTCAATAAATGACAGAAATGGTATGGACCTAACAAAAGCAGAAAATATTAAAAAGAGGTGGCAAGAATACACAGAAGAACTGTACGAAAAAGACCTTCATGACCCAGATAATCACGATGATATGATCATTCACCTAGAGCCAGACATCCTGGAATATGAAGTCAAGTGATCCTTAGGAAGCATCACTACAAACAAAGCTACAAGTCCATCCTAAAGGAAATCAGTCCTCAGTGTTCATTGGAAGGACTAATGTTGAAGCTGAAACTCCAGTACTTTGGCCACCTAATGCGAAGAGCTGACTCATCTGAAAAGACCCTGATGCTGGGAAAGATTGAAGGTGGGAGAAGAAGGCGACAACAGAGGATGAGATGATAAGATGTCATCACTGACTCAATGGACATGAGTTTGGGTAAACTCCAGGAGTTGGTGATGAACAGGGAGGCCTGGTGTGCTTCAGTCCACAGGGTCGCAAAGAGTCAGGCATGACGGAGTGAAAAACTGAACTTTCTCATTTTTATAATTTTAAATTTTAATTTGTTAAACCTATTATGTTTTTTTCTACATTTGTTTCTTTGTTTGCCTTTCCTACTGTTCTTTTCCCCTTGAAGTTAATCTTTAATGTATGTAAATCTTCTTCATCTACCTCTATTTAACTTTGCATATCTTCTCTTCCTTTCTTTCTTTCCTTTCCTCTCAACATGTTTGTTAGTTTTGTTATCATAGCTTTATTCCCCACTTGGCGCTTTGCTTTAGTTTTGTTTTCCAATTTGTGCTTTAGTTAGTTTTGTTCTTAACTGGTAAATATAATTTTTGATTTTCTTTGTTCACTGGGTCAATCTACTGTATTTTATCTTTGTTGAACTGTTTTGATTTTGCTTGTGGGTATGTCTGTATATTTGTATATTCCATTATTTTAATTATTACTTGCCTTATTTTGTAACTGCAATTTGTATAGGGTTCTTCTTTCTTTTCTCCTTTTTGGATATTTGTTTTAATCTCACTTAATGTCAAAAAAAACCACTTGTGCAATTTTCATTCCTTACAAGAGATCAAGTCCAAGATGAGATGGTTGGATGGCATCACCGACTCAATAGACATGACTTTGAGTAAACTCCAGGAGTTGGTGATGGACAGGAAGGCCTGGTGTGCTGCTGCAGTCCATGGGGTCGCAGAATCAGACACAACTGAGCGACTGAACTGAGAAAAATTAAAACAATACAAACATCACAATTACTGAAATTAAAAACTACTCTAGAAAGAATCAATAGCAGAACACCTGAATCAGAAGAAGGAATCAGTTAGCTGGAAGATAAAATGGTGGAGATAACTTCTGAAAAGCAGAAAAAGTAAAAAAAATGAAAAGAAATGAGGATAGTCTCAGAGACCTCTGGGACAATATCAAATGCACAAACATTAAAAATATAAGGGTCCCAGAAGAAGAGGAAATGGTATGAGAAAATTTTTGAAGAGATTACTGTTGAAAATTTCCCCAACATGGAAAGGGAACTAGTCAGTCAAATGCAAGAGGCATAAAGAGTCCTATACAGGAAAAACCCAAGGAGAAGCACGCCAAAACACATACTAAGCAAACTAACAAAGACCAGACACAAAGAAAGAATATTAAAAGCAGCAAGGGAGGAGCAACAAGTAACATACAAGGGAAACCCCATTTGCTTAACAGCTGACCTCTCAGCAGAAACTCTGCAGTCTAGAAGGCAATGGCAAGATATATTTAAAGTAATGAAAGGGAAAAATCTAAAACCCAAGATTATTGTTCCCAGCACTAGATCTCATTCAAAACTGATGGAGAAATAAAAAGCTTTTCAGACAAGCAAAAGTTAAGAGAATTCAGTACCATCAAACCAGCTTAACAACAAATGCTACATGGACTTATATAGTCAATAAATACAAGAGAAGAAAAAAGATTTACAAAATCAGCCCCTGGCAATTAAGAAAATGGCAATAGGAACATATATATCAATAATTACTCAAAGTGTAGATGGATTAAATACTCCAACCAAAAGATACAGACCGGCTGAATAGATACAAAAACAAGACCCATATATATGCTGTCTACAAGAAATCCACTTCAGATCTAAAGACACATAAAAAATGAAAGTGAGATGATGGGAAAGTAGCACCATGAAAATGGGAAGCAAAAGAAAGCTGAAGTAGCAATCCTCATATCAGACAAAATAGACCTTAAAGAAGATTACAAGAGATAAGGAAGGATACTACATAATGATCAAATGATCAATCCAAGAGGAAGACGTAGCAAATAAATATCTATGCACCACACATAGGAGCACCTCAATACATAAAACACTAACAGACATAAAAGGAGAAATTGACAGTAACACAATAAGAGTAGGAGGCTTTAACACCCCACTCACACCAATGGACAGATCATCAAAACAGAAAATTAATCTGGAAACACAGGTCTTAAATGGTAACTTAGAAGAGATGGATCTCATAGATAGCTTCAGGACATTCCATCCAAATGCAGAAAAATACACCTTATTCTCAAGTGCACATGGAACATTCTCCAGGATAGACCATATCTTGGGTCACAAATCAAACCTCAGTATATTGAAGAAAATTGAAATAATATCAAGCATCTTCTCCAACCACAATGCTACGAGACTAGATATCAATTACAAGAACAAAAAAAAACTGTAATAAATACAAACACACGGAGATTAAACACGTTTCTAAATAGCCAACAGCTTACTGAAGAAATCAAAAAGAAAAACAAAAAATGCATGGAAACAAATGACAATGAAAACATGACAACTCAAAATGCTTACAGTGAAAGCAGTTCTAAGAGGGAAGTCTGTAGCAATGCAATCCTACCTCAAGAAATAAGAAAAACATCAAACATACAACCTAACTTTTACACCTAAAACAACTGGAAAAAGAAGAAGAAGAACAACAACAACAACAACAAAAACCCAAAATTAGTAGAAGGAAAGAAATCATAAAGACCCGAGCAGATATAAATGAAAAAGAAATGAAAGAAGCAATAGCAAAGATTAATAAAACTAAAAGCTGGTGCTTTGAGAAGATAAGCAAAATTCACAAACCTTTACCCAGACTTATTAAAAACAAAGAGAGAAAAATCAAATCAACAAAATTACAAATGAAAAAGGAGAGGTTACACAGACAATGAAGGAATACAAAGGCTTGTAAGAGAGTATTATGAATAACTATGGCAATAAAAATGCATAACCTGCAAGATATGGACAGATTCTTAGAAAAGTTCAATCTTCCAAGCCTGAACCAGGAAGAAGGAGAAATTATGAGCAACCCAATTACAAACACTGAAATTGAAACTGTGATCAAAAGTCTCCCCAAAAAAACAAAAGCCCAGGATGAGATGGCTTCACAGGAGAATTCTACCAAACACTTAGAGAAGAGCTAATGCCTATCTTTCTAAAACTCTTTCAATAAATTGCAGTTGAAAAAACACTTCCAAACTCATTCTCTGAGGCAACCATCACCTTTATACCAAAACCAGACAAAGACAATGCAAAAAAAGAAAACTATAGGCCTATTACTGATGAACATAGATGCAAAAACCCTCAACAGAATTTTAGCAAACAGAATTCAGCAACAATTCAAAAAGTTCAAACACCATGATCAAGTTGTGTTTATTCCAGGGATGTAAGGATTCTTCAATATACAGAAATCAGTCAATGTAATACACCATATTAACAAATTAAAATATAAAAGCCATATGATCATCTCAATATTTACAGAAAAAAAACTTTGACAAATTTCAGTATCAATTTATGATTAAAACTCTTCAAAAAATGGTCATAGAAGGAACCTGCCTCAACATAGTAAAGACAATATATGATAACATTATTCTCAACGGTGAAAAACTGAAAGCATTCCCCCTAAAATCAGTAACAAGACAAGGGCGTCCACTGTCATCACTGTTATTCAGCATAGTTCTGGAAGTCCTAGCTACAGTCATCAGAGAAGAAAAAGAAATAAAAGGAATCCAGATTGGAAAGGAAGAAGTAAAGCTCTCACTTTTTTCAGGTGACATGATACTGTACCTAGAAAACCCTAAGGATAGTGTCAGAAAACTACTAGAACTAATCAGTGAATTTAGCAAAATTGTAAGATACAAAATCAATACACAGATATCACCTGCATTTCTACATACTAACAATGAAAAATCAGAGAGAGCAATTAAGGAATCAAACTTATTCACCAATGAAACAAAAAGAATTAAATATCTGGAAATAAGCTTACCTAAGGAGACAAAAGAACTATACACATAAAATTATAAGACACTAATGAAAGAAATCAAAGATGACATTAACAGATAGAAATTCCTTGGTTGGAAGAATCAATATTGTGAAAATGACTATACCACCAAATGCAATCTATAGATTCAATGCAATCTCCATCAAAATACCAATAGTATTATTTATAGAACCAGAACAAAAACATTCACAATTCCTATGGAAACACAAAAGATCTTGATTAGCCAAAGCAGTCTTGAGAAAGAAGAAGGGAGCTGGAGGAATCAAGCTTCCTGACTTCAGATTATACTGAAAGCTACAGTCATCAAGACAGTATGGTACTGGCACAAAAACAGAAATATAGACCCATGGAACAAGATAAAAAGCCCAGAAATAAACCCATGCACCTATGGGTACCTCTTTTTTGACAAAGGAGGCAAGAATATACAATGGGGCAAAGATAGCCTCTTTAATAAATGGTGCTGAGAAAACTGAACAGCTACATGTAAAAGAATTAATTTGGAACAGTTCCTAACACCAAACACAAAGATAAGCTCAAAATGGATTAAAGACCTAAATGTAAGACCAAAAACTATAAAACTGTTAGAGGAAAACATAGGCAGGACACTCGATGACATAAATCAAAGCAAGATCCTCTATGACCCACTTCCTAGAGTAACGGAAATGAAAACAAAAGCAAACAAGTGGGACCTGATTAAATTTAAAAGCTTTTGCACAGCAAAAGAAACTAGATACAACGTGAAAAGACAACCCTCAGAATGGGAGAAAATAATAGCAAATGAAACAACTGACAAAGGATTAATTTCCAAAATATACAAGTAGCTCATACAACTCAATACCAGAAAACAAACCACCCATTCAAAAAGTGGGGAAAAGACCTAAACAGACATTTCTCCAAAGAAGACATACAAGTGGTTAACAAACACATGAAGAAATGCTCAACATTGGTCATTATTAGATAAATGCAAATCAAAATTACAATGAGATATCACCTTACACCAGTCAGAATGGCCATCATCGAAATGTCTACAAACAATAAATGCTGGAAAGGGTGTGGAGGAAAGGGAATGCTCTTGCACTGTTGATGGGAGTGTAAATGGATACAGCTACTATGGAAGACCGTATGGAGATTCCTTAAAAAACTAGGAATAAAGCTACCATATGACCCAGCAATCCCACTCCTAGTCATATACCCTGAGGAAATCAAAACTGAAAGAGACACATGTATCCCATTGCTCGTTGCAGCACAGTTTACAATCAGTAGAACATGGCAGCAACCTAGGTGTCTGTTGAGAGATGAATGGATAAAGAAGTTGTGGTACATATACACAGTGGACTATTACTCAGCCATAAAAACGAACACATTTGATTCAGTTCTGATGAGGTGCATTCACCTAGAACCTGTTACACAGAGTGAAGTGAGTCAGAAAGAGAAAGATAAATATAATATTATAATGCATATATACAGAGTCTATAAAAATATTACTGAAGGATTTATTGGAGTACTAATGGAGAAACTGACATACAGAATAGACTTATGGACATGGGGAAAGGGGAGGAGAGGATGAGATGTATGGAAAGGATAACATGGAAACTTATATTACCATATGTAAAATAGATAGCCAACAGGAATTTTCTATATGGCTCAGGAAACTCAAACAGGGGCTCTGCATCAGTCTACAGGGATGGGATGGGAAGGGAGATGGCAAGGAGTTTCAAAGGGGAGGGGATATATGTATTCCTATTGCTGATTCATGTTGAGGTTTGACAGAAAACAACAATATTCTGTAAAGCAATTATCCTTCAATAAAAAAGTAAATTAAATGAAAAAAATGCACACAGACTTTGTAAATAGTCCAATAGGTAGATCCCTGTGTAAAATTTGGTTAACTCAGCAGATAATTGTTAGAGACCCTCACTCTCAGTAACCCTTCTCAGTGTGATTTAAAACACAGCACTAGTACTTGTATGGACACGTTTATGAAATGAGGTGGTAAGAAGAGTGATTCCACAAATAGAAGCAAAATCTTTCAGATGTGAAGATATGTTAAATTGGAAGCTGAAGGGTAGAGATAACATATGTGACAATACACACCAGGTAGCTCAGGTATATAAGCTTGAGATCACTACAAACAAATGATAAATAATATAGCTATATAGCTATACAGTTTTATTGTATTTTTTTCAAGGAGAGGGATACAGTTTTCACTGGGAAATTCACCCAGAGATTGCTTCTTTCTTTGTTCTGATTTTACGTTTCAGTATTTGAAGTGTTTAGTTGTGTTTGCTTATTTATTATTTTTTCCTCTCTTGCTGGACTGTGAAATTATTGAGTATGAGGACTAAGTTGTACTCATATTTCCATCCTTTCAGTAAGTCAAGTTTAAATTTTTTTCAGTTTTATCCTTATTTCTCAAACTGAAGAAGAGTCAAACAGGTCAACTGCTGACTACAGCTTAACAAAAGCCTTTCTTAGAAATAAGTTTAAAATGAAAACAAACTTTTAAAATGAGAAATGTCTTCATCCCATTTATTGAATTTTACTGTCTACAGCCTCGCAAGTGTATATTGGATATGGAAACTCAAGTTACTAAGCAAAGATTGTTTGAGTAAATGAATCTTATTTACTTAAACTTTATTTCACCTAAAGAATATATTATATGTCTTCAGGGGACCTAAAACACAGAACATAAGAATTTAGAATGTTACTATTGATGTGGTATGAGAAATCTCTTAATCTTGAATCTCAAAGCAAAAGAAAAAATTATTTTGTCAGTTTCTCTGACATGTTCTTTACCTTGAAACTATACCATAAATCATTCATTATCAGTCAAGAATCAATAGTATTTCAACAATAAACATGTTATTCCTGTATCTAACACATCTAGTAAAAATGCTAATTGTGAAGTGTCAGGGTTAAATTAGAATGATATTAATGTTTTCATTCATATTACAGTCTTCAGTAGACAAATTGATTTAGTATATATCTTTATTTTAGTGTTTACTTTTAGTCTTCTTGAGACTCTGTCCTAGTCTTCTGGAGTATAGAAAAATAAGGTGTTTTCTTCCTTAAAGGGCTTCAGATCTATAGAGGTTCACAGACTTATGAAAAGTGAAAGCTGACTAAATCTAACAGGCTGCAAAATAAAAGTGCTAACAGAATGCCTCAGGAGCTCAGAAGACAGCAGAACAATATTGGCTTAAAATAGCTCTCATCAGCATCAGATCTTAAATAAACAGAGTAACAAATAAATATCATTCTTCATATTTCTTTGCATTCTAAGTCCTCTTTGTACTGCCTTATAACATAAAATGAACGCATGTGTTTATATTATCCCAATTAGTCTTAACTCCGTAAAAGTTTTCCTGGAGATGTTATTATTCTGTTTGTAATATTTCAGAGCCATGTTTTCACTGTTAGATCATTTCATTTGGGGTTTTTTTGTAAAGAAGTTAAAGCCTTTAAAAATCTTTTTAAAAGATTCCTTTATCATTTATTGTTGGCAGCCAATTGAACACTTTAACTGTCCATCTGGTACTAGAATGTTTATATCTGGAGCTTGCTTTTAGCCTTTTTGTTATCACCCTGCCCTGCAATATTAGACATCAAATTTTGTTTTCTAGCAAATAAAAGACTCCACAGAGCAATACTTCTTGCTTTCTCTTGTTTATCTCATATATAAATTGTCTTATCTAAAGTTTGCTGTTTTTAGGCTAATGAGTCTAAATGGTGTACAAAATAATACTGCCACTAAAGTTATACTACTCTGATTTATATTTACTTTGTTGTTACTAAGTGCACAGATGTGATCTTTTTATCTGAATTTGTCATGACTTTAAAATCCATTTGGGGTATATAAAAATAAAATATTTTTGGCAAGAACAATATAATGTGCTCTTTTAAAAATTAATGTGGCCAGTTTGGGGAGTGGAGTAGAAACAGAGAGGGCAAAAGAGAAGGAAAGAAGTGTAGATACCTAACTGTGGGCTTGTCGTTTTTTCCTTCAATATTCTTTAATCTCACTTTATACCTGCTTTCAACTTGTGTCCTTATTGCCCTTCAAACTAAATGTCTTGTTCCCATTCTTATGAAAAATGGACTGTGAGTGGAATACTTTAACCCAGTTTCAAGATGCAAATACCTAGGAAAAATCCCAGACTTATCTCTCTCTCTCACTCTTACTTTGTATACCCAGTTACCAGGTGAGGGAAATACTGCCTACTAAACAGCTCTTCTGTCTTCTGCAGCTGCTGCTGCTGCTGCCGCTGCTGCTGCTGCTAAGTCACTTCAGTCGTGTCTGACTCTGTGTGACCCCATAGACGGCAGCTCACCAAGCTCCCCAGTCCCTGGGATTCTCCAAGCAAGAACACCGGAGTGGGTGGCCATTTCCTTCTCCAGTGCATGAAAGTGAAAAGTAAAAGGGAAGTCGCTCAGTCGTGTCCAACTCTTAGCGACACCATGGACTGTAGCCCACCAGACTCCTCCGTCCATGGGATTTTCCAGGCAAGAGTACTGGAGTGGGCTGCCATTGCCTTCCCCACTTCTGTCTTCTACTCTACTCCATATGCAGGACCTGCCCTGTCCAGGGCAGTAACATCTCTCACTTGAGGCCATCAGAAAATCAACTGTACCACCTGCTCCAAGCTTGTTGTTCCCCACTCCCAAGTTACATCAAGATTAAAAATACATATCTGATTTTATCATTCCTTTTAATGGCTCTCATTGCTCTTAGTAAAAGTAGGTAAAATGGCTTTCAAAACTTTCTCCCATTCTCTCTCCATCCTTCTACCATCCTCTAGAACCAACACCATTCCTTGCACTGGATTGTGTTAATTCTAGGACCTTATATAAATTTTTGTTCCATCTCTCTACTAGCACTTTCCTGGCACCCTTTCATGAGTTTAACTCTTATTTCATTATAAAGACACATTTTTGTTATGGGAAGTGTGTTTTTATTTTCCTAGAATGCTGATGCTAAAGAAAATTCCTCATCAATACTCCAAGATTGCAGAGGAAATTTTAGTGTGGCTATCTTGTGGATGAAACTGAATTATCTCTATACATTCTGCCTAGAACAGTAGTTCTCAATGGGGGAAGTTCAGACCTCAGAGAATGTTTTGGAAATTTATGGGGGTATCTTTTGCTTTCACAATGAGTAAGCAGTACCACTGGCAGGGGAGTAGACGTCCTGCAGAATGTGAACAAAACTACCAAAAATCATCCCATTTTGCTTGCAATTTGTAATAGTCATACAGTAGTTTGTGTACATTGAAAGCCTATTTATAATTAGTCAAGTGAAAGCATCAGTTGCTTAGTCATGTCCAATTCTTTGCGACCCCATGGACTGTAGCCTGCCAGGCTCCTCTGTCCATGGAATTCTCTAAAGCAAAAATATTGGAGTCGGTTGCCATTTCCTTCTTGAGAGGATCTTCCCAACCCAGGGATCCAGCCCAGGGCTCCTGCATTGCTGGCAGATTCTTTACCATCTGAGCCACCAGAGAAACTGATGATTCTTTGAAACAAGAAATCAAAAATGGGTTAATAAGGAGGATCTAATAATATAGGTGCAAGGATCTAAGACATTGTCTGCAAACAAAATAGTTGAGAAAGTTACCAATATGATGAGGCTCATTGAGGTCACAGAAGAGGAAGGTGATGTGGTATGGGGAGAAATAATGAATTAGTGGTCCTAGTTGTACAAGATGGTGAAGTAATATGTGATGTTAGTCACTGAACCTTGGAAATTTGGAGAAAAGCTGAGTTGATGTATGGGGAGCTGTTTATTGGGTACTCTGAAACATGAATATGGAGCTCTAGAAAGAATGAGTCAAGAATAAGAATTTATTATTGGGAAAATTATCACCTAATTTTTGAATTTGGTAATTGTTATTGATGAAATTATCTAGAAAGAGAGTAGCTATAGAAATATGCTCAGAGAAACTAATATCAGCATTTTCTGCAAGCCATCTTCAAATTATCTATTGTATTAATTCACAAGATCCAGAATAAAATGAAATGTGGAGCCCTTGTTCAAGATGTATTAAAAGTTGTACTATGGTGACAATGATCATTAAATTAACTGTGAGGACCTTCTAAGCTTAGGGTTCTATATAATTATATAGGTCTCATGCCCATGAAGCCAGCTCTGTGCACATGTGTTCATATACTCAAATTTTTTTTTTCTTTATTTAACTATATTTTATTTTACTTTCAAGCACATTTTGCAAATGTGAACTTAATTGATTTTCATAATAATCCTATGAACTACTTTCAGCACTTTATTTTTTTTTCTTTTTCTTTTTTTTTATTTTTCAGTGGGTTTTGTCATACATTGATGTGAATCAGCCATAGAGTTACATGAATTCCCCATCCCGGTATACTATAAGACAGTGGTTTTCAAACCTTTGAAACTCAACATACTTTCTATGTGACAAATATATTCTCTTTACTACTCACAAATAAAATTATAGATAAAAATGATTTTATACTGTATGTATACAGTTTAGAAATAATTACTGTGACACATCAACTAAAATAAAATGAAAAATGAAAAAAAGTAATTTATAATTTTTGTATATATTTAAATACATAAATGCATGTTTACAAGTATATTAGAATATATAATAAATTATTCATATGCTTGCACTCCTTTTAAGTAAGTTTATAGAGCAGAAAGAGAAAGCCATTCCATAGCAAAGATACTGATGGTCAAGAGAGCTGTGTAATAGGTGGAGGAACACTAGAGTAAAAAACAAGTGATAAGTTAAAATGAGACATTTATGCATAAAAGATAAAAATTATCTTAGTTGAAACAGATATCACATCAATAAATTGCTAGCTGTTAAAATGAGACAATAAAGTTTCATCACAATCAAAATCTAGCTTAGAAATGTAGTGTCAAAATAATCCCCTATCTTACAACATTTGATAGGATGGACTATCCTATATTAAGTATACATTCCTATATATGCCCCATGCCAAAATATATATTTTATCACTATTGCCCAGAACTAAATTGAATAGCTTATATTTCATATATAAGTTGGAATAGGGAATGGATTGGAGAAAGAAATAGTAATATAGGCTATTTTGAATCTCTCTTGCTTGATGCACATACATTTAAGATTTGTATGTCTTCTTAGTGAATAGACACTTTTGAGGCATGGTACAGTGAGGCCTCCGGCACATGCATGCCCATGATTATTAAAGGTACATATGTTAAAGTGTTGCAGTCAATATGCCAGCAAATTTGGAAAATTCAGCAGTGGCCACAGAACTGGAAAAGGTCAGTTTTCGTTACAATCCCAAAGAAAGTCAATGCCAAAGAATCTTCAAATGCACGATTACACTCATCTCACATGCTAGCAAAGTAGTGCTCAAAATTCTCCAAGCCAGGCTTCAACAGTACATGAACTATAAAATTCCAGTGTTGAAGCTGGATTTAGAAAAGGCAGAGGAACCAGAAATCAGATTGCCAACATCCATTGGATCATCGAAAAACTGAGAGAGTTCCAGAAAAAAACTTCTGCTTTATTGACTACACCAAAGCCTTTGACTGTATGGGTCACAGTAAACTATGGAAAATTCTTAAAAGAGATGGGGATACCAAACCAACTGACCTGCCTCCTGAGAAATCTGTATGCAGGTCAAGAGGCAACAGTTAGAACTGGACATAGAAGAACAGACTGGTTCCAAATAGGAAAAGGAGTACGTCAAGGCTGTATGTTGTCACCATGCTTATTTAACTTATATGCAGAGTACATCATGAGAAATGCTGAGCTGGACGAAGCACCAGCTGGAATCAAGATTGCCAGAAGAAATATCAGTAACCTCAGATATGCAGATGACACCACCCTTATAGCAGAAAGTGAAGAAGAAATAAAGAGGAAAGAGCCTCTTGATGAAAGGGAAAGAGGAGCGTGAAAAAGCAGGCTTAAAACTCAACATTCAGAAAACTAAGATGATGGCATCCAGCCCCATTACTTCGTAGCAAATAGATGGGGAAACAATAGAAACAGTGACAGACTTTATTTTGGGGGGCTCCAAAATCACTGCAGATGGTGACTGCAGCCATGAAATTAAAAGATGCTTACTTCTTGGAAGAAGAGCTATGACCAACCTAGACAGCTCATTAAAAAGCAGGGACATTACTTTGCCAACAAAGGTCCTTCTAGTGAAAGCTATGGATTTTCCAGTAGTCATGTATGGATGTGAGAGTTGGACTATAAGGAAAGCTGAGCACCAAAGAATGAATGGCTTTGAACTGTGGTGTTGGAGCAGCCTCTTGAGAGTCCCTTGGACTGCAAGGACATCCAAGCAGTCAATCCTAAAGGAAATCAGTCCTGAGTGTTCATTGGAAGGACTGATGCTAAAGAGGAAATTTCAATCCTTTGGCCACCTGATGCAAAGAACTGACTCACTGGAAAAGATCCTGATGCTGGGAAAGATTGAAGATAGGAGGAGAAGTGGATGAGTTGGTTGGATGGCATTCCTGACTGGATGGGCATGAGTTTGAACAAGCTTCGGGAGTTGGTGATGGACAGGGAGGCCTGGTGTGCTGCAGTCTATGGGGTCACAAAGAATCAGACACAACTGAGCGACTCCACTGAACTGAACTAAACTGAATTTAGGATATGTATGGTATACCTCTAGGACTAGTTTCAGATATCAGAATGTTGAAAAATTACAAATAATCCAATGATAAATTTATTTTCAGTATAAATATTGTTCAACATAGGTTTATAATCATTGTTACAGAGATATTTTATGCAATACTACAAAATATTTTTTCAGTTCAGTTCAGTCACTTAGTTCAGTCCTGAATATTCATTGGAAGGACTGATGCTGAAGCTGAAACTCCAATACGCTCTCTTTACAAAATATTTTTAAATGATACTTATTGGCAAAATTAGATGAGATCACTAAATTTAGTTTAATTTATTTGGTTTAATAATAATATTTTCCCTAAGTCTGATGAAAGTTGCTTCAGGTCTCCCCTGATATACATTTGCTGTAGATTATTCTGAGTTTACAGTTACTGCCCTACTGCTTTGGATATCCATTTTTACCCACTGGAAGATTTTAAGCATCAGTGGCTCTGACTCTGGCAGCTAATGGTTGTCCTTCCTACTCTCAATCTTTGTTCAGGCAATTTGCTTCTAAGAATTTCCAGGATGCCTCTTAAAGAGCCTATTCTAAAAGGCCCATAGTTTTATGATTCATTATCAGAGGTGTGAGTTTTTTCTATCACTCAGATGATTAACACCAACAAATAAGTTTAAAAATCCGTCTGTGGAATGTCAAAGGGACCGAACAGAGCCCTTTGTGCTTAGTCACTCAGTCGTGTCCAGCTCTTTGTGACCCCGTGGACTGTAGCTCACCAGACTCCTCTGTCCACGGGTATTCTCCAGGCGAGAATACTGTAGTGGGTTGCCATGCCCTCCTCCAAGGAATCTTCCCAACCCAGGATCGAACCCAGGACTCCCACCTTGTCAGGGGGATTGTTTACCATCTGAGCCTCCAGGGAAGCCCAAGAATACTGGAGTGGGTAGTCTATCCCTTCTCCAGGGGATCTTCCTGACCCAGAAATCAAACCGGGGTCTCCTGCATTGCAGGTGGATTCTTTATCAGCTGAACAACCAGGGAAGCCCTACCAGCTGTGAATATTGAAGAAGCAAATAAACAAGCAAGAAAGCCCCTTGAATTAAAATAAGCTGGAACAGTCAGAGTTCGGAAATAGGTATTAGAATAGTGTTTTACCATTTAGTGATTTTTCTGTTTTTATCGAAAACTGAAAAGTCATAATAGAAGGAATGAATTAATTAATAGCTATTTCCATACACTGGAAGAGGATAGAAAAAAATCATTTTGAGACCCAGAGTTTCTTATCAATGTTGGATGACTTCCAACTTATGACTGCAATTATTTAATGATTTAATACTTTGAAATAGACTTTGTCAAGATCTGGATACACATACAGGAACATAGATCTTGAATTTTTTATTTAAAATGTTAAGCCTACAATGATTGGCATTAAGCAGAAAGAATGTTGAGATAAATTGTAGATTGCACATCATAAATAGTCATCTAAATATACTCTCATTATAAAAATATGTTGTGTATCATAGACAATATTTAAAATTCATCACTCTAGGATATTTTAAATCTGTAAACAGTGAATCAATATCCATCATAATTAAATTTAATACCCTAAATAGTTTCTTTTCAATCCTCTAAAATATGGACATCCAATAGATTTGTTTATATCACAAAAATTTTTTTGACTTTTGTTTCCTCAGTTAAGATTAGTAATCTTCATAGATAAAGAATAAAACAAACTAGATTAAGTAACTTAAGATCAAAGAATTTTCATAATTATTTTAAGGACTATAAGTTTACATAGACTAAATTCTTAACCAGGAAAAAGAAAAAAATAATCATCTCCTAATGCAACAATTTCCCTTTTTATGAATGTTAACGTTTCTGTCTCTATAGTTATGATCAAATGAAAGGGAAAGAAGCAATTTTCAGGAAAAAAAAGTTTGTGAGGAAAGAGTAGTTGAAAATAGGGCCAATAACTAATAGGCCCACAATGGGGTCTATTAGTATAAAAATGTAAAAAATAAAAGATAAGTAATTGTCTGCCAACTCTATATTTCAAAAACAATAGAAGAGTGGACCAATATCAGATTGGGACAATCTGGGAAAAGACCAAAAAAAAAAGTCTTATTTTCAGAGAGCAAGTTAGGAACAGTAGCTTATTAATTAGTTGGCAGAATTGAAAATCAAAACTTATCAAATAACATAGCAATACAGACTGACTTAGTTGAATGTAATAAGTTTACCCTTGAACAGCATGTTTGAATTATACAGTTCTGTGTGTATGTGGATTTCTCAGTAAATACATACAAAAGTACCGCATGATCTGCAGTTGGTTGAATGTGCAGATGAGGAACTATGGAAACAGAGGGCCCACAGTAAAGTTACACAGACTTTCGAGTGCTAGGAGGGTTGGCAACCCTAACCCCCACATTATTTAAAGTTTAACTGTATATGTAAATGTACATCCTGAAATCAAGATTAGAAGTATAGACAAATGAGTATGGTATTATAAGTCAGCACCAAAAGGTGATAAAAATTCTGAGCTGGCATCTCAAGTTTGCAAGGAAAAGGACTCTAATCAATGCCCAGTGTCCTTTTATAAGGGTTATGTTTTCATCCTTCCTGATTTTAAAAATACAGGATGTACAAAAATTAGCTTAATAGTTTAAAAAACAAAACAAAACTGAAAGCCAAACATACAAGCAAGAACTACAACAATAGAAATGATTTTAACCACAAGAATAGTGAATCTTAGTTTGCTGAGACTCACTAAATAAAATCTTGACTTTCATTAATAGAAACATAACCCCAGAGTGTATTTCAGTTGTTTCATTTGCTCTTAGGCTGTATCATTGTGTGCTTTATATTTGAAGAAAATAGAAATCTAAATGTAATGAATATCCTTTGTAAAATAGTTTTTGCCCTGGGGAAAATTATTTGTTGATGTGTTTATGCTGAAAAAGTAGACTTGGAAGCTCAAAACAACTACTTTCAAGTATTATAGAGTGGAGGATGAGACTGATTTTATGTAGTTAGAGAAGCAGAACTAGGATTAATTGATGAAAGTTAAGAATTACGTAGCTTTCAATTTGTAAATTCATTATACATTTGCTGTGAAACAACTATATGTGAGGACAGAATATTGGATGAATACAGCAAGTCAATTGTTCAACAATAAATGAAATTCCTTGGAAGAAGTAAAGTCCCTGTCCCATTCAAAAAACATCATAAAACCTCTTTCAGGGAATCTTTCTACTAAACAGAAGTTGACTTTAAAGATCATGTTGACACCTGAAGTTCATTTAAATATAAACACTTTAAGTATAAACATATTATATAATATAATATGTAGGTATGAATATATAGGTATATATCATGATACATATGGGTTAAGATACTGTGACAATTTATCTGTTATACAATAATATAGGAAACGGCTTTTTAATTTTACTATTAATCATTTTACAAAATCTTAACAGTGTTGCAGATCTGACATCCCTAAATTCTTATGTTTCTATTAAATACTCAACTTTAAATGGATTCATATATCATATTCACAGCAGATATATTCTCTTGGCTCTATTTCTAAAACACAGTGAGGAATAATAGTGATCTAATATTTTAAAAGCTATTTTAAAAATAAAACTTTATAGTTTCTGAAAAAAAACCTAGCTTCTAGGATTTTACTATCAAGGACAGGGAAAATAAAATTTTTTACAGTTCTACATAATTATCTGGGTAGTCTACAGAAAAGTGGTTTTGGATTTATTTGTGAGTTTTCAGCCTGAAATACATCTCATTTCAATCCTCTTTCTCATTTAGACTGTCAGAATAGAATTTGAGGTTTATTTTCATGATGTCAAACCACTTTTCAGATTAGCAACTGTAAACTTGAGTGAATATATGCTAAGCTAATTTTTTAGCTGAAATTAAGACATATTGGAATAAAACAGTTCAGTTTTTCAAAACAGTTCAATTCTATTTGAATTATTATATTAAGGATCAGTTTTGGTAATAAAGTGGGATCAAATCATATTTAAAGTTGTACTTTTAAACTCATTCATAATATTTCACTAGTTTTGAAATTCATATTAAGTATCTTAAACCAAAACAATCTGGAAGATTAATTTTTTGTGGAGGAGGTCTTTGAGAGGACATGACAACTGGTTGACATATGAATCAGACCTCCTGGGCAATCAGAGGCCCATCACCCGCTTGCTTGTCCTTGAGACATGCACTCTGCTTGCCCCCCCTGCACTGAAAGCTGCCCAAGAGCACAGCTGTGAGGGAGTACTGTGGTGCTGAGGCCCTCTGAACAGTGTGTACAGCTGAGCCTGGTTAAGGCCTCTAGATAAATGTTTAACATTCTATTGGTGGACCCTCAGGTTGCTCCCATATTTTAGCTATTGTAAATAATGGTATTATGAACATTGGGATGCACATATCTTTTCATTTAGTGTTTTCATCTTTTTTGAATGTGTACCCAGGAGTCGAATAGGTGAGTCATATCATACTTGATTTTAGTTTTGTTGAGGAACCTCCATATTATTTCTCATCCTCAGTTCAGTCACTCAATCATATCCAACTCTTTGCGACCCCATGGATTGCAGCATGCCAGGCCTACCTGTCCATCACCAACTCCCAGGGTTTACCCAAACTAATGTGCATTGAGTCGGTGATGCCATCCAAACATCTCATCCTCTGTAATTCCCTTCTCCTCCCACCTTCAATCTTTCCCAACATCAGGGTCTTTTCAGATGAGTCCGTTCTTTGCATAAGGTGGCCAAAGTATTGTAGTTTCAGCTTCAACATCAGTCCTTCCAGTGAATATTCAGGACTGATTTCCTTTAGGATGTATGTAGAATACTCCTTTAGAATCTCCTTTAGGATGGACTGAATGGATCTCCTTTCAGTCCAAGGGACTCTCAAGAGTCTTTTCCAACACCACAGTTCAAAAGCATCAATTCTTTGGTGCTCAGCTTTCTTCACAGTCCAACTCTCACATCCATAACCACTGGAAAAACCATAGCCTTGACTAGATGGACCTTTGTTTTCATCCCCATTCTATTGTTTCCCTCTATTTCTTTGCACTGGTCACTGAGGAAGGCTTTGTCATCTCTCCTTACTATTCTTTGGAACTCTGCATTCAAATGGGTATATCTTTTATTTTCTCCTTTGTTTTTCACTTCTCTTCTTTTCACAGCTATTTGTAAGGCCTCCTCAGACAGCCATGTTGCTTTTTTCATTTCTTTTTCTTGGGGATGGTCTTGCTCCCTGCCTCCTGTACAATGTCATGAACCATTGTCCATAGTTCTTCAGGCACTCTGTCTATCAGATCTAGTCCCTTAAATCTATTTCTCACTTCAACTGTATAATCGTAAGGGATTTGATTTAGGTTACACCTGAACGATCTAGTGTTTTTCCCTACTTACTTCAATTTAAGTCTGAATTTGGCAATAAGGAGTTCATGATCTGAGCCACAGTCATCTCCCAGTCTTGTCTTTGCTGATTGTATAGAGCTTCTCCATCTTTGGCTGCAAAGAATATAATCAATCTGATTTTGGTATTGGCCATGTGGTGATGTCCATGTGTAAAATTTTCACTTGTGTTGTTGGAAGAGGGTGTTTGCTATGACCAGTGCATTCTCTTGGCAAAACTCTATTAGCCTTTGCCCTGCTTCATTCCGTACTCCAAGGCCAAATTTGCCTGTTACTCCAGGTGTTTCTTGACTTCCTACTTTTGCGTTTCAGTCCCCTATAATGAAAAGGACATCCTTTTGGGTGTTAGTTCTAAAAGTTCTTGTAGGTCTTCATAGAACTGTTCAACTTCAGTTTCTTCAACATTACTGGTCGGGAATAGACTTGAATTACAATGATATTGAATGGTTTGCCTTGGAAATGAACAGAGATCATTCTGTTGTTTTTGAGATTGCATCCAAGTACTGCATTTCATACTCTTTTGTTGACTATGATGGCTACTCCACTTGTTCTAAGGGATTCTTGCCCACAGTAGTAGATATAATGGTCATTTGAGTTAAATTCACCCATTCCAATCCATTTTAGTTCACTGATTCCTAGTAGTTGCACCAATTTGCATTCCCATTAACAGTGTAGGAGTGTTTCCTTTTCTCCACATGCTCACTAATGTGTGTTATTTTGGTCTTTTGATGACAGACATTCTGACAGGTGTGAGGGGATATCTTATTGTGATTTTGAATGCATTTTTCTTATGATTAGTGATGTTGAGCACCTTTTATATGCCTGATAGCCATAAGTATGTCTGTTTTGGGGAAAATATAGATTGAGTTCTTCTGTCCATTTTTTAATTGAGTTGTTTGTTTGGTTTTTGGTACTTCACTGTATGAGTTGTTTATATTTTGGGTATTAATCATTTATCAGTCATATCATTTACAAATGTTTTCTTCATCAACAGATAAATTGATAACAAATATGTGGTGGTATATATGTGATGGTACTGTATATATATACATATACATATATATGTGTGTGTGTGTATTTAAAAATCAGCCATAAAAAAGAATGAAATTTTGGCATTTGCGACAACACGGATGGACCTGGAGGGTATTAGGCTAAGTGAAATAATCCAGACAAAGGCAAGTGCTATATGTTATAACTTATATGTCAAATGTGAAAAATGAAATGAATGAGCACAGCAGAATAGAAACAGACTCGCACGTATAGGGAACAGACTAGTAGCTACCAGTGGGGAGAGGAATGGGAGTTGGGAGATAAAGGCTGAAGATTAAGTGGTATAAACTACTATGTGTAAAATAAATAAGGTATAATGTTATACTATACAGCTTAGGGAATGTAGCCAATATTTTATAATATCTTTAAAAGGAGTACAGTTCAGTTCAGTTCAGTCGCTCAGTTGTGTAACCCATAAAAATATTGAATCAATATGTTATAAATCTTAAACTAATATGATATTGTAAAGCAGCCATATGTCAATGTAAAAACAAAAGATTCTGGTGGGAGAGTTCAGAGATCCCTAGAGGTCTTGCAGCTGCACAAGACAAACTTCATATGTACGTTCCCTTGCTTATTAAATTTGCCACCTACCAGTCTTGAGTGGTCTGACTCTTCAGTTTGCCCCTGCCCTCCAGATACAGTGATGGTTGCAGATTACATCTGAAAAGCTCTCCATGGAATTGCAAAGTAACATCTTTCTAGTTGAATTATAAATTGAGTATATGACATACAATATTTGTATTCAGTGTTGAAATTCAATCTATCCAATTGAGCAGTCATGTGTTTATTTATGTTTTATTAACTAATCCCAGTATGCCAGGCAATAGAAATAAATATAATAGTAAGTCAGATTCCTGCTTTTGAGGAATTCATGGTTTTACAGAGCTGTTGATTTGGCACAAATATTTTTATATATAAGTGATCCATTGAACTTTATCTTTAAGATCTTTGATTTTTAAATTTTAATCACTGCCACTACCTGCAAAGACATCCAGAATTATTAGGTCATGGTTTATCTCTCTCTCTTGAGTTTACCGCTCTCTGCTTCGCTATATCCATGGGTTCTCCACAGTTGTTATATGTAACATTATCTTTACTTTCTATAGTTGAAGGGTTGGGAGGTGAAATGGAACAACTTGCATGTATATATTTTTCTACTGTGTTCACTTGTAAGCTGTGTATATTCACAAAACGTACACAGATTTGCATGTTGTATGTCTACATTGCCAAGCAACAACATCTTTCTCCCAGCACCTTGGGAATTAAAACATTAGATAGAAGCTTTGGCTCAAGATACACTGTAATCCATCTCTACTACAAGAACTAATACAGCAAATGTTGGTATGTATTATAATAAAAACATTCACCTTAAGACAGTTTTATTTTAATAAGAAAATTTCAGAGGTGGAAGAAAACTAAAAAGCATTAGTTGACAGTTACAATCAACCAAGACAATGACTGTTCTGATAGTCTTTTAATGCACTTTAGTATTGGAATTCCTCCAAGTTCACTGATTTGACTTTTTGTGTGCCCTCAATGTCATATATCTGTGTAAAATTAATGTAGAGAGATTTAATTCATACATACAGAAGAGGCATCAATGTATAAGACAGGTAGAGATTGGAATGATAATGGCTACAGGCAAGTAATATTCAGTTCAGTCACTCAGTTGTGTCTGACTCTTTGCAACCCCATGGACTGCAGCACACCAGGTTTCCCAGTCCATCACCAACTCCCAGAGCTTACTCAAACTCATGTCAATCGAGTTGGTGATGCCATTCAACCATCTCATCCTCTGTTGTCCCCTTCTCCTCCTGTTCTCAATCTTTTCCAGCACTAGGGTCTTTTATAGTGAGTCAGTTCTTCTCATCAGGTGGCCAAAGTATTGAAGTTTCAGCTTCAGCATCAGTCCTTCCAATGGCTATTAAGGATTGATCTCCTTTAGGATGGACTAGTTGAATCTCCTTGCAGTCCAAGGGACTCCCAAGAGTCTACTTCAACACCACAGTTCTAACCATCAATTCTTTGGTGCTCAGCTTTCTTTATAGTCCAACCCTCACATCCATACATGACTACTGGAAAATACCATAGCTTTGACTAGATGGACCTTTGTTGGCAAAATAATGTCTCTGCTTTTTAATATGCTCTCTAGGTTGGTCATATATTTCCTTCCAAGGAGTAAGTGTCTTTCAATTTCATGGCTACAGTCACCATCTGAAGTGATTTTGGAGCCCAAAAAGTCTGCAGTGATTTTGATACATGTGCTGCCGAAGCGAGCACTAAAAAATCTGCAGTGATTTTGGATCCCACTGTTTCCTCATCTATTTGTCATGAAGTGATGAGATCAGATGCCATGATCTTCATTTCCTGAATGTTAAGTTTTAAGCCAACTTTTTCACTCCCTTCTTTCACTTTCGTCAAGAGGCTCTTTAGTTCTTCTTCTCTTTCTGCCATAAGGGTGGTGTCATCTGCATATCTGAGGTTACTGATATTTCTCCCAGCACTCGTGATTCCAGCTTGTGCTTCATCCAGCCCGGCATTTCTCATGATGTACTCTGCATATAAGTTAATTAAGCAGGGTGACAATATACAGCCTTGACGTACTCCTTTTCCTATTTGGAACCAGTAAGTTCCTCCGTGTCCAGTTCTAACTGTTGCCTCTTGACCTGCATGCAGATTTCTCAGGAGGTTGGTAAGGTGGTCTGATATTCCCATCTGTTTAAGACTTTTCCACAGTTTGTTGTGATTCACTCAGTCAAAGGCTTTGGCATAGTCAAGAAAGGAAAGCAGAAGTAGATATTTTTCTGGAACTCTTTTGCTTTTTTGATGATCCAGTGGATGTTGGCAATTTGATCTCTGGTTCCTCTGCCTTTTCTAAAACCAGCTTGAACATCTGGAAGTTTACAGTTCATGAACTGTTGAAACCTGGCTTAGAGAATTTGGGGCATTACTTTGCTAGCCTGTGAGAAGAGAGCAGTCATGCGGTAGTTTGAAGATTCTTTGGCATTGCCTTTCTTTGGGATTGGAATGAAAACTGACCTTCTCCAGTCCTGTGAACATTGCTGAGTTTTTCAAATTTGCTGGCATATTGAGTAGAGCACTTTCACAGCATAATCTTTTAGGATTTGAAATAGTTCAACTGGAATTCCATCACCCCCACTAGCTTTGTTTGTAGTGATGTTTCCTAAGGTCCACTTGACTTTGCATTCCAGGATATCTGGCTCTAGGTGAGTGATCACACCATCGTGGTTATCTGGGTCATTAAGGTCTTTTTTGTATAGTTCTTCTGTATATTGTTTCCACCTCTTAATATCTTTTGCTTCTGTTAGGTCCATACCATTTCTGCAAGTAATGTTGTTAGCCACCATACTTGAAAGAAGCCAGTAACATATTCACCCCCAGAGCCTCTGGAGGGAGTTCCACTTGGCCAATGTCTTAATTTCAATGCAGTGACTCTGACTTTGGGCCTTTGGTCTCCAGAATTTTGAGAAATATTTTTCTGATACTTTAAGCCACCCAGTTGTGGTAATTTGTTACAGCAACCATAGGAAGTTAATACATACACTATATTTTTCTGCCTCATTGATTATGGATGTCATCATACTATTTTCTTTGGCCAGTGTTGTACAAATCCGATGTTTATAGGTATCATGCTGAAGCAGAAGTTTTAAACTCATTATTTAAGCAGTTCATATCATTCATATCATCCTTCATAACATTCTCAAAACTCCCTCAGCCTAGATTCCAAAAAAAGACATACATAGAGTCAATCCCAACAAGCATAGTGAAACACAGTAAAGCCCAATCAAGTCAAGCCAAACTTAGCCACACCCAGTAGAACTGCAGCCAAACTGTAGTTCTCATACAATGTGAACAAAAATAAATGGTGTCACAAACTATTGATATTTTGGGATTAGTTGATATTTTGGGGTTACTTGTTGTTAAGCCAAAAGTGAATGATAATGCACATGGAGAATTGATGAATATTTTACCCACTCTTGTGCTTTTTTCTCTAGATTTTTTAATTACTATTGTTTATTTTATTGTCTTTTAACTACAGAGAGATATTTCTTATAATTAAATATTGTTTTTCTGTTCTCATGGAAGATGATTACTCAGCATTCTCAGGTTAGTATGCACTTAGTGAAGGGGATTAATAAAAATTCATTAGTCTTCCCCTCTTTATCACAAGTAATGTCAACTTTTAAAATGTTTCCTAATTCCAACAGTGTTCTATTCTTCTGATATTCTGGGAAGGTAATATTCTTTTGGAAATGCACAGACTCATTTTTACTGTTTTTCTTCATTTCCCCACATTCAAATGCTGCCTCTTCCTTTTTTAAGTTGATTTTTATTGCAATATAGTTGCTTTACAGGTTTGTGTTAGTTTCTCCTCTCCCACAAAGTGAATCAGCTATGTTAAAATGTTAATCACTCAGTCATGTCCAAGTCTTTGTGACCCCAAGAACTGTAGCCCACCAGGCTCCTTGGTCCATGGAATTCTCCAGGCAACAATACTGAAGTGGGTAGCAGGGGATCTTCCCAACTCAGGGATCAAACTCAGGTCTCTTGCAGTACAGGTGGATTCTATGCCATCTGAGCCACCAGGGAAGCTATCTGTATCCACATACCCTCTCCTTTTTGGATTTCTTTCCAATTTAGATCACCACAGAGCATTGAGTAGAGTTCTCTGTGCTATATGATATATTCTTGTTAGTTATCTATTTTATACATGGTAGTACTGGTGGTAAGGAACCTACCTGTCAGTGCTGGAGATGTAAGAGATGTGGGTCAGGAAGATCCCCTGAAGGAGGGCACAGCAACCCACTCCAGTATTCTTACCCAGAGAATCTTCATGGACAGAGGAGCCTGGCAGGCTACAGTCCATAAGGTCACAAAGAGTCAGACACAACTGAGGTGACTTAGCACACACACTGTATATATATCAACCCCAAACTCTCAATTCATCCGACCCCCACTTGCCCCATTGGTATCGGTACCTTTGTTCTGTATGTCTGTGTCTTTATTTCTGTTTCGCAAATAAGTTCATCGCTATAATTTTTCTAGATTCCACATATAAATTATACTGTATAATATTTGTTTTTGTCTTTCTTACTTATTTAATTCTGCGTGATAATCTCTAGGCCCATCCATGTCTCTATAAATGGCACAATTTTGTTCCTTTTTATGGCTGAGTGATATTTCATTATATATATATACCACATCTTTATCCATTCCACTGTTGATGGACATTTAGGTTACTTCTATAACCTTGATATTGTAAGTAGTGCTGCAGTGAACATTGGGGTGCATGGATCTTCTTGAATTATGGCTTTATTCAAGTATATGCCCAAGAACGAGATTCCTGGGTTGTATGGTAGATCTATCTTTGTTTCTTTAGGAACCTCTATCCTGTTATCCATAGTAGCTTTATCAGTTTACAGTCCTGCCAACAATGTAAGAGGGTTCTCTTTTCTCTACACTCTCTCCAACATTTATTATTTGTAGTTGTTTTTTTTTTTTTTTTAATGATTACCATTCTTACTGGTGTGAGGTAATACCTCATTGCAGTTTTGACTTGTTTTCTTTAATAATTAGTGATGTTGAGCATCTTTTCATGTGCCTCTTAGCTTTCTGTATGTCTTCTTTGGTAAAATGTCATTTAGGTTTCCATCCACTTTTTGATTGGGTTGTTTTTTGTTGCAGGTTTTTTTTTTTTTTTTTTTAATAGTGAGCTTTATGAGCTGTTTGTATATTTTGAAACTTAATCCAGTTGTTAGTTGTTTCATTTGTAAACTTTTTTTTCCAGTGCTAAGGGTTTTTGTTGTTGTTGTTGCTGTTGTTATCTTGTTATAGTTTCCTTTTCCTTGCAAAAGCTTTTGTTTTATAAAGCCACATGTGTTCATTTTTTATTTTATTTTCATTACTCTAGGAGGTGGGTCAAAAAAAACAGACATTGCTGCAATTTTGTCAGAGTGTTCTGCCTATGTTTTTCTCTTAGAGTTTTATAGTATCCAGGCTTAGACTTACTTCTTTAATTCGTTTTGAGTTTATTTTTGTGTATGGTGTTTGAGAGTGTTCTAATTTCATTCTTTTACGTGTAGCTATCCAGTTTTCCCAGTATCATTTATTGAGAAGGCTCTCTTTTCTCCATACTGGGGTATTCTTGCCTCCTTTCTCCCAGGTGATTATAGGTGCATGGGTTTATCTCCGGGCTTTCTGCCCTATTTCATTGATCTGTATTTCTGTTTTTGTGCTGGTACCATACTGTCTTGATTACTGCATCTTTCAGTAATAGTGGTGAAAATGGATATCCCTGTCTTGTTTTTGATCTTAGAGGAAATGCTTTCAGTTTTCACCATTGAAAATGATGTTTGCTGTGGTTTTGTCATATATGGCCTTTATAATGTTGAAGCAGTTCCTTATATTCTCACTTTTTAGAGAGGTTTTTTTTTTAAGACATAAATAGATGTTAAATTTTGTCAAAAGTTTTTTCTTCATCTACTGAGTTGATCATATGGTTTTTATTCTTGAATTTCTTAATACTGTGTATCACAGTGATTGATTTGCATATGTGGAAAAATTGTTACATCCCTGGGATAAATGACACTTGATCATGATATATAATGCTTTTAATGTGTTGTTGAATTCTGTTTGCTAGTATTTTGTTTAGGTGTTTTATCTATCTTCATCAGTGATATTGGCATGTAACTGTCTTTTTTGTGACATTTTTTATTTTGGTATCAGTGTGATATTGGCCTTGTAGAATGAACTTGGGAGTGTTCCTCCCTCTTCAGTTTTTTGGAAGAGTTTAAGAAGGGTGTGTGTTAGCTCTTCTCTAAATGTTTGATAAAATTTACCTGTGAAGCCATCTGGTACTGGACTTTTGTCTGTGGGAGTTTTTAAATTACTGATTCAATTTCAGTACTGGTAATTGATCTGATCATATTGTCTATTTCTTCCTGGTTCAGTCATCAAAGTTTGCACCTTTCTAAGAATTTGTCTGCTTCTTGTTTGTTGTCCAGTTTATTTGGCATATATTTATTTGCATGTAGTAGTTTCTGATGATCCTTTGTGCTTCTGCAGTGTCTCTTGTAACTTCTCCTTTTTCATTTCTAATTTTGTTGATTTGAGCTCTCTCCCTTTTTTTCTTGCTGAGTCTTGCTAAAGCTTTATCAACGTTGTTGATAGATCTCAAAGAAATGCTTTTAGTTTCATTGATCTTTACTATTGTTTTCTTTGTTTTTTTTTTTTTTCTGTCCTGATTTTTATGAATTCTTTCCTTCTACAAACTTTGAATTTTTTTGGTTCTTCTTTCTCTAGGTGTTTTAGGTATAAGATTAGATTGTTTAATTGGGATTTTTCTTGTTTCTTGACATAGGATTGTACTATTGTGAACTTCCCCCTTAGAAATGCTTTTCCTGCATCCTTAGGTTTTGAGTCATTGTGTTTCATTCTCAATTTTTTCTAGGTATTTTTTAATTTTCTTGGTGATCCATTAGTTAGATTTGGTAGCATATTGTTTAGCCTCCCTGTGTTTGTATTTTTACAATTTTTTTCACCTGTATTTGATTTCTAACTTCATAGCTTTGTGGTTGGGAAAAAAAGTACTTGATATACTCTTAGTTTTTTGAAATTTACCAAGGCTTGATTTGTACCCAAGGTGTGATCTATCCTGGAGAATGTTCCATTTGCACTTGAGAATAAATTGTATTCTGCTGCTTTCAGATGAAATGCCATATAAATTAGTTATATTGAATCTAATGTGTCACTTAAGGCTTGTATTTCCTTATTAATTTTCTGTTTGAATGATCTATTCATTAATATGTGAAGTGCTAAAGTCCCCCACTATTATTGTGTTCCTCTTAATTTACCCCTTAATGGATGTTAGCATTTGCTTTATGTATTGAGTTGCTCCTATATTGGGTGAGTAAATATTTTGTTTTGTTCTTTAATAGCTAAGGCATATTAAACTCTCTTGTGACCCCATGGACGATAGCCTGTGAGGCTCCTTCTGTCCATGGGATTTCCCAGGCAAGTATGGAGTAGGTTGCCATTTCCTTCTCCAGGAGATCTTCTCGACCCAGAGATCAAACCCACATCTCCTGCATTGTCAGGCAGATTCTTTACTAATGAGCCACCAGGGAAGCCCGCATATAAATATTTACAATTGGTATGTCTTCTTCTTGGATTGTTCCCTTGGTCATTATCTATTGTCCTTTCTTGTCTCTTACAATAATCTTTACTTTAAAGTCTATTTTTTTCTGATATGTGTATTGCTACTACAACTTTCTTTTTATTTCCATTTTCATGGACTATTTTTTTCCATCCCTTCACTTTCAATATGTATGTGTCCCTACAAATCAAGTAGGTCTCTTGTAGACAGCATATATATGAGTCTTGCTTTTGGATATGTTGGGAGAGTGCATAATTTCCTCAGTTCTGTGTTGCACAACAAAGATTTGAAATGGAGGACCAGTGTTACACCTCAGTTACAGCTCAAATTTTTATTCAGTAAACAAAGGATAGGACACCCCAAGGTGTGAGGGTGGGCCAACCCCAAAGGAGAGGCCTCAACCAGTCTTGGCTCCGTCTTTTCATACTTTTTGTCTCCTCCCCCAATGACACCCCCTGCCCCCCCACCCCACAAGCCTCCTCTATGCAAATTAGGGTTAGAACCTGTCACCAATCAGGAAGGGGGCATTTCTGTTTCATCTGGGGTTCCCACTCTGGTCTGCCAATTTTTCCTTTGTTGCCTATTTTTCAGGCTTTTTACCGCTCTTTGTCTTCTTTTAGCCACTTCCATTTTGGACTCCTTTTTGTATTCTAAGTAACTAACATAACTATTCAGCCAGTCTGTGTCTTTTAGTTTAAACATTTAATCCATTTATACTTAAGGTAAGTATTGATATGTATGTATCTATTACCATTTTCTTAATTGTTTTGAATTTGTTTTTATAGATCTTTTTCTTCTGTTTCCCAACTTTACAAGTTCTTTTAGCATTTGTTGTAAACCTGGTTTGGTGGTGCTAAATTCTCTTAGCTTTTGTGTGTCTCTAAAGCTTTTTATTCTCCTTCAAATTCTGAATTAAGTCTCTACTATGTAGAGTAATCTTGGTTGTAGGCTTCTCTCTTTTATCACTTTAAACGTATTCTGCCACTCTCCTCTGGTTTGCAGAGTTTCTGTTGAAAATTTCACAATAACTTTATGGGAATCCCTTGTATGTTATTTGTTGCCTTTCCCTTGCTGCTTTTAATATTTTTTCTTTGTGTTTCTTTATTTTAGTTTGAGTAATATGCGTCTCTGCATGTTTCTTCTTGGGTTTATCCTGAATGGGGCTCTCTGCACTTCCTGGACTTGGGTGGCTATTTCCTTTCCCAAGTTAGGGAAGTTTTCAACTATAATCTCTTCAAATCTTTTCTCTGACCCTTTCTCTTCCACTTATTCTTCTGGGACCCCTGTAATTTGAGTGTTGTTGCATTTAATGTTGTCCCAGAGGTCTCTGAGGCTGCCATCTTTTCCTTACATCCTTTTTTCTTTTTTTCTTTATTCTGTTCTGTGGCAGGTATTTCTGCCATTCTGTTTCCCAGCACAGTTATCCATTCTTCTGCCTCAGTTATTCTGCTATTGATTCCTTCTAAAGTTATTTTTTTTATTTCAATTATTATGTTGTTCATCACTGTTTGTCCTTTAGTTCTTCTAGTTCCTTGTGAAGCATTTCTTGTCTTTTCTTGACTCATGTCTCCATTCTGTTTCTAAGATCTTGGGATCGTCTTTACTATCATTACTCTGAATTCTTTTTCAGGTAGATTGTCTGTTTGATTTTCATTTATTTTGTCTTGTAGGTTTTTACCTTGCATCTTTATCTGCAAAATATTTCTGTGTCATCTCATTTTGTCTGATTTTCTGTGTTTGTGGTCTCCTTTCTGCAGGCTGCAGGATTATAGTTCTTCTTTCTGGTGTCTGCCCTAAGGTGAGTGAGGTTGGTCCAGGGGCTTGTGTTGGCTTCCTGCTGGGAGGGACTGGTGCCTGAACTCTGGTGGGTTTAGCTGAATCTTGTTCCTCTGATGGGCAGGGCTACATCAGGTAGTGTGTTTTGGGTGTAAATGAATTTGGTATGACTTCAGACAGCTGGTCTGCTGTGTTCCTCTCTTGCTGGTTGTTTGGCATGAGGCATCCAGTACTGAAGTCCAGTTATGTGAAGATTGTCTTGTCTTTTTGGAAGCCTAAGGTCTTCTGCCGGTGTTGAGTAGGTGTTCTGTGAGAGTTGTTCCACATATAGATGTATTTTTGATGTGTCTGTTGCTTAGAGACCTGTTTAAATTTTCTGAAGCCCTTTCACAAGAAGGTGCTATCACAGCTCAGGGCTCCAAACCTCAAAATTAAGTGAATAACACCCAGGGTCCATCCTCCTGGCATTGTTGCCAATCGTTTCTGTCATCCTCCACAGCACCACCATCCTGTCTTCCTAATGTTTGCTTTCTTTTCTATCAAAATTTGTTTCTCTACTCATAAGGTTAATTGCAAGAACACTATTCTATTTTTATTCTTAAATTTTCACAGTAAAACCATTCATAATGTGTTGATGAATATGCCTTGTGAAATATATGCAAGTGATTCTTAGTGCATTGAATTAATTTTCCACTCCTTATATATGTATTTTGATACTATAAAAGAGGAATTATAGGTGAGAACATTTTAAAAAATTATTGCAAAGATTTATTGATTTCTATCCAAGGATCACCAGTTTCAGAAAGCTGAACAAGGAATTAGGGCCACCAAACAGGGTTGTGCAGTTTATTTCCTGAATATAAGAGTATCCAGCCAAAAGGGGAGACTGGTAGCTGAAATTCAGCTTGCCTGCCGCTTACCAACCACCTAAAACTTTACCATTAGGTTATAGCCCCATAGTAAGAGAAAGGGTGTAATTTTCTATTTTGCACAGAGGTGCCATGCCATCACCAAGATGTGTGTCTGTGGACTGTATCCACCTTGTAAGAGATGCCATAGAGAACAGTTAAGCAAGCCTTTGCAAGCTGGGTCAGACAGACTTTCCTCTGATTTCATCATGTGGAATGTAGAAAACCAACAGTGGTGAATGGCTTGATTGACTTAGAATAGCTGATATCTGACTTGTGCTTTATATTTCCTGCCAGGTGCAGATATTCTGCACTCACACATACTCATTATAGAGTGACTTCATAGAAACCCGTTACTGAGTTTTGCTTCAGATGGAAGCAGAAACAGTAATTCTAGAGTAATCTCTCAAATCTTTCTAAAGTACATGTGGGTGAAGACATAAATGGGTCAGGGACATGGATCCACGAAACAAATGAAATCATAAGTCAAGTTATATCAGTGAGTATCTTTTATGGTTAGGGAAAACTTGTGACCTTACCTTCCAGGCCCAATAGCAGCTCATGTGTACCAGCCTTCTTACCCATTCTTTGTAGTACACGAGAATCTTATGGTTTTGCTTAGGCTAAAGAAAGTGGGGGAGAAAATGTCTGATTTCAGTTCCTGCTGCTCACTGTCACCACGATTGCTCCTGATGTTTCTTTAGTCAAGCATTGTTCTCTGGTCAGAGATTAGCTTTCAGTGTCCCTCTTTACTGACTGCCTCAAGGACCTCAAGGCTAGACCTCTCAGAGACGAACCTGCTCGTTTCCCTTTCCAGCATTCTCAGGAACCTGTAGCAGTGGCTTAGTTAATGCATGACCATCTCAATAGCCACCAAGGATCAGGTAAGTCTCTTCCCTCCCTGAAGTGCAAACAAGAATTATCCAATAGTTCAGCTTCAAAAGCTTGTTCAGTCACTTAGTCATGTTTGATTTGTTGTGACCCCCTGGACTGTAGCACACCAGGCTTCCCTGTCCCTCACCATCTCCCAGAGTTTGCTCAAACTCATGTCTATTGAGTCAGTGATGCCTTCCAGCCATCTCATCCTCTGTCATTCCCTTCTCCTGCCCTCAATCTTTCCCAGCATAAGGGTCTTTTCCAGTGAGTCAGTTCTTTGCATCAGGCGACCAAATTACCGGAGCTTCAGCTTCAGCATCAGTCCTTCCAATGAATATTCAGAGTTGATTTCCTTTAGGATTGACTTCTTTGATCTCTTTGCAGCCCAAGGGATTCTCAAGAGTCCTCTCCAACACCACAGTTCAAAAACATCGATTCTTCAGCACGCAGTCTTTTTTATTGTCAAACTCTCACATCCATATGCGACTACTGGAAAAGCCATAGCTTTGACTTTTGTAGGCAAAGTAATGTCTCTGCTTATTAATACACTGTCTAGGTTTATCATAGCTTTTCTTCCAAGGAGCAAGTGTCTTTTATTTTATTTTATTTATTTATTTATTTATTTTTATTAGTTGGAGGCTAATTACTTCACAACATTTCAGTGGGTTTTGTCATACATTGACATGAATCAGCCATGGAGTTATACATATTCCCCATCCCGATCCCCCCTCCCACCTCCCTCTCCACCTGATTCCTCTGGGTCTTCCCAGTGCACCAGACCCAAGCACTTGTCTCATGCATCCCACCTGGGCTGGTGATCTGTTTCACCATAGATAATATACATGCTGTTCTTTCAAAACATCCCACCCTCACCTTCTCCCAGAGTTCAAAAGTCTGTTCTGTACTTCTGTGTCTCTTTTTCTGTTTTGCATAAAGGGTTATCGTTACCATCTTTCTAAATTCCATATATATATGTGTTAGTATGCTGTAATGTTCTTTATCTTTCTGGCTTACTTCACTCTGTATAATGGGCTCCAGTTTCATCCATCTCATTAGAAATGTTTCAAATGAACTCTTTTTGACGGCTGAATAATATTCCATGGTGTATATGTACCACAGCTTCCTTATCCATTCGTCTGCTGATGGGCATCTAGGTTGCTTCCATGTCCTGGCTATTATAAACAGTGCTGCGATGAACATTGGGGTGCATGTGTCTCTTTCAGATCTGGTTTCCTCAGTGTGTATGCCCAGAAGTGGTATTGCTGGGTCATATGGCAGTTCTATTTCCAGTTTTTTAAGAAATCTCCACACTGTTTTCCATAGTGGCAAGTGTCTTTTAATTTCATGGCTTCAGTCACTGTCCACAGTGATTTTGGAGGCCAAGAAAATAAAATCTGTCACTGTTTCCATTGTTTCCTATTCTAATTGCCATGAAGTGATGGGACTGGATGCAAAAGCTTACTTAGATATTCCAAGTTAGAGACCAGAAAAGGATACCTTCAAGAAGCTCTTCCATGATTTAGCCACAAAAACAAACAATTTCCATCTAAGAGAGGAAAGTCCAGAACTCAAGTACGTAAAGTCAGGTGTAACAAGTACATTTTAATTTTCTTTGCTGATAAGAAAAGATTCAATCATAATCTCTATGTTAATAGTAAAAATATTATGTAATACTGTAATTGTGTAATAATGATAAATAGGATTAAATAACAAAATTACTAAAGAATGGGTGAACAGAATATCACTTGAAGTAGGTTTTGCTAATGAAGTATGTATATGTATGTTTGAGTTTGGAAAACACTGTGTCTATAATTGGGATTTTGAATTTTCTGAGTCTGTCAAACAAGTTCGGTTCTATGACACAACTCTCCATAAACTCCAAATTACATTTGAAAGCAACCACATGAGAATATACTAGGCATATTAATAAAATTATTAGCTTATTATTGTTCCTTTTCTATGCTAAGCCATGACAATTTATCTCACAGTTTCCATTTTGACATTGTGGAAGTGTAAAGTGAGTTGATAAGTTATGTAGAAAAAGGAGGATATCTGAAGTGAACAAATTTCACAGAAAGCACTCATACTGAATTTCACTGGAATATGTGTTGAATTTATCACTGTGTTTTGGTAAATTCAAAAATATGTTCACTGAGTAAACCAGTGATGGAACCTTGAGTCAGGGAGGTAGCCAGACTGGGAGTGGCCAGGTTCTGGATATTAATAGATCCCTTGGGAGCTGATGTTGGATAGAGGTGGTCAGGACAGGTTTCACTGGCAGCAAGTACAAGGAAATTCAACAAGAAAAGCCTGTTCTGTCAAAGAGAACACATTGGTGACAGGTAGGATCTTCGAGAGAGAGGACAAAGATAATAGAAGTGTCAGATGATAGAAGGCTTTAGCAAACAGTTTTAGAAACCCAGATAAAATGCTTTCATGACTGTCAGAATAATAACAATTTATCATATATGCAAGGCAGTCTGAAATTATTGAGAAACAGTGAAGTTGATACAATTATTACCATTTTATAGATGAGGAAACTGAGGCTCAGTCAAGTCAAGCAGCTTACTTAATGCACTGAAGTAGTCAGTAAATGACCTTATACTTCTAACTTAATCGGATTCTTTGGAATACAGTGAGTTGAAGAGTCAAATGACCTGCGATAGGAGACATGAATTCAACTATTAGATTTTGTATAAAGTTATAAGATTATGGATGTGGTTATCACATATACCCAGTAAGGGGGAAATTTCTTAAACCGCCAGACCCTTTCTACTAAACGTTTTAAAATTTTTCCATCTAAATAGCCTCATTGGTCCTTTACTCCCTGGTCACAGGTTTCTGAATCTCCATTATATATAAAGTTGACATCTTTGCTCATTAGTACAGTCACTTAAATTACGAATATGAGTAAGACTGACCCAACTTCTGCCTTTAAGTAGATGCTTTTCTGACAAGGTACCCCACACTAATTGCAGTGAGAGATTTTTCTCAGCTCTTCCCTCTTCTCCCCTTTCTTCCAACAGAGTACTTTACTTTTAGACAAGCATATAGTCTCCTTCCATTTTAGAGTCTTACTGTTAGAGAAACAGATGGAGTAGCAATCCCGGCCAAGTTAAACATTCTGTGGAGTTCTTAAAGTCTGTATATTTTCTGAGTGTGTTTTTATAAGGTGCATGTTAGCATCTTACATACTGCTCTTATGGCAGCCTCTCCTCACTTCCTGGTCTGAGACCAAATCAACGTGTAATTAAAAAGCCAGGTTCATGAGTAGCACATTGACATCACTGAGAATGTCCACCCCAGGGTTAGCAGGGAATAACCTTTCACATGGCCTCTATGCCCATCGAACATACACACATTTCCTCACCCCAGGAGAAGGGACCAACAGACAGCCTGACTTGATTATGAAACATGAATCTCTCTTTATTTGTTTTTATAGCATAGAATGATCTGGGGTGGGAATAAATCTTCAGGTAAAATTCAAGCACCCTTCTAATGTGAAGGCTGAAGGGCTGGTGGAGCAGGGGACTAGATTGGTCATTATATTTATGATCTCAGAGTTTTCCAGTGTAAAGTCTTAGTTACTAAGTATTTACTCCCAAATGAATATATGACGTTTAAAAAATGCTATTTGCTGATACTCAATTATATTTTTAAATAAAATGTTTTAGAAAGCACATTTAAGGAAAGTTTTGAGGTGATACTTTTCTTTAGGCCTTAGTAAAAGCATGAGTATAATGACAGTGCAAATTTATCCTCTTAAACTTTTCAAAGAAAGAGTTTCCTTTACTCCTATCTATTGAAGTAACTTTTCAGGTGTTGCCCCACATTTCAGTCCAGTTCAGTCGCTCAGTCCTGTGCGACTCTTTGCGACCCCATGAACTGCAGCACACCAGGCTTCCCTGTCCATCACCAACTCCCAGAGTTTACCCAAACTTATGTCCATTGAATCAGTGATGCTATCCAACCATCTCATCCTCTGTCATCGCCTTCTCCTCCTGCTCTCCATCTTTCCCAGCGTCAGGGTCTTTTCCAATGAGTCAACTCTTCACATAAGGTGGCCGAAGTGTTGGAGTTTCAGCTTCAACATCACATCAGTCCTTCCAATGATCACCCAGGACTGATCTCCTTTAGGATGGATTGGTTGGATCTCCTTGTACTCCAAGGGATTCTTAAGAGTCTTCTCCAACACCACAGTTCAAAAGCATCAATTCTTTGGTGCTCAGCTTTCTTTATAGTCCACCTCTCACATCCACACATGACCATTGGAAAAACCATAGCCTTGACTAGACAGTCAAGCAACTTGTCTTGGTCATGGCAAACACCCTCTTCCAACAACACAAGAGAAGACTCTACACATGGACATCACCAGATGGTTGACACCAAATTTAGATTGATTATATTCTTTGCAGCCAAAGATGGAGAAGCTCTATATAGTCAGCAAAAACAAGACCGGGAGCTGACTGTGGCTTAGATCATGAACTCCGTATTGCCAAATTCAGACTGAAACTGAAGAAAGTGGAGAAAATCATTAGACCATTCAGGTATGACCTAAATCAAATCCCTTATGACTGTACAGTGGAAGTGAGAAATAGATTTAAGGGACTAGATCTGATAGACAGAGTGCCTGATGAACTATGGCCAGAGGTTCATAACATTGTACAGGAGACAGGAATCAAGACCATCCCCAAGAAAAAGAAATGCAAAAAAGCAAAATGGCTGTCTGAGGAAGCCTTGCAAATAAGTGTGAAAAGAAGGGAAGCAAAAAGCAAAGGAGAAAAGGAAAGATATTCCCATCTAATGCAGAGTTCCAAAGAATAGCAAGGAGAGATAAGAAAGCCTTCCTCAGAGATCAATGCAAAGAAATAGAGGAAAACAGTAGAATGGGAAAGACTAGAGATCTCTTCAAGAAAATTAGAGATACCAAGGGAACAATTCATGCAAAAATGGGCTCAATAAAAGACAGAAATAGTAGGTGCCTAACAGAGGCAGAAGATATTAAGATGAGCTGGCAAGAATACATAGAAGAACTGTACAAAAAAGATCTTCATGACCCAGATAATCACGATGGTGTGATCACTCACCTAGAGTCAGGCATCCTGGAATGTGAAGTTAAGTGGGCCTTAGGAAGCATCAGTATGAACAAAGCTAGTGGAGGTGATAGAATTCCAGTTGAGCTATTTCAAATACTAAAAGATGATGCTGTGAAAGTGTTGCACTCAGTATGCCAGCAAATTTGGAAAACTCAGTAGTGGCCACAGGACTGGAGAAGGTCAATTTTCATTCCAATCCCAAAGAAAAGCAATGCGAAGGAATGCTCAAACTACCACCCAATTGCAGTAATCTCACGTGCTACCAGTATTCTCCAAGACAAGCTTAAACAGTATGTGAACTGTGAACTTCCAGATGTCCAAGAAGGATTTAGAAAAGGCATAGGAACCAGAGATGAAATTGCCAACATCTGCTGGATCATAAAAAAAGCAAGAGAGTTCCAGAAAAACATCTATTTATGCTTTATTGACTATGCCAAAGCCTTTGACTGTGTGGATCACAATAAACTGTGTTAAATTCTAAAAGAGATGGGAATACCAGACCACCTGACCTGCCTCTTGAGAAACTTGTATGCAGGTCAGGAAGCAACTGTTAGAACTGGACATGGAACAACAGACTGGTTCCAAATAGGAAAAGGAGTATGTCAAGGCTGTATATTGTCACCCTGCTGCTGGAGGAAGCACAAGCTGGAATCAAGATTACTGGGAGAAATATCAACAACCTCAGATATGCAGATGACACCACCCTTATGGTAGAAAGTGAAGAAGAACTAAAGAGCCTCTTGATGAAAGTGAAGGAGGAGTGTGATAAAGTTGGCTTAAAGCTCTACATTCAGAAAACTAAGATCATGGCATCTGGTCCCATCACTTCATGACAAATAGACATGGAAACAGTGGAAACAGTGGCTGACTTTATTTTTTGGGCTCCAAAATCACTGCAGATGGTGACTACCGCCATGAAATTAAAAGACGCTTACTCCTTGGAAGGAAAGTTATGACCAGCCTAGACAGCATATTAGAAAGCAGAGACATTATTTTGCCAACAAAGTTTCGTCTAGTCAAGGCTATGGTTTTTCCAGTGGTCATGTGTGGATGTGAGAGTTGGACTATAAAGAAAGCTGAGTGCCAAAGAATTGGTTCTTTTGAACTGTGGTGTTGGAGAAGACTCTTGAGAGTCCCTTGGAATGCAAGGAGATCCAACCAGTCCATCTTAAAGGAGATCAGTCCTGGCTGTTCATCGGAAGGACTGATATTGAAGCTGAAACTCCAATATTTTGGCCACCTGATGTGAAGAGCTGACTCATTTGAAAAGACGCTGATGCTGGGAAAGATTGAGGGCAGGAGGAGAAGGGGATGACAGAGGATGAGATGGTTGGATGGCATCACCAACTCAATGAACATAAGTCTGGGTTGACTCCAGGAGTTGGTGATGGACAGCATGACATGCTGCGGTTTTGGGGGCCACAAAGAGTTGGACACAACTGAGCGACTGAACTGAACTGAACTGACTAGACAAACCTTTGTGGACAAAGTAATGTCTCTTCTTTTTAATATGCTGTCTTGGTTGGTCATAACTTCCCTTCCAAGGAGTAAGCGTCTTTTAATTTCATTTGAACACTGTTATTTCTCACGTTGTTCTTACTGTTGTAGACCATAAGGTTATTTTTCTTTACATTTTTATAGTACTTAGTTATTTTGAAACTTTTTAGAATAAGCATTTTTAAACTCAGGTTGATGAAATGGGTGAATGTTTTTAACAACTTAAGCAAATAAATTTTTCAAAATCTTATATTTTCATAGCATTGTAGACTTCAAACTCCCAAAACATTATTTTTTGCTTAGGGCTTATAGTTCGTTTTCTTCTGAGTAAAGTAACACAGAAGATTGACATTTGTGTGTATTTTTTGTGCTACATCATTTGTAACATTTGTGGATTAAAATTAGAATTTTTAGAAAATGCTGGCATCTTATAGTAAACCAGTATCCAAAAGTGAGATGACTTGTTTTCATGAAATACTTTCACTTATTCACACATAAATAATTTAAGCCTCACAACCACTGAACTTTAGCCTGGTTAAAAGATTTATACATGGACTGATACTACAACTGGGGTTCAAAGGCAGATTTTTCTGATTTTGTGCCTGTTTATTTCAACATAAGCATTTTTAAAGCTACCTACTTCCAAGTCCCCAGAAACAAAGTGATGTGAACATGATTGTGCTTGAGTGAAATAGAAAGGAATGAGAAGAAAACAGTCATCCCATGGATTGAAGTGCCAATCATAGAATTCCCTGATGATACAAAAACTCACATGACACACTATGCTTTGAAGGCGTTAGAAGAGTATGCTTTCTGCTTCTCTCACTAGGATAAGTTCTACTCCTTGCGTATTCCACTGTGTTCCAGAGGACAAGAAACACTACAGAATAGAAGTTAGTGATGGGCATAAGGAAACATTTTATCAAGAAAGATATGTTGTTGTTTAGTTGATCAGTCATGTCTGGCTCTTTGTTACCCCATGAACTGCAACACACCAGGCTTCCCCATCCTTCGCTCTCCCCTGGGGTTGCTCAAACTCATATCCATTGAGTTGGTGATGCCATCCAACCATCTTATCCTCTGTTGCCCCCTTCTGCTCCTGTCCTCAGTCTTTCCCAACATCAGGGTCTTTCCCAATAAGTCAACTCTTTGCATCAGGGAGCAAAAGTATTGAAGCTTCAGTATCCATCCTTCCAATATATATTCAGGGCTGATTTCCTTTAAGATTGACTGTTTTGATCTTCTTGCTGTCCAAGAGACTGTCAAGAGTCTTCTCCAGCACCACTGTTGGAAAGCATCAATTATTCCATGCTTAGCCTTCTTTATAGTCCAACTCTCACATCCATACATGACTACTGGAAAAGCCGTAAGCTTTGACTGTATGGACCTTTGTCAGCAAAGTGATGTTGCTGCTTTTTAATACTTTATCTAGGTTTGAAAGTGTCTTTTAATTTCATGGCTGCAGTCTCTGTCCACAGTAATTTTGGAACCTATGAAAATTAAGTCTGTCTCTGTTGCCATATTTTTTCCCATCTATTTGCTATGAAGTAATGGAACCAGATGCCATGATGGTTTTTAAATATATCAAATGGTACCCAGTCATACCCATAGTTAAGAAAACACAAAGTATAGTAATAATGAAGTGTCATTGTTTACTTATCAGATTGGGAATGCTAAAATTTTTCCAATGCAGTATTGATTATAATATAATGAAATCATATACAGTTTATACAACGTCTTTGAAAAGAAAAAAATTGGCTATATATATCAGAAGATTAAGAGCACTTACTATCTGAATTCTGCTTCTGGGAAGTTATCCCATAATATATGAACACAAGCAAAATGATCTAAATAGAAAAATATGTATAATGATAAAAGATTAAATATATTTCTATTAATACAGGACTAGTTAAATAATATGTGGTTCATCTATGCAATGAAATATTACATGTGTGTGTATATATATATATACACATACCTATGTATGTGGTGGATGTATATGTGCTGCTATTGATATATTTTGGAGATGGTTAGATGAAAAAAAGCAACGTGAAAATGAGTTCTAAATGCATAGAACATTCTGGAAACATATGTAAGAATATTTAAAATACCATTTCCCACACGAAGAGAAGGAGACCAGAAGTCATTGATGATAGCTAGACATATAGAAATGCTATTTTAATAAAACACAACAACCAGTGCAAAAACAAAGAAATTCAAAACAAGCAAATGCTTATTGCTGTGGTAGCCAGGATTCTAAAATGGGTTCTTAGTAATTTTATTACTCGTGACATTTTATGTTAACTGATTGTTTTATAAATTTTTCAGTTGATTATATTGGATTTGGTCAAGGTACAATTATACGAACAGAAAATAAATAAATAAAGTAAAATGGGCTCCAAGATTTCTGCCTCCTGATGTACATACTTGCATAATTCCCAACCCATGCAGGTATAGGCAGGGCTTATTAGTATGATGGATTTCACTTCTGTAATTAGGTTACATTATATGATGAAGGTGAAAGGCTTTTGTAAATATAAAGTCCCTAAACAATTGACTTTTAGTTAATGAAAAGTGAGATTTCCTGGGGAAGTCTGACCTAATCAAGTGTGCCCTTTAAAAAAGAATTTAGTGAGCATAAGAATATTCCTCTGACCTTGAAGAAGTAAGCTGTATGTTGTGGGGGGTGGGGAGCCTATGTGGCAGGACCTTGAAGGCAGCTTTTATTTTCTGAGGGTGCTTCCAGGATGACATCTTGATTGCAACCTTCTGAAGCTCTGTGCAGAGGACCCAGTTAAGCTATTCTGGAGTCTAGGATCACAAATAAGAAGAAAATACATTTGTATTGTTTTGAGTTGCTAAATCTTTGGTAATTTTATATGTACTTATAAAAAAGTAAATGCAATTGAGTACTGTCTATGCCCAAAAAAACAGGTTTAAGCACAACATGGTAAAGAAAATTTTCTCTTATTACCAAATAAGGAGAATTGAATCCCACAAAATCTCACAATGCAGCCCCCATGTGTGTGGGTATAGTGACCACCACGGCATTTGCCAAAATAGAAAATGGACAGTGGGAGAGCAATTTTGCCCCGCATATTTCAGTACAGACTGATGAATTTAACCTCTCAGAGATCATCTGTATTTATATTTTCTGCTTATCTATTACTACAGAGAATATATCTCTTCTAAAAGAGTCTGTCTTGATGGAGATGTAGTGAAAGGGACTGGTGTTAGTCTTACTTTAACAAAAGTCATGACCTGGGAAAATAAGGATTACAATTAATCAATTAATTACAATTACAATACAAGTAAAACAATGTAAGAATTAAACCACAAAATTGTGGTTCTGAAAATTGTGTCTCCATCACCTGATACACTCGCAGAAGTATTGTTTATTCAGCTTCAAAAAGCCCAGTCAATATAATTAGGAAGGTCTAGGATGAGACACCGGAGAAGGCAATGGCACCCCACTCCAGTACCCTTGCCTGGAAAATCCCATGGACGGAGGAGTCTGATAGGCTGCAGTCCATGGGGTCACTACGAGTTAAAACGACTGAGTGACTTCACTTTCACTTTTCGCTTTCATGCATTGGAGGAGGAAATGGCAACCCACTCCAGTATTCTTGCCTGGAGAATCCCAGGGAAGGGGGAGCCTGGTGGGCTGCCGTCTATGGGGTCGCACAGAATCGGACATGACTGCAGCGACTTAGCAGCAGCAGCAGCAGCAGCAGGATGAGATACCGGGACTAGCAATTTTAACAAGAATGTCAGATGACTCTGAGGCAGGGGTATAGGACCAAAATTTTATCAGCACTGTGTAGGAACTATGGGTCTAATCCATTGATAGCAACCTTTCAACAGATAATGTACCCAGATAGAATGAGATAGAAAGAGAACTGATCTGAAGAAAGGATGTAAGTCTAAGGGTGCTTTGGAAAAGGAAGTGTTACCTTGTCTGAGCTCATATTGCTTACCACACAACAGGCCAATAAATCAGGAGACAAGTTATTGGGGCAAGAAAAAATGAGACTTTATTGGCAAAGTCAGCAGAGAAGATGGAGGATTAGTGGCCCAAGTAACCATCTTGCCTGGGTTTGAATGCTAGTTTCTTTTATAGAAGTGAGGGGTGGGGGTGAGGGGTAAAGTAAAAAAGGTGATGAGTTACTGCAGATATTTCCTTGTCTGAGTGTTAGTCACTCAGTCATGTCCAACACTGTGAGCACATGGACTGTAGCCTGCCAAGCTCCTATCTCCATGGAATTATCCAGGCAAGAATACTGGAGTGAGTTGCCGTTTCCTTCTCCAGGGTCCTTGTCTGAGGGGATATGCTAATTTCTTCTTTCCTGCAACCATTCATAGGTTGACCTGGTTAGGATGTTTCCCACAAGCCAAACAAAGGTACTGGCATGAGAGCCAGGGATTCCAGAGATGGACAGTTATGTATACTTTAACTATAGGCAGCATGCGTTTAGTGATTAACCTGTAGAAAAAGTATTAAAATGCAAAGTTTAAAGGATTAATTTACCAAATGATTGAACTACCTAGAGCCTCTGTAATAGAAAAGAAACAAAATCCAGTATGGAGTTGGATTTATTCTTTCCTACTACAGAGGCTCTAGGCTGTTCAGTCCTTTGGGTAAGTTAATCAACCTCTCTATACCTAAGGGGCTTTTACCTGGAAGATGTATGTAAAATTATACTGTCCTGTAAAGAACAAAATGCAGTTATGTATATGAAGAACTTTGAAGGGCAAAGGTTTCTTTTTAACCAATATAAGATGTTATAACAAAATCATTTACTCATATCAAAACTCTTAAAAATGTGATTTATTTTCCCTCTGTGGCTTTGGTGTTTTATGGTTAAATAACACTTATTTACATATAGAACTGTCATTTATCTTCATCAACAAAAATAATTTGTTTATTATTTGTATGAAGGTCAGACCTGGAACTGTGTGCCTAACGAAATTGATTAATTGCAGTAGTTACTAATGTTTTTTATGCGTTGTCCACATACACATGGCAAGGACAAAATAAGTGCTAAGCGCACAAAGAAGTAGGTTTCCTTGGTGGCTCAGACTGTAAAGGATCCGCCTGCAATGCAAGAGACCCAAGTTCCATCCCTGGGTCAGGAAGATCCCCTGGAGGAGGGAATAGCAACCCATTCCAGTATTCTTGCCTGAAGAATTCCATGGACCAAGGAGCCTGTTGCAGTCCATGAGACCACAAAGAGTCAGACACAGCTGAACAACTAACACTTTCACACAAAGAAGTGTCTTGGATTTTTCAGCAAAAAATTGCAACCTTAATGGCAAAAAGGGAAGGTGAATTCTAAGAAGGTGGGAAATAAAGGAAGACTTCACAGAGGAAATGGATATAAGCTAAGGTAAGGTATGTATTACCAAAGATATGTGTCTTGGGAGCTGTGGGAATTGGTATCAGGATGCTTTTGATGGCAAAGAACAGAACACTTATCTAAAAGTGGCTTACATAATGTGAAAATTTTCATCTCGTATAACAAGACTGAAAGTTTAGTCCAGGGTTAATCTAGTGGCTTCAGGACATAATCAGGGAACTCAGTTTCTTCTCCTTTTCTTCTCTGCCATTTTCAGAGTTAGATTTTCCCTGAGTTTTTCCCCCGAAAGTATTTAGAGTTACCACATCCTCCCAAAGCTCTAACCAGTAGGAACATAGTGAAATTCCTATCTTGTCTCCTTGCTTTCAGAGTGAGGGGAACTTCACTGGGAGCCTCCAGAATACAGACCCTCTGGCCCAGAGACTCATATACTTATGCTGAAAGGGACCACTGGCGAGACAAGGGAGAGGAGGGAAACACTATGATGGACATAGACTAATCATGATTCATCCCTGGGAGCTGTGGCGGGGCCTGTTGGCCCCTGCTCAATTTCTAGTATGTAAACACTGTATACAGGAAGCCAACAATTCAGTTGCTGTTTGTGTTTTGTTTTACAAGGGAAAGGGGGTGAGGATGTCTATTGAAGACAAAAAGAAATTTCAGACAGTGTGTAAATGAGTGGAACCATTAGTAGGCATGCATATTTAGGAAACTGCAATTCCACATAATAGGGTCATAGCAAACAAGAAAAAAGGGAAAGAATATGGATCATAGAATCTCACATTTTCCCTACAGTGAAACCGTGTTCTAGAAAGATCATTTTGGAAAGATTACTGTGATTTTAGAAGCAAACTGACCAACAAGAGAACATTAAGTTCAGTGAAGGATTTTGCCCTAAAGTCTGCTTCCAGAGATATATAAGATATAAAATTCATTGGATTACTTACCAGTTATGTGATGGGAGGTGTGATTAACACCAATTTTAAGTAAAATTAACTTTTAAATGTACAATAAAAGGTAAAAACAACATTCTGCCATGTAGAACTGACAAAATACTGATTTAATTAAGAGAAATAGTTTCAAAGATGGAAATGGATAAATGCATTTAAAGTTTGTCAAATAAGTCACATATTTCTAAAATTTACCACGGATGAATATAATTTTAAAACACTCTTCTAAAACAATTGATTGATTCTTTGTTAAGTATCCTAACTTTAATGTCTTAGACCAGAGTAGGTTACTTATTTTCATCCCCCAAAAGTCTAGTCAACTTTCTAAAACACACAGCTTAAAAAAACATGTGAAAGTCACTCAGACATGTCCAGCTCTTTGCAACCCCATGAGCCTGTCAGGCTCCTCTGTCCATGGGGATTCTTCAGGTAGGAATATAGGAGTGGGTTGCCATGCTCTCCTCCAGGGGATCTTCCCAACTCAGGGATCAAACCCAGATGTCCTGCATCGTAGTCAGATTTTTTACCCTCAGAGCCACAAAGGAAGCTGAAGTATACTGGAGTAGGTAACCTATCCCTTCTCCAGGGAATCTTCCCGACCCCAGAATAGAACTGGGGTCTCCGGAATTGCAGGTGGATTCTTTACCAGCCGAGCTACCAGGGAAACCTTTGAAAATATATATAGCAGTAAAAATTTTGGAGAGCATTTTTTCAAGGTTGATTTGCATTAATATTGTTTTTCCAGATATCACAATAAAAGGTCATATCCTATTTTCTTTGTGGATGGTGGTTTTTACATTGTGGCAGATTTTTTTTTTTTTTTTTATAATATGGAAGAGCATGTATGTGTTGTTCCCTGGGGTACCCATCAGGTCTTTAGAAAGCCTGGTCCCTCTTATGGGAATAGCCTCACTCTTGGAACTCAGCTGGCACTGGCAAGAATAAACCTGTAATCTGTGTCTTTGTTACAGAGCTTTCTCTCTGTGAAACAGTGATCTGTTCAAGTATCAAATTCATGACCTTTGGCTCACTGGCAGCAAACTCCAACCAACTAGCAGCTGAGAGTAGAGTGGAAGAATTCCCTCATAAATGTCTGCTTTAGCGCGATCCAACAGAGAATACACTACAGCCTCCAGGGCTGGAACAGACTCCTTGTGAGAGATCGATTAAATCACAAGAACTGTTTTTGTGAAAATCTGCCTTTCTGAATTTTAGAAATAAAAATCCTTTCCACAGTTAAGCAAGCAAGACAAGCAAGACCTACACGTGTAAATCCAGTCATTTATCATGGCAGTTATCTAAAGTGGTTTTATTTAAAGGTTCTTTGGCTTAAACCATTGCTACGGCCCCTTTTTTCCTCCTCTTGATATGTTAGCGAGAACTCACTTTTCATTCTTTGAGTTGTTGCAGATATTTTTAAAGCTACCTACTTAACAGGACCCCGGATACAAAATGGATACAAAATGACCTGAACGTGATTGTGCTTGGGTGAAATATGCTGAATTTTCTACAAAGTTTAGTTCCTATGTAAACATCCTGTGTAAACAACAACTGTTTAGATTACTCAAAACATACTTTTGTTATCAGATTCATTGACTCAGTGCTCTCTGAGATTACTGAAAGTAAGTATTTTGCAGGGAAGATGGGCTTCATTTAACAATTCTATGTTTTTTTACAGACTTCTCTCCACCCCCCATATAACATGGCACATTTATGAAATGGTTTTGTCTAATTGTTTCTTGAGACCTCAGTATATCTAAAAGAAGCTAAATGGAAAAAGCCTTAGACAACAGCTAAAAGTTTAGAAAGAGGCAAAAAGATATTTGTATTAAATACCCAGGCATAACAGCGTCTATATTTTGATCTCAAGAGTTTGCTAAAGTGACTCCTGGAGACCAAGACAGTAGCTCAGCTGTTGTCTCATTATGTTTATAGTTACCGTGTACAACATTGTGTATCATATAGCTCTTGACTTTGCTGAGAAGATGACATGACAAAAGAGAACCTATTATGCCTTTAACTTTAAATAATATTTCTAAAGGATTTCCCCCCTCCCCAAAATAGAGACCTAAATTGTGTCAACTTACTAGCAACATCTAATTCTATATATTCTACATTAATTAGTTCTACTTTCCCAAAACAGATTGATCCATTTCCCCACCTTTGAATTAGAATATGTCTGATTGTCATGCTGACAGTAATAATACCTGTTATTCTTAAATTTTACCCTCTAATGTGCAATGCAAAACATTATTCTATGGCTTTGCTATTTCTTTGTTCTATAAGAGGAGCCCTTGCTTTAAATAACGAAAAGAAACTTGGAAGTTTACATTAGTACATAGCTTTATAGAATACAATTTCACATTTTATAACAATACAGCTCCCAAGTTATAAAAATATATAAACATCATTTGAGATGTACAAAATTTTAAACTTTCTATTTTGATGTGTTTTGTTTACACTGTTTATAAGATCATTTCCATTTTGCCAGCATTACCCTTTAGCTTTTATAATTAGATAAATTCTCTCTTTTCTAAAAGGTCTGATTTGAGGTTTAGTTGATAAGGTTTTGTATATAAACTGATGTATAAAGATGCACAGAACTTATAATAGTGCCTTAAAATTATTTTCACATTCAAGGAAACACAAAGAAGGATAGATGGTTGCAATCATAGTTTGGTGTCACATGCAATTTAAAGCCAGGCTATCATTGACTTAATTGGGGAAGATTATTTAAGATCCCTGAGCATTGTTTCTCCATCTATAAATGAGAAAAAAAAAAGTCTCACCTCGCAACCTCATAGATGTGCAAAATGGGCAAAGAGAGTTTTTTCTTTTCTTTTTTTTTACAAAATAACAATTATGTAAATAGTATCAGATAACCTAGCACCTATTTAGATGTGGTAACTCTATTTGCATGCACTATTGTACACAGGAAAAGTTTAAACCTCAAAAGCTATCCAGATCTAATGTTTAGATAGTTGGATGTTCTCAAAGACAATTATGTGATTGTATATTCTTTAAATAGGATTGCATCCATGTTCTGGGCTTCCCAGGTAGTGCTAGTGCTAAAGAACCCGCCCACCAATGCAGGACACATAAGAGATGTGAGTTTGATCTCTGGGTCAGAAAGATCCCGTGGAGGAGGGCATGGCAACCCGCTCCAGTATTCTTGCCTGGCGAATCCCGTGGACAGAGCCTAGCTGGCTATAGTCTATGGGGTTGCAAAGAGTCAGACACAACTAAAGCGACTCAGTACGCATGCACACATCCATGTTTATCAGTGATATTGGCCTGTAATTTCATGTTTTGGTGGTGTCTTTGTTGGGTTTGTTATCAGGGTGATGGTGGTCACACAGAATGAGTTTGGAAGTGTTCCTTCCTCTGAAGTTTTTGAAATAGTTTCAGAAGGATGGGTGTTAACTCCTCTAAATGTTTGGTAGAATTCACCTGTGAAGCCATCAGGTCCTTGACTTTTCTTTGTTGGAAGTTTTTAAATTACTGATTCAATTTCAGTATTTGTAATTGATCTATTCATATTGTCTCTTGCTTCCTAGTTAAGTCATAGAAGAGTGTACCTTTCTATTAATAATAATTTGTCCATTTCTTCTACATTGCCCATTTTATGTTGTATAATTTGCTTATAATAGTCTCTTATGATCCTTTTATTTCTGTCGTTTTGGCTGTAACTTCTCCATTTTCATTTCTGATAGTATTGGCTTAGGCCTTCTCCCTTTTTTTCTTCTGTACTTCCCTGGTGGTGATCTCACTTCACCAGAACAGGAGAACTTAATATCAAATTGATCTTATTTTTGGAAAAAAGTTATTTAGTTTTTGCTACTTGTGAAAACATAACTTAACACCACAGATATAACATTGGAAAAGAAAACATAGAAAGAGCCTACATAGTGTCACTTATATGAGGTCAAAAACCAGCAAAACAAATCTCTTAGTAATTGAAGTTAAAAGAGTGGTTATCTTTGTGGAGGGAGATTTGAGTAGGAAGATCACAAGGGAGTCTTCTTGGGACTAAAAGTGTGGTGGTTATACATATGTGTTCACAAGTAGGATTTTATTCAGCTATCGACTTTGAAGATGTGCACTTTAGTGTTGAATATGCTATACATTAAAACTTTTCAAAGTTTATAATGTCATAGTTTTTTGATGCCTCTTCTAAAATGTGATATGATTTCAACTTTTTCTTTATGACTACAGAATGATTTTTACTCCTGATTGCCTTTTCTGAGTCTATATAATAGAATTATTTTCTCCTTGGAATCGCAAGAAAAGTGATTGAGGTGTTGGAGGAAGTTAACACATCACTGTATAAATAGCTGTTGAGTAATAAGATAGATTTTTGCCACTTTTCCTTCTCTGTCCTACTGCTAGTTGTAACTTCTCCATTTTCATTTCTGATAGTATTCATTTATTAAAAGGATTCACTTATTAACTGGAACATCTTATTATGTGACCATGAAGACAAGTAGGAAACACAGTTGATATTTGTTTCACTGCTACCCAGAGCAGTACTACCAGACAAAACTCTCTGTGATGATAGAAATATTCTAGGTCCGTGTGACTCCTTCAGTATAGTAGCCACCAGTAACATTGGCTGTTAGTACTTCAAATGTGGTTAATGTGACTAGGAAATTTAATTTTTAATTTCATTTAATTATATTTAGTTTAAATTACCATATATGTCTAGTGGCTACCATGTTAGCACCGTTCTAGAGCTTAAAGAATACTTTCATACAGTTTCTCGTTTCTAAGAACAAAAATGCATGCATTATTTCCAGGTTACAAATGTTAAAACTAAAAGTAAAGGTGGCAAAGGGGCTTAAGCAAGATCACACAGGCATTAAATGGCACAATTGGAACTGGAATTCTTTTCAAATACACCTCACAGTGTCTCTGGCTACCCCAGGTCGCTATCATCTCTATATTTCCTTTCCTGTCACTTATTTACAAAAGTCTCTGTTTTTCTTCTCTGGATTTGTGTCATATTGCTAATTTTTTGATATCAAGAAATATATTTCTGCTATTTAGCCTCCATGAATGCAGTGTATCAGGGCACATATAAAGTTAATTGTAACTCCTTGTGGCAAGTCTAAATATGAATTGTTTCCTGAGATTAACAGTTGGTGAGTCAGACAAGAGTAATCCTATAGTCATGATAAAACACCCAGTAAAAAATTCATTGTTTAATTCAAAATTACTGTGAACACTTCTGCCACATCTTTAAGTAGCTGGCTTTTGTTTAAAGATTCCTCTGAAATGCCTGCCTTTATGATTCTATAGGAAAAGTGATCTTCCTGTAATTGATTTCTATACCTGTTTCAAAATTATCTTATTCTGTCTTACATGATTTTCTATTGTGTATATATATGTATATGTATATATACATGTGTGTGTGTGTATGTACTATATTTTAGGTTAAAAAATATTATTTTGCAGTGCTTCCCAGCAATTTTAATATATTTTGATTTCTACAAGAATTTTAAAAAACAAACTTTCTAAACTTCATTTATTTTTCATTAAAATTATACTCTCTTTGATCTTTACTTCTTAACTGATTTTAGTAATTATCATTTATTCTGTAAGAAATTCCTTCCATCAGATGCTTTGCTACAAGAGAAATTCACATAATAAAAATGTTAATTTTTAATTTTATAAACACTCTAAAATGAAATATGATTGCCATAAAGTATGGGACACATTTTAATGGTAGTTGAAAACATCAGATTTACTATTACTTAGAAGAAAAAAATGTAATTATTTGTCATCCCTAAACTTCAAATGCTTTAATGGCTCTTAGAATGAATCTTAAACATCTGTGTGAGTCACAAATCTTATATCTTCAGAACATTGCTCATCTCTAGTGTCAAATCGTCTTGTTCTTGGTTGAATCCTGTGACTGTTGCATTGTTATTTGTGCTTCCTGGAAGGGTTTGCCCCTAGGGCTTAGCATGGCTGACTTCTTATCTCAGCTTAAGTATCGCCTCTTCAGAAAGACAGTCCTTGACCAGCTAGTCTGAAGCAGTACCTACACTATCCCCTGTTCCCATGACTTCTTTTCAAACACATGTATCAGACATTTCTCTGGTTTCATGTATAGTGGTTTCAGATTAGTAATAGAAATTAAGAGTTAAATTGATTTATTGAACTGTGGTCACTTGACATAACCAAATATCAAGGTGGAAATCAACATCATTCAACTAGAGACTGATTGCTCGGTTTCTCTAAGATTCCATCTTGGTCTCATTAGGGATACGACAGTGGCAGCACCAGCTATAGGAATCCCAACCATAGAAAGAAAGAAGCCTTTTTTTTTCCCCCCATTTCTCTTAAAAGTAAAGCAGCTTTTTCCCTAGAAGTTAAGCACAATATTCCCCTCATGTTTCATCAGTTATGATTGTGTTATATAACTATTCCTGAAGTGACATAAAGTCGGGTGAATGCAAAAACTGCTTTAATTAGGTTTGGGTTGCTTAACCAACCACTCACAAAGAAATGAAATTACTTTTAGAATTACTGTGTTCATACCTTTTACTGAGTGAGACGTCAGCTTTCCCAGAAGTTTATGAGCTGTATGAGAAAAGAGTAAACACCCCTGCCCCCCCCCAAAAAAAAAAAATCAGAGCAAATAGATGCTGGGGAAGCAAGCAATTTGCATTACTACCCAATTTTCATTCTTCATATCACTCTAGCCATCTCAAATAATTTACTTATATGTTTTTAAATTGAGTTTCTTTGTCTCCTCAAAAAGAATGCAAATCCATGAGAACAAGGATGTGGTATGTTTGGCTCACTGCTGTGTCCTCAGAGGCTAAGTTGACACATGGCATATAAATGAATAATTGTTGTCAAAAAAAAAAAAAAAGTAATTCCACCACTCCACTTGTTCCTTTCTCTAGTGAAATTCTACTCATTCTCTTTGTTTTAATTTTGATACATCACTTTATCTATTAAAATTCTACTGACCTACCAAACTCAGTATCATAAACCTCACAGAATAATTGTGTATTTAATCATCTTGTCTGCCATGAGAATATAAACTCCAAGAAGCTGGTCTTTCTTTCTGACTTGGTCAGTGTTGAGCATTATTTCTACAATACAACATATATTCTTTATATATTTGCTAAATAAAGGAATAAATGAAGGAAACACTATATATAGGTTGTTTGAAAGTGTCCTTTCTTTCAACTAATGTTACACTTGGAGCAGAAAAAGTATAGGAAGCATCAGTTTAGATATAGATGTGACAGCCCTGCTGTTATAGTCTAAGGTGGTAAAAGCCTATAGTCACCGTGAATAATACATGTAAGTTAAAAAATGTGTAACAAACAAGCTGACGGATGTCAATAGTGGTGTTCAATAGTGTAAGGAGGTCCCTGGTTCGATCCCAGGTATCGGCACCTCCCACACGCCCTCAGCCTTGTCGTTAGACCAACTCTTGCTCCTCCTTGCCTGAATAAAGGTAGCCTATCTCCGTTGAGGTAGTCTTCCTTTCTTCATTATCTCGTCTCGAACTATACCTTACATTTTTGGTGCCGAAACCTGGGAGAGGGCGAGGCACTCGCCTCTCTCTCCCTCTCTCCCTCTCCCTCTCTGTTTTCCCTTATCCGGGAATCTGGAAGCGTGGCCACCCTCCAAGCTTATTTTCTGCCAGGACTCATAAGCTGGCTTCAAGGACGCCCTGCGCCTTCGTAAGCGGTGCAAACCTTGTCCTAAGGTTTTATTGGTAACTCACGTACCCCCAGGTTTCCAGCACTATCCCCCTCTTCTCTCTCTCTCTGACGACATCCAGAACAGGGAACCCTTGCCATTCGACCACTCGCATCCAACATTCCACTCACTCTGACCCCTAGATTAAGGTAGGATCTGAATAGTGTTCTAGAGGCACCCTAGAATACTGTCCTCTCTAGGTCCCAGGGGCCCCCGGCATAAGGTCCCTCTGTAAGCGACAGTGGGGGATGCTCTGCCTTGATACAGAGTTCTCTTCTCATAACTCCTATTGTGACTATGGGTGACAACTCAAACTCAAACTCAGTAGGAGCCTCTGCTTGCCTCCCAATCATGGGGTCTGGCCAATCTATCTCAAAAGATTCCCTTCTGGACTGTGTCCTCAAAAATCCCAAACCACTCTTACTCACTGAACTCAAAGCTAGCTGCTTGAAACAGCTCTGTATACAGATCTGGCCTCTGTACCAGTTGGACAATCAAAACCACTGGCCTGAATTTGGCACTTTTACATCCTTCAAAATCTTACCAACTTCCTCAAATGGAATGGCAAGTAGTCGGAGGTCCCATATGTCCAAGCCTTTTGGGCCCTTTGGAGCAGGCCCTCCCTATGTAAGCCCTGCTCCCCCTATGAGGTCCTTCTCTATACCTTGCCTCCCAAACAAAAGGGCTCTTCTTCTTCAACTAACAGCCAACCATGACCTTCCGCACCCCTGGAGTTCAACCCAACGGACGAACCCCCTCCCTACCAGCCACACCATCATACCCCCCCTTCCCCATCACCGAACTCACATACTCACTCCAAAACTTCTCCTGCGTCTCCCACAACCCCGCTACCCCATTCCTCCAATTCCACTGATTGTATAGACTTCCCTTCCCTCCCCCACTGCCACACGGTCATGTACCCAACACATGTTTCCCCTGAGAGAGGTGGCAGGACCAGAGGGCCCCACCCCGAGTTCATGTGCCATTTTCATTGTCAGACGTGAGCCAGACTGAAGAAAAGTTAGGATCATTTTCTGAAAACCCCACCAAATACAGAAAAGAATACCTGAGGCTCACCCAGGCCTATAACCTCACATGGAGTGATGTGTGTTATATTCTAAATGCCATTCTCAACTCCAGATGAAAAAAGACTGTATCTGGCAAGCAGCTAAAGCCCATGCCGATCACTTACATAACCAAGACCATGCTAATCCAGTTGCTGATGAGGCGGTGCCTCAATTAGAACCCTACTGGACATATGAACCTGGTGACCCAGGCATTAGGAGACTCAATCACATGATCACCTGCCTTCTAGAGGGCATACAGAAAAATACTCATATCTTTGTCAATTATAAAGTCAGGGAAGTCACCCAAGGGGTGGACGAAAATCCAGCTTTATTCTTGGCATGCCTCACGGAGGCTGTCCAGAAGTATACCAACCTAGATATCACCACCCCTGCTGGATTACTCTACCTTCATGTTCAATTCATTAGCCAGTCCATCCCTGACATTAGACGCAAGCTTCAACAACTAGAGAAGGACCCCAAGATCAGCCCCCGCCCCGCAAAGGACCTCCTAGAAGTAGCCTTCAAGGTGTTCAATAATAGAGAAGAGGAGGCTAAAAGAGAAAAAGACCGTGAGAGAAAAGCTAAATATGCCTTTTTGGCGGCAGCAATAAGGGACGAAATTCAGCCCTGCCCAAGTCATCCCAGACCTGGCTTAAGACTCTGCTCCCCACCTCCAGACCCTACTTCTGATGGAACCAGCCAGGACACTAGGCAAAGGCATGCCTGAACCCACAGTCCCCCTCAAAAGCGTGCATGCCCTGTGACCAGTGGGGACACTAGAAGATGGACTGTCCCCAGGGACACCCTGGTACCCCTGGGGAGGTCCCTAGCTCCCAGACTTGGAGGGTGGAATGTCCACAAGGATCCTCTGGCGCCCCTGGGTAGGTCCCCACATCTCCCCAGCCCAACCCTACAAGAGTTCCAATGACGGGACCTGGGTTCCAGCCCCATGGCCCATGTCCCAGACATGAGTTCGGAACTCAGGATTGATGGGATAGTGGCCGGGAGAAAGATCTCTTTCATAGTAGACACTGTAGCCACCTTCTCTCTCTTAACCTCTTACTCTGGCCCAACCCAAAACTCAGAGATCACAATCAAGGAGGTTTCTGGAGTCCCCCTGAGTCCAAGAAGCAGCCTTCCATTACTATGTCAATTTGGAAACTTTACCCTCATACACTTATTCTTCATAATGCCTCAGTGCCCAGTGGTGCTCCTAGGGAGAGATTTGTTATCCAAATTAGTGGTTTCTATTACCATAACCCCTCTTGATGCAGTCTCTATGTTCTGCATGCAGATGGCACCTGGACCATCCCTATACCCTAACCCTGACCTCTCTTTAGACCTACCCACCATAGACCCCCGAGTCTGGGATACTGATCACCCATCCATAGCCAAATATCATCTCCCAGTCCACATCACCCTAAAAGACCCCTTGACTATAATCATCCAAAAACAGTACTCTCTAATCCTGGAGGCCCACAGGGGGTTTAAGCCTATCATTGACCATCTTCTTCAAGCCTCCATCTTAATTCCTACCCGTTCACAACACAACACCCTCATCCTGGCAGTAAGGAAGGGACCAAACTCTTTGAGACTGGCCCAAGACCTACAAAAAAATCAATGAGGCCATCATACCAACATTCCCAGTAGTCCCTAATCCTCACAGCCTTCTGTCTGCTATTCCCCTGACTACAACCTTCTTCACGGTATTAGACCTCAAAGATGCCTTCTTCATCATCCCCCTCCACCCCCTCTCCCAACCCCCCTTCACCTGTACCTGGCAGGACCCTGAGACACATGTCTCCCAACAACTAACATGGACAGTTCTCCCCCAAGGGTTCAGAGACAGCCCCCACTTTTTTGGACAGACTTTACAAAAGGACCTACAGACACTCGACCTAGCCCCTAGTTACCTCCTCCAATACGTAGATGATCTCCTCCTTCATAGCCCAACCCGAAAACTCTGCCTCCACCATACTGCCAAACTCCTTGGGGCCCTGGGGTCCTGGGGTTTTCGGGTATCCTAATCCAAACCCCAAATATCCCAGGCAAAAGTCATCTACCTGGGGCTTCCCTTATCCCACCAACAAAGAACCATTCCTCCAGACAGAATCCAGGCCTTAACTGACTGTCCTCCTCCAAAAACAAAACGGGAACTCCTGTCTCTCCTTGGCCTCCTAAACTTTTTACATATCTGGATCCTTAATGTCTCCCTCATTGCAAAGCTGCTCTATGAGGAAACGAAAGGATCCCTAGATGAACCCCTCCTTAACCCCTCCTGGCTAGCCGATAGTATTCGCCAGCTGACCCAGAGCCTCCTCTGAGTGCCAACTCTCCACCTGCCAGATTACACCAGGCCATTTTTCTCTTTGCCCATTCCAACCAAGGATAGGCCCTGGGGCTTCTATGCCAGTGGCCCGGAGACACCTGGGCTCCTATAGCCTGTCAAAACAACTTGACATGCTGACGAAAGGGTGGCCTCCCTGTATACAAGTCATGGCTGCCATTGTAACCCTGGTACCTGAAGCAAACAAGTTCTCTAGGCATGCCCTCTTAACAGTCTGTTCTCCACACACTCTCTGAGACCTACTATCACACCTGGATTTTCTCTCCCTTCCCACTTCCAGGATACAGATTCCACATGCCTTTTCTTCAATCCCCAACTCACATGCTCTCCCAGTGCTTCCCTTAACCCTGCCGGTTTATTACCCACACCTTCTCCAGCAGGTCTTCCCCTACATAAATGTAGTATAACAGTGCGTCTTACACAAAATCCCTTCTAAAACTTGACAGATCAGCCCATCTTAGGCCCTAACACCCCATACTGGTTCATTGATGGCAGCTCTCAAAAATCCCCACCCTTCGCAGCAAGATATGCCATCATCCAGGGAGACCTTCATCACAACCATGGGACACAGATAATTGAAGCCTCACCTCTGCCACCTCACGCCACCTCCCAACAGGCAGAACTGATAGCCCTCACCTGAGCTTTGACCCTGGCTAACAATCTAAGAGTTAACATCTACACAGACTCCAAATACGCCTGTAACATCCTTCACTCAAACATCCTAATACAGAGGAAAAGAGGGTTCCTCACCCAAAAGGGATAGCCCATTATTAATTCTGATATGATCCATGAACTTCTAGAGGCTGCACTCCTGCCAAACAAAGCTGCCATCCTCCACTGTAGGGGACATCAAAAGGGGAGTCTCATATCAACCTACAATAGCGCAGACCAAAAAGTGAAGGAGGTAGCCCTGTCCCATCCCTGCCTCCAGTCCCCTGTCATTTTAGCCCTGACCCCATCCGACCCTCCCACCACCAGAGAAATTCTCTCCTATCTATACTCACTCTTCCATCCTTTGTCCAAGGTACTCCAACAGTTCATCCACAACCACTTCCCTATATTGACGACTGACCAAAAATATTTGGACGACCTTACCCGTTCGTGTCAGACCTATCAACAAACTAATCCCAATTTCAACCTTAAACCTACATCCTTTGCAAGCCATCACATGTGAGGCAGTCTCCCAGCACAAGATTGGCAGATAGACTTTACTCATATGCCCCAGATATCTCCTGGTCCTTGTAGACACATTTTCAGGATGGGTAGAAACATTTCCCACCACAAACAAAAGAGCCCACACTGTGGCCCAGGTTCTCCTCACAGAAATGAACCCCTTAGGCTAAGCCCCTTTGAAGTTATGTTCGGAAGACCCATAATCCCTCCCAGAGGTCCCCCTAAACCTCCTCCCATACCAAACTCCCTACACTCCCCTCTGCTAGCAGAACTCCACAGTGCCCTCTGGGAATATGTCAACCACAACTTGCCCGCCCCTGACCCCCTAACCTCCTCACCCCATCTACAAATTGGGGACATGGTCTATCTGTCTGAAAATCCCCAGGGTGACCTAACCCCAAAGTGGCAGGGACTATTCAAAATCATCCTCCTTACCCCAACTGCAGCTAAGCTCAAAAAGGTTGCTTCCTGGGTACACCTCTCTCATCTAAAAAGGGTTACCTCCAATTCTGTGCTGCTCCCCTTAACGAACACCTATCAGGTCTCCCTCACAGGGCCCACCTCCTTAAAAATCACCCAGCGCCACCTCTGTCGACCATCCAAGAAGACACTGAATGACCTGGACACTCTTCAACCTACAACTGTGCCTGACCCAACTACTATAAGACCTCTGGACCAGCGGCCCAACAGGAACCTCCTTCCAACAGGAACACCTGACCACACTGGTGTCTCAACTGCGGCTTCAGGGAACCTTCTACAACCTGACTCCAGATGAAATTGATTTCTTTACTCTCATTCTCTACATCATTCTACATCCTTATGAACATTCTTCCTTTTCAGATTCAAGCTACTACAAACTCAAGGCCTTCCCCCTCTTGCCTTGATTGGCCTCTCCCCGTCTCTCTAGCCTTAACCACACTCTTAATCTTAGCCCTTGCTATAGGCCTAACAGCTGTCTCCCCTCGGGACTGGTCACCCATCCTTCATCTCGTCATCGGTGCCACCTATGTTACAGCAGTAAACTTTATTCCTAGGATTCTATTTTCTCTGCACTGCCTAACTACCAGACCCATGACCCCCTGCTCCTTATCCTTGCTACACTTCCCGGCCTTCTGGCTAGTTCTGAAAGGTTGTTGCCAAACCACGAAAAGATATCAGGATTCTTGGCCTCCGGAGGAGAAGAATTCAATCCGGGGCCAGAGACAAGGCTTGATCTCTCAGAGCTTTTGTGTAATAGTTTTATTAAAGTATAAAGGAGATAGAGAAAGCTTCTGACATAGGCATCAGAAGAGGGCAGAAAGAGTACCCCCTTGCCATGGAGTTATATACTCTCTAATTAGTTATTACGGTGAATCAAAAGAGTGTCTGGAGGTTGCAATGACCTCACTAGCCCCACTCCCATAATTCACATTATAAGGTAACAGGATTTGCCAGAAGGTTTTTTCCAGAGACTGTCCTCAAGCAGGATACATTATTGTTATATAATCCTAAGGAATGTAGAGGGAAAAAGTTTGTCCTTTCTTCCTCCTTGAGAATTCCAGACCCCTCTCTCCTTGGGGACCCCTAAACTGCTTCTCAACCTGCCTAGGAATTGACTCTCTCAGTTCCTGCCCCTGCGATGAAATTCGTTCCTATGTCCACTCCTCATGTTATAACATGGCCCTTAAACCATGCACCATGAACATCACAACAGGAAAGTCCATATCCCTACTCATTGTTAAATTACAGAAGGCGAGGAGTGCTGTGAGCAACTGCTATAAGCCAAATGGAAAAGACATATGTTTCTATCCCACCAGCAACTGGGTAGTAGGAGGGGCACAAGATCAACAGCATAAAAAGAACCAAGAACAGATTATAAAAAACCTAATTTCCAGTTACAGATGATCCCCGAGCCCTATAGATGCCTGAACCTCCTTTCCCAGATACAGCCTCTCCTAAATCCTCCCTCTGAAAACCAACACATGACCCGCCTTCTTAACTCCTCCTTCCAGTTCTTCCAACACACACAACACATCCCAGTGCTGGATATGCATGTCACTGTCTCCATCACCATACAGAGCAATCCCTTTACCCTCCACGTGGGTGTCACAGGGCAACTATACCTCCCCTCCCCAACAAAACACCACACAACTCATTGGGCCGGTTTCTGACAATATCCTTCTTTCAGCCCCTTCAAACCTAACCTGTATCAACTACTCTAGCTCCAACTACACTGGTCTTACAAACTCCACTCCCTCCTTCTGTTCCACTTGGGTTCTCTGGAACTGCACAAATAATTGCACCAACCCGGGAATCTTCATTCTCTGTGGGACCTACTCATATTCATGTCTCCCCCCTGATCCCCCTGGACCTTGCATCTTGGTCTTCCTGACCCTGGGTCTAATAATCCTCAAAGAAGAAGAGATCCAACAGATAGTCAGCCCCCAAGTGGAACATTCCCACAGGAAAACACGAGCTATCGTGGCCCCCTCCTGAGTGGGATCAGCATAGCGGCAGCCCTGGGCACAGGGATTGGGGGCATCTTGACCTTGGCCCATTTCTGCTACAAGCTATCCCAAAACTTAATGAGGATATGGAACAGGTGGTGGAATCCTTTGTTTCATCCAAAGACAAATAAATTAACTCATTAGCTTTTGTGGCCTTACAAAACAGAAGAGCCCCGGACCTTCTCACCATGGAAGGAACCTGCCTTTTCCTAGGAGAGGACTGCTGCTCTTTTGTTAACGAAACAGCCCTAATCCAGGAAAGGGTCAGAGAACTTAGGGACAGAATCAAATGCCACAAAAAGGAATTATAAAATCTTTCCACTCCCCAAAGCCTGTTCCAACTGGCCCTCCCTTGGGTTGCTCCCTCCCTTGGGATCATTAGTACTTTTTATCTTACTCCTCTTATTTGGACCATGTTTCTTCAATCTCTTTCAAAGATTTCTCCAAGATCAGATTTGGGCCATCTCTCAAGACCAGGTCAAGACCATTCTCCTTCTGGAGAGCCTCACCTCAACACCGGAAAAGGGACCCTGGGCCCTAGGACAATCCTCCATTTCAGCAGGAAATGACCCAGCAGGAAGTAGCCAGAGAGATACGGCACCCTTTTGCCCCATCTTTTTTATGATTTCAGGGTCTAGAATGAAGGAGTCCTTGGGCCTGGAAAAAGAGGATAATGACCTCAAGGGCCCTTGCTGAACCACCTGACTTCAGGGATGACAAAACTGAAACTTTAAGTCCCACTCTGATACTCCAGGCAGATTGTATCAGCCCCGAACCCTCCATCCCCGGCCCAGGAACACCCACCTCTGTTCATCTGCAAACTGCCATCTCAGCTAAAGATTACCCAGAACGCCCTGCCTGACTAAATCTTCCTGTATTGTTTCCGCAAAACCTTCCCTTAATATGAAGCCTCCCTGATCCCGCACACGCTCAGCCTGGTTGTTAGACCGACTGTCACCCCTCCTTGCCTGAATAAAGGTAACCTGTCTCCGTTGAGGTCATCTTCCTTTCTTCATTGTCTTGTCTTGAACTATACCTTACACATAGGAAGACTGCTGAAGTCTCACTGGGCCTAACTAAATAAAACTGATTATGCAGTCTGGCTGGAGAAGACAATGGCAACCCACTCCAGTACTCTTGCCTGGAAAATCCCATGGACAGAGGAACCTGGAGCCTGGTAGGCTGCAGTCTGTGGGGTCACAAAGAATCGGACACGACTGAGCGACTTCACTTTCACTTTTCACTTTCATGCATTGGAGAAAGAAATGGCAACCCACTCCAGTGTTCTTGCCTGGAGAGTCCCGGGGACGGCGGAGCCTGGTGGGCTGCCGTCTATGGGGTCGCACAGAGTTGGACACGACTGAAGCAACTTAGCAGCAGCAGCAGCTGCAGCATACAGTCTGGCCCTGTGCCTTAAACAAACAAACAAAAAAAACAGCTTTCAGTGCTCAGAAATGAAAAGATCTTCAGATAACTGACACAAGAATAAGTTTTTTAATTTATGATGAGAGACAGCTGTGACATGAATCATAATAATTGAAGTCCAACTTATCAGAGCATTCATTCCTTGGGTTATGCTATATGAAAAGTCAAGCATCCGAAGTATGCTTTGATAAGTGTAAAAAGAGACAAAAAACCATCTACCTATGAATGTGTATGTGTGTGTATTTGTCTATATCTATCATCCATATTGTGTAGTTAAGACATTAAAATTCTTTCCCATGATGTAAATGACTTTACCAATTATATGAAGATGAAAGTCTGTTGATCAAAACAATTTTAGCCAAAATAATTTGAGAAAACTTCTTACAGAGTTTGGTCAATTCAATCAAAATATTTAAATACTTAAATAAAATATTATAAAATTCTGTTTTAATATCATCTTGCTTTCTGTTTTATTTTTTTCTTATGATCCTAAGCTTATATTTCACTTTATGCTCTTATGTATGAATACCACTTTTATGTCACAGATTTGACTACCAGTTAGACTGTTTCTACAGCAGTTTCTACAACTTGTCTCTACAACACCTTCCTTCTTAGAAAATTTGCATCACATTCACACTTTTTGTTTCTCTTAGTCATTTGGAGCAAGCTGGGTTTTCATTAAGTGTGAATTTTGTGGTTAAAACTTCTGTGTTAACTTTAAAATATACTTCATTTGAGCCCCAAAGAAGGAATATTATTTCATTTTTTGTTCTACACTTTCTTTGTCAACAAATTTACTCAAGCTTGGAATTTCATAAAACGTTTGATGTCAACTCATGTTACCAACCACTTTTTCTATTGCTTTATTCAGCTGGACTCCTTATTGACTAGGGCTTCTGACAACTGTGAAAACATTTTTTTGGTTTTTTTGAGTCATTTTAAAAGAGGTTGGTTAATTTTGCTCTGTAGTTCTTGGTATATTATAAGCCATCCTCAATATGTCATTGCTCTGGAAATGCATATATTTTCATATAAGTGCATGTTGTTTTCTTTTAAAAAAATTTTTTTCTTTTTGATGGTCATCTTGATGTAATGAGAGAGGTTGACTTCATTTCTGAATAAACCAATGTGTTGTAACCAAAATAATATTGACTGCACATAGGAGAGAGTTATGGATGTGTTTGTCATTAAACATTTTTCATGGAAACTTAAGATGTTCATATTCCACTTGAGGATAGGACATTTCTATTTTAAATAAGATAATATCTTCTCAAATTTAACTAAAAATGTTAGTAAACATTTTTAAATGAGTTTTTTTTAAAAAAACATTGGCAGGAGATGGCATGACTAGATTATGTAACAGCTGGTACCGGCATATGGAAAACAGGGAATTGCCTTCATTCCTTTCGTAGGCTTGCCAGGAGCAAATTAGGATGGCTTTCGCAACTATAGCAGGGTTAATCAGAACAGTTTTCTTATCCATGCTAGCCCGTGGTAATTACCTGAGTAAGGAAGGCTTATAGATTGATATCAGAACCATGTACACACACACACACACACACACACACACACACACACACACCCCAAGGTGAACCAGGTTCTATATGATTATGTCTGTAAACATATAATGCTCCTTATAAGAGAACTGAGTCATTAGCACTACTTAAGGAACTCAAGTGTTAAAACATACTTATTTTTATCTGCATTTGCTGCATTGGCACGTCACTGAGGAATGAATGAGCCATTGTTGCTCTTGCTGCTGCCACACGGACACTGCTGCCACTAAGAGTGCCACTTCTTTCCCCTGAGTTTCATCAGTTTTAGAATTCTTGACACCACTGTCTCTCCAAAATGTTGAATGAAGGATAATCTTAAAATGTCACACTACTCTCCAGTCATCAAAGACAGGAAAAGCATATCAGGAGGAAGGTTAAAATGGAGAAAGTAAATTTTAAAAGCGAATATAACCTGATAATCCAGCCAAACAAAACTGTGGGTTCAAATTGTAGTCACAGTGACATTATTTCTAAATCTTGCTAGTTTGTCCTTTCTAGCTGGATGATCTCATCATCCCCTTCCCAATTCTCCTCACTGTATCTCATGTTCTTTCATCCGTAGTCCTTAGTTCTAAAACGTGAAGAGACCCCACCATTGCCATTATATCAGTACCTCCTGGAAGGACTTTATTCTGCTGGTGCCTCAAAAACTGCAAATCATTCAAGGTGAAAGTGACCATATGTTATGTTTTTAATTTTCTGTATTGACAAACAGTCTAAATTCCTCAGATTGACTGCTAGAGATAGCTATAAACATGATACTGAGGAAAGTAGATTTAACCCCCACCCCTTTCCTTTTGCCTTAGAATTTGACAGATATCTACCAGGTCTAGCTATGCTCAGAGCAAGCAATTTAATTTACTTAGCATTCTTCCATCTCTGAAACATTTGAGTACTTGTCTCGATTGGAGCCTTCTCCTTAATGATGAAGAATACATCTTCTCTCCTTCTAAAGGCTCAGTGATGTGAAGGGCCACAGAACTCCTGTAGCCAGTTACTGCCTCATGACATGTGGACTGAGATATTTATTTTTGCTTCAGTGCTTGCTTTACTGAGTAGAACCCAACAGTTAACAATTACTGCCACCCCCAAGACTGTGTATTTGGCAAAAGGCATAATCAACAAACAGTTACCTACCACATCTGCCCCTCTATACCACATCTGCCACATCTCTGTTTCCCTCTGAACCTTCACACACTTAGCAGCCAGGACAGTACCTGAGACTCCTTAATAACTGCTAACCTCTATGAGCAGCAATTAAAGGTGGGAGATTTCCTCTGCCTATATCCAGTCCCATCCTTCTTTCTCTGGCTTCTTTATGGCTTAGTTCAATATTGGAGGGAAGAATTAGGAAGTCCCTTTTGTCTCCACATTCAAGTCACAGTCTCCAACTCAGTTTTAATGTTAATATGTTGAGTCTTATCTCATCCTTGTATAAATTTCTCAATTAGTTTACAATCTAAATAGTAGAAATACTTTCCTCCAAACTGCAATACATTCTTTTTGTGAAACTGTTGACCTCTTCTCTCTATCCCATCCTGTCTCTTCTATTGCCTCTGCTATGAGGCCATATCCCATTTTAATTCATTTTTGAAGTAGAAGAGTTTAAAACTTTTCTTTTTTCTTATCAGAGTCTTTCACTCTAAATGTTTTATCAGTATATTTTGCTAAACAAAGAAAGGCTCCGGTCTAAAGAAATTTTTATTTCAACAATGACTATTTTATCTTTTCATTGTTAGTGGATCTTAGTCTTGCCTTGTCCATTTGCTTGATGCATAACTTGTAAGTGTTGATGCATCATTCCTTGTCACTTATGAGAGAATAAATAATCATACTATATAATTAGCAAAATGTTGCTTGAACTTGTAATACTTCAGCTTTTTATTCTCTGAGAGATTTTTGTGTACATTCTGAGTAGGAAACTAATAAACAAGAAAAGAAAAAAAATCAAAACAGAACAGCTCTCCCACTTTTTCTTATTTCTGCCTCAGCTCATTAATTAGGAAAGTTTTAGTTGTGTATAGGTGTCTACCTTTATTCCACTTATCATTAATTCTTCCACATAGAAGGAGAAGGGACGTTTTTAGAGTGGGAAACTGGGAAGAGTTTCTGAGTAGACGTATCTGAGGCTACCTGAGATACTCTCTCGAATGAGCTTACCCACAGAGTACACTTGTTCTTCTCCATGCTGCTTCTATGTTGTGGTCTCACCCAGGCAGTTCTGCCCTTGTTGTGAGATATGGACATTGTTCAGCAACTCAACCTGTGAATGTGCGGTTTGGTTCCATTCAGGAAGAACAAAGCAGAAGTCCAGTTGGACTTTAAATTCAGTCCTGAAATCTAGCTTTACATCCATTGAGGTTGTTAATATCCTCCTTATCTAGATATAGGTATCTATTTTCAAATTGCTACAGAATCTAAATGCAAGAACTGATGAGAAATAAGGATATTTCTAGCTATAATGCATTATTTATGTAGGGGTTGATAATCTTTCTCTGTGGGATTATAGAAGGTATTTAAACCCATTTGTTTAACTGGATTCTTGTTTGGTTAGACAAAGAGTTGTATATTGACATCTCATTATTTCTATGTGTGGAAACAATATTAATTCTTGCTTAGCAGTAGTTACCATAAGAGACCAAGAATAGCTTGAAATTGGTGAAGTTTCATGCTAGAGACTGAACTCTATTTCTCGCAAAATTCATATGTTGACGTTTTAACCCTCAATATATTGGTATTTAGAGATGGTGCCCTTGGGAGATAGGTTTAGATGAGATCAGGAGGGTAGGGCCCTTATAAGGGATTAGTGCCCTTAAAAGAAGAGATATTAGAGAAGTTTATTTTTATTTTCTGCCATGTGAGGAAGGTGGTTTTATAAGCCAGAAAGAGAGCTCTCATCAGAACTCAGTCATGTTGACATCCTGGTCTGACTTCCAGCCCCCGGAACTGTGGAAAAATAAATCTCAGTCGTCTAAGCCATCCAGTGTATAATATTTTGTTATGGCAGCTAACTGATACTTAATTATTTAAATTACATTAGCAAAACTTTCTAGTGGCATGGTAGGGAACAAGGAGTGTGAAGCTTTCATTCACACTCCTTGTTCTTACATTCTCTGAGATTTTATGGAGCAAGTGGTTTATTTTATACCTACTGAATAAATTTGGGTTTTTACCTAGATATCACAGAAATCCTGTAGATGTTTTCCAGAAGTAAAGGAACATGTTTGGATATGGTTTAGAGGAATGTAACTGATGGTGATGTGAAGAACAAAAAGGGCGGCAGAGGTGTAAAGGATATAGTCAAATGAGTGACTGCTGCTTTAAGCAGTAGTCACCTGGGGGGTGAAGTGTATCAATGTAAGTGGGGATAGAAGAAAGTCAGATCCTAAAATAATTTCTGAGAAAGTATCGATAGAATTTCTTTAATAATTTAATACATCAATATGAATTAAAAGTAATTCAGCCTTTTTATTTCTATGCCTCTATTGTGGTGATTACAATCAATTTAATTATTAAGGCCAATGATCTTCTCAAGTAAAACAAGCAAACAGGACCATGGATGACCTCTGTCCTTTCTTAAGTACCCTTTGTCCAGAGAGCACTGAAAGTGTCTGGAGTAGAATTCCTTTTCTTATAACCAATTATTCCTATGATACATATATTATCCTAGTATAGCATGTTTTGTATATCCATATTGTACAGTTGAGAAAAGCTCACCTTACTGCTCTTTTCATTGTTATTTTTTTTCTACTTTCTAATATAAAGATGTTTGTATCTAATAGTAAGATTATATATATTATATATATATAGTAAGATTATAACTGTAGTCATAGTGTAGCTTTAAGAAGATCTGTAACTGGAGATAAAAAACACTAGTAGGAGTCACTAGTAGGACACCTCACTTAAAGTCCCTTTTTCAGTCACTTGCTATGTAATTGAAGAATAGGCATAATATTAGTATGTCTTATTAGACTGAGAGTGAAATCCTTAAGGAATCCTCATGTGCCACTCAATTATTCAGCTTTTTTCCTTCTCTTCTAGCAAAATTAGGAGCTACAGTATTAAATGTAAAATGTTCAAATATTGTTTGATGAATGAGTATTCATGCCAAGTCTGTGTTCAATTCATTATATACAATATCACTGTTTAATCCTTATATGATTATATTTAATTTGCCTATTTATTCCCAGGACTTACCCTGGGGCTAGTCATATGACAGATCTTCAACAAATGTTTCTTTAACTGAAAACTCAAACCTTCCTGGTTTCAGATTCTTCATTTGTAAAATGAGAGTGCTGGAACACTTGATTTCTAAGATCCCTCCAAACTTTGAAAGTTCTATAACTGAGCACAAGGTGGAGTTGATTAGTCTTAATCTCATCTCAGAGGATAATATTAAATACATAACCAATATAAAAGAGATGGCTGGAAAATAAGAGATTTAATATGAGTACATGTTGAACATATGAAATGCCTCATGAATCATCTATAAAATTTCATCAACAGTATAGTGCAGATACGACTCTCCAGCTGGCACTAGTAGTAAAGAACCTGCCTGCCAATGCAGGAGATGAGAGACTTGGGTTCGATCCTTGGGTTGGGAAGACCCCCTGAAGGAGGTCACTGGCAACCCACTCCAGTATTTTTGCCTGCAGAATTCCATGGATAGAGGAGCCTGGCAGGTTACACTTCATAGGTTCACAAAGAGTTGAATACAACTGAGGTGACTTAGCATGCACACATACCCTTAGATATCACTAAGGGAATAGGAGAGACCTTGGCAACTTTCTTTGTTAACAAAATGGCACAGACATAATTTATTCATACATATGCCTAGGTCATATACGCCAGGCAAAGATAATGTGTTTATATTGATTATCAATCAAAAATTCTCAACAGCAATTCTATACGACCTTGTAGATTCTGAAAGGAACTTGTCCCTGCTCTAAAGAGATGCAGTCTGGTTAGAAAGATGAAGCATAGGTACATTAAAAATTTCAATACATTCAGTAGATTATAATATTTCAGTGTATGCTGAAGTATATGACAAGTCTTTGCTAGGTCTAGGAGATCAGCCCAAGAACTGTGCCAAACCAAAGATGGAGGGGCCCACCTTTAGGCATCCCCAAACCCATTTTGACTAGGCCAGGTTGGCAGGGCACAAATTGGTAGGTTCTTTGGAATAAAAACCTTCTCTAAGTGTACAGATATTGTAAAATAAATTTATTTAATGATTGAAAATTGGTATTGTAGACTGGAATAGTTCCCAGAGCTTTCCCTCTCAATGACTGTAGCTCCTGATGTGTATCCAAAAAGGCCAGGATTTAGAAGAAGGAAAAAAGCCTATTTTATGGGGCAAATTTTCTTTGGTTTGATGGCTATGGAGTCAGAGTCTATAAATACTTGACCATTTTTGTCCTAATCAAAGTGAAACCATGCATATATTACCAAACATCTAATATATGCATGTAAAAAATCATCCATATTCTTCTATAATTAATAGTTTTTTCACTTAATAAATTCATTGTGAGCTTTTCATCTAAATTGTTAGTATAAATGACTGCATATTTAATTACACAGTGTTCCCAAATTTGTTTATGCCTTCCTATGAAGCTAAGTTTTTATCTTTTTATTTTATTTTATTATTTTTTTTTCAGTGGGTTTTGTCATACATTGATATGAATCAGCCATAGAGTTACACGTATTCCCCATCCCGGTCCTTAATTTCAATTTTTGACTAACAGCCCCATCTTTACTAATGTCCCTATCTTTGTCATCCTTTGTTCTTAGAAACGGGACTCTGAATGAAAAGACAGTATTTTTAATTTTCATATATGCAGTTTTCCCTGCAAAAATGTAACCAGTTTTCAATCCCTAACAATGTAGGAGAGGATTGTTTTCCCTATAATAATGGATATCAATAATAAATCTACGTTTATATTTTCTTGCATCTATTTACTTATTTATCAAACTGATAGGATTAAGCATGATCTCTCATTTTAATTTACATTCATTAGACTATTAGCCATTACTTTCACTATTCAGTTCAGTTCACTCTCTCAGTCGTGTCCAACTCTTTGCAACCCCATGAATCGCAGCACGCCAGGCCTCCCTGCCCATCACCAACTCCCAGAGTCCACCCAAACCAATGCCCACCGAGTCAGTGATGCCATCCAGCCATCTCATCCTCTGTCATCCCCTTCTCCTCCTGCCCTCAATCCTTCCCAGCATTAGGGTCTTTTCCAATGAGTCAACTCTTCGCATGAGGTGGCCAAAGTATTGGAGTTTCAGCTTCAGCATCAGTCCTTCCAATGAACACCCAGGACTGACGTCCTTTAGGATGGACTGGTTGGATCTTCTTGCAGTCTAAGGGACTCTCAAGAGTCTTTGCCAACATCACAGTTCAAAAGCATCAACTCTTCTGCGCTCAGCTTTCTTCACCGTCCAACTCTCACATCCATACCTGACTACTGGAAAAACCATAGCCTTGACTAGACGAACCTTTGTTGGCAAAGTAATGTCTCTGCTTTCTAATATGCTGTCTAGTTTGGTCATAACTTTCCTTCCAAGGAGTAAATGTCTTTTAATTTCATGTCTGCAATCACCATCTGCAGTGATTTTGGAGCCCCCCAAAATAGTCTGACACTGTTTCCACTGTTTCCTCATCTATTTCCCGTGAAGTGATGGGACCAGATGCCATGGTCTTATTTTTCTGAATGTTGAGTTTTAAACCAACTTTTTCACTCTCCTCTTTCACTTTCAAGAGGCTTTTTAGTTCCGCTTCACTTTCTGCCATAAGAGTGGTGTCATCTGCATACCTGAGATTATTGATATTTCTCCCGGCAATCTTGATTCCAGTTTGTGGTTCTTCCAGCCCAGCATTTCTCATGATGTACTCTGCATATAAGTTAAATAAGCTGGGTGACAATATACAGCCTTGACGTACTCCTTTTCCTATTTGGAACCAGTCTGTTGTTTCATGTCCAGTTCTAACTGTTGCTTCCTGGCCTGCATACAGGTTTCTCAAGAGGCAGGTCAGATGGTTTGGTATTCCCATCTCTTTCAGAATTTAACACAGTTTATTGTGATCCACACAGTCAAAGGCTTTGGCATAGTCAATAAAGCATAAATAGATGTTTTTCTGGAACTCTCTTGCTTTTTCGATGATCCAGCGGATGTTGGCAATTTCATCTTTTTGAGTGCAAACTTTCACAATATTATCTTTCAGGATTTGAAATAGCTCAACTGGAATTTCATCACCTTCACTAGCTTTGTTTGTAGTGATGCTTTCTAAGGCCCACTTGACTTCACATTCCAGGATGTCTGGCTCTAGGTGAGTGATCACACCATCGTGATTATTTGGGTTGTGAATATGTTTTTTGTACAGTTCTTCTGTGTATTCTTGCCAGCACTTCTTAAAATCTTCTGCTTCTGTTAGGTCCAGACAATCTCTGTTCATTTCCAAGGCAAACCATTAATATCACAGTAATCCAAGCCTTTGCCCCAACCAGTAACGCTGAAGAAGGTGAAGGTGAATGGTTCTATGAAGACCTACAAGACCTTTTAGAACTAACACCCATAAAAGGTGTCCTTTTCCTTATAGGGGACTGGAATACAAAAATAGGAAGTCAGGAAACACCTGGAGTAACAAGCAAATTTGGCCTTGGAGTACAGAATGAAGCAGGGAAAGACTAATAGATTTTTGCCAAGAGAATGCACTGGTCATAGCAAACACCCTCTTCCAACAACACAGGAGAAGACTCTACACATGGACATCACCAGATGATCAACACCGAAATCAGACTGAGTATATTCTTTGCAGCCAAAGATGGAGAAGCTCTATACAGTCAGCAAAAATAAGACTGGGAGCTGACCGTGGCTCAGATCATGAACTCCTTATTGGCAGATTCAGAGTTAAATTGAAAAAAGTAGGGAAAACCACTAGACCATTCAGGCATGACCTAAGTCAAATCCCTTATGATTATACAGTGGAAATGAGAAATAGATTTAAGGGACTAGATCTGATAGACAGAGTGCCTGATGAACTATGGATGGAAGTTCGAGACATTGTACAGGAAACAGGGATCAAGACCATCCCCAAGGAAATGAAATGCAAAAGGCAAAATGGTTATCTGGGTTATCTGAGGCGGCCTTACAAATAGCTGTGAAAAGAAGAGAAGCGAAAAGCAAAGGAGAAAAGCAAAGATATTCCCATCTGAATGTAGAGTTCCAAAGAATAGCCAGGAGAGATAAAAAAAAAAGCCTTCATTCAGCGATCAGTGCAAAGAAATAGAGGAAAACAACAGAATGGGAAAGACTAGAGATCTCTTCAAGAAAGTTAGAGATACCAATGGAACATTTCATGCAAAGATGAGCTCGATAAAGGACAGAAATGGTATGGACCTTCACTATTAAATGTTAAAAATATGATTCCCATAAAAGCTTCAGTTAGTTGCTATGTAGTCCTAGTTCCTATCTTTCTGAAATATTTCCTGGAAATTCTATTAATATTATATGATTCTACTCCCAATACTCTGTGTTTTTACATTAATAGGTTAGTTGAATTTCATGTTGTTGATCATTAAAAATAAACAAATAAATTATTAAATCCAGTTAAATGTGATGTTTCTCTGAGAGATCACAAACACAACTGAATTTAAGCTTAAAATCCCATGAAAGATTTTTCTGCCACAGTAAGATGTGGAGGAGTGTTCTGCATTCCTCTGTTTGTTATGGTGAAAGCACTAGCATGGGAAATTCAAGCACAAGCAGAAACTTGGCACAGATAAAGCTGGTTATAGAAAATACTAAACTGTTACAATTAAAACTTATTCCTAAGAACAACCCCATGCTACAGCATAACATTTGCACCATAATTTTTACACTGAATTATTGAGAAGAGTACTTATGCAAAAGACATGAAGTCCAGAATTTGTGTGGCAGTGCAATACTCATTTTAAAGCAAATATCATTGAATATAAAAAATACTGAATATTTTTGTTTGTTTACTTGACTTTGTAATGTTGATTTTCTAATCTCAGTCTCTTACAATTTCCCTTTTGATTTTCAAAATGTTCCATGAACTTTCTCATCTGGTTGTTATCCTTTTGCCCTAATTCATCACGCCTGAAAACAAATCCACAATTCTTGCCCTTCACCTCTGAGCTACACCTCCTACCACACTTGCTAGTTCCTGTTTGGCATTGTTGTCCCTTTTAATCTGGCTCAAAAGCTCTCATGTCTCCCACATTGTTTGTTTTCTATGTTCTTGTGATTTATTGTTGTTGTTTGCTGGTATCTGTCCCTCTATCCTTTCTTATCCATCCCAATGATAATTACCCTATCTTAATTATCACTATCCTACTTCTTTAACCAAAAAAAAAAAAAGAAAAGGATAAAGGAAAGAGAAAGAATAAGTTCTTGAAACTGGTTTCCTTGCCCCAGTACATAACCTGCAAATTCTTTTCCAGTGGCTGCTTTGCTTGTTTCTTAAAAACAAAGCTGTTTTCATATCACCCTTTTAAAAAGGTCAGGGAAAGGAAAATTATTGGTCTCCCTCTTGCCAACGATTGTACTTACCAAACAAAGTACAAATCTATAGGACATGACATAATCCGTTACCATATTAGCTTTCTATATATTGATAGAGGGAAAGGGAGGCCTGGCATGCGTGCTGCAGCCCATGGGGTCACAAAGAGTCGGACACAATTGAGCGACTGAACTGACTGACTGATATATTAATAGCTATGCACTATGTACCTTCATCTACATTACGCTAACCTAAAATACTATCCGAATCTTTAATGTTACAAAGTTCTTCACCTTTAAGCATACAGTTCTTCCTGCCTATACTAGCCTCCCCATAACCATTCTTTTTGTTTGTTTGTTTGTTTTTGAAGCTAAATTCAAAAGCAGTGTCACCTAAAATAATGGATACCCTCACTGGGCAAGATAGGATTATTATAGTGACCTCTGTAGTAACCATGTTTCTCTCTATTTGGCCACCTACTGACATTCTACCCTGCCTTAAGATTCAGTATATCATACACCTTTTTAAGAAAGTGGTATTCATATCCCCATGATATCATAGTAAGCATTATTCATCCAATCTTAGGACCACAGGCCCATATTTCTAAGACAGGCATTCCTACCTGAGGCTATTTCCCCAAAGGCTGGCAACTGAAAGCACACTAGAGCAGGATGTCTTTGGATACATCTCCCGTTTAAGAAAATCAAAGAAGCAAATGTTTAACTTAAATGCTTCCTACTCTTTTATGTTACATACAGATTTTAAAAAAGGATTAATTTTTGAAAAATATTTGTTGGTAAATAGTAGCTACTTATGAGATGACCAGGAGGGTTGGTGTTGCAGAAATTCTGGAAGCAAGAAATATGGCCTAAGGTTTCAGAGTTACTTAAGTATCTACAATATAAAAATTATTATCAAGATGACTTTTTTAAGAAGAAAAATGTACTTTTCAAAAAAGATAATTATTTTTAATCCTAAGGAATAACATGATATTTAACTTTTGTCCAGACTTACATAGCAATTCCAAAAGAGAATGTCCAAAGTAGTACATATTCAAGTAAAAATTAACTTAGCTACAGCTCAGGTCATTTCAATTGCTCAGTCGTGTCCAACTCTTTGCGACCCCATGGACTGCAGCATGCCAGGCTTCCCTGTCCATCACAGATTCCCAGAGCTTGCTCAAACTCATGTCCATCGAGTCAGTGATGCCATCCAACCATCTCATCCTCTACCCTTTATAGTTTATTCACTATAGCTAATAGACTATGAAATATTCAATATTTCACACAAAAGTTAGATAAGACTGATAAAATGAATGAAAACAGAAACATTTGCACTCAAGATTGTTAGACCAATTCATGTTTCCTAAAACATTTCTAGGCAAAATATCATTATAGAATAGTAGTAATTATGTGAATGAAACTCAAGCTACAATAAACATAATAGGAAATTTAACTAAGTGTTAATTAAATAACTTGTTATTATTCCTTTGTAATATGCCTTTGGGGCCTAAATTTATTTACATTACTAATCATCTCATGAATTTCAAGTGGCAGGGTTTCACATGAAAAATAATATAGGATTACGGTTTTGAGGATCCTTTCTTTTTGGCAATAGAATAAAAAGACTAAGTTTATGATGCAGAAATTTTCTGAGAGAACATGAGGCAGTCAGATACTAAGTTTTTATTTTATCCTCAGGAAGAATCAACTAAATCTTGCATTTGTCATACCAAGAGGAATTAAAATATATTAACAACAGCACATGTAAAAGTGATACACTATTTATTTGACATATAATTTATTAGTCTTAGAATGATACTTCACAATTCTGTGGGTTCAGCTGCAAAATTATGGTTAACCAAGATGTCAATAGCCTGTCTTGAAATAAGATATCAGAAAGTTCTGATGCTTTTGGTATAAAAGAAAAAATCCTATGGAAAAGTCTGACAAACCATACTGGAACATAGAACAGATATGTGCTGTTCCAAACTCTTCCCCAATTTTCTTCAATAATAAATACAACTTGCCTGAGGTTTATGAAACAATGACCCAGGCTACTCAATGCCTTGCTGTAGGCAAGGTCTACCTTTTGAATAATTGTGATTTGAACATTGATTTAAAAGGTTCTTTCCCTATAAAATGCAGCCTTCTCTCTTTTTTGATAATGATATTAGAAGTATATGACTTATCACCCAAAGGTTTCTTCTTTATAAATACTCAGCTCAGTCATGCAGTCATGTCTGACCTTTGCAACCCCATGGACTGCAGTTCGCCAGGCTTCCCCATCCATCACCAACTCCCAGAGTTTATTCAACCTCATTTCCATCAAGTCAGTGATGCCATTCAACCATCTCATCCTCTGTCCTCCCCTTCTCCTCCTACCTTCAATCTTTCCCAGAATGAGGGTCTTTTCCAGTATTCTTCACATCAAATGGTCAAAGTATTGGAGCTTCAGCTTTAGCATTAGTCCTTCCAACGAATACTCAGGACTGATTTCCTTTAGGATTGATGGATTGATTTCCTTGCAGTCCAGGGAACTCTCAAGAGTCTTCTTCAACACCACAGTTCAAAGCATCAGTTCTTCAGTGCTCAGCTTTTTTATGGTCCAACTCTCACATCCATACATGACTACTGGAAAAACTATCGCTTTGACTAGATGGACCTTTGTTGTCAAAGTAATTTCTCTGCTTTTTAATATGCTGTCTGGGTTGGTCATAGCTTTTTTTCCTAAGAGCAAGCATCTTTTAATTTCATGGCTACAGTCACCATCTGCAATGATTTTGGAGCCCAAAGAAAATAAAGTCTGTCACTGTTTCCATTGTTTCCCCATCTATTTGCCATCAAGTGATGGGACCAGATGCCATGATCTTTAGTTTTTGAATGTTGAGTTTCAAGCCAATTTCTTAACTCTCCTCTTCCACTTTCATCAAGAGACTCTTTAGTTCCTCTTCACTTTCTGCCATGAGGTTGGTCACATTTGCATATCTGAGGTTATTGATATTTCTCCTGGCAATCTTGATTCCAGCTTGTGCTTCATACAACCCCCACATTTTGCATGATGTACTCTGCATATAAGCTAAATAAGCAGGGTGTTATACAGCCTTGATGTACTCCTTTCTCAATTTGGAACCAGTCCATTGTTAAATGATAACATCACATATATAAATATTTTCATTAATTATGAAGTTAGTGTTGATTTAGTATAACTTTTGGGTAATATAAAATAACCTATCATCAGGTTAAATTGAAAAAATAAATAAATAAAAAGAAAAAGTTTCTAGAGTTCTCGTCAAACCCTTCCTTCTACCCTCTGTCTTAGATACATACATCTTGACCCCTAAAAGAGGTTAGCTATTTCTAAACCCCCTACCTCCCAAAAAAGAGGAAAATTAAAGTTTTGTAGAAAATAAGGGAAAATAGAAGAGAAACTTGGGTAATAACTACATTTAGGATCTAACAGAAGCCCAAGTGTCAGCAAAGACAAGGAAGAAAATAGAAATTGGGAGAGCAGGAATAAAATTTTTTAAAAATAGCATCATAAAGTCATAAATGAAAGGGCTGATTCCAAAAGCTATCAAAATTTGGAAATAAGCCACAGAGAAAATGGACTGCAAAAAAAAAAACCATTGGAAGACCATAGATGACTTTCAAGTAAATTTCAGAAAAGTGTTATGATAGAAGCCAGAGTGTTAAGTTTAACAATGTACTTGGTGATCAGTAAATGAAAATTTTATAGTTATGAATCTTACTAAAAAATTGAAAAGTAACAGCAAGGCAGGAGATAGGACAGTAAATAGGGAGAGATTGTTTGTTTGTTTGTTTCTCAGTGTGCTTCTTTATATGCAGAGGAAAACAACTACGTGGAAAGTGTAAGTCTGGTGATTGCAAGTGGGATAGAATGTAATTGGTAGTGGAGGAGATGGTTGTAAGTGCCTGGAGGGGGACATTATTCACATCTTTGGATTCTTAATTCCTAGCATAATTTCTGGCTCAGAAGAAAAGTGGCTTAAATGGTTTTTAAATTAATGAGCACAATGGGAGAGGCTAGACCAAAACTAGACCCTTTCAAACCATGGAAAATGATAACATCATGGGCAAACTTGTAAAAACAATCTGGAGGTTAACAGAGATTGGAGGTTTAAGGAATTTCAGAGTATAGAAATTTTGAACCAAGTAGGAGACAGGTGGTTTGGGGAGAATGAGTAATGGGGATAATTGTGGGAGAGTGATTAGAGTAGAAACTTTTGACATGAACCTTGTGGAAAACTAAACTAAACAGTTCTAGAAAAGCCAGTTCTAAGATGCACTGGCTGTTCCAAATGAAATATAAAACTTCAGTCAATAAAACTCAGAGTAAACTACTTATGGTTTTGACAAATTTATAATTACATCATTCTCTTCTCAAAATCACTTTAGGCTTAATCATTAATATTTGATTTGGTTTATGTTCTTTTGGAGAAATATTTCTATCACTTAAGACTTATTTAAAATAGCTGCTAAATAATTTCTGGAATTTGGAAAGATAGTACCCAATTGCTGTTACTCTTGTAGTAAATAGTTTTGTGTCCCTAGAAAGCCAAGATTATTAATAAATAATATTCCATTAATATGCAGTCTTATTCTGCTAGTCCTTTTAAGTTACACTGTAATTTTAAAAAAATGAAACAAAATAATTCTATTTCCACATCTAATTTTGGATCAACTTTTAGTTGAGTGGTAACAAGACTAGTTTTCCTATTGCAAACACTAGGTTGGACCTAACAGCAATAGATCAAAGCTATTAGTCTGTCCAGAAGATCAGTTAATGTAGGAAGCCTATCATCATAATCCTTGCAACAGCTGTCTTTAAATTCCTGCTGCCACATGAAAGGTCAGAGCAGCTGGAAATGGAGAAAAGCAGTTAGGAAAACAGCTGTTTTGTTTTGTTTTGTTTTGTTATCAGAAATGTTGCCTTACTTGTGTTTACTGTCTTGTGATAAGGAGTATTGTTGTGCACACACTGTCTCTAGACTACTAATTGTTGACACTCTTCTCAACTGTATTCTTTGAAATTAAATGAATGTGCCCTGAAGAAAGGTGACAGCACTGATCAGAATTTGAGAATGACATTTAGCTGTGTGGTGAAAAATCGGTCTTAGCTCTTCTCTACCTGAACTCCTGAACAGCCTAATTATAAATGGCAATAGTTTGAGATAGCATGATGGGGTTGATAAAGGATGGATTCTGGATGAAAGCAGAATTTTTTTTTCCAGACTCAGCTGCTATCTTAAGCGTATGAGTTGAAAAAAGGTATTTAATCTGATGTCACAATTCATCATTCCTTCAAATTCAGGTAACACTAGGTACATCATAGGGTTGATGAGAGAAGGAAATACAAACAAATATTCTGATTTGGTGTCTGACACATTATAGGCACTTAATAATTGTATGTTTCAAGAATCTCATCTTTCATATTTAAAGGGGGAATCAGATTAAATTTGTTAAATATAGGTTTTTCTGATTTCATTGATGTATTTATTGCACAGCATATAAAGATTGTTTTTAAATGTTCCACTTTCAGTTTTTTAAGGAACCTCCATACTGTTCTCCATGGTGGCTGTATCAATTTACTTCCCTACCAACAGTGCAAGAGAGTTCCCTTTTCTCTACACCCTCTCCAAAATTTACTGTTTGTGGATATTTTAATAATGGTCATTCTGGCTGATGTGAGGTCATACCTCATTTTAGTTTTGATTCGCATTTCTCTAATAGTTAATGACGTTGAGCATCTTCTCATGTGTTTTTTGGCCATCTGCATGTCTTCTTTGGAAAGAAGCCTATTTAGGTCTTCTGCCCATTTTTTGCTTGGGTTGTTTGTTTTTTGATTTTGAGCTTGATGAACTGCTTGTATATTTTGAGATTAATCCTTTGTCAGTTGCTTCATTTGCAGATATTTTCTCCATTCTGAGAATTGCTTTTTTGTCTTGTTTATGGTTTCCTTTGCTGTGCAAAAGCTTTTAAGTTTTATTATGTCCAATCTGTTTATTTTTGTTCTTATTTTCATTACTCTAAGAGATGGGTCAAAAATATCTTGCTGTAATTTATGTCAAAGAATGTTCTATGTTTACCTCTAAGAGTTTTAGAGTGTCTGGTCTTACATTCAGGTCATCATCCATTTTGAGTTTATTTTTGTGTATGGCATTGGGGACTGTTCTAGTTTCCTTCTTTTACATGAAACTGTCAAATTTTCCCAATACTATTTATTAAAGAGGCTGTCTTTTCTCCATTGCATTGATATATTCTTGCCTCCTTTTTCATAGATTAGGTGACCATAAGTGCATAGGACCATATCTCTAGGCTTGCTATCCTGATCCATTGATCTAAATTTCTGGTTTTGTGCCAGTACCATACTGTCTTGATTACTGTAGTTTTGTAGTATAGTCTGAAGTCAGGGAACCTGATTCCTCCAGCTGTATTTTTTCTCTCAAGAATGACTTGACTATTTAGGATTGGGAGAACAAGATGATGGAGGAGTAGGTGGATGTGGAGTACATCTCTCTCCACGGATACAACAGGAATACACCTTCAGATGCAGTAGTGTGTGCAGAACATCAGCTGAGTGTGGACAGGAGGACCTAACCAGTGGAAAAGAATATATAGAACCATGCAAAACTCAGTACGATGAAGGAACTAGGGGGGAAAACAGGAGTATTAATAGGACTGGACCTGCCCTCCACAGGTGGGGGAACTGAAGCAGGGGTCCGATCCCCACAGCTGGCCAATTATCTGACTCAGAGGAGAAATATTTAAGGCTGAGAGTGAAATAGCTGATCTGTGGAAGCCTAAATGGAATGAGAATCAGACAGTCCTTGCCGCAGTCATACATGTGGAGGGCAGGAACATGGGTCTCCTGCAAGGGGCAGCAGGGGGGTGCTGGAGTTTAGGGATTATGGAGCAATCCCAGTGCGAGGGCTGCTGTTGATTGCAGAGAGACAGATCGAGGGGGATATGAGAGAGGAGATCATTGTGGGAAATGCCTGTGGAGGAAAGCAGGGCAGCCACGGAAGCAAGGCGATACTGCTGAGTCACACATATAGTGCCACCCATAGCCTCCCTCTCCCCACACACCAGCATTGGCAGCTGAACAATAGTGAAGCTGGCCCATCAGACGTATGACGCATGGAACCACAGAGCAGGACCCCACCCGCGGTGCTCCTTTAAGTGACTGATGCACCGATCTATAGAGTCACCCCAGTCAGGAGGGCCCCTGTGTGTGCCTGATGCGCGGAACAACTGAGAAGGACCCCAAGGAAGGGATCCCTTTAAGTGTCTGAACTGACGGAGCTACAAGAAAGACTGGCCAAAGAGGCCCTCTGATCACCAGTTAAAACAGGCTGGAAAAGAAAAACTCTGATAGGGCCATAACTCCTGCCACGGAGGTGGTTTGTGGTTCTGAACACTTGGCACCGCCAGAGTCCCTGAAAGCCAAGCAGCTGCACCACCATCATGCTCAACTCTCACTGGGAAAGAGCTGCCACAGGCAAAAGGAAAAAAAAAAAAAAAAAGTCCTGTTTATGAGCGCAGGGTCGCTTCAGTCCTGACCGACTCTTTACAGTCCTGTAGACTGGGCCTACCAGGCTTCTCTGTCAGAAAGAGGGTTTCCCAGGCAAGAACACTGGAGTGTATTGGCCAATACTGGCTGCCATACCCTTCTAGAACACTAGTTTCCTACTGCCCTAGTCGCCAACCCCCTGAGTACCTAGTGTTGCCAGAACCCCTGCAAACCAAGCACCTGGACCACTTTCACACCTGGCCCCCACAGAGGAAAACCGGAGACCTGAGAGTTTGTCCTGAGGGCAGCCTCAGGAGCAAGCCCAGTGGATGACCCACATGCAGAGGTGGAAATAAAACCACAATTGAAACACAGGGACAGGGACAGTGTGGCTAAGGAAGAAGACCCAAAACCTTCCCACCAGCTGTACAAGCTGCAGATTGAATCCACATGATAAACTAGGCAGACTCTGTGTCTATGAAATGTATAAAAGGCCATTGAGAGCTCCCACAAGAGAAAACACACTAGCTCTGATAGCTGTGGACATTGGAGGCAAGAAGACACAGGAGTAGGACCAAATTAGAATCTGAGCTGCCCCCACAGCAGGTCCAGAGATCAGTACAGTGTTGGAGGGCATCCTAGGGTGGTGAGGTGGGCTGTGATTACCAGCTCAGGAAAGGACTCTGACAGCAGTCACTCAACATTTATTATTATTCTTGTTATTCACTTGTTCTGTAGATTCTTTTGAATTTTTTTCTCCCCCCCCCTCTTTTGTAGTTGTTGATTTTACTGGCACTAACAAATCCAAATAAGCTTTTGAGCTTTTATTTTTTTTTTTCCCCTCAGTCACATATTTTATTGTTGTCATAAACCCCTACCTCTACGTTGGGCTTTTGTAGTTCTGTGGAGTTTTCCTCTTTTTTTCTCTCTCTCTTTTTATATTTTTCATTTTTAAACCTATTATTATTTTTTCTACATTTACTCCTTTGCTTTCTTTTCCTACTGTTCTTTTCCCCTTGCAGTTAATCTTTAATGCATATAAATCTTTATCTACCTCTATTTAACTTTGCATATCTATTATTTCTTTCATTTCTTTCTTTCCTTTCCTCTAAACATATTTGTTAGTTTTATTTTTATTGCTTTAGTCCCCAATTGGCACCTTGCTTTAACTTTATTTTCCAGTTTGTGCTTTAGTTAATTTTGTTCTGGTAGAGATAATTATTGGTTTCCTTTGTTAACCAGATCAAAATTTCGTATGTAATTTTTGTTGGACTGTTTTGATGTTGCTTATGGGTGTATATGTATATGTGTATATTCAGGCACACTTTCTATTGTTGTTATAAACCTCAGCATCTACATTGGGCTTATGCAGTTTTGTGGAGTTTTCCTCCCCCTCCCCCCTTTTTTTCTTTCTTCTTCTGGTTTTTTTTTTCTTTTTTCTCTCTTTTATAATTTTAATTTTTAATTTTTTAACCTATTATATTTTTTCTAAATTTATACCTGTCTGCCTTTCCTATTGTTCTTTTCCCCTTACAGTTAATCTTTAATGTATAAAAATCTTCTTCATCTACTCCTATTTAACTTTGCATATCTATTCTTTCCTTCTTTTCTTTCTTTCCTTTCCTCTCAACATACTTGTTAGTTTTGTTTTCAATGATTTATTCCCCACTTGGCACCTTGCTTTAGTTTTGTTTTCCAGTTTGTGCTTAAGTTAATTTTGTTCTTAACTTGTAAATATAATTTTTTATTTCCTTTCTTCACCGGATCAATCTACTGTACTTTATTTTTGTTGGACTGTTTTCACTTTACTCGTTGGTGTATATGTATATATTCCATTATTTTAATTATTATTTGCCTGATTTGTAACTGCCATGTGTGTGGGGTTCATCTTTTGTTTCTTATTTTTGGATAGTTTTTTACTCTCCCTTAATGCCATAACAAACCACTTGTGGAATCGTTGTTCCTGACCAGAGATCAAACCCTGATTCCCAAGACCCTAGACTATCAGAGAACTAACCTAAGGAAGTATCGAACAGTGAGAACTCACACAAAGGAAACCACTTGAATACAAGACCTGGCATCATCTAACCACCAGTAGCACCCTGTGAGGGATGACTCATGGAAACAACAAACAAAACGACAATATAAACCCAATCATCAGCAGACAAAAGTACCACTTCACTCAGCCTTGCCCATCAGAGGAAAAACAGAAACTCAGCACAAATCTCACCCTATATGAAGCTCACACTAACCACTGGACAAGCCTTAGGAGGGCAGAAACCAAAAAGAAGAAAGAATTCAACCTTCCTCAAGGAAAGAATTCAACTGTCTTGAAGCCTGGGAAAAATTACCTCAAACACAATAACTAATATATATATATACATATAGAAGCAGAGAAATACTGCACAAATAAAGGAACAAACTAGAAGTCCAAATAAATGAGGAGGAAAGAGGAAAACTACCTGAAAAAGAATTCAGAATAATAATGGTAAAGATGACAAAAAACCTTGAAAACAAAATGGAGAAAATGCAAGAATCAAATAACAAAGACCTAGAAGAATTAAAGAATAAGCATACAGAGACAAACAACACAATTACTGAAACTAAAAATATTCTAGAAAGAATCAATAGCAGAATATCTGAAGCAGAAGAATGAATCAATGAGCTGGAAGATAAAATGGTGGAAATAACTTCTAAAGAGCAGAATAAAGTAAAAAGAATGAAAAGAGCTGAGGACAGTCTCAGAGACCTCTGGGACCATATTAAATGCACCAACATTCAAATTATAGGTGTCCCAGAAGAGGGAGAGGAAAAGAAAGGTTATGAGAATATTTTTGAAGAAATTACTGTTGAAAATTTCCCCAACATGGGAAAGAAACTAGTGAATCAAATGCAAGAGGCACAAAGAGACCCATAAAGGATAAACCCAAGGAGAAACATGCCAAGACACATACTAATCAAACTAACAAAGCCAAACACAAAGAAAGAATATTAAAAGCAGCAAGGGAGAAGCAACAAGTAACATACTAGGGAAACCCCATTTGCTTAACAGCTGATCTTTCAGGAGAAACTCTGGAGCCAGAACGGAATGGCAGGATATATTTAAAGTACTTAAAGGGAAAAATCCAAAACCAAGGTTACTGTACACAGAATAGATCTCATTCAAAACTGATGGAGAAATAAAAAGTTTTTCAGACAAGCAAAAGGTAAGAAAATTCAGTACCAACAAACTAGCTTTGCAACAAATGCTACATGGACTTATATAGTCAAGAAATACAAGAGAAGAAAAAAAGATCTATAAAATTGACCCCAAACAATTAAGAAAATGGTAATAGAAATATATATATCAATAATTACTTTAAATGTAAATGGATTTTTTTCTGTTTTTTTTTTTTCTTCCATTTACTTTTATTAGTTGGAGGCTAATTACTTTAAAATATTGTAGTGGTTTTTGCCATACATTGACATGAATCAGCCATGGATTTACATGCGTTCCCCATCCCGATCCCCCCTCCCACCTCCCTCTCCATCCCATCCCTCTGGATCTTCCCAGTGCACCAGCCCTGAGCACTTGTCTCATGCATCCAACCTGGGCTGGTGATCTGTTTCACCCTTGATAGTATACTTGTTTCAGTGCTATAATCTCAAAACATCCCACCCTCGCCTTCTCCCACAGAGTCTAAAAGTCTGTTCTGTACATCTGTGTCTCTTTTTCTGTTTTGCGTATAGGGTTATCGTTACCATCTTTTTAAATTCCATATATATGCATTAGTATACTGTATTGGTCTTTATCTTTCTGACTTACTTCACTCTGGGCTCCAGTTTCATTCATCTCATTAGAACTGATTCAAATGAATTCTTTTTAATGGCTGAGTAATATTCCTTGGTGTATATGTACCACAGCTTCCTTATCCATTCATCTGTTGATGGGCATCTAGGTTGCTTCCATGTCCTGGCTATTATAAGCAGTGCTGTGATGAACATTGGGGTGCACGTGTCTCTTTCAGATCTGGTTTCCTCAGTGTGTATGCCCAGGAGTGGGATTGCTGGGTCATATGGCAGTTCTATTTCCAGTTTTTTAAGGAATCTCCACGCTGTTCTCCATAGTGGCTATACTAGTTTGCATTCCCACCAACAGTGTAAGAGGGTTCCCTTTTCTCCACACCCTCTCCAGCATTTATTGCTTGTAGACTTTTGGATAGCAGCCATTCTGACTGGCGTATAATGGTACCTCATTGTGGTTTTGATTTGCCTTTCTCTGATAATGAGTGATGTTGAGCATCTTTTCATGTGTTTCTTAGCCACTTGTATGTCTTCTTTGGAGAAATGTCTGTTTAGATCTTTGGCCCATTTTTTGATTGGGTCATTTATTTTTCTGGAATTAATTGAGCTGCAGGAGTTGCTTGTATATTTTTGAGATTAATCCTTTGTCTGTTTCTTCATTTGCTATTATTTTCAGCTCTATGCCAATAAAATGGACAACTTGGAAGAAATGGACAAATTCCTAGAAAAGTATAACTTTCCAAAACTGAACCAGGAAGAAATAGAAGATCTTAACAGACCCATCATAAGCACAGAAATCAAAACTGTAATCAGAAATCTTCCAGCAAGCAAAAGCCCAAGACCTGATGGCTTCACGGCTGAATTCTACCAAAAATTTAGAGAAGAGCTAATACCTATCTTACTCAAACTCTTCCAGAAAATTGCAGAAGAAGGTAAACTTCAAAACTCATTCTATGAGGTCACCATCACCCTAATTCCAAAACCAGACAAAGATGCCACACACAAAAAAAACTACAGGCCAATATCACTCATGAACATAGATGCAAAAATCCTTAACAAAATTCTGGCAAACAGAATCCAACAACATATTAAAAAGATCATACATCATGACCAAGTGGGCTTTATCCCAGGAATGCAAGGATTCTTTAATTTCTGCAAATTAATCAATGTAATACACCACATTAACTAATTGAAAGATAAAAACCATATGATTATCTCAATAGATGCAGAAAACGTCTTTGACAAAATTCAACATCCATTTATGATTAAAACTCTCCAGAAAGCAGGAATAGAAGGAACATACCTCAACATAAAAAAAGTTATATATGACAAACCCACAGCAAGCATTACCCTCAATGGTGAAAAATTGAAAGCATTACCCCTAAAATCAGGAACAAGACAAGGGTGCCCACTCTCACCACTACTATTCAACATAGTTTTGGAAGTTTGGGCCACAGCAATCAGAGCAGAAAAAGAAGTAAAAGGAATCCAGATAGGAAAAGAAGAAGTGAAACTCTCACTGTTTGCAAATGACATGATCCTCTACATAGAAAACCCTAAAGATTCTACCAGAAAATGACTAGAGCTAATCAATGAATATAGTAAATTTGCAGGATATAAAATTAACACATGGAAATCCCTTGCATTCCTATACATTAACAATGAAAAAACAGAAAGAAAAATTAATGAAACAATACCATTCACCACTGTAATAAAAGGAATAAAATACTTAGGAGTACATCTACCTAAAGAAACAAAAGACCTATGCTTAGAAAACTCTAAAACACTGATGAAAGAAATCAAAGAGGACACAAATAGATGGAGAAACATACCGTGTTCATGGATTGGAAGAATCAATATTGTGGAAATGGCTATACTACCCAAAGCAATCTATAGATTCAATGCAAGCCCTACCAAGCTACCAACGGTATTCTTCACAGAACTAGAACGAATAATTTCACAATTTGTATGGAAATACAAAAAGTCTCGAATAGCCAAAGCAATCTTGAGAAAGAAGAATGGAACAGGCGGAATCAACCTGCCTGACTTCAGACTATACTACAAAGCCACAGTCATCAAGACAGTATGGTACTGGCACAAAGACAGAAATATAGATCAATGGAGCAAAACAGGAAGCCCAGAAATAAATCCACGTACCTACGGACACCTTATCTTTGACAAAGGAGGCAAGGATATACAATGGAAAAAAGACAACCTCTTTAACAAGTGGTGCTGGGAAAACTGGTCAACCACTTGCAAAAGAATGAAACTAGAACACTTTCTAACACCATACACAAAAATAAACTCAAAATGGATTAAAGATCTAAATGTAAGACCAGAAACTATAAAACTCTAGAGGAGAACATAGGCAAAACACTCTCCGACATAAATCACAGCAGGATCCTCTATGACCCACCTCCCAGAATATTGGAAATAAAAGCAAACATAAACAAATGGGACCTAATTAAACTTAAAAACTTTTGCACAAAGAAGGAAACTATCTGCAAGGTGAAAAGACAACCTTCTGTATGGGAGAAAATAAATATAAATGGATTAAATTCTCCAACAAAAAGACACAGACTGGCTGAATGAATTGAAAAACAAGACCCATATATATTTTGTCTACAAGAAACCCACTTCAAGCCTAAAGATGCATATAGGCTGAAATTGAGATGATGGAAAAATATACTCCATACAAATGGGAAGCAAAAGAAAGCTGGAGTGGCAATCCTCATATCAGACAAAACAGACCTTAAATAAAGAAAATTACAAGAGATAAGGAAGGACACTATGTAATGATCAAAGGATCAGCCCAAGAAGAAGACATAGCAATTGTAAATATCTATGCAGCCCACATAGGAGCACCTCAATACATAAGACAAGCACTAACAAAAATAAAAGGAGAAATTGATAGTAGGCATCTTTAACACCCCACTCACCACAATGGACAGACCATCAAAACAGAAAATTAATAAGAAACACAAGTGTAAAGTGATACATTAGATGAGACGGATCTCATTGATATCTGCAGGACGTTCCATCCAAATGCAGAAGAATACATCTTCTTCTCAAGTGCACATGGAACATTCTCCAGGAATGACTACATCATGGATCAGAAACCAAACCTCAGTAAATGAAGAAAATTGAAATCATATCAAGCATCTTCTCCAACCACAGTGCTATGAGACTAGACATGAATTACAAGATAAAAACTGTAATAAACACAAACACATGGAGATTAAACAACACATTTCTAAATAACAAACAGGTTACTGAAATAATCAAAAGGGAAGTAAAAAAATTTCTAGAAATCACAATGAAAACACTACAACTCAAAACCTATGAGATGCAGCAAAAACAGTTCTAAGAGGGAATAGTAATACAACCCTACCTCAAGAAACATCAAGAAAAACATCAAATAGACAAACTAACTTTACACCTTAAGCAACTAGAAAAAGAAGGAAAAAGAAAAACAAAATTAGTAGAAAAGGAATCATAAAGATCCGAGCAAACATAAATGAAAAAGAAATGAAAGAAACAATAGTAAGGATTAATAAAACTAAAAGTTGGTTCTTTGAGAATATGAACAAAATTGAAAAACCCTTAGCTAGACTCATCAAGGAAAAAAGAGAGAAGAATCAATTCGACAAAATTAGTAATGAAAAAGGAGAGGTTAGGACAGACAATGCAGAAATACAAAGAATTATGAGAGACTATTATGAACAACTATATGGCAATAAAAGAGATAACTGTAAAGAAATGGACAGAGTCTTAGAAAAGTTCAATCTTCCAAGACTGAACCAGGAAGAAATAGAAATTATGAACAACCCAGTTACCCAATTACAAGCACTGAAATTGAAGCTGTGATCAAAATTCTCCCAAAAAACAAAAGCCCAAAACCGGTGGCTTCATAGGAGAACTCTACCAAACACTTAGAGAAGAGTTAATGCCTATGCTTCTAAAACTCTTTCCAAAAAATGCAGAGGAAGAAACACATCCAAACTCATTCTATGAGGCCACCATCACCCTGATACCAAAACCAGATAAAGACAACACACAGAAAAGAAAACTACAGGCCAACATCACTTATGAACATAGATGCAAAAATCCTCAACAAAATTTTAGCAAACAGAATTCAGCAACACATCAAAAAGCTCATACACCATGATGAAGCTGGGTTTATTCCAGGGATGCAAGGATTCTTCAATATGTGCAAATCAATCAATGTGATACACTATATAAGCAAATTGAAAGATAAAAACGATATGATCATCTCAATAGATGCAGAAAATGCCTTTGACAAAATTCAGCACCTATTTATGTTTAAAACTCTTCAATAAATGGACATATAAAGAACCTACTTCAAAAAAGTAAAGGCCATATATGATAAGCCTACAGCAAACATTATTCTCAATGGTGAAAAACTGAAAGCTTCCCCCCTAAGATAAGGAACAAGACAAAGGTGTCCACTTTCACCACTATTATTCAGCATAGTTCTGAAAGTTCTAGCTGTGGCCATCAGAGAAGAAAAAGAAATAAAAAGGAATACAGACCAGAAAAGAGGAAATAAAGCTCTCCCTGTTTGCAGATGACATGATAGTGTACATAGAAAACCCCAGAGATATCAGAATATTACTAGAGCTAATCGGTGAATTTAGCAAAGTTGCAGGATACAAAGTCAATACACAGAAATCACTTGCATTTCTATACACTAACAATGAAAAAATCAAAAAGAGCAATTAAGTAATCAATCCCATTCACCATTGCAGCAAAAAGAATTAAATATCTAGGAATAAATTTATGCAAGGAGACTTATGCAAGGTGGATGAACCTAGAACCTATTGTACAGAGTGAAGTGAATCAGAAAGGGAAAGATAAATACCATATTCTAACACATATGTGTGGAATCTAGAAAACTGGTACTGAAGAACTTACAGTGCAACAATGGAAAGCAGACAGAGAATAGACTTACAATCATGAGGAGAGGGGAGGAGAGGGTGAGATGTATGGAAAGAGTAACATGGAAACTTACATTACTATATGTAAAATAGATAGCCAACAGGAATTTGCTGTATGGCTCAGGAAACTCAAACAGGGGCTCTGTATCAATCTAGAGGAGTGGGATGGAGAGGGAGATGGGAAGTAGCTTGAAAAGGAAGGGGATATATTTATACCTATGGCTGATTCATGTTGAGGTTAACAGAAAACAGCAAAACCCTGTAAAGCAATTATCCTTCAAAAAAATAATTTAAAAAACCGTGTTCAGAAAACTAAAAAAAAAAAAAAAAAAAAAAAATTAATTAATTTAAAAAAGAATGATTTGGCTATTTAAGGTCTTTTGTGTTTTCATACAAACTGTAAAACACCTTGTGCTAATTCTGAGAAAAATGCCATTGGCAATTTGTACTTTATCTGTATATTGCTTTGGGTAGTATCGTCGTTTTCACAATACTGATCCTTACAATACAAGAACATTGTATATGTCTCTATCTACCATATGATGCAACGATCTGACTCCTGAGCATATACCCAGAGCAAGCCCTAATTTAAAAATACACATGTACCCCAATGTTCATTGCAGCGCTATTTACAAAAACCAGGACAGGGAAGCACCTAAATGTTCATCAGCAGAGGAATGGAAAAAGAAGAGGTACATATATACTATGGACTGTTACTCAACCATTAATAGGAATGAAACTGAGTCATTTGTAGAGATGTAGATGGACCTAGAGACTGTCATACAGCATTAAGTAAGTAAGAAAGAGAAAAACAAGTATTTTATATATATATATATATATATATATATATATATGAAATCTAGAAAAACAGAATAGATGATCTAATTTGCAAAGGAGAAATATAGATGGATACATAGAGAACAAACATATGTATACCAAGGAGGAGGAGAAGGAGTGGGATGAATTGGGAGATTGGGATTGACATATATGTGCTGTTGATATACTATGTATAAAATACATGACTAATAAGAGCCTACTGTGTAGCTCAGGGAAATCTACTCAGTGCTCTGTGGTGACCTAAATGGGAAGGAATCCAACAAACAAGGACTACGTGTACACATATGGCTGATCCACTTTGCTATACAGTGGAAACTAATACAACAGTGTAAAACAACTATACTCTAATAAAAATTACTTTTTAAAGAAGGAAAATGTTTGTTTTCTTTGAAGAATGACAGGAATGATCATCAAATCTCTTTTTGCACAATAATTCACTTCCAAATTCTTTCAGTTAGCTTAATAGAAATCCGTTTATTTAAATCCCTCATCTTCTTTGGGTAAGATATTCTCTTTTGATGCCATGTTTTGTTATTCACAAAACTGAATAGTTTACATCCTGTAGTCCCTATCTGAAAGTATTCGGAGAATTAAGAAACCTAGTTTATGAAAAAGCTCACAAATTTTGTCTTATAAAAAGTATTGTTTTCTTCAGGGTAAGTTTTCCTATTTCATTCAGTAAAGAAAGACAGTTAGCATTAAATAATATTAATTATCTTAAAGGCTAATATGCATGAAAGTTGGGTTCTTTTGTAATTTCACAAGGAAATTCCACTAGGAAATATTGTACTGAGTTTTAAAAATATCCAAATGGATACTAAGTGTCTTCAATTAGGTTTCAATGAGTAGAGCATACTGTTTCTTAATAGATAGTTTGGAAAGAATTACAAGCACATTCTGCAAATGTTTTCTCTCAAGGTCAGATAGGTTTTAGGAAAACAAAGTCTTTAGTTTTAAATCATTGGTAGTAGACTCATTTTTAAAACCAAATTAGCTTACTTCTGAAGAAATTTTAAAAAGACATCAGTTCAGTATTTAAAAATCATCATAAATGAAAATAATTGTCACAATTTATCAAGAAAGATTTGTTTATTTTAGCACTAATCTTAAAGGTTAATCATGTTCATTTTTTTTCAGTCATATCAGCTTTTTGTGGACTGTAACCTACCAGGCTCCTTCCTCCATGGGATTCTCCAGGCAAGAATACTGGAGTGGGTTGCCATTTCCTTCTCCAGGGGATCTTCCGGACCCAGGGATCAAACCCAGGTCTCCCGCATTGCAGGTAGACACTTTAACCTCTTAGCCACCAGGGAAGCCCTTTCATGAAAATGAACATATTACAATTTTCATAAGTTTTTATTTCTTTTAATTATTATCTTTCCAGTTCTAAAATGTTTTCTTTGATAGCTTCTATTTCTGTGTTAAGACAGTTTATTACCCCGTTAAGGTCATTCATGTTTGAAATTTCTTGTTGAAGCATTTTTGTGATGACTGCTTTAAAATCTTTGCCAGGTAATCCTAACATGATTGTCATCTTGGTTTAACATCTGTTGAATGATAGGATATTCATTTGGAGAGGAGAAGAAAGTAATTTACCTGGATTACCTTTTCGTTACTAGTTTGAGAGTCAAGAAATGCTTGGCATAGTATATGATTTTCTGTTAGGTGTGGGGCTTGTAAACAGCTCCTGCCACCATATTGTTCTTGCAGCCATGGGATCTTACATTAACACTGTCTTCCTCATTAAATTTGAAAAAGTTTTATTTTGCTTTTTCAGAATTCTTTGTTTGCCTCTTGTGTTATTTCCAAGGTTTTTTATTGTCATACTCAGCATAGAGAAATGAATTTTTAAGTCTTTTTTGGCTGGAATCCCTAAACTTGCTTTTTAAAGGAATGAATATCTGTCTTAATTTTAAAACACTTTGAAAAATAAGTATATAATACAAAATCACTTTTAAAAAATATTTTATAATCTAGATTGTATTCAATGGATATCACAACTTGAGACATAACTATAATAATATTTGTTCAAAGTAATGTTTTTAAATGAATAAAGATGAAAATGTAAAGATCGCCTACAACAGTTTTAAAAAGCTTAAGACCTAAAATACTAGTGATAATAGGAAAAATTATCTAAAAATGGAAGCAAAACAAAAGCATAGCAATTTGAAATGCAAAATCTTCATCTCATTTTATTTACAGTTATACATGTTTCAGTTTTCCTACATTTCTGCTTTCTTGTTCGTGGACTTCAGATCATGGCATCAGAAAGCTAATTTTAAAGTGGAAAATTAGGAAGTGGCCCTCAATGTGGCTGGATTACTGAAGAGTTTTAGGAATGAAATATAGTGATTGTGAAAGTGAAGTAATGAATTTGTTCATTTTATCAGGGTATTTGGAGGCTTAAAGCAAAGACTTGGCTTATTTACAAGGATAAAAAATTTAAATATCTTTCTCATTTCCTCCACTTACTAATCTCTGAAATCACTCTATATTATGTGAAAACAAAAAGATTATGTTTTATAAAGTTGACTTTTGGCATACTGGCATATTGCAATATATTTATTTACAACTTTTAACTTAATGCATATCAGAGTTCCCACAGTAAGTTCCCACTTAACTCTTGTTAAATAACAGATTGTTTCTACCTTTGAGAAAATCTTCAGGATCTCAGTGCTCTTCTTTTCAAAACAGACCTAATCACACATCATTTCTATAACTTGCTTAAATTGGAACTTCTAATGAATGCTGGAACTGAATGTGTTTTGCTCAAACTTTGAGACTATGAATAACAAGAGAAAATAGCCAGAATAGATTTTTTTTTTTAATTTTAATACTACCTTATGAGGTAAGTTGGCTAAATTTTAGTATTTGCTCTTATTATAAATTGAATATCCCTTTTATTGTGATATTACTTGTGAGGTGCCCTAAAGTATAATGAACTTGTGAGGTTCATTATATCGGAAATAAAATAAGGAGTAAAACAGTGAGTCATTTCAGTTTAACTTTTGGCAAAACTTTTTGGGGAAATGATTTTGCTTAATAAAATTCCTATTAAACTCGACATTTGCCCATGAGGAAATATCAACATATAATCAGAAGACTACAGTTTTTGTAAAAAAAATATTTTAAGAGACACATTGTATTTAGATTGCTGAATAGTTGCAATGAACCCTTACCTTTCAACTAAGGGGAAAAGGAAGTCCATCATTAAGCAATCTTTTGGGTAATGCCATGTTTAACTATTCTCATTGTTTGATTTTAATTACAGGTTTGTATCAGGAAACTGATTCACATCCTCTGAATACCATCTAAAATTACAACCTAAAATCTAAGTGTATTTGTTGTCAAACACTAAGTACCATTTAGGAAAAAAGGAAAGGTGCCTACCCACCAATAACTTTGTCATTGCTTTAAATAGCCCTTTTATTTTTCTTGTGAGGAATTTCAAATGTCACCAGCTCTAGCAGCAGTCAAAAAGTTTACTTGTCATGTTGACCTCTGAATGTTTCTGAAATTTCTACTTGGGAAGCTGACGTTAATATGTCAGGAAAGATATTAGATTTTGAGGAAACCAGATATCTGAAACATTTCTCATTTTGCTTTGGGGGACATGCCTAATGATTATCATTTAACTAATGTTTCTATAGATTAAAACTTTAATAGATCTGCTCTTAATTTATTGAATAAGTTATACTGCTTAAAAAAAAAAATATGAAGTCACTTTGATTCTTGTCATTCTAGCCAATGAAGAGAGGATAAGAGCTGATGTCCAGAGAGAGTTTCCCTTTTAATTTAGGAAGGCAAAGGTTGTACATGTCACTTCTGCTTATACTTCAGTGCCAAGAGCTTAGTCACATATCTACAAGTACTACAGGGGCATAGGGACATGTGCTTCCTGGGTGGGCAGTCATGACCCAAACTAAATTCTACTACCATGGAGGTAGAGAAAAATTATACTAATGGATATCTGGTGGCCTTCAACTATCAGAGAATACCTATTCCCAAGTTTTTATATGACTGCAAAGTCTATGCTCTTTACATTTCATATCCAGATGTACTGGCAAGAAATTTATCTCACTGTGTCATCTTTATAAATATACTCTCTTCCCAATAGCCCTTCACTAATTCAGGATTTAAAGAACAAAGTTGCCTGTTTTTAGTATACACCATTTGTTACTTTTGGAATACTGATTTCCCTCCCACTAAGTTATTGTAGACACAAATTTTAGGTAGCAATCCTATAATAATAGGATTTATTGAATTTGGAAATTACATTGACATAATAGTACAACTAACCCATCCAAGCAAGAATCTCTGTGCTGTAGCAATTCTGGTAAGTGACTCTTTAATCATTGTTAAAGCATTACTTCATTTAGGTAGGGTATACTCTATTCATGAGGCAGTTCATTTCTTTGTTGGATAGAGCCTGATTGAAATGTTCTTCTTTAATTAAACAAAAGTCTGCTTCCAATTAATGTTTACTCAATAGTTTTAGTTTATGCCTTCTAGAGTTTCACTCTTGTATATGACTGCCACTAGACTTCTGTGACTATATAAATTTTAATTAAAATGAGCTAAAATTAAATAAAATTGAAAATTCTTCAGCCACAATATTTAGCATATTTAAGGTCTCAATAGCCCTATGTGGCTAATGGTGACAATACTAGATACTGTAGAGAACATACTCAATACTGGGCACTGTAGAGGACATAAAATTCCTATTGGACAGTACTATATCCAGAGCAGAAGAGACTAAATCTATTACAGTATTAATTGCTCTCCCAACATTAAAGTGTTCTGTGTTTTTCTTTTTTTGAAAGATCAGCTTACAAATCACTTGAGTTCAATTAAAGATTTCAACATGTTATTTGTTTCATACTCTATTTTGAGACTCCAGGACAGAGTAATAGACAAAACAAGGATTCTTGTCTGCATGGAATTTTCATTTTAACAGAGAAAGGTAACCAAAAACAGACAAATCAAATAAACAAAGCATCAGCAATAATAAATGAGTAAAATATGTAGTTTGTAAGCACTGGTAAATGCTATGGAAATAAGAAATATGGGGGAAGAGGAGGGAGGCACTGAAATAGATGTGATTTGCAATTTTAAATAGAGTAATCAGAGTAGCCTTCACCTAGGTGGTATTGAGCAAGGACTTGAAAGAGGTAAGAGAATTACCTCTGTGACAGTTTGGGAGAAGAGTGTTCCAGGTAGAAAGAAGAACCAAGGCAAAGATCACAGCAAAGCAGCCAGTGTGATTGGAGCAGGGTGAACAAACAGGAGTATAGTAGCAGACGAGGACATCAGAGTGGTGTGAGAGAGAGGGTTGTATACAGCTTTGTAGACCCTTATAAGCACTTAGTGGAGGTACTATAGAGATTTGAGAAGTGAAATTCTTTGACAATTTTTTTTAGGCTAAATTCTGCAATGATGTTGGTAATAAGCTTACAGCAGGGGATGGGTAAATAAAAAAGCATATGCTTTATGCCTATGCATATGGGTAAATAAAAAAGCATAAAGTTATGTTTATTACTTTGCAAGGTTTATAAAATTATTTCCTGACCTCTTATCATCATAATTTCCATTGTATTCTCCAGTTAGCATGATTTACTTTCCTAGAGTCTTTCTTCAAATGTGACTCCAAGAATAGAAAACAATACCCTAAATAATATGACAGGAAATATAATATAATTACATTTCATGAAAGTGAAATTAAAGTGTTAATCGCTCAGTCATGTCCAACTCTTTGCAACCCCATGGACAAGTAGCCCACCAGATGAACTATTCTAATTCTACATTTAAAGATTTTTTAGATGTCTTAAATTAGTCATATCTCTTGAAGATTTTGATTGAATTAAATCCTTGATGACATTTTTGGATTTATTAATAGAAGTTTCCTAAACTATGCAATTTATTATTTTGAAACTAAATGTCAAAATGTCAAAAGCACACGTCATGTTTATGCATATAAAGTTTGCCTGTTTGTCTTTTTATCTTCCCTTACCCAATGTATTCTAAAGCTTTTAGTAGTGTTTCATATTAGCCTTTGTATAGCTTTATTTTAACTTTAAATATAATATAAGTACTAGTTCTGTGCTTTCAACCAAATTTGTTATTGTTGTTAGGTCTATAAGTCCTCTCCAACTCTTTTTGACCCCATGGACTGCAGCTCGCAAGATTTTCCTATCTCTGATGGGGATTGCTATCTAATCATCTCATCCTCTGCTACCCTCTTCTCCTTTTGCCTTCAATCTTTCCCAGCCTCAGAGTCTTTTCCAATGAGTTGGCTCTTTGTACCAGTTGGCCTGAGTATTGGAGCTTCAGCTTCAGCATCAGTCCTTCCAATGCATATTCAGGGTTGATTTTCTTTAGGATTGACTGACTTGAACTCCTTGCTGCCCAAGGGACTGTCAAGAGTCTTCTCCAGCACTATAGTTCAAAAACATCAATTCTTTGGCACTCAGCTCTTTATGGCCCAACTGTCATGTGTGTACATGACTGCTGGAAAAAGCGTAGCTTTGACTGTATGGAACTTTGTTAGCAAAGTGGTATCTCTGCTTTTTAATATGCTGCCTTGTTTTGTCACAGCTTTCCTCCCAAGGAACAAGTGTTTTCTAATTTATGGCTGCAGTCACTGTCCACAGTGATTTTGGAGCCTAGAAAATAAAACCTGTAACTACTTCCACTTTTTCCCATTCTATTTTCTGTGAAATAATGAGGCTGGATGCCGAGGTCTTAGTTTTTTGAATGTTGAGTTTTTAGTCAGCTTTTTCACTCTCTTCTTCCTTCATCAAGAGGCTCTTTAGTTCCTCTTTGCTTTCTGCCATTAGACTAATATCTTCTATGTATCTGAGGTTGTTGATATTCCTCCCAGCAATCTTGATTGCAGCTTGTGATTCATCCAGTCTAGCATATCTCATGATGTACTCTGCATATAAGTTAAATAAGCAGAGTGACCGTATACAACATTTCTGAATTTTGTTAAAAAACGAAACCAAAAACAACTCCTTTCTGAATTTTGAACCAGTCCAGTGTTCTGTGTCCAGTTCTAACTGTTGCTTCTTGACCTGCATACAGGTTTCTCAGGAGACAGGGAAGGTGGTCGGGTATTCCCATCTCTTTAAGGATTTTCCACAGTTTATTGTTACTAACACAGTCAAAGGCTTTAGTGTAGTCAATGATGTAGACGTAGTTGCTCTTTAGGTACACCCACAGTTTTGGTCTTCAGAGAATTACTAGCTACTTCCAAGAAAAATATATCAGTCCCATTCATAAATTCCAAATCTGGTTAAAAAATGATTTGGACAAAAACAGATGATTTGGTACAAGTTAATCCTTCCTTCAACCAACCTAGATAGCATATTAAAAAGCAGAGATATTACTTTGCCAACAATGGTCCGTCTGGTCAAGGCTATGGTTTTTCCAGTGGTCATGTATGCATGTGAGGGTTGGACTGTGAAGAAAGCTGAGCACCGAAAAATTGATGCTTTTGAACTGTGGTGTTGGAGAAGACTCTTGAGAGTCCCTTGGACTGCAAGGAGATCCAACTAGTCCATCCTAAAGGAGATCAGTCCTGGGTGTTCATTGGAAGGACTGATGTTGAAGCTGAAACTCCAATACTTTGGCCACCTCATTCAAAAAGGAAAAGACCTTTTGACTCATTGGAAAAGACCCTGATTCTGGGAGGGATTGGGGGCAGAAGGAAAAGGGGACAACAGAGGATGAGATGGCTGAATGGCATCACCGACTCAATGGGCATGAGTTTGAGTAAACTCTGGGAGTTGGTGATGGACAGGGAGGCCTGGCATGCTGTGATTCATGGGGTTGCAAAGGGTCGGACACAACTGAGTGACTGAACTGACCTGAACTGAATCCTTCCTCCTTTGAACTTCAGACACTGAGAACCGAAAGCCATTGTTTAATGATTTCTGTAGTCATTTTACTAGTGAAAAAGTTTCTGCTCTAAATCTATTTTTACTGATGTTGAGTGGATATCTCCTGTATCCACTTATCACATATTGTTAATCTGGAAGTACATAAATATGTCCAAAATTTAGAAAGTCTTAACTAAAGTTAAAATGTTGGCATAAGGATTATTTATTTTATACATAGTTGTTTATGCCTCTTAATCCCATACCTCTATCTCGGTGTCCCCACTTTTCCTCTCCTCATTGGCAAATGCTAGTTTGTTCTCTGTATCTGTGTGGCTATTTCTGCTTTTTATATTTATTCATTTTAGATTTTAGATTTCACATATAAGTGATAACATAGAATTTATCTTTCTCTGATTTATTTCACTAAGCATAATACCTTCTAGATTCACCCATGTTGTTGAAGATAGCAAAATTTCATAGTTTCATTCTTTTTCTGACTGAAAAATATTCTGTTGCATATGTATACTATTTCTTGCTTATCCATTTATCTGTTGATGGCGCTTAGTTTAGTTCAATATCTTGGCTCTTGTTAATAGCACTACTTGGAATATTAAGTGCCTGTATCTTTCTGAATCAGTGTTTTCATTTTCTTCGTATATATACTGGGAGTAGAATTACTAGGTTATATGGTATTTTTATGCAGTATTATATTCTAACATATTTTATATGGTATTCTATTTATTTATTTGAGGGACTTCCATATTGTTTTCCATCGTGGTTGCACTAATTTACATTACCATCTACAGTATACTAGGGTTCCCTTTCTCCGCCTTCTCATCAATAGTTATTTGTAGACATTTTGATGATAGCCATTTTGACAGAGGTGAGGTAGTACCTCATAATGGTTTTGATTTACATTTTTCTGAGGATTACCAATGTTGAGCATCTTTTCATGTGCCTGTTGGACATTTGAATACCTTCTTTGTAAAAATATATATTCAGGACTTCTATCCATTTTTTAAAATTTGTTTTTTGGCTTTTCTGATATTGAGTTGTATGAACTGTTTATGTATCTTGGATATTCACCCTTATTGGTCATATCATTTGCAAATATTTTCTTCAGTAGGTTGCCTTTTCATTTTGTTGCTGGTTTCCTTCATTATGCATAGTCTTTTAAGTTTGGTTAGGTCACATTTGTTAATTTGGGTTTTGTTTCCTTATCCTTAAGTGCGGGTCAAAGAAAATATCGCTCTGATTTATGTCAAAGTGTGTTGTAGAAATCTATGAGTTCCAGTTTTCCATTTAAGGTTTTAACCCATTTTTTGGTTTTTCCTTTTGTATGTGGTATGAGAATATGTTCAGATGTCATTCTTTACTTGTAACTGTTCCAGGTTTCCCAGCATCATTTATTGAAGATTCTATCTTTCCTGCATTGTATATGTTTGCTTCTTTTGTCAGAGATTGACTCTAGGTGTGTGGGTTTATTTCTGATCCCTTTATTCTGTTCCATTGATCTATGTGTCTGTTTTTGTGCTCATCCCATACTACTTTAATTACTATAGCTTAATAGTATAATCTGGTGTAAGGGAGTATGTTACTTCCAACTCTGTTCTTTTTTCAGTAGATTGCTTTGACACTTTAGGATCTTTTGTGGTTCCATATTAGGATTATTTCTTCTAGTTCTGTGAAAAGTGTCATGGGTATTTTGATAGGGATTGCATTAAATCTGTAGATTGATTTGAGCACTATGATCACTTTAACTATATTAATTCTTCCAATCCACGAACATGAGATACCTTTCTGTTTATTTGCATCATCTTCATTTTCCTTCATGAATGTCTTATAATTGTCAGTGTGTAGGTCTTTCACATCCTTGGTTATATATACTCCTAAATATTTGGTTGCTGATTTTAAGAGTAAGGAATTGGTGTCAGGTTACTTCCAGTTGTGTACAATGAGCTTCTCTACCCCTTCCTCTTATTTTTAGTTTTTTTGTTTCTCTCTCACACATTCTTTCTCTACACTATTAATTCAGTATACAGTTTTAATGTGCTTTATAAAATTACCATTAATTATTCTTTTTGATGTTCAAATTACCCAGTATTTGGAAAATATGAGCTCTTTTATATTGAACTCCCTGTTGTTCCCACAAAATAACAACTGATAAACACTTCATGGCTCATTGAAATTCTCTAGGTTCATTATGTGTTTTCTGTTTCATGGCTGAAATCAGTATTTTTTGCAAAATCCATAGTTGTGTTTAATGGGGAATAATGTTTGAGGGCCAAATCATGGATGAATAATGTTTATTCCTTTTGGATTGCCATTGCTTGTAAACATTTTTCAGTGACCAGATTTTGGAAATAATAACAATAATAGTAGTTATTCATTATCTATTATATCATAATTATTATTATCCTAGTGCTAATTTAAAAAATTTAAATATTGCTTTTATTGAAATAGTATTCATATACAATTAAATAACATTAAATAAATACACATGTGAAGACTCTGCTTTACTTAATATGGGCCCAGGAGACCCACTGTAAAAACTGTATGAAAATATTAAGTTCTCCTAAGAACTGGCCAGAAATTTAGAATTCAGGCTAAAATTAAAGGGACACTAAATTTGCCTTTTCATGGGGAAGTTTTTTATTAATTAATTGAATTTGAGCATCAGCTTTTGCAAACTTGTGGAACTTGGATGCTGCAAGAACTTAGCTTTTGAACCTGAGGTGATGGACAGAGTTGAAGACGACTGTAAAGCCCACCCACCCAAAATCTTCACTTGATTTGTAAGGATGGACTAGAAATCCCCTTCCCCAAACTAAGTGCTACTAGGAAACAGACTGTCCTGAAATTTGGTACAAAAGATTTTTAAAAATCACTTGTGAGAATTTGATTTGTAACCAAAGTTACAAAGTCAGATATTGTACAAGTTGACAACCTGAGTTCATAAAATAGTCCAATGAGGTGATCCGAAAACCCCTTAAGTCAAGAATTTCCTTTAAAATACCCTAGACTCAGTGCCTCCAGATGACTGACAGTAACATGGAAACTTAAGTACCATATGTAAAACAGATATCCAATGGATTTTCTGTATGTCTCAGGGAACTCAGACAGAGGCTCTGTATCAACCTAGATGGGTGGGGTGGGGAGGGAGATGGGAGGGAGGTTCACGAGGGAGGGGACACATGTAAACCTATGGCTGATTCATGTTGATGCTTGACGGAAAACAACAAAATTCTGTAAAGCAATTATCCTTTAATTTAAAAAAATAAATTTTTTAAAAAGTTAATACACACATTCTCTCTGAAGGAACCCATCTTCATCCTAGGCTTCAAATGTTTTCATAGACAAGATTCCATCTAGCATTTATATTCAAAAATAACAATACATACAAAGATCATCATGAGCAACAATCAGAAAAATAAATGTACCTGAATTATACTAAAGTGTTTGTGTGTATGTATATACATATATACATTATATATAATTTACAATGGGGCAAACAAATATAAAGGGCCTAGAATTAGACTTAACAAAATATGGACACAATATTTGTGCATATTGTGTAAAACTATTAATATAATAAAATATTGAGAGACTTGTCTAATGGAGAAATATACCTTGTTCATGGATTGGAAGATGCAATATTTTAACGATCTCATTTTCCCCACTTTGATTATGAGTCAGTGTAATCCTGATCAAGAACAAAAAAGTCTTTTCGGTAGAACTTATTTGTAAATTCTAAAATATATATGGGCGTTCAAAGGGTAGAGAAAAGTCAAGACAATACTGTAACAGGAGACAACTGTGACTGAATTTGCTTTGCCAGATATCAAGGCTTAATTTGAAACTGTAATAATTAAGACAATGAATAATGTGAACAATATAGCAGAGTATTGTACCCTAAAACAGATGGATATGAATATAAACTAAATTTTCAACAAAGCTGAAGTTACAGATCAATGCAGAGAGACTTCTGAATAGATGGTGCTTGGGCAATTGGTCATCCATATGTTAGTAAAATCTTTAACAGTATGTTTTCTTTAAAAATGTTTTTTTCTTTTATTGCATAATCAGCTCACCTGAAATACACATGGGAGATAAAATCAATGACAATGTCCAAAAGCTATAAGGTAACTAATCAGATTTCCTGAGAGTCTGGATTCTAATAGTTTTAGATATAAACAAAACTTCAGTGAAATATATGTTAAACTCTATCCAGTTGAGAATAATGTAAGTTATAATTTAAGTTTACTCTAAATGAAATGGGAAAAAATGGAGTCAAATCACATGGTTTGAATTCAAACTCAGAGACCATATATAAAAATTACTTCATTCTAAAAACAAACAACTTAAAGATTCAAGGTATGTTACCTAACCCAAGTCAGTCAGTAGCTGGACAACAAGCATTCGATTTTGCATTTTCTAATTCTCATGTAAATTCTTCACAGCACAACACAACATTCATAGGAGGTTAAATCATAAAGAAACAGAAATTAGTTTGGCACATTAGAAAGTGTCTAATTAGATACAGGAAACAAATATACAGAGTTTATAAAAGAATAGATTTACATTCATGAAAAATAAAGAAGTGTTTATAAATTATGTAAAATGATGATCTAAGTAATACCAAATTATAAACAAGAGTGAGTAAGAAATGGAATAACTGAGTCATAATTTTACTGTCATGCATATGTAAGTCACCAATGAGTCAGCAGCCTCTACATTTACAAATCATAATAGGAAAGGAGTTTTATGTCTGGAAATAAAATCATTTCTCTCTTGACTTTCCCAATTGTTGCTATTTGTATATTTAGTGCTTTTATTTATGTTTTTAAACTTCTACAATATCTCTAAAATATATCAGAATTTATGGGTTGACATCCAATTATTAGAGCATGAATAGATGCATTCTTCATAATAAAAATATAGTAGATACATGACTTTCTACATATAGACTTTTTTCAGACTTAAAATCTACATATTCCACAACTTTAAAATAATGTTTCTCCAAATGTTTTAAAATTTAAACCCTATTTTTAGGAAAATAGAACTCTGATGCATAAAATAGAAGCATAAATGTTTTCTCCTCCCCTCTAAAACATTTGAATATTGTCCTGTCTAACTCTGAAAAGGAATGAATGATTTGATTTACATTTAATTTGGTATTAGATCTACTCCTGGAAGAATTCATATAGCAAATAGAGAATGCAGGATTGATTTTTTTGAATTTGCATCCTAAATATAATTTCAGCCAAAAGTGATTAACAGGATTTTAAGATTATTTTAATAAGCTTGCTTTCATTGTCCTAATCTTGTTGGCAATAGCCAGCTCTTTATTAATGCCCCTTGGTAGAATAAAATTGAAGAAGTCTGTCCAACAGTAACAGTTCCTGAACCTCATGATATGCAACATCTCAACTTCTGTAAAATTATTACTTCTTGTCATTGAAGCTTTCACTATACATTTAATTACAGAACAATCCTATTTCTTGGCTCTATTTTGTCAAAAAACTAAGGAGTAGTAATATTTCAGGTCTTCCCCTGATTGCAAAAGAAGTTCCTCTATACCGCAATCAGTATATCCTTTCCGTTTTAAATCCAAGCAACTATGTATTGATAAGTGTGGGGTTTTGTTTTTTTTTTTTTTTTTTTGCCATTTTATATCACATGTAATCTGTTCTCAGACTCTGAAAAACTTGAATTTTTTTAATTCTGTTTCAATTATGTTTCAGAAATGAGAACCATTCCATTGGTGTAGTGCTTTTGGGTTGCCTATTTAAGGATTTCACATAAAGCATTTTTTTTCTTGATTTTTTTTATTAAAACTTATGCAATACTTGTTAAATCACTCAGTTCTGACACTCAAAACAATGTGTAACTCTTGAATGATCAAAACCAATTTGTTGGGAATTTCCCAATAGCTTTGGCTGACTAACATTCCTAGAGAGAAGAGCTAGAACAAATGGCAAAAATTACAAAGGCGGGAAGGGATTTGTTTGAAATCACTGGGGAATTGCTGAAGCCATTAGGACTTAAGGGGTCAGAATCCCAGAGAAGTGGACCACAGTGTGATGAGCTGACTTTCTGGGAGCAACTTTCATTCTCTGAGCGGTGTCTCTGTGAGGTGGTGAGTGTAGCCATGAAATTAAGACTCTTATTCCTTGGGAGAAAAGCTATGACAAATCTAAGCAGCATATTAAAAAGCAGAGACACCACTTTGCCAACAAAGTTCCATGTAGTCAAAGCTGTGGTTATCCTGTAGTCAAGTACAGATGTGAGAGTTGGACCATAAAGAAGGCCGAGCTCTAAAAAATTGGTGCTTTCAGATTGCGGTGCTGGAGAAGACTCCTGAGAGTCCTTTGACAGCAAGATACCAAACCAGTTAATTCTAAAGGAAATGAGCCCTGAATATACATTGGAAGGACAGATGCTGAAGCTGAAGGTCCAATACTTTGGCCACGTGATGTGAAAGCCAACTCATTGGAAAAGACCCAGATACTAGGAAAGATTGCAGGCAGGAAGAGAAAGGGGCAACAGAGAATGAGATGGTTGGATGGCATCACTGCCTCAGTGGACATGAATTTGAGCAAACCACAGGGGACAATGAAGGACAGAGAAGCCTGGTGTGCTGCAGTCTATGGAGTCACAAAGAGTTGGACATGACTTAGTGACAGAACAACAACAATATTAAAAAATAAATAATTCTAATTCTGTTTATCAGGAGATAACGTTATGAAAATGAAAAAGTCAGTCTTAGAGTTGAAACTATTTTCAAAATATCAACCTGACAGAGAATTTTTATTTAGTGTGTATATTAAAAAAAAAAAAAAAAATACAAGCAAAATCCCCACAATCATGAAAGGAAAGGCAGAGTCCTCAGTTCAGTTCAGTTGCTAAGTTGTGTCCGACTCTTTGCGACCCTATGAACCACAGCACGCCAGGCCTCCCTGTCTATCACCAACTCCCAGAGTCCACCCAAACACATGCCCATCGAGTCGGTGATGCCATCCAACCATCTTATCCTCTGTCATCTCCTTCTCCTCCTGCCCTCAATCTTTCCCGGCATCAGGGTCTTTTCCAATGAGTCAACTCTTCACATCAGGTGGCCAAAGTATTGGAGCTTCAGCTTCAACATCAGTCCTTCCAATGAACACCCAGGACTGATCTCCTTTAGGATGAACTGGTTGGATCTTCTTGCAGTCCAAGGGACTCTCAAGAGTCTTCTCCAACACCATAGTTCAAAAGCATCAATTCTTCGGTGCTCAGCTTTTTTTATAGTCCAACTCTCACATCCATACATGACCACTAGAAAAAGCATAGCCTTGACTAGATGGACATTTGTGGCCAAAGTAATGTCTCTGCTTTTGAATATGCTGTCTAGGTTGGTCATAACTTTCCTTCCAAAGAGTAAAGCGTCTTTTAACTTCATTGCTGCAATCACCATCTGCAGTGATTTTGGAGCCCAGAAAAATGAAGTCAGCCACTGTTCCCACCCTTTCCCCATCTATTTGCCATGAAGTGATGGGACCAGATGCCATGATCTTAGTTTTCTGAATGTTGAGTTTTAAACCAACTTTTTCACTCTCCTCCTTCACTTTCATCAAGAGGCTCTTAGCTCTTCTTCACTTTCTGCCATAAGGGTGGTGTCATCTGCATATCTGACATTTTTTATATTTCTCCCGGCAATCTGGATTCCAGCTTGTGCTTCTTCCAGTCCAGCGTTTCTCATGATGTACTCTGCATATAAGATAAATAAGCAGGGTGACAATATACAGCCTTGATGTACTTCTTTTCCTATTTGGAACCAGTCTGAGGTTAATTAAAAAGGTAAAAGATTAAAAATTATATGAGGGAGGGTGATCAAGATCATAGAGTAAGAAGATATGGAGTTCACTTCCTCCCATAAATACATCAAAAATACATCTAGTATAACATTTCTTACAGAAAACCAACTGGGAACTGGCAGAAGATCTCCTATACAACTAAGTTCAGTTCAGTTCAGTTCAGTCGCTGAAAAAAAACATAGCTTTGACTAGACAGACCATTATCGGCAAAGTGACCTCTCTGCTTTTTAACAAGCTGTTTAGTTTTGTCATAGCTTTTCTTCCAAGGAGCAAGCGTCTTTTAATTTTATGGCTGTAGTCACCATCTGCAGTGATTTTGGAACCCAAGAGAAGAAAGACTGAGTTTCCATTGTTTCACAATCTATTTCCATGAAGTGATGGGACTGGATACAATGATCTTTGTTTTTTGAATGTTGAGTTTTAACCCAGCTTTTTCACTCTTCTCTTTCACTTTCATCAAGAGGCTCTTTAGTTCTTCTTTGCTTTCTGCCATAAGGGTGGTGTCATCTGCATATCTGATGTTATTGATGTTTCTCCCTCCCATCTTGATTCCAGCTTGTTTTCATCCAACCTGGCATTTCACATGATGTACACTGCATATAAGTTAAGTAAGCAGGGTGACAATATACAGGCTTTATGCACTCTTTTCCCAGGTTGGAACCAGCAGTTGTTCCACATCTGATTCTAACTGTTGCTTCTTGACCTGAATAAAGATTTCTCAGGAGGCAGGTAAGGTGGTCTGGTATTCCCACCTCCTGAAGGATTTTCCAAAGCTTGTTGTCATCCACACAGTCAAAGGATTTGACTTAGTCAGTAAAGCAGAGGTAGATGTTTTTCTGGAATTATCTTGCTTTTTCTATGATCCAATGGAGGTTGGCAATTTGATCTCTGGTTCCTCTGCCTTTTCTAAACCCAGCTTGAAGATCTGGAAATTCTCGGTTCATGTACTGTTAAAGCCTCACTTGGAGAATTTTGAGCGTTACTTTGCTAGCATGTGAGATGAGTGCAATTGTGCCGTAGTTAGAACACTCTTTGGCATTGCCTTTCTTTGAGATTGGAATGAAAACTGACCTTTTCCAGTCCTGTGGCCACTGCTGAGTTTTCCAGATTTGGTGGTGTATTAAGTGTAGCACTTTCACAGCACCATCTTTTACGATTTGAAATATCTCACCTGGATTCCCATCACCCCCACTAGCTTTGTTTGTACTTATGCTTCCTAAGGCCCACTTGACTTCACATTCCAGGGTGTGTGGCTCTGGGTGAGTGATCATACCATCATGATTAGGTCCATACTGTTTCTGTCCTTTATTGTTCCCATCTTTGCATGAAATGCTCCCTTGGTATCTCTAATTTTCTTGAAGAGATGTCTAGTCTTTCCCATTCTTTTGTTTTCATCTATTTCTTTGCATTGATCACTGAGGAAGGTGTTCTTATGTCTTCTTGCTGTTCTTTAGAACTGTGATTTCAGATAGGTATATCTTTCAAATTTTCTCCTTTGCCTTTTACTTCTCTTTTCTCAGCTATTTGTAAGGCCTCCTCAGACAATCATTTTGCCTTTTTGCATTTCTTCTTCTTGGGAATGGTTTTTATCACTGCCTCCAGTACAATTTCACAAACCTGCATCCATAGTTCTTCAGGCGCTCTGTCTATCAGATCCAATCCCTTCAATCTACCTGTCACTTCCACTGTATAATTTTAAGGGATTTCATTTAGGTCATACCTGAATGGTCCACTGGTTTTCCCTACTTTCTTCAATTTAAGTCTGAATTTGGCAATAAGGAGTTCATGATCTGATCCACAGTCAGTTTCAAGTCTTGTTTTTGCTGACTGTATAGAGCTTCTCCATCTTTGACCACAAATATAATCAATCTGATTCTGGTATTGACCATCTGGTGATGTGCATGTGTAAGTCGTCTCTTGTGTGATTGAAAAAGGGTGTTAAATACGACCAGTGGGCTCTCATGGCAAAACTCTGTTAGCCCTGCCTCATTTTGCGCTCCAAGGCCAAATTTCCTGTTGCTCCAGGTATCTCTTGACTTTCTACTTTTGCATTCCAATCCCCTCTGATGAAAAGGACGTATTTTTTGGTGTTAGTTTTAGAAGATCTTGTAGGTCTTCATAGAACCATTCAACTTCAGCTTCTTTGGCATCAGTGGTTGGAGCATAGACTTGGATTACTGTGATATTGGATGGTTTTCCTTGGAAATGAACAGAGATCATTCTGTCATTTTTGAGATTGCACCCAAGTTTGCATTTCAGACACTTTTGTTGACTACAATGGCTACTTCATTTTGTCTAAGTGATTATTGCCCACAATTGTGGATATAAGGATCATCTGCATTAAATTTGCCCAAGTCGGTCCATTTTAGTTCACCATTCTTAAAATGTCAATGTTCATTCTTACCATTTCTTATTTGACGACTTCTGGTTTAACTTGATAACGGACCTAACATTCCAAGTTCCTGTGCAATATTATTCTTTGCAGCATTGCACTTTACTTCCATCCCCAGTCACATCCTCAGCCAGGCGTTGTTTTTGCTTTGGCTCCATCTCTTCATTCTTTCTGGAGTTGTTTCTCCACTCTTCTCTAGTAGCATATTGTGCACCCACTGACCTGGGGAGTTCACTTTTCAGTGTCCTATCTTTTTGCCTGATTTTTCTGCACCAAACTTGTAAGTCAGAAGGAAGTGGCATGACATATCAAAAGTTTGAAAAGGAAAATCCTGCAAGTCAGTACACTCTAGTCAGCAGGAATATCATTTAGAATAAGAGAGATAAAGAATTTCTCAGAAAAGCAAAAACTAGGAAGACTCAGCAATACTAAACCTAATGTAAAAGAAATATTGGGCTTCCCTGATGAATAAAACTAAAGAATTCACCTGCAATGAGGAAGACCTGGATTGAATCCCTGGGTTGGAAAGATTCCCTGGAGAAGGGCATGGCTACCCACTCCAGTGTTCTTGCCTGGACTGTCCCCATTGACAGAGCAGCTTGCCAGGCTATAGTCCATGGGATCTCAAAGAGTTGGGCATGACTCAGTGCCTAAGAACAGCACACAGCCTAAAGGAGATATGAAAAGTTCTCTAAATAGAAAAGAAGCAAGAATCTGTAGCAAAGGAAAAAACAAATCTGAAAGGCAAATATATAAAAGGATTGAATAACAGTTAAATAAGGCAGTACATAGATTTTTAAATAATTTAAATTTTTTGTAAAAGTTACTAAAACTACTATTAGCAGCAGAAGGTTAAGCATGAAGATGTAAAACAGAACATCAAAAATCACAAAATGGGCAACACAATATAAAAATATAAATCTTTTAGGATGTTTGAACTTGTATGACTATCAGTTTAAATCAAGTGGATATAGGTATGGGTCAACATACTTGAGCTCCAGAGTAGCTACAAGTTATCATACAAAAGATTCACAAAAACCAAAACAAAAGGAATTCAAGCATGCTACTGATACAAAAAACCCCATCTAGCCACAAAACGACCAACAAAAGGAAGAAATGAACAAAGAACTACAAAAGCAAATAGGAAAAGGAAAATTAATACCTAAAATATACAAGCAGCTATTACAACTCAATATCAAAAATACAAAGAATCCAATCAAAAAATGGAGAGAGAACCTAGATAGAAATTTCACCAAAGAAGACATACAAATGGCCAATGGCCACATGAGAAGATGCTCAACATTACTAATGATTAGATAAATGCAAATCAAAACCACAGTGTGATATCACTCCAAATCTATAAGAATGTCTGTCATTAAGTCTATAAATGAAATATTCTGGATATGCTGAAGATAGAACCCTACACTGTTGGTGGAAATATAAACTAGTGCAGTCCCTATGCAAAACAGTTTGCAGTTACCTTATAAAAATATAGAGCTACCAAATGATCCAGCAATCCCTCTCCTGGGTATATATCTAAAAATGGTGAAAACTCTAATTCAAAAAGATAAATGCACCCCAGTGTTCCTAGCAACACTATCTACACTGGCCAAGACATGGAAGCAACGCAAGTGCCTGTCAACAGGCAAATGACTTAAGAAGATGTTTTGTAAATACAATGGAATATTACTCGGTCATAGAAAATAATGAAATATTGCCATTTGCAGCAACATGGATGGACCTAGATAATACTATAGTTACTGAAGTAAGTCAGACAAAGACAAATTTTACATATTATTTATATGCAGAATCAAAAAATAATACAAATGAATCTATGTACAAAACATAAACAGACTCACAGACATAGAAAATAAACTTATGGTTACCAAGGAACAAAGGTGTTGGAGGGATAAATTAGGAATATTTACAGCCTGTTATACATAAAGTAAATAAACTAATGCTTGAAGATTTACTATATTGCACAGAAAACTATATTCAGTATCTTTTAGTAACCAGTAGTGGAAAATAGGGCTTCCCAGGTGGCTCAGTGGGTGAAGAACCTGCCTGCAATGAAGGGGACACCAGAGATCTGGGTTTGATTCTGGAGTTGGGAAGATTCCCCTGGAGAAGGTCATGGCAACCCACTCTAGTATTCTTGCCTGGGGTAATCCCATAGACAGAAGAGACTGGCGGGCTACAGTCCATAGGTCAGAGTTGGACAGCACTGAAGCAAGTGAGTACAGCACAGCATGGTGGAAAATAATTACATATGTGTATGCATATATGTGTGTATTCATATGTATAGTAAAGAATCTGCCTGCCAAGCAGGAAGTGCAAGAGACATGGGTTTGATCCCTAGATTGAGAAGATGCCACTGATATTGCAACCCACTCCAGTTTTCTTGCCTGGGAAATCCCATGGACAGTGGAGCCAAGCAGTCTACAGTCCATGGAGTCACAGACTTAGCAACTAAACCACTACATATTCATGTGTGTATATATATATATACACATGACTGAGTCACTTTGCTCTATACTTGAAAGTAACACCATATTGTAAATCAACGGTGCTTCAGCTTAAAAAGTTATTTTGAGTCCTTCAGGAAGGATAATAAATTCTCATTTAAAATATTTAGTATTTTTTTAACATCATTGCCAATGAGATAAACAATTCAAATTTAAACTGCAGATCAAAAAAAATAAATAAATAAACTGCAGATCACCCCTAAACACCTGTAAGAATGGGTACGATTAAAAGACCATACAAAGTGTTGGTGCAAATTCAGTAGTATAGGACTTTTTATACACTGCCAATGGGAAAATAAAGGAAAACAATTGCTCTGTCAATTGTTTGGCAATCTTTTGTAATATTAGACGTATACATAGCCAACGATTCCGTAGGTGTATATACCTGACAGAACTGCATTCAGATGTGCACCACAAGACAAATTCAAGGATGTTAATGGAACCATTATTCCTAAGAGTCCCAAACTGGGGAGGGAAATGTTCATTGATTCTGAAATTGATAAATTGTTTTAAGTGCTTAAAATGGAATACTATAAAATAAACTTTAAAAAAGACAAAGCTCCTCATGAGGTGGGGTATAGATATAGAGATAGAGATAGATAGATATAGATATTATAGATAGATATAATTATGACTGATTTGTATTGTACAGCAGAAACCAACACAGTTTTGTAAGCAACCATTCCTCCAATTAAAATATAAATTTAAAAAATGGCAAAACTCATGTTCCACAAAAGAACAGGGCAAAATCTAGCATATTGTTGACTGAAATAAGCCTGGATCACCTTAATAATATTCTCACTTGCCTCCCAGTTTCCAAGACTCCTGGTACCATTTACCTATCCACTTTTATTTGTCAGCTATACCAATATTTAATATCTTATATTAAATATTAGTATGTCTAACATGGTTAACAAAATATTGATGCCATCCATATGTTCTTTGTGATTTATCTAGTCAAATGAATTTGTAGACTAATATCCATGCATCTGTCACCACAGCAAAGACTCACTGACTCTTCATCTGTGACTAGCATGTGCTGTCTCTTGGACAACAGAGGAGAATCCTGAAATTATTTGATTCTTTTGCAGACACTGAGCCTCTACTGTATCACTGCCTCTGAATCCTTGAATTGCTGTATAAATTGTCCGCCTGTCTAAGCTTACATACTGGTTTCACTGTTTTAAACCATAGATGAATTCAGTAGTTCAATTCAGTAACTGTATACCGAACATCTATTATGTAAAAGACATTCCAGTCTAAAGATATAGACAGCAAAACTCTCTGGTGCCCAATACTGCCATGTCCAAAAGAGAGTCTTTGGTTTTTCAACAAATTGAGTTGAATTTGTGCCATAGGAAACGAAGTTTATCTATGCACATACTAATTAAAATATCACAACAGAAAAATACCTTAATTTGAAGCAAATATTTGACTGATTAAATTAGTCAAAACTACTAAAGCAATCTGAACTTGGAGAAATCACCTCAATTATTTTTAATGTATTTTAAGAAGCAGAGAGTGACAGTTGTAGTCACTCATCTATACTGAAATGCTGATGTTTTCAAACTAAATTCCACATCCTTAGATTTGATTAGAAACATCAGGCTATTGTAGGTTAAACGAGTGAACACATTCCTTGGTGGAAAATAAGGGAGTGGCCCCAGTCTTGGTTAGGTCAGCCAAGAGCTAAAGGGAGGAAAGAAAAGGGAGCAAAAATCAAAAGTTATTAAACCATATTGTATGCATTTAAAAAGCATATTTTATATTATTTTTCCAGGTAGAAAGAAGAAAAATCTGGTAGCAATTTACACTGATATTTAGGTCCATTCGCGAGAGTGTTAGTTAATTTGAAGTATTAATAAATGTACCAAGTTTGTAGTTATTTTATAAAATTTTATGAATATATAATTTTAAGTTTTGAACTGTAATGTGAGCCTCAGTTTTTAACCCCTGTGGAACGTGGACTGAGGCCTTACTTTCCAACCTCTGCAAACATAACAGTCTGCAAACATACCCAGATCTCCATTCTTATAGAATCACCTTGCGTACCTGCAAGAACATTGCTGTCTATGAATCACTTTACATTGTAATTTGCCCCGGGAGCAGCAGAGCTGGATTTGAGTGGCCAAGTCTGCCACAGATCCACAGATACAGTATTAATATTTCTATGAAGTCATTCCCAAGAGGATATTGGATGTTGGTAAATCTCAGGCATCATCTTCTACCTTTATTCTGCTCTTCCAAAATAAAAAGGAACGTTTTTTCCCATGTTATGCCCATTTAGGACATTCAACAAAAGCTTGCTTAAGACAAAGTATATTACAGAAATTATCAAAACTGTTCTTTCAGTGGCTCTTAGAAGGTGAGTCAGAAAAGTGCAGCTGGTCCAGTTGTCCAAACCACAATGCTTATGGTTTCCAGTTCACCTTCTGAGGGCATCACTGTTATCTAGGACCAGGTGAAATCAGAAATGTGCCACTCTGGAATAGATTTGGAAAACTACCTTTGGACCCTGCAGCAGATGTACAACATATCTACTCTGATAAAGTAAGGAAACAAAACTCATATGCAACATTAAACTTGGTAAATAGCCAGCAGACTAAACCAAATTTGCCTCTACTTTAAAAGATTATACCTTGAGCAGATTCTTCAAATTATGCAAAGAGCCTCTGTCTTCTAGCACTGAAATACAATGCCAAGGCACCTGGGTTAGAATTAACATAACTCATGAAGCTACACTTGAGCTTCCTTTGCCCTACCAGCTGTCTCTGTGTCTGCATCCGCCTCACCATCATAATCCCTTCCTTTGGTTGCCTTTTCTCTAGGAAACCCTTTTCTTGCTCCAGGCAATCAACTTCACATATGTAAACCAGTTCTTGAAATAATTTTAGTATGTTTGTATCATAGTAGTTACATTAACTCAAATTATTTATTCATTAGTCCCAATACAAATTAGTGGATATAGATAGTTACAAGCAGGGATGTTGTATCACCTGTGTATGCTTAGTAGCTCAGCCATGTTCGACTCTTTGTGACCCCATGGGCTGTAGCCCACCAGGTTCCTCTGCCCATGGGGATTCTTCAGGCAAGAATACTGGTATGGGTTGTCATTTCCTTCTCCAGGGGATCTTTCCAACCCCGGGATCAAACTCAGGTCTCCAGCATTGCAGGTGGATTCTTTACCATCTGAGCCACCAGTATATCACCTAACTCCATTTGTTAGGTAATATTGATATGAATGTGCTGGTCAGGAAAATTGAAGGGGTATAGTTTCAGTGCCAGGAATAGACAATAAGAAATCACAGAAGCTGAAGGTGATACATTCAAATTTGTGGCAGCCAAGAAAAAGATGTCTTGGTACAGAAACAAACCAAGAAACAGCATATTGTGAAATTTTATTATGTACAAAATATAGAATATTTCTATTATATAATGTTTAAATATAGGAACTGTTTTTTAACTGGAGGATAATTGCTTTACAATGCTGTGTTGTTTTCTGCCCTTCAGCACGAGTCAGTCATAATTGTATATATACATACATGTATCTGCCACGTGCTCAGTTATTTCAGTTGTGGCCGATTCTTGGCAACTCTATGGACTATACCCCAGCAGACTCTTCTGTCCATTGGATTCTCAAGGCAAGAACACTGGAGTAGGTTGCCATTTCCTTCTCCAATGTATATATCTCCTATATCTCTCTATCTATCTCTATATCCCCTCCCTATTGAGCCTCCCTTCCCCTCCCATCCCAGAGTACTGTAGGTCATCACAGAGTACTCTAGGTCATCCCAGAGTACTCTAGGTCATTGCAGAGTACTCTAAGTCATCGCAGAGTACTGGGCCGGGCTCCCTGACATACAGCAGCTTCTCACTAGCTCTCTGTTTTTCACATGATATTGTACATATGCCAACACTACTTTCTCAGTTTGTCCTACCCTCTCCTTCCCCGCTGTGTCCACAGGTCCATTCTCCATGTGCGTGTCTCCATTCTTTCCCTGCAAATAGCTTCATCAGTACTATTTTTCTGGATTCCATATATATGTGTTAATAAATAATATTTGTTTTTCTTTTTTCTAACTAACTTCTCTCTCTATGGCTGTCTCTAGGTTCATCCACATATCTACAAATGTCCCAGTTTCATTCTTTTTTATGGCTGAGTAATAAATCATTGTCTATATGTATCACATCTTCTTTTTCTGTTCCTCTGTTGATGGACATTTAGGTTGCTCCTGTGTCTTCACTATTGTAAACAATGGTGCAATAAACACTGGAGTGCATGTGTCTTTTTGAATTATGGTTTTTCTCCAAGTATATGGCCAGGAGTCGGATTGCTGAATCATATGGTAGTTTTATACCTAGTTTTTTTAAGGAATTGCCATACTGTTCTTCATAGTGCCTGTATTAATTTACATTCCCACCAGCAGGACAGTAAGATTCTCTTTTCTCCACATCCACTCCAGCATTTGTTGTTTGTAGCTTTTTTGATGATGGCTGTTCTGATTGATGTGACTCATTGTAGTTTTGATTTGCATTTGTCTAATAATGACTGATATTGAGCATATTGTCATGTGTTTATTGGCCATCTGCATGTCTTCTTAGTAGAAATGTCTGTTTATCTCTTCTGCCCATTTTTTAATTGGGCTGTTCAGTTTTTCTGATTTTGAGCTGTTTGAGCTGCTTATGTGTTTTGGAGATTAATCCTTTGTCAGTTGCTTTGTTTGTAATTATTTTTTACCATTCTGAGGATTTTCTTTTCCTCTTTTGTATAGTTTCCTTTGCTGTGCAAAAGCTTTTAAGTTTAATTAGGTCCCATTTGTTTATTTTCGTTTTTATTTCCAATGTTCTGGGAGGTGGGTCAAAGAGGATTTTGTTGTGATTTATGTCATGGAGTGTTCTGCCTATGTTTTCCTCTAAGAGTTTTATTGTTTCTGGCCTTACATTTAAGTCTTTGGTCCATTTTGAGTTTATTTTTGTGTATGGTGTTAGGAAGTGTTCTAATGTCATTCTTTTATACATAGCTGTCCAGTTTTTCCAGCACCGCTTATTGAAGAAGTTGCCTTTTCTCCACTGTATAATCATCTCTCCTTTGTCAGAGATAAGGTGCTCATAGGTGAGTGGGAGGAAGTGTTTTAATATAGCTTGCCAAGAAGTCTATTGACAGTTTAACAGAAATGTTTGACTTCTTTGACTTGTGATTAATTTTCAGAAGATGCCTCTTCATTTATTTTTGTTGTATTTATGTTCTACTTCTTTTCAGCAAAGGTTATTATATTATTTGATAGAAACATCAGCTTCCTCAGAGTAAAATGGAATCAAGCAGAATATTGAGGAGAAAGAAAATACATCTTCAGAGTATTTGGATTCATCTGAAATTTTCCTGGCATATTTTTTTTTTTTTTTTTTTTAGAATGTTTCCATGTCAGATAATTCCAGTTTTTACTAGTTTTTATTTATTTACTTATAAATCAACACAAGTACTCTTTGAGTCCAAAAGTTTTAAAGTGTAGACAAGGTTAGTCTCTCCTAGAGCCTCTAGGGGAAATCTGCTTCCTGACTTTTACGTTAGAGCCACCTGTATTCCTTGCCTCTTGCCCTCTGTCTCTGTCTTCAAAGCCATCGACAATAGCATCTTCCAGTCTCTTTGATTTTTTTTTTTTTTTCTCTCCCTTTCCAGGTCACTTTTCATTCATTTATACTTTGATGTCACATTAACTAAAATGCACTTGCCTTTAATTAATTAAGGAGAAATCAAGAAAATTACATCTTTTATGGTATTATACTAATAATAGTAATAATAATAACTAGAATGTGCTCAGTCATTTCTATGTTAAGTATGTGTACTAAGTTGGATCACATGAAATTGCCTTTGCATAGATCAAATGAGTGGAAGATTTGGGATTAAAACCCAAATATTTTTAACCACATGTTATTTTCAGCATCTTTTTCAATAGGCTAATCAATCCTTAATACTGGAAATGACAAAATACACATGTATAACTATAATGCTCAGAATGAAAGACTATGTATTATTTTTATAGAAATTTAACAGATATAACCTGGGAATTGTTAATTATGAAATCATATGTTAGAATAGAGGCAATTATTCAAAATTCTTCAGGTCAAAATATGCATAATGTTAATAAGAAAAAGAATACCATGGTTTGAATTTTTAAAGTCTTTAATATAGTAGGTAATTATTTACATTTAAAACATTATGTAGGTGTAAACATGCTCTCCATATTCATCTACCCATTACAAAAAAAAAAGAATTCATTAGATTAATCATGGAATTTTGAATCAAACTCTCTTCTACTTGAATGCATACTGTTTCTTTGCTTAGTTAATTTCCCTAGGCTGGTTAGTTAATTTCTCCATTTCCCTCTGACATGGAGAGGCTAATAGTAAGTAATTTATAATAGTAGTGGTAACTTATATAACACTCATGATATGTTAGCACAGTTCAAGGGATCCTGTATATACTAACACATGAAAACACAAGAGCACTATGAAACAGATCATTTAACCAAAACCCCACTGGTAATAATAGCCAGGACTGAACAAAGGTAATTGAACTTCAAGTCTGTACTCATAAATAATGCACTCAGCTGCCTCATTGTGTGTTTTCCCAGTAAAATGAAATAATGTAGGTAAAATGCTGATATGCTGCAAGTAGTAAAAGCTCAGTAAATGTTATTCAGTGTTAAATTTGAAGATTAAGGCGTTTATCTAATTTTTTGACCTATTGAAAACCGAGCACTGTGGCAGCTTTTGGTCTTGTTTTCTAATGCTATGCATGCTTGCTAAGGTGCTTCAGTAGTGTCCGACTGTGTGCAACCCCATGGACAGCAGCCCACCAGGCTCCTCTGTCCACGGGGATTCTCTAGGCAAGAACACTGGAGTGGGTTGCCATTTTCTTCTCCATGTTTTCTAATAAGCATCACTAAAACTATCAATCTGGACAGAGTTCAATTCTCTGTGTTAAAATGATCTTCCTTTATAAGCATGTTTGATTGCAAGAATAACCACAACATCCACATTTCCTTTCCCTGGAATTGTGGCTGCCCACACGCTCTGATGCTGGACTTAGCCATGTGACTTGTTTGTGCCAGTAAGGCAGTAGCATATACGTGAAGAGCAGAGAATTAGAAAATACTTATGCATTGAGGCTTGTCCTTTTCTTGCTGCTCATGAAATTCTGCAACCACCAAGTAAGTGAGCCCAGGCTAGCCTACTGAATTAAGAGAAATCCAAGACCCAGCCAGCTCTGTTGCATCAGCCACCCACCAGCCATCTACCAATGTATTGATTGAGGTCATTCCAGACCAACCAGTGCCCATCAATCTCCAGGTGAGTCCTTCATGAATGAAATTAACTGAGACCTGTGGGAAAGCTGCCCACCATATTCAGTCCATTTTTTCAACTTGGCAAATTGTGAGCCAACTCAATAGCTCTTATTTTAAACCACTAAGTTTCAAGGGTGACATATTCAGTTCAGTTAAGTTCAGTCATTCAGTCGTGTCTGACTCTTTGTGACCCCATGGACTGCAGCACGCCAGGCCTCCCTGTCCATCACCAATTCCCGGAGTTTACTCAACCTCAAGTCCATTGAGTCAGTGATGCCATCCCACCATCTCATCCTCTGTCATCCCCTTTTCCTCCTGCCTTCAATCTTTCCCAGGATCAGGGTCTTTTCCAATGAGTCAGTTCTTCATATTAGGTGGCCAATTTATTAGAGTTTCAGCTTCAGCATCAGTCCTCTGAAAAAATTATTATAATTATATAAATAATTAGTCCTCTGAAATAACAATAGAAAATGAAATCTCAATGGTTCATTCTTGATACAAGGCTATGACTCAGATAGAAGGGAAATTATGTAGAAATAAGGCAATTATTAGATTACTGTGATGACATGGATAGACAAATTGAGGAACTCATTTCTGAGTTCTGCTCTTCATTATGTATATTGGCTCCAAATAGAAGCATGTCATATGCAAATTATTAATGCTCAGGTGATTGCTCATTTCTGGTTATTCAAGGTCATCTGGCTTTGTATTCAGTCTGGTTATTTAAGGTCATCTGGCTTTGTATTCAGTCTCATTTTTAAGGCTGGCATAGCTAACCTTTAATGTAAATTAGCAACTGAAAACTATTAGCTTCCAAGTTGCAGCAAGATTGTATCTGGCCAGACTTCTCAGTTCTGTTCTCAGAGTGAATGAGAAAAAATGCCATAGGAAATCCTGCTGATCTGGAGGAGTGGATGCTCTTCATTATGACCAGTGTCAATTGTGGGCATAGGATGTGTCACCTTTCTTTGTATATATCTCCATTTTCAGAAGAATTGTTAGAGACTAACACGTAACTTCCATATAATACCAAAGTTGAAACACAAAAAGATTTTTGGATTGAACTAACCACCACTGTCAGTATTTCTAATCTGTTGTTACATATTTGAAGACCTGCTAATGATCATATTTTTCTAAGTGAATAGGTAATCCTTTTCCTTTTAGTAAATTAGAATAAAGAATTATATAAGTGTAACATAGCAGTATCAACACAGAACAAGTAACTTTCATTTCAACTAATCTAATTTATACAAATCTGGAGAAACTCTGGACCAAATAATTTTTTCTAAAACATCAGTTGCACACAGAAAAACTTGAAATAAAAATTTCTTCTTAGACAGTTTTAGTCGTTTCCCTAATCCCAGTACCAATAAAAGCATGTAACTTGGCAAAACATTTTTGAATGATTTTCCATTTTAGTTTCCATTGTGAGAAAATATTTTTTCAAAAGAGTGAAGACTTGATACTCTGTAATACTTAAAATACATTCCAGAATAGTGTAGCACAGTATGAATGATCAAATAGATTTTTCAATACCCTAAATTTTAAGCAATTATTTATATTTTCATTATATGAAATATACTTAGTATGATACATAATAACTCAAAACATCTGTGTTTTAAAGATAATTACATGTATCTGGTGACCCAGGTATAGAATGAAGACTCCTTGACCTGGGAACTGCATAGCATAGAAAGTGTTTGACCATGGGAATTGCAGTTGTCAGTTGGCAAGGATATATTTGCCATCTGTCATCTACCATATTTCTGTTTGGTGCTGCCCACTGGAGCATTTAGAGTGGCTTTTCACATTAAAATCCTCCCCCAGTTGTGATCTCCCCAAGTCATTGTTTTTCAACTATTGCAGTGCATATCTGTTAAATAAATTGTTCCTACTACTCTAGATTTGTTTGATGGGAAAGTGTGTTGTGTAAGTCACTCAGTCATATCTGACTCTGCGACCCTATTGCCAGGTTCCTCTGTCCATGCAGTTCTCCAAACAGGAATACTGGAGTGGGTAGCCATTCTCTTCTCCAGGAGATCTTCCTGACCCAGGGATCGATCCTGGGGAAGCACTTCAAGTGATTTCTACAAAGCAGAAGATATGCAAGCAGCAGATAGGGTCACTATTGCTGGTACATTTTTAAAGAAATGGTAGATTTCTTTTTCAATATTTGGAGGAAGAGAGCAGTTTGATACCAGTTTTCCATCCACTGAACTATGAACTGTTGAGTGTATAATAATAATACCAGCCAGTGTATTTTTTTCCAATAATCTTTATATGCTCACTTCTCTTTATTCAGAGAGGTAAGTTTCTTACCAAATTGTATTAAATAGCCATATATCTGTATCATGCTCTATCCTGTGGCTCTATTGAATTTTCTTCATAAGACATTGTCTGAATATTAATATTTGTTGATATTCAGTCTCTAATTCATGTCCAACTCTTTGTGCACCCATGGACTATTGCACACCAGGCTCCTCTTCCTCCACTATCTTCCAGAGTTTGCTCAAATTCATGTTCATTGAGTTGGTGAAATATCCAACCATCTCATCCTCTGTCACCTCCTTCTCTTCTTGCCTTCAGTCTTTCCCAGTTCAGAGTCTTTTCCAATGAATCGGTTCTTCACATCACACAGCCGAAGTATCAGAGCTTCAGCTTTAGCAACAGTCCTTCCAATGAATAATCTGGATTGATTTCCTTTAGGATTGACTGGTTTGATCTTGCTGTCTAAGGGACTCTCAATAGTCTTCTCCAGCATCACAGTTTGAAAGCATCAATTCTTCAGTGCTCAGCCTTCCTCTATGGTCTGATTCTCACATCCGTACATGACTACCAGAAAAACTATAGCTTTGACTATATGGAATTTTGTCGGCAAGGTGATGTCTCTGCTCTTCAATATGCTGTCTATATTTGTCATAGCTTCCCTTCCAAGAAGCTAGCATCTCTTAATTTCTGACTGAAGTCAACATCCACAGTGATTTTGAAGCCCAAATAAATTTATAGCTGTTTCCACTTTTCCCCTATTTGTTTGCCATGAAATGAGGGAACTAGATGCCATGATCTCAGTTTTTTGTTGTTGTTGTTTAATGTTTGGAAGGGAAGTCCTACTTAAGTATAATTTAGAATTCAGAATGCAAGTGTCTGCTCAACCAAAGGAGCTCATCACCCAGGAATGTCTGCACTATTTGGTATTTGTGGAAGTTTGTTTTATGTGTGATTTTAAATAAACCTGTAGCTGAAAGTTAGAAATGCATAAGAGGATTTACTCATTGAAAATTACTTATTAATCTCTACCATGTTTTATTAATGCTGGGAATCAGGACCTTTGCTACCCAATTTCAGAGGATCTAATGTGAATAGTGTCCACTGGTCTAGTAGAGTGGTAGCCTTGGTAAGGAACACTATGCTGTATAAACATACAAAGATTCTGCCCTTATAAATAGAGTTTAGAGGGGGAAGACAGACAAGAAGCTAGGCAAAATGAAATTACTAACTACCGTGATAGAAGTTTAAAGAATTATGAGGTCGTAAATATTCTCATGTTCTAACACATTCTACAAGTCAGGAAATGCTTCCCTGGGAAAGCAGTGTTTATCCTCATTCCTGAATGTTTCTTATTGATAAACCAAAACTAGAAGGAGCTTCATTCAGGTGGGGCTCCAGGCACCAACTGTGCTATGTTGGAGCACAAATGACAGGTCACAACAGAGCAAAGAGACGTCATTCCCATCGGTAACTCTGGAGCCTAAATCTTTCCTTTTAAAAAATTCTGGGAAAATGCCAGTGACCAGGTGCCTCCCCTTAAGATATTGCCTGACAGTATTCATTAACAAGAGGCTGGAGTAAACGGAACAGAACTGAGACAGAGGACTCCAAGAAGTAACCAGCCAACATTTTCAGATATTTCACACTCGGAGGGAGAGTGGTATCTTGCCATTGAGAGACAGCTCGTGGGATTTGGGCATTAATATTAATGAATCCTTGTCTGAACCCACAGGCTTGTGAGGCCAGCATACATTCTGGGTAGACTGCTATAACAAAGAGGGTGTATTCCTAAGGCACTTTAACTTGGAAAATACTTTCATATAAAATAGGACCATCACACCTTAATTTGGGAGTGCTTTTAACATATAGATTTCTTTGTGGCTGCTCAATTCTAGTCTTTCAGGGAATTGCAACTCTATAACCTTCTCTTTGCTGAAGAGAGGCACATAGATCTCTCTAAATCATTTTCAGTTCAGGAGCCCAGGTAACACTTTCACAACTTAGAAGTTACATGGATTATGAAACCCAAGAATATAAATCCCCTTCATGCATTTATTCTGTGTTGTGTCCTTTTCCTCCTTATCCACCACATGCCCAGGCCAAGCAAAGAAAAAACCTGAAATTCTCCTAGCCTCTATTACACAAAGATTGATTTTGCTAAAGTAGTATAACTTTATTTGCAGATGAAATGCCAATCAAGATATCACTAGAATATGGTTTTAATAAGATGTTTCCAAAGTAATTATTTTTTTTAGTGTGTGACTTTGAGTGTCACCTCTTGGTAACCCATTCAGTCTTTATAAAGATTTACCAAAGCCATGCTAACATGAGAACAATACGTAAAACAAAGCATGGCTGTCATAACTGGCAGCATGGACAGCACTCTTCAATGGATTCAGTTCATTTAATTAATATTTATCAAGAGCCCAGACGGAGCCTGGCAGTCTATGAAGTGCCAGCCATTCCCACCCTCACTGCCTTTTTGCCATCTGCTGCACATGGAAATGGCAGGCGACCAGCCACCTCAGAATGAGAAAATGTTGTTTTCTGGATTGTTTCTCCTCTGCTTCTAATTCCTTGGCAGTCTCTGATTTCTCACATGGTTTGAACTTACATATAAATTATACTCAAAGGTATAAGATTTGAATTTCTAAATATGTTTGTCTATAAAATGGTTTTAGGGTTTTCTTTGTTCCTTTACAGTCTAGTGAATCCTAGATTTACTATTAATGTGTTTGCATGTCTCTAATGATTGATGAAAATTAGCTTTGAAATGGTTTCCTCACAGCATCATGGTAGTCAAGAAATACATTATACAGAGTTTAACTGTAGAGAGAATAAAGTTCTTCACCTGACATTTCACTAAGACATCAAAACCAAAACCTTCACAACTTTTCAAGTTGTCTGAGCGTCACAAAGTTCTATTCTAAATCAGAGCTCACATTTGATTCCCCTGCCATCTTTCTTTTGCTCCTCTATAGATTTCCCCAATACAGAAACAGAACATGCACAGTCTTTAGTATTCCGACCATAGAATAGTTCATCCTTCAAGTGAGCATCATAGGATTGCATATAGCCAGGCATTGTCATTGCCCAAATAATGGCCTTCCAAATCCCTCACTTGTAATTCATCTGCTGAACAGTACTTTGAATCCTAGTCTGTTCTAACTCTAAAACCCCGAATTAGATGCCCTCTTTGCTTACAGTGATGACTTTTCCCATCTTTCCTAATGATGTTTCCCCACAGTTCTGCAGTACCCCTGAGTACTGTCATCTGCTGAAGGACTGAGACTTTTGCCTTTGCATTATTACACCCCTCCTCATTGCCAGATTCATTTTGTTCTCTAGCTTTATGAGAGTGCTCTTCAAGGCTGTCTCACTTTCACCATACAGCTCCTTGTTGCCATGCTTTTTCCAAGAGTTTTACTTACTCTTCTGATGAATTGTGCTTAATGGGAATGTTGCTTTCATTTGTTCCTGATGTTCTCAGAGAAGGTCTGAATTAATTAAAATAACACAATCATTGTGGGATATATCTGACTCTCTGTTTAAGATAGAGAGGGATTTCCAAGGTCAAGTGAATGAAAGATTGAGTGTAACACAGATTCCCTTTCCTGCCCTTCATTTCACCATCAACTACTGGACAGAGGAGCCTAGCAGGCCACAGTCCATGGGGTTGCAAGAGTCAGACACAACTTAGCAACTAAACCACCACCACCACCACTCTCAGGACTGCAGTTGAATTAATCATTACATTTGAGGGAGTGAGGAACACTGTCTTAAATTTTTCATAGGAGAGGAATACAAAAAATAGTCTGTATTTATTCTGCCACTAGTGACAGATTGTCTTTTAGCTTATTCTGAATCACTCAATTTTCTGTGCAAATTCTCTCACCAAATCAGCCTTACTCTGGCTTTAAGAGCTTATGTGATTTGTATAATCTGCTATCTTCCCTGGCCTCTTCATCTTGAGTCACACGTTGTGGGCACTTGAAAAAGAAATTTTCACAAAATCTTAATTTTCATTTTTATATTCATTACTTAAATGGTGAGTAACATTTATTTCACTGTTGTGGCCAATGTAGTATCAGTTCAGTTCAATTCAGTTGCTCAGTCGTGTCCAACTCTTTGCAACCCTATGGACTGTAACACACCAGACTTCCTTGTCCATCACCAACTCCCAGAGCTTACACAAACTCATATTCATATAGTGGGTGATGCCATCCAACCATCTCATCCTCTGTCGTCCCCTTCTCCTCCCACTTCCAATAATTCCCAACATCAGGGTCTTTTCGAATAAGTCAGTTCTTCACATCAGGTGGCCAAGTATTGGAGTTTCAGCTTCAGTATCAGTCCTTCCAATGAACATTCAGGTCTGATTTCCTTTAGGATGAACTGGTTGGATCTCCTTGCAGTCCAAGGGAATCTCAAGAGTCTTCCCCAACACCACAGTTCAAAAGCATCAATTCTTCGGCACTCAACTTTCTTTATAGTCCAACTATCACATCCATACATGACTACTGGTAAAACCATAGCTTTCACTAGTTGGACCTTTGTTGGCAAAGTGATAAGTCTCTGTTTTTTAAAATGCTGTCAAGGTTGGTCATAGCTTTTCTTCCAAGGAGCCTTGACATACTCCTTTCCCGATTTGAAACCAGTCTCTTTTTCCATATCCAGTTCTAACTGTGCATGTTAACCTGCATATGTATTTCTCAGGACACAGCTCAGGTGGTATGGTATTGCCAACTCTTGAAGAATTTTCCACAGTTTGTTGTGATCCACACAGTCAAAGACTTTGGCATAGTCAATAAAACAGAAGTAGATGTTTTTCTGGAACTCTCTTGCTTTTTTGATAATCCAGTGGATGTTGGCAATTTGACCTCTGGTTCCTCTGCCTTTTCTAAATTCAGTTTGAACATCTGGAAGTTCACGATTCACATACTATTGAAGCCTAGCTTGGAGAATTAGCATGTGAGATGAGTGCAGTTGTGTGGTAGTTTGAGCATTCTTTGACATTGCCTTTCTTTTGGATTGGAATGAAAACTGACCTTTTCCAGTCCTGTGGCCACTGCTGAGTTTTCCAAATTTGCTGGCATATTGAGTGCAACACTTTCACAGCATCATCTTTTAGGATTTGAAATAGCTCAACAGAAATCCCATCACCTCCACTAGCTTTGTTCGTAGTGATGCTTCCTAAGGCCCACTTTTGGCTTCGCATTCCAGGATGTCTGGCTCTAGGTGAGTGATCACGCCATCATGGTTATCTGGGTCATGAGATCTTTTTTGTATAGTTCTTCTGTGTATTCTTGCCACATCTTCTTAATATCTTCTGCTTCTGTTAGGTCCATACCATTTCTGTCCTTTATTGTGCCCATCTTTGCATGAAATGCAGTATCAGTCCCTGTGAATAATTCCTCCAAGTGCATTAATGTGGGAGGGAAGAGGTTGATTACTTATTCATCAACACTTAAAGTAGAAAAAGTATTTAAAGCTAAAGTGAAAGTTGTCATTAAACTTTTATAAATATTTTGAATAATTCCTACTTTAGAGAATTATTATGATAATTATCATACAATCACTTTGATGACTAATTTAAATACCTCAAAGATTACAGTATGCTTATGTAGATCTTATTCAACCCCAAAGTGCAGAATTAACATATTAAAATTGGAATAAAATGACTGTATCTCTAAAATTTTTCTGAAAACTGATGCAGACATGCAAGCTATTAAAATATATACTGAAAATGATAAGATTTTGTTCTTCATTTTTTCAATCTAATTTTTCTCAAAAATAATATTTTTACACACAAAAGAAAAATGATTCTTAATCATCCGTATGAATAGAAAGTAGTTTTAAGAATCATATGACTTATTGGAATAATAGATGAGTGTTTCTCAGCTGGGGCCATTTTGCCCACTGTGGAACATTTGCGAAACTTGGAGATATGTTTGGTTGTCACACTGGAGAGAAACTCTTGGCTTCTAGAATCTGGAGGTCAAGAACACTGCTAAGCATACTAAAACGTACAGGACCAAGGTGGGGAAAGCTCTGTAACAGGTAAACTTTAATGTCATGTTAAGACCGATGTAAACAAATACGTACATAAATGATCAGTTTCAGTATCAAAAAATTAGTTTAATCAGTTATTAAATGAGTATTATCTGTGTTGTACCAGTTCATTTGAATTGATGATAAAACTCATGGATTAAAAAAAAATAATTCATGGTCTTTAAACTGATACTTTGAAATTTCCCAAAATGTTAATATTAATGGTTATCTTGAGAAGAGTGCTAAGCATGGGATTTAATAGAATTTTCTCTTGGTACTGAAAGAAATCATATTAAGTAGGTATATTGAGATTTTTCATATTTTATTTTTTGGGACAATTTCATTTTCTTGTTGAGAAAAAAAATTTAAATAGTAAAATAGTAATGAAAGAATTTGAAAATATTTGGTCCAGAAGAGGCAAAAACAATGTACAGTAAAGCAAGAAAAATACAAATTTTCTTTTCTTCTACTTTTAAAGTTTATTTTTATCCCAGTTTTGTTGAGCTATAACTAACTCAGTTCAGTTCAGTTCAGTCACTTATTTGTGTCCAACTCTTTGCAACCCCATGCATTGCAGCACACCAGACTTCCCTGTCCATCACCAACTCCCAGAGCTTACTGAAGCTCATGTCCATCTAGTGGGTGATGCCACCCAACCATCTCATTCTCTGTCATCCCCTTGTCCTCCTGCCTTGAATCTTTCCCAGCATCAGGGTCTTTTTGAATGAGTTAGTTCTTCATATCAGGTGGCCAAAGTATTGGAGTTTCAGCTTCAGCATCAGTCCTCTAATGAATATTCAGGACTGATTTCCCTTAGGATGAACTGCTTGGATCGCCTTGCAGTCCAAGGGGCTCTCAAGAGTCTTTCCAATACCACAGTTAAAAGCATCAATTCTTCGGCACTCAGCTTTCTTTATAGTCCAAATCTCACATCCACACATGACTACTGGTAAAACCATAGCTTCCACTAGATGGCCCTTTGTTGGCAAAGGTTTTTAATATGGTATCTAGGTTTGAAAGGTTGTTACTGAACCACGAAAAGATGCCGGGATTCTTGGCCTCCGGAGGAGAAGAATTCAATCTGGGACCAGAGACGAGGCTTGATCATCTTGAGGCTTGATCGCTCAGAGCTTTTGTGTAATAGTCTTATTAAAGTATAAAGGAGATAGAGAAAACTTCTGACATAGGCATCAGAAGGGGGCAGAAAGAGTACCCCCCTGCTAGTGTTAGCAATGGAGTTATATACTCTCCAATTAGTTATTACAGTGAATCAAAAGAATGTCTAGAGGTTGTAAAGACCTCACTAGCCCTACTCCCATAATTCACATTATAAGGTAACGGGATGAGCCAGAAGGTTTTTTTCCAGAGACTGTCCTCGATCAGGATACATTATTGTTACATAATCCTAAGGAATGTAGAAGGGAAAAAAAAGTTTGTCCTTTCTTCCTCCTTGAGAATTCCAAACCCCTCTCTCCTTGGGGGCCCCTGGACTTCTTATCAATCAGCCTAGGAATTGACTGTCTCAGTTTGTCATAGCTTTTCTTCAAAGAAGCAAGTGTTTTTTAATTTCATGGCTGCAGTCACCATCTGCAGTGATTTTGGAGACCCCCAAAATAGTATCTCTCACTGTTTCCATTGTTCCCCATCTGTTTGCCATAAAGTGACGGGACCAGGTGCCATGACCTTAGTTTTTTTAATGTTGAGTTTTAAACCAGCTTGTTCACTCTCCTCTTTCACTTTCATCAAGAGGCTGTTTAGTTTCTCTTCACTTTCTGCCATAAGGGTGGTGTCGCCTGCATATCTGAGATTATTGATATTTCTCCCGGCAATCTTGATTCCAGCTTGTGCTTCATCCAGCCTGGCATTTCTCATGATGTACTCTGCATATAAGTTAAATAACCAGGGTGACAATATACAGCCTTGATGTACTCCTTTCCTGATTTGGTACCAGTCTGTTGTTTCATGTCCAGTTCTTTCTGTTGCTTCTTGACCTGCATACAGATTTCTCAGGAGACAAGGAAGGTTGTCTGGTATTCCCATCTCTTGAATTTTCAAGTCGTTTTGATCCACACAGTCAAAGGCTTTGGCATAGTCAATAAAGCAGAAGTAGATGTTTTTCTGGAACTCTGTTCCTTTTTCGATGATCCAATAGACATTTGCAATTTGATCTCTGTTTCCTCTGCCTTTTCTAAATACAGCATTGCTTAAATTTAAGCTTTACAGCATAACTTTTTAATGTATATATATCATGAAGTGATTACCACAATAAGCATAGTGAATATTCATAAACTCAAATAGATACAATGAAAAATCATTTTTCCTTCTCATGAGAGCTCTTAGTATTTATACTCTTAATATGTTTCATAATGATATACATGTCTTAATTTTAATAATTATGTTGTATAGTACATCTCTAGTACTTATTTATATTGTAACTGAAACTTTGTACATTTTGAACACCTTTGTCATCAAAGATATTACATTATTATAGATTCTGTTCCCAATACTTTATATTTCACCCCCATTACTCATTTATTTTATAACTGCAAGTTTATATCTCTTATTTCCCTCAACTATTTCACTCATCCGTCTACCCTTCTCTCCTCTAGCAACAATTTGTCCTCTGCATCTATGACTCTGTTTCTCTTTTGTTATATTGGTCATTTATTTTTTTTCTTTTTTTATATTTAATATATATGTGAAATCATATGGTATGAGTCTTTACCTCTCTGACTTACTTCACTTAGCATAAAACCCTCTGTCCCCATCCATGTTGCCCCAGATGACAAGATTTTATTCCGTTTTATGGCTGAGTAATGTTCCATTCCATATATTCCAATGTATATTATATTATATTCATTTATGCTTGGGTACTAAGGTTGCTTCTAAATTTTGACTATTGTGAGTAATGCTGCAGTGAATATAGTGGGGGTGTGCTTTAGAGGGAAAAGCGTCTGCCTGCAATGCAGGAGACCTGGGTTCAATCCCTGGGTCGGTAAGATCCCCTGAGGAAGGAAATGGCACCCCACTCCAGTACTCTTGCCTGGAAAATCCCATGGATGGAGGAGCCTTGTAGGCTACAGTCCATGGGGTCGCACAGAGTCGGACACGACTGAGTGACAACACACATATCTGTTTGAATTAGTGTTTTTGTTTCCTTGGAAAACTACCCAGAAGTGGGCTTCCTGGTAGTCTTCTATTCTTCATTTTTTGAGGACTCTCCATACTATTTTCCGTAATATTTCCATCAATTTGCATACTTATCAGCATTGCACAAGGATTCTCTTTGTTCCACATTCTCACCAGCCCTTGCTATTTGTTGTCTTTTTGATAATAGCCATTCTGATAGGTCTGAGGTGATATTTCACAGTGATTTTGATTTTGATTTCCCTAAAGATTAGTAATGTTGGCCATCTGTATGTCTTCTTTGGAAATATGTTTAATAATTATTCTTAATGCATTTCTCAAGTATTTGAATGATATATATTCAAAAAAACAAACCAAGTACACAGATATATTATACAAGAATATTTGATCAGCACACACACACACACAACCATTTAGGTTTTTCTGAGTTTTTCCTTTCTTTTGAACTGGACTTAATATAGATTTCGTTATTTAAATTGTAAAATTAAAAATATTTATTAGCCGAATGGTTATGTTTATTTGTTTTGCTTAGTCCACATTTAACTATGATTCTTAAAAATCTAAACAAACAAAGAGAAACTAAATTAAAAATGTGTACATGAGCTAAATGTGCAAAAGAAACTATGGGTAAGAAATAGAGAAATACTGCCTAATTCTCTTTTAGTTTGGCTTTAAATTAAACCCATAAATCAAAAATACATCTTTCTTTTTACTGTGTGTGTGCTCAGGCACTCAGTCGTGTCCAACTCTTTGCAACCACATGGACTGTAGCCCACTAGGCTCCTCTTGTCCATGGACTTTTCCAAGCAATAATACTGGAGTGGGTTGTCATTTCTTTTTACTACTTTTATGAATAATCCAAAATTGGTTTGACCCTTAATTCTCATTCTCAAATGAACCCCTTTGTCAGGGGACTGTGTAATTTCCTTGGTTCTGTCTCATCACAACAAAAATTTTGAAACAATGGACCAGGGTTACAGCCCTCTGACAGATCATGTCACAACTCTCGGACAGATCACTGTTGCAGCTCCATGTTACAGCTCAGTTTTATTTAGAAAATAAAGGAAAATGCATCCTCAAGGCGTGAGGGCAGGCCAACCCAAGAGATGTGAAGAGGGGAGAGAAAGAGAGAGAGAGAGGGAGGGGGGCAAGAAAGTAGCAGAGAGGGAGAGAGGCCCCTGGCCCTTTGACTCCTCTTTTTATGCGCTTTTTTCCTCCCCCTGGGCCTGCCCTATGTAAATTGAGCAAGCTGTGAGTGCTGTTTGTTCTACCTGGTGTCTTCATTCTGGTCCTCAGACCTTCCTGTATTCTATTTTCTCAGGCTTTCCCCTTCCTTGTTTTTTAGCCACCGCCATTCTGGACTCCTTTTTCTATTTTAACTACCTAACACCTTCCCTGTGGTTTGCTCAACAGAAATACTTAAAGAAGTAGATGGAGATCCAAAGCTTCAAAGTCTGAAAATGTAAAACATTTAAGTTGCCTTAAATATGCCAAAATATATGTTTAATGGAAATATTTCAGACTTACTAAGTATCTGAGACTTATAGAGTAATGAGCTTTTGTTGTTGTTGTTCAGTCAGTCCTGTCTGAATCTTTGCAACTCCATGCACTGCCCCACACTGTCCTTCACTACCTCCTAAAGTTTGCTTGAACTCATGTTCATGTTCATTGAGTCGATGATGCCATCCACCCATCTTATCCTCTGTTGCCCCCTTCTTCTCCTGTCCTCAGTCTTTCCCAGCATCATGATCTTTTCCAATGAGTCGGCTCTTCACATCAGGTGGCCAAATTCCTGGAGCTTCACCTTGAGCATCAGTCCTTCCAATGAATATTCAGGATTGATTTCCTTTAGGATTGACTGGTTTGATCTCCTGGCAGTCCAAGGGACTCTCAACAGTCTTCTCCAGCACCACAGTTTGAAAGCATAGAATTTGTAACTACTTAAAGTCATAAAAATTATGATATATTAATTATTGGAACCGGGCTCCCCTGATGGCTCAGCAGAAAAGAATCTGCCTGCAAAGCAGGAGACCACCTACAATGCAAGAGACGTGGGTTCGATAGTGAGTTGGGACAATCTCCTGGAGAAGAAAATGGCAACCCACTCCACTATTCTTGCTTGGAAAATTCCATGGACAGAAGAACATGCCAGGCTACAGTCCATGGGGTCACAAGGGTCAGACACAACTTAGTGACTAAATGCCACCAATTACTGAAACATAACAAAAATGAACTAGTTAATGAATAATCAGTTTCAGCTCTATGAATGTTCTTCTGAAGGCAACTTATCTGCATGTGCAAATTGTGTATACAATTGTCCCTTAGTATCCAAGATGATATAGTGCCATAGTTGGCCTTCCCAATGGGGATTTCTTACTGGGGGCTTTGCCCTCATGAACTCAGCCAACCACAGATAGAAATTTTGATCTGTGTCTCAGATGCAAATAAGTAGACCCTTGCAGTTCAAGGGCCAAATATAATTATAACATAGATTGGGATTTTAGTTTACTATTTTAGGAAAAAGCAACAGTGATATTTGTTCATGAGAAAAGATAATAGCTGATAAGAATAGATAGTAATTGACAAGAGCAGTGTATTTTTTAGCAGTTAATTTATCCCTAGAGGATATACATTCATGTAATTTATGAAATTTCAAAATCTCATGCATTTCAAAATATTGCATTTTCAAAGAATCATCAATAACAATGCATATAGGTAGAGCATTTTCAAATAAATATATCTAGTGAAATAGTTTTCACTCATTTCTTAAGAACCTAAAAAATTAGATTCTTATGAGATGAAATAAATATAGGATATTTCTCTTACTATTTTTACATACTGGTGGTTCTATAACCATTAATAGTAGTTCAAAACAGATTTTTTTATATATATTTTACTGATTATTTGGCAACGTTTATTCTCCCTTTCACTGCACAATTGTATTTCTTGGGTTTTACATTTGTATCATTGCAGAAACCCCTAAAGAATCTGTCCAGAAAGAAATATCTACTATATGTACCCCACCCAGTGAAGGAATTTTTAATATCATGGCTTTAATGCTTCTCACTGGCTGTCTTCAATTCATATTGCTGATATATAAAATTTGATATGGTTTTCTTTTGAAGAGCCGTAAGAAATCATCCAGAAAAATGGTTAAGCATCAATTCTCAGCATCCTCTAGAAATTGTGACTGTTGTCACAATTACTTTTTTTCCCCCTCATCTTCAAAAACATGATGGTGCAAACCTTATCAATTCTTAGACCATCCAGTGTGGTAACTTGTAATGAGCTTGTTATGATGGTACTTGACATATAGTGAAATGAAAACAGCATTTAAATAACTCTATTTATGTGATAAAATCCCTAATTGCCTTGGCCTCCTTATTCATAGGCAATTTGGAAAAATTAGACTCATAAAGGGGTGAAAGGAAGATACCTCAGGAAATATTGCAAAGATTACATCTCCAAATTAGGTCAGTGTAAAACAAATGGATTCATTGTTTTCTACTACTTCCCAGGGATAAGAAGAAAGATTGTAATGGATAATAATCATTTCCAAATTTAACTAGTGAGAAGGGAATCATCCATTTGTTTGTTTCTTTTACTTTTCCTTTCCCTCTAACTAGTCTGGTTGCTTATTATTGAACTCTAAAATGCAGTGTTTCTTAAAAAAAGAGAGGGAGCTTATGCAGAATGTGCCTTAATTACTGAGACATTACATTCTAATTGCTTTTATGGATTTTTATGGCAGGACCCAAAATAATAATTTGGAAGAGAAATTCCAGTTTGAAAAAAAAAAAAAAAACAGTCAACATGAATCTAAGAAAAGCTTTCCAATCCCATGGTTAGGGATTTCAGTGAGGAGATGGCAAGAACATGAGATTTGTTTCATGACTGGATAGCAAATAAGGCCTACTGAGAAACAAAGAAACACTTGGTAGTAAGTGGAAAAGACACTATTTCTTCTTTATCCTAAATTGGAATTTACTAATGTGCAGATCAAATCCATGTATAGTAGCATGACTTTTCATTTTTTGGTAAACACCAGTACCTTCCATTGTGCTTCAACTGATTGTGTCTAATGGCATTGAGGAAATTGTTACAGACATACAACATACATGCTTTTAAAGTCCTTTCAAGAAAACTCATAGAATATTTAGTAGTAAATGGCAATTGAGTTGTAACTGTGTTTCATGTTTCTGTGAATCTGCATACATTTTCTTTTAGGCACATTTTTTGTATAAATTTAAGCATGTTTAATGATATGTGCACCTGTGTGTGCCTGCTAAGTTGCTCAAGTTATGTGGGACTCTTTCTGACCCTATGGACTGTAGTCTGCCAGCTCCTCTGTCCGTGGAATTCTCCAGGCAAGAATACTAGAGTGGAGAAACTACCATTTCGTTTGCAGTATGTGTGCCTACTTGCCATCATGTCTTACTTAGAAATGATCTAACAAAATATTTTGTTAAAGTCTAAAAAAATATATTAATATCCTTACATAATAATAAGAAAACTACTTAATAGGTGCAAAATATTTTTAAATATTATATTAAAACATGTATTATTATTTTAAATAGAGGAAAACAATAGAATGAGTAAGACTAGCGATCTCTTCAAGAACATTGGAGATGTCGAGAGAGTATTTCATGCAGGGATGGCCACAATAAAGGGCAGAAATGGTAAGGGCTTAGACTGACAGTGGCAAGAATACACAGAAATAGACAATAAAGGTCTTAATGACCCAAGTAGCCCTGACAATATGGTCACTCACCTAGAGCCAGACATCCTGAAGTGTGAAGCCAAGTGGGCCTTAGGAAGTATTTCTATGAACAAAACTAGGGGAGGTGATGGAATTCCAGCTGAGATATTTCAAATCCTAAAAGATGATGCTGTTGAAGTGCTGCGCTCAATATGCCAGCAAATTTGGAAAACTCAGCAGTGGCCACAGGACTGGAAAAAGTCAGTTTTCATTCCAATCCCAAAGAAAGGCAATGCTGAAAAATGTTCAAACTGTCATACAATTAGGCTCATTTCACATGCTAGCAAGGTTATGCACAAAATCCTTCAAGTTAGGCTTCAATAGTATGTGAACCTAGAACTTCCAGATGTACAAGCTAGCTTTAGAAAAGGTAGAGGAACCAGAGATCAAATTGCCAAATTCACTGGATCGTAGAAAAAGCAAAGAAATTCCAGAAAAACGCCTGGACTAGGCTAAAGTCTTTGACTGTATGGATCACAACAAACTGTGGCAAATTCTTAAAAATGAGGAGTACAAGACTAACTTATCTGTCTCCTAAGAAATGTGTATGCAGCTCAAGAAGCAACAGAACTGGATATGGAACAACAATCAGGTTCCAAATTGGGAAAAGAGTACAACAAGGCTGTATACTGTCACCCTGTTTATTTAACTTATATGCTTATATGCAGAGTACATCATGCAGAATGTCAGGCTGGATGAATCACAAACTTGAATCAAGATTGCCTGGAAAAGTATCAATAACCTCAAATATGCAGATGATAACACTCTAATGGCAGAAAGTGAAGAGAGACTAAGCATCTCTTGATGAAGGTGAAAGTGGAGAATGAAAAAGCTGGGTTTAACTCAACATTCAAAAAACTAAAATCATGGCATCTGATCCCATTACTTCATGGCAAACAGAACAGCCAAGAGTGGAAGAAGTGGCAGATTTTATATTAGGCTCCAAAATCACTGTGGATGGTGACTGCAATCATGAAATTAGAAGACGTTTGCTTCCTTGAAAGGAAAGCCAGAGACATCATTTTGCTAACAAATGTCTGTATAGTCATGCTATGGTTTTTCCAGTATTCATGTGTGGATAGGAGAGTTGGACCATAAAAAAGGCTGAGCACTGAAGAACTGATGTTTTCAAATTGTGGTGCTAGAGAAGAGAGTCCCTTGGACAGCAAGGAGATCAAATCAGTGAATCCTAAAGGAGATCAACCCTGAATATTCTTGGAAGGATTGATGCTGAAGTTGAATCTCCAGTACTTTGGCCACCTGTTGTAAAGAGTCAACTTATTGGGAAAGACCCTGATGCTGGGAAAGATTACAGGCACAAGGTGAAGGGGGTGGCAGAGGATGAGATGGTTAGATAGCATCACTGACTCAATGGTCATGAATTTGAGCAAACTCCAGAAGATGGTGAAGGACAGGGGACCCTCACATGCTGCAGTCCGTGGGGTCACAAACAGTCAGACATGACAACAACTGAACAACAACAACAATTATTATTATTAGATACTTGCATCATCACTTATATTTTGTTATTACAAACACTAGTGCAATAAACACTTTATACCATACACTTCTCTCCTTATTTTAAAGGTTTTTTTCATAGATATATTTCTGAAAAGAAGCATATTGTTATCAAACGGCATGTACAGGTTTGATGCTATGGATATCATAATGACCAAATTTCTTTTCACAAGGCTCTTTCAGTTTTCAGTTTTATCTTCAGTTTTATTTCATATATGAAAATGCCCATTTCAGTTCAACCTCATTGAGAAAAGTATAATGCACAGTAAAGTAGTTGGCTTAAATTTACTGAAAACACAATTCAGAATGCAAGATTCATATTATATTCTTTTGAAAGAGTATGTGGTTTTCCACATAATTAGTTTTTGTAAATTTGACAGTTGACAATTTTTAAATATAAGACTCTTCAGTTTTTTTCTGGTGGCAAATATCAATCTTTATATATATATATACATATATATATATATGTATATATATATATATAACCTGGACCTGAATTCTAAAGCTTATCTCTGTGATTCCTAAAAGGCTGACTCTAAGTTGATAAGTAAGTGGGCATTTTTATAGTCTTACACATAGATGTGAAATAGTTCTTGACTAGAATGTTAATGTTGAGATTACGGAAGCACCTCTACTCCTCCAGGGCCAACTTTTCTGTTTCCATGCCAATTCATCTCTCATCACACTCTAGGAAATTGTCCTACAGTTCCTGAATTTTGTCCTAATTCATATATTTCTGTATCAATATTGGATCTTTTCTGATACCTAGATATTCCTTTAAATTATCCCTTTAAAAATAAAGCATTGTCTTGGACAAAATTACCCTACAGCATCTCGAAGTGTTGCCTAGTCTTACTCTAGTACCTTCAGAGCCTTCACTTTATAACACTCTCTTTCTTATCTCTCTCTGATCATGATTTTGCTTCAACACCTAGCAATAATATTTCATGTAAAAACCATTGAAGACTTCCATAAAGGGAAAACTTGAAAATTCTCTTTCTCATCTTTTCAAACTCTCAGTGGAATTGACAAATTAAACACACACACATGTACACTATGCTGATAATCTGTCTCCCACTATCAAGCTGTTCTGCATGTTTCTTTAACCACACAGCAGACAGTGATTGCTTAAATTCACAAATGAGAGAATATTGTTTATTTGCTTAAAACAATCCTGTTGGCTTAATTTTGAAATTAGAAAAATATCCTAAATCTTTGAAGAACTCTAGCTACTGGTCTACAAGATTATCTCCTAATTTCCCAGCTGACTCAGCCTCCCCTCCAAGCTAGTCTGGATTCCTCATGATCTTTATCCTACCATCTTGTAGCAGAGGCCACTGTATCTACACTGCCTAATGTTCGCCCAGTCTTTCACACAAGGTCTCTGGTATCTCCAGCAGGTGCCTACATAGGTCAGGGAAGGTAAGATGGTAAGCCCCATGTGGCAGAATCTGATAAGTGAAAGACAAATTGTGGAAGGAAATAGATTTTGTCATCTTCCATCTACCCTAAAAGACTGTCGAGGATTCTATGTGGGCCCTTCAGAGATGCCTTTTATAACTGAGCATCAATTTTAGTTAGCTTAGTAAAGCCCTACTTGTACTTGCTTTTGCTCCTTTCCTGCCTCATTTTCCTTTCCCATTCACATTTGTCACGCTGAGGTTACCCTCTTCCCAGTACAGTGTTAGCATATAAGCTTACCTCAGGTTCTGTTTTCTAAGGAAACCTGTCTGTGACAATATGCAAGGCCAGTGTGATTGATCACAACGTACCCGTCCTCTCTCTTAATGTCACCAGTCAACCTGATTCATTGTATTCTAGCTACACTGGCTTCTTTCTTTTCTGAAATTTTTCTTCCTCCTCTACTACTCTTCCCCTTTTTCTTCACTGGTTTCCTACTGCTCCTCACTTATGCCTTAGCTCAAATATGATCTCCTCAAAGAGCTTTTGTCTGCCCATGCTGCCTAAAGAAAAACCCTCCTCCCATTCCAGCACTTTTCATATCTCATTTTATTTTTTAATCACTTGATTAATTTTAAGGAAGTGTTAGTCACTCAGTTGTGTCAAACGCTTTGTGACCCCTTGGACTGTAGCCTACTAGGCTCCTATGTCCATGGAATTCTTCAGGCAAGAATACTGGAGTGGGTAGCCATATCCTTCTGCATGGAATCTTCCCAACCCAGGGGTCAAACCCGGGTCTCCTTCATTGCTTGCAGATTCTTTACCATCTGAGCCACCAGGAAGCAATTTTAAGAAAGGGTATCAAAATTTTCTTCTACCAATAGTAAAACATACTACTCTCAATCCTTCCAAATGGCTCTTATTTCTTCTAGTCATCGTCTTTGCCTGAAATAAACTTAGCAGCCTTTCCTTTGCTTTATTCTATATGAATCCAATCATGGAATATTCTCCTTGCTTATAAATCTCAAATTATATTTGCACAGGAGCACTTTGTATAAAAAATTTTTACTTAAAAGTCAGGAGTAAAGGTTGAAGTATTTGGAGGAGTGGAGCAGTACTTTCAAGTGCACAGAACATAGTATAGCATAACTATTAGGTTGGCGCAAAAGTAATTGTGATTTTTGCACTGTTGAAATTTGCTATTTGATATTGGAATATATTCTTAAATAAATGTGGTTATGTTATACATCATTTTAATGCATATTTATCACTTTATTTTTTTGCTAATGACTTATTACTTGTAGCTTATCTTATATTCATTTTAGATTATGGAAATGATTAGACAAAAAGCAAATTAAAACAATTTTCTTGTTTGAGTTCAAAATAAGTCATAAAGCGGTGGAGGCAACTCACAACATCAACAATGCATTTGGCCCAGGACCTGCTGATGAACGTACAGTGCACTGGTGGTTCAAGAGGTGTTACAAAGGAGACAAGAGCCTTGAAGATGAGGAGCATAGTGCCTGGCCGTCAGAAATTGACAACTACCAGTTGAGAGAAATCATTGAAGTTTATCCTCTTACAACTACATGAAAAATTGTCAAATAATTCAGAGTTGGCCATTCTACAATCATAGCACATTTGAAGCAAATCGTAAAAATGAAAAAGCTCGGTAAGTGGGTGCCTAATGAGCTGACCACAAATCAAGAAAATTATCATTTTGAAGTGTCATCTTCTCTTATTTTATGCAACAGCAACAAATCATTTCTTGATTAGATTGTGACATGCGATGAAAGGTGAGTTTTATATGAAATTAGTGATGATCAGCTCAGTGGTTAGACCAAGAAGAAGCTCCAAAGCACTTCCCAAAGCCAGACTTTCACTAAAAAAAGGTCATAGTTACTAATGGGGGTCTGCTGCCAGTCTGTTCCACCCCAGTTTTCTAAATCCCCATGAAACCATTACATCTTGGAAGTATGCTCAGGAAATTGATGACGTGCACCAAAAACTGCAATGCCTGCAGCAGACATTGATCAATAGAAAGGGCCCTATTCTTCTCCATGACAATCCTCGACCACGTTTTGCCCAACTAATGTTTCAAAAGTTGAACAAATTGGGTTACAAAGTCTTGTCTCATCCACCATGTTCGCCTGACCTCTCGACTACCACGTCTTCAAGCTTCCCAACAGCTTTTTGCAGGGAAAACACTTCCACAATCAGAAGAATGTAGAAAACACTTTCCAAGAGTCCATCAAATCCCAAAGCACAGATTTTTATGTTACAGGAATAAGCAAATGCATTTCTCATTGGCAAAGATGTGTTGATTATAATGGTTCCTATTTTGATTAATAAAGATATGTTTGAGCCTAGTTATAATGAATTAAAATTCATGGTCTGAAATCACAATTACACTTGCACCAACCTAATACCTACCATTCTTAGATTCAAACTTTGACATGCATGTCCAGAATATTTGTACTATACTCAAAGCTGACAGTATCTCATAGTTGACTCTTTCATGGCCCCATATTTCTATAGTCTTATTGGCCTTTTCCTTACCTACTCTCCTCATCAACTCCAGCTGCTTCAGAATCCCAGGCAATATACTTCTCTTTATGAAGTATATTGGAAAGCTGTAGGTTATTCTAAATTCATTATGTAGAGTAACTTAGTTTTACTATAACTATCTGGAACACACCTTATCCTTGTAAGCGGGCCGAGGTCTATCTTTGCCTAACTAAACATGGCTTATAGAAGTAGTGCTCAGGAAAAGACAAATCCCTGCCTGAGTAATTCCATCACTAGTCCTTAAACTGACAGTTTGTTTTTCACAGCTACAACTACAAGCATTCTTTTTTGTCATTGATGTTTACGAGATAAAAATTGGTTCAAATAAAAGATGAAGCAAGAATTGCCTTGTATAATAAGCACTGTGTTCCAAAAGAAAGTACTATTTGTTTACAGAATTTAGAGTCAATTTGTTTTCCCAGGTCACATCAGCACAAAAGCATAAGTTATACAAAAGAGGTCATGCTTACAGCTGATTCAAAGACAAATTTACTTCATCTTCTACCCCTGTCTCCTTTCCCTAGATGGTGATAAGACATAGAAGAATCTTTCAGTGCTTTGGGGGTTGAATTTGTGCTGGCAGTTTTTCTTCTTTGTCTTTGTTCAAAATTTAGCTCACTTGCCTGTATGTGTAACAAGTTCCAGACCTGGGATCTGGCAGAAGTTTCTAAAACACATTCAGGAATGATATTACTAAGAGACACTCTCAGATTTACAGGCTACAGAGCGTATGGTTTGTCTTTTAATCTAGGTGTGTGCTCTGAGTAATTCTGCACCATTATGAATCCTTTAGGGGAAGCAGTTACAGAATTTAAAGTTGGAAAAGTGTATGTGTTTAGGTATGCATTTATATAAGGTTAAATGAATATATATTCATTGCTTTTCATGATATAGCACTGTACAAATATTGTTCTTCTTTCAATGCTCAGTTCAGTTCACTCAGTCTTGTTTGCCTCTTTGTGACATCATAGACTGCAGCATGTCAGGCTTCCCTGTCCATCACCAACTCCCAGAGCTTGCTCAAATTCATGTCCATTGAGTCAGTGATGCTATCCAACCATCTCATCCTCTGCTTCAATGCTGAATAAGCTCTATAAAAGAAGAGGAATGAAATACTAGTCCTTTGAGAAAGGATAATTCTAAGGGAAATTGGTAAATGTTCCTCAATATCTCTCAATTTTGTAATTTCCTGTTAGTGTGTTAGGTTTTAATTATTTGATATTTTTGATAGTTAAATTCACCACCAGCCAACCATACTGAAAATTCTCGTTCATTCTCATTTAGACAATTGTGATATATTTTCCATTAACAAAAATTTGTAGTCAGCATAGGTGTAAATTTAATTTTTGTAAAATAGTGTATTTAAGTAAAATCAAGTTGAGTTACTTATTTTTCAAAACAACTTGATGATAAAAAGTTTCAAAAATATGCTTCCCAGCATTCCTTAAAAGATCAGATAAGTTTTTTTCTAACGATGGTAAATTTTTTTTCATATTTTTCTTCCTCAGCTGAAATGAAAAATTCACTTCCTCTCACCCAAACAAGTGTTATTAAATTGACTTTCAAATTTTAATTATAGCACTATTTATTTGTATATTAACTGAAAATTTTAAACCCCATTTATTTGGAAATAAACTTTATATTTTTCATTTAGATAAAAACTCTTTCCTGATTAAAAAAAAAAAAAAAAAGAGGTATTGGAATAGTCTGTCTCAAAACAAGAACATGATGCTGCCTGGTCAAATATTTAGAAAGAAACAATAGTTAAGTAATTAGATATACATGTCACTATTTAAATTTAAATAGCAAAATTTTCTATGTAATATTTGCTGTCATCTTGTATAATTATGCTTATGTTGATTATATAATAAATTATTCATTGGCCTTATTCATAGTGCCTTTATCATAATTGTTTCCTTTGTTGTATGATTAACTTTAGGAGATTCAAAATAGTTATCCCTATTATTGGAAATCTGGAATAGGAAGAATCTAACAATTTAGGTCAAAAAATGTGATGGCCTAAAACTTACATATAAAATATACACCTTAGTAAAATGTGAAATAAAAGTTCTGGTCTTTTTTTTCTATCTGGAAGTGATACTCATTTTAGTATCTGTAGACATATGAATAATACATATTGGGCATACAAAAATGGAATATATTACTAAAAATTTACTGTAAACTTTATCATCAGTTATTAACTGAAATTAAAATTCAAAGTCTGTTACAGCACATGTCATGGTTTTATTTAAAATTTGTTGTATAAATGATGGGCCCAGTGATTTTCCAATTTACTCTCAGAAGATTTTATTTTCTAAACAAAATCTTACAAGGAACAACAATGATGAATAAAATAAAACATAAAGTATTGTTCAGCTGTTTCTCAAGTAGCAATAGAAAGATGAGGCTCTCTACGCACCTGACTTTTCCTTCACGTTCTGTAGCTATTCGTGAACCGTATCAGGGACCAAGTAGGTCTTCAAGGAATAGAATTCCAAAAATCACTTGCCAGTTTTACTGATGTTATAGTGGCTTATATAAAACTAAGATTCCTAAAGACAACAAATATGGACAAATTATATATTTTTTTTTAAAGTAAATGAAAGCACTAGAAAATGGCACAAAGTGCACAGGACTCTGATGGAATTGGTGCTTCAGAAAATGAACCTCTCTGGGTGAGGTTTGTGTTTACTTTTTTTTTTTTTTCCTGAGCATTACACAATCTAGTATGTTCAGGGGAAACATTAAAGATCAAGCAGAAAACTACGGTATAATTGATTTGAAGTCTAGTGCCAGAGGACAGAGTTTGGGGTTGCCAGATGGCTACAAATTGAGATGAACTCAGAAAAGTAGGCAGTCCAAACATAGAAGCCTGTAAATTTGCATTTAAAGTCCCCTCATATCCTTGGTTGACCTTTTGACTAGCAAGAAAGACTACAAGAAATCCAGCAGGTACAAAAAGTAGAAAGAATATGTTGAATGAGATTTCAGTTGCCAGTCACTGCAGGGGAAACTAGTTTGAAATTTGAAATGTGCTAGGTTAGATGGGTTTCCATTGAAACCAAGAGAGCATGCACTCTCACACAGTTTTTAAAGAATTTTCCTAAAGACCAAGGCCAAAATTCAAACACTTTAACAGAGTATTAAGCCCAGCTTTTACAAGTTAATGGCATTAGTCTGTAATTTAACTAAATGCCAAAAGATAAATGACTACTTCTCAGATGAATATAACAGAATCCAATATCTATATAGTGTGTCATTCACAGTGATTAGTGTATACAGTTTAAAAGGATATTAAATGTACAAAGAATAGGAAAAAACTGATCCATAATTAAGATAAAAGGTGTTCAACATACCCATAACATGAGACCACCTAGATAACAGAATTATCAGACTTGGAGTTTAAAACAGCTAGTACATATGTTCAATGACTGGCTTAAAGGAAATTCTTATTATAGTAAGTGAATCAGAGATCATTCTGTCATTTTTGAGACTGCACCCAAGTAGTGCATTTCAGACTTTTGTTGACTATGAGGGCTACTCCATTTCTTCTAAGGGCTTCATGCCCACAGTAGTAGATATAATGGTCATCTGAATTTAGTTTGCCCATTCTAGTCCATTTAGTTCACTGACTCCTAAAATGTCTATGTTCACTCTTGCCATCTCCTGTTTGACCACCTCCAAAATTTACCTTGATTCATGGACCTAACATTCCAGGTTCCTATGCAGTATTGCTCTTTACAGCCTCGGACTTTACTTCCATCGCCAGTCATATCCACAACTGGGCATTGTTTACACTTTGGTTCTGTCTCTTAATTCTTTCTAGAGCTATTTCTCCACTCTTCTCCAATAGCATATTGGACACCTACCGACCAAGGGAGTTCATCCTTCAGTGTCCTATCTTTTTGCCTTTTCATACTGTTCATGGGGTTCTCAAGGCAAGAATTCGGAAATGGTTTGCCATTGCTTTCTCCAGTGGACCACCTTTTGTCAGAACTCTCCACTTTGACCATCTTGGGTGGCCCTACATGGCATGGCTCATAGTTTCTTTGAATTAGACATGATGTGGTCCATGTGATCAGTTTGATTAGTTTTCTGTGATTGTGGTTTTCATTCTGGCTGGCTTCTGGAAAAGGATAAGAGGTTTATGGAAGCTTCCTGATGGGAAAGGCTAACTGTGGGGGAAACTGGGTCTTGTTCTGATGGGTAGGGCCATGCTGAGTAAATCTCCAATTCAATTTTCTGTCGATGGGTGGGGCTGTGTTCCTTCCCTGTTGTTTGACCTGAGACCAAACTATGGTGGAGGTAATGAAGATAATGGCGACCTCCTTCAAAATGTCCCATGCAGGCACTGCCGCACTCAGTGTCCCTGACCCTGCGGCAGGCCACTGCCAACCCACGCCTCCAGGAGACTCCTGGACACTCACAAACACCACAACCCCTCACTGGTGACTCACTTTTCCCCTTGCCTGTTCACACCCCAGCAACAGAACCTTGTTGAATCAAGTCCCTGGATGGAGCTGCCTGAAGCAGCAGCCCTGCAAGGCAGGTTGAGCTATTTCAAATCCTAAAAGATGATGCTGTTAAAATGCCTCACTCAATATGCTAGCAAATTTGGAAAGTTCAGCAGTGGCCACAGGACTGGAAAAAGTCAGTTTTCATTCCAATCCCAAAGAAGGCCAATGCCAAAAAATTCTCAAATGACTGCACAATTGCACTCATCTCACACACCAGCAAAGGAATGCTCAAAATTCTTCAAGCCAGGCTTCAACAGTACCTGAACCATGAACTTCCAGATGTTCAAGTTGGATTTAGAACAGGCAGAAGAACCAGAGATCAAATTGCCAACATCCGTTGCAGCATCGAAAAAGCAAGAGAATTCCAGAAAAATATCTACTTCTGCTTTATTGACTATGCCAAAGCCTTTGACAGTGTAGATCACAACAAACTGTGGGAAATTATTCAAGTGATGGGAATACCAGTCCATCTTACCAACCTCCTGGGAAATCTGGATGCAGGTCAAAATGGAACAGTTAGAACCGGACATGGAACAACAGACTGGTTCCAAATTTGGAAAAGAGTATATCAAGGCTGTATACTGTCATCCTGATTATTGAATTTATATGCAGAGTACATCATGCAAAATGCCAGGCTGGATGAACCACAAGCTGGAATCAAGATTGCCAGGAGAAATATCAATAACCTCATATACACAGATGACACCACCCTTATGGCAGAAAGTACAGAGGAACTAAAGAGCCTATTGATGAACGTGAAAGAGAAGAGTGAAAAAGTTGTCTTAAAACTTAACTTTCAGAAAACTAAGATCATGGCATCCAGACCCATCATTTCATGGCAAATAGATGGGGAAGCAATGGAAACAGTGACACACTTTCTTTTATTGGGGTCAAAAATCACTGCCTATGGTGACTGCAGCTATGAAATTAAAAGATGCTTGCTCCTTGAAAGCAAAGCCATGCCCAAACTAGACAGCATATTAAAAAGCAGAGACATAGCTTTGCTGACAAATGTCCATCTAGTCAAAGCTATTGTTTTTGCTTACATCCATGTACAGATGTGAGAGTTGAGCTATAAAGAAAACTGAGCGCCGAAGCACTGATGCTTTTGAACTGTGGTCTTCTCTAGAGAAGACTCTTCAGAGTACCTTGGACTACAAGAAGATCCAACCAGTCAATCCTGAAGGAAATCAGTCCTGAATATTCACAGAAGGACTGAAGCTGAAGCTGAAACTCCAATACTTTGGCCACTTGATGTGAAGAACTGACTCATTGGATAAGACCCTGATGCTGGGAAAGATTGAAGGCAAGAGGAGAAGGGGATGACAGAGGCTGAGATGTTTGGATGGCATCACTGACATGGTGAACATGAGTTGGAGCAAGTTCAAGGAGTTTGATGGACAGAGAAGCCTGGCGTGCTATAGTCCATGGGGTCGCAAAGGGGCAGAACGACTGAGCAACTGAACTGAAGTGAATCAGAGAGGAATCTCAGAGAAAGAATGGAAATTACTTTTAAAAGAATCAAATAGAATTTCTATAACTAAAAATTATACTATCTGAAATTTAAGTCCATCACATGATCTTAATATTATATTGGAGATAGTAGAAGGTAATGTTAATAAACGAGGAAAACTCAGTAGCCACTATTTAATATGAAGAACAGAAAGGGAAAAACATTTGAAAATTAAACAAACTGATGTTATAACACAAGATAATATCAATTCACAGTATATTTATACTTGAAGTAAAAGCAGGAGTATGAAGAGACTCAGAAAGATAAATATTTGAAAAATAATTGAAACACTTAAATTTGGTGCAAAACACTAACAAGAAGTTCATCAAATTAGTTCATCAATTCAGAAAATTACACATAGGACAACACAATCAAATTGCTAAAAAGAAAAAAAAAACCAAGATATTTCAGTCAGTAAGAGGTAGAGAAAGGCATAGAATATATAGGGAAACAATTATAAGAGTGTTGGAAATGGCAGATGCCAGAAGATAATAGAACATTATTAAAATGTTGGAGAAAAAAAGCCTACCCTCAGTTCTACAGCCAATGAAAACATCCTTCAAAAGTGAAGGCAAGAGTACTGAGTATAATAGAAGCCCCAGCTCACAACTGGCTCTGGCTTTAGTTCTCCCATCTCTATCCTACCTTCCATCAAGGTGATAGCTACCAACAAGACCTAGGGGAAGGCATGATCCACGCCCACCTTAGATCCAAGCTCTCTCATCAAAGCCACTGGGCACATTCAGACTGCAAAGAAACACTCCCACACAAGGATACCCTTTGAGGTTGAATAGGTAACTGTATCACCTAATTACATAGAGTCAGAGAAATTTAAACAAAATGAGAAGACAAAGGAATTTGTTTCAAATGAAATAACAAGAAAAAAAAAACTGTAAAAGAAACTGGTAAAACAGATGATAATGTACCAAATAAAGAGTTTAAAGCTTTTGTAATAAGAATGCTAACTGAACTTGGAAAAAAAAATAGATGTACACAGTGATAATTTAGCAAGGAACTAGAAAATATTAAAAAAAAGAATAGTCAGAACTGAAGAATAAAATAACTGAAAGGAAAAGCACTCTAGAGGGAATAAATGGAAGACTAAGTGATTTAGAAGACATAAGTGATCTGAAGGATAGAATAATGGAAATCACCCAGTCCAAACAGCAAAATATAAAGCAAACAAGCAAAAATGAGGAAAGTTTAAGGGACCATAGTGTTATAGGGATCCCAAGGAGAAGAGACAAAGGGATGGAAATGTATTTATGAAATTGTGGCTGAAAACTTCCTAAGTCCAAATGAAGAAGGAAATAGATGTCCAGGTACAGGAAACAGAGTCCCAAACAAGATGAACCCAGAGAGACCCACACCAAGAAATATCACGATTAAAATGGCAAAGATTAAAGAAAAAGAAAGAGAGCTAAAGGCAGCAGAGAAAACCAAAGAGGGAATGCAAGGGAACCCCCCATAAGGCTATGAGCTGCTATTTCTGCAAATCTTTGCAGACTAGGAGAAGTGGCATGATATATTTAAAGTGCTGAAAGGGGAGAAAAAAATTACACCTAATATGATCTACCTGCCACAGTTATCCAGAATTGAAGAAAAGATAACAAACTTCTCAGGCAAGCAGTTCACCAATAGTAAAGCATCTTTAAAAAGATGTTACAGATTCTTCACTAAGTGGAAAAGTACAGGCTACAATAAGTAAGAATTTGCAGGAAAGGAAAAATCCCACCAGTAAAGGCAAATATACAGTGAAGACTATGGATTAAACACTTAAATAAGCTATATAAAATTTGAGAGGGAGAAGGAGAGACCATTACTTTTTCTGGACGCTTAGAGATGGGGATGGGGGCAGGGGGGTGGGGGTGTGGAGTCAGGTGTTGTTCCCAGATGAGCTGAGGCTCGGTTCAGGCAGCGACCACAGAGGAGCAGTGGTCCCTCATGTCAGGCCAGAGGAAGAACAGTCAGAGTGTCCACCTGAGTTAACAGCAAGTCATTCTCCTTTCTACTAAAGTCAGACGAAACTGGTCTCTTTGCCTTACTTTCATATTAGACCATGATCTGACATTTTCTTTGAACAGATTTATTCTGATACAACAACGTAAAAGACTACATAAGGTATTTCATCTCATTTTCATTTCCATTTACAAAGTAATTGATTGTAACATTGTGATATAAGGATCCATTTCTCAGGTCATTTTGCTGTAAAGGACATTGTGGCCATGCAGTGTTAAAAAATACTATAGTTTCTTTTCCACAGATTTATAACTGAAAGTAATCCAATGTTTGCCCTCCATGAATTTCACTCTTCAAACAGATAACGAGATTGATTCATTTGCCATACATTCTGTGGAGGATACATTTTGGTAGAATCATACTAACACCTAAATCAAAATAAGAATTATATAGAGTTTTTATATTATGGCAAGGTTATAAAGCCATCTGAATTTTTCTATTAATATTTTTCTTTCTATTAATAGGCAGAGATTTTGAGAAGGAAAATATTGTAAGACCCATGATTTAAAAAAGAAAAAGGAATCAGCTATATTCTATCTACAAAATATGTACTTTAAAAATAAAGATAGATTGAAATGTAAAATAATAAGAGTTCATTCTTTACAAAGATAAAGCTAAATTTGACAGAAAAAGGTGGAAAATAACAAATCCAAAATTGTATTTGGAAATTTCTGCATTCATCTTTGTGTAAATGATTGCTCAAATTAATTAGTTTAACATTACTATCAGCCATTTTGACCCTACCCCTAAATTGTAGAAGAAATATTCTTTTAAGTGCACATGAAATATTTCTTAAAGTAGACAATACATTCAATATACAGTGTTTCATTAAAAAGGATGCTAATCTCATTAAGTATCTTCTTCTACCACAATACAATTAAATAACTTACAATAGGATAAATATAAAATCACACAGAGCTTTCTAAACTAATCTTTCAATACAAATATGAAAGAAGAGTTTTGAATGTATTTGAGGAATGGGATTAACCCTTTTAAAAATCAGATAAACATTCAGGATGTGTATTATATGAGGAAATTTAAAAATATATAATTTTTTTTCAGTTATCTTTTGACACTCTGTTTTTAATAATTTGAGTAGAATAGCCCTTTTAGGTAAATTGGTTATTTGAAAATTCAAACTATAATGAATAGTTTTGAGTTTCTCTTCAGCTACCTGATTGCATGGATTGGGTTGCTGACCACAGTTGAGTTTGCAGTTAACTTTCCTACTTAATATTGTAAGATCCTAGTAGGGCAGGGACAATTTCCCTCTGATATTTAGCACTTAGTTTTGTGGCTTGAAGGTGTTTCATAACTATTTGTAGAATGAATACTGTTATCATTAGTTCAGAAAATGAAACAATAAACACAGGAAGAAATTTAGAACTAAATTTAGATGAGGAAGAACTACAGTAGCCGGAATAAAGGAGGCTTTTGCCATGCCTCTCACTGAGCGAAATAATGGGCTGTAGTCAAGTTCCTTATCCTGTTTGAAATTCCAATCTGCAGCATTTTGGATGGTATTAGAAAAATGTTTATGATAAAATAGGAATATTCACTTTATTTATGTTCTACAGTTCACATTTATAGTCAGGTTTTGGACAGCATCCATGAAATTACACTTTTAGTGTTCACATTTGTTTTTCTTTGTACCATTAGATTCATAGAATAATGTTTTATTTTCCCTGAATTGGATGAGAATCAATGACCTTTAGTAGCAATGGCTACACCAAAACAGGAAAAAGAGGTTTATACCATAAGCCTTTAGGAGAGAGAAATGGGATTAATAGAATGTATAGGATATCATTATCCTATACATTCTATTAATCCCCACTCTCCTTTTACCTCACTTTTCCACTAAATATCTCACTCAAACATGCTCAGCCACTATTTAGCCTGTTTCTCTCAAATTATGCACCAGAAAAATTCTATTTAAGATCTTTATCTCATACTACTTTGTCTTTTCAACAACCACTCTCCTGAGCTTGTATTTATCTGCACCCCACTGTGATCAGATGGAGAACAGCAGAGTTATTAGTGCTGAAACAGAAGCACAAAGAACAAAGCAATTGTCAAGAGTATGTTCATTATAAACAACAAAGCAAATAGCCCAGATATGCACTTTCTCAATTTCTGGACTCTCTTGGTATTCTGCTGAAAATTGCATTAGAAGCAAAAGTTATCTTTTGGGCATATCAAATAAACTGCTTAATCTAATAAAGAATATAGCATATGTTTGCTATGAATGTCTTAATTTTTGCCTAGTAATATGTTTAGGCTCAAGTAAATAAAGTTCATTTAAAATAGAATTATATAACATGATTTTTAATTAACTCAAGTTATTCTGACTATCTCTGGTACTATTATTTTATTGTTTAGCATTAAAAAGAAATATACAAAGCTAGATTATTGCCTACTGAAACACTGTTCAACCTTGGGAAAGTGATTTCAGTTTCTTTAGACACAATTTGTTTATCTTTAAAATGAAACTGTAAGACTGCTATTGGGTATAAAAGTCTGAGTTCATTACTCTGTAGGTGGCAGCTAAGTTATTTGAATTGGAGATATATGCTTATGTTGTCAGTCTGGACCTAAGGAGAAAAAGTAAAAGAATAATATAGTATGTTTGGCATGTAGATGAATAAGGAGAACCAAGTTTATTTTTGTTCTTATTTCTATTACTGTTGTTTGATGTGTTATTGTGACAAATTTGCACCTAAAACAAAATAAACTCAGTTTTCTGGATCCTTCTGAATGAGAAGCCCATGTTGTTATGAGCAGGGAAAGATGGTGTAGATACATAACTGCAGATGATGTCTGCTAATCAGAAGGACTCTTTTTGAAATTCTTAGTGGGAAATATCGGTTATTTGTATTCCTATCATGGCTGTTGATTATTGGTCCTTCTCTAATTAGGAATATACTTATCTTCTATTAATCATATAGATTTTCCATGAGAGCAAAGTGATTTGGAAAGGGAAGTAGATGCCTATAGAAATACAGAACAATGATAACTGTTAACCCACAGACCCAGGACACAAAGTGGATTTGTGCCAATTGCCAATTATTCTAATTATATATTCAGGGTTCTAGCTAATAACTGTTCTCATTTCCATTGACACTAGTGACTCTAGTTCTGTAATAACTTCTCTTTCAGTCATCCATGGCTTAGATAACCATCACCAAAGCCTTCTTTCGGTAAAGGTTTATCTTCTAGCTCTTCCAACAGTGGATCTTCTCTCAATACAACCACTTCTCTGAGTTCAGTATGTTTCTCAACCTTAGCAATATTGGCATTTTGGCCAAATAATTGTGTGAGTGTATGTGTGTGTGTGTGTGTGTGTGTGTGTGTGTGTGTGTGTGTAGATTGTTGTATGTTTTGTAGGATGTTTAACAGCATCCTGAACTCTACCCAGTAGATACCACTAGCACTTCTCTAGCTGTAACAACCATAAATGTCTCCTGACAGTGACAAACCTGGAGAAAGTGTGGGGATAAAATTGTCCCTGGTTGGAGACTACTATGCTGTGGGAATTCTAGACCTGCAAGCTGTGTTAGCATGGGCCATAACCCTATTTTACTTCTACAAATATCCTACTCACAAGTTTGCACTGCACTAATAACAAATGCTGGAGGAATGTGGGTAGAAATTAATTTTGAGGGAGCTAGAACAAATACAGAAGATTCTAACTATAAGTTGGACCAGAATTTATTGATATGGGGGTCCTTAGCAGGAATACAATTCAGTGTGCTAATATATAGAATTTGGAGTTATTTAAATTATTCACTTATCAGTTCTCAGCCTTTTGGCTAAGGCCAAGTGTAAATTATTCACTTACTTAGTTGATTTAAAGAACCCACTGGGAGCCCACTCTAAATAAAACTGAAATCCTAAAATCATGAGACTCAGAGCAACAGACAATTCTCCAGGTGAACCAATCTGAAGTTTGAGCAGCTTTATTCCCAGTTGCTTATGATCTAGTATATTCAAATGAATTTCAAGCCTCTAAGGCAGTTTAGGGTCCTCCCAAAGGACAGAACTCTGGGAAGTTCACCCTGTCTTCCACTTTGTAAGAAACGAGGAGTGACTATGGATTAGAATATGCTTAAAATCAGCAGCAGGGACAAAGGCTTGCCTGGCTGATCAGGGTCTTAGAAGGACAAAGAAGTTCTGGAATAGAGACATGTGAATGTGCATACACAAGTAGGAATGAAGTATGAAATCTGTGTATCACACATCCATATGCATTAGAGAGCATCTATCATAAAAGAGGCACTAAACAACTCAACAGACAAAATTATTCGTCTAGTTGTAGTTAGTCAAGCTTTTCTCATTAACCATTCTGGTGCTGGCACTATGAGCACCTGAGTAAAGCAGCCGTGGAAGTAGAGATAGAGTTTATTCATGGGCCCCAGAAATTAATCTTCTAGAAACAGAGACTAATGTTGAATTGTTTATATAAGACAAGTGTCAAACTGACTACATTGTACCTCTTCTAACATGGAAGGGACAAGCAGAAATTCATGCTGACAGAAACAGACAGATATTCTGGTACAGAATTTTTTCTGGTACAGATATTTTTGTTTGTCTTTCCTGTAGGATTAACTTTTGTGAGACCCCCACATGAATATGACATCAGAACAAGGGTCACACTTTAGAGCAAAAGAAATTTCAGAGTTGGATGATAGGCAATTATCATTTCATACACCACACAATCTGAAGTTTATTGGCCTAACAGATCAGTAGGATAGCATGTTAAAGTCCCGTTAAAGAGGTAATTTGAAGATGACACATTATAATAATGTATGATAATGGGATAATATCTTCTAGGATGCAGAAGAATATGAACCCTTCATAAGTATCTTTACATAGCACTTTACTCCTCATAGAAATAACAATCCAGGAACAAAATGATAGCAGCAAAAATAGTTTCACTTACCATCATTTCCAGTGATCCACTTGGGAGTCTGTGCTATCTGTCCTTGCAATTCTATGCAATAAAGTTTCAGAAATTCTGGTTCTCAAAGTGGGAGAAATTTTCACCTGAATATAGAACAAGAATTCCATTGCATTGTATAATAAATCATAGTGTTAATGATAGCAATAGCAACATGAGTTAAAAACAGATTTCTCAAACACTGTTATATGCAAGACCCTGCCTCAGTTTTGATCCTACTTGGGCAACTATATCCAAGACAGATCAATGTAGGGATATAAAGGACCAGCTATCTCAACTGAAATTTGGACAGACCCAAAGGACCACTCTAACTCCATTTTGATTCACTGAGTGAGGTTTTAAAACAGTGTGTCGCCGCACTGTTTATAATAGCCAGGACATGGAAGCAACCTAGATGTCCAGCAGATGAATGGATAAGAAGGCTGTGGTACATATACACAATGGAATATTACTCAGCCATTAAAAATAATACATTTGAATCTGTTCTAATGAGGTGGATGTAATTGGAGCCTATTATACAAAGTGAAGTAATCCAGAAGGAACACCAATACAGTATACTAGCACATATATATGGAATTTAGAAAGATGGCAATGATAACCCTATATGCGAGACAGCAGAAGAGACACAGATGTATAGAACAATCTTTTGGACTCTATGGGAGAAGGCGAGGGTGGAATGATTTGAGAGAATAGCATTGAAACATGTATATTATCATATGTGAACCAAATTACCAGTCCAGGTTCAATGTGTGAGACAGGGTGCTCAGGGCTGGTGCACTGGGATGACCCAGAGGGATGGGATGGGGAGGGAGGTAGGAGAGGGGTACAGGATGGGGAACACATGTACACCCATGGCTGATTCATGTCAATGTATGGCAAAACCACTACAATACTGTAAAGTAATTAGCCTCCAAGTAAAATAAATAAATTAAAAAACAGTGTGTTAAATTAACTTGAAACATTCAAATATCAGAGTCAGCAATTGAACATAGATGTATATTGCTTTTAGGTCTAAATCCAAATTTCATTACCTACTCTGCAAAAACATAGATGGTCCCTTTAAAGACTTTACTGTTATCCTCTGGCCTGACGTTCAGCTTTGTGGAGGGAGCTGAGAAGATGTTGTCGGTGGGAGTTTTCTAGTGTGCTCTCCTGGAAGATTAGACAGTGACAGCTTCTCCAGTGCTTGCTTCCAACAATAAAGGCAGCTTCTCCAGCACCTAATCCTAACAGTGCATGAAGCAGTCCTAGCGCCCAGATTCTACACTGGGGGTTGTGTATTAACCATGCCTTTTATTTTCTACACTGAATATTTGACATACTGGAATCTTGTTGATTCTGAAGAGACTGCTTCTCCCAGGGTTAGCTGATTTCCAAAGTCAGCAAACAATTCACCTTCAAGAACTTATTTCATATATATATATGAAATATATATATACACACACACATACTAACCAGTCCAGAGCCCATATCCCCAAACATCTTCATCAGTGGCCCACACTCTGGGCCACTATCCCCCTGCTCAAATATCCCCAGGATCAGGTACCAGACAACTCAGGATAGACCCTGTGTCCAGAGCCTGGTGAAATTATTCAAACTAAACAGTCATGAGTTTGCTTACACTGCCTTACCTTTTCCTTCCCATTGAGTCTCTTTCCCATATTTTCCCCTAATTTTTTGCCTCATCACTGATACTGGTACTTTGGCATGCTCTCTCCTCTTGGGATGTGTGAGTAAAATAAACTATCTTTGCAAAGGCAGTAATCGCCTAATCTGTTGGTATTACCAATCCTGAGTAACAAAGCCTATATTTTGAAACCGGTGGCTTCCCCTGCACTAGGCTTCTGCAAACAGTTATCAGCAGCCCTCGGGGACCAGCGGCTTCCCCTGGCATACCCTATGGGTGGTTTCATAATGGAGTGCCTCTGATATGAAATCTCCCCAAGAGAAACTTTCCCCAGATACCAAGATAGTTACTACTGGCAAGTTCTGAAGGACAGATTCCTACAAGATCCACCATAATAACTCCTCTGTCTTCCAATGAGCTGAGATCTCATGCTAGGGGTGGGGGAAAGGAGATTCCTCTTTGGACACCTTACCTCAGCCCTAGGCTACTAACTATTCCTCATATGTTTCATTTCCAAATTCATTAGAGTTCTCTTTCTTACTAGACAATACCTTGTTTTTTCAATCACCTGTTACAGTTAACAAATGTTTACAGTAAACTTTTCTTGCTCACATAACTGTGTGGTTTTATCTCCTAATTGGATTCAGATTTATACAATATTTGATTTGATTCACCTTATAGTAATTATTTAACCAGTTTTCACAAGAGTAATAACAATTGTTGTTGCTTAGTCACTAGGTCATGTTCAACTATTTTGCAATCACATGGACTGTAGCCCACCCACCAGGCTCCTTTGTCCATGGGATTTCCCAGGCAAGAATACTGGGGTGGGTTGCCATTTTCTTCTCCAATAATAACAATACTTTATGAATAAAGAACCACATTTTTATTCCTCCTTCTTTAGATATAACTATTATTTTTTAATTTTACTAAAATTTGTTCTGGACCAAGGAATTTTTCAATCTATGTGTGTGTAGAAAATCAAACATGGAGGAAAAGTAACATGAAATCTTCATGAGTTGTGTGAGGGTGGGATAGCTGAATTAAGGCATGATGCTCCCAGTAATGCAAGCCAAGCAATACATTTTACTAAAGATTTTCTATCACAAAGAACAACCTAATTTTTAAACTATTTTTGACATACATTCTAGTTAACCTAAGATTTAGACAACCTACTGTTTCTATTGAGTAATTCAAAGTTTGCCCTCCAAACATTTAACTTTTAAAACAGATCAATAGGTCAATTAATTTGCCAGGTACTCTATGGAGGATAAATTTTGGTAGAGTCATACTGGTAACATCTAAATCAAAATAGAAATTATATAGGCTTTCTACATCATGGCATGGTTATAAAGTCATCTGACTTTTTCTATTAATTTTCTCCCAAGTGAACACTAGAGAAGCCTGAAGATCTGTGAACAATTTCTACAGGGAAAGTATCAGTTCTTAAACATCTTCTTTCTCCTTTTTTATGGAAGGTTCACAATATCTGTTTAGAATTATTATTCAACTCTATAAAGAAATTAGAAGATAAAGATCAGGGATCAAACTCATGAGTTTTGTGAATTTTCCACAGTATTTTTGCCTTTGACATTGTTTCCCCATAGCCAATTAGGAATAAAAGTCCTTTACACAAACAGGAAAACGAAGGAGTTTATGTAAGCCAGTTACATCAGAATCTGGAAAAAATAGGTGTTAGATGAACTTAAGATTGTTTTTCAATGTCTGAAACAGCAAACTGTTAAATGCTTTGCCCATCAACACAGGTTTCCCCTCCTTACTTCTACCCCCACTACTTCAAGATTTCTTTGTTGTAGCTCAGAATCATTCCACTGGCTTTCATGTATGATTTAAAAAACCTACCATAAAGGAAAAAATTAACCAGAGATAAAAGGGAAATAAGTAGTCTTTGAAAGATAAGATCCCTGAATCTAATTGTAGATTTGCTTCTTACTACACTACTGAAGTTCAGTTCCCTACATTGTACAAGAAATCTTATGATGTCATATTATAAGAACATGATAACACCTTTAAAAGTTATTTTCTCATAATGTAAAAAGAACCTGTTGTTTTTGTTCCATCACCCAGTCATGTTCAACTCTTTGTGACACCATGGACTGCAACACAGCAGGTCTCTGTCCGTCACCATCCCCTGGGGTTTGCCCACATTCGTGTCCATTGCATCAGTAATGCATCCACTCATCTCTTCCTCTGCCACCCTCTTCTCCATCTGCCCTCAATCTTTCCCAGCATCAGGGACTTTTCCAATGAGTTGGCTGTTTGCATCAGGTGACCAATATACTGAAGCTTCAGCTTCAGCATCAGTCCTTTCAATGAATATTCAGGGCTGATTTCCTTTAAGGTTGACTGGTTTGATCTTGCTGTCCAAGGGACTCTCAGGAGTCTTCTCCAACACCACAATTTGAAGGCATCAGTTCTTTGGTCACAACCATATGTGACACTGGGAAGACCATAGTCTTGGCTATACTGACTTATGTTGGCAGAGTGATGTCTCTGCTTTTTTTTTTTATGTCTCTGCTTTTCAACATATATCTGTTTGTCATAGCTTTCCTGTCAAGACGCAATAGTCTTCTGATTTCATGGCTGCAGTCACCATCCACAGTGATTTTATAACCCAAGAAGAGGAAATTTGTCACTGCTTCCACCTTTTCCCCTTCTATTTGCCGTAAAGTGATGAAACATACTCTTAATGAATAGAAATGCTTTTTTCTGGTAATTTCAAATACGTGTTGTCTTAGTCCATTTGGAGGGAATTCCCAGGCTCAGTGGTAAAGAATCTTCCTTCCAATGCAGGAGACACAGGAGATGAAGGTTTGAACCCTGGATTGGGAAGATCCCCTAGAGGAAGAAATGGCAACCCATTACAGTATTCTTGCCTGGAGAATTCCATGGACAGAGGAGTCTGATGGGCTACAGTCCATGGGGTCACAAAGAGACATGACTGAACGCGCACACACACACACACACACACACACACACACACACACACACACACACACACACTAGTCCATTTGGGCTGCTATAACAAAATATCATAGAGTGAGTGGCTTATAAACAACACAAGTTTATTTCTAATAGTTCTAGAGCCTTGGCTGTTCAACATCGGTACACATCCGTGCATGTGGTGTCTTTAAGAGTTCATTTCCTGATTCACAGACAATTGTCTTCTCTCTGTATCTTCACATGGTGAATGGGAAGGGGAAGGGAGGTCTCCAAGGGTTTCTTTTTACAAGTGTGCTAATCCCATTCATGAGTGCTCTGATCTCATGACCTAATAACCACCTAAACACCTACTTCCAGATGCTGCCATCAGACTGGGGGTGAAAACTTAACATATGAATTATGGGGATGGACATAGTCAGTCTGCAGCACATCTGATAGCCTCTTTCAGCACTACCTACCCACTAACAAATTGTAGGTGTGCTTATTGAAAATGAACAGGTTACGGTCATATGCCTTTTACTCAGCCTCAAAAATAAAGCAAACAGAATATTCCTGACCACAGATTCCCATTTTGCTTTCCAACCTTTAATGTATTTTATATTTGTTTAGAATTTATAGTGATTTTCTTTCTTGGCCAATATTTGATTATCATGTCATAGTTACTGTGTTATGGGTGGTTCACAGTTACTACAGTTCCTCCCTTCTGATAAATTTTATTTCCATACACAAGGACCACCCACTGAGGTAATTAGGCAGTTCATTTCTCCAGCTCATTTCTTCTTCATGACTTAAGTGAGCCTTCCTGTTTACTGTCTGAATCCTGGGAATACAGAGAAAAAGCAGGAATTCTCTAATATGTTTACTAAGGAAGCAAAGACATGGATAACTGGGGGTAAGGAGAGGACTGTTTAGAGGCTTTATGAAAGAAGCAAAGAATTCATATCATTTAATACATTTAAATCAGACTAGGCAAAATACTTAAGGATGAAGGCTGGAAAGCAGGTTTGTTGTTGTCTCAAGGGATGAGGAAAAATAATCCAAGTGCTCTCTTCCACTTCTTATTGATGTGATTGAACTACTTTATCCCGGCCTTTTTAGTGACTTTGTTGAAGAAGAAGCCAATTGGTGGCAGTTAGAAGGTTGGCTTTACTACATGGACATCTGCTCTAGGAGCTAAGCCTAGAATTGATTAATTTCAAATATGTCAGCAGCTGTCAAGAGGTAAAAATTTCAAGTCATTTCTAATCTAAGCCAGAAGCAAACCAGTAATATAGAAGTAAAATTGCTTAAGAAACCATGGATACATCAAAATCCTATTACATAAACATTTTAGTCACTTCTTTAGTTCCAACATTGTAATTTAAAAACATTGAGCCAGCCCTAGACTTTAATTAATGGATTATTTATAAAAGACTCTGGTTTGCCATTTTATTGGATATATCATACAGTCTCCAAATGTCAGCACAAACAATGTGCTTTTGTATTGTAACTTAAGTGTTTAATATAAACAAAATAGCATAGCATTTAATGTGCTTTTTAACAATTCCCAAGTGTTTACTCTTACTGTGAATGCTTAAAGCCTACAAATCCTATATTCTTATTCACCAGTTAGTAATGAGTCTTTTTTCTGCATATATCATTTGCCCTTTTTAAAACCCCTCTTTGGCTTCCCTATGCTTTTAGGATGATAAGAAAACTCATTATAAGATATTAACATCAAACTGGGTCTGGCCTGCATCTCTTTCCACAGCCTCGAATTCCAGCACTTTGCCTCCTCTCTTTCCCTTTTTAAACCTTTGTGCTCTTCTTTCAGGTCCAGAACCAGTCCTGTTCCCTTCTACTGCAAGATCTCTAACAATGCTGTATCCTCTGCTGGAATGCTTCTCCCTGCCTTCTTTAACAAATTAATGCCTGTCTGTTCCTGCTCTGAGTTCAGTGCAAGCATTCCCTCAGGGAAATTTCCTTGGGATCCCTCCTTAGGTCAAAGCCCTACTGTAAGCTCTTACAGTGCCTCTTTATCCCCAGTCATATCCACTTGAACTATCTTGGATTATTGCCTTTCTTCCAAACTAGAATCTAAACTCTGAAGAGGTAGGGAGCTGTCTCTTCTTTGTTCACCTTTATATCATTAGCACCTTGAACAGTACACAATGCATCTTTGTTGAATAAATGAATTACAGGGAAGTAATTGAACATCACTAAAAAATCATATAGCACGTGTGAGTAAATTGCAATTGGGTCTAGTATTTACAAGGCTAATCATTGTAGGAAAGTTTAAACCAACATGACCAACATCAGTTTCTCTCACATCATTTGGCTAATGTCCTGTTACTGGTGTGTATGGCAACTGTATTTCCTATATCATGAAATAAAAGTGCTGCGAATTTGCCACACACACAAAAATATCTCACAGGGAAGTAAAATCAATGAACCTAGAGCTACATCTCAGGTGAAACTACCATATCCTCAAAAGAAGAAATAAAATCAGAATAAATAAATAGAAAATAAAATTATATTAATACAATGAAATGAAAATCCTTCATTACTCCTAAGAATATGAAAATTTTATTGAAATGAGGAAGAATATATCTTTTTAAAACTTAAGATAAACTTGGAAATTTTAAATAAGAGAAAAAGGTGAAACACTAAGGAGACTTGGATATATGCAGCAGTGTGTTTAAGAATGTTCATAGATTAGACTGGAAAACTCTGTGTATGTGTGTGTATGTTATGAATTTCACACTGAGCTGTTTGGAAATAATCATAGGAGGAATGTGGGGTTTCTCTATTATTTTTGTTAAAGAAATTGACAATATAAAATCATTTTCATATTGATTAATCTAGAGAACTAGAGAAAAGAGGTAGAATTTGGGGAGGCACAGAGACCATATTTTTTGCAGTAATACAGACAGATAGGCAGGACTATGTTGCCTACAATGAGAATGAGATAGAAAGCAGATATATAAGATATTCTGAAGGCATAATTGGCAGGTTAATCACTTATACATAGTTAGAGGAAAATAAAAGGATCAAAATGATACATGGTTAAAGACCTGTTGAAAGATTTTCTTTATAAACACATCCAAAAACAAGATTCTTTTAGTCTTAGCCTTTCTACTTATTTTCCAACCTTCTCAATGTTTTTAGTTTTGGACTATGCAAACCTCCACTGATATATTTATACCCACATATATACAAGAACACAAACAATTTTTAGGAATGAAAAAAGGTATTTTTGCATTGGTATAAGCACTTTGGACTCAGAATGAATTTGGATCACCGTAGAAATTGGTTATGTAACCAATTTTTTCCATATTATTTCAAATTTTACTGCATAAAAATTCAACAATATAGCATGAGAGGAACAAAGCTTAAATATGGAACTTATTTTTCTACATGTTTCCTTTACAAAGAAAAGTCTTACAGAAAATAAACAAAGCACATCTGTCAAGGGGATTCCCAGGCAGTGCTAGTGGTCACGACCCCACCTGCCAATGCAGGAGGTGTAAGAGACATGGATTCAGTCCCTGGGTTGGGAAGGTCCCCTGGAGAAGAGACATAGATTCAGTCCCTGGGTTGAGAAGGTCCCCTGGAGAAGAACACTCCAGTGTTCTTGCCTGGAGAACCCCATGGATGGAGGAGCCTGGTGAGCTATGGTACATAAAAGGAGCTGGCCATGACTTCTGTAAAAATATCTGCCAATAATAAAGCAATCCAGCAACAAATTTATTAACCAATAATATATATTTTTAATTTTTTAGAATTCCATAATTGTAAATCACATAAATGCTGTATAATGTTGTTTAGTTGAATGGCTTTAAAAATACAGAAATTTCTGTTGTGGCATTTGGGAGGGCTCTGCACTAATTAATTAGAATTTAAATTTTGTAAAGTGTATTTTAACTGTTTGAAACTTGAAATGGGAGACAACATCCACAGCAAATGTATTTTATGTTAAATGGCCACCCTGTAGTACCATTAACACATTAACTTTCTCTTCAGAGTTAACTCATCTTGTGCAGATCTCACACTGTCTCCAGTCATTTTCGTGCGTATACTTGAACTTTTTGTAAATGTTGTTATCAATTAAGAAAGTGAAGTTCAGCACTATGTTTCTTGATTTTTTTAATACAAAATTCAGTCCTGAGCATATTCATTAATGCAAATTAGTACCAGTGATTTTGTTACTCAGGGACATGTACCTGAATCAAACCCTATTAATAAGACCCAGGTACATTGGTCCAGCAGTGAAGTGAACATTTTACTGCATATAAACAGCAATGTCCAAAAAGTGGAAAACCACTGATCTAGTATAATTGCTAGTTTGCCTAAAAAAATAAGAGAGGCTCACAAAAATATAATGGTTTACCTGAGGTCACACAAATTGTGAGGGAACACACAGGCACACACACACACACACACACACAAAATCTGATCCCTAGATCTTTGTTTTTTCCAGTATATGATTGCAGCTTTGAAAATACTAGATTCATCTTTTAATGTGATTATAAAGTTAAAGAGTTCTAGAGGACTATTTGTGAGAGTGACATGCATTTGGAAGTCCTAAGAATTTACATTTTTCATTGATGGGAACTTTTAAAAGTATATATTTGTCATATCTTCATTTTTTTAGTCTTTGGTGTACTTAGGAAACCATGTTATGTAGGTAAAATGAAAATCAGTTGCTTTCCTTGTCTTTTTCTGTAGAACAAGATATCTGGGTGACAGTGGATTTGGCAACTATTAATTGTCATTCCAGGGAATACTGTTTTAGAGCAATTACTTCATGAATACTCCATTCCATCCAAAGAATGTTTCCAAGCCTTCACCAAAGGCCTGTAAAATCTGTCCTGTTATTTGAAATGGCATGTCAACAGCTGTTTCTTTTGAATATGTGAAACTTGCAACTAGATTATGAAGATCCCACTTCAAATTGGTCAATGAACTTTTTAATCTATCAGTTCCACTTGTACATAATGTTTCTCTCACAGAGGCAGTTAACACTGCAGAATTTCATTAAATAGTTCAGACACATTTTGGCTTACTACATTTTAAAGACAGGAGAAGTTTATCTTTTGGTTTCATATTGGAAACCAGTGAGTATTCCAAAAACTGTCAACCATATGATTTCAAGCCATACATTGCATTTTGCTACTAATTCCCATTGGAAAAAAAAAATCTCAATGCTTTATGTTTTCTACTTTGGATATGTAGTAAACAACTTTTTCCCTCTTAGACTTGCATAGAATTTTAGTTTGTTTTTTTATTGTTTTCTTTTGAATTTTAAGTTATGACTCAAATCACATTCTGACCAATTGGAAGTCATTTGCACATAAGTTTGAAGCATAACAATAGGCCTTACAAACATTTCTTTTACATGCAACTTGTTATCCCATCTGTAAACTTTTTTTAAATCTCTGATTTGTCATTAGTAACGCAGCTTGAAGTACATACGTGAATTGTTGGAGCAGAGTGTCCTCTTGTCATAGACTTAAATTTTAATGCATTTTCAAAAGGCCAGATATTCTTTAACTTAACATTTTATCTCATAGATATGTTATATATGTGTATACATTTACTTACATACCCATCATTTTAAGGCATTAAATTTTCTATTGTACTCTTCAAAATTATATTTAGTAGTTATAGAAATATGAAATATAGAAAAGATGTATAGGTGAAAGTTAAAAAAAAAAACAGATTATTGGCAACAATTCCACAGTAAACAAACACTGCGTGCTCAGTTGCTTGGTTGTGTCTGACTCTTTGTAACTGCATGGACTGCAGCCCACCAGGCTCCTTTGACCATAAGATTCTCCTTTGAAGAATACTGGAGTGGGTTACCATTTCTTTCTCTAGAAACAAACACTATTTTAAGTGAAAAATGATCTTAGTTCCTACTCCAGGGGTCTTCCTGACCCTGAGATCAAGTCAGTGTTTCTTGTGTCTCCTGCATGAGGAGGCAGATTCTTTACCACTGCACCACTTGGAAAGTCCCTAAAAAATGATTTACTGGGTAGATAATATATACAGATATATTGCTGAAAAAATAAATTACCCTACATTGAAGTGTGCAAAATCTAATAGAATAGATCTATTATCTGATCTATTTTAAAGTAAGTAGACTACAGAAGGGCTTCCCATGTGGCTCAGTGGGTAGAGAATCCACCTACAATGCAGGAGACACAGACAGATGCCAGTTGGATCCCCAGGTCAGAAAGATCCCCTGAAAGAAGGCATGGTGACCCGTTCCAGTATTCTTGACTGGAGAATTCCATGAACAGAGGAGCCTGGTGGGCTACAGTCCACAGGGTCACAAAGAGCAGACACGACTGAAGTGATTGAGCACAAATGACAAAGATTCAATATATTATAATAAACACTTTAATCAAAACCAGGTACAAATAAATGATACGCAAAATGTAAGCAAGTGATCAAGTGGGATTAGTTTGGATAGTCAAAACACACATGGATGGCTTGTCAGAGGGCAAGTGGGAAGGAAGAAACAAAGTCATGTTTTTATATCCTAAAAAAATGATGAATGAAGAATTGCAACATTATTACACAAACAAGATCATTCAAGGGATGGTACAATACAGCCAGGAGTGCAGAATTCTGGCAATTGCCCCATTATACCATGCACTTTTTCTGCATTCTGTTCATTCATATTTATTTCAATCCCCTACTCATTATTTTCCCCAGAAGTCCTTAGCAAACTTCTCTTCCAAATATTAAGTCAAGAATAACCTCTTCTGTAGAACCCTGTCTAACCCTTCTGGAATACGGGGGGATTGATTTCTCTAAATTTTGACTGGGTCCAATTCTAATCAGTATTCTAAATCACTGGTTCTTTATCTTGGTCATGCACTGGAATCATCTAAGGTGTTTTAAATGTGTTGATGCCTTGATCCAGCCCTCAGAGATGCATATTTAAGTGGTTTAGGAGTACCCTGGGCATCGGGATTTTTTTTTTCTTTAAAAACCCAAAGTGATTCTACAGTTCAACAAAGTTTGAGCACCCCTGGCATGTGTGTTAGCAGTTGTGATATTTGAGTTGTCTGTATAAGGCTTCTCCTATGCCATGTGTGAATCTGTAATTTTATACAGAAGGGACCCCTGTCCTTTGGTGCTGGTTGGGAATGTGAACTGTATGCTGCTAAAGAGCAGAGGTTTTACCATGAGACCAAATGAGTTGGAATTGCAATTCCCTCACTTACTAAGAATGTGCCTTTGGGCAAGTAATTTAATCTCTACAAGCTTCAAATTTCTTGTGAATTTATTGGGATGACTAAATGAAATGTAGTATATTTGTATGTGTATATATATATATAATAAATGTATATATATGTAGTATGTGTATATATGTATATAGTATATACCTATACTATATACATATATATATATAAACATTAACAATAATATACAACACAAAGTTGGCCTATTTTAAACAATTACTGTTGTTATCTACTTACAAATAATTGAGTGTGTTTTATGTGTCATGATGTGTTCTAAGAGATTTAATATATCTCACTAACTTTTAGAAAACACTCTAAAATTCTAAGTAAATTATAAATATTATTTAATATTATTTTACATATGATGGAATTGTGGTACAGAGAGATCAGACAATTTGCACTAGAAACCTGCTGAAGGTCACACATATAGTTCAGAAACAGAACTTAGAAATGAAACCAGTTAGTCTAATTTCTGACCCTGTGACTGATATCATTATTATTTGCTAAAAAGGAATGAAAAGAAAACTATTCATAAAAGTAAATTCTATTTAATTGTATGCGATAAGTCCATGTGAGTGCTGGAAACAAAATATTTTAGAAGTTTACAAGGGAAGAATTATTTATATTTAAGTGGTAAAGAGAAGCTTCATGGAGGAAGTGAAATTTGAGGTATATTCCTTGGTTGCCACCAATGTTGTGCATGGTAGCTCATAAATACACACACACATAACAACTCACTGTAATTAAAATGTGCATAATAGTTACTCATGAGTTCAAGTGTTTTAAGTGAGATACAGCATTTCTTGGAAATATATAAAAAGCAACACTTGAATAAGAATGAATGTAACTATCTTAGAAGTTTTAAATACATTGGAATCGTATAAAAGATAACAGGATGGGAGGGCTCACTGGCAAAGAATCCTACTGCCCATACAGAAGACACACATTTGATCCCTAATCCAGAAAGATCCCACATACTACGGGGACACTGCGCTCATGTGCCACAAATGATGAGCCCAGGAGCTGCAACTACTGAACCCATGTGCCACAGGTACGGAAGCATCCTTGCACTAGAGCCTGTGATCTGCAACAAAGGAAGCCACTGCAGTGAGAAGCCCAAGCACCACAACTAGAGAGTAGCCCCCGTTCACCCAAACTAGAGAAAAGCCCAGGCAGATATGAAGACCAGCACAGTCATATGAAGACCCAGCGCAGCCATAAACAAATAAATAAAATTATTAAAACAAAACAAGAAACTAAACATTACAGGATGGGAATCTACATAATTGTTCAGTTGCTCAGTTATGTCTGACTTTGCGACCTCATGGACTGCGGCAGAGCAGGCTTCCCTCTCCTTCACCATCTCCCAGAGCTTCCTCAAACTCTTGTCCACTGAGTCAGTGATGCCATCCAACCATCTCATCCTCTGTCATTCCCTTCTTCTCCTGCCCCTAACTTTCCCAGCATCAGGGTTTTTTTCTAGTGAGTCAGCTCTTCACATCAGGTGGCCAAAGTATTGGAGTTTCAGCTTCAACATCAATCCTTCCAATCAGTCCATTAAGGACTGATTTCCTTTAGGATGGACTGGATGGATCTCCTTGCAGTCCAAAGGACTCTAAAAGTCTTCCCCAACACCACAGTTCAAAAGCTTCAATTCTTTGGTCCTCAGCCTTCTTTATTGTCCAACTCTCACATCCATACATGACTACTGGAAAAGCCATAGCTTTCACTAGATGGACATTTGTTGGCAAATTAATATCTCTCCTTTGTAATATACTGCTTATGTTTATTATAGCTTTTCTTCCGAGGAGCAAGTGTCTTTTAATTTCATGGCTGCAGTCACTATCTGCAGTGATTTTGGAGCCAGAGAAAATAAAGTCTATCACTGTTTCCATTGTGTCCCCATCTACTTGGCGGGAAATGATGGGACTAGATGCCATGAACTTAGTTTTTTGAAAGTTGAGTTTTATACTGACTTTTTCACTCTTCTCCTTCACCCTCATCAAGAGGCTCTTCAGTACCTCTTCACTTCCTGCCATGAGGGTGGTGTCATCTGCATATCTGAGGTTATTGATATTTCTCCTAGGAATCTTGATTCCAGCTTGTGCTTCATCCAGCCCAGCATTTTGCATGATGTACTCTGCATAGAAGTTAAATAAGCAGGGTAACAATATGCAGCCTTGATGTAATCCTTTCCCAATTTTGAACCAGTCCAGTGTTCCATGACTGGTTCTAACTGTTGTTTATTGTCTTGACCTGCATACAAGTTTCACAAGATAAGAATGAGAATTTATAGTGGAATGAATATTTTAATATTGAGAATAGACACAGATTGTTAGATGACCCTAAACAAAATGTGCCCTCCCCCAGGAATATCATTTTCCTTAATCACAAGTAGATTACTCACCATTATTCAAATATTCACTAGTGGCAGGAAGTAAAGAAGAACTAAAAAGTCTCTTGATGATGGTGAAAGAGGAGAGTGAAAAAGCTGGCTTAAACTCAGCATTCAAAAATCAAAGTTCATGGCATCCAGTCCTAACACTTCATGGCAAATAGATGAGAAAACAATGGAAACAGTGACAGACTTTAGTTCTTGGACTCCAAAATAACTGTGGACAGTGACTGCAGCCATGAATTAAAAGACGCTTTTTCCTTGGACAAAAAGCTATGACAAACATAGACAATGCTTTAAAAAGCAGAGACATTAATTTGATGACAAAGGTCCATATAATCAAAGCTATGTTTTTCCCAGTAATCATGCATGGATGTGAGAGGCGGACCATAAAGAAGGCTGAGCACCCATGAGCTGATGCTTTCAAACTGTGGTGTTGGAGAAGACTCTCCTTGGACTGCAAGGAGATCAAACCAGTCCGTCCTAAAGAAAGTCAGCCCTGAATATTCATGGAAGGACTGATGCCAAAGCTGAAGCTCCAATACTTTGGCCACCTGATGTGAGGAGCTGACTCATTAGAAAAGACCCTCAGACTGGGAAAGATAGAAGGCAGGAGAAGGGGACGACAGGACAAGATGGCTGGATGGCATCACCGACTCATTGGACAAGAGTTTGAGCAAGCTCCTGGAGATGGTGAAGGACAGGGAAGCCTGGTGTGCTGCAGTTCATGGGGTCGCAAAGAGTTGGACACGGTTAAGTGACTGAACAACCATAACAGCAATTCATATAGTTGTTATTTTTTTTAAATCAGAACAAAGGCAAATATGCCCACTGTCACCAGCACTATTAATATTACACTGGAATGTCTAGAAAATATAGTAGGATAAATATTAAAGCAGACAGATTTCGAGATAGATAATCTATGTTTGAATTATTTGTATATTATGTAAAAAAAGGAATTAACCTTATATCTTTTAGAATTAACTTGTCAGAAAAACCGCATTTGTGATAACATCTAAAATCTACATGTTAGGAATAACTTTAATAATAAATACACAGACTATATAAGAAGTACATGTATATGTGTGTGTGTATATATATATACACATGTATGTATATATATATACATACATATATATGTATGTATATATGTGTAAAAGCTAGGTCACTGACTGAAGTCTGATTTTGTAGAGTAATTAGTTTTCTTGATGACTTTATAGATTAGAGATCTCCAAATCACTACCTCAGTGGACTGTTTTTGGTAACAAGACAGAACAGTTTTAGCATATACATTAAAAAAAAAGAAAATATAAAAAAGAATTATATCAGCTGTGCAAGTTCAGTATTAAACTCTAAGACTTAAAATATCAAAGAGGTTGTTCTAAAAAGCAGCATACAGATTAAAAGATAATTATAAAGAACCCGGAAATAAACCTTATAACATATGGGAACATAGTACATAACAAATGATGCCTTGCAAACTGATGATGAGGACATTTATTATTCTACAAATAATATAGGATAAAATCAGTATTTACCTTATACTATAAAACAAATTAAACCATATGTATTTAAATTTCAAATTAAGCCACAAAAGAATAAGAAGAAAATACGGGTAAATATTTAACTGATGATAGTGAGTTAATCCATTTTTCTGACATTTTTGACAATCCTATTATGTTAAACTTAGACTTATTTGAAAATTAAGTGACTGGCTATGAAGCCTCTCTCTTGGGGGGAGAAAGGGAAACATATATATGCATACATAAAACATCTTGCTTATAATTATATTTAATACATAAATATTGGAGAGGGGATAAATGGGTAGAGGATAAAGAAAATTATTAATAGTAAGTTATTTAGACTACTCTTATTCCTTCCCCCAGAAAAATAGATTCTTTTAGGTTATCCCAATGGATTCCTGAATTAAACTTAAGTTTCAGAATCATAGAAGATGAGAAGGTTATGGGTATGAGGTGGCATGGGGTGGAGGGGAGGGGAGTGTAAGTTTAAGGGTATTCTCAGTGTACACTCAGTCATATATATTTTCAGTATACACTCAGTTTAAAAGTAGTCTCTTCTCTTTTTAAATGAGTCCCCTCAACAGCCATCTTCTCCAGAATAGTTCAAAAAGTGGTGCTATAAACTGAATGTTTATGTTCACCCATAATTTATATGATTAATCCTAACTCTCAGTATGATCACTTTAGAAGTTGGGGTTTGGGGAAGTTGATTACATCATGAACATATAGCCCTTATGAATGGTGTTAGAGCCCTTATAAAAGAAGATTCCAGAGAGCTCCTTTTCTTCTTCCCCCATGTGAGGATATAGCTAGAAGACTGCCTGTCTATGAACCAGGAAGCAGGCCCTCACCAGACACCCAGCCCTGCATCTTGGTCTTGAACTTCTCAGCCTCTAGAATGGTGAGAAATAAATGTTTGTTGATCACAAGCCATGTGGTATTTTGTTATAGTAGCTTGAACAAAGACAAGTGATAAGAGGACAATATTATAGAATATGAGTGAGAAAGAGAGATGCTTGTAAACCACTAATGCTGACCCCCTTCTTTGGTTAATTAACACCTCTCTTCCTTCCAACTTGAAACATCATTTCCTCCGCAAAGCATCCCCTAACTTCTTCAAATTATGTTGAGTCCTGTGTTATGGAGTACCACTTTACCTTATGCTTCCTGTAACACTGTTATGCACTTATAATTATTCTCTAGTGCCTGTCTTCTCCACAACACTCCATAGTACCTGAGAACAAGAAATATGTCTCTCTTTTTTAAAAAATCACTTCTCTCTAGAGTCTATTCAATATCCAGCACATTCTAAGTACATGAACGATAGATATTGAATAAATAAGATGGCACAAAAACTTAATCATTAATTTTCATGATTTTGCATAGTTTTTGCTTTATCACTAAAAATCATTTCAACGACTAAGCTAAGCACTGCTCTTGGTACTTAGACTATAATCTCAAAAATGGGGAAAATTCTAAAATCATGTGAAATATATACAATATATAAATCATATCCAGTTTGTCATTGAAATAACTTTAGTGAGTCTTCTAGGTGATAATATATAGCTTTGCTGTCTTTTATAATTCTTCATGCCATGTCATACAAACTGAGTGCCAAACTGTGGGGCCCCCTGGTTCTATCCTGGGAACATCATCTGGGTAGGCACTGGATTAGCAGATATACAAAATCAAAGAAAGTTCCGTGATGTGAGAGACCCTCTGGAATCCAAGGCTAAAGTTTCAAAAGCCTTAGGCATGTTCTGGCAATGATGCACCGTACTCAAAATAGGAAAGACAGAACTGGTTATACTAGAGATTTTAAAAGATAAAGTACTAGAGTTCTGATGACCTTCTGTATTATCAAACTGTTTCTTTTAAAAATATTCTAAAAGGGATTCTCCAAAAGTCTAAAAATATACCTAGAGATTTTTTTTTTTTTGGTAAATGACATTTTTTATTAGCTAGTTTATTATCAGTTAAGTTAAAACTGATTAGACTTGATATTTCTATGATAACTTATTTTAGCATTTTCAGTGTTATAAATGAAATAATAATTAAAGGAAGATAATTTAGTTTTCATCTCTCAGCTGGTAATGAGTGAATATTTGAATCTCCAAAAATTAGCAAATCATTAATCACCCAAGCCAAACACAAACAAGGAAAAACTTCTAGCAATCAATTTATGATTGCTTTCAAAATTATTTTCTAGAATTTGACCCTCAGAATATGTATTAGAATGTAAATAGTTCTATTTCAAATTCTGTAAAATGTAGATTTCATAGTAGTGTCTAGAAAACAGAGTACAAAGCATTATACTTTATCTTTTTATTCCTCTTAAGAAAGTTACCTACTGACTGAAACCATTAACAAGACAAAAAGAAATTCCAGTATGTTTTCAGGTGGATAGTAGGAGACAGAATTCAAATGAAATAAATGATAGAGGAATGCAGCAAATAACTTTGAAACAAGAAATATATATATATATATATATATATATATATATTTGTATCATATACATGTGTTGTGGCAATAAATGATTTCACTGTTTTTTACAGGTTGTTTTTTAAATTGTTTTGATTGAATATAGCTGATTAACAGTGGTGTGTTAGTTCCAGGAGAAAAGCAAAATGATTCAATTAATCATATTATTTTTTAAATTATTTTCCCTTATAGGTTATTGCAAAATATTAAGTATAGTTCCCTGTGCTTTACACTAGGACCTTGCTGTTTATTTTATATATAGTAGTGTGTATGTGTTAATTCCAAACTCCTAGTTTATCCCTCTAGAAAGAGCCCTTGTGTGTGATGATTGCTTAACAGTAGTTCCATTAAACTCTAATGTGCCCAACTCTCTGCTAACTCAAGTAGTGTCCTGGTAAAAGCTTAAGAAACAACTTGAGAAAGAAGACCCTAATCTGTAGTGTATACTTCCATTTTGGCTGATTTAAGACTACCAAAGTGCTGTCAGTGAGCAGTGTTGAAGGGTGGTTATGTTCAATAGCATACTATTAAATAACATTTCACTGTACAAATACAGTTGATGTATTTACAATTTACAATTGATGTATTTACAATTGATATAAATACAATTTACAATTGATGTAAATAGCCCCACAAAAATAAATAATATTATGTAGTAAAAATAATTAGGAAGTGGTGGGTTTAGGGGTTTATTACCTTGCTTTCAATACAATTTAATTGTAAATTTATGTAATTTTATTTTCAGTAATAACGATGTTTGAAAACTGGTTTTACAAAACTGAGACTTTAACAATCAGTTCTGCAAGGCCAGTACCAGTCTATATAGCATGCCATATTTACCAACCACCCATCTTCCCGCCAATTAATGACAACAATGAAAACATTTGGAATCACACACCAAACTAAGAAACCTCTACACAGAAGCCAAAGGGTCACAGAATGAATCTTCCAAAACTTCTATTCAAGGTCACTATCAGAATATCCCATGACAATTTTCTATCCCTTTCTATAAACAATGGCAACAAGACTGGGATCATCTGTCATTTTAGGCCCAGACGTGTCATCAAGTTTGAAACCAGAAACGGTGATACTGGATATAGGAATAAGGATGCAAGCCAAGACCAGACACATCAGATACATTCTCTCTCTCTTCTCTCTCCATTTCCTGAAAACACCTGCTGACAAATTCTAGTCTTGTGAACAGAGCCCAAGATTCAGATTGCTGAATGTTCTAATGATTGGCAGCTAACTGGTAGCAGATTGTTATTTTTTGAGTTAAAATTTTGCTTTGCTTCAGGCACTATGGTAGGTTCATAAAGTAGATGGTCTCATTTAACCCCACTGCCTTTTTAATGTAAGCCTTATATTTCCATTTTTATTAAGAAACCAAAGTTCAAAAAAATTATGTAACTAGTCATCACCCACAGGCCATAAATGGCAAAGTAAGATTTGAGCTCAGGCTTCAAAAACTTTGCTCCTAATGATTTCACTATCCTGCTTAGCATAATTCATGATGATATTTCTTGACAATAATAACTGGCATTTGTTGAATGATACTTATATACTTAGTGCTATTCAGTGCTTTACATGTACTAACTCATTTAATTCTCATGACAAGTAGACTTTTTATTAGCACATTTCCTCAATTCTAAGATATTATTGGTTATAGGGAGTATTGATTTGATAACAGCTTTCAAAGAAAAACAGGAGCATAATATGTATTATTTTAAATGTGGTGTTGATAATACATTTGAACCCCCTCAACATGGGGGTTAGGGACTTCCACTCTCCTTGAAGTGTAAAATTTGAGCATTGACTTTATAGTTGGCCCTTCCTATCTGCAGTTCCACATCTTTGAATTTAATCAACCTCAGTGTCAATAGTACTGTGGTATGCATTTAGTGAAAAAAATCCATGTAAAAATGGACCATTGCAGTTTAAAACCATGTTGTTCAAGCGTCCATGGTACCATTCATCCCAAACTAATAAATATTTTGAGATATAAAGCTTAAGTCAGAGGACCAAGAAAATATGGTCCCTAACCCTGTATTAAGGACACCAAAGGAAGAAAATGTGCTCAAGGAAGCACAAGATATAAGGGAGAATGGGAAACTGAAATTTTAAATTACCTGAAGACCTTGCAGTTTCTCAAAGCTCCCAAATAAACTGGTATTCACTATTCTGACTCCTTCAGTGTATTAAAAAAACAGAGACATTGTACTTTGCTGACAAAGGTCCATATAGTCAAAGCTATGGTTTTTCGAGCAGTCATGTAAGGATGTCAGAGTTGGACCATAAAGAAAACTGAGTGCCAAAAAATTGATGCTTTCAAACTGTCATGCTGGAGAAGACTTTTTAGAGTCCCTTGGACTGCAAGGAGATCAAACCAGTCAATCTTAGAGCAAATGAGGCCTGAATATTCATTGGAAGGACAGATTCTGAAACTGAAACTCCAGTACTTTGGCCACCTGATGCAAAGAATTGACTTATTTGAAAATACCCTGATGCCTGAAGATAGAAGGCAGGAGGAGAAGGGAGTAACAGAGGACGAGATGGTTGTGTGGCATCACCGACTCAATGGACAGAAGTTTGAACAAGCTTCAGGAGATGGTGAAGGACAAGGAAGCCTGGTGTGCTGCAGTCCATGGGGTCGCAAAAAGTTGGACACAACTGTGTGATTGAACAACTTCTTCCTTCTTTTCTACCTTTAAAGACTTAGGTGATTACACTTAGCTCTACTGGATACTTCAGGATAATCCCCCTTTTTTAATTTTATTTTTTAAATAAATTTATTTATTTTAATTGGAGGCTAATTACTTTACAATATTGTAGTGGTTTTTGCCATCCATTGACATGAATCAGCCACGGATGTACATGTGTCCCCCATCCTGAACGCCCCTCCCTCCTCCCTCCCCAACATGTTAGTAACCTTTACTTCATCTGCAAACTTAATTTCCCTTTGCCATATAACTGAACATACCTATAGGCTCCATGAATTAGAACATGGATATCTTGGAGGGTTACTATTCTGCAAACTACAAAAAAGACAAATATGTAGCTGCACTTTGTTTCAAATGAAAAATAAAATCCTAGAGAAGAATTTCAATCAACCTGGCAAGAGCCGCCTCTCTATTCTAGTGATAGCAATGGGATTAGGAGCCAGGCAATATATCATAATTGACAACCCCAAGTAGAATGACATATTTTTGAGTTAGATGAGGAGCAGTTGATTGAGAGAGGAGACAACTTTTCTTAGAAAGAGGGAGACCAAATAGTGGCTGTCTACTATCCTTCCATTTCACCCTAACCTCTTGGTACTGCCTTTTAGGCACCCAAGACTCTAGACACACCATAATACCATCTGGTTCCTCCAACATCTTTTCACTGTTACATACCCTTCATATGTTCTCTCAGATAGTACAGCCTTCTTGTCATTCTCTGCCATACAAATCCTCATTCTTTTAAATATAACTCAAAAGTTACTTCTTCTAGAAGAGAAGTAGATTTCTGGAACTGTCTAGTTCCCAAATGTTCAAACCTCTTACTACTAAATGAAAGTTTTAATAGTCATGTTGTCATGATTCCAAGAGCAAATATTGTTCTTTCTCATTGCTTGAATATTTCAGAAACCCTCTGGACTTAGAAAATTTGTTTGTACATGTCTGTCCTGTTTCTGAATTGTCTGCTGTTTCAAGAGTTACTTCAAGTGCTTTCCAAAAATCCAGGACATTTGGTTTTGCTTTAGAGAAATTTGTGAATGCAAAGTTTACTTTCTAGTTCAAATCTGTCTATGGCACTAATAGACAATAGTGACATTTCCTCTGGGCCATTTTACTTGTTTTTTTTTTTTTTTTTGCAAAGGAAAATTTAATCTTAAAAAGATTTTTTATTAGAAAGGCAATCAGTGAATCAAAAATTAGATTTTACTAAGAATTAGTTTCTAAACTAAATGATTAAATTCCAACATAAAAACCTACAAATGTTATTCTGGCATATGCTTAATCGTGTTTTGTTTTTTTTTACAAGATGAAATTTTGTAAAACTCTTAAACATACTTATTATCAACATCGTTCACTGTTCCAGCATGGACTTCTTAGAAGTCCAGCAGAGACTTCTTAGGACATTACTATGGTCTCAGAAAAGATGCCATCTCATCATAGGCAGGTAAATTTAAAACCAATTCATTGTTCCATCAGGGACTTCTAAGAACATTACTATGTTCTCAGAAAAAAATATGCCATCTCATCATAGGGAGGTAAGTTAGAAAAACAACTCTTATGTTTAAACAAATGCAATGATCTATGAAGTCAATATTTGGTAAAGACAAAATGAATTAAATTATCTAAACAATGGAGAATGTCAAAATGGTGACATATAACATAAAAGTTTGATTTTTAATTACAAATTTTTATCTGTGGGATGAAATACTTCATTTCTTCCCAAGACTAATATTTTAAGCTTTTTTTAAAATGTTAATAGTTATAGGCACTTATAGGGCTTCCCTGATATCTCAGCTGGTAAAGAATTCTCCTGCAATGCAGGAGATACCAGTTTGATTCCTGGGTTGGGAAGTTCCCCTGGAGAAGGGATAGGCTACCCACTCCAGTATTCATGGGTTGTCCTGGTGGCTCAGACAGTAAAGAATCCACCTGCAATGTGGAATACCTGGGTTCAATCCCTGGGTTGGGAAGATCCCCTGGAGGAGGGCATGACAACCAATTCCAGTATTCTTGCCTGGAGAATCCCCATGGACAGAGGAGCCTGGCAGGCTACATGGGGTTGCAAAGAGTCGGACACGACTGAGCGACTAAACACAGCACACAGGCATTTATAATGCTTTTCTGATAACACAATGCTCGGAGTCACATAACTAATTTGCTAGTAATTTCTCTTTTCTTCAGGGAAAAATCATAATAAAACGCCATTAAGTCCTTTGCATTCTCTTTGTAAGAGTGTTCTGTCCTCTTAAATTGCTATCTGGCTGATAGCTGGTAAAGTGCTTCACATATACTTTCAGTCTGTAACTGACACCTCTTTCTTTACTGAAGCTTTAAAAGCTGAAGTTCCTCAGGGCTCCTTCTTTGGCCTTCTTCCTTGACCACTCCACACTTTTCCCAGGGCTTCATTCTCTTCTCCAATTAGTTTATTTTTCCACTGTAGGTAGAAGAGTCTAAAATAGAAATCTGAATCCTATAATGTCATCTGACTCCACTCTACCATTAACCATTTGCCTACTGGTAGATCCATCCAGATGTACTCTCGCTACCTCACGTCAAGTGTATCCAGAAGTAAACACATGATCTCCTCAGAGCCAGCAGGCTCCCTCCTATTGTTCCATTGGCATAGAGTAACTTGGGCTTCCACCTAATTGCTTAAGCCAGGAGGCAAATAATCATCTTTGATACTTCTCTCTCCTTTAAACTTTATGTCCAATCTAGCATCAAGTCTTATAAATTCTATGTCAAATGCATTTCAAGTGTTTTCACTCCTTGTATGCTACCTAGACTCCTCATGTCAACATTATCTAAGTCTGAGCTATGATTCTTTAGCTGGAAAATCTAATTATATATATATATATATATATATATAACTGAATCACTTCGCAGTACATGTGAAACTAACACAACTTTGTAAACCAACTATGAAAGAAAAAAGTGAAAGTGTTAGTTGCTCAGTCATGTTTGACTCTTTGTGACTGCATAGACTCTAACCTGCCAGGCCCCTCTGTCCATGGAATTCTCCAGGCAAGAATACTAGAATGGGTAGCCATTTCCTTCTCCAGAGGATCTTCCTGACCCAGGGGTTGAACCTGGATCTCCTGCATGGTGGACAGATTCTTTACCACCGAAAGGCATATTGATTATATTCCAATATATAATAGAAATTAAATGAAAAAATAAATAAAAACAAAATCACAATGAAATAGTTAACTGATTATTTATAATTTATGTTATCACACATTAGTTCTTTTTTGCCTTTGCTCTCAGAATGTAAACTCCATAGGAGATTATATCTATCTGCTATATCAACTCTATCTAACACTTTCTTTTACACAGAGGAAGAGCATCAATATAAATTTTTTAAAAGATAGTAAATACATGCATATAAAGATACTCTTTAATGTGTTACCCCTTCAAAGGAAATTTTCTTTATTAAGGGAGTAAATATAATGCCTTGGCTTTCTTCTAAAATGATATCCATAATCCACTTTCTTTATCTGCCTACTGTTCTCAGTCCTATTCTAACTCTGTTTGAAAGATAATTAATAGCAAGCTTACTCTCAGGTAGATCTGCAGTTGTTGCTCCATTTAAATAATTTTAAACCCTGATGCTCTTTTGGAACGTCGAAAATGTTTCTTTAGTTAATGCACTGGCCAATACTCAACTAGTAATGGGAAGATCCGCAATGCTCTTTCTTACATGTGCATTCTGCCTCTCTCTCAAAACGAATGTGCTATGCCTCCAGAGATTTCTGCCTAAATGTCACATTCAGTGTTGACAAACAGGTCTTTAAAGAGCTCAGAGTTTAGGGAGGACTATCAAAAAAAAGTAAAAACAGAGCAAAAACAAAAGTTATAATTGGAATACCTTCACAGATCCAAGTACTTCATGGTCTTTCAAAAGACAGCAATCATGTCTTATGGTTAGTACAACAACCTAACACACTTTTGACACTCAGTGTTTTTGTTGGCTTCTGAAGAACAGAGTAGGTAAATAATTATCTCTGTCTGGGAGATTCAGGCAAGATTTCATATCTGTAGTAGCATTCAAGCTAAATCCTAAAACTGACAAAAAGTGGTAGTGTGAGAGAGGAAGTTATTTCAGCTAAAAGGAAGAGCAAATGCAAAGACATAGAGACTTGAAAGGGAACCACACGTTATAACAATGAGTGATTTAGAGCACTCTGAGCTTGGAACCCACCATATGACAAGCAAGGAAAAGGCTGGTTAAGGTCACCCTGGAAAGCTCTTTTACCATGCCAGAGTTTATATTTCATATTCTGGGAAATGGTATGCCATATAAGATTTAAACAGAGAAGTGGAAGGCTCAGGGCTTCCCAGGTGGCACTAGTGGTAAAGAACCCAACTGCCTACGCAGGAGACAGAAAACACTTGGGTTCGATCCCTGGGTGGGGAAGATCCCCTGGAGGAGGGCATGGCAACCTACTCCAGTATTGTTACCTGGAGAATCTCATGGACAGAGGAGCCTGGCGGGCTACAGTCCATAGGGTTAAAGAATCAGACATGACTGAAGCAACTTAGCACACAGGTACGCACGTGGAATACTCATATATATTAAAAAACAAAACACTTGGTGGTATTTTGAAGCATGGACAAAAGGATGAATGGCTACAATTACTGGAACAAGTAGATTTTATCTGTAAATCAAGGGTAAAGTTCAGGAGGGAGCAGTTCTAACAGCTCTAGAACATTTGAGGAGAGATGGAGGTAGGGGATACCAAATGTAGTGCTCAAATTCGAGATAGTTTAGAAGTTAACATCATCCAGCATGTTGATAAAGATAATTAGGGAACAGTGATATGAAGCAGTTATCTTGAGTCTGAAAGAAAATTTGTTCATTTCTATCTTTTGGTTTTTGTGCGGATATGCCTGTTAGGAAAATAGGGGAGAAAGGAAGAGTTATTGGTGCATTCTATCTACAATTCACTGTCTCCAACATCTTTTTATTACATTTTATAGTTTATGACTGTCTTTCCAGATTGGCAGTATCAATTTTCTTTTGGAGGCTTTCCTGGGATAAAGGTAGAACATTGGTTCCAGGGAGAGAATATAGTATTTTCAGAACTTAACTAATACACTTTATATATGAATCATAATGTTCTTTCTTAAATCAGCAAATGTTCATTCAGTAACTCTTTTGAATCAATTTGTTTAATAATCAAAATCAGCAAACATTTATTTACTGATTATATTATCTGAGTAAATACTCAATGCCCCAAAAGGGAAAAAGGAAAGAAATAGCATAATCCCTCCCCTAGAAAAGGGTGTTTTTCATATTTTCAAAGTAAAATTAACTACCTAGAGTTATTCTACTCCCCAGCTCTCCAAGCCAATCTATTAACCACTACTTGCTCATAGGAAGGAAGTGGTTCCATTTAGGGCTAGCAGCCAAGAATTTTGCATTCCATTCTATTCATTGCTTCAGTAACTGATTTATTGAGTAATATTCAGTACCTATTCTGCAAACTTTCCTTCTATCCTCTGGAGTGGGCATGGCACTGGAAATGCCACCAGTGTGGACATGGCCTAGGGCATGACAGAGAAATGGGTGGAGACTAGAAACACATCTCTGACACATTTCGGGAATGTCCCTAGAGATGGCTCATTACTGAGTAGTTGAGCAGAGACATGACTCAGCCAGAGTTTCTGCAACAGGCTGTCTGAAGCAGCTATGAGAGTCTTGGCAAGAGTCCTGGATCAGGCAGTGTTTCTTGGATGTAGAAGAGAAAACTGAGACTTTTATTCAGAATCAGAGTTCTTTAATAACAATCTGATTATAAAAACTTACTTTTTGTCAGCTCTACAGTATTAAGAAGTCTTCTGCTTACAATAACTTACTCAAATATCATCAATTTATTTGAAACACATTGGAAACAATTATTTAATCAGTGGACTTTCGAATTCCTCTTTAGAATGGATTCATTAGAAAAATACCTTGATTTTTTGCAGTTGAAAAGCGAGTTATCTCTGTTGGCAAAGAGGTAACTAAAGGATATATAAACTTGTTTCCTAAACAGTAAACACTAACTTGTAGAGGCGGGGAAAGGGAGAGGAAAGAGAAGAGAGAAAAGGAAAGTGACCAAACAGCACAGCAGAGAGAATGAAGGAAGTATGTCATAAATGACACTTGTCTATCAATTGTCACTGTATTGTGATATCAACTGTATCAATTGTCATTGTATAAAATGACATTGTATCAATGTCATTGTGTCAACTGTCGAGGATATCAGTTGTATAAATTTTTCTTGTAAGTGATATGATATGCCAGAGAATATGTATTTTGCATTGGGGTTTTGATGGTTTGATATTTATTTTATGATTGTGTTCACAGTCTCTCATGTGAAGAAGTTAAAAAATGTGTCTCTCAGTTGTGTATCATGGTATTATTCAGTGCCTGGTTCTGACAGAAACTGGACAGTTAAGGCCAAGTACAGTCATTCTGTTTTATTGGGCAATAGCTGCATGATCTTCAGTATGTAGGAATTTGTATGTCAAGGCTCATGTGGCAATTTCTTTATGGCACTGAAATAAAACAGTAATTGGCTTTGCTGTGGCCTTTCTGCCTATCCCTAGTATACTCCATATAACAGTGAATTCCTATTCATGAATCAAAAGATGATCAGTTTCTAGCTGTAAAATTAAATTTAGCTCCCTATGAAAGTTCCAGCTGTCCCTAAGTAAAGGAGTCATCATTTTCCTCAAGCTAAAAATTCCAGTTCTGCCTAAGACAAAGCCTTGAGATGGGAGTTCCCAAGAGGCTGCTTTTGGTCCAGGGACCTCTTATTAGAGTGCCAATGAATTTCCACACACATAAACAAACTCAGTTTTTTGTGTGTGCGTGTGATAAAGACAAAAGATTCTCAGGGGAGATGATCCTAGAACTCCTGGTTCCAGAACAATTGCTCACAGCTAGCTTGAGTGTTCCTGGTTTCTTAACCAGGGCCTAGTAGCGTGGTAGGGGATTTCCCTGGCGGCTCGGCTGGTTAAGAATCCACTTGCCATTCAGGAGACCATGGTTCGATTCCTGGGTCAGGAAGATCCACTGGAGAATAGATAGGCTCCCCATTCTAATATCCTTGGCCTTCCCTGGTGGCTCAGATGGTAAAGAATCCGCCTGCAGTGTGGGAGACCTGGGTTCTATCTCTGGGTTGGGAAGATCTCCTGGAGGAGGGCGTGACAACCCACTCCAGTATTTTGCCTGGAGAATCCAATGGACAGAAGAGCCTGGCAGGCTACAGTCCATGAAGTCAGAAAGAGTCAGATACGACCGAGCAACTAAGCCCAGCAGAGTAGAGTAGTGACAGCAACAGAAGACAGTAAGCAGACAGTGAATTTTAGGATAGAGTTGACTCAATACCTGAGAAGTATGTAGTCTTCAGTGTGGGGGCTCTTCACACATTCGTTTGGATCCTTTTTACTTTTTCTGTGTGGAAGTGGTGGGGTGTTAATAATTTCTGTGTATTCAACAGCCTATCTTCTACCTCCTTCACAATGACAGGAGATTATTGACAGATGCTATGAAAACCAGCTTTCTTGCCTTCAGTCGGGGCACCTCTAAGGCATAATGCATATAACTCCAGAGCTCCCCGCGTGATCAGGCTTACATTACCTCCTGCAGGACTTATGCCTTAGACTGAGTCTGCACTGTTGCTTGGCTTCCTTCCCTTCTCTCTCCTGCTTCTTCCAACTCTTTAACTAGTATCCCTCATGGTCATTTCCTTAATAAATCAGTTACACATATGTCCTTGGCTCATGGTCTGCTTCTTTGGAACTTGACCAAAACAGAGAGAGAGGTGAGTGAAAAGGAAGAGACAGGGAGGATAGGAATCTCCAAGTACAAAATAGCAAAATATATTACTAGAAGAAGGATAGGAGAGAACAGGATAATCTGAGAAAAAAGAGTAGAAGTCGGGTGAAAGAAAGGATCAGAATGCAAGGTACTGTGGTCTGGGACCAGACTTTCTGGGACTTTCATTTAGGGATCCTGAAACATGGTGGTTAAATACAAAATCCTGAACTCATGCTGACTGCGGATAAAGTTCCAACTTTGCCACTTCATAAGTGTTACCATTGGCAAGGTATTTTATTCTCCAAGCCTCTCCTTTTCCATCTACAAAACATATCTGAGATGTTAACCCTTAAAAATACTTTTACATATGGAAAGAAACTTTATACCTAAAGGTATTTGTTGCAACCTAATTTAGAGATATGGTTTCCAACTAGAGGCGATTTGCCCATATCTGTACACACTATTGTATTCACAGCTTGGAGATGGAGAAGCCACTAGTTACTAGTGCGTAAAGATCAAGGTTGCAGCTATAAAATTCTACAGTACAAGAGATAGTATCCTACCCTCTTAGCCAATAAAGGATTATTTGGGCCAAAATGTCAATATTGAATATTGCCAAGGTTGAGAAACTTTAATCTAGGCCAAAAAAAAAAAAAAGGAAATGAAACTAAATAATTTTTGAAACAACAATAAGTGAATTATGATGTATATCTTAGGTGAAATAGTGTATATGAAAATACATTGTTTTTTAAAAATATCATTACCTCCTTTGATGAGATTATAATAACAAAAAATGCTGAGAGTCTGTAAATATAGGTTCATTGATTCATTCAAGTCATAGTCTTTGAGAGTGACTCTATGCCAGGCTTTGGACTAAGTAATTGTTGTAAAGGAGACAAATGTATTACTTTCATGAATTTGCATTCTAGTAAAATGTCTAAAAAGGACTATAGAAAGAAAGAAATGGAAAAAAGGGAGAGAGGGAAGGAAGAAAGGGAGAAATGAAGAAAGAAACATAAAAAATTATGGAAATTTTAATAATAACAAATAAGAATATAAAGTAAAATATCTGAGTCATTTTAAAAATTAATAATTAAAATATGATAAATAAATGAACAAGAAACAAATCTCTGAAAAACTGACATTTCTTTTTTTTTTCCATTTATTTTTATTAGTTGGAGGCTAATTAGTTTACAATATTGTAGTGGTTTTTGCCATACATTGACATGAATCAGCCATGGATTTACATGTATTCCCCATCTCGATCCCCACCACCACCTCCCTCCCCAACCCATCCCTTTGTGTCTTATTTTAACTGAGATCTCAGTGACTGAAAGTTGGGAACTATGCAAGGATGAAGGACAAAGCATTCTCAGCAGAGGGACCCATTTCACTGAAGACCCTAAAGTGAGAGCAATGTCAGCAGTTTTGCAGAACATAAGCATGAAGCACCAAAGAACAGTGTGGCCAACAATACAGACCATGAAGATAGATGGACTTGACTTTGATTTCTTGTTCTGTGATATATGAAAAGAGATGTTCACTCTCTCAAAGACTGTTCCTTCAGTATTGCTCCCCTTTCTGTAATTGGCAATAAGAAAATTTTTCAGAGTGATTGTGAAAATTAAATTATATGATATGTAAAGTGCTAAGCATTATATCATTTATAGTAAAGTACTCAGTGTGTGTGTGTGTGTGTATGTGTTCAGTCACTCAGTCATGTCTGAATCTTTGAAATGCCATGAACTGTAGTCTGCCAGACTCCTCTGTCCATGGGATTTTCCTAGCAGGAATACTGGAGTGGGTTGTCATTTCCTCCTCCAGGGGTTGCGGTTTTAATTGAAAAACAAAATCAAGATTTAAATATATACATAGCCTTTGACATATTAATGCATTTATTTCAGTTCTCTGGGCTGATGGAGAGCAAATATCTTTTTCACTGGGATATGGGAATATGGTGGAAGCAAAATATCTGTTGATAATTTAACTTTACATGCAAAAATAAAGGTGACCAGGCTTTTACAATAAGTAGTTCAGAGACTGGGCAGCCCATAAGGAAACTTTTAAATACCTCCAGTGGAGAAAGACAAGGTGGTGTAGCCCTTACTGAAATGGCCGTACATTAGACAGAGGCTGTTCCTGACACTGGAAATGTCGTCAAGTGGAATTTCAGCTCAAATGTACTGATCCAAAATTGGCTCATCAATATTCTTTTTATGCCATAATTGAAAATTACTATCTCATTTTAACAGTAATTCACCATTTGTGTAAAAGCCATTTACAAATATTATTTCAATCACATGGACAAAATAAATGAATCACAAGTGAATGTACCAGCTTCCCTTAACACGGTTTAATTGAATAAAGGATATAGGCCTAATGGTTTACAGAAAGTCACACACAAATAAGTTCAGGGTCAAGATCCACTTATAATCCATTAAAATGTCATTGAAATCATAGCCCTGCTCTACATGAGAAGGTAATTGTACCGGCTAGTGATTTTAAAAAATGTTGTTATAAGGAGATGTAGAGAACTACATAGTCTTCAAGATTAGAGAATGCATGATAAATCTTATATGAATGTGTTTAGTACTTGCATTCTTATTTGTTAATTTAACAAATTATAAAGCATAGTATATAATAAGGCTATATTTAAGGTCACATGTGGAATTAAATAGGAAGACTTATGTGGACAAATTCCAAGATATGTTTTCCTTTCATATTTCATATTTCTGTGAATTCTTTAAAAGTGTTGAAAAATAGTTTGGTTATACTATTGAGATGTTATCTAAAATTATGGAAACAATCTCTAATGGAGAGTTTATGTATAAAATTAAAATAAAATCAATTTAGAAGAAAGCTCAGAGATTTTTTTTTTTTAATTCAGTAGGTGAGGATCTGGGGCCAAGAGTTAAATGAGAGAAGATAGTCTTCTTTATACCACATATACTATATTTCAAAATAGACGGTTCAAAGTTGAGAAAGGAGTACATCAAGGCTGTATATTGTCACCCTGCTTATTTAACTTATATGCAGAGTACATCATGCAAATACTGGACTGCATGAAGCACAAGCTGGAATCAAGATTGCCAGGAGAAATACCAATAACCTCAGATATGCAGATGACACCACCCTGATGGCAGAAAGTGAAGAAGAATGAAAAAGCCTCTTGATGAAAGTGAAAGAGGAGAGTGAAAAAGCTGATTTAACACTCAACATTCAAAAACTAAGATCATGGCTTCTAGTCCCATCACTTCATGGCAAAAAGATGAGGAAAAAATGGAAACAGTGACATTTTATTTTCTTGGGTTTCAAAATCACTGCAGATTGTGACTGCAGTCATGAAATTAAAAGATACTTGCTCCTTGGAAGAAAAGCTATGATGAACATAGACAGTGTATTTAAAAGCAGAGACATCAAGTTGCTGACAAAGGTGCATCTAGTCAAAGTTATTGTTTTTCCAGTAGTCATGTATGGATGTGAGAGTTGGACCATAGAGAAGGCTGAATGCTGAAGAATTTATGCTTTTGAACTGTGGTGCTGGAGAACACTCTTGAGAGTATAGTGGGCAGCAAGAAGATCCAACTGGTCAATCCTAATGGAAATCAACCCTGAATATTCACTGGAAGAAATGATGCTGAAGATGAAGTTCCAATACTTGGCCACCTGATGGGAAGAGCTGACTCACTGGAAAGATCCTGAGCCTGGGAAAGTTTAAAGGCAGGAAGAGAAGGGGATAACAGATAATGAGATGGTTGGATGGCATCATCGATTCAATGGACATGAGTTTGGGCAAACTCCAGGAGACAGTGAAGGACAGAGAGACCTGGCGTGCTGCAGTCCATGGGTTCGCAAAGAGTAGAACATGACTGAGTGACTGAGCAACAAGTAGCTTATATATTAAGCCCTTAAAGCAACCAGCATCTAATAATAAGCAAGGCCTACAGAAAGCTATTTTATGAGCCTTCCATTTTTCTTAGTAAATTTTGCCAGTGTGGAATAATTTTCACCAGTGTTGAGGTGAGATGGAAGAACAGTAATTCCAAACAGAAAGCAAGTTGGGAGAAGGGAAACTTTGTTTACAATGGCGGATGGGCTGTTTTTATTTATATTATTCCCCACAGAACTTTATCTTAAAATTGATATATAACAACAAAGCGATCAGAATGGGGCGCTACCCAGAAGCTTTTGACACACTTCTAGAAGACAGAAAGCAGATGATAAAGTGGTACTATTGCAGAAGGATAGAAAAATCTGTGGCCTAAAGAATATGAGGAAAAAGTAACAGTGAGTAGGAAAGAGTCAATATATGCTACAAACCTACCGGATGTTTTGGAACCGGATTTTCCAGTTACCATAAAAGGTAATGAGTAATTTATGGCAGGTGGATGGAATAGTTAATCTACTCTATTTCTCACAGTTGAATACAGAACACTTGACAGTTATCTTTTTAACTATGAGATCAAAAATTAACCTTTTAAAGTTTTTACACATGTGAAAGTAGCCACCTTATAATGAGACCATCTATATTCTGATTTAAGGACTCAAATATGTAACAATTCAGCTTCTGACCTTATCCTAAGCTGGCTGACAATGAGGAAATACCTCACACATAAGAAAAACTCATAGTCATGAGTATACATAAATGGATAACCAAAGTTGACAGGAAAGTTTAGAAAAGTATGAACTATAAGAAAGCCAAGTGAACAGATGAATAAATGACCCTAAGGAAATGGATAATTAACAAAAGAGAATAAAACATCCAAGAATTTAATAGGGTCATTAGATTTTTATAAACAATATACTGCTTTCATAATATAAGATTGTATGACAAAGAAGTAGTCAGAGAACAGAAGGTATTACTTAGCAGTTAATAATTTATTGCAGTTAAAATAATTAATTAAGAAGCTTAATAGATAAAGTCAAAGAAACTTCTCAAGAAGATAAAAGACAGAGAAGATCAATCCTTGGGACTGAACATCAAACTAGTAAAAATCTCTAAAAAGCATAAAGAGAGAATACACAAGGAACAGGATTAAAAAGAAATTAACAGATACTTCTGAAAGATATAGGTGTAAGCCTACAGATTGGGAGGACTAAGTAATTGCTTAGCAGAGTATGTGAAAAAGATACCCATTTAGAAAGTATTATAGAAACTCAGTATAGCAAGGATAAAAAGGAGTTCTTAAAAAGTCAAACTGCTTAAACTACAAAGAAATAATACGCCAACTACCATCAGACTTCTTAACAGCAAAAGAGTGAATTCTGGAATAAAGTGATATATGCCTTCAAAGTTGGTCAGTCTTCATCCTGGACCACATGGAGAGAATGGTGACCAGAATAAAGTCACTGCCACACAATTAAGCTATTAGGAGGTTACCTTCCACATAGCCCTTTTTTAGGCGGTTCCTTAAGTGTGAGTTCCAGAAAAAAAGAGAAATAAATGAACAAACTAACATCAAAAATATGAAGACAGACATATGCAATATACAAAATAAAGAATTCAATCATCAAGTCATATAGATATGGACCAAAATGTTTTATAGATAAATCAGCCCTTGTTGGAGAAGAAGAACAAGTTAGAGAAGGAAATTAGTTCATGAGGTAAAAAAGAAGATTTCATAGGTTTGTTATTTTGAGAGTTTTAAAGAACAGAAAATGTAAAAGTTACAAAAAAGAAAGTCACCTTAAACTACAGGAAAAATATAAATGATGGTATGAAAAAATGAATGAAACTAGGTAGAAAAGAAAATGTTATCACAGTATGATAGTTCCATGGTAAACACTATTTAGATGAAAATGAATTTTAAAAAAAATACCTCATATTGCCTTTCAATTTTAAAACTAAACTATAGGTAGAGACCAGAAGGGGCACTTATTGCTATGGAACAGAATATATTGTAACCAGCCTTGACTATAAATAAGAAAATGCTCAAGTGACTGAAGAGAGGAAGTTGGAGAGGAGCTGGAGGAGAGGCTGTGGGTGGTAATAACATAGGAATCTTAAATAGTGATTCAGGAGATAATGGCTATTGTTGATGGAATAAGGAGTGAAAGTGTAAGAATACAGTTTATAATAAAAATAAAACTAAAAGAGTAACAAAAAGTGATAGCAATTTCTCTTTTACAGGGATAGAAGATTGAAAGTAAATTAAATATTGTGTGAGATCTCTGCTTCCACCAATCAGTCATTCCATGAACACGAAAGATAATCTCTAAAATTAAGAAATATTAACATAGGCCTTTATACATGTTTAAAATGGGACTAAAGAAAGAGAGTTCTTGGCCAGAGAATTGTTAAGTCCATCTCTACTATTTTTCTTTCAAAATTGGTACTACTTTTTAAAAAATAAATGTTCTATTTTGTAATAACTTTAGATTTACAGAAAAGGGGCAGAAAGAGTACAGAGTTTATATGCACTTGCTCAGTTTCTCCCATTAATAATGTATATTACCATGATACATTTACCAAAACTAGAAAACTGATATCAGTACATTGCTATTAAATCTAGACTTTATTTGGATTCCACCAAGATTTTCATGAACATCCTCTTTACACTCCAGATCCAGGGTAGCACATTGCGTTTAGTTGTCAGGCCTCCCCATTCTTCTTTGGTTTGTGGCATTTTCTCTGTCTCTCTTTGTTCTTATAACTTTGACAATCTTTAGAGAGTACTGGTCAGGTATTCTGCGTAAAGTCTTCTCATCTTGGTTTGTTTGTTGTTTAATGACAATTAGACTGAGGCTAAAGGTTTTAGAAAGAATACAACAGAGATGAAGTGTCCTTGTCTTCACATCATATCAGAAGTACGCGCTATCTAGATTACATCATTCATGGCATTATTTGTTTTTAGTTAAGGTAGTGTTTTCTACGTTTCTCCACTGTACACTCACTATTTCTCCTTTTGATGTTCTGTTCTTTGAAAGTAAACTGTTAGGTCTAGTCCAGCCTTGACTGAGGATAGGTACAGGAATTACTGTTTACCTCTCATAGCATGGAGTATCTACATGTATTATTTGGAATTCTTCTGGGAAGAAACATTTATTTATTTATTCAGTCACTTATTTACATCAGTATGAACTCATGTATGCTTATTTTATAGTTTAGGTTATAACCCAGTATGATGCTATTTGGACTTCCTAGGTGGCACTAGAATCTGCCTGCCTATGCAGGAGATGTGGGTTCAATTCCTGGATCAGGAAGATCTTGAGTAGGAACTGATACCTCACTCCAGTATTCTTGCCTGGAAAATTCCATGGGCAGAGGAGCCTGGTAGGCTATCGTCCATGTGGCCACAAAGAGTGGGACATGACTGGATGACTGAATACACACACACGATGTTATTTATTTTATTGCTCAAATTATTCCAGTTTTGGCCATTCGGAACTCTTAAGTTAGTCATATCTCTTTGAAGTATCTCCATCCTTTCTTTTTTTAACATTTCCTTTTCTTTGGCACTATAAGATGATCTGGGTTTATCTTTTTTATTTTTTTACCCTGATCCTAGAATCAGTTATTTTCTCTAAGGATCCATGGTACCTTTTTTTTGGAAAACAATATTTTGAAGCCAAGATCTAGGTACTGGATGTGCTTGTTGTTACTGTGTGTTATTGCTTATCAATGTATATAGCTAGATGATACACACACACACACACACACACACACACACATATACTATCCATAACCCTTGAGGATATATGCATTAGGGTTCTCCAGAAAAGTAGAACCAGTAGGGTGTGCGTATTATAGAAAGAGATTTACTTTAAAGAATTGGCTCATGCAGTTAGTGTGGACTGACAAATACAAAATCTGCAAGATGGCCCAGCAGGTAGGAGACTCAGGGAAGAACCAGTGTTGCAGTTTACTAGCAGTGGTCATCTGCTGCAGAATTCTTTCTTGCTCAAAGGATGACAGTCTTTTTGTCCTATCCAGGCTTTCAACTGATTGGATGAATCCCACCCATTTTATGGAGAGCAATCAACTTTACTCACAGTCCACTGATTTAAATATTAATTTCATCCAAAAACATTCTCAGAGAAACATCCAGAATAATATCTGGCCAAATATCTAAGCACAGTGGTCCAGTCACATTGACCTATAAAGTTAGCCATCTTGCATATGTATCTATAACTGCTTCTGTTTCCATACATATTTATACGTATTTATATGACTGGCGTGTTACCGTCAATGGGGCTGCAAAGAGTCGGACAAGACTTAGCTACTGAACAACAACAATAAATATAAGTTCGTTGTAATAGTTCTCTTATCCAGTCTCAATGCTATTTTTGTAAATATGTCTTAATTTTTTAGCTAAATATTTAAGACATGAAACATCTTGACTTTCATTGATAAATATAGAATTGAGAATTTTATGTTACATGTAATTAGAAAATGTTTGAAATTAGTCAAGCAGGGAAATAATCAATGACTCCTAATACATGTTCAGTTCAGTTCAGTCCAGTCGCTCAGTCATGTCCAACTCTTTGCGACCCCATGAAACGCAGCACACCAGGCCTCCCTGTCCATCACCAACTCCCGGAGTCTACCCAAACCCATGTCCATTGGGTCGGTGATGCCATCCAACCACCTCATCCTCTGTCATCCCCTTCTCCTCCTGCCTTCAATCTTTCCCAGATGATGTCCAAAAGGATGTAGCAGGGCCAAACAGTGATGACCTAAGGGAGTGGAAAGGAACGTAGATTCCTGAGTACTACATTCTGTTTCACCTGTGTTTCATTCAGATTTAATCCCTTGCTTAGCTTTCCTTGTTTTTAAATCTTAGGAGTATAAGGTAAGATATGCTGAATGAAACACGCTGTAAATGCTAATAGAGCTATACCTTGCAAAATGCAAACTTACCTCATACAGCTCTCTGTTAGAAAGTATCCCCATTTCCCTCGACTTCCAACCTTCTTTGGCATTGTGCACAGCAAAACTTTTGTTTCCTTAGAGACATCCATATTTTATAGCAGACAGGGAGATTTTGTACCTGACTGTAACAGTGTTAAACAAACATTTCCAGAAATGCTTTTATACTAGTGGAGGGCCTTCTTTGGGTTAAACTATTATATAAATTGACAAGTTGAGTAAAATATGGATCATCTATGTGACTCGATTAATTACCAGGTTGCAGTCTGAGAAAAGTAGATTTATACTTAAATCTATGCCATTCTGTGATTTTGTATCGTAACGTAAAAATACTGAAACTGAGCAATGAATAGATTTTTTTCTCTAAGTATAAATATGAGGAAAATGCTAAACATTAAAGGTAAAGTACATTTGTTTGCCCTTCAATATCTGAGAAAATAAAATCATAATACAGGCAAAATCTTCACTGAGTACTAGCCAGTGATTTGTTGACGCAGCCAGTGTTTAAAATATTGCCAAAGGCTACTTTCTCTCCTATAAGTAAATTATTGTGTTTCAATTTGCAGATACTCTCATCAAGTTTGGTTTCACTCAAATAATAATCCTAAAAAAATTTTTAAAAATCTGATAAGGGAGGAAATGCAAAAAAAAAAAAAATAATAATGGAATATTTTGGAGTTAGAGTGCCTTAAATGAGAATGAAAGACTCTAAGAATCAAACATTCATATTTTGTATAAAAGTGATATACAACCAAATCATACCCTAGGATATGTATGTGCATATAATGTTAAAGTATATAAAGAACATAAATTCCATGGAGAAACAATATACTGTGACCAAGAGCTTATGCACACTCAAAAGACTTAAAGTGAAAGTGAAAGTGTCTCAGTCGTGTCTGACTCTTTGCGACCCCAAGGATAGTCCATGGAATTCTCCAGACCAGAATACTGGAGTAGGTAGCTGTTCCCTTCTCCAGGGGATGCTTGAGACTCAGGAATCGAACCAGGGTCTCCTGCATTGCAGGTGGATTCTTTACCAGCTGAGTTACCAGGGGAGCCCCCAAGAGAGACTTAAATGGAAGTCAAATAATGAAATATTTCCTAATATCAAAAATTGTTGCCTTTTAGAAACCTTACCAGTTGGTCTATACATTAAATAATATTTCTTATGTCAAAAATTGTTGCCTTTTAGAAACCTTTATATTCGGTCTGTACATATATCCATAGACGAATGACAGCATCAATAATTGAATGCAAATTCTAATTTGTATTTTCAAAACTGAGGTGTATACCTCAGTATACACCTGAGGTATACTGTATACCTTCAGTATACCTTCAGTATACTGTATACCTTCAGTATACCTATATTCTAATAGAATTATATTATCTTTTAGTGTTTATTCTTAAACTGTAGATCCAGTGTCAGAATATTCCTAGAAACTTTTAATATTTCTTCGAAATATATGGGTATGTATGGGGATAGGAGAGGTGGTGTTTTTAACTCCAGGAAAATAAATAGTTCATTATGAAAAGTTCTCCAGATAACAATCTTATAATGTAATGAATTTTCTGGGGTTACAGGTGCACATTTATACTTTCTAAGGGATCGATAGAAAAATATCCAACACTAGCACTTAATTCTATGGCTGGAGCTCAATGTCTCTCAATAAGATTTTATAAAAAACTTTTATAAAATGTTAGAAAAGTTTTATAAAATCTTTGAAGCTTATAAAGCTTATCAAACTTTTATAAAAATTTCATATTTTCTATTACCAGGAAGTACAAATGCTTTTTTCCCTAGCTGATATGAATTGGCTATAGATAAATAAAAATAATATACCATGTGTTCCTAAAATAATATGCTTATAATTATAAATGTTTTGCATTAGTTTACTCATCATAGAATTTTATTTTATTTTTAATTAATGAATTATGGGTGTGCTGGGTCTTTGTTGCCGCGTACAGGCTTTCTTTAGTTGCAGTGCATGCATTTCTCATCATGGTGACTTCAATAATTTGTGGCTCACAGATTATACAAGGAGGGCTTAGCAGTTGTGGTGCAAAGGCTTAGTTGCCTTGCAGCATGTGGAATCATCCCAGAGCAGGGATCGAACCTGTGTCCCCTGCATTGGCAAGTGGATTCTTAACCCCTACACTATCAAGGAAGGCCCTTCATAGAATTTTGAAACTGAATTGGTATTATTGGTGTTATTTTTTTATAGCTCTTCATTTAAACCATAGATGTTTTCTGAAAATATATATGCTTTTAACATGAATGCCAACTAAATAAATTTTTTTAATCGATTGAAGAACCCTTTGATAAAACAAGATTTTAAAACTCATGCTACTATTACAGCAATAGATAATCCAAGATATTTAATATATGATATTTTGTTAAATGATATATACTTAAAAGTAATGAAATTGGGATGAAATATACAGAATATGAAAATAAAATTTGTAGAACGTTTAAATCTTAAAAGATTATATTCTTGTTGCTTCAAATTAAGACCTTGGTAGAAGAAAGCTTAAATGAAACAACTCTAGAGTAAAACATGAGAAGAAACAAAATTATATTCAGTTGCTGGAAATAGATATTTTTTTCCCTTTCTGTGTCAAGAATTGCTGCTACTAGGTTCCTTTTAATCATGTATGCTGTTATTTTTATGTTTAATGTGATAGGAGTTTCCCAGAACCTTGTTTTAAATTTTAAACAGAGAACTCAAAACATGTTTTCTGAATTTTAATTTTAAACCTCAAGTTTAAAATTTGAATTAATTCATACCACATGTTCTTATATTGATTGCAGTTGATTATCAAGAATGAAGCCAATTCAGATGTTCTCACAGATTTTACAAACTCAAATTAAAATTCAAATACAGCCTGAAGAGGAAAATACAAACATAATTACCTTTGGGAGTAAAGTTATGAACCTTGGAAAGTAGTTACTTAAAAAGTCAGTAAGAAACTCCATGTATTGAAATGAAACACTATTAGTAACAATAAAATATATTATTTAGGCTTCTTCAGGTCCACAAAACATTACTGAAAGAAAAGTTTGATGTAGTTAATTGAGCAACCATTTATCAAGCAGTCACTGTGAGCCAACGTGGCTTTGCTTCTGGCTACAAAATGTCTAGAGGTCTATGTACTGTCCTGAGGCAGTGGAGTTAATGGAGCACATTTTCACACGATGGTAACATAATATGTACAGCGGAGACTTCCCTGGCCGCCTAATAGTTAAGAATCAGCCTGCCAGTGCCAGGGATGTGGGTTCGATGTCTGGTCTGGGACGATCCCGCATGCTGCAGAGCAACTAAGCCCGTGCGCCACAACTACTGAAGCCCGTGACCCAAAGCCTACGCCCTTAGAACTCTTGCTCCACAAGAGAAGCCTCTGCAGTGAGAAGCTCGCACACCGCAAGGAAGAGCAGCCCCCTCTCACCACAGCTAGAGGAAAGCCGGCGTGGCAACAGAGACTCAGCAAAGCCAAAAAATAAACACATATTTTTTAAAAGTATACAGCAGAGGGATAAACAAATTTATGGGAATAATGAGAGAGAAGGTGTTATCATACATTATAATATCTAATTAACCATCAAGCTAACAGTAGTTGGTATAATTCTCATTTTAAAAATAATAAAAATAAAACTGGAAAACACACAATACTCAACATAGTAAGTTAATGTATCAAAAATATAAATCAAACTCTATTTGACATCAAAATTGATATTGTTATCATTTTATGTATAAAATCCAAGACTTCAGTAATGTTTGCTTAGGATTGTAGGAGTGTTCTTCAGAGAGGATTTGAGGTAAGACTCAAGGAATGAGAAAGAATTTGCCAAGTGGGTGAGATGGAGGAAATCAGAGGAAATGGCATGTGAAAACCACAGACGGTGATCAGGTACAGTGTGGTCAAGCAATTGTAAGGCAAGGCATTTGACACATAGAAGTTCAAGGAGCAGGGGAAGGAATAGGTGAGAGGGCGATGAAGGATTATCTTGGACCAGTCAGTGAAAGGGAACGTCTGAGCCATGAAAATGAGCTGGAACATTATCCCCAGTGAATGAACAAAAGACTATTCAGAAACGCTGGAGACAACTGGTATAACAGGTAACCTGTAACTTGCTGTTTAAAAATCAGGTTTGACCTTCCTTGATATCACTGAACCTCATGTTATTTAGGCTTGAATTCACTGTGCTGATTTGTTTCTGGATTGGCTTTTACTGTATTTACACAAGCAACAAGCTAGACTTAAAGGAAGAGAACTAATTTGTTAATATATAACTATAAATGTGTTTGGATAGATAAAAAATTATTCAGGAATTTTGTTTCATAATTGTGTGGTCTTTTACCTAGTCAATTTATTATTGATTCCTTCTTCTACCTATATTTCCTGAAATACTTCTCCATCTATATTTCAATGCTATTCATTAATCATCGCAGTTCTAGCTATTCTATAAATGCAAAGAAGAAATACATAGTGATTGTGCTTTGAAACTTCCTATAATTTCATGGTGATAATAAAACATCTGAATTTATAATTCAGATGTGTGAGATAAAGTGTTGAGTATCCAACAAAAACAAAAAAACCTTCTTCGGGACCTTAACAGCCTAGGAGGAAAGGTAAAGTTCTCCACTTCTGCTTACCGGACTGAACCAACGTACTAACAGTAGTGAGAAGTGGACTCTGACACAGGCAGATCTGAATTCACTGCCTAGAGACAGGGCCCAAGTAAGGGCAGGTGACTCAATTTTTTGCATTGGCTTTCTATTTGCATAATGTAAGCACTTGTATTTTCTTTTTAGGACCATTAAGGAGTTTAAAAGAAATAATCTTTGTAAAACATCTATTAAATAACATGTGTGTGTGTGTGCTAAGTTGCTTCAGTCGTGTCTGACTCTTTGTGACCCCGTGAACTGTAGCCCGCTAAGTTTCTCTGTCCATGGTATTCTCCAGGCAAGTATACTGGAGTGGGTTACTATGCCCTCCTCCAGGGAGTCTTCCCAAACCAGGGATTGAACCCACATCTCTTACATCTCCTTCATTGGCAGACTGGTTCTTTGCCACTAGGACCACCTGGGAAACTTATTAAATAACATATTCTTTTCTAAATCATACTCCTTTTTCTGGTACACTTCTGGTCTAAAATCCAACAAGCCCATTGCAATAGATACAATCCATCAAAGAAAAGCTATTTTGCTGAAATGTACCCCACAGTTGCATATCTTATGTCACATTTTTTTTTAATGAAAATTGTTTATCTCCTTTAAAATTTTTAAATGCCACTTGAAATTTCAAAGCACTAAGTATCATGACTAAAATTAATAACAAGTAGTTGATGTTTTAAATTTATTGCAGAGCCTTCTCTATCTCCCAGAGATCAATGGTAGAGAAGACAACTTTGTCATGTAATTTTCATTATGAGACTGCCTTTGTTAGGATGTAAAAGTTGTTTATACATTTTAATATTCTACTTTCTAATCAACCACTTAAAGTTCATGAAGAATAGAAAAGTAGTAGAATTTGAAGATAATGTGGAAAAGGCCTTTGACCAGGTTAAAAAACTGTTAATGGGAATCAGCTATAACTAACAATCCTGAACTCATTGCTCCAGTTGGTAATTATTTTTGAGCCTTGTTACACACATCTGACAATCAGAGGCACTCACATAGGCCTCTTGTAGCTCTCCTGTGAGAACATGTGGAAAAGAGCTTTATACTGCCAGATAGAGAAACACAGGTCAGGATATAATAGATCTAGCAAAGCAGTTTACCTTTCTTAAGCAAAGTCTGATGGTGTGTCTGTGTGTGTGTGCATATATTTAATTAACAAACTCTATTTATTAAGGAACTATCATTTACTTTGCAAATGCAGTTGTTGTTGTTTTTGCTCAGTAGCTAAGTCCTGTCTGACTCTTTGCAACCCCATGAACTGCATCTTGCCCAGCTTCCTGGTCCATCACCAACTCCCAGAGCTTGCTCAAACTCATGTCCATTGAGTCAGTGATGCCATCCAACCATCTCATCCTCTGTTTTCTCCTTGTCCTCCTGCCCGCAATCTTTCCCAGCATCAGGGTCTTTTCCAGGGAGTCAGCTCTTTGCATCAGATGGCAAAAATATCAGAGCTTCATCTTCAGTATCAGTCCTTCCAATAAATATTCAGGATTGATTTCCTTTAGGATTGATTGGTTTGACAGTCCCTTGCTGTTCAAGGGACTCTCAACAGTCTTCTCCAGCACCACAGTTTGAAAGCATCAGTTCTTTGGCACTCAGCCTTCTTTACGGTCCAACTCACATCCATACATGACTATTGGAAAAACCATAGCTTTGACTAGACAGACCTTTGTTGGCAAAGTGATATCTCTGCTTTTTAATACACTGTCTAGGTTTGTCATAACTTTTCTTCCAAGGAGCAACTGTCTTAATTTTGTGGCTGCAGTCACCATCTACAGTGATTTTGGAGTCCAAGAAAATGAAATCTGTCACTGTTTCCACTTTTTCCCCCTATCTATTGTCATGAAGTGATGGGACCAGATGCCATGATCTTAGTTTTTTGAATGTTGAATTTTAAGCCAGCTTTTTAACTTTGCTCTTTCACCTTCCTCAATAGACTCTTTAGTTTCTCTTCACTTTCTGCCATGAACAGTATGAAAAGGCAACTGCAGTTGTTTATAGTTGATCTTGAAGACAGATACTACTCCCCTCATGAAGTTTCCAATGAAATATTCCTATAAGGACAAAACAAATGCAGAATTCACATTTTACCCCTGAGTGACCACAACACTTTTTTACAAGCTTGTCATGTGCACATAAAAAATAAAAGAAAATCACTAACAGACTCTTACTACTGAAATTCCTTACCATTCTACTTCAGTGTTTGAAATACAGTAATATATAGACATTAGAGAGAAGAACATACTCTTAGTTTGGCTGAGTTGGGAAATATAGAACTTTATTGTGTATGAACAATTTAAAAGTATTTAAAGTAATGCTGAACTAGATTTCACATTTTATAAAATCTTATATATTCACCTGCTATAAAATTACAAAGGCAAAATGCTGCAAAAAAGCAGCAATTTCTTTCTGGCAGTTTCTCTCTCCGGAACAAACCACTATCACCAGTTTATTTTGTTTAGTGCCAGGAAATTTACAAGTTGAGAAGCCTAGGGTTTAGAACACAGCAGAAGAGAAAGAGATCAAGGGTCAAGGATATAGATTAGCAATGGGTTAAGAATGAAAGTAGAGATACACTCATCGTATTGAAAAATAAGAAATGATTTTAATGGAGGAAATACTAAAGGGTATTAACCATGCAGATAGCAATTCCACACACATATTTCTAGACCAGACCTGTTTAACTGGCTTGGTCTCAGAACAACTAAGGTAACCAAAACAGAACACTGATGTGAACAAAGTCAATAACCATTTGCAGTACAAATGTTCTAAAGATATGGTTCAGGAGATTTAAACTGCTGTCATCTAGAATTTGAGCAAATGAGGAAGTTAGGAGGCAGGAAAGTCAAAGAGGAGAAGAGAATTAGAGAAGGGAGGAAACGTACAATAATAACTCACATTGAAAAAAATTAGAGAAGTCATTCATGCCAGAGTTTCTCTTTCTAGTCCAGTATTTACTATCCATGAGACTTTGGGCTAACCTTCTCTGTTCTCATGTGTAAAATAGTAATTTCGTTCAGGAATGCTGTTCATATAACATGCAAAATTACTAGAATATACATGATCTATCTTCTCCTGTGACAAATATTAAATATAACTAATAAGAGAACTTTCAATCTCTTAAGGATTGAGATTCCTGAAGTAAAGTTTATTCATATAGTTCATCTGTATGGTGGGAAAAACCTGAAAATAATCTTTCTTTAAATTTAAAATAATGGATTTCCTAGCTATACAACTAATAAAGAAAAGATGGGTACGTTACTCAAAATCAGTCCAAGAATTTATATTTAGGACCACCAAAAATATAAAAAATAGGGTCATTATACTTCATTAGGAAAACTTCAGTGTACAAGAGTCTATAACATCATTCCTTTAACATCTCAATGAGAGTGATTTTAGTATTTTAATTTGGATTTTTTCCCCAAAAACATTTTGATGAGGGTAAACTTTGTAATTAGTAGCCTTGGAATTTAACAGCGTCATTACTCCTGTATATCTTTGTAGTGTTCACCTTTCCCAAACTAGCTTACTTGATTGTGTGAAAGTATTAGTCACTGATTCATTTCTGATTCTTTGTGATCCCATGGACTGTAGCCCACCAGGCTCCTCTGTCCATGGAATTCTCCAGGCAAGAATACTGGAGTCAGTAGCCATTCCTTTCTTCATGGGTCTTCCCCTGCCAAGGATAAAACTAGGGTCTCCCGCATTGCAGGCAGATACTTTACCACCTGAGACACCAGGGAAGGCCCTCTTACTCAATTAGCTCATGCTATTTCCCACTTATGAGGATAGGGTCAAAAACTGCATCCAAGAAAAGTGGCACCGGCCAGTAATGTTTCTTATATAAGTCCTGCCAAGGTTGTTTAGGCTTCTAAGTAGTTTGGAAAAAGAGGGGCAGAGATAAATCTTATTATGGTCATCTATTGACCCTCTTAAGATTTCACTATATGGCCCAAGTTTCAGTCAAACATGAGAAGTAATTGTGTCCTTGTGCTTGAATCTGACTTGACTAATGCCTATCAATATTTTCATGACTCATTTTGAGGCGTGGTCAATGGTAAATGTCTGCGTCCTCTGCAAATACTATTAATGTCTCATTACTGGGCAAATACCATTCAGTTAAATACACTGAAAGAAGTTTATTCAGCAAAGAAAGAATCATAGCACAAGTTTCATAGACTGGTTAAATAGAAACTATTTGTCATACCCTCTAAATCCTTCTGAAGAATTGAGATGATTCTTCCAACTTTAGTAAAGTGAGTTCGGTAGTAAATTTGGCTTGCATTTCACCTTGCATTTCTTTATCTTGGTTCCCTGTGTAAATATGTTCTACTTTACATGGGTTTACAGATTAATCTGTGTCTCATGGGGCTTCTCTGGTGGCTCAGCAGTAAAGAATCTGCCTGCAGTGTAGGAGACCTGGGTTTGATTCCTGGAGAAGGGCATGGCAACCCACTCCAGTATTCTTGTCTGGAGAATCCCATGGACAGAGGAGCCTGGTGAGCTGTAGTCCATAGGGTCACACAGAGTCAGACACAACTAAAGTGACTAAGCAACTGCAGCAGCAAGTGTATAATGACTCCACATTTTGAAATTAAGGATTATACAGTTTATTAATGCTCACTGCATTCTTCTTTCTAATGATTTATTCTTTTCGGTCCCTAATTTACAAATGCTTAAGGATATATACAAATACATCAGTAGGAAAGTAACAGTGGTCACTATAACTCGGATCTTAATCAGTTTCAGAAGTATTTCAGAGAAAACCATGCATAGGGTTTACTCATGTTTACATCTGGTTTCTAATACTGTCAGATGTTTTGTCAGTTAAATTCATTATTACAAACATGTCGAGGAGCTGCTCACATTTTTATTTCACTAATTACTGCAAAAATAATTTAACTATATTAGATTATTTTAAAAGAACAGATCCACTTAATTTGAAATTTCTTTCATAACCATAGTTTGTGTCTGAAGATAATATTGGTCATGGAATATAATTTTTGAACACAAGTTTGCATTCTTATTTGGCATAATCCCTTCATATCTCGCTGCACAGAAACAGTTAGTGACATAAAACGTCTGCGTAAGAAGTGGTACTACTTAGATAACACGATTTTTCTTAATCACTGCTTCTCTTCCTCCTAGTGAGGTTTAGCTCAGCTGTCCCACTCCATCAAAGATTTTGCACTCTCAGAAGTATTTTCTATGATAGTTGATAAAAATTTAGTGATCTAACTTACTTCATAAAGAAAATTATAAGAAACACGGTGGAGAAATTACACTCCATGTTCTCTCTGTATAGTGACATCTACTGGGCTTTAGCTCACAGTGATTTTTTAAGCAAGTACCTGCTCATTTTATAGAGGTGGAAGCTCATTTCTCCCCAAGTACAAATATCTAGCTAATTGTGATCCAGAGAAATAATTTTCACTTAAACATCAACGTTAGTTCCGGAATTTAACAAGGTTACCTGTAGGTAGTGCTGGAAATATATACCCTTGATGTCTAGATTCGTAAACCTCTGTCTGTTGGCATAATTCAAAACAGGCTTCCTCTACACAACTGTGAAATAATTTCTTGTAACTATGTTTTGGGAGTATCCCGGAAGGTAGGGGATTGTATATGAGTGAACGTGGAGAGGTCGACAAAGTTACTGCTTTGGGGACATTAAGGAAGCACAATAGGAAACAATACCCATTAAAAGGATAAACTTCTGCGATGAGACTGTTTTATGTCGACCGGTTTTAGAAAATGTTCTACAGGAAAAGGACGAGACTCATGCCTTTTAAAACCCCATCTATTTGCCTTAAAAGGATGCTGTGATCCTTTTCTGGCCAAAACTGCTTTGCACTTTGATATTTAAGGCCAAGCTTAATCCTGAATGCCTTCCCAGAGCAGCCGGTAACAAACAAAAACCCTGGAACACCCTGTGAGTCGCTCTCTCCACGGCGGGGTGAGAAAGGAGCAGAGCTGGCTAGCTGGCCCCCTGGCCTGCTGCAGCACATTCCTGGGTCTCGAGGGCAGCCCGTCCCGGGTCGGCCCCGCCTGGCGGCTCCCCGCCACCCTCCGGCGGGCGCGCTCGGGGTGGGGCCTCGCGGCCGGGGGAGCTGCGGCCGAGCGCGCGGGGCGGGCGCTGCGAGCTGGCTGGGCGGCGCGCCGGGGCGGCCGGAGCCGCGCGCCGCGTAGCTGTAACCGGACACCCGAGCGCTCGCCCCTCGCGCCGGCCGCTTTCCATTCACTCCGAGTGCTTGATGGAGCGACGCGGAGCGGGGCTCCGGGTGCCGCGCCGCTTCAACGCTGAGGATTCCTTTACAAAGGAACTCAGAAGGCAGGGAAGAAAGAGTTTCATCGCTGGGACGCCCTAGAAATTACGGTCTTTGGGGGAAAGGGCTAGAAACGAGGATCCAAACCTGTAGCGCATTGACGACTTTTCCGCGCTGGTCTCTTTCCGCCTCGGTAAGCTGGATTCGTTGTTTTCAGCATTACAAATTTAGCAAAATACAACTTTGGATCTGTGGATAGACTTTTCACACATCCGTGTTCTCAAATCTGGACATTTTCTTAAGAGCGCGTGTAGTTTGTCATGGAAGTGTTTCCTTGCAGAGAGCCTGACTGGAATTGTTTTTTTTAGGTTATGACACCTGCGGAGAGTTTAAAGTCGAGTATCCCTGCCTTCTAAGGCAAAATTACTGCAGAGAATTTTATAAGAGGCCTTTTATTACCTGTTATTAGTGTTCAGTCATTACAAGTGAAAACAATAAGCATCGTGTCTTAAGTGTTTGAGTTAAAGGGAAGAAGTCCTAAAATATGAGCGGCGGGGGCATGTATAAGATACTTGACTTTCCCTCACTTCTCATCTCTGGATGGCTTGAAATCACGTTGCTCTTTATACTCACTCCACTTGACCTGTCATTTCATTTCCAATGTTGTTTTTTTGCAATTTGTGGCGTATGTTGCTTTCATGGGGACATATCAGATAAGATATTGATAATAGCAGTAATTTAAAAATGTGTAATTATTAGTCTGCTTAATACAGAGACAAAGGTTAGGCATATTTATATATTTGGGGGGAGTGAAATTTAACTATAAAGTCAACAAAACCAGGGAGCAAATTACTAAGGGAAAATCACCCTATAAAATCGGTTTTCTTTCAAGTTAATTTAGGGATGACAAGGTGAAGAGGTTGTGGAAGCAGGAAGAAAGTGTTTCTTTTGAAAATTACCAACACAAACATCTCTAGGGTTCCCTCCATCTGTGTGGTAAAAGAAGCATAGAATTTTTTTTTTCTACCTCTTATATGTACCACCTAAGAAATCAATAAGTTTTGTTTACAGTGGCATGTTCAATTTAATTGTTCCTTTGCTTTTGTATTACTGAAGCTTCTCCATTGCTTCTGTACTGTATTACTTTTCAAATTTTAGTGGCATTTCTTTATTGAATAACAATACAGATTTTAATTTTAAAACAATAAGATTTTAATTTTAAAAGCCACATAATTTTGAAGATCAGTATTGTTGTAACCTGTAAAAATAGATTAAACTCTGTCATGTCATCTCATTGTATAATTGTGTTAGACTCAAAATGATTTTTTTTTTAATGGTCCTGAGTTTATTTTGCATATTGTGGCTACTGGAGCTCCTTATAGATTTGATGTTACACATTACGTGATCTCTAGTGTTCAGACATTAGTTAATAGCATGTATCAATTATATAGATATGGTTTTAAACAGTAATACCTGTCTCTCTGATTTATCTTTTGAAATTTTGACAGCCCACTTTCTTGTTGATTTATTTTAAAAAGGCATTGAGGTTCACTGAATTGTTCACCACTAAGTCATTGGTTTGAATTTGGCACAAATTCATGGTTACCTCATCTACATCATTTAACAGCTGTATGGTCATCTGTATAACCTGGCAGATAACTAATTCCAGTGATATAAGTGATCAGGAATTGAGCACTGGTAGATTTTTGTATAGAAATATCATTTCAGAAATGGTTACTCCAAAGAGCTAATGAGTGTGTGGAAGTGAAATTTTATGTGATATTTTTCTCCTGCTGCTATATTTATGTAGAAAGAGAAGTTTTCATCTGTTAATACCTATTGGCACCATTCTCAAGTCTTTTCAATGTAATGTGTTTTTTTGTTGTTGTTGTTTCAAGAGAATAACAAGTTTAAATATTGGTTTTTCCTTTGGGAATTGACAGCATTTTCCTGGCTGCTTTGTTTAATATTTACATTATTTTGCTGGATGATGAAATAATTTCACTTTTAACAGACTTCCAGACACAAATGAAATCAAATCCGAATTTTCACATGTAAGACAGAAAGTTACAGCACCTCCTACTGTTTGCGTGACTCTAAAAGTTCAGATATGTCTTTTGTGAATAAGGTGCTGTCTAGATTGCTGGTTTTGTGTGTATGGGTGGGTGTGTGCTCCTAAAATGTGAAGTAAAATATAACAACTTATTGTCTTTATTATAAAGGTATTTTCCCTTGGATATTAGCTTGCAAATCTGAAGAAATGGCATTCCAGGCAGTTTGCATCTTGGTTGGAGTATTTGTTTGTTCTACCTATGTGAAAGGATCGCCTCAGCCCCAAGCAAGAGTTTACCTAACATTTGATGGTAAGAAAGTTGACAAACAATCTGAGAAAAATGTTGAAGTCTTTTATTTTCTTAATCCAGATACAAAAATTAGTAAAGAGAGTAAAATAATAATTGAGTATTGATTAGCATTAAAAAATGTCTACTGGATTGCTTTTTGGATGATGTGGCTGTTTTAAACTATTGATTAACAGACAAAACTCTTTATTTCATTTATTTATGAAAATGTTTGAAATGGATTCTGCCCTTTTTGAAGTTTCTTCTGTGTTTACATGTACATGCATGAGGAGATGGTGAAGAATTCAAAGCCTAAGATCTTTAAGCTTAGTAGTCACTGAACTTTGATGAGGAACACCCTTATGTGGTACTTCTCATCAATAGAAAGAGCTATGCAAGTTTAATTATTGAAATTTTTTCTAATACATTTTGAACCTTAAACTAAAAACTGGGTCTCTCCATACATTGTTCTAATGGTGTTCTTCTGTTTCCATGAGGAGATCCTGAGGTTGGCAAAGTCTCCTGATTAATTGAAAAAGACCTAAAATAATATGTTTTTGATTGCTATTGTATGCAGATGCTCTCTTCAGAAGCTTAGGAAAACAAGTGTGATTTCAAATATTCCCGAACATGAAAGGCAAGTTAAGGTCCTCTGAGGGAATGGTTTGCCAAATGTGTGCATGAGCTTTAATGTATGTAATTCAAAAGACTTGGATGATTTTGGTCATCACGTAACCCAAAATAATTGGACAGATGGAATAAGAGATGGATCAGGAAGATCATCTTGCCAGTCAGAGTCATTTATATTTTTATTGCTCCTTTCAGCTTTATCTCTGCATAAATGTTAGTGTCACTGGGCATATTTTCATTCATTTGAGAAACAGTATACTCTCAGGCCTTATATAGCCGTGTGCCTTTGAAACTCTGTTATCTTCCATTTCAAACAGCAATATGACTGACACTTATGACTCAAATGGCTATCTTTTTTCTTAGCTTCTTAAATCACCAGTGCTTTCCCCAGGGTCATCACAAGCACTGAAGGAGCCTTGTTTGGAACTTAGAGTGTGTGAGCTTCTAATTGTTTCCTTAGCTTCCGAATTAGCCATTCCCCTCAAGAACCCATGGCTATTAAGTTAAGTTGGGAAGAAAAACGACTTTTTGAAATGTCTTTTTTTTTTTTTTTAATTACTAACACATCTTGCTGGCTACTTTCACCTCTTCTCCCAGGATGAAAACTGTGAATTGTTGTTGTTGTTTACTCACTAAGTTGTTTCTGAGTTTTTTACAACCCCATGGACTATAGCCCACAGGCTCCTCTGTCTGTGAGATTTCCCAGGCAAGAATGCTGAAGTAGGTTGCCATTTCCTTCCCCAGGGGATCTTCCAGACCCAGGGATCGAACCTGCATCTCCTGCATTGCAGGTGGATTCTTTACCACTGAGCCACCAGGCAAGCCCTAGAGCTATGAATTACCTAATCAAGTAAAAAGTAAAGGCATTAAGGAGCAGTGCAATTCCCTCCCTGTTTTCTATATTTCTCTCAGTGTATAGGAAGACGACATGGCAACCCACTCCAGTATTCTTGCCTAGAGAATTCCGTGGACAGAGGAGCCTGGTGGGCTGCTGTCCACGGGGTCACACAGAGTTGGACACGACTGAAGTGACTTAGAATGCATGCATGCATAGGAAGATGAAGTGATCACATAGATTAGGTATCTAAACCTGCTTTCCATTACACTGAAACTAATTAAAAAATTTTAAACTGAAGCTTGAACTGGAATATGTAACTGTTAAAAACAAGTTTGTCACTAGAGATAATTCATCAAGTCTGTTTTTGAAAAGACAGTTACATTTTATCTTTTAAAGAGGAAACTAAGTAATACAGTCTTTTAAAACCAGACTTCAGTATTGTATAGGATAATGACTACTGTCTACAACATGACTGGAAGTTATGATGGACTTTTTAAAATACTGCATATCTAAAATTTTAAGTGCTCTGAAATTTAAAAAAAATTCTTATAGAATAATACTTAATTTATAACATATGCAGAATACAGCATGATTAGATAAGCTAATTATCTGAAAATCTTATAATTCCTATTTTATTCTTCCCAAGAGTCTTCTTGGAAATAACTAGATAGAATTCACTTAATTTGGATACTGTTTTTAAAAGTTATATCAACAAGGATAATGAAATCCCACAATTTCTAAATTAATAACAAAAAAAACCTCCAAAAATGAACTATGTAATAGGGAAAGTATCTTGAGCAAAACCAGTTGTTTAAAATGTTTTAATTTTAATCATTCAGTTCAGTTCAGTCACTCAGTCGTGTCGACTCTTTGTGACCCCATGAATCGCAGCACGCCAGGTCTCCCTGTCCATCACCAACTCCCAGAGTTTACTCAAACTCATGTCCATCGAGTTGGTGATGCCATCCAGCCATCTCATCCTCTGTCGTCCCCTTCTCCTCCTGCCCCCAATCCCTCCCAGCATCAGGGTCTTTTCCAGTGAATCAGCTCTTCGCATGAGGTGGCCAAAGTATTGGAGTTTCAGCTTCAACATCAGTCCTTCCAATGAACAGCCAGGACTGATCTCCTTTAGGATGGACTGGTTGGATCTCCTTGCAGTCCAAGGGACTCTCAAGAGTCTTCTCCAACACCACAGTTCAAAAGCATCAATTTTTTGGCGCTCAGCTTTCTTCACAGTCCAACTCTCACATCCATACATGACCACTGGAAAAACCATAGCCTTGACCAGACGGACCTTTGTTGGCAAAGTAATGTCTCTGCTTTTTAATATGCTATCCAGGTTGGTCATAACTTTCCTTCCAAGGAGTAAGCATCTTTTAATTTCATGGCTGCAGTCACCATCTGCAGTGATTTTGGAGCCCAGAAAAATGAAGTCTGACACTGTTTCCACTGTGTCCCCATCTATTTCCCATGAGGTGATGGGACCAGATGCCATGATCTTAGTTTTCTGAATGTTAAGCTTTCAACCAACTTTTTCACTCTCCTCTTTCACTTTCATCAAGAGGCTTTTTAGTTCCTCTTCACTTTCTGCCGTAAGGATGGTGTCATCTGCATATCTGAGGTTATTGATATTTCTCCTGGCAATCATGATTCCAGCTTGTGCTTCTTCCAGCCCAGCGTTTCTCATGATGTACTCTGCATATAAGTTAAATAGGTCATAGTAATTTTCTTAGCTGATTTGACTGTACCTGCTTGAAATCCTGTTCCAAATTTCTTATTACTTAAAGTGTCTCAGTGATCTTATTATGAGTTGTCTGAGTATCACACTGAATAGGTTACTAAAGATATAGAACTTTTGTACAGAGTTGACATTTATACTTTCTTTCATTTATTAATATTTTAAAATTTCTGAGTGACCCATTAGAAGAATCCTTTCAGTTTTGTCTTACTGCCCAGTTAAAAACACAGTCAGTTTAAAGATGTGTGAAGTAAGAGATCTCTTCTCCCATACACATTCTGTCCCTTCTTGTGGTGGTGGGGTGATGGAGTCATAGCATCTGGGAAACAGTGACTTACAGATTTGCCTTCCCTGTTGATCTAGCACAAGGTCAACCAGATGGTTGTCACTCCTAGGGGAGAATATACTTCAGGTGTTATTAAATAATTGTGTGTGCTGGATAAATCTTGAATGTTTTATTCCTATTAGATACTGTGTTTCATAAAATTTTATGCCAAATACCTTTTCAAGTGAATAAAATATTTGTGCAGATTATTTTTGTTTGAATTGAATTTTTCTTGAAAAAACCCAGTAGTTTATGGATTCATATTTCATAACATTATTGTCATATTCTTTCCAGAAAATCTCTAGGACCAATAAGGTTCATAAGGAAAAGCAAGGCTATGTATGTAAATAGACAGAACTTGTTTTGATTGCTAATATCATGTTGAAGTTAATGTTCAGTCACTCAGTCATGTCTGACTCTTTGCAACCCCATGGACTGCAGCTCACAAGGTTCCCTGTCCTTCGGTATCTCCCAGAGCTTGCTCAAACTCATGTCCATTGAGTCAGTGATGCCATCCAACCATCTTGTCCTCTGTTTTCCCCTTCTCTTCCTGCCTTCTATCTTTCCCAGCATCATGGTCTTTTCCAGTGAGTCAGCTCTTCACATCAGGTGGCCAAAGTATTAGACCTTCATCTCTAGCATCAATCCTTCCAATGGATATTCAAGGTTGATTTCCTTTAGGATTGACTGCTTTGATCTCCTTGCAGTCCAGGGGACTCTCGAGAGCCTTCTCCAACACCACAGTTCTAAAGCATCAATTCTTTGGCACTCAGCTTTCTTTATGGTCCAAGTCTCACATCCATACATGACTACTGGAAAAACCATAGCTTTGACTCTACAGACCTTTGTTTACAAAGTAATATCTCTGCTTTTTAATATGCTGTCTAGGTTTGTCATAGATTTTCTTTCAAGGAGCAAGCATGTTGAAGGACGTTCCCTCTATTCCCACATTTAATATTTCTTGTAAATGAATGTTGAATTTTGTCAAATACATTTTTGTGCATCTGTTGGAGACAATCAGTTTTTCTGGTTTTTCTCCTTCATTTTGATACTGTGGTATATCATGATGATTGTTTTGCAGGTATTGAACCATTGTTACATCCCTAGAATAACTCCCAATTGATTATGGTGCATGCTTCTGTTAAAGTATTGTTGAATTCTGTCTGCTGATATTTTGTTGAGGATTTTTGCACCTATGTTCATCTGGGATATTGGCCTATAATTTGTGTGTGTGTTTGGTGTCCCTCATGATAGATTTCCATGGCTACCCACTCCAGTATTCTTGCCTGGAGAATCCCTTGGACAGAGGAGCCTGGTGGGCTACAGTCCACGGGGTCACAAAGAGTCGGACAGTACTGAAGCGACTTAGTATAGCATAGCATAGCATGATAGATTTTGGTGTGTTGTATTTCCATTTTCATGTGTCCCAGGATATTTTCTTAATTTTTATTTTGATTTCTTCACTGACCAGTTGGTTGATTAGTTGTTGTTGTTTAGCTGCTAAGTGTTCAAGTTGTTTAGTAACATATTTAATCTCCACATGTTTGCAGAATTTTGTTTTTGTTTTTCAGGTTTTTCTTGTAATTGGTTTCTAGTCTTATACCATTGTGATCAGAAAGATACTTGATTTGATTTCAGTCTTCTTAAATGCATGTGACCTAAAATATGATCTATCCTGAAAAAATATTCCATGTGCCCTTGAGAAGAATGTTTATTCTGATGCTTTTAGATAGAATGTTCTATATGCATCTGTTAAGTCTTTCTGGTTTAATGTTTGGTTTAAGACTGATTTCTGTTGATTTTCTGTTGGGATGATCTAGTCATTGTTTAAGGGAGATATTAAAGTTCTCTCCTATTATATTGCCATCATTTTCTCCTTTTAGGACTGTTAATATTTGCTTTATATATTTAGGTGGATGATTAAATATTTTGGATGATTAAATATTACAAATATTATATCATCTTGTTGGTTTGATACCTTTATCATGTAATGACCATCTTTGGTTTATTTTTTACATTCTTGCTTTGAAGTCTATTTTGTCTGATATAAATATATCTACCCCAACTTTCTTTTGATTTCCATTGGCATAGAACATCTTTCTTTTCATTCCTTAACATTTAGTGTATGTATGCCTTACATCTGAAATCAATCTCTTGTAAGAAATATGTAGTTGGGTCTCATTTTTAACCTATTAAGCCATTCTGTGTGTTTTGATTGTAGAATTTATTCCATTTATATTTAAAGTAATATTAAATAAGTATGTGTGATTTTTCTATTACTAATTGTCTTCTCGCTGTTCTCTCTTCCTTTCTTCTCTTATTTTCTTCCCTTGTGCATTTGTTGTTCTTGATTGTTTCTTTTTTTATTGCTTGATAGCTCTTTTCTCCAATTGTTATTGGAGTATAGCTGATTTACAGGGCTTCCCAGGTGACTCAGTGTTGGAAAATCCATCTGTCAATGCAGGAGACATGGGATATGCAGGTTTGATACCTGGATCAGGAATATTCCCTGGAGGAGAGAATGGCAACCCACTCCAGTATTCTTGCCTGAAGAATCACATGGACAGAGGAGTCTGGCGGGCTACAGTCCATGGGGTCGCAAAGAGTTGAAATGACTGAGCCATTCAGCACACACATCACTGTTGATTTGCAGTATTGTACTAGTTTCTGTCGTATAGTGCAGTAAATCAGGGTTATGTATACATGTATCTACTCTTTTTTTTTTCCCCTTAGATTATTTTCCCATATAGGCCATTACAGAGTATCTTCCTTTGTGTTTTGAAGACTTTCTTTACTGTTATGCTCAGATTTTTTTTCTTATCTTTTACGTACCAGAGAGATTTTTATTTTCATATGTTTTCTTGTTACCTATTGGTTCCCTTTCTTTTCAGCTTAATGAAGTTCCTTTAAGTTTTCTTATAGGGCCAGTTTATTGGTTGTGAACTCCTTTAGTTTTTCCTGACTGGAAAAAAGTTTTCCTGATTTTTTTCTTTTCTTTGGTTCAGGATGATAACCTTGTGGGGTAGAATATTTTTGGTTGGAAGTTTTTTGTTGTTTTTTTTTTTTTTTTTCCTTTTCACCTTGAATATATCACGCTACTCTCTTTTGTCCTTGAAAGTTTTTGCTGAAAATTCTGCTGATAAGTCTTATAGGGACCCTGTTATATGTAACAAGTTGCTTTTTTTTTTCTTTCTTGCTGTTTTAAGATTCTTTTGTGATCTTTAAATTTTGACCATATAATTACATTGTGTCATTGTGTGGATCTCTTGGGTTCTTCTTATTTGAAACTTTCAGGGATTCTTGGATCTGGATGTCTGTTTCCAAAATAAGAGAAGCTTTCAACCATTATTTCTTCAAATAAATTTCCCGCCTTTTCTCTCATTCTTGTCCTTCTGGGACCCTGGTTAAGCAAATGTACTCCTTTTCATGTTGTCATACAGGTACCATAGGCTATCTTAACTTTTTAAAATTCTTTTCTTTTTTTTTATTTTTTTAGTTTCTCTGTTTGGGTGAATTCCACTGCCCTGTCACCAGATTACTGATTCTTTCTTCTCTTTCATCTTGTCTGCTGTTGAACCCCTCTACTGTATTTTTCAGTTCAGTTTTTATATTCTTTAATTCTGAGACTTCTGTTTTGTACCTTATTATCTTTTCTGTATTGTTCAGGTTCTCACTGTCTTCATCAGTCTTCTTCTAAATTCAGTGAGCATCTTTATGACTTGTGCTTTGAACTGTTTATCAGATAAATCTCTTGTCTCCATTTAATTCAGATTTTTTTCTGAGGTTTTATTTTGTTCTTTGTTTGGAGCATGTTCTTGTTTCCTCATTTTGCTTGACTCTTTGTTTCTGTGTATTATATGAAATAGCTACCTCCCTCAGTGTTGAAGGAATGGTCTTATGTAGGAGATGAACCTTAATTGTTCAACCTTGAACTAACATTTGCTTGTCTCTCAAACTTCTGTGATTGTCTGAAAGCATGAAAGTGTTTAGCTCAGTTGTGTCTGACTCTGTGACCCAATGGACTGTAACCTCTGTCCATGAAATTCTCCAGGCCAGCATAGTGGAGTGGTTTGCCATTCCCTTCTCCAGAAGATCTTCCCAAACCAGGGATCAAACCCTGCTCTCCCACATTTCAGGCAGATTCTGCAAGCCTTGTGATTGTCTAAGGAAGCCTTGTGATTGTCTAAGCAGTCTGATTCATTCCTGATGGGTCACAGATGAGGATGTAACAATGGCTATGAGAGTTTCATAGCAAGAGATCTCAGGGAGAACCTAGTTTCAGGCTGATTGGAAGACTATCCTCTTATAGCAGCTTTTGAAATATGCAAATATATACAGCTCTGTGGGACCACAATTTTAAGCCCTGCTGTCCTCCAGACCAGGTGATATGAAGGTGTCCCCTGGATGACAGTCGCGAAACTCAGGGCTCCAAACAAGTGTATAAACTATTTTTTGGTAGGTACTAGTTAGCTGAAGTGAGGCCAGAGGAGAGTACAACCATGGCATTCTCTGGCCTACTTTCCCTGAGAGCACTTGCATAGCCTCTAGTGTGTGACAAATGTTGTCTCCCCCTAAGACTTGAAACTCAAGAAAATAGGTCTCTCTGTCTCTCTCTTTTTTCTTTTTTTTGTCATAGAAAGTTGGGTTGTGTTTCGTTATGCTGTGTCTGTTCAGTGCCCTGGGTGTGGTAGCCTCCCAAGAACTGACTCTGATTGTTTCAGTCCAAACAGCTCGCCAGGCCACCAAGCCAGATAATCAGGGTGCATCTTCGGTGTGGACTGGGCATACCTGCTGGCTTTAGTGAACCAGCAGGAAGGCACAGGGCAAGTCCCAAATGCCAGAGATATTGCAGAGCAACAGGAGAGTGCTGTGACTGTTTGTGCCTGCTGGCACTAGCCAGGTAGTGGGGAGGACACAAAAAATGTCACTCACCAACACCTCAGTCCACACAGAGAGTCCCAGCAGTCCGCTACTCCTCTCCTGCACCGCCCTCCCTGCCCTGCTTCCGACCCCAACGGATGCTTTAAGATTGGCAAAAGAATTTCCTTTACATGTAGACTAGGTACTTTTTAAGCTGCTGCTTTTTTGCTGAGTCCCAAGGCGAGTTGTCTATAAGTCTTTAAATAGCAGAATCTAGGCTCCAACAGCCTTTTGGAGCCTGAACATAAGCCCCTGGAAATAAGTCCCTTGGTTTCAAAGCCAGACATTACGGGAGTTCATGTCTCCTATGCAAGTCCCGAGGGCTGGGGTGCTTGATGTGGGGCACAAACCACTCACTCCTCAAGGAGAAGTTCCATATTTGTGAGCTCATTGTGGGTTGCTGTGCCAGAGATGGATTTATTGGCAAGAAAACATCTCTGCCTGTCCTGCCCCTTTTATCCTTTGAGCTGTTTATGTAGTTTCCAGATCTTTTTTTTAGAGGGAATCATTCTTTTTGTAGTGGAAGATTTGGTTGTGTTCTTGTGAGATGGTGAGTTCAGGATCTTCCTATGTTTCTTGACTTGAACTGACCAAATTCAATTCAGGTCAGTTGCTCAGTCCTGTTGGATTTTTTGTGACTCCATGGACTGCAGCACTCCAGGCTTTCCTGTCCATCACCAACTCCTGGAGCTTGCTCAGACTCATGTCCATTGAGTCGGTGATCCCATCCAACCATCTCATCCTCTGTTGTTCCCTTCTCCTCCTGCCTTCAATCTTTGCCAGCATCAGTGTCTGTAACAATGAGTCAGTTCTTTCAATCAGGTGGCCAAAGTAGCTTCAGCTTCAGCATCAGTTCTTCCAATGAATATTCAGGACTGATTTCTTTTAGGATTGAATGGTTTGATCTCCTTGAAGTCCAAGGGACTCTCAAGAGTCTTCTCCAACACCACAGTTTAAAAGCATCAGTAGATAAAGAACATTACAGCATACTAACACATATATATGGAATTTAGAAAGATGGTAATGATAACCCTATATGCAAAACAAAAAGAGACACAGAAGTACAGAACAGACTTTTGAACTCTGTGGGAGAAGGTGAGGGTGGGATGTTTCAAAAGAACAGCATGTATATTATCTATGGTGAAACAGATCACTAGCCCAGGTGAGATGCATGAGACGAGTGCTCGGGCCTGGTGCACTGGGAGGACCCAGAGGAGTCGGGTGGAGAGGGAGGTGGGAGGGGGGATCGGGATGGGGAATACGTGTAACTCTATGGCTGATTCGTGTCAATGTATGACAAAACCCACTGAAATGTTGTGAAGTAATTGGCCTCCAACTAATAAAATAAAATTAAAAAAAAAAAAAAAAACTAAATCAGAAAAGTCAGTAAATGAAAAAACTTAAAACAAACAAACAAAAAAAAACAAAAATAAAAGCATCAGTTCTTCAGAGCTCGGCTTTCTTCATGGCCCAACTCTCACATCCAGATATGAGCAGGAAAAAACATAGCTTTGACTAGACAGACCTTTGTCTGTAAAGTAGTGTCTCTATATGCTGTCTAGGTTTGTCACAGATTTTCTTGCAAGGAGAAAGCATCTTCTAATTTCATGGCTGCAGTCACCATCTGCAATGATTTTTAATCATGTTTTTAATTTCTGTTATTAAGTACTGACTTATTTAGGAGTGTTAAACTTCTTGATAAATTTACCTCTTTTCCATTATAAAATATCTCTGCTTATTTCTGGTAGTAATTTTTGTTCTGGAATGTATTTTGTCTTAATGTAACACTTTCATTTTTCTGGCATTCAGTGGGGAAAATATTGGTTATGATTTCAGTGCCCTTGAGGAAATTTTTAATAAAATATTATGAAAAACATTTAAACAAATATTTTTGTGTACATAAATGTATGAATATTAGATTGGCAATGTGGTATAATGAGAACAGTGTTTACATGGAAATAAATATTTCAGGGTTTTCAACCCTTACTTCTTCAGTAATTAACTCTGAAACTTTGTCACGACCTCGGTTTCCTCAATCAGGTACAAAAAATTTGGACTAAATTGTTTCTAAGACCCCTCACTATATCCCTTGCTAAAATTATATGATATTTTAGCTTAGTTTTATTTTATAAATATAACCTCCTTTGAGTAAGAACATTTTGTGTGAAGGACCTAGGCAAGTGGAAGAAAAGAAACTTAAACAATTTTTTAAAAATTCATGGATTTTATTACCAGTTTTAAATCATAGTTGTTTGCTCCTTTCTGGGTATGCTGTATTGGGGTGTTTACTTAATTTTCCTAATCCAGAATTTTATAGTCTATAGCATGGTGCTGCTGCTTCATAAAATCAGTTTGAAAATTAAAGGAGTTAAGTTCGTGAAGTGTTTTATGTTGTATGTAGTGTTCATTCTATTATAATACATGAAGGCTTGCATGAGTTATTGTTTGTAAATATGATCTTCATTTGGCCTCCTCTGGTGGCTGAAATGGTAAAGAATCTGCTGCAATGCAGGAGACCTGGGTTCAGTCCCTGGGTCAGGAAGATCTCTGGAGAAGGAATGGCTAACCAGTCTAGTATTCTTACCTGGAGAATTCCATGAACAGAGGAACTTGGCAGGCTGCGGTTCATGGGTTCGCAAAGAGTCAGACACAACTAACTGACTAACACAGCAACATGATCTTCATTCGTACTGTAATTAACTCCACTCCAGTTGGCATGGAGACTGCTATTTGTTATTGCTCAATAAATGATGAATTTACATAAGTTTTGATACCCATTTGCCACTACACCTCCACAATCAATGAAGCTTTGGTATAGTGCATTCACTATTCAGTGAATTTGAATTTTTTTTAAATGATAGATACCAGGTAAAATGCAATAGATACTCATTTCTTCATCATAGCACTAGAATACAAACAGCATGAGAGAGGAATTTTTGTTACTTTTCACACAAGTGAATTTAGATCCATCCCCTACTATGCAGGTGATGGTCAGGTATTTTCTGATGGTGGTTTAGTTGCTAAGTTGTGTCTGACTCTTGTGACCCTGTGAACTGTTGGGCTTCTCTCTCCATGGAATTCTCCAGGCAAGAATACTGGGTTGCCATTTCCTTCTCCAGGGGTTCTTCCCGACCCAGGAATCAAACCTGGGTCTCCTGCATTGCAGGCAGATTCTTTACCAACTGAGCTACAAGGGAAGCCTCTGTCTACTTCCAAACTCTTCACATTATACACTAAAGATTCAGCGTGGTCTGAGAATTCACCTTTTATGTTAACCCTTTTCAGTTAATTCTCAAACTTCCTTCTAATTATTTTGTGTCCTACCCCATCGACATCTAATCTCTGTAAATTTTAGACATTTTCTGCCAGAGAACCTTCTATGCATTTTGATTAGAAGCCTGGTTTCCGGTGTTAAATGAAAGATACTGCATATAGGTCCTTGATAGGTAACCTGCCAGTAGTATTGTCTTAATCCTCAGTGTCGTTGGTGTCTATGTATGCTAGCATATTTGGCACATCTAGATATGTCTAGAATTTGCAAGTATTGACCCAAATGAATTATTTCTTTTAAGATTCTATATTTCTAAAGTTCAGTTTTTCATGATGAGCTTAAACTTATTAAGAATCTAATCTACTTTTTGACTGTCATGGCACATAGCATGTAGTTTGAAATTATAGACAACAGTTTGTCATTCTTGGTGCATTTAAGAGTTTTATAAAACCTCAGAAAGGAGAGCATGTGGGATGATTCCTGTTCCATTTTTGCACTATGATATAAAATTTATGTGTATAAAAATATCCATAAAAAGATGCTAATAAAATCAATCACAAATATAAATATACCCATGTAAATAACAAATATGGACATACACTGAAAGCAATGGCTGTTAAGTAGTTTATTATTTTTTTTCATACTTTCGAGGTACTTGAAATTGATTCAGGAATATTTGTTCTTTAGAATGCATTGTATATGAAAAATTAATATACCTTAAGTCCAATATTTTAATTGAGAATTACTGGATTTGTTAACTTTATATGAACCAATGAAGATATATATTATTAAATTGCTGAAAGAGTATAGTATCTTGGATTTTTTTTTTGTTTTATTTTTGTGTGTGTTTTAAGATTAGATTGTTGTTGTTTAGTTACTAAGTGGTGTCTGACTCTTTTGCGACCCCATGGATTGTAGCCCACCAGGCTCCCTGTCCATGGCATTTCCCAGGCAAGAATACTGGAATGGGTTGTCATTTCCTTCTCCAGAGGATCTTCCTGACCCACATCTTCTATATTGCAGTTGGATTCTTTACCACTGAGCCACCAGGAAAGACCCTAAGATCAGGTATCAGCTGCAATCCAGAAGTTAACTTACCGTAAATTACATAATAGCTTCACCTCAGTTACCAAAGAAGCAACAATTCAGTCATGTGGATTTTTTTTTTCAGTACAATCCTCTAAATTATCAGGCTTGATTTTTTTAAGTAATCCTAATAAATACTGGATTATCTCTTTTTATTATATGTTTTTAAATCTAGAAAGATAGTATTCTGAAATAAAGAAGTAGGATAAAACTAAGGTGTGCTCAGTTAACATACAGGGTTCAATAAGTCTAAATATCATTTTACTAAACAGGCAGCTTTCTGGCTCTACTTCAGGTTTTCTTTTGGCTAAAAACTCTTATGCGTTATCATGGTACCTATGGAAATATTTTAAAATGCTTTATAAAACTATGGATGCTCAAAAATAAATTCACTGATAGTCACATGCATGGCAGAAAAGTCAATTATTTGTGATAGCTAGTAAGTTTTTGCTTATGTTCACCAAAATAGTTATGACTTCCCACTACCAAAGTGTTCTACTCCCTCTTAAGCCTGTGACTAATTTCCTAAAACTCAAAAGAAAAATGACAATTAAAAGATTAAAGCTCAATAAAGATTTTTACTATTTGGATGCATAGCTATTATTGGCCAGTTTTCCAGTCCAAAGTTGAGTTTTACAGTTACGTTTACATATGTATGAGAGCAGTTGAAAAACATAAAAATGCCAGTGTGAGTTGTATTGGGAAACAAGTGTATTAACTGTAGAGACTAGGGTTGCTTAAGAATATAAGCTCTTTTAGTTATTTACCTTGTGATTCTCTCTGCCTTCTTTCAGTGCTATATTTTAATTCATAAGTTGTCAAAATCTCCAGGACATTGATAATATATAAAAGAAAGATGATGGAATTTTACAAAACCTCTTTTCTCTTTTAATATCTGTCTCATTTGACACGAAGCTTAGTTAATTAGACAATAAATGAAAGGACCCCTGTGAACTCATAGGCTAAACCCAAAAGCTGATGAATTGTTACTGGACAATAAACTCAAAATAATAAATCGCCTCTTTATGAACTCTGGTAGCATTAACACTGCAAGGCCCGTTGTTGAAAACCGTTTGTCTAATGGCTGCCCAAGATATAAAAATAAAGTCAGTTGTTCTTGGTTTCTCCATTAATCTTAGACAATGCTCACTCTCGTTGTATTGAATCTTCTGAAATATTTAGTTCTTGGGAAAGCTTGTGCTTCTACAGTTTCCTTTAATTTCCCTTCCAGTGGTTTCAGTTAAATATCAATTAAACATGTTAAATAACACCTGCGTGTTTTAATAAACTTAACTCAACAAGGGGTGCTGTGTGAATAAGAAGCTGTTAGCATTCTTCTTCTCTGAATCACTGAACTCAGGAAGAGATTGATGAATATAAGTGTGAGTTGGACATTACCTAAAGCATAAAGATTTTTAAGTAGAGTAACAGTAAGTTTGTTATGTAAAGAGCAAGTTAAAATAGTTGTAAAATACTATGGAGATAGAAAATGAGAAGAAATTGTCAAAAAATTTAATTGTATATTTTGCTGTAAGGTATATATTGACACGAGACTCTAGTAGTCAAAATAAGACAAAATCTGTTTCATAGCCTTGAATTGTGAGAAGTTTCAATTATCGCAAAGAATGTCCCTTGGGAAATACTAGAAATTATTACAGAATTGTATTGCTTAATTAATTGTATTAATTAATACAGAAATGTATTACAGTGATACGCTGTGGATCTCTTTTTAAATGATTTTTAGAAAAAAGTTGGAAACCTGCATTTTCCTGTCATAAAAAAGTAACTCTTGTACTAGGTAAACTTTCTCAGAATCTAATAAGCTTAATTATGTTGCCAAAGGATGATGCTGTGATGTTAAGCCATTCCTAGAGGTACAAGGTTTCTGCAGTTGGAAACAAAGAGGGTTGCTTCAGTGAAATGAAATCAGAAGAGTGAGCTTTTGTGATCTGGTTAGTCAACCATCAATAGCAATTCCATGGGAAAAGGATGTTATATTCCATGATTATCCATAGATACATGTGAATATTAGTGGTTGAACTGTCAAATGAAGACGGCTCAAGTGATTCTAGATAATTTTAATTCATTTGCACATCGATCAGGACTTCCCTGGTGACTCAGATGGTAAAGAATCTGCCTTCAGTGTGGGAGACCCAGGTTTCATCCCTGGGTCGGAAAGATCCCCTGGAGAAGGGAATGACTACCCACTCCAGTATTCTTTCCTGGAGAATTCCATGGACAGAGTAACCTGGTGGGTTACACTTCATGAGGTCCCAAAGAGTTGGACACAACTAAGTGACTAACATTTTTACTTTGTTTTATATTGATCAAATATGTTAATATGTTCTTCACAAGGGTGAGTAATAGTGTATGTTACATAGATTCTCTGCAGTTTTGATTTAGATGATTATAACTAGAACTAAATATATGCATTTTTCCATCCTTCATAGATGTGTGCTACCATTTTGCCATCTGTGTTTCTAAAATATTTTGATAATTTATTCATTATAATAGTAATCACTAACATTAATATTGCCTTTGTGCCTGACACTATTTATACACTTCATGTTATTTAATTCTCTAACAACACTGTGAATACGGACTATTTTTATCCTCATAAAATAGAGGTGCAGAGAAAGTAACTTGCCTAAGGTCACAGGAATGGAAAGGAACATGATAAAGCACGAGCAATCAGCGTGTGGAACCATTTCTGGAGATACTGCTAGAATTAGTTTTAAGCTCCAAAAAAAATCACAATGAAAAGGAGAAAAAAATTTTTCTGAGGAAGTCACATATAACTCCCTTAATCACATTAAAGGTGTCAGTATATTTTTGCTTTCCTCTTGAAATAGCAAATATTCATGAACATAATGGATATAAAACTCATTCTCTACACCATTCCTAATTCCCTCTTCAATTTCAGATTCATCAAGGTGATGATGAGGGAATTACCCCTCTGGAACAAGTTTATTTTTTTGCTATAGCTGAGGTCTCCTTTCGTGGCTCTGAAAGTTAAGTCTGAACTCAGAAATGATAGAAAAACTTAATTATCCACTCTCCTCACCTCACTAATCAGGTTTATCAGGGTATGTCTATGTAAGTTCAATATAGCCTATATTTTCTTTTAAAGAAAAAAAAAATCATGTGTTCTTTTTTATGAATACCATTACAGTGTCAAGTGACTATAGCAGTGAGAGACATTCAATGTTTTCATTTCCCAAATATCTTTTATATAATGAGGTAGAAAAAATCCAATCATCTTTAGTTTAGTTCCATTACTAAACTAAAGTTTAGTTCCATTTAGATTTAGTTCCATTACTGTCAAAAATAAAAATATTGATAAAGAGAGCTGCAAACTTTGGGCAAATTCCAATACTCTTTTTTGCCTTCTACATTTTCTTTTGTGTGTTACTTACAACCTCTGTTGTCAATGAAAACAAAGTTAAAAGCAAGGCACAGAAAGGTTAGACGTTTTCTAAGGCAGAGTAGGAGTTGGCAAGAAGGGCGCATAGAAGGCAGGGCTCAGGGCTGAGCCATGTGCTATTTTAGGGCCGCGCTAACTAGGAAGCAATGTGCTGAGCCGTAAAAGATGGCAAGTACATACTACATTTCCAAGGTACAGGCTCAGAAACAGTCCTTTCAATCTTCCCTCCTTGTTTAGTAAGAATAAACTGCCTTTGGGCACTCAGTAGTAATATGTTACTTCTACAGGGTGCTTTTTAACTTTTCAGAGAATTTCCACATGTTGTCTCATTTACTGCAGAATTCCTAGGAAAGGGGTGGGCATGGAGTCCCCTAGGGGCTTCATGTCTTGGCTAAGGACCTACAGCTTGATGGTAGCAGAGACAAAACTGGAAGAGGGAAATGCTATAGGAAGGAGAAAATTAACTATGTAGAGAATCAGAGACATTCTGCAAATGCATATTACAAAATCTGAAGAAATGCCAGGCCATTAATTTGAATATTAGCAAATTTGTCTCCTGTTGTTTGCTTTCCCAAATTATACACAACACTGTAACTTTAACTTACCTTAAATTGTTAATTACTGATTTGTAGCAATAATTTGGAGTTTCCCAGGTGTTTCAGTGGTAAACAATCTGCCTGCCAATGCAAGAGATGCAAGAGATGCGGGTTCAATAATCCCTGAGTCAGAAAGGTCCCCTGGAGGAGGAAATGGCAACCCACTATAGGATTCTTGCCTGGGTTGTCCCATGGACAGAAGAGCCTGGTGGGCTACAGCAATAATTTATGGATTATTATATGTCAGGTTGCAAATATATTGAATAGTATATCAGAAATGTCTCTAAATTTTCTTTGAAAAGATTGAGGCAATACATAAATACTAAAATTTCATATTTGTATTTCTAATTTATGTAAGTTAATGAACATGCTTTCTTTGCCTTGCCTTCTCTGAGTTACTGCTCTTGTAGTCAGGAGTTTCACTTGCTGTGCTGTGTACATCAGGATTACATTTTTTCCTTTGTCAGTCCCTAGAAGAGAGTATTCTATGTATTATCTTAGAAGGAAGCAGTCATTTAAATAATTTTAAGATCTGATTTGAAGTGATGCCAATGAAAGTGCCAAATATTCTTGCCTTTCTCAACTTTAATGTTTTCTAGCACTTAAGGTTCTTGAGAATAAAAATTAAAATATTCTATGTAATTAATTCCTAAATTACTACTTTACTGAAACTGATTTCTTATAAAAAAAATTAGCAGGTACCAGACTTTGAATATGATTGCTTATATTGAATCATATATATAGTGTAATAACTAATGTCAAGTCTCTAGCCAATATGGAATTGATAGACCAAAGGAGTCAAAGCAATATAATTTTGCAGAAAGTAATTGCTATTTCTTCTAAGAAAGGGATCAGACTGCTGATCATGCAAAAAGAAAATCATAAGTCTCTTTAGGAGTATAGTGTTAAAGAAACAAATGTTAAATTCTTTCTTGAAAAACTTCCTATTCCCTTGTTATAGCCTTTCACTTTCTTTTTCCTTTTGTAAAAATTTTTAATTAATTAATTTTTTTGGCAGCACTGTGTCTTTGTTGCTGCACTGTTTCTTTAGTTGTGGCGAGGTGGGGCTCCTCTGCCCAGTGATGCGCAAGCTTCTTGTGGTAGTAACATGGAGAAGTCTCCTGGAGGAGCATGGGCTCTAGGGCAAGGGCTTCAGTAGTTGTGGACTGGAGTTCAGTTGCTCTGATTGCACGTGGGATCTTCCATTCCAGCATCAAATCCATGTTCCCTGCATTGGCAGGCAGATTCTTAACCACTGGACTACCAAGGAAGTCCAACTTTTTACTTTATAAAGATAAATTACTTATGGAGAGGAGATATACATCTGAGTTAAGATAAATGCACAGCCTTTGCATACACATACATGTATACACATATGCTTCCCCGGAGGCCAAGCAGTAAAGAATTGGCCTACAATGCAGAAGACATAGGAGCGTGGTTCGATTGCTGGGTCAGGAAGATCCCTTGGAGAAGGAAATGGCAACTGCAGTATTCTTGCCTGTAAAATGCCATGGACAGAGAAGCCTGGCAGACTACAATCCATGGGGTCTCAAAGAGTCAGACATGACTGAATCACTGAGCACATACATATACATACTCTATGAATAAAGGTCTAATTAGCGACTTTCCTGGTACCTCAGCTGGTAAAGAATTGCCTGTAATTCAGGAGACCCCTGTTTGATTACTGGGTCAGGAAGATTCCCTGGAGAAGGGATAGACTACCCACTCCAGTATTCTTGGGCTTCCCTGGTGGCTCAGCTGGTAAAGAATCTGCCTGCGGTGTAGGAGACCTGGGTTCGATCCCTGAGTTGGGAAGAGCCACTGGAGAAGGGAAGGGCTACCCCCTACAGTATTCTGGCCTGAAGAATTCCATGGGCTGTACAGTCCATGGGATTGCAGAGAGCGGCACACCACTGAACAACTTTCACTTTCACAGGTCAACTATATTTCAGTACCATTCAGTCTTTCCTGTGTGCATTCTAAGTGCATGTAACAAAAACTGAGAAGTAACAACAACAACAGAAAGAGTTGTATTCCTGATACCATTTTTATTATGCATTACTTATATGTTTTCTTATTTTAAAGTTGTGATTACCACAAATTTGTTGTCTAATCATCAGATAATCAGTTTGGCAAACACTTTATTACTCTAAATATTAATGTAACAGTTATACAGTAATAGCTAGTACAGTTGGGCTGAAGACCAGGACAAGAAATTGGTGGCTTATGTATTTGAGCATTTCCTCCCTCCCATTATTGATGTCTAACAATGGTGGGAACAAAATGACCTGCTGCCAGAACAAAGTAATCCATCCTTAGCATAGATAACAGGAACTTAAAGGGAGTGAATGTAACAAAAATAATATGTGAAGTAACTATAAAGTAAATACCTCAATTTGTTTACAACCTTTGCTTCTTTTACAGCAGTTTTAAGTCTTCCAACCCAAGTTGCTAGTGTTAACTATAGTTAGCATCAATTACCAAGGACTTAGCAGAGTCCCAATTATAGCATATGAAACATAATCTTTCATTATGAGCTTCTCTTTCTACAATCTTTGCAAAATTGAGATTAGAAAATCCTTTTTTTTTTTCCTTTTCTAAATAAACATAACTACACAAACAGATGTGAAGTGGCCCAAGCTTGGGCTTCATTCATTACTGAAATTTTATGTTGGATACAGGGATCTGAAGCTTTTAGGATACCACTAACATAATTAGAAACTGGGAGTAAGGGAAATAGAACATCCTAATACTCCTTTCCTTGCTTATTTGGGTCAGGTAGAAGTGGTGTATGTGACCACACTTTGTTTTAAATGGTAGAGACTATTACAGTTCTACAAAACTGTAATTCTTAACACAAGACCTCTTTTTTAAATGAAGTGATTATAAAATTGGCTTGTATAGAAAAGCATTTCCATTGAATTTCATAATGGAATTAGAGTTATATCTATCTGTATCAAATCATTCAGTAGACTGAAATTTAAATATTTTATATTTATTTATATAAAATTTATATTTATTTATATAAAATAAACTGAAGATGATGACGAGGCATGCAGAAGTTTTGATAATATGATGTGGTGAATATTTCGAAGCACTTTTTCTAAGTTTACCAGCCTCTTAAATACACAGTCCACGGAATTCTCCAGACCAGAATACTGGAGTGGGTAGCCATCCCCTTCTCCAGGGGATCTTCCCAATCCAGGGATCGAACCCATGTCTCCCGCAATGCAGGTGGATTCTTTACCAGCTGAGCCACCAGGGAAGCCCTAAATATACACCAGTTGTCACTAATTCAAGAAAAAACAAGACCTCATGCCTTAAATTGTCTCTTGATTTAAAAGATTCTCTGGATAATTAGTTGTGTCAGTTGTCAATAAGAACCTTAAGCTTTCTCTAAAAATTAACAAACTACTCATATCTAAATTTTATTGTGTAATTATGATGTGGACAATGGATAAAGATTGGAATTTCATTGCTATTATCTGCAAGTCTTAAAGGTTTAAATAGAGCCTTAGCTTTTAGAGGCAGTTTTTCTGGCGTCATAAGTTTCCAACTTTTGTTGGTCCATCCAGCCAGACTGTCATTCCATAAATTCACATTCATGGATTTTTTTTTTTTTTCCTTTCCCCTGAATGGTAATACTTAGAACATTCCAGGAGACCAGAACATTAAGCTGGAATAAAACAATGAAGGTATTATCATCACCAAAAGAGCATTTTGAATTTTATTAGAAGAAACCAATTAGGATGTTATTTTCAAGCAAAGGGCTTGGCAAGGCTTCAGAAAGTTACTTTCCGGACTCGGGTAGGGGTTTAGCTGGCACAGAGAGCAGATCTTTAGCTTAGAGTCTTGACAGCTTTAATGCACATGCAATTGGGATTTTTTTTTTTTTTCCTTTAAGCTGATTCTCCTAAAAGCCATGCTTCCTGCCACTGTTCAAAATAATTGCATCAATTCCACTTTCCATTAGTACTCAAAACCTGCTGATATGACTGGATTTTTAAAACCTTTGTGTGAAAATCTAATTATACATATTTTTCCAGGGCAATCTGATAATGCATATGTTCCAGAAAGTTATATTTTTTTTTCTGATATCTAGCATAGATCTTTATGCTAGTCATATACCTTGGTTATTCATTTAATTATATTCACTACAGTGGTATAAGCAATTTTCTATTGTGGGAGGAAAAGAACATTCAATAGGTTCTATTTTGTTGAAGGACAAAGAATCACATATTCGTTTGCTACAGATAATAAAATATTCTGACTTCAGGTGGAAAGAAATGACTCTCTCTCTTTTTATTGTGTCTGAATATCTATGTCCCTTTTATAATGTGCTTATTTTCAGCAGTTTGTCTTTGTAGATATTTTATGATGGTCTTCATTGATTTACTTCATCTTATATATTTCTACTTTTTTGATACTTATTTGAAATTTCTCTATACTTATAGTTATGTATAGACATTTCAGATATTACATTAGAAATTTTCTAATTTTTTCTCCACATTCCTTGTTTTGTTTTGTTTTTTCCTTTTTTAATTGAATTAAGAAAAAGATCATGAAGCTTAGCCTGGACTTATTCGCAGAATGGTGAAAGCCTCAGAGTCAATGTCTTGATGGAACATGTGGCAGGAATTGAGTTAAAGATGGCCTGGAGTTAAGATACATCATTCATATGTGCTTTGGAAATGAAATTTAGTGCCGTAGACCCTTAGATGAAATTACTTTTAAAGCAATACCATCTTTGGTTTCCAAATTTTACAATAAATATTTGATGCTAAAGCAGAATTTTGAATTCTTTTCTAAAATTGTTTCTGGGTTAAGAGAAAGAAAACTAGAATTTCAATAACTGAAGATAAGTTTACTGAGGTCCATTAATAGTAAAGCATGGATATTTTTCAAGATATATAAGTATCTGTATTAAGTTCCAACAGCATACATTATGTTCACCTTAAATTAGAAGCTTGAAAATCTGGTTAGAATTGATTGTTGGCAAATTATGAGTCAATGTAAGAAAATAGCTTTCAGGCTTTTATAAAGAATGTTATATCCACCTGTCTCTTACCTTTTTACTCCCCACTCATCCACCCTACTTTGGAGAGATTCCACTAAATACACTGTTAAGTTTTTTAAAGAGACCCTAAGAGCTTCATTGAATTCCATGAATATTTTAGAGAACCTACCTTGTACAATATGATTGCTACATATATAGGTACAAAGAGAAGTATGGCACAAATCCTGTCCTCACTGACCACCTGTTTTAGTCAACAGGATAAGCCAACTACATAAATATTACACCAGGTACTACCTAATGTGTGCTACAAAAGAGGCACAAACAACTGATAGAAGATGCCAGTTTTGAAATAAAAACATTATGTTTAAGTTGGTTTTGAAAATTGGCTTTAAACCCATTGTGGTCATTAATCATTCTGCAAGTAGGTTTACAGTTTTATCATGGTTATAAACTGGATTGAGTGGGAGCTCAGCTGGAATGCAAAGGAAGAGGTTATTGCACTTCACCAAGGTTCTCTAAGTCTCTGGTACGAAACACTTTTGCTAGGCTATGTTTTGTCTTGTTATTCACCTCCAAATCTCCAGCAGTGCCTGTGCAGTGTAGAATCATTATGAGTGATATACTGACAAGTAGATTAGCACCAATTTGCCAAACTGTCCTCAAATGCCCAGGGCATTTAAAATCCCTTGGACTCTCTATAGAGGTGGTAGGGGTAGGGGACTATTTTCAGTCTTCTCCATTTCTCAGTTTCCAGATCTCTCTCATTCTCTTATTTGATCTCTCTCTCTCTCTCCCTCTCTCCCTCTCTCACACACATACACACAATGTTGGCCGTATTTGAAGGATGGAATAAAGATGTGAAGCAGCCTGTCTTAAACATCTAACTAAATAGATTCAAACTAAATAGCTCTTCACAAATATTTTCTGTTATGCACAAAAATGAATTCCATATTAGAGATCAGAAGTTCCTTTCTCTGAACTTTCATTCCCATCAGCAGTTTGTCATCTCATCATAAGAACTACAAGACAGAAGAAATTAGACCAGGAAAAAAAAATCTATAAATCTACATGTTTGAAAAGACTGACCAAGTTAAACCCAAGAATTTGTAACAGTGATTCTCCATGTTGGCTACACATTCTAGTCACCTGGGAGCTTTAAAATTCTGATTCCAAGGCCACACCCAGACCAATTAAGTCAGTATCTCAAGGGCTGGGGTGTAGCCACTATTGTCTTTAAACTACTCCAGGTGGTTCCAATCTGCAGTCATGTTTAGAGACCACTGCCTCCAAATCCCCCAAAGTTCAGTGTCTGTTAGAGAATGTGTAATCTCCAAGGAGCTTTTAACAATAAAAGATAATTCTATTCAGTCTATTGCTCTAATGGTTTCCAAAATAGAGTCTTTGCTAAAGATTGAAATACAGTCACTTTACTCAACAGTGGAGAGTCTCATTGCCAGAGAAATCATCATTAGTGTAGCCACGGTGCTGCCTAGTGTTCACCACCTATTGAGTGAGCAGATGCCCTTCACTTAACTTCTGTGTAAGATGTGAAAGTCATGTCAAAGTCATGACTTAGAAAATTATGTTCTGTTTTCTGTTTCCTTTATACTTTGAAATGTAGTAGCATCTCAGTGAGATTCTTAAAAGTCTAAGCTAGTCTTGACTTAGGTTATGGTCTCACCTAGAGCCTGATGCCAAGAGAATTCAGTAAAGATCTGTACTGTTTTCACAATTTCATTCATACACATTTGTGTCTAAATGTGGGATAGCAGATTCTCTAAGGTAAAGAGGCCATCTGTAATGGCAGTTGTTGGCAGAGTGAGAGTGGAAGATAGGGAGGGTTTCTTCTCAGAAAAAAAGTCACCTATGGCAATGGGAACAGGTCCTGATCTTTTTCTGTATATCCTTATTTTCCCAGTCTCTTTAATGATGTATAGTAGATGCTTAATTAATTCTTAAAAGTAAAAGAATGAATGAATGATGTCTGTATTCACAGTTTTAGAGAACTGGAAGGGAGCAGAAGTCGGTCAGGAAACAAAAGTAGCAAATAAAACCCTTCCCAACTTTATGTTTCAGGATTATAAGTTGCCAGTAATTCAAAGAGGACTTTCTTAATATGCTTTAACCTTCAATACCAAGTTACTATGGTAGAAATAAACTAAGCGATATTATGGGCAAGTCAACAGTAAACAGAACACAAGCTGAGGACTTTAGATATTTGAAAATGTCAGTATTGGGTGTGAAGGACATGTCAGGTTTATCTGTTCTTATTAAAATGACGTGAGTTTAAAAATTTACTTGGCTGTTGTCAGGAGCTTTGTAGTATATGTTTGTTTACCAATATGATGTCTTTCATTAAAGGTGAAATAGAGAAATACTCTTTTTCTGGACACTGTAAGTTCAACACCTTAAAATGTACAGCATACCTCAAATGGGCAAGTTCAGAAAACGTATTTTGCTCTCTGGATGCAGTTTAGGAAAGGAAAAAAAAAATGGAGGACAGCCATCTTATTAAATGAAACAACAAATTACATTCTGGGACAGCGTGGGTTTTTAGAATTCTAGTCATATCAAGCTAAGATGTCATTCTTTCCATGCTTCCACCTATAACTTTATTGATTGATCTTTAATGGAAAGATATATATCTTGCCCTTGAAAGAATTAGATTTGATGTGCTCCTATTATTTAGGATTTTGTGGCAGGTCTTGCAAAGTATGTAGGCAAAGCAAAGTAAGTGGGAACTGACAAGTAAGAAATAAATGCTTAAAATATTTCCAGGAATAAATATCAGCATCTGTAAGAATACAACTCCATGTGCATCAAAATGCAGGTTTCCCAACTGTATTTCTCTGAAAGTTATGAAAAATAATTTTGCTAAGTGGAAATTACTTCTGTAAAATACTAAAACAGCCTCATTGATAAATTGTGTGGTCATGTAATCAAAGGTACTTTTTATTTTTTCCTGGATTATTTTGGTTTTTTTGTTAGCTTTGGAATATTGTTGTTAAACTTAAATTATCATTAAATTCTAATGACAGTTGGAAAAATTGCCTCACTATCTTATAACATCAGGTTCTTAATTCATTCCTGGAGTTTATCCACCAAAGTGAAGTGTGGTAATTCTTTGTACCACCCTTTTCAGCAGGCAAAACTATGACTCATTTCTACCACCCAATTATGCCAGAAGTGTTTAGTGCACTGTTATGAAATGAGATGTAATAGTTCAATATTTCACAATTTATTTTTGAGCCATTTGAACAATATCTATGCAACATCTTTTTGCCTTTTCATACTGTTCACGGGGTTCTCAAGGCAAGAATACTGAAGTGATTTGCCATTCCTTTCTCCAGTGGACCATGTTTTGTCAGAACTCTCCACCATGACCTGTCCATTTGGGTGGCCCTAAACCTCATGGCTCATAGTTTCAGTGAATTAGATAAGGCTGTGATCCATGTGATCAGTTTGGTTAGTTTTCTGTGATTATGGTTTTCCTTCTGTCTACCCTCTGATGGATAAGGATAAGGATACGAGACCTATGGAAGCTTCCTGATGGGAGAGACTGACTCTGGAATCTGGGTCTTTTTCTGATGGGTGGGGCCATGCTCAGTAAATTTTCAATTCAATTTTCTGTTGGTGGGTGGGGGTGTGTTCCCTCCCTGTTGTTTGGCCTGAGGCCAAACTATGATAGGAGTAATGAAGATAAAGAAAACCTCCTTCAGATGGACTTATGCCCACACTGTTGTGTTCAGTGCCCCTGAGCCCACAGCAGGCCTCTGCTGACCCACGCTTCTGCTGGAGACTCCTGGACACTCACGGGCAAGTCTGGCTCAGTCTCTTGTGAGAACACTGCTCTTTTTTCCTGGATCCTGCTGAGCACAAGCTTTTGTTTGTGCCCTCCTAGAGTCTGTTTCCCCAGTTCTGTGGAAGTTCTATAATCAAATCCCACTGGCCTCCAAAGTCAAATTCCCTGGGGGTTCTCAGTCCCTTTGCCAGATCCCCAGGTTGGGAAATCTGTTGTGAATCCTACAACTTTCTTAACAGTGCAAGAACTTGTTTGGCATAATTGTTCTGAAATTTGTGGGTTGTCTGCTCAGGGACTGTATGGTGGGGCTAATGGCAATCTCCTCCAAGAGGGCTTATGCCACAGGCCGCATGTCCCAGGTCTGCTGCAGCCAGAGGCAGGGTGCCTGTGGCAGGCCACGGCTGACTCATGCCTCTGCAGGAGATACTCAAACAGTCAAAGGCTTGAAATTTCAAATCAAATTGCAAACATCTTTTGGATCATAGAAAAAGCAAGGGAATTTCAGAGAAACATCTACTTCTGCTTTATCGACTAGGCACAGCCTTTGACTTTGTAGATCACAACAAGCTGTGAAAAATCCTTAAACAGATGGGAATACCAGACCACCTTACCAGCCTCTGGAGAAATCTGTATGCAGGTCAAGAAGGAACAGTAAGAACTGGACGTGGAACAACAGATTCATTGCAGATTGGAAAAGGAGTTTCCAAGGCTGTATATTGTCACCCTGCTTTTTTAACTTATATGCAGAGTACATCATGTGAAATGCTGAACTGGATGAATTACAAGCTGGAATCAAGATTGCCAGGAGAACTCTCAATAATCTCAGATATGCAGATAACCACCCTAATGGCAGAAAGCAAAGGGGAACTAAAGAGCCTCTTAATGAAAGTGAAAGAGGACAGTGAAAAAGTTGGCTTAAAACTCAACATTCAGAAAACTAAGATCATGGCATCCGGTCTCATTACTTCGTGGCAAATAGATGGGGAAACAATGGAAGCAGTAAGAGACTTTATTTTGGGGGGTTCCAAAAGCACTGCAGATGGTGACTGAAGCCGTGAAATTAAAAGACCCTGGCTCCTTGGAAGAAAAGCTGTGACAAACCTAGACAGCATATTAAAAACCAGAGATGTTACTTTACCGACAAAGGTCCATCTAGTCAAAGCTATGGTTTTTGAGAGTCCCTTGGACTTCAAGGAGATCAAACCAGTGAATCCTAATAGAAATCAGTCCTGAATATTCATTGGAAGTACTGATGCTGAAGCTGAAGCTCCAGTACTTTGGTGACCTGATGCAAAGAACTGACTCATTGGAAAAGACCCTGATGCTGGGAAAGATTGAAGGCAGGAGGAGAAGGGAACAACAGAGGATGAGATGGCTTGATGGCATCACTGACTCAATAAACATGAGTTTGAGCAGGTTCCGGGGGTTGGTGATGGACAGGGAACCCTAGCATGCTGTAGTCTATGATGTCGCAAAGAGTCAGACACAACAAAGTGACTGAACTGAACAGTGAGCTGAAAGAGTGATATGATTTTGGATCACAACAAACTGTACAAAATTCTTAAAGAGATGGAGATAGCCCACCTTACCTGCCTCCTGAGAAACCTGTATGCAGGTCAAGAAGCAACTGTTAAAACTGGACATGGAATAACGGACTGGTTCAAAATTGAGAAAGGAGTACATCAAGGATGTATATTGTCACCCTGCCTATTTAATTTATATGCAGAGTACATCATGTGAAATGCCCAACTGGACGAAGCACAAGCTGGAATCAAGATAGCCAGGAGAAATATCAATAACCTCAGATTCACAAATGACACCACCCTTATGGCAGAAAGCAGAGAAGAACTTAAGAGCCTCTTGATGAAGGTGAAAGAGGAGAGTGAAAAAATTGGCTTAAAACTCAACATTCAAAAAGTTAAGATCATGGCATCTGGTCCCATTACTTCATCGCAAATAATGGGGAAACAATGGGAACAGTGAGAGTCTTTATTTTCTTGGGCTGCAAAATCAGTGCAGATGGTGACTCTGGCCATGAAATTAGAAGACACTTGCTCCTTGGAAGAAAAGCTGTGACAAACGTAAACAGTGTATTAAAAGGTAGAGACATTTGACTCGAAACATCCCACCCTCCCCTTCTCCCACATAGTTCAAAAGTCTGTTCTGTACTCCTGCTTCTCTTCTTCTGCCCTGCATATAGGGCCATTGTTACCATCTTTCTAAATTCCGTATATATGTGTTAGTATACTGTAATGTTCTTTATCTTTCTGGCTCACTTCACTCTGTATAATGGGCTCCAGTTTCATCCATCTCATTAGAACTGATTCAAATGAATTCTTTTTAACGGCTGAGGAGAGGGAGGTGGGATGGGAGACCGGGATGGGGAATTCGTGTAACTCTATGGCTGATTCACATCAATGTATGACAAAACCCACTGAAAAATAAATTAAAAAAAAAAAAAGGCTAAAATAAAATAAAATAAAATGGATAACCAAAAAAAAAAAAAAAAAGGTAGAGACATCACTTTGTTAACAAAGGTATGTGTAGTGAAACTGTGGTTTTTCCAGTAATCATGTACAGATGTGAGAGTTGTACTATAAAGAAGGCTGATTGCCGAAGAACTGATGCATTTGAATTGTGGAGTGGGAGAAGACTCTTGAGAGTCCCTTTGACAGCAAGGAGATCAAACCAGTCAATCCTAAAGGAAATCAACCCTGAATATTCATTGGAAGGACTGATGCTGAAGCTGAAGCTTCAATATTTTGGCCACCTGATGCAAAGAGTCATTTAGACCCTGATGCTGGGAAAGATTGCAGGCAGAAGGAGAAGGGAATGACAGAGAATGAGATAGCTGGATGGCATCATCAACTCAGTGGACATGAGTTTGAGTAAACTCCAGGAGATAGTGAAGGACAGGGAAGTCTTTGGTGCTGCAGTCCGTGGGATCGCAAAGAGTCAGACACACCTGAATGACTGAACAAGAAATATTTTGCTAAATATTACCAGACAAAATAACACTGCCTGGAGTGTATGTATCTTCACATGTATATAATTTTTGGTTTATTATTATTAAGTATTATGACATCTTTATCTTTGTTTCTATTCTTATCCATGGAGCTCAGTGTTACTCATCTTTAACAAAAATTATTTCACATTTAGCATTTGGGTTTATATATTTTTCATTTTTTAATATTGGAGATTATCTAGAAAAAGTAAATCTTTTGGAAATGGTCAACATAAACTGTATTTAAATGCTCCCTGTTATTCTTTATGACAGTTGGCAGGAGTTTTTAGCAAGGCATGTTAAGCTATAACTACAAAGAAAAATAATACAATTTCCAAGTTCATGAAGAGTTTAGAAAGTTTCATTATGTAGTCATTCAAACATAATTTATGTACTGTCTGAATGTACTATCAATAAGTAAAAGTACTGCATAGCAAAGTAAAAATATTTTAATTTAAAAATTCATAGTCAAAGTAGCACATAGGATTAATCTTTAAACTATAAATGCAGTAACCTTGTTCTCTTAGCCTGAATTTCCATTCAACTCTTTGTTTCCCTCAGTATCAAATCTTACAGGCAATTAATTAGCTTCACACTGTTTTCCAGCATTTTTCCTTAGCTAGTTATCTTTCTTCTTGAGTTTCCTGATTCTCACTCCTCCCTTCTTTACCTCTGAGCACTCTTTTCCATCTGTTTGCTCTCTCATGTACATGCCTGTTCATTTTCACGTACCCTTCAGTTTTCTTCTCTGGTGTTCTTGCAGGGAGATCTAGACATGCAGTTGATCTAGACATGTAGCTAAGTCTGAAGACTGTGGTTTAAAACTTACCTAAGAAACCATTTTACCACTAAATCTTCTACAGCCCCCAACCTCCCCAAAAGGCGGACCTTCCTTCCCTCTGGGTTTCTCCTTATTCTTCAAAGAACAAAAGAAAAAAATGTTGACTTTTAATAGATTTTTTGTTTTTTATGTTTTGGTGAAAATTCATAAGTTTAACATTGCCATTCAGTGCCCTACATCCCCATACACTGTTGCACAAACCAGGAAACAAAACTGAATAGTTCATCTACCTCTAATTCATTTTAGATCTTTATTATTTTAAGGGAAATTTCCCTTTAAGTAGATATTAAAAAATAAAGATCTGAAATGAATTGTGCAAGAGTGAAAAAGTTGGCTTAAAACTCAACATTCAGAAAACTAAGATCATGGCATCTGGTCCCATCACTTTATGCAAACAGATGGGGAAACAATGGAAACAGTAAGAGACTTTATTTTGGGGGGGCTCCAAAATCACTGCAGATGGTGACTGCAGCCATGAAATTAAAAGATGTTTGCTCCTTGATAGAAAAACTATGATCTGCCTAGACAGCATATTAGAAAGCAGAGACATTACTTTGATGATAAAGGTTCAGCTAATCAAAGCTATGGTTTTTTCAGTAGTCATGTATGGATATGAATGTTGGACTATAAAGAAAGCTGAGCACTGAAGAATTGATCCTTTTGAAGTGTGATGTTAGAGAAGACTCTTGAGAGACTCTTGGACTTCAAGGGGATCCAACCAGTCCATCCTAAAGGAGATCCGTCCTGAATATTCATTGGAAGGACTGATGCTGAAGCTAAAATTCCTATACTTTGGCCACCTGATGTGAAGAATGGACTCCGTTGAAAAGACCCTGATGCTGGGAAATACTGAAGGCAGGAGGAGAAAGGGACAACAGAGGATGAGATGGTTAGATGGCATCACCAACTTGATGGACATGAGTTTGAGTAAGCTCCAGGAGTTGGTGATGGACAGGGAAACCTGGCGTGCTGCAGTCTGTGAGGTCGCAAAGAGTTGGACACGACTGAGCAACTGAACTGAAAAGGGAAATTAGAAGGCAAAGGAAAGAGAATTACCTATTTTCAGAGCATATAGGCCAGTGGATTAGTTGGGCCGGGCAAGCTGCTGGATGGTTGCATAGCCCCTTGCTGCCATATGGGTTCTGTGTGACTCTGTGTCTCTTTCACCCCCATCTCTCCCCAAAGGCCGTGTTCTCCTCAAGCCTTGCTGCCTTACCACACAGTCTTATCAGATCTCCATTTTTGATAGGTTAATTCAGGAAGAAGCCTAATACAAAATAAAAGTTGGCATAGAAGGAAAAGAAGCCAAGATGCAGGCTAGCTGTGTTGCAAGATGACAAGACTAGAGTAGACAACACAGAAGTGATGGCACTTCTAAGAGTTTGATAGAGGATCATAAGAGATCCATTCAACTGTTAGAGCTACTAGTGGACTCCAGTTGAGGTCCAGTTCACTATTGGGCTGATCCAGGTGGTTGTAAAATGACTTTTTATGTTTCCCTTTCTATCTTTCCTATATATTTTCTATTTAGATCCTTGTACAAAAGGTAAACTGAGATATACCTGTTTTTGACATTAGGTATATGACTGCACGTGTGGTTAGTCACTCAGTTATATCTGACTCTTTGCAACTCCGTGGACAGTAGCCTGCCAGACTCCTTTACCCTCTGAGCCACTGGGGCTTAGCAACTGAACAACACAACAAACCTTATTTATATAATAGTATCATATACCTAAAGATCAGCTAATTTAAGGGTGAATTGTATAAAAAAACTTTTTAAATGAGAGCAATTGAAATAATTGACTTTTGTGGGATAAACTTTGCTTTAGATAGCCCTAAATTGAATCATCCTTTCTTTTTCCAGTTTACAGAAATATTTTAGAAAATGAGGTAACTGTTTGGATATTTAACAGGATATTAACGCCTATTTTTTTTTTAAGGCATCCTGCTCTGTGTTTATTAGTGTCCCTCATTTTTCTAGATCTAGGTAATTAAAAGATTGCATGTATTACTAGACCCCTTTTTGTTTAAAGTTAATCTCTACAATTTTCTAATCATTCTTTGCTAATGTATAGCTTTATGATTTGGATTTGTTTGGATTTGTTTTATTTATCAGTGATTAGAATTTCTGTATATTTTTATTTAACACCTTTATGAAAGTTTGCAACTTTTTGAGCAAAGACATACATTTTTAAGATTAAAAGATTGTTGTATCTGAACACTGGATGCAGGGAACACTGCCTGCTTTGTCAGTTTACATAGGGAAAACTAATGAAGCTATAAAGAAATACTATCTGTTTTATTAGAACTTTTTTACTAGTGAAACAGCTGGAAAAACAGAGTTAGTCGGCTGGCTTCCATTTTCCATTGCTTTCTGCCCTTTAAATTCAGGTTTCCTCTTGCTCATGACCAAATGCTCACCACACACAGACTCCTTAGTTTGTTACTTTAAGCCAACAGAGATTAAGCACCATTAGTAAAGACTAGTTTAGGAAAGGTTTTAACGAAAATAAATGGCACTTTCAAAGAGAATCTTGATTTATGGAGTTTGTGTGTGTGTGTGTCTGGGTAAACCAGTAAGGAAAAAATCAGATCATAGTGGTTGGGTTGAGTGCCATTAGTCATTGAGACATGTTTTCTGTTGCAGTCTTATTTGTAGTAAAAATGTGCAGTTTAATTGTAGTAAAAGTGCAGCTTTGCACAGCGGCAGTGTTGTAGCCAATGACATTTATCTGAGGCACGACTATTGCTAACTGAAACTAACTGTAGTAAAAATGCTAAGTAGTAGCCTAGTGACCAGAAAGAATATGTATCACTTTACTATATTTAGAATCAGAATTTTATTGCTGAAAGGGAAATTAGTTATCACTTAATCTGGCCTTTTGGGAGAAGGCAATGGCACCCCACTCCAGTACTCTTGCCTGGAAAATCCCATGGACGGAGGAGCCTGGTAGACTACGGTCCATTGGGTCGCTAAGAGTCGGACACAACTGAGCGACTTCACTTTCACACATTGGAGAAGGAAATGGCAACCCACTCCAGTGTTCTTGCCTGGAGAATCCCAGGGACGGGGGAGCCTGGTGGGCTGCCGTCTATGGGGTCGCACAGAGTCGGACACAACTGAAGTGACTTAGCAGCAGCTGCAATCTGGCCTTTTATATTATAGCTGAGACTCAAAGAGATTAAATGTCCTGGTTAGTAGGCAGAATAACTAGAATTTGGATATACTTGTTAATTACAGATAGCATTCCCACATCATCATCACTCTCTTTGCTACCTATCCTCTAAAGGAGTATATGGAGAAATTGGAAATTCAGTGTGAAGGAAGATGAGAGAAGATAAAAGTAGGCTTTAAAAATACATAATTGTCAGAGAGTGTTTTGCCTATGTTCTCCTCTAGGAGTTTTATAGTTTCTGGTCTTACATTTAGATCTTTAATCCATTTTGAGTTTATTTTTGTGTATGGTGTTAGAAAGTGTTCTAGTTTCATTCTTTTACAAGTGGTTGACCAATTTTCCCAGCACCACTTGTTAAAGAGGTTGTCTTTTTTCCATTGTATATCCTTGCCTCCTTTGTCAAAGATAAGGTGTCCATAGGTTCGTGGATTTATCTCTGGGCTTTCTATTCTGTTCCATTGATCTATATTTCTGTCTTTGTGCCAGTACCATACTGTCTTGATGACTGTGGCTTTGTAGTAGAGTCTGAAGTCAGGGAGGGTGATTCCTCCAGTTCCATTCTTCTTTCTCAAGATTACTTTGGCTATTCGTGGTTTTCTGTATTTCCATACAAATTGTGAAATTATTTGTTCTAGTTCTGTGAAAAATACCGTTGGTAGCTTGATAGGGATTGCATTGAATCTATAGATTGCTTTGGGTAGAATAGCCATTTTGATAATATTGATTCTTCCAATCCATGAACACGGTATGTTTCTCCATCTGTTTGTGTCCTCTTTGATTTCTTTCATCAGTGTTTTATAGTTTTCTATGTACAGGTCTTTTGTTTCTTTAGGAAGATATACTCCTAAGTATTTTATTCTTTTTGTTGCAATGGTGAATGGTATTGTTTCCTTAATTTCTCTTTCTGTTTTCTCATTGTTAGTGTATAGAAATGCAAGGGATTTCTGTGTATTAATTTTATATCCTGCAACTTTACTATATTCGTTGATTAGCTCTAGTAATTTTCTGGTAGAGTCTTTAGGGTTTGCTATGTAGAGGATCATGTCATCTGCAAACAGCGAGAGTTTCACTTCTTCTTTTCCTATCTGGATTCCTTTTACTTCTTTTTCTGCTCTGATTGCTGTGGCCAAAACTTCCAAGACTATGCTGACATAAATCTCAGCAGGATCCTCTATGACCCACCTCCCAGAATATTGGAGGGACCTAAACAAATGGGACCTAATGAAACTTAAAAGCTTTTGCACTACAAAGGAAACTATAAGTAAGGTGAAAAGACAGCCCTCAGATTGGGAGAAAATAATAGCAAATGAAGAAACAGACAAAGGATTAATCTCAAAAATATACAAGCAACTCCTGAAGCTCAATTCCAGAAAAATAAATGACCCAATCAAAAAATGGGCCAAAGAACTAAACAGACATTTCTCCAAAGAAGACATACAGATGGCTAACAAACACATGAAAAGATGCTCAACATCACTCATTATTAGAGAAATGCAAATCAAAACCACAATGAGATACCATTACACGCCAGTCAGGATGGCTGCTATCCAAAAGTCTACAAGCAATAAATGCTGGAGAGGGTGTGGAGAAAAGGGAACCCTCTTACACTGTTGGTGGGAATGCAAACTAGTACAGCCACTATGGAAAACAGTGTGGAGATTTCTTAAAAAACTGGAAATAGAACTGCCATATGACCCAGTAATACCACTTCTGGGCATACACACCGAGGAAACCAGATCTGAAAGAGACACGTGCACCCCAATGTTCATCGCAGCACTGTTTATAATAGCCAGGACATGGAAGCAGCCTAGATGCCCATCCACAGATGAATGGATAAGGAAGCTGTGGTACATATACACCAAGGAATATTACTCAGCCGTTAAAAAGAATTCATTTGAATCAGTTCTAATGAGATGGACGAAACTGGAGCCCATTATACAGAGTGAAGTAAGCCAGAAAGATAAAGAACATTACAGCATATTAACACATATATACGGAATTTAGAAAGATGGTAACGATAACCCTATATGCAAAACAGAAAAAGAAACACAGAAGTACAGAACAGACTTTTGAACTCCGTGGGAGAAGGTGAGGGTGGGATGTTTCAAAAGAACAGCATGTATATTATCTATGGTGAATCAGATCACTAGCCCAGGTGGGATGCATGAGACGAGTGCTCGGGCCTGGTGCACTGGGAGGACCCAGAGGAGTCGGGTGGAGAGGGAGGTGGGAGGGGGGATCGGGATGGGGAATACGTGTAACTCAATGGCTGATTCGTGTCAATGTATGACAAGACCCACTGAAATGTTGTGAAGTGGTCGGCCTCCAACTAATAAAATAAAATTAAAAAAAAAAAAAAACATAATTGTGAAAGGTAAACTGATACAATTAATTAGGAACTTTGGGACTAAACTGAAAATTATTTGTTTTTTAAAAAAATACCTATTATTTGCAATTAGATCTCAAGAAAGATGAAATTAAAGCATTTATAGTCATCTGCCTCCAAAAATCCAGTAAGTGCTAATTAGCTGGTATCTGAGAAGGTCCAAATCTCTCTACATTGGAAACTTGCTCTTTAGTGAAATATATGACTTAAAAACACACACACACAAAACATCTGTTGGTAGAAACCTATACCCATGATCTCTATGTTTCTGAAAAATTCCCATATTTATTGTAGGGGAAAAGAATCAGAAAAAAACAAGTCGTGTAAGTTTAATTCTAAAAAATACACTACTGCAATGATAATGTGAAATAACTATAAAGCATATGAAATACAGTTTATATTCCACTTTATTTGGGAGACACAAAAATTTATCTTTAAATTACATGTATCTAAATTTCATTCACTATGCTTTTTAAAATATTCTTTACCAATAGAAGTCAACACATTAAATAGGAAAAATCAATATATTCTAATACACACTTATGCAACTGCCACAAGAAAATTGTAATTTACAACATTCAGAAACCAGTCTGAAGTATTTGTACTGTCTACCAAGGGAAGAATTATCTCATTGTTGTACTATAAATTGCATATTTATTTCATGACAAAGGCAAAAATGGGTTATCTTTGAGAGGTAGGATTAGTTTTCTCAGCATATATGTGTGACAAAGGCTGAAACTCGAATGAATCACAGCAGTAGTATTCAAAGAACAGAAATGTCTTCAGTGACCTTTCAGTCATGGTACAGCATTAAAAGTCTTGTAACTTTTAAGGATTCGTTTACATTAAAAGTGCTTAGCTGTTTCATAATGACTAACGGGCAATGTAAGTTAATTTTTTGATAGAGTGGTCTTTCTTTAGTTTTTAGGAATTAGCCGATATATTTTGGAAATTACGTTAATATAATTACCTAAATTATTCATGAAATGTCAGAACAAGAGACTTCATCAATACAGGATGAAAACTAACACATTTCATAATGGTACATATAAATCTGATATGTCCCTTAGCCTTTCAATATATTTTCTAATTTAAAATATTCTGATTGAGAACCTACCACATTTAAGGCATTATCTCCACTGTTGAGTAGAATATCAGTAAATGACTAATTTTCTTGCTTTCCAGGAATTCACAACCCCATTAAGAAGATGAAGAGAGTAATAACTATAGAGCAGATGACTTTGTTAATGATTAGTGTTGGAGGCTAAAGAGATAAGGAAAAAAATGAAAGTGGGGATATAAAATCTGAACTTTACCTGCAGCCTGAAGAAGCAATACAGTTTAAGAATATACAGCCAAGAAAGATGGTAGAGAGTGCATCTGATAGAGAGTGGTATAGAAATCAATTTCTCAACTCAATCTCTTTGAGTCTAAGACATCATGTGATGAATTTGAACAATGTTGACTATAGGGATTAGGTTGAAATGGGATTGGAGAAACTAACCTGGCTAATATGTGGTCCTAATGATAAGGCTGGTTGGCATAGCAAGGCAGTTGTGTGGAATTCAAGGTACAGCAAAAGGAGAAATGAAGGACTAGGCAGGAAATCAATGTAAATTGAACTAGTAAAAGGGATTATTATGATTTTTAAAAAGTAGAAACTCTGGATATCACATTTTCTGCCTCTTCCTCATTAATTATCTAATGAAAGAATTTAGTTACAGAAGATTTCATAAGGTTTATTACAACTTAAGACTATCCAATGCAGCACCATTCCTAACTTCCATCCTTTCCTGAAAAATGGGAGAATAATCAATAGTCAATGTAAAAATACTCCTTTAGAATAAAATTACAAGAAATATAGGCTTTTTCTTCTTAGAACAATAAAAAGTGGAGAAAAAGATGGTAATATAGCCACACATTCCAAACTTTAACAGTGGAGTTAGTTATTCAGAGTAGGAGTTTTGTTGGGAACCTGAGCAGATAAAGAGCAAAGTACTTAACATCTGAATCATTAGAAATGCCTGTTTTTAAAAAATGCATGTTAGCATGTTTTTCAATAGTTTGTATTTATGAAAAATGATTTAGTGGCTAATACTCCTCAACTCAAAAAAGATCACTGTCCCTATAATATCTATTAGATGTAGGATATCTTGCTCTTTTTTCCCTTTTGTTTCAACGTGTTTTAGTGTATCATTTTCCTACCATGTCTAGGACCTACTTCTCTCTCCTTTTTAGACAGTGTACACACTGAACTTAATCACAGTTAGGTCTATAATAAGAAGCAGAGAACTGTATGGAAAGAAGAAAACATCATGACTATCTTTGAAATATTGTGCGTATACCCCCAAGGAAAGAATCCATGTAAGTGAAGGATATAAATTATTTTGGTATTAAAATGATAAAAAAAAGACCCACGTTACTGGTAAAATTAAAACTGATTTATAAATACAGTTCAATAATCTGTCCTATCTCCTATAAAAACACTGATATGTACTCAGCTTTAACTATGAATTATCACAGAGAACTGCAAGATGAATTAAATGTCAAGGTGGTCTTAGTGAATTTGTACAGTGATAGTTTATTGTCTTCTGTAAATATATTACCTACACAAGCCAGTTATTTTATATGTGATTCTAAAGTAGTACCATTATGCTGAGTGTTTATATGTTAAATGAAACAGCCTACTTTGGTTCCCTGTTGGCTCAGATGGTAAAGAGTCTGTCTGCCATGCATGAGACCCAGTTCAATCCCAGGGTGAGGAAGATCCCTGGAGAAGGGAATGGCTACCCACTCCAGTATTCTTGCCTGGAGAATCCCATGGACAGAGGAGCCTGGTGGGCTGCAGCCCATAGCAGCATAGAGAGACAGAGACAACTGAGTGGCTAACACTTTCACTTTGATTACCAACAGAAAAATAAATGGAGGAACATATGTACTTTAAAAATATTAACTGTTTCAGACTTTTTATAATGTTACTATCCTAACCATATATCACTTTTAGAAAGACCAGAGGAAAAAATAAATTTTCATAGTTGATCACTCTTGATTGAATTCCACAACTATAATTTCTAATGCTTTTTACATTCAAGAGTAAATGTAATAGTAGTACCATTTAGTAGTTAGCGTGGGGAAAATATTCTTCATTTAGGGAAAGTGTAACAGTTCAATTATGTGGAGAATGTTTTTTATATAAGAAGGCAAAATTACTACTCTTTGTCACTTTGTAATTTCTAGTTTGATTTTGAGTATTATATTTAGCAGAAAAGTTAGGACATTTTCCCCCAGAACTTAAGAAAACAGTTTGCATAGTTTTTGTTCTTTAAGGAAATTTGCCACTTCCTTCTTTGAATATAGTTTTATCAATTTATCCCACTCATGAATTTTATTTAAAATAAAGGGGAAAGCATGAAAAGGAAGCATATTTATGCCTTCTTGTTTTCTTTGCTTTTTTTGTTCTCTTTTCCTAATTCCCATTCGTTTCTATGTATCCCAGATTTTTTTAAGATTTCATGTGTGTAGTGGGATGGGTGAAGTCCATGAAGACAAGCTGGTCCTATAGGCTATTACTACTACAGAAGTAGTTAAGATATCATGAGGAGGAGAAAAAGTGGGAACAGTCATTCTGCAACAGGTTGTGCATGGTGAAGAGGGACAATTATCAGGAGTTTGGACTCAAAAGGGATACAGAGAAAATATGGCAGAGGGTTTCAATGATTGACAAGACCCCCTCCTATCTCACTCATAGACTATTTGTAAATTTGCTAAGCATCACAGATGCTGAATGTGTCCAAAATTTCAGTGGAAGCCAACAAAAAGTTGAAATTCCCAAGCCTTATTTTACATACTGTAGATGCTTGCTGATTGTTCTGAACCAACAGGTGAAGCAGAGAAAAAACACAAGAGAATTTGTTGTAGAATTCCTAGGAGATTTATAACTGTATCAACCCCGGAAACATGGGGTCTGAAGGAAGATTCAACACATCTTGTAAGTGCAGAGAAGCCTCAGGTAATATATAGATTGCGTGTGTATATACCTCCCAAAGAAACATTGACATCCAGTACTACAATGATCATAAAATAATAACATTGCACCTAAATAATGCATACATTTGCTGCATTAGGCATTTGACTCTTGCTTTGGATTTTGGAGAAAGTAGTAATATGCTAGTAATATCATTATTGATAGTATTTGTCTAAAGCCTTGTCAGAATCTAAACTTTCTCTGTGGAGACATTTCTCTGATACTGAGCTCTGGGTTCTTCTTTGATGCTTTTGGAACTCCATGAACTTTGTAGTGTGCCAGACTAGCTGGTGAAGGTTCACTTACTACAGAACACGTGTATTTCAGCCTTCAAACCAACAGATTAAAAAAGTAGAAAGTGTATACAATAAAATAACTCAGTCAAACCTCAAGTGACGAGCAACGTTGGTCATTTTTGAGTCTTTAGATTTAGTTGTTTAAAAGTGGTTTCCAAAGTTTATTTTAACAAGTGTCCTTTCAAGATTTTACTTTTCTGAATTTGCTTTCATTTCTTTATACACTCTTAAACTTAGCATTAGCTTTTATTGAGCTTAATGATCTATATAGAAAAGGGTTCTACATATAAAGGGAGAGATATCTTTGGAAATTTGGAAGACTCTTCCTTAAGAAAGCATTTGCTCCAATCAACCACTGAGGAGATAAAAGTTCTAAAAAAAGCTTTCTTTTTTTCTTTGCCTTGCTTGAGCCATTGTAAAATTTTTTCCCAAAGTGATAGCAATGGATATTAAAAATGTACCTATTGAAATGGGATAGATTAAACTGAACAAGTGCCCAGATTGTCAAAGACAACAGACATTTTAACCACGATGTAAATGCCTTCAATGTGCAAAACTTCTAAAAACCGGTAGTTTCCCCTAACACACATCTAATCTGATTCATTTCTGCACATTTTAATTACTTTTCCCAATTATGATGACAATAGACTACATATGAGGAAAGATAGCATTTGAAAACTGAAGAATATGCCTTCTAATTTTACATAAAGTTGCCAAAGTTATGATTTGAATGATTGCTCACCCACTTTCAACTCCACATGGTTGTCTTCACTGAATTAGTTATTTGTGATTGTGCTATTTAAAATTGTCGTTAAGTGGAAAAATATTTGTATCATTGGGCATTATTTAGGAGGGTGCTGCAAATAAATCATTTTTTCTTTTTACAAAATATTAATAGGATGTGTCCTATTTTTGTCATCATATTTGTGGTTAAGATAAATATAGCTCAGCCTTTAAAACACTGTGTTCTATTTGAAAATGTATATAATTATTTTGATTTGATTGTTTTATTTTGTCTAAAATAACATGGAAAAAGTGGCAGACTTTAGTTTTTTCGCCTCCAAAATCAATGCAGATGGTGACTGCAGCCATGAAATTAAAACACGCTTACTCCTTGGAAGAAAAGTTATGGCCAACCTAGACAGCATATTCAAAAGCAGAGACATTACTTTACCAAAAAGGTCTGTCTAGTAAAGTCTATGGTTTTTTCAATAGTCATGTATGAATGTGAGAGTTGGACTATAAAGAAAGCTGAGAGCTGAAGAATTGATGCTTTTGAACTGTGGTATTGGAGAAGACTCTTGAGAGTCCTTAGGACTGCAAGGAGATCCAACCAGTCCATCCTAAAGGAGATCAGTCCTGGGTGTTCATTGGAAAGACTGATGTTGAAGCTGAAACTCCTATACTTTGGCCACCTGATGCGAAGAACTGACTCATTGGAAAAGACCCTGATGCTGGGAGGGATTGGGGCAGGAGGAGAAAGGGACAACAGAGGATGAGATGGTTGGGTGGCATCACCAACTCAATGGACATGAGTGTGGGTAGACTACAGGAGTTGGTGATGGACAGGGAGGCCTGGTATACAACAGTCCATGGGGACGCAAAGAGTTGGACATGACTGAAGACTGAACTGAGCTAAATATTTATTATAACTAATAATGCATAATATATTTGTAACCATGCTTCTTTAATAAAGATACATTTTGTAGGTTAGACTAAATTAACATTTCAAGCCAATATAACAGATGCCAGATCTGTTACAGGAATGTGAGATAATATAAGAAAGAGGAAATTGATATGTTCTATACTAAAAAAAAACATGAATAATAATTATTTGCAAATTTATTTATAACACATAAGGTGATTGATTATATGTAACTCAGGGTATATAGAATTAAGATATTGAGACCTAATTCTAGTTTTAATTTTACTATGTCTTATTCCTTTAAACTTCACAAACTTTCCTTTTCTCATATTGAGATTAAAATAGTTATAACTACCCTTTTTCAAGCAGGACTATTGGGAGATTAAATGGAACATAAAATTCAAAACATATTTCAAGTATAATTCAGTTCAGTCACTCAGTCATGTCCGACTCTTTGGGACCCCATGGACTACAGTACGCCAGGCTTCCCTGTCCATCACTGACTCCCAGAGCTTATTCATACTCATGTCCATTGACTTGGTGATTCCATCCAACCATCTCATCCTCTGTTGTCCCCTTCACCTCCCGCCTTCAATCATTCCCAGCATCAGGGTCTTTTCCAATGAGTCAGTTCTTCGCATCAGGTGGCCAAAGTATAGGAGTTTTAGCTTCACCATCAGTCCTTCCAATGAATATTAAGGACTGATTTCCTTTAGGATGGACTGGTTGGATCTCATTGAAGTCCAAGGGACTCTCAAGAGTCTTCTCAAACACCACAGTTCAAAAACATCAATTCTTTGGCACTCAACTTTCTTTATAGTGCAACTCTAATATCCTTACATGACTGCTGGAAAAACCAAAGCTTTGACTAGATGGACGTTTCTTGACAAAGTAATGTCTCTGCTTTTGAATATGCTGTCTAGTTTTGTCATAACTTTTCTTCCAAGGAACAAGCGTCTTTTAATTTCATGACTGTAGTCACCATCTGCAGTGATTTTGGAGTCCAAAGTAATAAAGTCTCTCACTGTTTCCATTGTTTCCTATCTATTTGCCATGAAGTGATGGGACCAGATGCCATGATCTTAGTTTTCTAAGTGTTGAGTTTTAAGGCAACTTTTTCACTCTCCTCTTTCACTTTCATCAAGAGGCTCTTTAGTTCTTCTTCACTTTCTGCCATGAGGGTGGTGTCATCTGCATATGAGGTTATTGATAGCTCTCCTGGCAATCTTGATTCCAGCTTGTGCTTCATCTACTCCAGCATTTCTCATGATGTACTCTGCATATAAGTTAAATAAGCAGGGTTAAAATATACAACCTTGACGTACTTCTTTCCCTATTTGGAACCAGTCTGTTGTTCCATGTCCAGTTCTAACTGTTGCTTCCTGATCTGTGTACAGATTTCTCAGGAGGCAAGTAAGGTTGTCTGGTATTCCCATCTCTTTAAGAATTTTCCACAGTTTGTTGTGATCCATACAGTCTAAGGCTTTGGCATAGTCGATAAAGCAGAAGTAGATATTTTCCTGGAACTTTCACCCTTTTTTGATGATCTAATGGGTGTTGGCAATTTGGTCTCTGGTTCCTCTGCATTTTCTAAATCCAGCTTGAACATCTGGAAGTTCATGGTTCACGTACTGTTGAAGCCTGGCTTGGATAGTTTTGAACATTACTTTGCTAGCATGTGAGATGAGTGCAGTTGTATGGTAGTTTGAACATTCTTGGGCATTGCTTTTCTTTGGGATTGGAATGAAAACTGACCTATTCCATTCCTGTGGCCACTGTTGAGTTTTCCAAATTGGCTTGCGTACTGAGTGCAGCACTTGCACAGCATCATCTTTTAGGTTTTATATAGCTCAATTGGAATTCCATCACCTCCACTAACTTTGTTCATAGTGATGCTTCCCAAGGCCCACTTGACTTCGCATTCCAGGATGTCTGGCTCTAGGTGAGTGATCATACCATCATGATTATCTGGGCCATGAAGATCTTTTTTGTATAGATCTTCTGTGTATTCTTGCCACCTTTTCTTAATATCTTCTGCTTCTGTTAGGTCCATATCATTTCTGTCCTTTATTGTGCCCATTTTTGCATGAAATGTTCCCTTGGTAGCTCTCATTTTCTTGAAGAGATCTCTAGTCTTTCTCATTCTATTATTTTCTTCTATTTCTTTGCATTTGCATTTCAAGTATAAAGTCTAATCAAAATATGTTTCCACCCTAAACTATGAGACAAAATACAGCATACTTTATTTTCTTAATTAAACTTAATAAATTTATTTAGTATCAATAATTGTCATTATAAATACTTAAAATACTTAAAATGTAGTTTTCATCTAAGTATAATCAAAGGATCATTATACTTTTGAGACATGAAACAGAATTAGTGGTGTAGACAAAAAAATCAAACACCTAAGAATGGTACCAGACCTTCCTCATTCTTTAATAACAGTGTAAATAAATATTTAGCATATACCTCCTTCCTTTCAGATATCTCTTCACTACTTTATTATTGTAGTGTGTGTAATGTGTGTAACGAGTGCATGCTCAGTCGTGTCCCACTCTATGCAACCCCATGGACTATAGCCCACTTGGCTTCTCAGTTCATGGAATTTTCCAGGCAAGAATACTGAAGTGGGTTGCCATTTCCTATTCTAGGGGATCTCCCTGACCCAGGGATCGAACCAGCATCTCTTGTGTGTCCTGCATTTGCAGGCGGGTTCTTTACCATAGGCACCACTTGGGAAGCTATATTAGTGTTACAAACTTACTGTTTATGTCAATATCTCATCAAAGTTCTCAGAGTTCTTTCATTTTATGTTTCCTAGAGGCCACCTAAGCAATCATCTCTAAGTGGTTTAAGGGGGAAAATTGCCAGTAGACATCTTTCTAAAATGTTTAGTTCATGTTATAATGTACAAATTCATTTATCTTTAAAACCTGTAGAATCTTCTTTAGACAAATAGTATTAGTCTACATTATTGTCCTCCAAACTACATTCTGTATATAGACTATTTACTATTGATGAACTAAAATTCAAATTATAGGCTTTGGAATATCTAAGATGACATAAAAATCAATATTCATAAAGCTTCTATACTGGAGTATGTTAAATATTTTAATATTTCTATAGAGAGATGAATATCTTTGGAGTCTAAGATTATTTTCCATGATAGATATGCAATTGCATGAAATACAATCTCAGTTACTCTTTATACTTCAGATAGGCAGTGCTTTCAAATCTGAGTTATAATTAACTCAGAAGTGTGAAATCTGTAACCAGCATCTCAATAACTGGTTTAGAAGATTGAAGATAATAATCTAACCTTTGCCTCAAGGCTACTATAGTTTTCATTACTGTAATTTGTTAGACATACTACCAGTGCTTTGATTTGGTGATTTGATTCATCCATTTAATCTTGGTTTAGGGAGTTGAACCATTGATTTAACCTTTCTGCTTATTATAAATTAAGTATATTTCCTGAAGGTAGAACTTTAGTGAGAGGCACTCAAAAACTCAGTTATAAAATGTCAGAGGGTCACTCTTTTCTATTTTTTAACATTAGTTCTTCAACTTGTCTGTTTTTGTTATACCAAATTGAAATAATTGGGCACCAACTAAAAATTGCTAGGTTCAATCTGTTTAGATATTCAGTACCTCTGTCCATTTAAAACTTTTGTTACTTTAAATAAATATTTTAAGTATTTAAATAAATATTTCAGGTGCAAATGTAAATTTACTTGATATATTATGCTTTAAATTGTATATGCTCTACAAAATTACATAGCTCCATTAAAATATAAACCTTTTTATAGAACAGTCAATTTAACTATCTAGTAACTCTGAGTATAAACTAAACACTGAGGGAATGACAATGCATGCCATTGTTTTATTAACATAACCTATTATTGAATAAAAACCCTAGTGGTCAATGTTGGAATGAGAGAAAAATCCATCAATATTTGTTACCTAGAAATATTCTAATAACTTTCTTATTGGTCTTGTTATAAGGAAATACTAAGTGAAATTTTTAAATACTTATATAAATTCAACTATATTTTCAGCATTAAAAGCTAGACTGAATTCTGATGACTTTTTAGCACAAAACTGGCTCAATAAATTTTAACATATTACATTTAACTAACTCCTAGAATTCTGAATCTTTGCTCACCAAGCAATTTCTAAAAGTTGTTTGCAAAGGAAAAGCCTGAGAATGCAAGTAATCCTTTAAGAAGTTTAATTTCTGACTGTAAGTATTAACACACTCAGCTGAGCCTTTTTTCTTAAATACGTGGACATATCAATACATATTGCTTATACGGTGTAAGTTTATTGCAGAAATGCCAACTTAGAAACACTTTACCAGCTGTTAGAAATAAACTCACAAAAGTAAAAAAAAAAAAATAGACAATATGTGCAAAGCTATAATTAATTAATTTGCTGATTGGTATTTACCATTAGATGGCATCTTCAACAGGACATGCATTCAGTAATGATTAACTGTCCCTCAATTTAAATTAGTTTGAATGGATAATGTGAGTATGCTCTGGACTCAATGGGCTCTTAAAAAAGAACAGCTGCTCTAAAATCTCGAAGGAGAGCAACTGAAACTAAAAAAAAAAAAAAAAAAAAATCAATATGTCACCAGCAGGTTTGTTGTAATAGATGCTTAGCACAGCAGGCTTGTATAAGCTAATGTCTTACTAGGCATGACAAGACAGTTATATTAAACGACTGCATAGGCAGAATTACTGGGGCAGCAAGACATGCAACTGTGTAAAGGCAGTATTTTTTTGGCAGAAAGAGGGCCAGGCAGGAGTGTGGGTCAGAGTTCATAGGTACCTGTGTTGGTATATAATACTGAAAACATTTTAAGCATAACAAATTTACATGGATGTAACACTTACTTTGAATTTACTCATGCATTTAAAACTCATTATCAAAGAGCTGTTAATTTTTGTTTTAAACAATTATAATTTTATATGAATTTACCAATGTACCATTTTCTTTTAAAGGCAAAAGTTATTCTTTATGCAATTAATCTAAGGATAAAATAGGGGAAAAATCTATGTTCCAAATGTCTGAAAAAATAAAAATAAATTCTATATATACTTGAGAAATCAGGTAATAAATAGTCTGCTTCAGAAACAATATAGAGGGGAAAATCCTAAGTTGTAAAACATTTAACAAGTTAAATTCAATCATAATAATTATCTTCTCTGTCTCATTCTAAAGTGAAATATTATCACCATGTTGTAATCTTATGAAAGCTTGCAAATGAAATGATTTCATAAAAAGAATGACTTCAACTCAACAGTAAATTATTTTACATATACTTCCACATGGGAATCAGAGATTTCTTTAGAAGACTTTTATACAGGCACTAAGGCTATGTTTTTTAATTCATACACTGGCCTTAATGTTTATTATTCTCTAGTTCATTTCACAGTTTTTCTCTACAGTCAACATATTATTACAACGTGAATTGTGATGTTTCAACACAATCTTGTGACCTTTCAGCAGAAATTTATGGTATACATCAAAGCGGTAATATATACATAAAGAAATTCTTCTACAAAGAAACAGTTAATTCAGTATTTCTGCTGAACATGTGGCTGGAGTTTACATCTTGGTTACCTTGCACAAGCTTCCATGAAAAACAGTTCAACTATTTGTATGAGAACAGACAGCTGATGTTCTCCTATCAACACTTTCCCTCAGAGGTTGAAGTTTCTGCTAGGGCTTTCTGTTTAGATTGCTGGGAGACACTTGCTGCTCATCTTCATTAGAATTGTCCATACAAAAGATTGTAAAAACACAGGTTTTTATTAATTTCTTTGCCATATTATAGCATAGTTGTTATTTTTTAAAATCAGATATTCTTACAATGTCTCTTGTGTTTGTAAAGTTAGTTAATTTACCTTGATTCTTTCTGTAACAGCCTTTTGATCTTGGACTAGTCTCAATTTTCCTACCTGTAAAGTGTTTCTTACTTGTAAAATTCAAATGGATCCTTATATCTAAAATATTTCAAAGGTTTTAAGGGAAACAAGTTTATCGAATATATGAAATTTTACTTGTATATGTCGGTATATAAAATTAGGGATACATTTCTCTTTCTTATAACTTTTTTATGACTATAAAAGGAAAATAAGTCTACCCATGAGTTAAAATGTAAATTTCAAGCTAATAAAACTCAAATGAAGAGCATTAACATAGTAGATGTTTTTTACTGAAATGCCAGTTTTGCTCACAAGGTAGCCACGACACCGACCGACCCTCAAGATTAGGGTATAATCCCCTGCATTTGTCATAGTGCCTAACACTTAGTGTGGGCTCTAGAAACATTTCTTATAGGAAATAATGGCTACCAAGTGAAAATGAAAGATGAGTGATGATTCCTGCAAATTATAGGTTATGGTGGTATGAGGTAATTTTGTTGACATCTTGGGTCTTTTCCTCACGATTTAAAGATATGCTTTGATACTGTGAAGGGCTACAGAGCAGTGAATCACTGCAAAGCTGCTTGTGAAGCATGTCTTAGGAAAAATTGTGAGCTTTTATTTGTGTCCGGGGTGGAAGGAGCAGCAAGAAGCATGCATGAGTCATAGGACAAAAACACAAAATGCCATTCCAAAGAGAGTGGTGACCTTATGTCTGAGGATGCAGAAACCAAACTGGGGAAATAAGCTGTCTTGTTCTCAAAAGTTCATGTAATGAGGATAAAATCAGTTTTTTTTTTCCCTTAGAAGGTTATACCATTGAATTATAGAATTGCTTTTATTTGATATTCCAAGTGCGTTACCTCTGATTCAGTTTGAAACTACCCCAGATCAGGCAGAGTCCAAACATAGACCTTTCTTAGCCTAGTACTGCTGTTTGTAATTTGGAACAAGGGATGCTGTTAAAGGGGTATGCTTCTGCCCCCTGAGAGTTGGAACAATTTCTAAATTCCGTGTTTGCTGTGACGTACTTAGGTAGAATCTACTTTTATAGGCCGCTTTTAATTTTAGAAAGAGGCTAAATGTTCGAATTAGCGATTTGTACATTTTTTTTTTTACTGATTGCTAAATATAAAAAGAAGTACATATGGAAGGTTGTGGCATATTAGCAAATACTCAAGAAAAAAAGTATTATAATAGCAAAATATGAGAGAAGTCATTACTTGGTGGAAGAGAACTTGTTTTCTGAATGCCCAGTGTCATGGAATCCTCATTCTTTTATTTAAAGTGTGTTTACTATCATTCCTCCTTTTTAAAAAATGAGTTTAAATGCATTTCACTTATTGATATGAGCCTTCCACTCAGGATCTTTTTCTTTTTAAAATTTTCATATGTGTAGATCCATTTTTATGTGGAAACTGTCCAACTTAAACATTTGTATATAAAAGTTTTCCAGAGAACTCTCAAAGAATTCTATTGGATGTCTTTACTGTATTATAGGACTTACACCAAGAAAAGGGAACAAAGACCATATCCAATTAAAACAAGGAAAGAACTCTTGAACCCAGCCATGCATACAAGAAAAATAAATTGTTTGAAGTGAGACATGAGGTAATCGTGACTCCTCAAAGGAGAAGCCAGTACTAATCTGGCTTCTAATGTGCTGGTTGGAGATGAAATGTTTCATTGACATTAGCACTTAACAAATCACCAAATGTTCAATGAATACTTACTATTTCAGGAGCTCTGTTAAATGGTTTTTCTTCATATGCTCACATTTCAGCAAATATGTAAATTATATGAGACACAGTTGACAGTGTCAAATACCAGGGAAAAAAGTGCATTTCCTAAAAATTCCAGAATGTATTTTGAGATTTTACTCAGTGCTATACAGTGATTCAAGTTCTTGTTACAGTCTAGCCTATGAGAAAATAAAAATACTTGAAGGCATATTGCAGTTTAGACCATGAAAATACTTCCCAGTATATGAGGACTGTGTTCACAGACATGACTAACACATCTCATTTCATATATTGAGATTATTTGAGATGGGATAGGAACATTTTAGTGACCTAAGCCTTACAGTTTTGAATCATAGTGCTTGGGGAACTAGACGGAGTAACGTATACAATCACTTACAATGACTAATGTCAACCGTGAATGTGGTTCTTTTTCACATGATCACAGCAAATTTAAAAAACGATCAGGACGTTTAAAAGAATGCAGTCACTTCCTAGGTACCCAGAGTTTCTGTATGCTCTAATTTTTCCCTCTTACAGCTAGGTTTAGGTTTTACTTAAATATAATGTATTCTGAAATATTATTATTATATTAAATCAACAGAATCACTGAGTACTTTATTTCATTATTTTCAGCCAGTAAACAATATTTGTATTCATTTACGGACAAACTTTTTCAGCCTTTTATGATTTTTAGCACTCTTTCTTTGTGACTTGACATTTTCTCCTCACACTGTCTTTATGGTAGTGCACTATCTCAGTTCAAGTTCGGTTCAGTCACTCAGTCGTGTCCGACTCTAAGCGATCACGTGGACTGCAGCACACCAGGGGGTTTCACTGTCCATAACCAACTCCAGGAGCTTGCTCAAACTCAGGTCCATCGAGTCGGTGACGCCATCCAACCATCACATCCTCTGTCGTCCCCTTGGTTCCTGCCTTCAATCTTTCCCAGCATCAGAGTCTTTTCCAATGAGTCAGTTCTTCAATTCAGGTGGCCAAAGTATTGGAATTACAGCTTCAGGATCAGTCCTTCCACTGAATATTCAGAACTGATTTCCTTTAGGATTGACTGGTTTGATCTCCTTGCAGTCCAAGGGACCCTCAAGAGTCTTTCCCAACAAAATAGTTCAGAAGAATCAGTACTGTGGCGCTCAGCTTTCTTTATACTCCAACTCTCACATTCATACAAGACTACTGGAAAAACCATAGCTTTGACTAGATGGACATTTGTTAGTAAAGTAATGTCTCTGCTTTTTTAATATTTTTCTAAGTTGGTCATAGCTTTTCTTCCAAGGAGAAAGTGTCTTTTAATTTCATGACTTCAGTGATTTTGGATGCCCCCCAAAATAAAGTCTCTCACTGTTTGCATTGTTTCCCTGTTTGCCATAAGGGGATGGAACCAGATGCCATGATGTTAGTTTTTTGAATGTTGAATTTTAAGGCAACTTTTTCACTCTCCTCTTTCACTTTCACCAAGAGACTCTTTAGTTCTTCTTCACTTTCTGCCATAAGGGTGGTGTCATCTGCACATCTAAGGGTATTGATATTTCTACTTGCAACCTTGATTTCAGCTTGTGCTTCATCCAGTCTGGCATTTCGCTTGATATACTCTGCATATAAGTTAAATAAGCAGGGTGACAATATACAGCCTTGATGAACTCCCTTCCCAATTTGCAACCAGTCTTTTGTTCCATGTCCAGTTTAACTGTTGCTTCCTGATCTGCATACAGATTTCTCAGGAGGCAGATTAAGATTGTCTGGTATTCCCATCTCTTTAAGAATTTTCCACAGTTTGTTGTGATCCACACAAAGGCTTTGACATAGTCAGTAAAGCAGAAGTAGATGTTTTTCCAGAACTCTCCTGCTTTGTCGATGATCCATCGAATGTTGGCAATTTGATTTCTGGTTCCTCTGCCTTTTCTAAATCCACTTGAACTTCTGAAAGTACAGGGTTCATGTACTGTTGAAGCCTGGCTTGGAGAATTTTGAGCATTACTTTCCTAGCATGGAAGATGAATGCAGTTGTGTGGTAGTTTGAGCATTGTTTAGGATTGCCTTTCGTTGGGATTGGAATGAAAACTGACCTTTTCCAGTCATGTGGCCACTGCTGAGTCTTCCAAATTTGCTGGCATATTGAGTACAACACTGTAGCAGCATCATGTTTTAAGATTTGAAATAGCTTAATTGGAATTCTGTCACCTCCACTAGCTTTGTTTGTATTGATGCTTCCTAAGGCCCTTTGACTTCTCACTCCAGGAAGTCTGGCTCAGGTGACTGATCACACCTTTGTGGTTCTCTGCATCATGAATATCTTTTTTGTATAGATCTTCTGTGTATTCTTGTCACCTCTTCTTAATAACTTCTGTTTCTGTTAGGTCCATACCATTTCTGTCCTTTATTGTGCCCATCTTTGCATAAAATGTACCCTTGATATCTCAGATTTTCTTGAAGACATGTCTAGTCTTTCCCATTCTGTTGTTTTCCTCTATTTTGTTGCATTTATTACTGAGGAATGCTGTCTCATCTCTCCTTGCTATTCTTTGGAACTCTGCATTCAGATGGGTATGTCTTTCCTTGTCTGCTTTGCCTTTCACTTCTCTTCTTTTCTCAGCTATTTGTAAGGCCTCATCAGATAACCATTTACCCTTTTTGCATTTCTTTCTCTTGGGAATAGTTTTGATCACTGCCTCCTGTACAGTTTCAAAAGCCCCTGTCCATAGTTCTTCAAGCACTCTGTCATAGTTAATCTCTTGAATCTATTTGTCACTTCTACTATGTAATTGTAAGGGATTTGATTTAGGTCATACCTGAAAGGTCTAGTGGTTTACCCCACTTTCCTCAGTTTTAGTCTGAATTGTTCAATAATGAGTTCATGATCTGAGCCACAGTCAGCCTCCAGTCTTGTTTGTGCTGACTGTATAGAGCTTCTCCATCTTTGGCTGCATTGAACATAATCTGATTTTTGGTATTGAGCATCTGGTGATGTGCCTGTGTAGAGTCTTCTCTTGTGTTGTTGGAAGATGGTGTTTGCTGTGACCGGTGGGTTCTCTTGGCAAAACTCTGTTAGCTTTTGCCCTGCTTCATTTTGTACTCCAAGGCCAAACTTGCCTGTTACTCCATGTATCTCTTGACTTCCTACTTTTGCATTCTAGTCCCCTATGATGAAAAGGACATCTTTTTTTGAACTTTAGTTCTAGAAGGTCTTGTAGGTCTTCATAGAACCATTTGGCTTCAGCTTCTTCAACATTAGTGGTCGGTACATAGACTTGGTTTACTGTGATATTGAATGGTTTGCCTTGGAAATGAACAGGGATCATTTTATTGTTTTTGAGATTGCACCCAAGTACAGCATTTTGAACTCTTTTGTTGACAATGAGGGCTACTCCATTTCTTCTAAGAGATTCTTGCCCACAGTATAATGGTCATCTGAGTTAAATTCACCCATTCCAGTACATTTTAGTCCACTGATTCCTAAAATGTTGATGTTCACTCTTTCCATCTCCTGTTTGACCACTTTCAATTTTCTTTGATTAATGGACCTACATTCCAGGTTCCTAATATTGTTTTTTACATCATTGGACTTACTTCCATCACAAGTCACATTCACAACTGAGTGTTGTTTTCACTTTGGCTCCATTTCTTCATTGTTTCTGGAGTTATCTCTCCACTTTTCTCTAGTAGCATATTGGGCACCTACCGACCTGGGGAGTTCATCTTTCGGTATCATATCTTTTTGCCTTTTCATACTTTTCATGGGGTTCTCAAGGTAAGAATACTGAAGTGGTTTTCCATTCCCTCCTCCAGTGGACCATATTTTGTCAGAACTCTCCACCATGACCCATCCAACTTGGGTGGCCCTACACGGCATGGCTCATGGTTTCATTGAGTTAAGATAAGGCTGTGGTCCATATGATCAGTTTGATTAGTTTTCTGTGATTGTGGTTTTCATTCTGTCTGCCCTGTCAAGGATAAGGATAAGAGACTTGTGAAAGATTCCTGATGGGAGAGAGTGACTGTGGTGGATACTGGGTCTTGTTCTGATGGGTGAGGCCATGCCCAGCAAGACCTTAGGAGGGGCAAAATTGCCGTCAGAGATGCTTGGAGGGCTCAAAGAAAACCTAATATGCACCAGGACCCAGAGACCCCGTATAGACTGTGTCAGATCTGCCTCTGAGTGTTTGAGTGTCTCCGAAGGTACAGGTCATCAGTGGCCTACCTCAGGGGCAGGGCTCTGGGTGCAGTAGACCTGGGTCACACAGTGTGCGGCACAAGCCCTCTTGGAGGAGATCTCCACTAACCCCACCATAGAGCCATGAAGCAGTAGACTCACAAACTGCAGAAGAATTAAACCAAATAAATTCTTTCGCTGTTAAGAAAATTCTAGGACCTACAACAGATATCCCAACCTGGGGATCTGGCAAAGGGACTGAACCCCCAGGGAATTTGACTTTGAAGGCCGTTGGGATTTAATTACAGAACTTACACATGACTGGGGAAACAGTTTCTTGGAGGGCACAAACAAAACCTTGGGCACACCAGGACCCAGGAAAAAGGAGCTGTGACCCCCACAGGAGACTGACCTAAACTCACCTGTGAGTGTCCAGGAGTCTCCAGCTGCAGAGTCGGGGGCACTGAGTGTGGCAGTGCATGCACGGGACCTTTTGAAGGAGGTCGCCATTATCTTCATTACCTCCACCATAGTTTGGTCTCAGGTCAAAAAACAGGGCAGGAACACAGCCCCGCCCATCCATAGAAAATTGGATTAAAGATTTACTGAGCAAGGCCCTGCCCATTAGAACAGGACCCAGTGCACTGGTTAATAAGAAGTTTTTAGTCCTGTTCATTGGTCATCTCCACAGGGAACAATATGAGTCCAGTGCTCTAACTTTATTTCAACTCACTGCCGCTGCTCCTGCTGCTGTTATGAAACCAATTGTAGATGCAAACAATTCTTTCCATGATTACTAAGATAAATACCACATGTAAGAGAGGTTTGATTTTTTCATACTACAAAAGATCAGCCTTGGGAGAATGTAATAGCAATCGTAGCATTCTGTTTCCTAATCGATTACACATGCAGAACTCTTCCAATGGTGCTATAACTTGTCCATTATTTCTTGTAAGCAATGTGTAAAACTCAAAGTGTACTCAGAGAAAGTTTTTAATCTGTTTTTTTTAATCTGTTTTCTTAGTGCTGCTACATTAATGTTAAAAATCAACATCATAAACCACATCTTACTGGTTGTTTTTTAATAAAAATGACACAAGTTTAGCTAAGAACTATAGATAGAATAACATTTGAGTTTCTTTTGGAAGAATAATAGTGTTGGTCTTAATGAGTTCTTGGGTAAAATGATTGATAACTTGAGACTCTTGTGTGTCTGTGTGTCCCCAGGCAATAAAAAATAACAGGCTTAAAACTTTTTGGTAGAAGATCATTCTTTAAAGAATCACCACTGTACATCGCAGCAATCAAATTAAAAAGTTACAATTGCATAAGAATGACTTATTGAATATTTCCAATGCAAGGGACTTGCTGATTTATTTCCTACTGTAGTATGGTCGACATTTGGGTAAGGTTATTGTTTAAATGGAGATAAGAGTGAACATTTCAAAACCCTAAATGGCACAGATCTTTTGAAAGATTTCAGTCAGTTATGTAGCATGTATTTCTAAGATAAGCAACCACTGTGATTTTTAAACATAGTGAATCTCCAGGGCATCATTCAAATGCATTCATTTAATTAACAAGTATTTATTATTTAGCACTATTATCCACTTAGAACACATCAGTGAACACAAGAGATCCCCCTTCTGTTGTGGACCTTATGTTATTATGGAAGGGGACAGATTAAAAAAAAAAGGACAAATAAGTAAATTAGTATTTTAGACAATAGTAAGTACTAAGTAAAAGAAAAAAGGAAAGGTTAGTGGTGTTTTGCAGAGATGGGGGAGGTCAGGTGGCAGTTTTAAAATGGTAGTCAGGATAGGCCTCTTTCAGACTGTGAGATTTACAGAGACTTGAAGAAGATGTGGGATAACCAAGGGAATATCTGTGGGAAGAGCATTCCAGACAGAGGAAAAGATCCAGAGTAAAGGTCTAATGGTGTGAGTGAGCACTCCTGCAATACGCTAAGAAGAAGGCCAGTGTGACTGAAGCAGAGTGAGAGATAGTGTGATGTGCATGCGTGCATGTGCTCTCAGTCGTGTCCGATTCCTTGAGACCCAATGGACTGTAGCCACCAGGCTTCTCTGTCTATGGAATTTTCCAGGCAATGCATCCTGGACGGGTTGCCATTTCCTTCTCGAGGGATCTTCCCAATCCACGATTAAACCCATATCTCTTGCATCTCCTGCATGGGCAGGCAGAGTCTTTATCAGCTGAGCCACCTCAAAGTAAAAATGCCTTGAAGGGACAGGTTGATGCAGATACCTTTAAGACAGTACCATGCTGACTGCCTTTCAGAGAAGAGCACTGGATTTTCTGAAAACTGGATAGAGAAAATCTTTAATTCTCTTGGCTCAAGGTTATCTGGAATTAGGTTTGATACTGTGTCCAAATTCATTTTAAACACCAGCTAATCTCTTCATGATTTGTCTTCTCTTATTCTTATATTCATACTCCATGCTGGTGTGGCTTTAGCGAATGCACACATGTGCATACACATTTGTTGTTGTTCAGTCATTCAGTCATGTCCGACTCTTTGTGACTCCATGGACTGCAGCATGCCAGACTTCCCTGTCCTTCACTATCTCCCAGAGCTTGCTCAAACTCATGTCCATTGAGTCAGTGATGCCATCCTACCATCTCGTCCTCTGTCATCACCTTGTCCTCCTGCCCTCAATCTTTCCCAGCATCAGGGTCTTTTCCAATGAGTCAGTTCTCTCTGCATCAGGTGGTCAAAGTATTGGAGCTTCACCTTCAGCATCAGTCCTTCCAATGAATATTCAGGACTGATTTCCTTTAGGATTGACTGATTGAATCTCCTTGCAGTCCAAGGGATTCTCAAGAGTCTTCTCCAACACCTCAGTTCGAAAGTGTCAGTTCTTTGGTGCTCAGCCTTCATTATGGTCCAACTCTCACATGTATACAAGACTACTGGAAAAACCATAGCTTTGACTAGAGGGACCTTTGTCAGCAAGGTAATGTCTCTGCTTTTTAATACGCTGTGTAGGTTTATCATAACTTTCCTTTCAAGGAGCAAGCGTCTTTTAATTTCATGGCTGCAGTCACCATCTACAGTGATTTTGGAGCCCAAGAAAAGGAAGTCAGTTACTGTTTCCATTGTTTCCCCATCTATTTGCCATGAAGTGATGGGGCCGGATGCCATGATCTTAATTTTTTGAATAGTGAGTTTTAAGCCAGCTTTTCATTCTCCCCTTTCACCTTAATCAAGAGGCTCTTTAGTTCCTCTTTGCTTTGCACCATGTGAGTGGTGTCATCTTCATATCTGAGGTTGATATTTTTCCCAGCAATCTTGATTCCAGCTTGTGCTTCATCTAGTCCGGCATTGCACATGATACACTCTGCATGTAAGTTAAATAAGCAAGGTGACAATATATAGCCTTGACGTACTCCTTTCCCAGTCTGCAACCAGTCCTTTGTTCCATGTCCAGTTCTAACTATTCTTGACCTGCATACAGGTTTCTCAGGAGACAGGTCAGGTAGTGTGGTAGTCCCATCTCTTGAATTTTCCACAGTTTGTTGTCATCCACACTGTCAAAAGCTTTAGCATAGTCGATGAAGCAGAGGTAGATGTTTCTCTGGAATTCTCTTGCTTTTTCTATGATTGAATGGATGTCAGCAATTTGATCTCTGGTTCCTCTGTCTTTTCTAAATCCAGCTTGAACATCTGGAATTTCTCACTTCACGTACTGTTGAAGCCTAGCTTGGAGAATTTTGAGTATTAGTTTACTAGCCTGTGAAGTAGGTACAATTGTGCACTAGTTTGAACATTCTTTGGCATTACCTTTCTTTGAGATTGGAATGAAAACTGACCTCAGGTCAAACTAAAGGGAGGGAACACATTTTGATCAGCAGAAAATTGGATTAAAGATTTACAGAGCATTGTCTTGCCCACCAGAGCAAGACCTACTTTACCCCATAGCCAGTCTCTACCATCAGGAAGCTTCCACAAGCCTCTTAGCTTCATCCATCAGAGGGCAGACAGAATGAAAACCACAATCACAGAAAACTAAGTAACTGATCACATGGATCACAACCTCGTCTAAGTGAATGAAACTATAAGCCATGCAGTATAGGGCCATCCAAGATGAATGGGTCGTGGTGGAGAGTTCTGACAAAACGTGGTCCACTGGCAAACCAGTGGAATGGCAAAACCAGATCAACATTCTAACCTTGAGAACTCCATGAATAGTATGAAAAGACAAAAAGGTAAGATACTGAATGATGAACTCCCCAGGTCAGAAGGTGCCCAATGTGGTACTGGAGAAGAGCAAAGGAATAGTTCCAGAAGGCATGAAGAGGCTGAGCCAAAGTGGAAGCAAATCCCAGGTATGGATGTGTCTGGTGGTGAAAGTAAAGTGCATACACATACATGCACACAAGACTAGATGGATGGGTGGATGACTAGAAGGAAAACTTTTCTAGGACCAGTTATATTTATGTATATAAATAAATATTCACAAATAAATGCATATATTTGTGGTTTATAAAATTTCATGAATAATTTAATACATGTCCTGAAAGAGTGTTATATGTGTTTGGAATCTGTGCACCTTGACCTCCCCTTCTTTCTGCAGCATCCTGTGAGCATTATCAGGTGACTGCAGTCTTGCTGCCTTTATATCTCTGTCTCTTGCCCCCTGACTGAAAAGAATCAAGTGCTTGCTACTCTTTCTAGTACTATTAGATTCCCTGTGCTTTGAAATTCTACAGCCTTTGTCTGTGAAGGGATTTTGTTCTGTCACTTCTTGTCCCTTGTATTGAACAAATTCTGTTTTTTTATATAGATTTTTTATATGGACCTTTTAAAAAAATATATTTATTCAATTTCTTGTAGTATTGTTTCTGTTTTACATTTTGACTTTTATCTGCAATTCCCATGGGATCTTAACTTCCCAACCAAGGATCAAACCTGTACCCTCAGCATTGGAAGGTGAAATGTTAACCACTGGACCTCCTGGGAAGTCCCCCAACAAATCCTGCTTAAATGACCTTTTCCACTAATACATGCTCAGATGTCTCCAGTCATTAAGCTATTTCTTTGTAGGTCCAGTTTTCTAGCAGTGTCTGTTTTCTCCTGTTTACTACCAAGCTCTTTATGTGCATTTCTGTGTTTGCTATTTGCACATCACATCCTCCCCTTTCATCTTCAGGCCTCTGCAGTTGGGATTCTTCCCCTGTTATCTCACTGATGAGTCTCCTGCCTCTTTACTGCTATGTTAGTGTTCTTTTCATTCTTTTTCTGATTTGATCTCTTTGTAACATTCGAGGCAATGAACCCCATTTCTCCTTGAAAATATTCTTTCCTTTGGCTTCAATGACAATATTCTTTCAAGTTATTTTCTACCTTTAAGGCAACTTATTTCTAATCTTTCAAATCCCTCCTTTGTACCCACTTCGTAAATACCAGTGTCTGTAGGGCCACCTTCCATACTCTGGACAATCTCAACTCCTGGCAAAACTTCCATCAGTATCTTCATGGTATCATCCTTCCCAGATGTATCCCCAGTTGAGGTCTCTCCACAGTTATGTAGAACTGTGTCCTAGACACCAGTGTGAAAAACCATATCCCATAGGCACCCTCAAATTCAAGATGACAAACTCTAAACATCTTCCAAACATCTTTCTCTTCTTTGCCCTATATTTAGTGAATGGCAGCCCTAAATATTCCAGTGTCCAAGCTCAGAACCTGAGCACCATTTTTAAGAGCAATTTTAAATTCATAGCAGAATTGAGAGTCAGGTTCTATATACTCTTCCGCATGCACAGCCTTCCTCATTATTAATACCCCCACCAGGGAGGTATGTTTATTACAACGAGTAAACCTACTATGACACAATATTATCACCCAAAGTCTGTAGTTTACATTATTCTGTGGGTTTGGATAAGTATATAATGACAAATATCCACCACTATAGTATCATACAGAATATATTCTCTTTGATCACTACTCTTAATTCCTTTTTCACTGCCCCTATATGATCAATTACTTTGATTTTTATAGTTTATAACACAAAACTTCCTAAATTACCTATGTCCCAATGTAAATTTTTGTGAAATTATGTTTATTTTTATTCTATAAAACTTGAAACAGATACAATAAATTCCATCATGAAAATAAAATTCATATTAATGGAAGTGACTCCAATCATCAAAAATTATTAAATTTGAACAAATAATGTATAAATTTTAACCTTGTCATTGGAAAAGCAAAAGTGTGATTTAGGTTGAAAGAAATAATTCCACTTTTAGTGATAATTCATTACATCAGATCTATTGAGAAAAGCTTTGCCTTTTTTGAGTCATATTGCTTCCAGTTGCACTACATCCAATCTCACATGTCATAAACTATATTTTACATTCCAATGTCCTTGAGTTAATTTGGACAAAAAATTTTAAATACAAAATACTTAGTTAAATCCATTTTCTTAATGCAGAACAAAAGGCTAGGATGGGGAGTTATTTAAAGTATATAATTCTAAAACTTTGAAAATGAAATTTAATTTTAAGAAAAGAGGGAAAAAGCAATGTATATATATATATACATATATATATACATATATATATACATATATATATATATTTTAGTTCCATCTGTCAACAAATAAGTGTATTTAAAGAGAAATGTAGTAAAAAATACTGTTTGAAACATCAGTGGCCGTCATCACCAATGGCCAAAGATAACATTGAGATAAGATTAGATGGGGGAGTATATGATAATTAAAATCACACTTTAGATCACTCTTTAAAGGAATTTTAAAAATAATAATCATTTAGTATCAAGGAAAGTATTTCTGCCAAAGTTAAAGACTCTCAGGATACAAAGAACTTAACAGTTGTAGGAGAACTAGGCAAAACATTCCAAATTTGAAAAAAAAAAATTCAGTAGGACATGACTAACAAATAATGTAACTGGGAATGCATAATAAACTAGAACAGTTGTTAAAAATATATGGTAGCCTCTGCAAAGAAAGTTTATCATTAAGAATAATTTACACATTTCCTGTGATATTATGCTTAAATTTTGTAGTGTATATGACCAACATATATTCATAATCTTACCATTATCTTTTTCCAGGATAACTATAATTGCTTCGAACTTACGGGGTTGGCACAGAAGCAAACTGTTATATATGAGAAATGTAATCTCCACAACTTACAGCTAGCTAGTGGCCCTCTAACATGACAGATGGCGCCCTGCCTGTCTTAAGCAGCTTGTGGGACAAAGCTGAATGTCAACACCACTGGGATGTAATTATTGCAATCTCTTGGGTCCAGTTTGGTGTGACCCTGAAAGCAGTTCCCCAGAAACTGCTGGAAGCAATGCAGTGAAGGAAAGAGCAAAGAAATGGGAGCTTTTTGAAACCAGTAGCACTTTCCTTTTACTGACAAGTGTTTCACGCAGCTTGAGAATAAGTATTTTTCATGTGACAAATCAAACTGACAAGAAAATTGAAAAAAATATTATCAATTTCCTGTGTGACCTAATTTAAATATTATCAGAGTGGCTTTTATTTATATTGTAAAAGGAGCTGAAGAGCTCAAAAGAGTTCTGAAAAAATGCTTTTAATGATTGAAAAGCAATATCAATTATATTTAAATTGTTTGCTAAATAACTTGATAACGCTTTGTTATGTTTTAAGACATACATTGTAAATTACTCATTTAATTTAATCTTTAAAACAATCCTATAAGTTAGATATTATCATAAGCTCCAATTTATAGGTGGTGAATAAGGCACAGAGAATTCATTTATGACACAAAACCAGCAGTAGATCAAGGGCCCTAGCCAAGACATCTAGTTTCAGAGTCCTTGTTCTTAATCATTTGACTTCTCTGTATTCTGCCTTGTATGTTTCTTTAAAATGCTCAATATACCTATGTAGCATAGTAGTACCTATGAAGATTATGGGGCTTGATACTGAAAACATAATGAAAGATAATCTCAAATTCCAAAGATACTAAAAAGTAGATCATTAGAGAAATTATTAATATATGAATTGATTACTCATAAATTTCTCCCCAGAACAATGCCTTTAAGTTTTATATATATATATATATATATATATATATATATATATATATAAAATGTATGCTGAGTCATTTCATTTGTGTCTGACTCTGCAACTCTGTGGACCATAGCCTGAGAGGCTCCTGTATCCCTGAGCCTCAAGAAGGAATACTGGAGTGGGTTGCCTTGCCCTCCTCCAGGAGATCTTCCTGACACAGGGATTGAACCCAAGTTTCTTACATTTTCTGCAGTGTGTGTGTGTGTATAAATGTATATATACTAAGGATGCTGAAAATGCTTTTTATTAGTAAAATATTAATATCCCCAAACAGATATGCTTTCATGAGCCTTTTAGTGGGGTTGGGGGGACTTTATACAAATGTCACGTCTTTTTCTGATTGATAAATGGCACAGACATTTCTCTTGTACATGAAAACAGACATCTAAAAGTCATACTGCTGATCGTAGTTAACAAAATCTGAGCACTATGTATGTATTATCTCATTTAATCTTCACAATAGCCCATGAGAAAAGTGTTGTTTATTATAACTTCATTTTACAGATGAAGAAGATAGAGAAGTAACTTGCGCACAGCATTTTAAATAATGCATAGAACAAGGTGATACATCTATAGTAAAAGCAATTGCATACGGTGTAGGTATAATTCTGGTCGCTTCTCAAAGGTTTGCCTATTGTATCAATCAACCACTAAGCAAGAGATGGTGAGAGCCTAAACAGGGTGAGGAAAATACCTGAGGAGCTGTACCTGCTAGCTGTGACTCTTTCTTGTAGGGGTTGATCGGAGCAGTCCGTTCTAACTAGTAGGAGCAGTAGACAGGCCCTTAAGGAATTTGCAGTCTAATTGTTGAAATTACTCATCCTGTGGAAAACTGTAAAATGATGGATTATAAATTCTTAGTGTCAACAAGGAGAAGCATAAGAGTCTCAGAGTGGCAGCTGTCGTTTAAGGATACCTCCACAACATCTCCATCTGAGAAAGAGGCTCTGAGGTGCATCTGGGAGGAAGAAAAGGTAAAGTAAGGTGTAGGTGGCAGGAAGGGCTTTATCATTGGGAAAGGCAAAAGCAAAGACCAAATTCATGATGCACTTGTGCACTTGAGAGCTGAAAGGGTTAGAGCCTGGTGAACATTCCATTGAAACTTCTGCTCTTGCCCCTTATGATCTACTTTCCACAAAACAGCTGGTTGTCTTTTTAAAACAAATGAGAAAGTGTTTCTCCCTGTATACTGCAATTCAATAATTTTATACTTTACAGAGAATCAAGAACCAAATGCTGCAAAATGAGCCCTTGCTGAGAAGTCTCACACATAGGGTGTGTGTGTGGGAAGAGAATGGTGACTTTAAACAGTGAATCAGGCCAGAACAGATAGCACTGGGGAGGACATCAGTCTTGAAGAAGCCATGAGGAGTGGTGAAGCCTGCGGCTTCCTCAAATGCTATATTAAGTTCTACTCCAGCTGCCCCATGTAGAAGTAGCTTTTCTTTTGCTTGGGATCCTGATCCATTTAAAAGCATCCAGAAATTCATATTTTTATGTGAAATCCCCTTTTGAAAATACTTGGCTCAATAAGAATAGTGGAAGAAAAAGAAAGAAAAAAAAAGCACTGTGCAGACAAAATACATCTGTAAGACAGATGTCTAGATCAGAACCACAGGCCACTGGTTTCTGACCTCTGCTCTGTTCAGCCTGGCTCTGCCTCGCTCCTCAACCTCAGTTCATACTACACTTTCTCCTGCTCACAGCATTCTTACCGCAGTGGCTTCCTTTCACATTATTAACATTTTTGATCTCTTCCATACTCTGGGTCCTTCTTGCTTCTTCTTTTCTCTGTCTACGGTTGCTTGGGGTTCTTCTCATTCTTCAGACCTCAGCAAGACGTTCACTCCCTTAGAGCAGTATTTCCTGACTCCTGTCTAAAATTGTTACCCGACCGCTTGCCCTTTGTTTCCTTCCTGTCTTCCACTGGTTCTCAAAAGTGTGGTCTGGGGATCCCTGGAGACCCGCATGATCCAAGAGGGCCCACAGAGTAAAAACTAGTTCCATTGTAGTAGTAAGAGGCATTGTTTCTGCTTTGTTTTTTCACTTATATTCTTTCATGATTGAATAGTGGAATTTTCTAAAAGCCATGACAGGTGATACTGTAACAGACTGAATGCAGAAGCAGATATGAAAATTCTGCTCTCTTCAATTAAACCAGAGAGATCTGAAAAAATATGTAAAACACCACTACTCTTCTCGTTAAACTTTTGCTTTGAAAATATAGTTATTTTCATAAAATCACATTACTAGCATTAATATGCAATGGACTTTATGGTTGTTCTTAATCCATATTATAACTTTTTCAATTTTAATTTCTGTTATGGTAAATATCACCAAACATAGACCCAAAACAAGGATGTATATAATAATTTTTAAGGATGAAAATGGGTTGTGAGACCAAAATTTTGAGAATTGTTGCTTTATAGGTATTGTATATATCAAACACAAAAATTGCCTTTTATTTACTTCTTTCTTCCACTAAAATACAGGTGCAGTGTGGGGAGGTACTTTGTTGTATTCACCACTTCAACCATCTTCAGCATCTAGAACAGTGTCTGAAGCATAATGGACACTCAGTAAACATGGGGAATAAGTGAATTATTAAATGAATGTAAGATGTCTAAATGGGAATTCTGTTTAGAAAGATAAGTTTGAGCTAGCTCTGTAAAAAGTTTAGCATACGAGGAAGGGCTGTGAAACTGATGATGCACTTAATGCAGAAAATTAAAGGTCTGCAAATGAGGAAGTAACAGTTGTAAGTGATGTATTTAAGAAATTATTTTATAGTAGAAGTTAAATGGAATCAAATCATTCTTAATTTTTTTTTTCCTTTTTCCCACACATCTTTATCAACTCTTCAACCCACTCTTCCTTTGGCTTTTTGAGAAGGAAGTTTTTGAAACCCATGTACATTTCTTACAGCTGTAAATACATTATGTCCTAATGAATGAGGTCATATCTATTTAAATGGAACACTGACAGAAAACACAATTTAGTTCATTAGTAAGGCATGACAAATTTATAGTCAGAAACTCATGTTGACTTTTATAGAGGAACATAAATTAAATGTGGGCAGTATTAAAGTCTGAACTCACTGGGGCAAAAATACACGTATTCCTCCAAGGCAAGCTGTTAATATAAAGCAAGGAGGTGTATCTGTGGTGTAATCTGAAGGGCTCCAGGGGAGGTCTTTCTCCCTCCCACCCAGGGGGCACAAGTGTTTAAACTCTACCATTAGAGAGACCTTCTTTGAAGTGACTCTTTCTGCTGTGCTCTTTTAAAATACAAATCCCATAGAGAACGTTAAGAATTTGGTACCAAGCTGCTGTATTTAATTCTGCCTCTGTTATATTAGCTGCATGGTCTTGGGCCACTAATTAAACATTTCTATGCTTCAGTTTATGCATTGTAAAATAGAGACACCAATAGAGTTGTTGTGAGAACTGAGCAGCACATGTGAAGATAATTGGTGTGGTCCCTGACATGTGGCATGTCCTCTGGCGCTGTTAGTGTTTATTGTTATCTCACTGTGGGTCGCATAGGAGACTGGGTGTTACGGAGAACTCACTTTGGAACTAAATGACCAAGAAATCCCGATTAAGTAATTTAGCATATCTAAGCTTTGATATTCCTAATTTAGATTAATAAAAATAAGAGACAGCTGACTTTGGTTCAGTTAAAAGGAAGAAAATGTTTTTAACAACTGGATGTGCTGAATGAAAGGAATAAATAATAACTTTCTTAAAACAATGAATGAGGGGGAAAGAACTAATGTAATACATACTCTGCAGAGCGCTTTAATGGAGGCATCTACAAGATGCTGTGGAATCGTGGAAAAGAAAGATGGCAGTTTTGGTTATTGTCATCAGACAAGACATGAAAGAGAAAGGAGTTTTCCAGATGGACTTTGGACATATTGGAAAGATTTTATGCAATTCAAGTGGGATAGGGTAATTCCAGGTAGGAAAGGTTCTGATTGAACCTCTTTCTATAAGGAGGAGTGCACAGTACTTAGCACACAAGAGGAGGTGACTTAGTGGAAACTTAATATGGGGAAAAAAAGAGTTCAGAAATACCGTGGAGAACATGGAAGTTTTTATGAGTTATAGACTGGGCTTTCACTCTTCAAGAAAGAGAGACTTTGAAAAATTAATGAACATGAGAGGTTTTGATCATCTGTTATCATCTGTTCTATAAAAAATAAACTTTGGTAACAAGGCAAGGGAAGAAATGGTAAGAAGTGAGAGTAAAGTCGGAGAAAGTAACCGGAAGAAAGAGGGACCTGAAATCAGAACTGTAGATGAGGAGATCTAGACATGAAGCCATAGGACATGAGGCTCTTTCTTGGTTTGAGAAATGAAGGAATGAGAGTCAAGCATGATACTGGGGTCTGCATCCCAGAAAATGGAAAGATGCTTTTAAGTAAATAGTGTTTAAAGGAAAGGAAAAGCTGGTTTGGGAAAGAAAATAATACTTCTAGCAATAGATTCTCTGATTCTAAATACCAGAAGAAGGAAAACATATTAGTCAAAAACATATTTGGGGTGCTCACGGCTCCTCTGATTCACTTCCCTCATGCCACAGTGCCTGGCATGGAGAGCATTATAAATATGAATCCAGCTCTGATGCAAGGGCTCTGGTGTGGGGTCTGAAAAGGCAAAGGAAAATAATGTAGAACAAGGGATGAAGCTATGTAGAAAAACATCATATATTGCACATTTTTACTTCTTCTATGGGAGTTTTTATGAGGCTATAAATGTTAAAAGTAACACAGAAAATTTGTGCTCTTAACATTTAAGAATTGATCTTACAAACAAGCAGGTTTATATATCAAGTGGTTTCTGCTTCTCTTGTAATGAGATGCTGATTTTCTTTGCTGCTAAAAGCCACACTTACATTAGCATTTCGGTAGCTAATTACAGTTAATTATAACATTAAATTCATATGTGATTACGTACAGGATTGCCAAATCTGTGTGTGTATGGGGGCATTCTAGTTCAGTCATCCAAGTTACTAAAAATTTTACTGAGTTGTAATAATACCAGGATTTTATATAAAATACCCTTTTGAAAAATCTCATGTATCCTCATTGTAGTTAAAATTTTAGTTACTCATAATTTATCCATTTGACATATACCAGATACGTTTAACTTAGGTTTTATGAATAATAGTCTATCATAATATTAAATGTGTATTTTAGTATTATAGTACAGCTTCTGCTTTGACAAAACAAGCTTGTAATGCATTTAACGTGGGTAATTCCCAATTTAACAATAAATTATTTTCCATGATATTGTTAGTTGTTTGTCCTAGTTCCCTTTATGACACCTGGAATAGCCACAATAGCAGCTATAGAATCACACAGACATCAGCTGTGGAGTCCTGCAGTCTGCTGCTTGTGGATTTTCTCCAGCCTACCACAATAAACTCAACTCCTCTTACTCCAAAGAACACATTTTGACATCATATAAATTTCATAAATAATCTCTGCTTCCTGTGAAAGGAAAGCATATGGCCATCAGCTGGCTACAAATACATGACTAGTGAGTATCTGTATTAATAATCAGCATCCCGTTTTAAATTACAAGGAGGGATCTAGAGGGAAGAGAAGTGGTTGCTGCTTGTGGTGCTGCGTCAGCCTGTGAGAACTGGAAGGTGGAAGCTCGGCACCCTCTCTCCTGCAAGCCAGAGTTTGCTGCCCGCAGATCTACGCAGCAGTAAAAACATCTGCAAAATTAAAAAAAATGATACAGATAAACCTATTTACAAGACAGAAACAAACTCACAAACTTAGAGAAGAATTTATGGTTACTGGGGGGCAGGTGGCGGGGAGGAAAGGATAGATTGACATGTACACATTGCTATATTTAAACTAGATTACCAAATAACTAACAAGGATGTACTATATAGCACAAGGAACACTGCTCAATATTCTGTAATAACCTAAATGGGAAAATAATTTGAAAAAGTTTGTCATCAGTTTATAGTATCTCCTGGCCTTTTTGACTCATTTGCATTACATATATGGTCTCTAAAGATATAGAATGCTACCCTCTCATTATATTTTCTTCAGGGAGAAGGTTAACTAGTATGTGGTGTGTGTGTGTGTGTGTGTGTGTGTGTGTGTGTGTTTATATAAAGAATTGATAAATATGCCCTCAGTACTATAATGCCACTTTATACCTTCATTTTCTTCCCTGGTTTCAAATTTATCACATGCACAAAGCACCTGGGACAAGAAAGGGAAACACAAAGAGGTCAATGGACTCAACACTGTATACAAAAGAGAGTTGAATTAATTTCACAATATTTTTATGTATTACTGATTTCTAAACTGCCATTTTCATTAGGATATTTTCCCAATATGAAAATAGTTGCCTTAAGTATATACCAGCATAAATATATTTCTCTTTGCTTGAAAGGAGATATTTTGATCATTTCAATATATTCTCTTGCAACCATTAACATAAAATATTACTAATTCATGTTAAATGGTAGTTTATTGTTTATCTCACATTTTAACAAATACTTCCCAAATAAGTGTTCCTCAAATAGGCAATCCAGAAGGACCCATCCCCTAGAATTCTCTCAGTTTGTTCTGCTTATCAGAAACCTACTCATTTTTGTTGGTTCACAAACATCATTGTTCCACATCTTCAGTGTCACATTACTCTCTGTGTTCTCTCTAAGCATATCTAGTTAAGCAAATATGTCTTATTTAATTTTTCTACCGTAGAAATATTATGTTAAAATGCAGTGTTTCTAAATGCATATAATGTTCTATATATTTTAAATGTTTTATATGTTGAGTGATTATTTTACATTATTACAGAGTTACAAAAAATTATAAGAATGAGCCCCTTCAACACTAAGCTACTGTTTGCTTCTTCAGACTGCCTAGTTTTCAGTCAAAACAAACACCTTATCTGGCTGCCCTGGCACCTTGCAGGAGTGTTAATTATCATTATGCATATACATCAACATGGAATTTACTGATAAATTAGACTTTAACCAGGTGACATGATCGCTTCTTAAAGAATTATGAAAAAGAAGTGGAAGTAAAAATAATTGTGTTAGAAAGATATTATTAAAATGAGTTTTTAATTGTTCAAATACATTTCTTTTAATTTGAATTTTGACCATAATGTTTTGGAAAAAAACACTGAACTCCTTAGAAGGCAGTCTTTCTTTTAACCTCAGGCCTGAGTATCACCATTGCTAGTTTCTATAATCACCAGTTATATGCTGCTGCTGCTGCTGCTGCTAAGTCGCTTCAGTCGTGTCCGACTCTGTGCAACCCCATAGATGGCAGCCCGCCAGGCTCTGCCATCCCTGGGATTCTCCAGACAGGAACACTGGAGTGGGTTGCCATCTCCTTCTCCAATGCATGAAAGTGAAAAGTGAAAGTGAAGTCACTCAGTCGTGTCCGACTCTTAGCGACCCCATGGACTGCAGCCCACCAGGCTCCTCTGTCCATGGGATTTTCCAGGCAAGAGTATTGCAGTGAGGTGCCATCACCTTCTCTGACCAGTTATATAATTTTGACAAAAAACTTACCTAAGAATCAACTTCCTTATACATAAATTAAATCTGTGGGGTTTGGGCACATTAATTGAGGAAATATCAGAAAGCAGTTTTGGAATCATTACCTATAATTTCCAACTATTAGATAACTATTGATAAATGTCATGAAACAGATATTTATTCAATACTATATGCAAAATACTTAATTAGACCCTCAGGGATAGAAAGAAAAGCAAAATATAGTGCTTCCTCTTAATATATTTATAGTTAGGTACTATAATGTCAAGCAGAGTAAAAGCACTATAAATTAAGTGCTATGGACAAAAGAAATAGAGAGACCAGGAAAATCTAAATCTTTGGTTTGCATCTTTAAAGATATAAAAATGAATTTTGAGAGAGAATATTCCAGATAAAAGAGAACAAAATTCAAGACATGGAGATCTAGTGATTGGAATGTGTTTGTAGCATGTTAATAGGAGGCTTCCCAGGTGGTGCAGTTGGTAAAGAGTTCACCTGCCAGTGCAGGAGATGCAAGATGCACGGGTTTGATCCCTGAGTCGGGAAGATTCCCTGAAGAAGGAAATGGCAACCTACTCCAGAATTTTTGTCTGGGAAATCCCATGGACAGAGGATCCTGGCAGGCTACAATCCAGAGGAGCCTGGTCGACTATAGCTCATGGGATCACAAAGAGTTAGACATGACTGAGTGCGCGTGCACACACACACACACACACACACACACACACACACACACAATTGTGTTAAGGCCAGAGTGAAAGATAAGTTTAGATAAGTTTAGAGGTTATCATGAATGATATGGCTAGGGAGGTTAATTAAGTATTATTGTCTGAGTATATACACAGCTAACCCTTGACCTACACAGGGGTTAGGGGTGCTGACCCTCCACACAGTGGAAAAGCTACATATAACTTGCAGTCAGCCTTCTGTATATGCAATTCCTTCATGTCCACAGATTAAACCAGTGATGGGTTATATAGTACTGTAGAATTTACTATTGAAAGAAAATTCAAGTGCAATATAAGTGGGCCCACACTGTTCAAACCCATGTTGTTCAAGTGTCAACTGTATTGGAGGCTTTAAGGTATTAGTGGGAGTTTTGTTTGTTTTGCTTTATTATTTTTTAAATCTCCTACATTATATCCAATCTTTCTCAATATTTTCTTTAATCAGTGGATAATTGAAGATTTCTTTAGTAACTGCATAATAATCCTTACAGCAATAAATTAAACATTAAATAAAAACTCTGTGAGAAGAGAAATATGGTGTTTAATTCAACATTGTATTGTCAGAGCCTAGTAGTTGGCAAAAAATATGCACTGAAGAATATTCTTTGAAATAATTAATGTTGCGTAGCAATAGTAGTTACATTTTTGAACTTTAAGACCATCTTTCTAAAGGCTTTAACCATTTAATTTCACTTGATATATTCTCCAAATAATTCTTATAAAATGTGATACAGCCATAAAATGAAGTAATTTATAAAATTTGGGTATTTTATTGGATAGTTAAAGCAGACCCATAATATTGAAAACCATTGCAAATAAATATGTGACTGTGATATCAGGCCACTCAGTGAATTCAGCTGCATATTACATTGTTACAAATGGCTGAATTATTTCTAATATATTTATAATAAATTTTCAGAACTAGCTCATCTGGAAACAGTGCTCATTGAAAACACTTTATGATATATATCTTTTTTCTTTTAAGTATAGGCATTTTTATGGTTTAGGGGTAATGGATGTATGAACAAATTAAAAATCAAAGTTTTACTCAATATAGGAAAAAGTAACTCTTTTTCATTTGTCCTATACTTAAAATCTATTCTAAAGTGCTGTTGTCAGGAAATAAATGACAAAGAATGCTCATATGACTAAGATCTCATTTTCTCATGTTCATTCAACTGGATAAAGGTCTTTGTTAATTAAGTGAAAATTCATATTATTTCATCTTGTTTGCCTTTGATTTAAAGTCACACAAGAAAGCTATGTCAACACTACTGACATTAAATAAACAAAGATCAATTAAAGAAGAAATGCAAAACAGTACAGAAGCAAAAGCACACACCAAGAAGCAGGTCTCCCCAAACAGAATTTTTCAAGCCCTACACACCTGTTTTCATGGTGTTCTGTGGAAAGAAGCAAGCAAGCAAGCAAGCAAACGTTTGTGTGGGTGGCCTTCTACTCACTGTCCATCCCCTTGATTAAATGTGCTTCCCGGTTCTGTCTCTGCCACTGCTGGAAGAATATTGGCAGTGGGCCCTTGACGTCTGCAAGGTTTGGATCTCAAACCTACACTTGGGTTTCTACCAGTTAAACCTACATCTTGTTCCCTGGCTCAAATTATTTTGTTATTATCAAATAGAAACAGGATAATGTCTCTGTAGCACTCAGGCTTTTGATCAGAGCTCAAGCAACATACAGGTTTTACCAAGTTAAATCAATTTTCTCTGTCATGTTGCAGCAGTGTTTCAAGGAACACAGTTGGACCATTATAGGTCCAGAGCTTCATGTTAGCAGAAATATGACTGAAAAGTGGCTGTAGTAGAGATGATGAAATATCTTGGGGAAGCAATAACAGTATTCATGCATTTCTAAAATCTTAACAAAGAAGCCAGAAAATAATTGGCAATCATGAAAGATTCATAACCTTTTTTAAGAGGTTAGTTTTATGATTATAAACTTAAGCTGTTAGACTTTAGTCACAGTTTACTTTATTCAGTAAAAAATAGACAATAGTTCATATCTCCTAAAAAATAGTAGGATTGCTGAAACGTGAGTGTGATAAAAAACATTAGCTTATATTCATTTACTGGCCATACATTTAACCACAAAGACTATTTCAATGGAATTAAGACTTATTTTAATAAAAGTTAAGTGGATTTTGTATAAATAGCCTTTTATATTTTTTTATCTCTTCATTAAAATAGTTTTCCCAAGTTTAAATATAAGTTTATAGCCCAATAGATGAGACGTTCTTGAAAACTGATTGTTTAAAAAATAAGTTGTATCTGGCAGATTTACAAAGGGACTCCTAAGCCAAAACATATGTAAAAGGTGTTAGAGATTTCTAAATTTCAGTTCAGTTCAGAAACATTTTCTGTGCCAGCCACTGAGCTGGGAGCTGAGCTGTCATCACCAAATAAGGCCTCATGCCTCGTCTCAGAGAGGAGCTTACCATCCAGTGAACATGAAAAACACCCAAATGGAGGCTGTCACCAAACTGTGGCAATGGAAGTGTGCTGATACTCAAAATGTATGCTCCTGAACAAATTAACATAGAAAATACACATGGCAAAGATTGCACTTTTGTTTTCAACATAAGGAATTCACTTCATGCAGTTGTGTAGCCATGAATGAGATGACTAGTTGTTCCCCTGACTTAGAGAGGTCCTTGCAAACATTTGTGAACTCATTAGACCCACCTGAGGCTTGACATAAATCTTTAGAATGAATTTGGAAACGATAGAGCACAAGATCAGTTATCCTTTCTGGAGAGGGTACTTTCTGAAACAACCAAAACTCTAAGACAAGCATACCTAAACTTAGCAGTACACTTGTTATAAAAATCAAAGGAAGTGATTTCTAGACCCATAAACATTAAGGGGCAAAAAAGTTTTCTAAATATGCATGTCTAAGCATATAATTAGGCCAAACTATCACAGTGTCTTATCTACATAGATAATATGCTGCTCTTAAGTCGCTTCAGTCATGTCTGGCTCTGTGTAACCCCATAGACGGCAGCCCACCAGGCTCCCCCGTCCCTGGGATTCTCCAGGCAAGAACACTGGAGTGGGTTGCCATTTCCTTCTCCAATGCATGAAAGTGAAAAGTGAAAGTGAAGCCGCTCAGTCATCTCCAACTCTTAGCTAAGACTCCTAAAATAAGTGGAAGAGAGGAATGAAGAGGTACCTCTAATTCATACTTGTTCTGCATAAAACTGAACCCAGTCTTGGGTAAAATGCATCTGGTCTAATTAAACTTTGCAGGGCAGTGTGAGAAGATTTAAAAAGGATGGCCTCTGATCTACACCTAGCAAGTTCATGAATTGGATGGCTCAGCTTGATGTATCTCAGTCTTCTTACTTCAGTTTATCTTGTGAAAGTGAAAGTCACTCAGTCATGTCCAACTCTTTGTGACCCCCATGGATTATACAGCCCGTGGAATTCTCCAGGCCAGAATACTGGAGTGGATACCTTTCCCTTCTCCAGGGGATCTTCTCAACCCAGGGATCGAACCCAGGTCTCCCACATTGCAGGCAGAATTTACCAGCTGAGCCACAACGGAAGCCCAAGAATACTAAAATGGGTAGCCTAGTCCTTCTCCAGGGGATTTTCCTGACCCAGGAATTGAACCGGGGTCTCCTGCATTGCAGGCAAATTCTTTACCAACTGAACTATCATGCGTTTATTTATTTTTATTCATTGTATATACTTCATTTGAGCATGTTTGATTTGTAAACACCAATACTTGATGTAGGGTTACTTTATTTGATGGTTTCATTGTTTGTAAAAATAGGGACTGAAATTCCTCTTCCAAAAAGCTTTTTTTGTTTTTATGACTACAACATAAAACTCTAATCTCAAAGTCTCTTAAGAGTAGTAGCTTAGTTTGCTTTCGAGTATTCACAGAGGCTTTTCACTTTGGAAAATATCTGGGTATCTGCATAACTAAAACTTTTCCTCTGGGACTTAGTGTCAAGTCATCAGTTAAACCAGATGGGAGCCCTGCAGACAAATATCTTCATTCTTTCATAATATAGATTGTGTGTGTGCTCAGTTATGTATGACTCTTTGTGACCCCATGGACCGCAGCCTGCCAGGCTCCTCAGTCCATGGGATTTTTCCGGCAAGAATGCTGGAGTGGGTTACCATTTCCTCTTCCAGGGGGTCTTCCTGGCCCAGGGACTAAAGCCGCATCTTCTGCATCCCCTGCATTTCAGGCGGTTCTTTACTGCTGAGCCACTTAAAAAGCCCGTAGTGTAGATTGATTAGTCTCAAACCTGCTTGAACTTCAGTATTCTCAGGAAGTCTTATTTACAGCATACAATTTGTCCGACTCTTTGCGACCAACCCGATGGACGATAGCCCACCAGGCTCCTTTGACCATGGAATTCTCCAGGAAAGAATACTGGAATGGGTTGCCATTTCCTTCCCCAGGGAATCTTCCCAACCCAGGGATTGAACCAATTGATTTGATCTTGCATTGCAGGCAGATTCGTGACCATCTGAGGCACCAGAGAGGCTGGTACATTTTTGAGCCCCACCTAAAGGAATTGTCATCGGGTGGTTTACAGTAGGGTCCATGATACATATTCTTATATGACTCTCCTTAATGCCTTCCTTATATACAGATATAGGAGTCTGCAGAATCTAGGGTCACAAGTTCCTAAGGGCATTTTCAATGTGTCAATGCTGTAAGTGTGGTTGAGTCCTTTAGATGCTTAACAAAATAAGGTGAAATTAAAGCAATACCTTAGATAACAAAATTCCCCATATCAAAGTCTAATATGGAAACATTGTAGAAGTTTTAAGGGGAGAAGAAAACATTACCAGGCTATTTGATTCACTTTTCAACTTTGTGAACATAGACTATTCTTAGTCAGAAACATCACAATTATAAGACATGTCATATAACTTAAACACTGGTAAATGTTTAGCTGGTAAAAATGTTTGAGCTGGTAGAAATCTTTAGTTCCTGTAAAATATTCATCATGCTAACTCTAAGCTAGTTGGTCTGATCAAAATATTCCCTTAACATTATTGTCAAGTGGCCAGAACTATGGAGAAAGGGAAGAACTAACTGGCCATCCTCATTAGAAAACATTTTTAACAGATTTAAATACTTACAGATATATCATTTTAATTTTTTATGATGTATTATTGGATGGAGAGAAAAGTTCATATCAGTAGTAATTGTTATGTGCTTCCCTGGTGGCTCAGATGGTAAAGAATCTGCATAATTTTTTAAATTGAATATACCCTAATCAAATATTTTATCTAGTGATAAATAATTCTAATTTAGCAGTTAGTCATGAAATTAAGACATTGTTTTGTTTTTCATTTTTGGTTTTTTCTTGCCTTGTCCTTTCCTTTCTTTTAACTGCTGGACATTTATGAACGTATTGTTTTGTTGAGTTTAAGAATATATGGCACATGAACACATCCTTAAAAATTCAGATTCCCTTTGGTAAAAGACCCCTATATCACTGTCACCAAAGACTGCATCATTTGAAGTATTACATCCTCTTCTTGGAAGTTAGGAATTTGACTTGAATTTAAGGAATACATATACAGTACATATATAAGCAAAAAAAAAAAAAAAATGGATTAAATTCAAGAATCAATTTAATGAAAGGCTTATTAGGTGAAGGTGAAGAGAGACTTTCTTTTTCTTTAAAAGACACCGATGATGAAATTTGTGAGCTCAGTGACTGCTCTCCTGATACCGTTATCCAGTGGCATGTGGTTGTTAGAATGAAATATGAGGGAGGAAGAGGGAGGGAGGGGAGGATGGAGCTAATGTTGATTTTTACTTCAGGCTCAACCCCAGAGGCTTTAATTTTCATCCCAAAGCATAGGGGAGGCAAATGCAGTGACCTTTTAAGTTGATTAACACCTTGAATTTCCTCCACATTAGGTGGCATGTGTTGGGGTAGGGTGTGTTTCATTGGTGGGGGCCATAGGACCCAGTAAAGAATCAGATCTATTTCTTTTCAGTTCTAGCTCCTTCAGCAGTAGAGACATGTTGTTCTCTAGTTGCTAAGTCATGTCCAACCCTTTGTGACCCCAGGGACTGCAGCATGCAAGGCCTCCCTGTCCTTCACTGTCTCCTGGAGTTGGCTCAAATTCATGACCATTGAGTCAGTGATGCTATCTAACCGTCTCATCCTCTGCCACTCCTTTCTCCTCTTACCGTCAATCTTTCCTCTGTGAGTTTTACTCAGTCAGAAAAGTGTAAGATAATAAGATAATATTTATAACATTTTTTTCCAGAAAATAATTTATATCCACATTGTTCCTTTGTTTATTAATCCTTAAATTCTAAGATTGAAGTGCAGTTTTTGTTGGCATAAATTCTTCTTCTAACCTACTTTACCAACCATTGTAGGACTGTGTGTCCTTTGAAAATCTCCAGTCAGAGTGGCACTATTATTTTGAACGCAGTACAGTACAACAGTGCCAGCCTCTCCTTGGTTTTGCTAATTCTTATTTCTTCCAGATTATCATTTTGGTAGTTCATGGTGAATTCAAATTCTTGTTCTTTTTTTGTTTGACATGCTTTACCTGTAATACATAGGAAAGAATGAACCAGAAAAAACAAAAAAAACCCACAAAAATGGAGCCTCGAAGGGGTTACATTTTAAGTTTAGATCATCTATCAATTTCATTGTTATCCTGACACATTTATGAAATTGGAAGAACATTATATTTTTATCTGAATATTCATGGATAGTCTTTTAAGAAATAATTATAATTTTAAAACTAAAAAATTCATAACTTAATTAGAAATTCATTTTCTAATTTATGAAAAACTATTTTTAAACTATGTTAACTGAATATATTTAATCCAAATATCCCCACACACACAAACCCTTTTTAAAGAAACAAGAAATAAATTCATAAAGGTTTATCTCTTATGTAAACACATTAAAGTAAGACTGCTAGGAACATACCAAGTCTAGTTAAAACATGAGTGACAGAAAAGAAAGCTCTTCTTTAAAAAGAGGTTCATGGTGAAGTGAAATCTAAACATAAATAAAAAGTTTTCTCCTAAGGTCAAACTGCTGTTACAACTGACTATTTCAAAGGCAAATTGTTAACATTATAATCTTTTATCTCTATCAGCTCCTTTACCTCATGTTGATGCTACTGCAGTCCTCCAGGATTACAATTAAGATCAAGGACTCTGGAGGCAGGCTACCCAAGGAGCCAGGCCTGATTTTGCCACTTAGTAAATGCTATAAACGTGGGCATATTATTGAAATATCTGTTTCAATACTGGAAAACTGATAAATTATAGAGTTTCTTTTCTTAAGTTGCTATAGTAAATATTCACAATTATGTAAAGGACTTAGAGAAATGTTACCTATGAATGTAAGATCATTGTATTTCTTGTAAAATTATTATAATTTTTGTCTATTATAATTCCAATGTAATTCCAGTATAAAAAAATCAGAATTGACAAGGGAAATCCAGGACTTGTACATGCCCTGTGCAATAACATCATGAAGAGTGGAGTAGTATGGTTTTCCAAAATACTCTTATTTTCAAAGAATCTGGTTGTATCTTGTCTTATATATAAATAAAGAAACAAAGTGGTTGTATTGGTAGGTCTACATTGTGAAATTTCATTGTGATTAATAAAATGCAAATATGAAAAATAATGTTACTGGTAGAAAATATGTATGGAAGTTGTCTTGGTCTTTCGAGCAGGCATTATTTTAGGCAAACAATATATTATACATTAACCATAATGCAGCTGGGCTTAATTTTTGAGTAAACATCCTCTCCATAAAGATGTTAAAGAGCACAGATGGCCACTCAATACAATGGATACAAGTCTGAAGTTCACCTGGTAAGTATCAGTATACCTATGCTGGTGTTAAAATATCGAAAAACCCTAAGTGGTCGTTTTTCAGCTTGGTTGCCTAAGCCCTGCCCAAGAACGTTTGTCTCACCCAGGATCCAAGGACTAAGAGGTTTATTTCTGCCCAGCTGTGGCTCCCCATAACTTGGCTGTAGCATAAGGCTATGACCTTTCTAATGGGAGGTATCTGCACTATTCCTTTAATAGCCCCGCCGGAAGAGGATGGCATAAAAAAACTGTTCCAAAGCATAATCAGGCAAAGGAGAATGTATCTTCCCTTTCCATGTAAATTCATAAGCTTGTGCAAGTTCATGTGGAGTCTACTCTGTAGATCGACTCAAGCAAAGCACAGATGGAAACCCTTGGAAAGGCTTTCAGTCATTGTCTTTGACAGCATTAGTGGTGGGGGGCAGAATTAAAAGAATATTTTTCAATAACCTCACTTAAAACTACACAGCCTATTTTTTAGGATCATTTTAATGCCTAATTTATAATTGAACTATATTAGATTAAAATAATTTTTATTTGTGTAGTAATCGTAGTTTTCAATTATGCCAATGAAATTATTTTTTTTTCTTTGTAAGGATGTCACAAAAGAAAACCTCCTTTTGTTTTGAAGAAACTTGTGGGTAGTATAGTGACACCAGCTACTGTCCTGAAGGAACAGACCTGCATTTCAAATCAATGACATCAGTAAAGGCCAGGGATTAAACTGCGATTCTAACAATAACGTGGGGAGCAGACGTATGAGAGTACCTTGATTTTCCGGAGGGATTGCTTTCAGAGACCCAGCTAGGGATTGTAGTGAAGGGTTCTGCTTTCAAACTGTGTCTGAGTTGTGGTGCAGTGCCAGGGTGATGATGAAATGCTTCATCTCTAGCAACACTCTGTCATTCTGTTTGCGTTAGCAACCTAAGTAACTCTGCTTAACTGTAATAAGCACAGGCATTTAAAGAAGGCAAAGGTTTCAAAAGTGTGGAAAACAAGCCAAAATGAAAATTGTTGATGATATTCACATTTTAATCATATTTTATCATATTAAAATTACTTCTATCACATTAAAATGTGCTCACGTTCAATTTTTTACTGGTATAAATTCTGATGTGAAAATATAGCTAAAATTAATATTCTCACAGTTCACAAAAATATACCATGTTTTAGGCACATTTTTTATTTCTTTTTACTAATAGTGGACTACATTAAAATTTCTTTTTCTTTATCACTTGGCATCCTTTGTGGCCATTTTGAACGGTGATGGCCTGTTTTTCTCTATGTGTTCCAGTACCATTATTCATGACAGTGCAGCTTCCCTCCTTCTGTCTTATGAGGAATTTCAGCTGATTCTAGTACTTGGTTATTTTCCCCTGTGAACTCAGTGATTAGTGTCAACAGCACTAGGGATGGTAGCCTGAGTAGTGGGTCACTGAAAGATTACTACATCTGAATCCTTGAAACCCAAGAATGTTACCTTATATATTACTAGCAAGATCGACTTCACAGGTGTGAATAAATCTAAGTAAGCTCTTGAGACCTGGAGACTATCCTGGATTATCCAGGTGAGCCCTAAATGCTGTCACATGTTTGCTTTTAAGAGAGATTTCACATGGAAGAAAAGGAGAAGGCGATGTGATTACAGAGGAAGAGAGCTGAATGAGGTGGTTTCTAGCCAAGAGAAACTAGAACAGGTGAAGAACAGATTCTCTCCTCGAGTATCTGGAGGGGATGTGGTCCTTCCAACACCTCCGTGTTAGCCCAGTGATACTGATCTTGGATTTCTGGTATCCACAGCTGTGAGAGAATAAATTTGTTTACTTAAGCCACAAGGCTCATGATGATTTGTTACAGCAATGAGGAAACTAACACACCTTGATTCAGAAACTATCATTAGTAGATTTAAATACCCTTTCTTTTCAAAAATACAATTTTCCACAAATCATAGATAGCTAAAAATTTTAAAAACGTTCTTTATAAGTCAGTTATCACATGAGTTAGCACATACTTGTGTAATTACCACCCAGGTTGAAAAATACGTGTAATTCCTTTTTGTCCGTCTAAATAAATATCTTTCCCCTTCCCCTTGAATGTACCTGCTGTCCCAGTTTCTAACACCATAGATTAATTTAGCCTGATTTTGAACTTTATATAAATGAAGTTGTATAGTATATTTTCCCTTTTGTCTGACTTATTTTGCTTAATGTTTTGTTTGAGAGATTCATTGGCATTGTTAAGACTGAAAGTAGTTTATTCATTTTTAGTCCAGAGTATCACCCATTGTAGGAAAATACCGCAATGTGTTTATCCGTTCTCTTGTTCGTTGACATTTGTGTCATTTCCCGTTTGAGGTTATGATGAACAAGGCCACACTGAACTCTTGTACATACCTGGGAATTGAATTGCTGGGTCATACAGTACACATATGTTGAAACTGAACAGATAAACCAATTTATTTTCTAAATAGTTATACAAAGTTGTATTTCTTCTAGCAGTATATAAAGTTGTTCTACATTCTTTCTACACGTGAAAATGACCATACTTTATTATTTTTATACTGAGGTATATTTGACATACATTATATTAGTTTCAGGTATATGACATAATGATTTAACATTTGCATGTATAATTTGAAGAGTGGTCACCACAATAAGTCTAGTTAGCATCTATCACCACACATTTACAGAATTTTTTTTTCTTATTCTTAAAAAATTCTTAAAAAGAACTTTTAAGATTTATTCTCTTAACTTTCAAATATGCAATACAGTATTATTGACTATAATTGCCATGCTGTATATTACATCCCCATGATTTATTTAGTTTATACCTGGAACTATGTACCTTTTGACCCATTTTTCCCACCCACCTCAACCCTCCATCTCTGGCAAGCAACCATCAATTTGTTCTATCTTTGATCTTGGGTTGGTTTGTTTGTTTTTATATACTATATATAAATGTGATCACAGAGTATTTGTCTTTCTTTGTCTGACTTATTTCACTTAGCATAATGCCTTCAAGGTTCATCTTTGTTGTTGTCAATGGCAGGATTTCACTCTTTCTGAATGAAATAATGAGTGAATAATATTCCACTATGTGTGTGTGTGTGTGTGTATATACTATATATCTTCCCCAGTGGCACTAGTAGTAAAGAACCCACATGCCAGTGCAGGAGACATAAGAGAGGCAGATTTGATACTGAGTTGGGAAGATCCCCGGAGGAGGACATGACAACCCACTCCAGTATTTTTGCCTGGATAGTCCCATGGGCAGAGAAGTCTGGCAGGCTTCAGTCCATGGGGCCGCAGTGTTGGACATGACTGAAGCAACTTAGCATGCACACATTTATCTCATATATATATATATATATATATATATCAATTTTTCTTTATCCATTTATCTACCAGTGGATACTTACGTTGTTCCAATATCTTGGCTATTGTAAATAATGTTGCAGTGAACTTAGAGGTGCATATATCTTTGTGAGTTATTGTTTTCATTTTCTTCAGAAATAGAATTGCTGGATCATATGATAGTTCTGGTTTTAATTTTTCATGGAACTTCCATAATGTTTTCTGTAGTGACTGGACCAATGTGTATTCTTACGAACAGTACCCAAGAGTCCTCTTTTCTTCATATCTTCACCAACACTTGTTATCTCTTGTCTTTTGGATAATAGTCACTCTAAGAGATGTGAAGTCTTCTCTCTTTTTGGCTCTAATTTGCATTTATTTCCCTGATAATTAGTGATGTTGAGCATCTTTTCAGGTAGCCAGGTGCCTGTTGGCCTGTATGTCTTTCTTGGAAAATATCTATTCAATTTTCTGCTCATTTTTTAAATGGATTGTTTGCCCTCCCCCCGCTTTTTTTTTTTTTTTTTTTTTGCTGTTCAGTTGTATGAGCTCTTTATATATTTTGGATATTAGTTTCTTATCAGATATATAATTTGCAGATATTTTATTCTATTCAGTTTATTGACTTTTCATTTTGTTAATGGTTTCCTTTGTTGTGCAGAAGCTTTTTAGTTTGATGTAGCCCTACTTATTTATTTTTACTTTTGTTGTCATTTATTTTGGGTGGAAAAAATGGAAATGGTCATCTTTATTTTTTATTTTTATTAAAACAAAAATTTTAATGAATCTGATAGCAATATAGTAGTATCTCACTGTAGTTTTAATTTGTATTCTCTGGATTATGCATTTGAACACTTCTACAAATGTTTATTGGTAAGTAGATATCTTGCAGGGTACAAGACATTGCCTGTTTTATTTAGTTTATAGTTTTCTTCTTTGTTTCTAGGAGTTCTTTTACATTTTGGATATCAGCCCTTTATAGTTTATATGTGTGAGTTTACAAATCTATTATTTGGCTTGCTTTTCACACACTTGATGCTTTTGTATAAATGCAAATACCAAATTTAGTGTATTACAATTCATCATTCTTTTCTTTAAGACTTACATTGTTTTTGCTCTATTTAAGAAATTTTTACCTATTCCAAACTTCTTTGGTGGTCCAGTGGTCAAGACTGTGCTTCCAATGCAGGGGGCATGGGTTCGACCCCTGACCAGCAAACTAAGATCCCACGTGCTGACAAAAGAAAAGAAAAAGAAAGAAAGAAATTTTGACCTATCTCAAGGCCATAATAATAGTATTTTATTTTGTTCTCTAGGGGATTTGTTCACCAACTGAGATTGAGAATACCCTACCCTATAGTGTTTATTTTCTTTTTTCTTTGAAAAATAATTATGAAAATGTACATTATTATCTTCTACATTCAGTAGCACCTCCCCCTTTAAAAATGTATTTTTAAAACAGTATTTTATTATTTTTGGTTGCAGTGAGTATTCGTTGCTGCACACGGGCTTTCTCTAGTTGTGGCAAGCAGGGGTTACTCTGTTGGGGTGCGTGGGCTTCTCTTTGCCATGGCTTCCTTTGCCGTGGAGAACGAGAGAAGCTCTAGGTGCGTGGGTTGCATGGGTTGCAGCACAAGGGCTCAGTAGTTGTGGCTCGCGGGCCCTGGAGCTTGGGCTCAGTATTTGTGGTGCATGGGCTTTTGTTGCTCCGAGGCATGTGGAATCTTCCAGGATCAGGGATCGAAGCCCTGTCCCTTGGATTGGCAAGTGGGTTATTCCTTAATACTGTACCACCAGGGGAGTTCAGAAAATGTATTTTTATGCCTATGGATCTTTTTATTATGCGTGGAGTAGAGACCATGGTAAAAATAGCATATGGTTTATCAGTGTAAAAGGTATATTAAGGCTTTAAAATCAGGAAAAGATTTTATATCAGCAATGGTAATTTTTCCTTTTACATATCTACTCTACAAAAGCATCAACATTCTTTAATTTTACTATTACTATGACTTAAGTCTTGCTACTTCCCCTCTGGTTTGACATTGCAGGTGGAAAAACTGTTTATAAGTGATACAAATGAAGGCTAAATAAATATTCTTGTGTGATTTTTAATGCAGAACAGTAACTGTAGAAAATGAAGCAATTACCTACTCTTGGTGGAATTAGACACACTTAAAGCTAAATTTAGAAACTTAGGTACAGAATGATGTTTTGTATAACATTAAAAAGCTGGATGAAAAAGATCGTGAAGTCTCTAGCGTTCAGAAACGTGTTCCTGTGAAACATGATAAGGAGAAGTGTGCAAAGTGAATTTATGAGCAATTTTCTTATCATCTCCCCAAGTAAGAGACTATGGTCAATACAAAGAGAGGGATTCTAGAGTTAGAAAAAGGCAGAATTCCTTGATCTAGATTCTATAACAAAATTGTCACAAATAGACCCATCATAGATTGAAAAATGAAAAGAATATCACTTAATAACAAGGAACTCTTCTCAGTGTTATGTGGCATGCTAGATGGGAGGGGAGTTTGGGGGAGAATCAGTATTCAGTTAAGTTCAGTTGCCCAGTCATATCCGATTGTTTGTGACACCATGGACTGCAGCAGGCCAGGCCTCCCTGTCCATCACCACCTCCCGGAGTTTACTCAAACTCATGTCCATTAAGTTGGTGATGCCATCTTATCCCCTGTCGTCCCCTTCTTTTCCCTCCTTCTTTTCAAATGAGTCAGCTCTTCGCATCAGGTGGCCAAAGTACTGGAGTTTCAGCTTCAGCCTCAGTCCTTCCAATGAATATCAGTCCTGCCAATGACTATCCAAGGACTGATTTCCTTTAGGATGGACTGGTTGGATCTCCCTTGTATGGCTGAGTTCCTTCACTCCTTCATTGTTCACCTGAAACTATCACAGCATTGTTAACTGGCTATTCACCAATACAAAACAAAAAGTTTTCTTTAAAAAATTTTTGAAGAAAATATGGATGAAAATGAAAATCTTCTATAAAATACAAAGGCTGAGTAAATTATGTAAGAAAGAAATAACTTCATTAAAATAGGATAAAAGAATGCTCAGTTTGAAGAAAGTTTTGGACTCCAAATATTTTGCCTGTGTTTTCCAAATATACTTAACAGAGGAATAGACAGAGTATAAATCCTTTGAAAAACAAAAACATCAAAAATTATAAAAAGGATGGAACTAAGATGTTGTTTTAGACTTCTCTACAGAAGACTACCTCTTTTTCCCCCAGATGTATAAAGGGAAGAAATATTTACCCATGCTCCATGACCTGACCTTGGCCATATTCTACGTTCAGGGTATGGGGACATGAAGGTGGCAAAGTTGTCATCCAAAATACAATAATGTTTAAATTGCCTGGTTTACACATAGTGTATACTTACTGTTTAGTAGTCACACTCACTAGCTTTCATGCTTGCTGCCACAGTAAACTTCAGAGACTATTTAGTTTTTGAAGACTTATTGGCTGCATTGCTGACTCATCTGAAATGCTTCATAAGCAAAATGAAAATGCCAAGCAAATTTGCTCTTAATTTTGGAAAAGGAAAAAACTGCTCTGTACTAGCACTCTTCAGATTCAGTCCTCCAGAAATGGCAGAGGAGGCTCACAATTTTTATGCCCACAAAGTGGCAAATACAGAAATTAACAGTACAACCACTTGACAGAGTACTGTAATGTCAACTGAACCTAATGTTAAGAAATTTGGGGTTGAATTTTGTATTGTTGAGTTGTTGTTTAATTTTCATTTACCTAGACATCCACTTTTCCTGTATGTTACAAACATAAACAAAACACTTGTTCATTAATCATTTGAAAAGGATTAGCCTATAGAACTCTAGCTTCAAATTCCTTCCCTAGTGAATGGCAAATGGTTGAAGTTAGGCAACACTACTTGATTGGAGAAGGAATTGGCAACCCACTCCAGTACTCTTGCCTGGAGAATTCCATGGACTGAGGAGCCTGGTGGGCGACAGTCCACGGGGTCGCAAAGAGTTGGACACAACTGAGCGATTTTCACTCGCGCTTTTGGGGATTCCCTGGTGGTTCAGACGGTAAAGTGTCTGCCCACAACGTGGGGGACCCGGGTTCGATCCCTGGGCTGGGAACATACCCTGGAGGAGGATGTGGCAACCCACTCCAATATTCTTGCCTAGGAAATCCTGTGGGCTACAGTCCATGGGGTCACGAAGAGGCAGACTCGACTGAGCATATGCACACACACCTGTTTGGACAAATAATTCTTTCTCTTCTCTTTCTCCTTCCTCTCCCAGAAATTGGGTTGAAAATTGAAGGCCAGTTTAAGCAATATTTATTGAACAAGCACAGTCTTCCTATCTCCCTAAAGCATTCTTAAGGTTTCTAAAAAATAATAACATTTTAAAAAAGTATCCATAGTAATGAGACAGATGCATCCAGTGCGGTCTAATTTGTGTAAGAATGCATGTATACTCACTATGCTAGAATGGAAAAAAACTTTAAAATCTAGCTTTCCTGGATTCTAATCCAGACTCTACCACTCCCCAGCTGTAATCCATCAACATACTTAACTCCTCTAAGCATAATTTCTTTTTCTATAGGACATGAAGTACAAAATGTACACCTCATAGTGGAAAGATTAAATTATACAATTAAAACACATATCTCAGTGCCAGTAAAATAATATGTTGTTAAAAAGGTAATTCACTATTTTAATTTTATCACAAGAGAAAATAGGAGTTGGCTAAGACTTTATATAAAGTGTAGTATTGGCTAAACCTTAAAAAATAAGGAAAATTTATCAAGGCAAAGAGACTAATATGAACACAGCTGAGAAGCATGAGTTAAGAGGATCACTCTTAAGACATTACAGGCAGATCTACTGCCAAGAACATAAAGATCAAGGAGGAAAAGTCAAGTGTTGTGCTCAGGAAGTAAGCAAGGGTCATGTCACGGAGTGTCTTGCTTAGTATATTTGGAGGTAACAAAGTTTGTCTTTAGGTGGGACATTGATAACCTGAGTGCATGAAGACCCCAACCTCCTATGCAGGCTTCCTCCATGAAACATGGAGGGATACTTGAAGGAATTCCAGCATGTAACTGACACCCCGAAGTTTCACACATTTTATGATTTATGACTATGCTCATATGTAAAATTTTTGACAAAAAAGTACCCCATGGCTTCTGACGAACTAGCTCACAACTAGTATTTTAGAAAATAGGAAGTCACTGACAATAGATTTAAAGTGGGACAGGAGCATTATGTGTAAATGACCCTACCGTGTTTAGCTTTTGGACGGTACTTATTTCAGGTAGAAACATGAAGCTGGTGTGAGAATTCCACTTGACTTATAGCACGGTGACTGATTCTTTTATCCCTCACTCCCGGCACACAGACTGCCCCGGAGTGCCCGTCATTTCTCCAACATTCAATAAATATTTGAACAAAGGATAAAACTAAAGGCAGGAAGAGCAGTTAGAAGGTTCATGCAATTATCTAGTTAGAGACGACATGATAAGTGTCTAGAATTAAAGAGTGATAATTGGGATGGGACAAGAAATGTCAGATCTGTATACATTTTAGAGGTAAATCAGCACGACTCAGCAACTGATTGATTGGCTGTGAGGGAAGAATTAAGAATGACTTCCTGGTTTATAGGTTGGATAAATGATGCTGGCGTCTGTGCCTCTCTTTAAAGGCAGTTATCTTTTACTACCTTATATTATATTGCTTTGAACGTACCACATCTTTTCTTGAAGACTATGTGTATAGAAAAGTTTTTTTCTTTTTAATTTTTATGGTATTAGCAGTTGGTTTAGCAATGTTCAACTAAGAAGTACTCAAGAAATGTATGTTTAAAAAAAATTAAAGATACCATAGAGGGTATAGTTCAATTTCTAGTGCCCACAGGAGCGATTACCTTTTGTATCCTGTTTTCAGACATTCTGTCATTTTTTGCCTCACAAAACTGTTTTGACTTTGTGTGAGGGAACAGAAACTTCTCATGGAATGGAAGTGAAAAGCTGACCAGTATGACTGTGCTTTGTAAATAGTGAAGTAGGAGAGGTCAGATGGAGAAGGAAATGGCAATCCACTCCAGTGTTCTTGCCTAGAGAATCCCAGGGACAGAGGAGTTTGGTGGGCTGCTGTCCATGGGTCGCACAGAGTCAGACACGACTGAAGCGACTTAGCATGCATGCATGAATTGGAGAAGGAAATGGCAACCCACTCCAGTGTTCTTGCCTGGAGAATCCCCGGGACGGAGGAGCCTGGTGGGCTGCCGTCTATGGGGTCACACAGAGTCGGACAGGACTGAAGCGACTTAGCAGCGGCAGGAGAGGTCAGATAGGCAGGCCTTAGGAGTTCCTACTAGAGACTCAAGAAGAGCTATTTCTTGCTGATCTATTTTATATTTTGACTTTCTGATTTCATTTGGCAAGTTCTGCTCCTCAAGCAGGTAGAGAATGAAATTTTCTGACAAAGAGATAGGTTTTCTCAGAACAGATGCAGAGAATTTAGAGAGATATATTCAATACGGCTGTGTTATATATCTTGAAAATGATTGCAATGATGTACTAAATTAGCGTATTTCATGCATTTCCTCAAAAGACACAGTTCATTGATGATTGGGTAGAGTTCGAAGGTTAGTGCTGTGATGGTATAGGAATTTGGTACGGTGAATTGGAAAGGACAGTGTTTCTAGTGCCAGGAACACCTAATTTCAATTTCCTTCCACTGGCTGTTTTCAGTTGTGTGATCTTGAAAAAGGTGTCTGATCTTTCTGAGAAATATTAACCATTAGTCCCTGAAAATAGGAGTAACAGTAACAGTTACTATACCATGAGCACTATAATGTGATGGTAACTGTTCTTACTGCTTTATTAACTTAATTTACCCTGATAACAAATCCAGGAGATGGATGATATCATTATCCCCATTTAACAGATATTGAAAAGAGGCTTCAAGGAATTTAGTAGCTTTGCTAGATAACACAAGAAGTAAGTGTCAAAGAGATCATTTACTCTGGGCACTCTGAACTTAGGGCCTATACTGTGTACCACTATAAACCTTGTAGGACTGTAATGAAGAGAAGTAATATATGAAAAATCTTAGACAGACTTTTGATTCAATATTTTCATTAGTAATACAACTATAACAATTAGGTTTTCAGGAAAAACTATGGACCTCAGTACAACTTATAACATTGGGTTTTTCAAAGGAAGATTTAGTTTTGAATCTCAAATGATTGGCTTGCTCATTCATTTTTGGATCATATTTGTATAACAGATTGGGATTTGTAGTATCAAAAGTTGTGGAAAAAGCTTTTCTGCACAGGCTTTCCATAGTTGTCTACAAGACTTCAATCCCTTTCACCAATTTCCTTCTCACATAGTTTTCAGACTCTTTTCAAATTCTTTGAGAATTGCGCACTCTGATCTTTACAAAGTTTTCTGAAGAGAAGTAAGCTCATCTTTTAAAGGATCTTGAATTCTTTGTTAGATGGCTTCAAATAAATTGTCAAAAATTAGCACGTAAATGCATAGACTCAAAAGCCATTCTAGTCACACATTGTTATTAATTCTAGAACCAGCCATATAATATTTAACACAAATTTGGGTCTTAAGGACAGAAATAATTTTAACGTCTTGAAGATAATAAAAACAGCAAATCCCTAGATAAGAAAATGGAAGAGGCTTCCTTAGATAAAGTGAAAAGGGTTATTCCTCCAGATTTGGTGTCATTACAGATTAGAATCAGAAGAAAGAAGCAATCTTTGGAAGATCTGATTAATCTGCTTAACAAGAGCCCTGGACTGTGTTCAACAGATGCATCTGTGAAGACCTTCTGAATAAATGATTCTGGAAGGAACTATTTTTATTCCTTTAATTTTTTACTTTTAATAAACATTTCATATATCTCTCAAGTATGTTAAAATTTGAAAACCACCAATGTATTCAGGGAAAAGTGAAAGAGACCAAGTTCTTCAGCTGAGTATTCTTATCCTTGAATTGGAGAACATGGACTTTGGATCCTACAGACTTAAATTGAAAACTTGGGAAAGTTACCCAAAATTCATCAACCATTTTTTCCATATGTCTAATGCAGAAAACAATAGGACAAGTTAATAGGACTGTTGTGAAGATTAGGTGAAATAGTATATACTTTTCTTAGTAAATTAGGTACTTTGAATGTTCTCAATAGATAGTAGGTAGTGTTGAGTGATAATTTAATAGAGGCAGACTAGATAAAGATTTTAAAAGTTGTATTCTACAAAAATCATTTATTTTTGTGTTGGAATTTGAGAATCAGTTTTGCTGGAATTTTTACACATTGTAACATTTTTATTGGTGCACAGATTGGACTTCAATACAAATCAGATGTTAATTCAACACTTTATTTAGTAGGATTGGTTCAGAATACAACTGAAGAATAATGCTCTAAAGTTATGACAAATGTATGTATGTACAATGTATGTATGACAAATGTATGTACATACAAATGTATGTATAATGTATGTATGACAAATGTATGTACAAATACCCTGTTTAAAATGGAAACTCTTAAAAAAAAAAAAAAAAAAAAATGGAAACTCTTGTCTTGGCATGGAAACGAACAGCTGTGAGTGATAGCTACTATGCCCCAGGTGCTTCACACTTATTTTTTCTTTCGGTTAGTGCAATTGTCCCCTGAGATAGATACTATTATTTCCATCATTTAGGTGGGGACACTTAGTGACTAATAATTTACCTTAGTTGCCTAAGGCCACATAATTAGTTAGATGCAGTGCCAAAAAGACCAATCTTTACTCCAGAAACTACATTAGAAAAAAAAAAAAGTTAATTACCTGTATATAGTGGGTTGGGCTTCACTGGTGGCTTAGTGGTAAAGAATCTGCCAAATATCCACCGTAAAAGGAAATGGTAACCCACTCCAAGCAACCCGCTCCAGTGTTCTTGCCTAGGAATTCCCATGGACAGAGCAGCGTGATGGGCTGGAGTCCATCGGGTTGCAAAAGACACAACTGAGCGACTAAACAACAACAACGTATAGTGGGATAAAGCACTTTTGGGGTTTGGATTGTACTGACTTGAGTTAATTTTCCACTTAATGTTAAAAGACAATCTTGGTTGCTTTTATGTTCATTATTAGTAATCATGCTTGTAGAGTTTTCCAATTAGGGAAGTACAACTTGTATATATTTGGTAAATGTAAGCCAAAGGTAAATGCCTACCTAAAACCTATTTATCCACTCTTCTGGTTTTAGGACATTAAGTGGTTTGACTTAGTTTTGTTAAGTCACTTGAATGTGTAATGTGAAATCCCTCAAATAACACTTCCAATTATCTACACGTGTCATTTTGCCTAATAAAAGTGTTGTACTTTTTGAGATTCAGGGATAAAAATGGTTATCAATCTGGTGAATCAAACTTCCTTCCACATTAAAATGGTGACAGTGAGCTGTTAATATGCAGGTCAAACTTTTGGCTTTTAATAGCTTGTTACTTCCTCTTTTAAGTGTGCCTTATTTCCTCCAAAAGATTTTACTTGGACCCTGAAAATTAAAGAGACAGCCTTGGCTAATGCTTACCTCATGGAAGCAACAGCATTTTGTAAAATAAATAAGCTTTGAGTCCATAATCTTTTCTTATCCTTGAAGTGCGTGCAGGAATGATAAATATTTTGTCCCAGAGCAAAAGCAGAAAAGTGCAACACTGATCTTCTGTTTTGAAAGATTGAGTAAGGCTGCATCCACTTCATCTCAAAATCAGATCATGTGAGATTTGGAAACAAATGGTTTCCCAATATAGGATGAAGTAAAGAGAAACCTCTTACATATACATGGAAAAGCCATTGTATATATGATGAGTGTTGGGCTTTTCAAAGTTGCAGGAAACGTGGTCAGATCCTTTGTGCTTTTCTTGAATCACCCACCGGGTAGCTCTTTTACTATGTAGAGGCACACTCCCAAGGACTGTTTAACTCTCCTCTCCAGCAGCTGAGTGCTGCAGTCACTGACCTTGTATTGTAGACAGTGTCAAGAGAGAGAGACACAAGAGAAAAAGAGAAAAGGGGGCTTCTGCTTTGAAGGACTGATGAATGTGTTTAAAGTGAAATGAACATGTCTCCTCTGTCCTCTACATTTTTCCAAAGTTGTTTCTTTGTTTTTAAGCCAAATGCAGTAACTTAGCTAAACAATGAGTCATGTTGAATTAAATAGTGTTTAGATAAAATAGCTGTCTCTTTAGGAAAACATCTCAGTATTCTTTGTTCATAAAGTCTGGTTCTTTAGATTTGAGATTTTGTGGTATACAGTTTATTATATTTTTTCCTGTGTGCAAAGAAAAATGAGTTTAAAGATGCATCAAGTGAGAACAAGAGTTCAAGAATTTTGGTAAGTTGGAGGAGGTGGGTGGTTAATTTCCAGATTGTCTGCTGAAAGTTGTGGGTGGTCTTCCATCATGCTCTAAGAATCTAGAGATTGAAAAATTTTGGCAATATATAGCTGTTTTCCAGTTAGTGATAACTGGTATTTCTTTCCTTGTCTAGTTCAGCATTTTGTTATATGCAATGCAACCAGAGTCCATTATGAGAATGTATTTTAATTACAAAGGTCTGTAGAGAAAGTTTATGCTGCTCGGTTCTTGATTAAGGAGTAATTACAGTTCTTCAAACTGACAGAATGTTGAATTGATCCATCAGTATTATCAGTCTCTTATTTCTAATTCAACATATCATGAAGAAGAATGTTAATAAGTTGAATTTTTCCAAGACTTCTGTCCATGCATATTTATTTCTATGCAGGCATCTTATAGTTTAGTTATACAAAAGGTTTTATTCTACTTTATTCACTTAATATTGCATTATAAAACAATCTCACTCCTGACAATTCTTTAGTAGACATTCTGACATTCTGTAGTAGAATGATCTTTGTATAACTTGTAAGTTATCATGTAATAAGCTTTCTTAGATTTTTTTCATTGGTTTCTCAAGCAGCTCTGAAAAAATTCAGTCACTTTAGTTTGATATACAAGGAATCTGTATCTTTAAATGTTACTTGCGTGACATTTAAGAATTTTGAATTTTTGCTTCCTGGTTGATTTCTTGCTTCTGCCCACCCAAATCCTCTTTTTTTGTCAATTCTATAACATTCTAAATATATTTGAATCTCCCATCTCAGTGTTTCAACACAAGCTTTTTCTCCCTGGAAAAAACTCATCTCTTTATGAAGATGTTTATCCTTCAGATCCTTATATGACTCTCACAGAAGCTTTTTCTGATCCCTGATGTAAAGCAACTGCCCTTGCCTTAAACACTTATCCTGTCTTTTACTGTACTGTGTGGCTTGCCTGATGGCTCAGTGGTATAAAATCTGCCTGCAAGGCAGGAGCTGCAGGAGACATGGGTTCCATCCTTGGATTGGGAAGATCCCTTGGAGGAGGACATGGCAACCCGCTCCAGTATTCTTGCCTGGAGAATTCTATGGACAGAGGAGCCTGGCAGGCTGAAGTCCATGGGATCACACAGCGTTGGAAACGACTGAGCAATTTAGCATGCACACACATGCATTTATTACTGTGGTTATTAATTTAATAGAGTAGCTTAACTAATATTTGTTGAATGAGGAAATAAGGTCAGGCATGTCCTTCTATTTAAGATTTGCTTGTTATTTCCAGAAAGCTCTAATCTTCCTTCCTCAGTGCTCCCTTAACTTCATGAGTCATCCTGTACTTCAGTTATTTGTGTACCTCCATCATTGAACTATCCATTTTGAGGGGAAAGACCAAGAATTTTCATCTTTTACTGACCCCTTTCTCATATACTGTCTCTTGAATGATTGAATAAATATGTACCTCAAAAATATTTGAATTTTGTGAACAACCTGTTATGTGTGAGTATGTATATTTTTTTTAAATGTAAGCTTTACATCATAGGGAACTGTAGCATCATAGGGTCAAAGAACTTTGTGGGGATGAGAGGAAAAGAGACCTCATTAACACATAGACTCGCCTGCTGTTCTTGCTCTAATCAAGTATGCTAAGTAGAAATTCCCACTGGAGGGCCTCAGGGTATCCAAAGAATGCTTTATTGAGAGTGGTTAAATGTTGTGATAGACAAGTATTAAATGTCTATCAAGTATTAAATGCTACTGTAAGAATCTTTCCATATGATGCTTTGTGTAGGCAATGGTTCATTTGGGGATTAGAGTTGAGGAATGCAGGGTCTATTGTACTCTCTCTGCCCTGGAATTTTGCTGGCTTGATTTACAGTGTGAGTTCTTCACCCCTCCCCTCTGCAAACATCTGAATCTGAGCTGTTGTCTCCCTACCTACTGTTCTCACCTTGGACCCAATGTTTTGTTTTGTCTTAATAACTTTCCCCAAAGAAGCTTTTCCAAAAGTGTCAAGAGTTCTAGAAAGAAGGTGTCAGATGAAGTGTTAACTCCTCCACATGTTTATCTCCCTTGTTTACATCTTAAGTGAGCACTCTAAAGCCTTCCTGATAGTTGAAATGTCAATGATAAAAACATTTCAGCTCATCAGTGCTGTCTTCTACAGCTTAGCAGTGGATTTGGTTCTACTTTCCAGACTAGTTTAAAGACTCTCAAGACATCTTAGCCATTCCCAAATTGTGTATTTTCCTTATTCTGAAATAGACTTCAGCCACCGCTTGCTGTACATGGGGCCAAAGATTGGCATCTAACGTTTGAAGTCAGCTTCCATGTCTCCAAAGTAAGCTTAGAAGAAGAGAAGTCAGAATTTATAAGTCTCTGGCTAACTGAATCACACAACACAAATGGAATATGCTTTAGTTGGGGGTGGGGGAAGCCTTGGTTTTTGGTTTAGCTTATTTTTCTAGAAAGGACACAGTATTACTGTGTATAAATATGTTTCTAAGATAGATATTTAGAGAGGCTCTTTTATCAGATTTATAGTAATGAGAAGGATTACATTGGCTTTATAGATAGTTTGCAATAGTAGATAATACTCGTAACCACCTAGAAAGGAATTAGTTTCATGGACATTTTTATTGCTACAGGGAACATCGGAGATCATTCTGGTTAATAAATAATCTCATTCTTCCTTCTATTTTGTGGATGCATAACTTAAGGCGGGGGAAGTAGAAAGAGGGGTAATTGGGTGAAGGGGGGCAAACCAAGCCCTGTATCAACAAATGGTGAAGCTAGAAATTCAGCTCCACTTGGCTCACTTCAAAATTGCGCCTTTTCTCCTACCCCATACACTTTACATTTTCATAGTAATAAATTATTATCATGAAACCCTTAATTTTTTTCAATAACATTTTTTCTCATTTTATCGGTTCATGCTCCTAATTTTTACTTTAGCAAGATTAAAAGATCGTAAAATTCAGTGTAACAGTAAAAGAGGGTTGAATATGAATAAATGAAGAGTTCTATCTCTCAGTTAAAGGCAGTTTCATCTGCAAAACTATACAGAAGACAGAGTGGTCTTAGCAAGTCATACAATGTAGTCCCCCAACCCCTAATCCATGACATCTAAACTATTTCAAATGATCTTCCAGGCAGCCTTTAAGAGAAGAGAAAATTCTAAGGGAAATAAAGCAAATATCAGCAGATCTGAGACCTGACATCATCTAGAGAATCAGGAAAGCCTTGATGAAGCAGTCCAATTTAAATTACATTGAAATTACTGCTTGAGTTATGAGTAGGAGCTAGTAAAAGGCAGGATAAGTCCTGTTAGCAGGAGGAATAGCATGTATTAATAAAAAGGCCCTGAGGCAGAAAGGAGGAAGGCAAGTTTGAAGATGTGAAAAGGTCAGAAGAGCGAGAACACAAAAAAAGTGAACAAATAGTGATGACTGAAATTTTCTAGTGAGATAGTCTTGAACCAGATTATATCAGGCCTCAAAAGCCATGTTAAAAATTATTGATTTTGTTCTAAAAGTAATGGAAAGTCATTCAAGACAGGAAGAGGGAACATAAAATTAAAATGATCATTTAAACATGAATCTCTTGAGAGCCTAAAGAGGGCATTATTGATAATTACACTGATAAACAGTCCCAAACTAGGCTGTTTGGGACAAGTAAAGATGAGAATCATCCTTATATTGATTAATTTTTCCTCTGATGCAATGCCTGGGAGATACATTCTGTGTTTACTTTTGCCCTTCCTTGGCCAGACTCACTGAATAGAACTCTATCACTTATTCTTTCTTTCATCCATTTGGTAATTTGCTTCCACTTAGCCAATCATGCCCATCCATCAAAAACATAGAAAAGTGGAACCTTTTACCTCTTACAGGAATCTATGTCTGACTGCTCTCACTTTCATTCTTCTCAGACTTGCTATGGTGATTTAATGAGAATAGCATCACTGAGAATTTGACTGTTCTCAAATTGTTTGGAGAATATTCTCCTCCCCTCATCCCATGTAGCCCCCGCACGCGTCAAAGTGGCAAGTAAAGAAAATTTGAGAGACTAAGACATTTTTTTATACTATATTTGACACTGGACATGTTGCAGGAAAGATCCAATTTGACTCCATGATGGATCTCTTTCTTTGACTTTAACCTTTGTTTTCAGTTGCTTTTGTTATTATGTTGATATTGTTCAGTAGCTAAGTCATGTCCCACTCTTTGCAACCCCATGGACTGCAGCATACCAGACTCCTTTGTCCTACACTCTGTCAGAATTTACTCAAATTCATGTCCACTGAGTTGGTCATGATATCTAACCATCTCATCCTCTGCCACCCTCTTCTCTTGCCTTTAGTCTTTCCTAGCATCAGGGTCGTCTTCAGTGAGTTGGCTCTTCCAAAAAGGTGACCAAAGTAACTGAGCTTCAGCATCAGTCTTTCCAATGAATATTCAGGATTGATTTCCTTTAGCATTGAATGGCTTGATCTCCTTGCTGTCTAAGGGATTCTGAAGAGTCTTCTCCAGCACCACAACTCAAAGGCATCACTTCTTTGGTGCTCTGCTTTCTTTATGGTCCAACTCTCAAATCGGTACATAACTACTGGGAAAACCATGGCTTTGACTATATGGATCTTTATTGTTAAAGTGGTCTTTGCTTTTGTAATACACTAAGTTTGTCATATCTTGTCTTCCAAGGAGCTAGCATCTTGTAATTTCATGACTGCAGTCACTGTCTGCAGTGATTTTGGAGCCCAGGAAAATAAAATTTGTTACTGTTTCTACCTTTTCCCCATCTGTTTACCATGAAGTGTTTAGACCAGATGCCATGATTTTAGTTTTATGAATATTGAGATTTAAGCTGACTTTTTCACTCTTCTCATTCATCCTCATCAAGAGTCTTTTTAGTTCCTTTTCACTTTCTGCCATTAGAGTGATATCATCTGCATATCTGGGGCTTCCCTGGTGGCTCAGATGGTAAAGAATTCACATGCAATGCAGGAGACCAGGGTTTGATCCCTGGGTTGCAAAGATCCCCTGGAGAAGGAATGACTACCCACTCCAATATTCTGGCCTGGAGAATCCATGGACAGAGGATCCTGGCAGGCTGAAGTTCATGGAGTTGCAAAGAGTTGGACACGACTGAGCGACTTTCACTTCATTTCATCTGCATATCTGAGGCTGTTGATATTTCTCCCAGCAATCTTGATTCCAGCTTGTGATTCATTCCAGCTTGGCATTTTCCATGATGTACTCTACATAGAAGTTAAATAAGCAGGATGATACTATACAGCCTTGACCTACTCCTTACCCAGCATTCAACCAGTCCATTGTTTTATGTCTGGTTCTAACTGTTGCTTCTTGACTTGCATACAGGTTTCTTATGAGGCAGGTAAAGTGGTCTGGCATTCCCATCTCATTAAGAATTTTCCACAGTTTGTTGTGACCCACAAAGTCAAAAGCTTTAGCACAGTCAATGAAGCAGAAGTAGATGTTTTTCTGGAATTCCCTTGCTTTCTCAACAATTCAACAGATGTTGACGATTTGATTTCTGGTTCCTGTGTGTTTTCTAAATCCAGCTTGTACATCTGGAAATTTTCAGTCCACATACTGTTGAATCCTAACTTGAAGGATTTTGATTATTACCTTGCTGACATGTGAAATGAATGCAGTTGTGCAGTAGTTTGAACATTCTTTGGCCTTGCCTTTCTTTGGGATTGGAATGAAAACTGACCTTTTCCAGTCCTGTGGCCAACTGCTGAGTTTTCCAAATTTGCTGGCATATCGAGTGCAGCACTTTCACAGAATTATCTTTTAGAATTTTAAGTAGCTCAGCTGTAATTCTATCACTTTCACTAGCTTTGTTTGTAGTTTTGCTTCCTGTGGCCCATTTGGTTTCACACTCCAGGATGTCTGGCCTCTAGGTGAATGATCATATCATCATGGTTATCTGGGTCATTAGGTCTTTTTTGTACAATTCTTCTGTGTATTCTTGCCACCTCTTCTTAATATCTTCTGCTTCTGTTGGCTCCTTGCCATTTCTGTTCTTTCTTATGGCCATCTTTGCATGAAATGTTCCTTTGGCATCTCCAATATTCTTGAAGAGATCTCTAGTCTTTCCAATTCTGTTTTTTCCCTCTATTTCTTTGCATTGTTCACTTAAGAATTCTTTCTTATCTCTGCCTGCTGTTCTCTGGAACTCTGTATTCAGTTGAGTATGTCTTTCCCCTGTGAGATGATTATTTTGAGACATTAGTCTGCCATCTTCTTGTTCAGCCAACTTTCTGAATAAAGCCAACTTGCCTTAACACTTCATCTCTCATTTAGTTGGCCTGTCATGGTGCAAGCAGACCAAGCTTGGATTAGGTAACACACAGACTCATGTGCAGATCAAGAGCAAGATAAAAATCCAATAAATAAGTGTTTAAGTTGTCAGTCTCATTTGAAAAACAAAGGGATGTTTGACTGACTGCACAGATGAAGGAACCCACCATGCTTTGATTCCTGGCTCTGGCCTCTTCTATCAGTATTCATTACTATAAGGCCTTGGTTAGATTGCTCAAATTAACTGAAGTTTACTTTACCTAAATATGGAGTAGGAATAGTATTAAAGTCTAACACAAAGGTTTTAAATAGGAATAAGCTTTTTAAGTGCCCAGAATAGTTAATTACTCCTACTGTTAATCCCACAAATGGTAGCTATTTGGGACTATTAGTTTTGAACAAATGCACTTTTACTACATTCCTTCTGGTCTCTCTTTGTCTTAGAAATTAGGAACTATAGTGTCAGCCTGCTGAAGTTTCAGTGCTCTTATCTTTATCTGCCTGTTTGTCCTAAAGGGGTAGGTGAAGTTCAATTTCTATCCTAGTTTCAAGATAGTAAGCCTCCAGGAGAGAATGGGTCACTTAAGACCACCCTACTTAAAATTCTTCTGAGATAAGACAATTAGGAGAGGAAATTGTTTTGTGAGTAGCAATGTCCTGAAAGTAAAAGATACGCTAAGGATTTTCTTTAAAATCTGTCAGCGTGCATTCTGCAGATAGGTGAGGTGAGATTTATGGTTAGGAAACTGTCAGGGTGGACTTAACCAAACAAAATTAACAGAGAGGAGTGAAAAGACTGGCTTAAAACTCAACATTTAAAAAAAAAAAAAAAAAAAACTAAGATCATGGCATCCAGTCCCATCACTTCAAGGTAAACAGAAGGGGAAAAAGTAGAAGCAGTGGCAGAATTTATTTCTTTGTTTTCCAAAATCACTGTGGACGGTGACTGCAGCCATGAAATTAAAAGATGCTTGCTCTTTGGAAGGAAGGAAGGAGAGATGTGATAAACTTCAACAGTATATTAAAAAGCAGAGACATCACTTTGCCAAAAAAAGGTCCATATAGTCAAAGCTATGGTTTTTCCAGTAGTCATGTGCGGATGTGAGAGTTGGACCATAAACAGCTGAGTGGGCTGAAGAATTTATGCTTTCAAATTGTGGTGCTGAAGAAGACTCCTGAGAATCCGTTGGACTGCAAGGAGATCAAGCCAGTCGGCACTAAATTTCCTTGAAATTTAGCTAAATTTAGCTAAAAAGCCTGAATATTCATTGGGAGGACTAACGCTGAAGCTGGAGCTCCAATTCTTTGGCCACCTGGTGGAAAGAGCCAACTCATTGGAAATGACCCTGATGCTGGGAAAGATTCAAGGCAGGAGGAGAAGGGGACGACAGAGGATGAGATGGCTGGATGGCATCACCGACTCAATGTGCATGAGTTTGGGTAAACTCTGAGACCTGGTGATGGACAGGAGAGTCTGGCGTGGTGCAATCTGTGGAGCTGCAAAGAGTCATACCCCATTTAGTGACTGAAAAACAACAAGAACAAGACAAGATTTATAATTGTCATAGAGGCTTGATATTTTCATAGTGTCCCCTTATGTGAGCAGATATGTAGTGTGCCGTGATAAGCACTCAGTAAATATGCAGTGAATATATAAATTAATAGCACATCATGAACTATAGAATTAAATATAATTGTAAATGACTGTTGCATATGCTTTTCATAAAGAGACACCTAGGAGTTGATTTTTCAATCAAGCAATCTTTTGTTTGTTTTGAAATTTATAATAGCTGGAAAGATAATATAGTATTCTGAGGGAATAAGTTCCTCTATTTAGTAGTTTAACAGATATATATTATTCATAGAAGAGAACCCTATACTTTCCCATCTTTCTTCCACCAAGATCACATTCCCCAGCACAGGAATAAGTTCTTATTGACTTAGTCACCTTGGAATTGTTAAGATCACTAGTAGAGTACAAAGTGAAAGTCACCCTCTCATGTCCGACTCTTTGCGACCCCATGGACTATATAGTCCATGGAATTCTCCAGGTCAGACTACTGGAGTGGGTAGCCTTTCCCTTTTCCAGGGGATCTTCCCAACCCAGGGATCAAACCCAGGTCTCCCGCACTGCATGCAGATTCCTTACCAGCTGAGCCACGAGGGAAGCCCAAGAGCACAAAGGTTAATTCTTAATATCGTTCAGGAAAGAGTGTTGTTAGCAGAATACATTCTCTATAGTAAACTTATGTTTTAATAGCTATAGTAAGATGTTGACGATGTTCAAGTGGTTCTAGAAATTCATATTGCTAGAGTTTATATTTTGGGGAAACTTCTTGTTCTCCCAGCCTTGGTTAAATTCTTAAGGCTCACAACTCTTAAGGTTTCCATATCAAAACAGGGATTCCAGGTGAGCATATAATGCTACAAATTTTCCCTCAGGGAACACTGGCATGGAAGGCATTACAGTAATTTTCGACCTTGAACTCTACATTAATGTGGATTTCAAACTAGAAACATGTAGGTGTTGTTGTTGTTGTTTGTTTGTTTTAGTACTGTTTTCCAGGAGATTTTCCCAGGGACTTAGAGACCTGTACTGCCCTTTGTGGGGCCACTGCCGTTTCTAATACCACTTACTCTCAAAGTTCGTTATCAATCAGTTGAGTGTGTCCTGAGAAACAGTTCAACTGGATATACTTCCAGTGCTATAAAAGCAATGACATAATTATTAAGATATAAAGAGACAGATGCAGGACAGTGCCATCCTTTGACTTGTTTAGATGAGAGCCTAGTAATGGTGACTTACTTCTCTCACTGTTGCCAAATCATTGTATCAGTCATTTTCTGTAATTGTGGTCGAATTATTGACTCATTTGTTGACTTAAGTTGGATCTGCATTAAGTCAAAATGATGAATTCTTCATTCTTTTTATAGATAAAAATTCTGGATGCTTTGAACTCCTCTCTTTATTCTTTAAGGGGGAAAAAAAAAAAGAAATGTTTGTTTAGATTTTTTTTAGTTTTTCCCAGGCACCAAAGTTCAATTTTGGCTAACTAACAGCAATTTAAATAGAGTTTTAAAAAAATAACCTTGGCTTTTAGGCTTCTAACAGAGGTACTTCTAAAGTAAATCTTCCTTGGTTAACAGCTGTCAACTGTCAATGAGCTACAGGTAATTAAATTTGAAGATAGATTTATGGCCCACAAAAAGAGATAAAATCCTTGGGCCAGAAAGGTCTTAAGTTAATGCAGTTATTGTTCCCTCTGGTATTTGAATTTAATGCCAGAAATTGATTATTTTCTAATGAAATAGGTAAACAGAACTGCCATTGTTTGTTACTTGCAAATAAAATTTGGTTGAGGCTATTTTCCCAGCTCAGTTTTATAAACACTCTTGGTTTTATTTCAATATAGATTAGGAAGAGAAGGCAAAAAGAAAGAAAAAATGAAGAATATTTTGAGAAAAAAAAAAAATACCGAAACTCAAAAAACCATGGTAGGAAGAGTGAGAAGGTGTTAGGGACTGTGAACACTGGAAACTCAAGGCGCCTTAAAAAAATTCAAGGATCTTTTTTTCTTTAATCATATGTAACAGAAGTAGTGCGTAGACTTCCCAGGTCCAGTGGCTGAGACTCGGAGCCTCCACTGCATGGGGGGCAGTTTCCATCCCTGGCTGGGGAATAAAATACTGCATGCCATGCAGTATGGCCAAAAAAAAAGAGAGGAGTAGCCCTGTAATAGAGCAGTTCCAGGGTTAGTTAGGGCATTAAATGATTTCTTACAGAACTCAAGTTTTTTAAAATTTCTGCATTCTCAGAAAACAGTCTTTTTGGTAGCAGCAACTGATGAAAATATCATGTGCTCACATGCCAATGTCCAGAGCCAGAAAAATAAGTCACCTCTTATTTTGTGTTAGTTTCAAGACCCAATACCCTCTTCCAGTAACCTTGGAGAAGACTTTCTCTATGTCTGTTGGGTGAAAACTAGGCATGTGGCCACATTTTAGACATTAGCTTTCTAGGGCATCCACCGTAGTTGGCACAGACCAGTTCTGCCAACAGGAAAGAAAAAGAAAACGTCTGTTAGACAGAGGGTCACTGATCTTTCCTGATGAAAGGAGCACATTGATCTTCTGCCGTGTGCTAGTGCAGCATCCTTTGAGCTATGTATTGACATAACCAGTATGTAGATGAGAACATCAAAACCTGGGAGAAAAGAGGTAGTGTTTTTTTTGTTGTTGTTGTTGTTTTTTTAAACAGATTAGTGAGTGATACAACGGGGATTTCACCTCAGAACTGTTTGACTCCAATTCTGTACTTTCTCCACAATATCACATTGCTTCATATTCCTCATGACACACTTTGAATTTCGATTACAGAGCTACTCTTTTTGGATCTAACAATCAATGTGTTTCTCTTCTTTGCTTTTCACTTATATTTACCCTTCTTCAGAGCTTCTACCCAGAACTTCTTCAGACCTGTGTACTCTCAGAACTTCACATCATCCATGAGAGGAACTGGAGGTCTCTCCCTGCAGATTTGATATTTCTGATGGGAAACTAGTTATCTAAATTTTACATGCTTGTGGAATATTTCTGCTTTGGTTTGAATTGAATCTATCAACACTCAATCTCTTTACCAAAGAAATTTCCTTCTCAAATCCTTTGAAATTAGTAAAGGCCATGTTCAATTCATCCTGTTCTTGGTTTACAACTTTGGAAAATGATTGCCTCTTCCTTATACCTAAGGGCCAGCTTCATATAAAATCATTCCAAATCATTCAAGCATCCCTCACATCTATTTCTGGCATGTCAGATCTTTATTAACATACTAGCTGGAACAGCATTTCCTAGTTTTCCAGTCTCACATGCCCCCGAATTATCCTCAAATTATTATTCTTAAAGATAGTTTATTATTTTACTCTCCTGCTCAAATAAGTTGAGTAGATTCTACATGTGAAAAGCAAAAATATTATAAATATATTAATAAATATAAATCAGACAGTGTGGTCCCTCCATATTTGCTCCCTATGTAACAAATTGTCCTTCTTACTTGTCTGTCTAAAGCTTGATGTCATAATAATACATAACCCATGTAACACACATCACCATATGACAGGTACTTTTTTAAGCACTTGATGCATATTAACATTTTAAACCTCACAATACCCCTGTGATGTAGGAACTATTATTATCTTGACTTAACAGATGAAAATTCTGGAGTCTAGAGGGGTAAAGGCACTTGCCAAGTACATCAATAAATGAAATGGCAGGGCCAACATTCAGATTCTGGTGGTTAGATCCCAGATGTGATGAACTCAGTTGCATTTTACTTGGTCTGTGTATTTCACTGGAGAGTTACTTGTTCATGAGGTGTTTGTTGAAAATCTATCCTGCACCCAGCTGGAACCCTACAAATGATGTTTTAACAGGGAAATTGCAAAACCATGAATCTCCTCCATAGGGTGAAAAGCAGGCTTTATTAAACGCTCTGGATTTTAGGCAAATTTAAGCAGAACCTGTCTTCTCCAAACTTTGAGTGACATTTGTTGCATTTTGTATTCTCCCCTGTTCTGAAGTCTTGGATTTTTTTTTTTTTTTCCTATTTCAACAATAACCTCTCATCTAGCAAGGACTGACTTTTTCCCTGAATGACATCTCTCCACTCTTTTTTACTCTGCTCATGAAAGAAGGTGTTTCAATTTCCAGGCCAGTTACGCCAGGACTGCCAGCTGCATCACTTGGCTGTCTGTGATATCTAGTGAGGCTCAGTAACTAGGTTAGCATGCTGCACCCTCATGTCTATTATTTCCAAAGATCTGTCATCTGAGCCTCTTATTTAAATGATCTTTCAATGTCTTTTGTTCTTGTCTTCTCTCATGATTTACTTCTTAAGATTCTTCTGAAATACTTCACTAACTTGTTGATGGTTCTTTTCACATAAAAAAAAAATCTTGCACTTTACTGTCACTGAGTGGACAGAATGTCAGAGACTATGATTTAAGAGATTTGTTAGTAATTTTAGGAATCTAGCTTTTTAAATTAAAAAAGAAAGAAAAAGAAAAAATAGGAAAATTTACATTTTTTCTAATTTCATGCTTTCCTATAACTAATAATTCAGATTATTCAGACCAGCAGTAATGATTATTATAATTGAATAGCTTGTCACTCATTTCAGATATATATTTACATGTATCAATTCTATTGATTTTCATATAGACTCTCAGTAGAGCATACCATTATTTTTGTTTTTTCCAAATGAAGGAGTTAAGGCACAGTGAGGTGCAGTAAATTGCTCAATGTCACAGAAAGATTGGTGCCACAGTCTGGCTTCATAATCACTATTCTGCTCCCATAGTATTTTTAGATCATTGGCTAGATATCAAACCACTTGAAATATATTATGACAGACATTCTGAACTTGTATGCCCAGAAAACAGGTTAAATTTGTTGTTCTCTGTCTTCGTACATGAGCCCGGATGCTCACAGAATAAAGTTCATGACTGCCTATAAGAATTCCTTAGAATTTTTAATTTTGTTTTAAATCAAATCACAGTCCTATGAGAATTTCTCGAAATGCATTTGCTGTTCAATGACTAAAATTTAGAAATAGTCCAACATTGAAAGCATAATGCCTGAAAGCAGACTGTTTTGTAGAGTTTATCACTTTCTTAAGATTATAATCAAAAGAACAAACAACTCTTGAACCATTTGACTGGAAAAGTCTTTAATTGTGCAAAGGAGCATTTTGACTGGAAAGAAAATTGAACTTACTACAATGATTGTTAATTTTTTTAATTGTCACGCACATTCATTGTCTTGAAAGGTTAGCTATAAAGACACACATTTAATGTACAAGAATTTAAATGAACATGTGTCACTGACCATTGAGATACTGAAAATCTAAAAATTCAGAACATTTGAAAATTCATGTTTTTCTTTTGATACATATGTACATGATAAATAGTTAAAGTTGGAAATAACAGCCCTAAAAAGATGAACATATTGAATCCAACAATAAAACATTAAGAGAAGCTAGGAAGATATTTACACTGTTGTTGCTTTTGTTTTTGTTCAGTCTACTCAATTGTTTTTGGTTGATTTATCTTAACTAGTTTTGAGCCGATGAGAAACTAAAAAACTGAGTTGAGATCTTGTGAAATGTGTATACTTTTGTAATCAAGTAATACTACTATAAAAACTTTAACATTGCATTTCTTGATTTATGTTTTAATTCAGCATAAAGGCAATAAATAAAAAAAATCCAGTAAGATAACTGTTTTAAAATTAATTTGTTGTAAGAGGAAAATATATCTTGACTTTTTTTGTAAATATTTCAGTAAGATAATTTTCTTTAAAATAATAAGATCAAGATTCTCAGTTTTCACTTGTGGTGTTCACCATTTCAGAGCTTCGAGAAACCAAGACATCTGAATACTTCAGCCTATCCCAACACCCTTTAGACTATAGGATATTATTAATGGATGAAGATCAGGACCGGATGTACGTGGGCAGCAAAGATCACATTCTTTCCTTGAATATTAACAACATAAGTCAAGAACCTTTGAGTGTAAGTTTATCATTTTCATGAGGGCAGTGCTGAATTCCTAGATGCCTTGTTCTTTAAAAATTTCAAATATGACAAAAAAATTATGAATTTCATTAGAACAGGCCAAATGTCAATAAATAGTTGAAAGTTAGTACTTATTTCAAGGACTGAAAATATAATAAATTCAGTTCTCCATGTCTACTTTCATAGTTTTTAACCATCTAAAACTTGAAACTAAGTGAGAAAATACTTCCCGTGTATACATACATCAAAAGCAAAAAAGAGAAGTGTGGAGTATAACATGAAAAATGGTTAGTTTAAAGGATAGCCTACCTTGTCATCTGTATGTAGTCCAAGACAGCCTTGAAAGGAACACAATTATTAAATTCACTGTTCTTTTTTTTTTTTTTTTTTTTAATTCACTGTTCTGTGAACAAGTGTGGCCTGTACGGCAGGGATTAGAACTGCATGGGTCCACTTACATGCAGATTTTTGAGGGTTATAAATGCTACATATTACATGGTTGATTGAATCTTTAGATGTGGAATTGGAATATAAGGTCGCTGTCCCTAACCAGCAAGTTGTTCAAGGGCTAACTATTTCACTGTATTAGATTGGTGCAAATGTAATTGTGGTTTCAGACTATGAATTTTAAATTATTAAAACTAGGTTCCAACACATCTTTATTAATCAAAATAGGAACCATTACAATCAACACATTTTTGCCAACAAGAAGTAAATTTGTTTATTTTTGTAGCATAAAAACCTCTGCTTCAGGATTTAACAAAGTTCCGGATTTAAACAAACATTTTCTGCCTCCTGCTGGTTGTGGAAGCATTTTCCATACGAAAAGTTGTCTAGATGCTTGAAGAAGTTGTAGTCAGTTGATGAGAGATCAGGTAAATATGGCAGATGAGGCAAAACTTTGTAGCCCACTTCATTCAACTTTTGAAGCATTGGTTATGTGACATGGTCAGGCATTGTTGTGGAGAAGAATTGGGCCTTTTCTTTAACCAATGTCGGCTGCAGGAGTTGCAGTTTTCAGTGCATCTCATCGATTTGCTGAGCATATTTCTCAAATGTATTAGTTTTGCCAGGATTCAGAAGGCTGTAGTGGATCAGATCAGCAGCAGACTACCAAACAGTGACCATGACCTTTTTTTTTTTTTTTGGTGCAAGTTTGGCTTTAGGAAGTGCTTTGGAGCTTCTCAGTCCAACTACTGAGCTAGTCATCACCAGTTGTCATATAAGACCCACTTTTCATCGCAGGTTGCAATCTTATCAAGAAATGATTTGTTGTTGTTACGCAGAAGAGAAGATGACACTTCAAGATGATTTTTTTTGATTTGCGGTGAGGTCACGAGGCACCCTCAGGCTTTTTCACCTTTCCAGTTCGCTTTAAATGCCAGACAACCTTAGAATGATCGACATTTGAGTTCTTCAGCAACTTCTTATGTACTTGTAAGAAGATCACCTTCAATGATGGCTCTCAGTTGGTCACTGTCAGTTTGCAATGATAACTCTCAATTGGTAGTTGTTAACTTGCGATGGCCAGGCACCATGCTCCTCATCTTCAAGGCTCTCATCTCCTTTGCAGAAATACTTGAACCACCCCTGCGCTGTGTGCTCATTAGCAGTTCCTGGGCCAAATGCATTGTTGATGTTGCAAGTTGTTTCTGCTGCTTTACAATTGATTTTGAAATTTAATAAGAAAATCACTCAAATTTGCTTTTTGTCTAATATTATTTCCATAGTTTGCTGTTGCTGCTAAGTCGCTTCAGTCATGTCCGACTCTGTGCAACTCCATAGACAGCAGCTCACCAGACTCCTCTGTCCCTGGGATTCTCCAGGCAAGAATATTGGAGTGGGTTGCCATCTCCTTCTCCATTCCATCGTCTAAAATACATATAAAATAAAAAGTAAATAATAAGTGATTAGCAAAAAAAAAACCCATAAAACAAAAATGTGTATTAAAATGTACAATATATCCACATTTATTTATAAATATATTCTGATGTTAAACAGCAGATTTCAACAGTGCAAAACCGCAATTACTTCTGCACCAATCTAAATATTTCACAGCAAGGAAATAAAATGAGGTTCATTGGAGTAAAGAAATAAAAGCAGATTAATTATAAATTTGTTACAACAAGGAGACTTCTGAATTTATTATTTTAACATGACAATTTTAAAAAAAAGTCATCCCCACCAGCCTAATCCAAGGCTACAACAACTTAGAATGCTGTCACAGTATGTCAGAGAGAGTCCTTATTTGAGTCATTTTAGCTGTTGAAGTACCTAGTTTCAGGTAAATCTACCAGCCTAGCTGTGTGGTTTACTGAAAAAAATGAGATAGCAATATGAACATAAACTCACTGTCATATTACCAGTTGTAAAAAGTGTATTGTAAATCAGAAGGAGGGAAATACACATTATACTGTGCATATTAAAAATTTCCTTATTTGAAAAATTGTACTATTAGTAAATGGGCACTTATCATAGAAAGACTTGTTAAAGGAAAAATTCATGGAAGAAACAAAAACATAATTGCTAGAATAAAGTAATAAAACCTTCATTAACTTGAGTTCATAAATGAAAGAAGAATTTTGAAATATAAGTATAGAAATAACTTTAAAATATCTGTTAGCATAAAGTAAATGAAGAACATTGGGCTGTCATATGTACAAATGAAATTATGCAACCTTTGTTTTCCTTTCTGAGCAGGTTTTCTGGCCAGCATCTGCAATCAAAGTCGAAGAGTGCAAAATGGCTGGCAAAGATCCCACAGTGAGTGCTTAAAAAAATCCAAAACTTAAATATTTGGTCTTTGAATTCATGTACTTTGAGTGCAGCCAAGAGTGAGACAAAGGGTGTTGGTGTTCTGAATCCTCTGCAGGACATATGGTAAAAAATGTAAATGCAAAGTAATTGGAACTCTTAAACACTGTAACTTAGGAATTCCTGACTGGGTAAAAATTTCCTGCTTTGCTTTTATTATTGCACCCTGACACTTTTCATGATGGATTTTAGTAATAACCCCTGTTCAAAGTGGATTCAACCTGCAGAATTCTCAGCATGCTGCTAAAATAATGATAATTCAAGTGTCTGGAGTGGCTCCCAGATACAATGTGGGCTTTTCCCAAGAAAGATTCTCGGCAAAGGGTTATGGTTAGCCAGCACATTCCAGAGGTATAAATCACCAGAAATGACTGGTATCTTTCTTTGTTAATTAAAAATAACCACAGAAACAAAAATCAAAACAGATATAAGCATAAGTAAATGTTCAGTGTACAACACTTTTACAAAATGTATCCCTTTAGGTGAGATTTCATATAGAGAGTCGAGAAATAAATCTTTATTTATTTCTATAAAAAGCTTGCTGAAATGGACATATTAAATTATTCTTGAATATTATTTAAAAAATGGAGCAACTCTTTAAGTACACAAGTCATTTAATGGGTTTTGTTGTTTTTTTTCTTTGTTTGCTAATTTTTGCCATGCTTGCAGCATTTAAGATCTGTTTGCCACATTTAGCGTTTATAATGAAGCTTATATTCATTTTACCTCTTGTTTCAGACTTCTTCCTTGTGGAAGAAGAAGTGTGGAACTTAAACTTTTATATTTATTGATTCAGTTTAGGTATCAATGCAAGGTTCTGAAAAAGCCTGCCATAAGGCAGGACCACAGAAGATCTTCAGGTATTACTAGATGGTGTTCTGGCAAGAGTGCTTATCAGGAGTGACTCAGCTCAGGGTTTTATTGTTTCAGTTTCATAATTCACCTTTAAGAGAAAATTCAAAATGGACAGGAGCTCACTGGGGCATATTTGCTACCCACAGGATTTGTAGACCACAGTCAAAAGGAAAAAAATCCAGAAAAATGTGAAAGAAACATTCAAAAGAGTATATACTGCAGTTGCCCTCTAGGAAACCAATAGTAGAATGAAGCTTAATATTGTGAAAAAAGAACTTTTTTTTTGGTTCCCTGAAGCTATTATTCCAATAATTTTGCATGAAGTAAACTATTTTCTTTTAATTCTCTAATGTAGATATTTTTCCCATGGATGCATATATGAACATGTCTCACCTTTTGTCACAATAATATCCTGCGGCTACAGTTACTGTATTTAACTGTTCTTTGTTCAATTTTTTTTTTTCCATTCATACAAACTCCCACAGGCAGAATATATAGAATTTAGATTCCTTTGCACATGCTCTTTCCAAAAAATGTTGTTGATTTTCTTAAGGATCTTAGCCAAGTCATTTGATTCCTTTCTCCCTTTGACAAGGAAGAAATGCTCTACTATTTGCTTTCTTATAATTAAAGGTCTTTAGATGAAGCCATTAATACATGCTTATGTTTTTACATAGTTTTATCATGGTGTGATATCATCCATGGATATCTTTATGTTTTGCCAAACATCCAATTAATATATATAGCAGAGGTAACTGGTAGAGAGTTGGAGTAGAGCCAGCATTGTTGGGTCCTAGGAAATAAAACTCAAACTAAATTTCAAATATATGTTCTGTTTTTTGCAAGAGAGGAAAATGTTGACAAATTCATCTCACTTAATATGTGTGAGGTTCTTAAAAGCAATTTTTTTTAGTCAAGATACTAGCAGTAGGAGAATGATAGTTAAATAGAAGTTCTGTAGAACAAACAATGTATTTTAATTATACTTCTCATGAAACCAAATATTTAAGAATCTTTTGGATCTTTTAAAGTAAATATCATCTAATTACTTGATATTTCATTTTCTTTAAATGCAGGAACTGATTATTTTAATTTGCACAAATCAGTTAGATATTGTGAAGAAACCAGAGGTGATTAAAGTGGAATTCCTACCTTTAGGAGCCTTTACAATATACTAGAGATGATGAGACATATATACAGTAATTATCAACTAATATTAGCCAATACCTGATAGAATGGGCCGGGTGCTATTCTAAGTGTTTTATTTTAATCCTTGTGACAGTGCTACAAGATGGGCCTTGTCATCACCCTCATTTTTAAAATAGATAAACCGAATCACTGAGAGAATGAGGAATTTACCCAAAGCTGCACTACTAAGTGAGAGGCCTCTGTCTGTCTCAAGCACATATGGCTCTAGATCTTTTGCTCTTAGTTGATGAAACATGCCGCCTCTCCAGGGAGATTATGATAAACGCTAAGGATACACACAAAAGACAAAGAAAAACTCATTGCAGGTGGGGTATTTATGAAAAATTTGATAGCTTTGGTGGCAGCTACGTTAGGTCTTATGTTAACTTTTCCCCTTTTTATTTCAGTGATACTGAGATTCAGACAAGTTGTACCCTTTCCCTCTTTCAGCCATTGGTACAGGCTTCAGGTGATTCCCTTCTTGTTTGATTTGTTGTTCAATCGCGCAGTCATGTCCCATGCTTTGTGACCCCGTGGACTGCATCACGCCAGGCTTCCCTGACCTCCACCATCTCCAAAACTTGCTCAAACTCATGTCCTTTGAGTCGGTGATGCCATCCAACCATCTCATCCTCTGTCATCCCCTTCTCCTGCCTTCAATCTTTCCCAACATCAGGTCTTTTTCTAATAAGTCAGCTCTTCACATCAGGTGGCCTAAGTATTGGAACTTCAGCTTCAGTATCAGTCCTACCAGTGAATATTCAGGATTGATTTCCTTTAGGAATGACTGTTTTGATCTCCTTGCAGTCCGAGGGACTCTCAAGCGTCTTATTCAGCACCAAAGTTCAAAAGCATCAATTTTTCAGCTCTTGGCCTTCTTTATAGTCCAACTCTTACATCCAAACATGACTACTGGAAAAACCATAACTTTGACTATACAGACCTTTGTCAGCAAAGTAATGTCTCTGCTTTTTAATATGCTGTCTAGGTTTGTCATAACTTTTCTTCCAAGGAGCAATTACCTTCCCATCTTTTTAGCCTGGGAATCATCTGCCCACTCTTTCAAATGACAGTTCAGACGTCACTTCTCTGGAGAATCTTCTCTTACCACCAAGAACTGGGCTAGCTGCCCCTCCCTGCATGTGCACTTGAAACCCTCTAGAACTTATTTTACTGCACTTTTAGTGGTTGGAAATGCCAGGTAGTAAGTGTCATTATCTCTAGTGCCTAGATCTGTATCTAAGCACTTCATAAAATTTAAACAAGATCTGGAAAAAACAGAAATGGAAGCAGTAAGCATGGTAATCTATTCCAAGTCATTGTCTCAGGTTGGGAGTAGGACATAGTGGATAATGAGCTATTAATGCCTTTAGATTACTAAATTTATAAATTCATTATGTATAATTTTAAAAATATATGATGGTTAAATTAATGTTTTACTTAAAAATATTATGTTAGTTTTCTACTAAAAAAAGCATAACCTAGTAACAGATTTCCTACTTTTATAGCAATCAAAAAGTGTACAAATATCCTTCTTTATATTTTTTACTTGTATCAAATTTTAATTGAAATTATGAAAATAATGCTCATTCATTAGAAAATAATTCAATATAATTTGAAATTTGACCCCAGGTAATATCTCAATAATACTATATCATAAACTAATGTTTATAAATAAAATAAAATATCATGGTAGCAATATAGCTTATTTTCTACCTCAGCTAAAGAGAGTATAACTTACCTCCCAATTTCCCTTTCTGCCCCTATTTATTTACATTCCTACATGCTCCATTTATTTCCAAATGTTGATATTTTATTAATACTATAAATAAATTGAGCCCTGAACAATAGCACATGCTGTCAAACATATCCAATGAGATAGGATATAATGAATGTGCTAAGTAAATACTGTAAGAGATCATTAAAAAATTAAGCAGGGTTACATATATTTAGACCTATATACATTAGGTATACACAATGTCAAACTTGATTTATTAATTGTAGGATATCAATTTCCATGTTTCTGTGACCAGAGGACCCTAAACTACTTGAAAATGTATTTTCTTTAGGAATACATATATCAAAGTACCTTGATACATTTCCCAGACCAAGAAGAAAAAATGTAATATGGATCATGAAGAGTCAATATTTTTAAGCCCTATTAATCTGAGTTCCAAGACATATTTTTTTAAGACATCTATTTTAAAGTTATACACTTAATACCTGTTCAACACAGAAATCTTTGAATGCCCAGAAGAGCTCATAGAGAGCAACAAAAAACAGTGTCTGGTTACCTCTTTGTGCCTCATTTTTCTTATCTGTATAATAGATACACACATAAAACCTACCTTATTGAGTTACTAAGGGGATTAGTAAATTAACATTTGCAGAGAGCTTAGAACAGTACATAGCACATAGTTAGCACACACTGTTAAATAAATAAAATAAATTATACTACCCAAGCTTAGCAACTTAAAAATTTGAGATATAGTCTTCTAGCATTTTAGTATAGGTCATATGTGTGTGTGTGTGTGTGTGTGTGTGTGTGTGTGTGTGTGTGTGTGTGTATGTGTATATATGTATATATATACATAAAATGATATATTCTCCATTATGTTAGAAGCTTCATTTTTCATTTAGCTTTATACCTTGAAATAGTTTTGAAAGAAAATTAAGCAATAAAAAGAAAGCATCCACAGTATTGACTTTCCCTAACGTCTCATTCCACTGACCTTTTATGGATGTCTATTGTGGTCAGGACCTGTACTAAACTTTATGCAAGACAATTTCTGTCCACTACACAGGGTTTGTATGGACAGTTGGAACTGAAAATATATATGAAAACATCTGATACCTCACGTTGGGTGTATTTATTATGTGCCACACACTGTTCCAAGTGCTTTAGTGGTATACTGCTTTCAACAAATCACCATTTGTAGATAAGATTGATGCACAGAGAGGCTAAGTGCATATCTCAAGCACAAACAGCTGGTAAAAGACAAAATCAGAGTTTGAACCTAAATCATCTGGCTCTGAGAATTCACGTTCTGCTGCCCTTCATCCTACGGCTCGATGATAGTCCAGTTCTAATTGCCTCTCTAGTTTCATCACATAGGAATCCTCTATACCCTCTAGGCGCTATTCTCCAACTAAAGCCTGCACTGTCATGCCTTCAGGGATTTTTTTGTTCATGCTGTTTTCTGTTGGAATGTCCCTTTCTTCTGCTTTTGCCTGTGAAAATCTGTAGCTTATTCTGCAAACTGCAGCCCAGATGACATTCACTCTCAAACCTTTATACCCAGTTCAGTATTACTCATTTTCTCTTCTTTCCTTGTATAGCACATTTTGAAAAAAATAACCTTATAACATCTGCTACTGCCTGATGTATATGCTCTCCTTGCCCTGAAAATGGGAATTGAATCTATTTATTTCAGTGTTGCTAGCACCATGTACAATGCTTGCACAGAATGAGTTCAGTAAACAAATATTTTCTGGATGGAATTGACACGACTGCAGTGGTCTAGTTCAGAAATAATGTGGATAGAAACTAAGTACAATGGAAACGGAAAGGACCTAGAAAATGATTTTCAACAATTAAAGCGATTGATTTATTTTTCCCTTTGTATTTTTTCCCTTAGAAGAGGGTCCGGAAAAGCACAGTAACGCATCATCAGATAGTATGGGAATTTGCCTTCATGGTTGAAGTTTAGTCACTCAATCGTGTCTGATTCTTTGGGACCCCATAGACTGTAGCCCTCCAGGCTCCTCTGTCCATGGAATCCTCCAAGCAAGAATAACGGAGTGGGTTGCCATTTCCTTCTCCAGGGAATCTTTCTGACGTAGAGCTCAAACCTGGGTCTTCTGCAGTGCGGGAAGATTATCATATGTGCCGCCAGGGAGGCCTGTGGTGCTTCATGGTAGAGGACGGCCATATTTAAGATGTATTCAAATTCATACCTGAGTTACTTATTAAACCTAGAGCACTTCCTTTAACCTTTTGGGGGACTCAATTTCCTCATCACTAAAATGAGGTTAATGTTTTAATTGGAACATTGCTGGGAAGATTAAAAACAACATCAAAAGATGAAGAGCTCTGTAAATATTATAACTGTTATTAAAGCTTCCATCTAACAACTGGGGTTCTTACCAAATGGCAAATTATAAAGTGGTTAAAAGTACAGGATTCAATGTTAAACGCATCTGTGTTTGAAAATCTGCTTTACCTATTTCCAGCTATATGACCTTAGGCAAATTAACTAAACAAGATCTAAACTTCGTGCTTCTAAAAGGGGTTGAGTTGAAAACCTGAGTGAATATACATAGTTTGCTCAATAAATGTGATCTCTAAAGGTAAAATATCAATCTTCCTGAAAAGTAAAAGAGGTTAAGTATATAAAATTATTGTTCTTGTGTCTAGCACATAATAAATTTTCAAAAATAGTAGCCATCATAAAGACATACATAACATATATGTAGACATAAACATATACATGAAACAACTATAATCTGTATTTGAGGTGTAAAAGAGACATTAGTGACTTCTTCCTTTATCCCAATGCCAATAATTCATAATGGAAAAATCTGCAAACCTCAAGATGAAACAGACATAATCTCTTATTAATAGAATTGAAGCAAATTCATGTTTTACAGGAAAATATTATTTACAGAATCCCAGAATGACTGAACTTGGATGTGAAAAAAAATAAACATAAGTCTCATTGCTCACATATACCTTTAAACATAGACATACTGTATATACACCATACTTCATCTATGATTTTTCTCCAGAGAAACACATTTCAACTGCAGTATGTAGTCAGTTTCTAGGCACCTCTATAAACAGGTGTCAAGATACAATGACACTATATATTTAACAAAAATTCTTAATGTCTTAAAAATAAAGAATATAGTCTGCTCTGTGAAGTTAAGTTTATTTAACAGCAGAGTTGGTGATTGATTATTTAATAATAAAAATCCATAACAGAAACATATATTTATATATACAATTGCTACATATGAAAATAAGCATATATTAGCTGTCAAGTAATAATGAGTATAAAAGGAAAAAATGATGAGAAAATATAAAATAATATTGACTTTAAATTTTGGCAAAAATTTTTAAACTTTTTAATAATATAAATAATGTGCATTATAAAATATTAGTAAAGTTTGTGGTACCTAGAAGAGAAAAAAATACACTGTATGAACACCCATCGGAAAACCACTGAGTCTGACATATTTCTTTTTCTCTAATGTGTAATATTATTAAACATTGCTAGAACAATGCCTTTGTGAAGGGAACAATATTCAGCCTCAGGCTTGATTAATGTGTACTCAGCAAAGGATAGTGACTCTTTAAGTATAGAACATGCAGTGGTTAATTCAGTCACTGAGCTCTGCATTTGGTGCTGACCATATTTATGTATTTCTGCAAGGTCATAATTAGCTTATAATCACAATAATCATTTGGCATTTCATTGAGTGAATAAATGACAGCCTTTCCAGTGGTTGGACTGGGAGCAGGTGAGAAAGGAGTTTTGGGAAAGAGGAAAGCATTTTAGAGGACCAAAAGCAGAGAGATCATGATTCGGTTATTTTCATAGAAAGTGACAATGCTGGCATTTGTGTAACATTTGTCTCATTTATCCCATTATGAAGGCTAATAGTGTTTGCCACTGTAACTAGTGAGAACACCATGGACCTTCTATAAGCACAGTTCATTCACAACATATTTTATATAACATGGGTGAGTGTGTGTGTGTGTGTGTGTGTAATGTTTTGAGGAAAAATTGAGAAACAGTTTGGTATACTTTTCAATTTCTAAGCTTTCTCAGATGAAGAGTAAGTTCATAAAATTTCAGAACATAAAGACATACCCAATATAAAAAATATTGAAATATGAGAGAGACATATCATTTTACTCATTCTCTGTTAGACAACCTTCCTCCTAAAATACACCATGGAATAAACAAGAGAATGGTTCTCTTGTTATCTCCTAACTAATTAAAAAGTTAGGGCATAAAGAAAAAAGTGTAGCAAAGTGTCACAGTAATACTTAGAAATAGCGAGAAGTCATTGGGCTTCTAACTGCTCGGTTTCCTTCTCTTTTAGCACGGCTGCGGGAACTTTGTCCGTGTGATTCAGGCCTTCAACCGCACGCATTTGTACGTCTGTGGGACTGGTGCGTTCAGCCCGGTCTGTGCTTACTTGAACAGAGGGAGGAGATCAGAGGTAAGTGTAACAATTACTCATTCTTATTTTGATGTTAGTGTCAAAGATTTCTTAAAACAACAAAAACTCGGAAATATAATTAGTGGCCATAAAAAATTTCAAGCCCTTTAAACAAAATATGCTTGGTTCCTATTTGCCAGGTTACTTAAAGTGTAGCCTTTTCTCTTGAACTAAATGCACAAGCTGCAGAAAATAAAGGAGGTGGTGTGATTTCATAATTACTCAGAGTGTAAGATAGTGATAATATTTGATCCCAAAGTGTGATGTTTGCAAGTGGTTCAAGATGATATGAAATATTAAAATTCTTAAAGAAAGGTAAAGCTATGCTTCTTAGAGGAGTACAGTTGTCTGTGTTGAGCTTGTCATTAGAACCACAGGTCTGTGATCAATTGATTAAATAAACTACTTCCTCAGACATCTGCAGTCTGTCAGACACTCCACTGAGAACGGTGTGCAGTACAGGCCAGTGATCACATAGCACTTTTCAGAGCACAGATTTTTAAATAAAATCATTTTCCCATGTACAAATTGCCCAACATACACTTCAAGCCTTAATTGGAAAGTCGGTCCAAAAAAATAATCTCCTTTGGAAAACCAGCATGAAATAAATTTTAATCACATTACTAAATAAGAACTACTTCAGTCTCACTTCAAAAGATCTGTTTCAAAAGGGAAGCATTTCCATTAATTAATCTTTTTAAATAATATCTTAAGAGCATATTTAAGTGTGAAAAGGGTTATAAAATTTTAAGCTTTATATGTTTTATTTAATAGCTTAAGTTAGTGTTTTTCCACATCATATTTACATATCTATAATATGTAATTAGTAATATAGATACAAAGTGCACAGTTTTATCAAACACCTAATGTATTTTTTTATTTAGTTTAAAATAAAAGGCCATGATACAGAACATTGTATTTTGAGAGAGTTCTATTTATTCATCACTAACATTGTATTTTGTAGTGATTAGAGGCAATACTTACTGCTAACATCCTCTTTGTACTAAGATACGGCATGTTTCTTGTACTTGAAACCACTTTGAAAATGAAGGTTAGGGTAGCACTTTCATTAAGTATTACATTTAATTTCTGTGACACGGTCCACCACCTTTTTACCTGTCTGTCTAATAGCAATTTGTTGGTCCTCAAAGGATCTTATATAACCCTGCTTGACATTTGGAACATCACATAGTTCTATTAGACTCTATGGCCCTTCCATTACATTGTGAAACTGAGTCAGTGCTTTCCCAGAGCCTTCAGTGATGCTTCTCATAGAGTCTACAGTTCCTGCTACATAGATTCCTAACATGGTTCTTCCCTTTTATCCACTGTCTTCTGTTCCTGGGAAAAAAATAAAGCAACACAAGTAAATGATGACTTTAAATAATGATTAACATTAATAAGAAACAATTGTTGGTTAATTTTGCTGTGCAATCTTAGAATATTACATCTCATCTCTGGTTGATTTTGTCAGATGCATCTGTAACATCAGTTCTCGTAACTGAACACTGTTTAAGCCCCTGATGCTGCCACTCATCAATCAGACAATTTTGACTTTGACTGATCAAGAATATCACAGGCATTCAATTTATTCCTTGTAGTTTTTAAAGCAAATTAATCACCAAACTTTTCTATTTATTCATCTTACTGTAGTTTTTCTCATGTCAGAAGAATAGCTGTGCGTTTTTCTTACCAATAGAGTTACTTAATCTTTAGCCTTCATCACTGTTTGGCATCTTCTTTCCTTTCCCCTGCATTTACTCTTTTTTTCTTCTTTAACAGTAGATTTCCCTTCCTGTGACTTTTTTCAGCCCTCTCCTTTCACTCTCTTTTACTTTATCACAAAACTTCTTGAACAAGTAAACTACTTTTCAACTTTTATATTCCTATTTTCCCTATCTTGCATTAAACCTTCCTAATCTGAATTTAATTTTCACCTACTAATTAAAACTCTTTCCAAACAACCAGGACTCTCAGTGATCATATTGATTTCCCTAGACCAATTTATTGCTTTCTCCTAGACCAATCTACAACATGTAATGCCCTCTATTTTTCAGCACCTTTATTGACATCTTTGGCCATGGAATATTTTGCTATGCTTTTTTTCCTGATCTTTCACCATGTACTGTCTTTCTGGTCCTATTTTTTCCTCTTGTCGATTCAGTCTACAAAGAGGTATTCATTTAATAAGAATAATGGCAGAAAAAAATCATGTCAGAACTTGTAAGCTACCTTTTGGATACTCATCTTTGTCTTGTGTCAAAGGAGAAGCAACTGAAATAATCTAAAGCATGAAATATCATGAACAGATCTGTGCTGTCACTTTTTTTATTTTGTGTTACATTGACTCTTCTGTTGTTTGTTTGTTAGCCTGGATATGATTCTTTTGAGTCTGAGATGCTATTGAAAGATACAAGTAGAAATATCAAGTAGGCAGCTGAGTATAAAGTTGGCTATATAAATGTTTGAGTAATTATCTTTATAGGAGTAACTGAAGCCCAAACAAAGTATAAGTTAATCGTGTAGGAAGAATACAGTGTGAAAAGAGAAGAGTAACTAACTATGATTGAAACTTGAGGATCTTCTAAATTTAAATAGCCATATGGAGGAAAAAGAATCTCCAAAAAAAACTAAGAAACTAGAGAAGGAGAGGAAAAAAAAACAAACGTGTGTTGGTGCTGAGAATAAAGACAAGTCATTATAAAAAGATACAAGTGAGCAACAATCCCAAATACCATTGAGATACAAGAAAGAAATCTAAAAATATAAGTGCTGAATTGTATACATGATAGGCATCAGGGATCTTGTCAAAATGATTTTCAATACAGCAACTGAGGTTGGATGCCCAACTAAAATGGATTGAGAAGAAAGTAAGAAGTCAGAAATGATGATGAATGTGTTAGTCTCTAAGAAATGTGATTCTCAAGGAGAATAATGTTTAAGAACTGAAGGAGTTGTTGAAATGATATTGTAAAGGATCCAGTTAATAAAATTAAAGAAAGAGTAAGGATAATGGAAAGTATACCTAAGTATGCCTAAGAATAAGATAGGATCTAAAGCATTGGTGAAAGGATTGGTCTTAGAGTAAGAGAAATATTTCCTGTCATGTATTAGTGGATGCATTAGTGTATAGGTTTTGGTAGTGTATGTATTTGGTAGTGATGAACTCAAGATGTCTCATTTAAGGACTTCACTTTTTCAACAACGTGCCAATCATATGAACTGAGAATAAATTAGGAGATCTGACAATAGTGGCAATGATTTGAAGTTATTAATGGAAGAACCAGTTGGCATTGTACCTTTAGAAGATACAAGAAGTGTAGAGGATTCATTTTAAGTTGATGATCACAAATCTGTACTATGTTGAATGTACCTTGTTGGATCACCTTTCGAAAAATGCTTAGAAGTTGGAGGCAAGTATGAAGAAAATAGATAGACATGTGTTTACAGGTTGCGGGTGCAATGAAAAATCACAGAATGAAGGAAATTAACACTTTTGCAAAAAAAAAATTAAGATTAAAAAACATGGACCATAAACTGGTTATGAGAAAGCAAGAAGGGAGAAGAAAGATGAATTGTAAAAAATAGAGTTCTTAGGAGATGAGTTTGAAGAATTGTTGCAGGATGCTTGAATTAGTGACTATTTGGATCTACCACATACTTTCCTGGTGATGACAAGATTTATACTCTACTGTGTGAGCCCAGCGAGGCTGTGCAATGGAGAAAGAAGTCAGTGGAGAACAAGTGATACCTACACAGTCTCCTCAATTCCTGCATTGACAGCTCTCACTATTACCATCAAATCAGTATATGACTCTGGCTACACATACAGGTTTACTAAATTTTATTTTTTCCAGCAAGCTTATCATTATTGGTTTAAAGAGTAATCCAAGTCTATGCCCCAACCACTAATGATGAAGAAGCTGAAGCTGATCAGTTTATGAAGATGTACAAAACCTTCTAAAACTAACCCCCAAAAAGATGTCCTTTTCATCATAGGGGATTAGAATTCAAAAGTAGGATGTAAGAGATACCTGGAGTAATAGGCAAGTTTGGCCTTGGAGTACAAAATGAAGCAAGGCAAAGGTTAACAGAGTTTTGCCAAGAGAACACACTGGTCATAGCAAACAACCTCTTCCAGCAGTGCAAGAGACGACTCTACATGTGGACATCACCAGATGGTCAACAGTGAAATCAGATTGATTATATTCTTTGCAGCCAAAGATGGAGAAGCTCTATACAGTCAGCAAAAACAAGACCAGAGGCTGACTGACTCTGATCTTGAACACCCTATTGGAAAATTCAGCCTTAAATAGAAGAAAGTAGGAACCACTAGACCATTCAGGTATGACCTGAATCAAATCCCTTATGATTATACAGTGGAGGGAACAAATACATTCAAAGGATTAGATCAGGTAGACAGAGTGCCTGAAGAACTGTGGACAGAAGTTTGTAATATTACTTAGTAGATGATGACCAAAATCATTCCCAAGAAAGAGAAATGTAAGAAGGCAAATTGGTTGTCTGAGAGGCCTTATAAATAGCTGAGAAAAGAAGAGAAACTAAAGGCAAAAGAGGAAAGCAAAGATATACCCAACTGAGTGCAGGGTTCCAGAGAACAGCAGGGAGAGATAAGAAAGCTTTCTTAAGTGAGCAATGCAGAGAAATAGAGGAAAACAATAGAACGGTAAAGACTAGAACTCTCTTCAAGAAAATTAGAGATACTAAGGGAACATTTCATGCAAAGATGGGCGCAATAAAGGAGAGAAATGTTATGAAGATGCAGAAGATATTAAGAAGAGGTGGCAAGAATACACAGAAGAACTATACAAAAAAGATCTTATTGACCCAGATAACCACAGTGGTGTGATCACTCACCTAGGGGCAGACCTCCTGGAGTGCAAAGTCAAGTAGGCCTTAGGAAGCATCACTGTGACCCAAGCTAGTGGAGGTGATGGAATTCCAGCTAAGCTATTTAAAATTCTAAAGCTGAGGTTGTAAAAGTACTGCACTCAGTATGCCAGCAAATTTGGAAAATTCAGCACTGGTCACAGGCCTGGAAAAGGTTGATTTTCATTCCAATCCCAAAGAAAAGCAATGCCAAAGATTGTTCAGAGTACCATATAGTTGTGCTCATTTCACATGCTAGCAAAATAATGCTCAAAATCCTTCAAGTTAGGCTTCAACAGTATGTGAACTGAGAAGTTCCAGTTATACAAACTGGATTTAGAAAAGGCAGAGGAACCTGAGATCAAATTGTCAACATCTGCTGAATCAAAGAAAAAGCAAGGGCATTCCAGAAAGACATCTACTTCTCCTTCATTGACTACACTAAAGCCTCTGACTGTCAGATCAGATCAGGTCAGTCGATCAGTTGGGTCTAACTCTTTGCCACCCCATGGACTGCAGCATGCCAAGCTTCCCTGTCCATCACCAACTCCTGGAGCTTACACAAACTCATCTCCATCGCATCAGTGATGCCATCCAACCATCTCATCCTCTGTCATCCGCTTCTTCTCCCTCCTTCAGTCTTGGATTACTCTTTAAACCAATAATGATAAGCTTGCTGGAAAAAATAAAATTTAGTAAACCTGTATGTGTAACCAGAGTCATATACTGATTTGATGGTAATAGTGAGAGCTGTCAATGCAGGAATTGAGGAGACTGTGTAGGTATCACTTGTTCTCCACTGACTTTTCCAATGAGTCAATTCTTTGCATCAGGTGGCCAGAGTATTGGAGTTTCAGCTTTAGCATCAGTCCTTCCAGTGAATATTCAGGACTGATTTTCTTTAGGATTGACTGGTTGGATCTCCTTGTAGTCTAAGGCACTCTTAAGTGTCTTCTCCAACACCACATTTCAAAGCATCAATTTTTGAGTGCTCAGCTTTCTTTATAATGCAACTCTCACATCCATACATAAGTGTAGATCATAACAAACTGGAAAATTCTTAAAGAGATGGGATTCCCCAACCACCTTACCTGCCTCCTGAGAAGTCTGTGTGCAGGTCAAGAAGCATCAATTAGAACCTGAACATGGAACAAGCAGTTGGTTCAAAATTGGGAAAGGGGTACATCTAACCTATATATTGTCACCCTGCTTATTTAGCTTCTTTGCAGAGTGAATCATGAAAAATGCTGGGCTGGATGACTTACAAACTGGAATCCAGTTTGCTGGGAGAAATATCAACTACTTCAGGTACGCAGACGATACCACTCTAACGGCAGAGAGTAAAGAGAAACTAAAGAGCCTGTTGATGAGGTTGAAAGAGGAAAGTGAAACAGCTGGCTTAAAACTTAACATTCAAAATAACGAATATCAAGGCATCTGGTCCCATCACTTCATGGTGAAATAGTGACAGAGTTTATTTTCTTGGGTTCCAAAATCACTGCAGACTGTGACTGTAGCCACAAAGTTAAAAGACACTTGCTCATTGGAAGAAAAGCTTTGACAAACCTAGACAGCTTATTAAAAAGCAGAAACATCACTTTGCTGACAAAGTTCCTTATAGTCAAAGCTATGGTTTTCCCAGTAGTCATGTACAGATGTGAGAGCTGGACCATAAAGAAGACAGAGCACCAAAGAACTGATGCTTTCAAATTGTGAGGCTGGAGAAGAGTCTTGAGAGTTGCTTGTACAGCACAGAGATCAAACAAGTCAATTCTAAAGGAAATCAACCCTGACTGTTCATTGGAAGGACTGATGCTGAAGCTGAAACTCCAATACTTTGGCCATTTGATGCAAAGAGCCAGTTCATTGGAAACGACCCTGATGCTGGAAAAGATTGAGGGCAAGAGAAGAAAGAGGTATAGAGAATGAGACGGTTGGATAGCATCACCAACTCAGTGGACATGAGCTTGAGCAAACTCAGCGAGATGGTGAAGGACAGGGAAGCCTGTTGTACTGGAGTTCATGGGGTTACAAAGAGTCAGATGTGACTTAGCAACTGAACAACAACAGCATTGTATAAACGATGCCCTCTTGGAAAGCGGACATGACTGAATTTTGCTTTTGTCACTGTTTATCTATGTGTGATCTTGGAAAAGTCATATTTTCCTCATTTTGGAGTTAATCCATGAAGAGCATTGTGTTAGGAACTGTCTAGGCTAGAGCACTGTGATTCTTTTGAGACTCTATAATTTTCCATTACCTCAGAGATTTCCTGCAATACATTAAGCTCTGTTTAACAAAAATGAAACAGTTTTTCTTTAAAGAGTCAAAACTTCAGAATCAACTTTGTTTTCTTCATCTTCTTGAACTATATCCAATTAGTTATTGATTGTCAAGCTCTATTTTCACTTTACAGATCTTCTCATATCTTTACCACTCTTAATGCTAAACAATGAGATCCTAGCATGTCAGATTATTATTCCCTAATTCCTGTACTACTGACTTGAGAACAAATTTATTTTCTGAATTCAGTGTCTGTTTTTACAACCACCATTCTCAGTCTTCTTAAAGAACAAGATAAGGTCCAATCTTCTTAAAACAATGTTTTGATCCTTTTATTCCATACTCAAAAATGTTGAGCTTGCATTTCCTTTGGGATAATTTTGGAAAACAGCCTAATAATTAAGGTCTTCCATCATCTAATACAACCTACAATGTGATCATTTTTTTTCTTTGAATTTTAGTAGTAGCTTTTACTAACTTTACATAAGTGAAAAGATAAATATACCAACAAAAGGCTCTCTCTCATTGAAGCTACACTGACCATTGTATTTCTAATTGAACCCGCTGTCCCCATTCCCTGCTTAAATTTTCTCCGAAGCACTGAGTACCATCTAACATACTCAATATTTTGCATGTTTATTCTTTTTTTTTTTTTTAATTTTATTTTATTAGTTGGAGGCCAATTACTTCACAACATTTCAGTGGGTTTTGTCATACATTGACACGAATCAGCCATAGAGTTACACGCATTCCCCATCCCGATCCCCCCTCCCTCCTCCCTCTCCACCCGACTCCTCTGGGTCCTCCCAGTGCACCAGGCCCGAGCACTCATATTCTTTTTATATTCTGTATTTCCATTCTCTACCTTTGGTGTGTAAATTACCTACAGTAAGAATTTCTGTCTGTTGTGTTCACTCTGTCCCCAGTGTTTTTTCAGTGTTAGGCACATAGTAGATGCTTGTTAAATTTTTGTTAGGTAAATGCATGAGTAAGTGAAGCATTTTAAACTAAATTATGAATTATTTTGTTAAATCTAGTACAATGCTTTCTGTAACAAAGTGGTAACATAAAATTTTATATTTTAAAAAGATCTTGATTATTTTGGAAGTATCATAAATCTTGTACACATTGTTTCTCTGTGAACAGTTTTCTTCTTTTGGGCAGTGTTCAACATATCTAGTTCAGGTTTACAATGATCCTTGATTTCCAAGTGTTGATTTTTTTTTTTTTAGTACAGTTGCTTCACGATGTTAGTTTCTGCTGTGCAATAAGTGAGTCAGCTATACGTAGACACATATCCCCTCCCTCTTCACCCCCATCCCACCCAGCTGGGTCATCACTGAGCACCAGGCTGAGCCTTCTGCGTTCTGTAGCAGGTTCTCACTAGCTTTCTCTTTTGCATGTGGTAGTTTATACATGTCAATCCTAGTCTCCCAGTTTGTCTCACCCTCCCCTCCCCCTGTGTCTGCATGTCCATTCTCTACATCTGCATCTATATTCTTACACTGGAATAGGTTCATCTGTACCATTTTTCTAAGCCAAGTGTTTTTTATTGATGTTGATCTGAGAACTTGTTGGATTAACTTTATGGGGAGTGTAATAGGATGAGAACTTGACCTGCAAAGGTTACTTTATAACTTACAGATGCATTTTTCATATAGGCCAAGAAAACTTTAATATAGTAAAATTGGGAAGGCATAAGCAACCAAGTAGAAGATGTGTTATTCATAATGATGCTTTGTTTTATGAAGAACAGTTGGTTAACTGAGATAAAGTAATTTATTTTTTTTGCATTTTCAATTTTATCTGTAATAAAGGACCAAGTTTTCATGATTGACTCCAAGGGTGAATCTGGAAAAGGACGCTGCTCTTTCAACCCCAGTGTGAACACAGTGTCTGTTATGATCAGTAAGTGGAAAATAAAAGGGGAGGTTTAAAAAAGGAAATTAAGGAAAATAAATACACTATACCATATGTCTATTTTGAATAGTTGTGTGGATGATAGTACATGAGTAAAATAATAGAAAGCAAGCTGTGAGAAATTCTAATTTCTTATTTCCAGTAGTATTCTTGAGTAAATGATAGCCATTTTTTTCATCTAATATGACTACTGTCATCATAGAGTAAGTCAACCATTTAAAAGTGTATGTATGTATACATATGTTAATAAATATTGTATGCATACATATATCAAAATATATTAGGAACCAAATTTCAGTGTAGTTGTTATTTTGTGTATTCTCTTTTTCTGATGTTTTAGTTATCTTTTACAAACAATTAAAACTGGTATTTCTTTCATGTGAAGAAATAACAAAAGTGCATATGTTAGCCAAGTACATTCTCTATGAAATGTCTAAAAGTTCCCATACAAAAAAACAGGTACTAGTGAAATCACTTTTTAATTTCCTCATATTTTGTAAATTATATCAGTTAAGAATCAGGCCCAATTGCTCCCTGCTACACACATAAACAAATCAATGTACTTGAGTCTCAGTCATCAGTGCCTATCTATAACTCACTTGAAAGACATTCTAAAATATGTAATTAAGACACTTCTGGAATACGTCTGACTTAATATTAGTTGACTATAAGACAAATCTTACATTTCAGTATGCCAATTATATAGTAAAAGCTTTTTCCTTTTTGTTTCTCTGTGTTTTGCCAGTGGTAAAATTGCATCATTTAACAAAAGAACAGGTGGGAAAATAATTACTGTTATTCAACAGACTTTGTTTTGATTCATTTAAAAGGCAACTCATCTTTCTTTCTCAAATCTGGAAACTAAATTAAGATAAGTACTCCAGCATTGACTAAAATGTGAACTTGGAAATTATCCAGTAAATTATTTCCGTATAGGCATTCAGATTGGTCAGGGAGGAAATGAAAATGTATCATTAGAACAAAAAATTAGAAAGCTTTGCAACTACAGGATATCTAATTAGGTCTGATGCAGAGTCTTTTCAAATAAGTTTCTAAATATTATTTAATAGAAGCAATGTCTCAGAAAGTATTTGCCTTTAGAAACTATGATTTGTATACTACTAGATAACTATAAAAAGTTTTCACTTATCTCAAGTTAAATGCTATGAATTTCTAAACTTAGAAATTCAAAATTATTGTTAACACTGATACTATAATTTTATCTCATCAAGTATTATTTAGAACAAAAAAGAGTTAAAACAAGGCATTATAAATTTTTCTGTTAAACTATATGATAAGTCATGTAATAGCTTTGCCCTTAGAGAATTGGATTCATTTACAAAATGAAGATTGTAATTAGTCTTCATTTCTCAAAGACTTTGATTCCTAGGCTCGTGTTCTTATACTATACTTTTTAATATTTTGATTGACATGATTTTTACTATCAAAGAAAATCATTAAACAATTTGCTTAACTTAGCTGAAACTAAAAAGAGCATGAATTTTTATAACCTTATATTTATCATTTTATTTATTCCACTGATTATCTCTGTAATACTATCTCCAATATTGTGCATTTCATTTGTATTGCCATCTCACTTTGCCATTTGATATTTTACCATTTCTGTTCAATTGCAATGCACTATATAACTTGGTTAAAATATCAAAGTGCCAAGAAATGTTGAGAATTAGAAGAATTTCAAATTTCACAATATAGCGTGGCATCTGACCCAATGCGCTAGTGTTCTTTTGCTATTTTTAGTAATTGTTGTAGCACATCGAAGTCAGATGACATCTCTTATTAAGGAACCTATCCAAAACCTCTTGAGATATTTTTTAGTCAGTGGAAGTACAACTGGAAATCAAAGCATTTTTGGATTAAAGTTTAAGTGGAGCAAGTTTATCTTTGCATAAACATTACAATGAAATTCTGAAAAAAAAATTTTCTACTCTTAAACAAAATTATTTCCAAAGTGACATTAATTAACTGTTTCTACACAAAATAAAGCAGAAACTTTATTATCTTAACTTGCTGTTAAAATTACTGAGAATTTATGACAGGAAATGAAGCTAATTAACCATCTAATTCTTTTTAAATAATCTTATCATTTTTATTTCTTTATTTTTAATTGGAGGAAAATTTCTTTACAATGTTGTGTTGGTTTCTGCCATACAACACAGATCAGCCATCTAATTCTTTTGTCGTATCTGTTGTTTAGTCACTTAGTCATGTCTGACTCTTTTGTGACCCCATTGATTGCAGCCTTTGAGGCTCCTCTGTCAGTGGGATTTCCCACACAAGAATACTGGTGTAGGTTGCCATTTCCTTTTCCAGGAAATCTTCCCAACCCGGGGATCAAACCCAATTCTCCTGCATTGGCAGGTGGATTCTTTACCACTGAGCCAGCCTTTGTTTAAGACGTAACTAAAAAAGTGGTATGCAGTAGGATTAGAATCAGTCCTCTCCACAATAAACTATGCTCTGAGAAGTCCTTTTTTTTTCCTTCCTGGAAACAGATATGAGATTATAATTCAGAGCTGTGCTAATAAATCTATTGAATATCAGAAATGGATAATCTACTTTTTGGGGGCATAATTGGGTATAACAAAGCTGTGAAATAATTAATTACAAAGTTATCTCAATTTAACATTGTATCTACAGAATACTTGCATAGATGCTTCACAAATGTTCACAGAATTGTAAAGAAACTTAATTCCTCAAAATCCTTTCATACACCTTTTTTTTGTTATCTCCCTATAATCTGTTCCCATGGACTTCAGCTCTCTACTAGGAAGCAGAAAAGGCAACACAATGCCTGACATACCCACTTGCTAACTGGTAGGGGTCCAGTTTGTGACCTGGTGAGCACAAATTGAAAACATTCCATTCTTCATTCTATCCTAATCCAACTGGTATTGCTTATTACTAAACAGTGAGCTTAGAATGCTTTAAAATGTTTCAGTTCTGTCAAAATGACCACAATCTGGAGTGGCCAGGGGAGTAATTCTAGAACATCAGATGCCTGGTAGGTTAGTGGGCCAAACTTGATAAACTTTATTGTTTTTTCAACTTAATTATTGTTTTGTACAAAAAAGTCACACATACCAATTTGCTATTTACTCTCCTTACTAGACTAAAAATTAATGTAGATGTTAACAAAGAAGCAAAATATCGAATGTTATGCACATACAGATTAAGATATCTTATTTTGTCAATAAAAATGATAAATGAATTCAATCTTAAAATATCTTTTTTCTTGACTTTAAATTTTATTTTATATAAGTTAATATGTTAAGCTATAGGTGGCTTATTAAAATTGTATTATATTATTAACATAATGTTAATATGTTATGTGTTACAATTGATAAAGTAGCATTTTGTTTACCTTATAGAAAACTTCTAGCATCAAAGAACAAAACATATACTTTTAATGATGAAATTGTGTTAATCATAGAGTTTTTAATATTCAGCAAGTCTTATCTGATCATAATCCAGTTCCCATAGAAGATTGAGATTCAGGGTGCTAAATGACTTATCCCTAATTTCCAGTTTGTTAATTCCTGCCAGAGTTGGAAGTCAAGTTTTCTGATTCTTAGAGTATGTTTTTACTTATTAAAAAAGTAATAAGTAAGCCATTTCTTTATTTTTATCCCTATATTATTTCTGCTATTACTGATACACACTATATGAACATAGGCATATAGTATAGCTAAGTCAGACAGAGGAATTTCATCTCTATATAGAAAACGTTGTTTTGATCATTATATGTGAGACCAGATTAAACTTTATCCAATTTTTTTTATTTGGTGGACAATGGAAAGCAATTAGCAACTTAAACACTTAAACACTCTGTAATATATGTCATGATCTAATAAGCAGATTTTAAAAATACCCTTTAAAACATTTGATTTGCTTTTAATTTTGTTGACATTTGCTTTTTCATAGATGAAGAGCTTTTCTCTGGAATGTATATAGATTTCATGGGGACAGATGCAGCTATTTTTCGAAGTTTAACCAAGAGGAATGCAGTCAGAACTGATCAACACAATTCCAAATGGCTAAGTGGTAAAATAACAGTTTATCCATTTTTTGAGAATCAGACTTTAAACTACTTTGTTTAATTTTATAATGAAAATTGCATTAAAATTATTTAAAAAATTATGAGTAACAACAGTTTTGTACTCTGTGATTTTAAATATTTAGGCTAAATAAATGAATGAAATGATCCATGTTTCATATTATAACTCTTTACAATTATGGAATTATCATAGGATATATTAATAATAAAACCACAGTGATATTCATCACATGTGCCTATAGACAAGAATCTTCTCCAGTTGTTTAATTGTAACATGTTACACTGAAGTGTCATTTATTCATTTGGTCTGCTTGTATATTTTAATGTCAAATCTAAAATTTTTCCTAAATTTATGACAGATATAATGAGTAGAGTTTATTTAGAAACTCTTCCTAATCGTTTTATGCTTAGATTCTAAAGCTATAAAAGTGGTATATATTATTTTTTTCACAAATTGACCAATACTTTATGGAAACTATAAGTATGATAATTTTATTATATTCAGTATTCAGATGTTTCTAATTTGGGGGGTCACATGGAATTCACATGATGAAAAGTGCTTATTTGACTTTAGTGTACAATTCCAAAAAGTTGCTATTGTTTAGAGGAGGAAGAAACTGCTAAGATCTTTGTCATTTCACCCTGGGGATAGTTTAAACTGACCTTAAATTTGGCAGTTCACTCTACATTGCACAGTTAAGCATGAATCACTATAGTTGAGCATCCTATTTCACTGATAGACCAGCATAAGAAAGCATCAATTGTCCATTTACTTCTTCAAATTTTTCCTCCAGTACATCTAGAAATAGAGTATTCTAAAGGTTGTTTTGTTCTTGAAATAAGGAATCCTTCTATGTCTTCAAATGACTGCATTTTTTGTTTTGAAAAGTTTCTCCTTCATTTCATATGCTGTATTTTAAGAAAAATGTGTTTTTCAGATCTTGGACTCTGAACTCTTCATTCTGCCTCAGTGAATTTGAATTTATATGCACTAGATTGAAAGCCACACATTTAAAAACAAACTTTTTTTTCTGTGAAATGGCTATCAGATCCCATGGGAAATAGCTGGTAGAAAACTTCAATTTTTGAAAACTCATCAAGGCACAGATTTGGCAATTACTGTACTTTCAGAATGTATTGCAGACAGAGTAAAATAGTTTAAACTATAATGTTATAGCTGTACTTTGTGGCACTTGACTTTCAAAATGCAGTATGTTTAGTGAATATAATTAATTGCTTTTAGACTTTTGCCTATGAATGTTGAATTGTTCCTTTATACCAAAGATGGAGAAGGCACGTGCCTGTGGTCCACATGGATGGAGAGTAGAAGGGTTTTCATCATGACTATATATATCATCTTTGTATTTTTTTCTAGAACCTATGTTTGTGGATGCACATGTCATACCAGATGGCACTGATCCAAACGATGCTAAGGTGTATTTCTTCTTCAAAGAGAAGCTGGCTGACAATAGCAGAAGTTCAAAACAGATTCATTCCATGACTGCTAGGATATGTCCCGTAAGTGTTAAAGTGGTTCTCATTTGAAGAAAGAGTAAGAAATTCACATTTTATAAGCACATTTTCTTTATCCAAAAGTTTATCTTCCTACTTTTTATTATCTACTATTACCAATTAATAAAATATTAAAAGGATACATTTAGACTTAATGTTTTTTTCACATTAGTCATATGAGATAAGCATACTGTTTTAGTAAAAAATCAATCCAAGGAAATAGCTTGGTCATGGTTTTATAAAAATTAGCAGTTTTTAATAATTTTGCTTATGCATTTAATGTATTAGTATTAAAACCAAATTGCTAAATTGTATACTATAGAAAGAAATAAAGCAGTTCTTCTGACTACAGCAAAACACAGTAAAAGACAAATATTGAGGAATTGTCTACAATAGTGAAATTAAGAAATGCTTAATTAAAATACAGTTCTAATTTCAAACAGGAATCAAAATGTTCTTGTTAATCAACAGTAAGTATACATGTTGTTGTTGTTGTTTAGTTGCTAAGTCATGTCCAACTCTTTTGCGACCCTATGGACTGTAGCCAGGTTCCTCTGTGCATGGAATTTCCCGGGCAAATATCCTGGAGTGCGCAGCCCTTCCCTTCTCCAGGGGATCTTCCCCACCCAGGGATCAAACCCTAGTCTCCTGCATTGGCAGACAGGTTCTTTACCACCGAGGTACCTGCGAAGCCCGCGACTCAAAAGAACTCATGATGTCTTCTCACATTGGAGTATTACAGGCTTGTCCTGATGTATTTATGATTAGCATCTTTTGTACGCAAGCATTTCTTAAAGCATGTAATGTTTAAAGTAGTATAATTTAAAGTGCTGCAACATTCCACTGATTGTGTCACTTGGAACAAAGTGGTAAGACCACCTGCTGAGGTAAAATGATTCAGGGTATACAGAAAAAAATGTTATCAATAGAGGCTATTTGTGAATGATCCAAATACTATTTTCTCTGCCCTAACCAGAGAAATATGCATGTAAATCATCTGATTAGAAATACTAATAATTAAATAATAACGCAGAGAAATGAAGGCAGGAAAATAGAAGTACTGGGAACTGCTTGGCATAAGTATAAGCCCACTCTCCTGACCACTGTAGAATCTGCAAGATCCCCTGTATACGTTAATTTATGTTTGTGTTGAAGACAGTGAGATATTTAGAAAGCTTTGAGGTGTATATGTTTGTTCAGTTCATTTTAATACATTTTCAGTTGAACTGAAAATAGAAGAATGACAGTATAACTATTTTTTTAAAGTACTTTATATCTTAACTATTTCTCTTTATTGATATGCAGATTTGGTTAACATTTTCATCCTTCAGCTTATAACAAATCCCCAAATAATAAGAATTCAAATTAAATTTTAAATGCATTCCACTGTTTATTTAAGCAGTCTGAAATATGTTTTCAAAATGATTTCAGAACGACACGGGTGGACTGCGTAGCCTTGTCAACAAGTGGACTACTTTCTTAAAAGCGAGGCTGGTGTGTTCAGTAACTGATGAAGATGGCCCAGAGACACACTTTGATGAATTAGGTACATAAATGTGAGATTTAAAAATGCTTTTGAGAGAGAGTTTGTAAAGTTTACAGTTCTGAATTAATGATCTGGGTACTACTCATGAATTTCCTGAAGTGTTTTTTAAATCTTTCTTACCCCTAAGTGCACTGCTGAAACATATAATTCGTTGAATCCATCATGATATATAGATCAATGTGTTCTGTGTGTGTGTTAGTATATGTGTCATAGAGACTGACAGAGAGAAGTATTGTATAATTTATGCATAAGTAATAATATGCTTGTGCTTTTTTAAAATGGTTGTGTATTTCATATATGTTTGAATTCTGATATTCTAGTTTAAAATCAATTTGCATGAAAATATAGTTATACATTCTTACTACAGTTAATGAAGAGAATTAAAGGTTAGAGAAGTGTCAGAGTGGAAATTAGACTTATGCTCCAGTTTTAGTTCTTCTTGGTGACCCTGGGACTAAATATTCTCAGCATGTGCGACATGAGAAGGGTTATATGTTTCAAGTCAAATAAGGACAGACAATCTGATTCCTTTCTACCAAGGAACAATTCTCTTTTTAACCAGAATAACTTGGTACATATCATAGTATCATATTTACCAAGTTATGTTTAGAAATGATTTTTATTTTGCTTTAATTCATTGAAGTATAAAATGGCCACTAATCTCAAATATTGAAGCAGGTGATGAGGTAAGTAATAAAAAGGTGTTATAATATGATTCTGTTGTTGTTTATCACTCAGTCAAGCCCAACTCTCTGCTGCTTCATGGACTGCAGCACACCGGGCTCCTCTGCCCTCCACTATCTCCTGGAGTTTGCTCAAATTCATGTGCAAATATGGTTCTAGCAGTTACAACAACTGAAATAGACATTTGGTCTCCTGAAAAGCCATTATATTGATCATAGAAACACAAATTTCTACTTCAGTTTTTCTAGGAAAAAAGTTTTAAGTATGATTTTGTGTTATAACCTAGTCACTATTTCCTCCAGAATTCTTTACAAGTATTGTATATTTATGTTTCAGTGACATGGAATGTTTCAGTCTATCCTTATCTTAGGGAGAGCTAGATAATGCCAGCCTTTGTTCACATATAAAAAGACTAGTGGTTATTACTTTATTACTTAAGATGTCCTAAATTTATTGTGAATAAAAATACATCTTTCTTTGTATTGGTCAGCAAGAATGTTATTTGCAAATAGATCCCTAAATCCAGATATTCCTTGTATTTATAACAATTGGTTATTATTGAGATTTGCTATCAGAAATCTACTCCCAGATTCTGTCATTTATTGCACCTGCACCTCACCATCTGTAACTTTCCTTTTGCCTCCATATAGCTTAAAATGCTTATAGCAATTTTGACTTAAAGACAAAAGATCTTACTTTATAAAGTCATTGTGAAAAACTTTTCTTCCATGTTCAAATTCTAACCCTAGGTTAAAGAGAAACTGATATTTGTAATACTTTTTAAATTAGAAAAGTAGTATTTTATCATTAAAGGATATTTAGAAATTTCAGGAAAAAAAGAAGAAACATAAAAATTTCTGTAGCTTTGTCAACCAGAAATACTCTGGTCATCTACTTATACTCTGATGTATAGTTTAAAGATTTACATGGTCCTAGTTCATATTAAATACTGTTATGTCTCTTCTACTTAATATTATTTTATTAACATGATTTCCATAAGGTAATAGTCCTCAAAAAATTTTTTAGTGTTTATTTAAAGAAACTAAGATCATGGCATACAGTCCCATCCCTTCATGGCAAATAGATGGGGAAACAATGGAAATGGTGACAAACTTTATTTCCTTGGGCTCCAAAATCACTGCAGGTGGTGACTGCAGCCATGAAATTAAAAGATGCTTGCTCCTTGGAAGGACAGTTATGACCAACCTAGACAACATTTTAAAAAGCAGAAACATTACTTTGCCCATAAAGGTCCATCTAGTCAAAGCTATGGTTTTTCTTTTAGTTCCTGTCCAATTATAATGATGCTGCAGGAATGTATTTCTGAATAATACTTTTCATAGTTGAAATGTTCTCTTAGGTTAAATTTTTTAAATATTTGGAAACTTTAAAAAATTATATTTCTCTCTTACAGAGGATGTGTTTCTGCTTGAAATGGATAACCCAAGGACAACGTTAGTGTATGGCATTTTTACAACATCAAGGTAATTATTAAACAAATAAATTGTATGAATTAAACAATAACCTTTATTGAGTAATAGTAATTATAAAAACATTCTTTCAACTCTTTAATTTTACGTAGCACTTAGGAGGCAGCCCTCTCATTTTATTTATCGTGTTTAATTATTAAATGTATTTAAGTAGAACTCATACTTTTGAAATAGTTTTGTGTGAAGTATTTGTAATAATTATATAATTTTTTCCTCAAAGAAAGGAAAATGTGAGCTACAATGCAGGTATAATGTATATAAGTTATATTGTTTTAAGGAAATAACTTGAAGACTTATGATGCAAATAGAACTTGGCATTTCTATTATCATTTTTATTTCAGGGGCAATCTAAAGTGTCGACTGTCAACACACTGAAGCAGTTATCATCTTTGATATGACAGTATTTCATATTTTTAAAAATAGATTGTTTTCTAATATAACAGAAGTGCCCAATCTCAATTATCACAGATTTCAAGACTGTCCAGCATATTCTCATCCTTTCCTGTATGTTTTCCTGTGTACTATTTTATGTCAAGAATATTAACCTGCATTCAGTACAATACTCCATTTGTCATATGACCAATTTAGAATGTATTTTCATTAGACATTCAACTACAAAATGAAAATCTAAACATTTTCCTGTTCTTCTCCAGTGGAGGTAATATGGTGTGATTTTCAACTTTAGTGAACAATTCAAAGTAAAATTGATTATAAATCATATTTACTTTGCCCTATAAGATATCTAAAAACAGATCCTTTGGGGTGAGTTTAACAGGGAAAAAAATTAACTGGAAAAAAAATTCTTGATTTAAACCCCAAAGAACTGAACAGAGCAAAAGAACTAAATTCTTTAGAAGAAAATATTTGTATCAAAAAAGTTATTTCCAAACACCAATAAATTTAACAGGGAAAAATTTTAATTGTCATTTCTGACTATTGATGCTAATGTTTAATAATATATCTTGGTTCTTTCAATGGGCACATAAGTTTCCCATTAGGCATCTAATTTAAGAAAAATATGTGAGTCAGAAAAACCTTGGTTTCAGTCCATCTGCCCAATGACAATGGAAATAGTTTTCAGAAAGGATACAAATAAATTTTATGAGTTTTTCTGACTTAAGGTAATTTAATGAAACATTTTTGAACCCTGTTGTTTTCTTCTGTGACTAATAGGGAACATTTATAACAATTTCTCCAACTACCATTTAGGACAACATTATAAGAGCACTTTTACGTTAAAATAATCTTAAGGAGATAGAATGTTCCCTTATCAGTAAGATTTGTTTTGTGAGTTAAATTATGATATGCCGTATCAGTGGTGACTTAGAATTCAAATCATATTTTTAAATAAATCATCAATTCTTTTTTTTTTTTTTTGGTGCCAAGACAAACCACTTTGAAATTTCTTTGATTTGTTCCATATTTTGGGCCAGATTCACTGAATACTTTATTGTAACTTAATATCTACTATGTTCGTGGATGAACTAAATGTCTTAATACTTTTTATATCAATGGCTATTTAAAGTTTTTTGGCTTAACTTGTGTACCATAACATTCAACTTTTTATCATTGATTTTGCCATTTATTTTTAAGCTGTACTTAAATTTAATTATTTATTTTTAACTTTTTATTTTTTATTGCAATTGGGCTTTCCCAGTGGCTCAATGGTGAAGAATCCACTTGCAGAATGGGAGACTAAGGAGACATGAGCTCAATCCCTGGGTTGGAAGATCCCCTGGAGGGAAGAAATGGCAACCCACTCCAATATTCTTGCCTGGAGAACCCTATGGACAGAAGAGCCTGGTGGGCTATGGTCCATGGGATCCCAAAGAAGCAGACACTATTGAAGCCACTGAGCATGCATAGGGTTAACAATGTTGTGATGATTTCAGGTGCACAACATAGTGACCAATACAATCACTTTTAAATTTAGGAGATAGTAAAATTAATATTTTTCTATTTTCTTTTTTTTCCCAGCTCAGTCTTTAAAGGATCAGCAGTATGTGTGTATCATTTCTCTGATATACAGACTGTGTTTAATGGGCCTTTTGCGCACAAAGAAGGGCCCAATCATCAGCTGATTTCCTACCAGGGGAGAATTCCATATCCTCGCCCTGGAACTGTAAGTCTCCAGCACACTTTCTTTGTTACTTTACTTTTCAAAAAGATATAACTTACTAAGAAATGAATATCATGTTGATGTTAATTAAATACAAACATAGACCTACTGGTATACTCATTATGGTTTTTCACTGGATGAGTTCTTATACTTGGGATTTTACAAATATGTATGTTATAGAATTCTATACAATATTTTTCTAAGTGCTCTTGGTATTAATAATAAAATCTCATTTATATTTTAAGACAGCTGGATATGTTAGATAGGAAAGAGATATTTTCCTTATTTTAATGGCATAGAAACTATATCTTGGAAAATGGTAACTTTTTGGAGGCAGTCTACTAATTTGAATTCCAGTTGCTTTTCACAATTTTTCTTACAATAAGAAATCTCATTTATTTTAATGAAATTATCCTCCTATGAGAATTAACTTAGTAATCAATCTGCAAAGCTATTTCAATTTTAGGAATATATTTAATTAAAAATTATGTATTGTATATTTCTCAAGGAAATAAAATTATATTTGTGAGCAAATAATGACAATGAAAGTGAGATTATAATTCAAATAAAAAGTTTTGAGGTATTCAAATATAAACATGTCTTGAAGCACTGTACTATTAAGGGGTAGATTGAAAACTACCTTTTCCAGCTCAAGGTACAGACAGTGCACTGGCAGATTGGAACAGTTTTTCCAGGACAGTGGTGATAGTCTTACTGTGTGTGTGTGTGTGTGTGTGTGTGTGTGTGTGTGTGTGTGTGTGCACGCGCGCACGCCCGCTAAGTCACGTCTGACTCTGCAATCCCATGGACTGTAAGTCCACCAGGCTCCTTTGTCCATGGAATTCTTCAGGCAGGAATACTGATGTGTGTTGCCATTTCCTTCTCCAGGGAATCCACCTGGGAAGACCACGGTGACTCAGACAGTAAAGAATCTGCCTTCAATGCAGGAGACACAGGTTCAATCCCTGGGTCAGGAAGTTCCCCTGGAGAAGGGAATGGCCACCCTCTCCAGTATTCTTGCCTGGAGAATTCCATAGACAAAGGAGCCTCATGGACTATAGTCCATGGGGTTGCAAAGAGGCAGACATGACTGAGGGACTAACACAGTCTTACTGTTTGTTTTTAATTTGAATTATAATAATGCTGTGTTGCAGACTAGAATATTGGTTAGTTTCTGTCTCTGTAAAATGTTATACATCACTCTCACTGAGAGGAGATGTTACATAATTGACCATCAAGAGGAATATAATTCTCTTATATTCTTGCATTTCATAAAATAAGGTTATATTTATAAAATGGGTTGGATATAAGTAAAGAATTTTTTTTAAAAAATCAAAGGAAAGCTCTTAAAATAATATTTACTTGAACAGAATACTTTTCATTTTTATTTAAATATGAAATTCCCTTTGTCAGTATGCTTTCAGACATCCATCTCTCATAAGTTTTACTTACTGCTGATTCACTTTATTTTTGTATTATTATTAGATTTTATTTGCAATATATTATTTATTTCTTTGTTGTCTAATCATGTTGAATTATACTGCTGTCAATTTTTTGACAAGAAAAAAAATGTGTTAATAAGCCTTTAAAGAAGATGTTTATTCAAAATTAAAAGAGCTCAGGTTTGGTTCCTTGGCTGCTGCTGCTGCTGCTGCTGCTGCCTCACTTCAGTTGTATCCGACTCTGCGACCCCAAGACGGCAGCCCACCAGGCTCCTCTGTCCCTGGGATTCTCCAGGCAAGAACGCTGGAGTGGGTGGCCATTTCCTTCTCCAATGCCTGAAAGTGAAGTCACTCAGTCACGACCCTATGGACTACAGCCTACCAGGCTCCTCCATCCATGGGAGTTCCCAGGCGGGAGTACTGGAGTCGGTTGCTATTGCCTTCTCTGGGTTCCCTGGCTAGGAAGCTCAACTAGGTATTGCTAACTTCTAATTAACTTTGGAAAGACTCAAAAATTGCTACTTATCCATGAAAGTATTGAGTTTTAAAAAGCTGGTTAATCATAACTGGCAACAAAATCTTACCATAGAGTTTACAGTTTCCTTTTAAATGATCTCTCTTTTATGCTTATAGCTCAATAGAAGATGGAATAAGCATTTAACTATTTGGTATCACACAAGGAAAAGAAATCAAGAGCCGTATCCATCTTGGGGTATTAGAGCGTGTTAGACAAGAAACAGGGGGTTGGTGGGTTAGTCTCCTAAGTCCTGTCCCACTCTTGCGACCCCACGGACTGTAGCCTGCCAGGCTCTTCTGTCCATGGGATTCTCCAGGCAGGAATACTGGAGTGGGTTGCCATTTCCTTCTCCAGGGGATCTCCCCAACCCAGGGATTGAACCCCGGTCTCCTGCACTGCAGGCAGTTTCTTTACCAACTGAGCAAATTATATAAAAGACAAGGAAGCTGAATAACTTTCAAATTCCATCATAACTCAAGGCTAGCATTATTTTATTGAATGTAGTTCATGTATTGTCAAATTATTCACTGATAATGTATCCAAAGATACATCATATGTTTGAGAATTACTTACTATTTGAATTGGATCAAGTCACTGTTTCATCTTAAGTCAAAAAATTAAGAGATGGTTGTGATTGCATTTGTTTTCATCATTTATTCTATTGAACAAAATACAAGTGGGACTAATACAGGAGCAATTGATTTGTAAACTGAATAAAATTCCATTTTCTCCCATGAATCCTTAAGATAAACACCTCAGATACACATGAAAAGAGAGCCATGCCAAGTAAATAAAGGTTTGAGGACTCAGAGTCTGTGAGTGCTGGAGTCAGCTTGTACCTGACTGGTAAGAAGAGCTTGCATTCACCTCATCTCAGTCAGAGAGATCACAGTAGCAATTTGAAATCAGTCATGGATGGAGTCCTACATCATGGAAATTGACGATGTTACTAATTAGGATTTTTTTTTTCCCCTGAAGAAAACCAACCCCTTGATCCCGCAGTGCCTCATAAAGACTCTTCACCAATGGCAGCTCAAAAAGACTCTGAGAATGACAGTGAGAAAAACATTCATGTCAAACTTTTATTGTACATAAAATATGAGAGTAGATAATTCCTTTTTAGTAAAGCAAGTAAACCACTGCCAAATTAGAAAATTCTGATCACAGTTCCACTTTGCATTATTTCCGAGCTCCTAAGCATAAGCATTTTTCCTCTTCCAAGCAGTGTGAAATAAGCCAGGGCTTAGTGACACATCTGGAGCAGACTCTGTGAAAAAAGGGAGTGAGTTGTCAGTGCTTAAGACCTATTTCTATAATGTAGTTGCTTACATCTGGTGTTGAGATCACAGCAGCTCCTTTAAATAAAAAAAAAGGTTGTCAGATGAGTGATCCTTAGAGAATAAAAAAGGTTGGGTGGAGGAATAACCTCTGGAACTCCTCCTGGAAAAGCATACCTCCCTGAAGATTCAGTCCCTCCACCCTTTACTGAGCAAAACACCATGAAGTCAGCTCTCTGACTCAGAGCAGTCTGCATATGTCTCTTTCCTAGGGTTTTAAGGTTTAATATCCCATTCATGTAGCCAGAAGACTCACAGCCAAGTGACCCAAAACATTCCTTTTTCTCTAGAGTTAAGAATGTTGCCTCTGAAGTCCTCCCAATGTAGGATCAGCTATGATCATCATACTTTAATTCCCTATGTAGTCCAGTTGCTGGCTCAACCTCATAACTGTGTGACTGGATTCTTAAAGAAATGACACTAGCAGAAATCTGATACCCTCATTCTAATGTTCCCTGTAGGTGCTTCTTATAAAGCAGGGTTGAGCGCTTTGTTAGCAAACTGTCCCAACCAGCAAACCCAAGTCAGTAGGTAGAAGCCTGCCAATTGTGTCATCATGTTTTTCCATAAGTAATACAAGTTTGTGGAAGAAACAGGACACCTTTGGTATGTTGCAAAGGGCAGCCAAAGACTGCAGATTCTCTCTGTGGCTGAGCTAACATATAACATTATTCTGATGCAACGTGTATAAGCTTCTGTAGAAGACTGTGACTGTGTTTGCTTACCCCGTACTGTTAAAGCAGAACCTCATGAAAATGATCAGTTTTAACATCTGTTTATAAGTGGACTAGAACCATCTGCTTCATTCACAGTGCTTTGAATAGGTCTACAATCTGGTGCAACAAAAGAACACAGAGAATATATGATCTCCATAGTTAATAGAAGAAAAACAGAAGCTTTTTTGCTGACACTTTTGTCAGTTTCATGCATCTTCTGGTTGTTTTTACAGTAGAAGCATTTCAGTTCCTAATAGACATTTTAAAACATTGTTAGCATAGTTTACAATAAAATTCAGCACATAAGGCATATAGACATGAGAAGTTAATTACATATTCTTTCACGTAAGTATTCAAGGCATGTGAATAAAGCAGACAATAAATATTGAAATCTCGAGAAAAAAGAGATTGTCATGGGACAGTCTAGTTTGGAAAGGCATGTAAAAATATGTGAGATTGACCTGGCCCTGAAGGGTAGTTGATGAGGATAATTTGAATAAGTAAGGAAGGATGTTTCAGGCAAAGGTTACTGTGTACATTACAAGGCAAAGATAGAAATTAATCAATGAGTCCTAGAAGCTCTTCATGGAACAAAGGGCTCTTTTAAGTCATGGAGGATAAATACCAGAAAGATGAGGGCCAGCTGGTGCATAAATTCAAATCTTCAGCTATTTAATTCTTTGCACTTTAAGTAAAGGACCGAGACTACCAAGGGTTTAAACATAAGATCAATTTCTCTCAGAATACAAGTTTCAAAGACTAATACTAGAAACTAGCCCAGATTCTAGAATATCATTTATTTATGTCCATTTATTTATCCATATGCCATTTGTCATCCAAGTGTTAAGTCAAGCTCCGTTTGAACATGCTGGTTACTCCTTCTCTAATTAGTTTTACCTTTTTTTTCTGTTACCTGTCTTTAGTGTCAACTCCTACTTCTTCCCTTCACTTTGTGATTCATAATTTAGGATTGCTCCAGGCATTATAGTTGCCAGAATATTCCAAACTATTTTTGAAATCTCTAAACCTCTTCACTAATTCTGGCAGCCTTAAGTTCTCTAATAAATCCGTTTTAAAAATATTGATTCTTATTGATTGTGAGTCAAACTCTGTTTTTATTTTACATTTATCTTAAATTATATGTCACAGTTATTATGTTGCTTTGAATAGGTCCATCTTTCTTACTAGAACACTTGTGTCTAGAAAACAGTGGTTGCTTCCTATCCTTAAATCCACTGCTGAGTGCTTCAAAATGCATTTTGAATAAAAGCTGTCAAAAAATTGACATATGAATTGATATGTGAACAATTAATGCTGAAAATCAGTATAATGGGTGAGTGGATTAGGAGCAGATACTCAGAATACCTGAGAATAGGAAGGAAATTAGAGATACTTCCTGATAAGATACATGGCATCCTCATTGTTCCTAGCATTTCACGCTAGCACTTTAGTAATCAAAACACTTAAAATGTCTTTACACAAAGAAAGGAATGCTTATCATCACTTGATAAACGGAAAGCTAAAACTAGAGGAAAACAAACACCTGAAGGGGAAATTTAACCAAAATTACTTAATGACTATTTGTAGAGCAAAATTATCCTTCCTATGAATGAGACAGCAGCCCAGTTAATGGACAAAGGCTTTATTTTATAGTAGCATATGGGCATTATATTTTCTTGAGGTTTCAGTACACATGCTTTCATATATCATAAGGTGAGGGATATGTAAATTGCATCTTATTTATAGTTGACAGTTTTATACTGGGCAAACTCACAAGTCCAGATAGTCTGCAAAGGGTAATCAATTTTTGTTCTTGTCACATCATTGTCATTCATTCTTTGTCTTATCTGCAGGATTTAGGCTGTGAATCAATGGAAAAAATTAATTATTGACTAAAGAAATTCTTCTGTAATCTTGAAAATAAACTTTTACTGGGAGACTGTTTCCAAGTAAAAAGTTTATTGTGAATATAATATAAAAATCCCACATGGAGAACATTTGAATGAATATAAAATCATTGATTTCAGTTGATTTATTTGGGTTACATATTTAATAACTGGGCTTCCCGGATGGTTCAGTGGTAACAAATTTGTCTGACAATGCAGGAGACCCAGGATACCAAGATGCAGGTTCAGTCTCTGGGTCTGGAAGTTCCCCTGGAGGAGGAAATGGTAACCCACTCCAGTATTCTTGTCTGGAAAAGTCCCATGGACAGAGGAAACTGGAGGGCTACAATCCATACAGGTCTCCAAGAGTCGGACACAACTGAGCAACTGAGCACACACAACATTTAGTAACTATGCTTGTGAGTAACTGAAATATAATTTTTAGCTAAATTTCAGTTACCATTAAGTAAAACCAAGAAACTAGATGCGTGTAATTTAATAAGCTTATGAAAGTAATTGCTAGCTGGAAATTATAGAAATTGCCTAGTAATCTATGCTAACTTTGAATAATTCTGGAACTTATAAAAACAATACTTGCAAATATTTAAGGAGACAGTTCAGGAAACCATCCTTTTTAAGTGGTGTTTTTTGAAGGGCTGGAGCTATTTAAATGGCCCATCATTTGTACTGTCCATGTTTTCATTCATGAAAATTCATGATTAACATGCATCTTCTGGTTTTTGTGTTTCCCTTTCTCCACTTTGTGTGAGAAATGACAGTAGAAAATACCCATGACACTACATTTTTCAGAAGTATGGAACACATTCATCAGTTTAGAATACACTCACATGGAATTGTTTGTCCTCGTTTGGTCTTTTATTGTAGCTAATTTATAAATATGCATATTTAAATATAATACTTTTGCCTAAAAGACAAAAATATAAACCCTAGATGAAAGTCTCATTAATGGGATAATGAATGAGAAGCTTAGTTTTATTACTTGTCTCATTATCTCTCTCTAGTGAAGGCATTTAATTGCTCTTTATGCCTTTCTCAAAAAGAGAACTATATTTACTGGTCCTATAAAATATTCTAGTAATGTTAACTGGTTAAAGTTAGTCTGAAAATTGCTTTAGGATGATACAATTCAAATGAGAGAAAGCACATTCATAGTTTGTGGAGACTTATTTGCAAATGTAGGACTACCTGGCAGTAATGGCCCAGAAGCACTGACATTGTAGGATAGCCATTGCATGAATTTATACCCAGAGGTTGCCATGTTTTGTTTGGTCCCTAAAGTTGTTTTTCTTTTTGTACTGAACTAACATTAAAATTTTGGCAGTTGTTCAGTTGCTCACTCCCGTCCAACTCTTTGTGACCCCATGGACTGCAGGACGCCAGCCTTCCCTGCCCTTCACCATGTCCCAGAGTTTTCTCAAATTCATGTCCATTGGGTAGGCAATGCCATTCAACCATCTCATCTTCTGTTGTCCCCTTCTCTTCTTGCCTTCTGTCTTTCCCAGTATCAGGGTCTTTTCCAGTGAGTTGGCTCTTCACATCACATGGCCAGAGTTTTGGAGTTTCAGCTTCAGCATCCATCCTTCCAATGAAAATTCAGGATTGATTTCCTTTAGGATTGACTGGTTTGATCTCCTTGCAGTCCAAGGGACTCTTAAGACTCTTCTCCAACACCACAGTTCAAAAGCATGAATTCTTTAGCATTCAATATTCTTTGTGGTCCAACACTCACATCCATTCATGACTACTGGAAAAACCATAGCTTTGACTAGATGGACCTTTATTGGCAAAGTCATGTCTCTGCTTTTTAACATGCTGTCTGTTTTGATCATAGCTTTTCTTCCAAGGAGCAAGAGTCTTTTAACTTTCTGGCTGCAGTCATGGTCTGCAGTGATTTTGGATGCCAAGAAAATAAAATCTGTCGCTATTTCCATTTTTTCCAGTTTTTTGAAAACTGAGGTTTAAATCAGCTTTTTCACTCTCCTCTTTCACCTTCATCAAGAGGCTCTTTAGCTCCTCTTTGCATTCTGCCATTCAGTTCAGTTCAGTTCAGTTTCTCAGTCGTGTCCGATTCTTTGCGACCCCATGAACCACAGCACACCAGGCCTCCCTATCCATCACCAACTCCTGGAGTCCACCCAAACCCGTGTCCATTGAGTCAGTGATTCCATCCAACCATCTCATCCTCTATCATCCCCTTCTCCTCCTGCCCTCAATCTTTCCCAGCATCAGGGTCTTTTCAAATGAGTCAGCTTTTCACATCAGGTGGCCAAGGTATTGGAGTTTCAGCTTCAACATCAGTCCTACCAATGAACACCCAAGACTGATCCCCTTTAGGATCAACTGGTTGGATCTCCTTGCAGTCCAGGGGACTCTCGAGAGCCTTCTCCAACACCACAGTTCAAAATCATCAATTCTTCGGTGCTCAACTTTCTTTATAGTCCAACTCTCACATCTATACATGACTACTAGAAAACCATAGCCATGACTAGACGGACCTTTGTTGGCAAAGTAATGTCTCTGCTTTTTAATGTGCTGTCTAGGTTGGTCATAACTTTTCTTCCAAGGAGTAAGTGTCTTTTAATTTCATGGCTGCAGTCACCATCTGCAGTGATTTTGGAGCCCCCTGAAATAAAGTCTGTCACTGTTTCCACTGTTTCCCCATCTATTTGCCTTGAAGTGATGGGACTAGATGCCGTGATCTTAGTTTTCTGAATGTTGAGCTTAGGGTGATGTTATGTGCATATCTGAGGTAATTGCTATTTCTCTTGGCAATCTCGATTCCAGCTTGTGCTGCATCCAGTCCGCATTTTATGTACTCTGCACAGAAGTTAAATAAGCAGGGTGACAATATACAGCCTTGACATACTCCCTTTCCTATTTGGAACCAGTCTGTTGTTCCATGTCTGATTCTAACTGTTGCTTCTTGACCGGCATACAGGTTTCTCAGGAGGCAGATAAGGTAATCTGATATTCCCATCACATAAAATTCCACATTTCTATTTTCTGTTAAAATTTGACCACACTAGGTTTATATTCCTGCATAGGAGCACCTAGAAATAAGTGTTCACTGCCACACTTGAATAAACTGTAATTTTCATTTATTACTGAGTGTATCACATCTTGCTATTCACCACAGATGCTGTACCCATTTCTATTGATCAGGAAGCTTGATTTGTTGCTTTCCTTTCAATTTGTACCTCTCTAATGAAGATAACAGACTGGTTCCAAATAGGAAAAGGAGTACGTCAAGGCTGTATATTGTCACCCTGCTTATTTAACTTATATGCAGAGTACATCATGAGAAATGCTAGGCTGGATGAAGCACAAGCTGGAATCAAGATTGCCAGGAGAAATATCAATAACCTCAGATATGCAGATGACACCACCCTTATGGCAGAAAATGAAGAAGAAGCCTCTTGATGAAAGTGAAAGAGGAGAGGGAAAAAGTTGGCTGAAAGCTTAACATTCAGAAAACTAAGATCATGGCATCTGGTCCATCACTTAATGGCAAATAGATGGGGAGACAGTGGAAACAGTGTCAGACTTTATTTGGGGGGCGCTCCATAATCACTGCAGATGGTGATTGTAGCCATGAAATTAAAAGACGCTTACTCCTTGGAAGGAAAGTTACGACCAACCTAGATAGCATATTAAAAAGTAGAGCCATTACTTTGCCAACAAAGGTCCGTCTGGTCAAGGCTATGGTTTTTCCAGTGGTCATGTATGGATGTGAGAGTTGGACTGTGAAGAAAGCTGAGCGCAGAAAAATTGATGCTTTTAAACTATGGTGTTGGAGAAGACTCTTGAGAGTCCCTTGAACCGCAAGGAGATCCAACCAGTCGATCCTAAAGGAGATCAGTCCTGAGTATTCATTGGATGGACTGATGCTGAAGCTGAAACTCCAGTACTTTGGCCACCTCATGCAAAGAGCTGACTCATTGGAAAAGACCGTGATGCTGGGAGGGGTTGGGGGCAGGAGGAGAAGGGGACGACAGAGGATGAGATGGCTGGATGGCATCACTGACTCGATGGGCATGAGTTTGAGTAAACTCCGGGAGTTTGTGATAGACAGGGAGGCCTGATGTGCTGCGATTCATGGGGTCACAAAGAGTCGGACACGACTGAGCAACTGAACTGAAATGAAAGAAGATAAATGAAAACTAGAGCAGTAGTGCTTTTGTTTAAAAAATTATATAACCAAGTATTTTTGTTTCTGAAAGTAGAGATATTGACAGTGTTTGATAGGGTTAGACAAATAATGTTTTGTGTTAAAAAAGATTATATGTTGCCCACATAACTTGACACTTAGCTCCTATTAGTGCAAGTGTTCAAGTTTCAAGCTTCAGCGCCTTCCAGCCTCCCTTGAGTGTGTCCTCAGGCGACTTGTAAATGGAATCCTCTTCTCAGAAACCCTTGTCATGCTAAAACTGCCGAAACTGTCCTGCAGTCATTTTTAGGTCTCATTATCGCTTTTTCTCTGCCTCTTTATACCTGATGCTCAGAATCTTTCCCCTCCTCACCAGAGTTAATGCCCCTGTTTCATATAGCTCCTACACCAAAACTGGATGACAGAGAGAATAGAATATTTCACTCATTCAACTACTCTGTCAAATATCTAATATTTATCAGCTTTATTATAGGTCTGAGGGTAAATTAATGAACAAAACATACCCAGTTGAGAATAATTCACAGCTAACCTTCTAGTGGAAGAAATAGACAATAAAGATACAAACAACAAATATATTACACACAGGTATATACAGCTGTAAATAAAAAAAATAAATAAAACAAGCTAAGGAAATAAGAGGGTGGAAATGGTGATGGGGAGCAATTTTTATATGTCGTCACCTTAAAGGAAGTTACTTTTGAGCTGAGAACTGAATGAGGCAGCAGAGAAAACCATGGAGTTGTCTGGAGAAGAGTAATCCAGGTAGGGAACAGCAAGTGCCAAGGTCCTGGATGGGGAGCTGACTTGAGGCTCAGGAAGAGCAAGAACCACGGCCGTGGTAGACGCAGCCCAGACATTCAGGAGCTTATAGCCATGTTTAGTTGTTGGGATTTCGTTTTGAGAGTAGTGGAAGTTACTGGAGTTTTCCAGGGGGAAATTACCAGGTGTATTGACCATATCCAACCCAAGCTCCAGCTTCAGAGAGTCCTCTTTGATAGGAAAGGGACCAGATGGAATGAAACTCTTGCGTTAGAGTTCTGATTGAATTTGATAATGATAATCTAATTTATTCTAGCCAATAGCAGCATTAGTGGGAAAGGAAATGCAACTCACTTCAGTATTCTTGCCTGGAGAACTCCATGGACAGAGGAGCCTGGTGGGCTACAGTCCACGGGATTGCAAAGAGTCAGACACCACTGAGCAACTGACAGACAGCAGCATTGGATTATATCTGCAAGAGCATTTTTTTTTTCCAAGCAACACTGAATCTGGCACAGGATAAGAAATATAAAAGTGATGGATGAGAAAGGTGGTAACTTGTGTCATGAACCGAATGACATCAGCTTCACTCTGAAAACAACCAGGACAGGATACATGGATTTAGCCTACTTAAATGATCAAATTATATATATTGTATGTTTATTTTCTACAGATGGTACTATGTATAATCATGCTGTTTTTTCCTCCATAGGTAGCAAATACACTTACAGCAACTTGAGCTTCCAAGTATCTTGAAAAATAGAGGTCTCTCGATTATTATTAACAAAGTTATAATTGTATTAACTTAGTCCTTTTAAAAATATTTTTTTAGTGCCCAGGAGGAGCATTTACACCCAATTTGCGAACCACGAAGGAGTTCCCGGATGATGTTGTCACTTTTATTCGGAACCACCCCCTCATGTACAATTCCATCTACCCAATACATAGAAGGCCCTTGATTGTCCGTATAGGCACTGACTATAAGTATACAAAAATAGCTGTGGATCGAGTGAATGCTGCCGATGGTACATACAATGTCCTGTTTCTTGGAACAGGTAAGTATTTTAGCTAAAACTACTCTTAATATGTAGTGAAAGAGCATAGTTGTTGAGGGCATGATATTGAAATCAGAAAAACTCCAGCGTTTGCTTCTGTCATCTTAGGTGTTAAGTGTCCCTGTGTTTCAGTTTCTGCATCTGTAAAATGGAGTTAAATTACTTTATGGGATTGTTGGGAGGAACCAATGGCTTAATAGTAACATATGTAAAGCACCTTAAACAGTTGCTAGCATGTAATATGGTGAAGTAAGATAATGAAATAAATGAGGAGATGGGAATTTTTAAGCATGAGTGTTCCGTCAGCTAAAACAAATTCTGTGACCTCTTCACAAACACATGAGCCATCTATGCTTTCCTGCCATCTCTACGACATTTCTTTATCAATTACATCTTTTTTTTACTTTCTAAAAATTTATTTATTTTTTAACTGAAGAATAATTGCTTTATGGAATTTTGTTGTTTTCTGTCAGACATCAACATGAATCAGCCATAGGTATACATTTGTAATATCAACATAACATCAATTACATTATTACAAACTTTATTCTTCCATTTCATCCTCCCCAGAAACCTTGGCTTAGCAAACTTATGCAAGCATATGAAGTCAGGCCTGTATGTTCACCTACCTCTACCTCTGTTGTACTGCTGACTTTGTCAAGGTCTTCAGTCTTCTCATGATAAGAAAGTCCAGTATCCTTTAACCATTAAAGTACCTCCATGCCCTTGTATCATTTGATATTGTAGAATCACTCTTTACTTGTTGCTTTAGCCACAAGTCACATAATTTTCCTTTATCTTCAACAGTTCCCTCTCAGTTCCTTCATTAGTCTGGCTTCCATCTCCCCATGAGTGTACCTATTTACTGAGGTTCTCTCCATAGTCCTCTTCTTTTTACATGTTCCTTGGCCATCTCATTCACTCTTTCGCTTTTAATTAGTCTGTGAAAACAAATCCCAAATGTGTATCTCTAGTCCTTGCAATCTCATGAGTTCAGTATTAGTATTTACAATTTATTATTAGGTAACAGAAGTTGTATGACCCATTAATATTTCAAACAGCATGCTTCAAACTCAGTTTATTCACTTATAAGACTGTTTAACCAATGCTTAATCTAGTTTCCCATGTTTGTATTCATTGCTCCATGTTCCTCTCAAGGTTCTATTTCTCCTTGATGTGTCATTCTCTCTAGAAATACTGCAGTTCTTGGTAAACTCAGTAAATATTTGTCAAGTTGAACTGAAAATCGTAACTATATCCATTGCTTCTCATACAGTGAAATGAATTCATAACTGATTGCAAAAACTAATCTTTGTTTGCTTACAAACTGTGTTTTCAAGAGATGTTTTTTCCATATAAATAGCTACAATCTTTTAGCCTTGATTCAGATCATCCACTGTGGAGTTTGCATTTTAAAAAAACCTTTTTTTCCTGAGTTGGGCCTTTATAGAGTTACACCTGTCCCTAATATCTCATAGTACTTAGGAAAAAAATGACTGTTTCTTATTTTCCTTTTGAAACCAGTCTTAAACGTGGACCCTTTTTCCAGTTTTATTGAGATATAATTGACATACATCACTGTATAAATTTAAGGTGCACAACATAATGGCTTGACTTATATATATTGTGAAATGATAATTGCAGTAATTTTAAGTATCCATCATATCATATACACACAGTAAAAAGAAAGAAAAAGTATATCTTTCCTTCTGGTGAGAACTGAGGATTTACTCTCTTAACGACTTTTATATGTATCATACAGCAGTATAACTATAGTGCATCCCGTAACTGTATAGATTATATCCCAAGTACTTATGTATCTTGTAACTGGAAGTTTGTACCTTTTGATTGCCTTCATTTAATTCTTCCTCTCTCCACCTCTGGTAATGAATGTGGTTTTTCATTTTGTTTTTGCTTTTTTCTTCCATATATAAATGAGAGCTTAGCATAATGCCAACAGGTTCCATCCATGTTGTCACAAAAGGCAAAATTTCATTCTTTTTATGGCAGAATAATATTCTGTTGTGTTTTAAAGCACACTTATTTTTATTTTTTTAAAAATCAATTTTGAATGAGGTATGGTTGCTTTACCTTTTGGTGTTGTTAGTTTCTACCGTGTAGCAAAATAACTCAGCCGTACATACACACGTCTCCTCCCTTTTGGCTTTCTCCTCCATTCAGGTCGCCACAGTCAGTACATTAAGTAGAGTTGCCGGGAAGAATGGGAAATGGAGATTGAGGCATATACCCTATTGATACTATTTTGTATAAACGACATATCTGTAGATAGACACTTAGGTTGTTTCCACGTCTTGTCTATTGTGAATAATGCCGCAGTGAACATGGAGGTGCAGATATATTCTGCTGTCAGTGCTTTTGTTTCTTAAAGTTGGGCTTTGATGTCACATTCAGATTGTTTTGTCATGAAAGTCTACATAAGATACACAGGTTTCATGGATGGAATTTTCTAGTCTTTAAAAATTGTCCAACAATGTTCATTTAGATAGAAAGCAGTTTTAAGAAAGAAACATGCCTTTGCACAAGTTCTTTGAATTTTCTTACTATACAAGTATCTGGCACCTTTACTCAGACATTTTTATATTGGTATTTAAACACGTGTCATTTTCAAAAATGGTATTTAGGCATATGTTTTTAATTGTAGTGGGAAGCTCCACTAATCACTGCTTACAAAGCCACATAAGTCTCTTGAAGATTGTATTCAAATAGGAAAATTCATGCTGACAAATGCCTCTGCCAAGAGCGTCTTTCTGGATAGATGGTAACTCACGTAACCATTGAACCTAATCCTCATGGTTATATCAGATCACATTGTAATTTTTTAAAAGTGATTTCAACTTACCTGAAACTCTAACAAACAGTATATTGTTATGAAATATTTTCTACCTGAGTAGATCTTGAATTTCTGGTGAAATTTCTTCAAAAGAAAGTTCTCTATGTTTGCTTGCTACTGAAAGTGAATAAAATAGCCTTTTCTGAAATAGAAGTTGGGAGAATCATGGTTCACTATTCCCAGAATTTCTTAACTTTCTCTATCTAAATGTCTTAGGAAGGATTATAGTATGTCTTTCGTGTTGTCAAATCCCCAAGTACCAAACAGTCCTTTAGTTGTTATAAATAAGTAATGATGCTTCAGTTATTGCCACAATTAAGCAAGCTTCTCTCATGGCTTCCCTTTTCTCTGGACCTTCATGGAGAATTAAAGGGAATTTGATGAAGATATTGGTTGTCAAAAAGTTGCCATAGGAAAAACTTAGATGACAGGTCATTGGAATGCAAACAGGATATCTTGTAACTGTATCCACTTTGAATAATAGGAATGATTTGTAGTTCACAGAATCTCTATGGTAGTTGTGCAGGGTGAATGCTCAGTAACTGTTACACTTACTCTATTACAGTTTACTACTCTGCTGAGGTTGAGAGGCTGGTATTCTGGCCTTCTTATTTTTTGTGTACTGTGAGCTGCCAAAATAGACAAACACATACATACATAGGTGCATGTATAAGTCAATAAATGCAAAGAAGAGAGGGAGGAAGTGAGGGAGAAAGAAAGAAAAGTAAATTTTTTCTTGTCATCTTTTATTTCTTGGTTTGCATTATCAACGTCTAGTCTGTGAGTGAGATAGCCCACAGCCTGCTGCAAATATGGTTTATAAGCTAAGAATGATTTGCAGTTTTTAATGACTGAAAGAAAAATGGCAAGAAGAATATTACATAAGCAGTGAAAATTGTAAGATTTTTAGATTTCAGTGCCCACAAAAAAGTTTTATTAGAACACAGCCACATCCATTCATTTACATTTGTCTGTGGCTGAGTTTGTGCCACAAAAGAGTTGAGTACTTGCCAGAGACCACTCAGCCCATAGAGCCTAAATTATTTGTTATTTGACCTTTAACAGAAAAAGTTTGATGACTTGTTTAATAACTGTATAATTGTAGAAAAATTAAGACTTCTGAAAGAAGCTATTGTCTAGGATGTAGCTATAATACAATAATTTATAATGATGCTTTGTATAAAAACATCTTTTTTAATCTCGAGTAAAAAATGTCATGTTATATCTATTAAAATTTAAGCTAGAAACCATGTTACTTGATTATTTTCCAATTCATTACTGCTACTATGCCCCTAACAAGGAACACAAGTTGAAACAATGTATTTTAAACTCAGCGCTTTTTAAAATCTGGTAGTATTATTTGATATTTTGTAGAATTTGGGGTTTGAGATTTTTTTTGTTTGTTTTTGAGATTAATTTTTAGTGTTAAGATGATGGGTATTTTTACGTTCCTTAGTCTCTTTTTTCAGTCTTTAGGAAAGACTATAAAATAGCAGACAAGTATTCTCGTAGGATTAACATTTCTGTTTTAACTTTGCTACCTACTGCTTATATCATGGCTATTTGTTCAAAGTTGACTATAAAGTACAGTGAAGAGATTTGCCTGTTTTCCTTTTGCCTCCAGAGTTATGAAAATAGTTAAGTGTCTGGGTCAAGTTTAGACACATTTGTCAAATGTACATTTTTAGCACTGAATATGAATCAGAATGACATGTGGTTTCTGATGAAAGAGAGAGTATTCTTGTGAATGGATGTTAGAGGTTTGGGATGATTTAATGCCATTATGATTTTTTAATGTATGGTCGATACATGTAGTGCTTTGCCAAAATTCTTACATAGTATGTACTGTTTCATGCCTCGTACTAACTTCTGTTTAACTGGATGATTACTAAGTTTGACTGTTGGCTCCAGTAAGCCCTTTGAAAATGTGGAGATTTGAAGTGTGTGCCACATATGTGACTAAAGCCTTAATATGTTTGCCTTGCAGCATTACAGGATCACTGCCTTTATAGTAACTAACCAGTTCTGACAGTCACATCTTTTGAAATGTACACCTAATGAACTGCAGAGCTAGGCATTTTGATTTTCACAGAACTCCCTAAACTAAAAACACCCAAGATGTAAAATTTGATAGCTGGAGCCATGCATTTGACTTCAGAAAAGACGACTATCAGTTGTAAACTGTGTGTGTCAGTCACTCTAAGGATAATGTCTAGACCTCCCTTTTGCTTAGAAGTAAGGAACAAATGCCTTTATAAGTCACTGGTTTTTAATAATATTGTGGTTCACTGCTTTCCAAAGCAGAATCTAGAAACATCTGAGAGTTTACCAAGGATTCCACAGGGATTGTCACAGTAGGAAATACTAATAGAACAGAGTGGAGTGATGACTGAATTGAAAGGGGAAAGATGATAAATTATGGTGTGATGACTGCTTGATCATGTTGAAGAGTAGCAAAGGCAATATGTGAAGAGAAAAATAAGCAAGAGAGCCCAGATAGTGATTGTTAATCCAGAGACAAATGTTCTTATTTAAATTTTACTTTAAAAAAACAGTTTACTAAGAATAAATACATGATAATTGCTGAAAATATTTTTCAAAAAGCATAGTTCTTTTCCTTTAAGCTACTTTTCAGAGGTACATTCTATTAAAGGTAGTGTGAAATCTCACATAATCATTATACAAATTTTGGTGTTGCTAGTTTGCCCAAATTACTCATTTGTCTCTTTAATATGCTACTTCTTATGCAAATAAGTACACTTTTTCAACTTTTTGAACTATTTTATTACTAGTATAGTGATGCTAATTAAGGTTATTTACAATGCTTATCTTTTGCCATGTATGTTATTGAATCTCATCCAAACCTTGTAGTTACCCTGTGAGGAACTGTGAGAATGTAGACTCCATTGAGAGCAAGGATATTTGTCTGATTTATTCATTGGTACATCCTCAGAATAGCACATCACTCGAAGTTGTTACTCAGTAAATATTCTTTGAATGAATGAGTGAATGAGTTGCACTTATCCTCCACCATGTTTATACTGAAGCTCAGATAACTGAAGGTCACATTGATATTGAGTGTATGATACAACCGGAAAATAACCTTTTGGTATCTGATTTCATATCGTGAGCATTTATCCTCTTCAAGTTAATTTCCTCATCTACTATCACCACTTTATTTACCTTTTATGAAGTTAGGGTAATTTCATTTTGTTGTTGTTTAGTCACTAGAGCGTGTCACTCTTTTGCAACCCCAGTGGACTGGCTTCTCTGTCCATGGGATTTCCCAGCAAGAATACTGGAGTGGGTAACCATTCTCCAGGTGATCTTCCCAACCCAGGGGTCAAACCCGCATCTTCTGCATCTCAAGCGGATTCTCCTACTGCTGAGCCACCAGGGAAGCCCCCGTTGTCTCATTTTACTGTGAATTAAATGTTTCCTTCACATATGTCAGGAGATCCTGCTGATGTGTTGACATTCAACATTAGCTCAGCACTGCTTTGTTAGAGTTACATCACTCACTTTGCCCATCCACACATTGTCACCAAGTCGTACGTGTGAAAGAGATACGTCTTACAATGTGACAGAGAAAACCTGGATTTGTATGTGAATCAACCAGTTAACCTGTGAATCTTGTATCTTTTTATGTCAGCTGCTATATATTTAGGGTTGAAGGAGGTAATATTTTGGGGGGAGAGGAGAGTACTGAAATGGAAGAGTAATCCGTCTCACTTTTTGATGTATTACTAAATCTTTGTGCATTTTAAAACTTGTGCCTTTCAGCAGATGAGATGGCAGTGATATGCTCTTGATTACTGGTGCTTGTACCATTTACTCACCAATATAAAACATCTGCAAGCAAACCTGTAGCCTGTATGTGCCTTCATTTTAACCCTCACTCTTTCATGAATGTAAGAAAATGTTCTAACCCAAAGACATTAACTTATAAAGTCTTTTGTCTGTGCTCTAATAAGAAATAATCACACTATGTTCTTGTTCCTGATGCACTGCCAAGTTTCCCTGAAGCAGACTTAGCCAACTTTGTCCCTGGGAGACACTCTCATAGCCTGTCACTCGGCCTGGCCAGCCCTCTCCATGTGCCTACCTAAGGAGGCCCATACCAGGTGGCAGTTGTGGGGTGGTCTTTGCTGAAAGTCAGTTTTGTTTTGTTTTGTTTTTAAGTTTTATGGAACTGAGAAATGTTTTCAAATTGTTGAAAATGAAAAGAGATTTAGTTTAGAATATGAAGTGTAGTGTGAATTGAACCAAAAAGGTTTGAAAGTGGATTTTCTGAGGTGAGTCTATGTTATGAGTCATAAATGTTTTCCTTAGTTGTTTGTGTATTTTCTCTTTCACTAGAGTGGTGAGCACAATAATAGTCCCCCAAAGATTATATCCTAATCCGTGGGAACTGCTATCTCTGCTCAGGGTCCCACAAAGCCACAAAGTGTAAACCAGACTGCATTCCTTTCTGGAGTTCAAAATCTTTTCCAAACTCACACAGTATTTGGAAAAATTAAGTTCCTTCCTGATGCTGGGATGAGGTACTGCCTTTCCCTGCCATTGTCCATTCAAAAGACCCCTGTTTGCTCTTTCTGTCTGCTAAAATAGAGTCTCATACAGTGTAGCATAATCATGGGATTGACATACTATCGATTTAGCATTATTCTGTGGTTTTAGAAGCAAGTCACACATCTACTGTATTTAAGGGGAGAAGTTATACAAAGGGGTGACTTGGTAAGGCTCTTCTTAGTAAAGGTCAGTCACTTCCCAGGTACATTTAGCTAGCTCCCTTTGGCATTGGTGGGGAGGATATATTACAGACAGAGAAAAAAGGCTGGTTAGGAGTCTTAGATTTTTATAGGCAAGAAATGATGAGAGCCTAAATTAAAACAGGTGCTAGAGGTCAGAGATTGAGAGGGATTATCAAGAGATATTTAGGAAGAGGCAAGGACCTGATAATAACTAACTTGATTTGGGAAGAGTAGGCAGATGAAAAAAAAGTGCCTAGGCTGTTTTGTAAATGTATGGTCTGTCACAAGGATGAAAAGAAGTACCATTCATTGAACAAGGGAATATAGAATCAGCAATCAGATATGGAAAGTAGTGGATTCCTTTTGATGGGCACACCTGTCCTTTCCTATGACCTGTTATGATTAGAAGCTGAATTTACCACCTAAAATACATTATCTCATTAAATCTCATAGCAACCAAAGGAGAGAGAATCATTATCCCCATTTTAGAACTGTGTAAACTGAGGCTTTGATAATTAAATGGCTAGCTTATGGTTGTGAAGCTGTTAGAAACAGTAACTAAATTCCACCCCAGTTCTGTCTCCCACTGAGTTAGAGATTCTGTGGACCGCTCAGATGGATAAGTCCAAGAGGGTGTTGTTGTGGATACACTTCAGCAGAGAGGGCTGTGCTAGAGATGCAGATACAGAAGTCACTAGCAATATAGGTGTTAGCGGAATCCTTGACAGTTCTTGAGGTCACTCTAGGAACTATGCAGATAAGGATTTAACTCTGGGGAGCTCATTTAAAGGGTAGGAAAAGTAAAGATTATCTACTAAGAAAATGGAGAAAAAGTGATCATAAGGTAACAGGAAAATAAGACTTAGTATCATGGTGACCTTAAGAAAAGAGAATAGCAGGCAGGAAAAAAAGCCATGGCCAAGATCATCAGATGTGACAGTTATGTCCGAGTGCCCTTGTACTGTGTTCCTTTCCTCAGCCTGTCTTCTTGAAGACCAGTGAAGCTTGAGAGGAGAATAACCATTTCAGGAGAAAGAGTGGGTTGTGAACAGGAGGAAGTAAGGATGGGTTAGCATGAGCAAGTGCATTGAGAGATGGCTAAATGAAGAGGGAAACCTCCTCTTTTTACCTGAGCACCCCAAAACGTGGGCAAATGTTCCAGGCCAGCTTCTCTATGTGCTTTAGTCTTTGCAAACTATTGTAGAAACGCCCATCTTATGGTACAACTGGTGCAGAAAATAAACTAATTAATAATGACCATAAAATCCATTAATCTCGGATCAGTAATTCTTTCCACAAATTTTAAAGGATTAAATAGAAAGAGTTAGCTCCTTGCATCATTGGAAATTTAGTTGTTCATCCTGTGTCGGTTCTATAAAACCTTGCATATGACATATATCTCCATGGAAGTCCATTTATTTTAAATTGGTATTGTAAATAAAACATTCATAATACAATACAACAAAGGATACTGAAATGTAATTTGTGCATTTTTGTAATTTACACAATCCTAAAACATTAATGTTAGTGATTCCTGAGACTCTAGTTGAGTATTCTTTTTAATTGTGTCACCAGGAAATAATTATGATAAGCCATATGTTAATGGAATATCACTTGGTCTAGTATTAGGTTTTTTTCTAAATCATTATAGGGAAAATTAGCTTCTAGAACCAGAACATATTATGCTATAACTTATTAAGCACATTTTGCTACATCAGATATATCATTAATAGATATTTTGCATGAGGACAGAAACTTTAGTTGAAAAATTAATCAAATCAAAAAATTTATATGGCACATTTTGCTGTATTCTATTTTTTGGTAAGTCTCAGCTAAATCAAAGCTTATAATTTAGTCAATCCTTATAAAATTGTCAGTTCAGTAAAATCATTGGCCTTAAAAGTTTGCCCTAGAAATCTACTTCTCCATTAACTTATCTAAATATGTAACTCCCAAAGCTTTCCACAGCAGTAATGGATGAAAAGCATGTGTAAAATCCTAGTTCCTACACATACTAGTTCCTATACATGGTAGTGTGAAATGGGAAATTAAAATTCCCAAAGATATTCCTACAATAACCAATTCCAATTATGTTTGGGATTTCCCCTAAACTTTGTTGAAAACAGAATAACTTGTTAGACTAGGCTAAGGATTAGGGAACATGCTTTAACTTCAAAAGACCTATGTTTCAATCCTGCTGTGTACCATCTACCAGTTTTATGACTGGGAGCAAATTGAATAACATCTCTAAGCCTGCTTTTCTTAATTGCACTACTTTATGGATGTATTTTAAATCTTAAATGAGATGATGTTTACAAAACTTGAAGTGTACTGCCTAGCAATTGGTAAGCATTTAACAGGTACATATATATATGTATTTATACAGTAGATATATATATATTAATTGACATCAATGATACTATCTATGAATATAAATATATATATATATTTGTGAATACACAGGTATTTTTTAATTCTGTTGCAAATTCTGATGCTACTAACTAGAATAAGCAGTGAACAAAATACACAAATGTCTCTTTAAAGTTTATATTCTTTGTGGGAGGAAACAGGCTATGAATAATATGTGCATAATTATTTTACAGCATTACTTAAATTTGAGTACACTGTATTAAGAAAAGCAGAAAGGAAGAAAAACCTTTAATGACAGATCATAGATGAATCTGCCTGGTATAAAAGAACAGTAGGTAATTTATGTAACAGAAAAAGACTCAATAAGGAAGGACAATTTCAGAACACTGAGAATAAAAGTATACTCTTTGTAAAGTTTATAAGGAAGGTTTCTATAGGATTTTGCCTTTGATCTTGAACAACCTTGTCAGATTTGTAAAGCAAATAGTATATCCACATTTTATAGAAAAACAGAAAGGGTTACAGGAGGCAGGTTTGTTCAGGTTTACACCATTTTCAAGTTTAAGACCAGAATAAGGATAAACGACACTATTGCAGGTTTGGGGAAACAGGTATATGTTCTTTTCAGTAGTAGTGTGGAGATTGCCATTAACTGGGCTGTTAATGAGCAATGCTTATCTACTCCTGAAAGCTAACTGCAAAAAGAGAACCATCATAGAGCACAGTTACACTTGTACTAAGCATTCAGCATATGGTAAAACAGTACTAATTTGTTGTATTCTTTCTAATGTAAATGACGTTAAGCAGATTCAATAGCAGTGTCCTGAATTGTATAGTAGCTTTAGTAGGTCTAATTTTAAATACTTACATTCTACTTTATCTTTTTTAGTAATAACCAGAACATTATTTCAATCTATAGCTTGACTTAATTACATCTCTTAAATTATTTTTTTATTGCTTGAGCTAAATGTTAATTTTTTAATCAAGAAAATAATAGGTGAACAAAAAGAAAAAGGAAGAAAAATCAATCCTAATATGAAACTAAATGTATTTCAGTGTTCAGAAGTATGTGAATAGGAAAAGGTAATATTCACATATGTTAATAAATTGGGTAAAATGGCTTGTAGAACCTTGGATCACAGTGAAATCCACAGTACTGTTGCTACAATGAAACATAGAAACCCTCAAACCAAGTATAACAAATACAGGTTATAAGTAGCCTTAGGTAAGTGCAGGTCAGATTTTGGGACTAAAGTAGTTCAAGTTAGGACAGATTTTACCATCAAAGCAATTAAAAAAAAAAAAAAACTTTTGAAATTTAGAGCTGCAGAAAAAAGATTATAAGACCACATTAAAAATACAGCATAACCCCCTACTTATATAGCGGGATTATAATATAAATTTTTTTTTACTCTGTCAGATATCACAAATATCTCTGCTTGGCATATTTGGGGAAGAAGGGAGGGGTATTTTATTTTAGTATCATGATTCTCAGAAATATTGTTATTTACATTTTCCTACAGATTTATTGGATCACAAAATTGGAAAACACAGTTGTAGACTGATTTTACATGTGGTTTGACCAGGGCCCCAACTTCTTTTTTTGGAGTTTTTGGCTCTATCCTCCTTAGCTGGGGGCAGGGTTAAGCTTTGTTCTTAGGTCAACTTTCTCATTTTTTCAAATGTCTGCAGAAATTCCAAAACATATCTACAGACCAATCAACTCTGATGGATAGAGGTCATATTGGATTCTCTTTAATCTTCCTATGAACCTGTGTTTCTATTTTTTATTATTTCCATTCATACTAAAAGACATCCTTTAGCATTTCTTCAAATGTAGGGAGTCTGCAGGCAAAAAAAATCCAAGCTTTCATTTATCTAAAAATGATTGATTTCATCTTATTTTTTAAAGAAAATTTTCACTGGATATAAAATTATGGGTTAACTTTTTTTCTTTCAGTAATTAAAAAATGATTATTTCATTATCTTCTGGTTCCATTGTTTGTAATAAAAAGTCAACAATTATGTTTTCAATACAATGCCTTTTTTCTCTGGCTGCTTTCAGAGATTTCTTTCTGTAAATTTTCTTTTCAGCAATTTAAATATGATGTGACTTTTATATCCGTGTAGCTAAGATCTCATGGAATTCCTTGATCTACAACATATTATTCTTCATTAAATTTGGGAAAATTTTAGCCATTATTTTTTCATTTAGCTTTTTATTCCCTATTCTTCCCTTGTTCTCCTTTCAGAACTCTCCCTAAGACCATTTGATGATGTCAGCCATTCCCAAAAGACTGTTTTAATTTTTTTCTCTATGTTCTTGCAACTGGACAATTTATATTGACCTGGCTTCAAGTTCACTGACTTTCTACTCCAAACTGCTATTGAGTCTATAAAATTGATATTTTATTTTAGCTGTCATAATTAAGTTCTAAAATATCCATTTGACTTTTTATAGTTTTTATTGAAAAACTCATGAGTTTTTCAGTAAAAAAAAAAAAAAACTCATTGCTGAGTTTTTTCATATTTTTTCATTTATTAAGACCATATCTTCTTTTCATTACTGTTTTGCTTTTACTTTTTTAAACATAATTATAATAATCTATAATAGCTACTTTAAAGTTGTTGCTTACTAAGTTCAACATCTTGGATAATTTTAACTTCTTTTTCTTCCTGAAGACCATCCCCTGATTCATCCATTTTTTTCTCTTCCTCTCTCTCTTCATGTACAATACTTTTTGTTGTTCTTCATCCTGGACACTGTAGGATGTAGAACCTTGGCTTTAGGTTCAAGCATTCAGTTATCAGCAGATCACCTTGAATTTGTTAAGACTTAATTTACTGTCTGTTCAAATTCTAGTGCTCAAGTAAGTCACTCTAATTTAGCAGGACGCAAACTCCAAATTCTCTCCCTTGTATGTGTTTTCAGATCTTGGTTACAAGTAGTGTCAGGACAGACCTAAAGTATGTCTTAACTCTAGAACGTGGCACTTATTCTTATAGCATCAGCCTTTTTGTGTCACCTGAATACCAGAAGTTCTAACAAGGTGTCAGTGTGATCTGTATACTCTGATAGAGCCAGAACTACAGTTTAACCCAGCATTGCTTTTCTCCAGAGTTGCTGCACCTATAATTTGTCCGTTCCATACTCCTAATAGAAGCTGCAATCCATTAAGCCTTGAAAGTGTCATCCTGCAAATATATAGCCCAGGAATCAGCCACAGACCCATAGGAGATTTCCACGTGGCCTTCTGGAGCCGCTTTCTGGTCAGCTTCCTCTCTTGATACTGTGTGCCACAGAATTAGTTTACTTCCGCTGCCCAAAATTCTCATACTCACCTTCTCATCTCAGCGGGATGGCTCTGCTCTACTTGGACACCTGCTTTCTGCACCTCTGTTGAAAAATTGTTCCCAGGTAGAAGGTGGAGTAATCATGAAGACGACCTTGTGAATTTTTTCTTCTTTTAGTCTTTTGCTGTCTGTTATTCACAGCTAGAAAGTTATTACCTCTATAATTCATCCAGTTTTATAGTTATTTCTTGCAAGAAGGATATTCTAGCCATTGCCTCATGATCAACCACCATATTGCCCTCCAGAAAGATTTTTCAAAATGCATTTCTACCAAAAGTTATGAAAATACTTGCTTATATCCATACCAGCTCTAGGTTTAATATTATTTTAACATTTGGAGATTAAGTAATTTTTTAAAATATCATGTATATAGATATATGGTTTTTAGATATATGTACTTTTTCATATATGTATACTTTCATATACATAATATATGTATATATATACTTTGATTTCCAAAATATCTGAAACTTTTTATTATAATTTCACCTGGGAACTCTCCCAGAATATTTAAGTATATTCCAAATAAGTCATTAATTTTATATTTTCATAGAAAATGTGTTATTTTAGCTGAAATTAGGCAGAAAAAAATAAAAAATCAATAGATATTTGAAAATTAATTTAACAGCATTTTTGGCAATTTAGAAAGCTACCAAAAAATGAAATACATTAGAAAGAATTACATTGTTCATCTTTGATTTTCAAATGTTTGAGCAGATATATATATATTTGTTAAAGCTTATTTAAAATTAGCACTTCTAAAAATGATAAATCTGTGATCTGACATTGAAATAAACATCAAAATATTTTGAAACTGTCTAATTTTTTGAGTGAGGTGGACTGAATACCAGCCACACTTTGAGAAACTATTTGTGAAATAGGACCTGATTTCTAAAACAGCATGAGTGGTAGGTGCTTGGGAGGCAAATGAAGTTATGGTATCAACAAATAAACTTGAAAGTCACTGAATACTATATTTTCTTCACAATGCAGAAGAGTATTCGAACAATTCTGAAAGGTTCTGGAGTCAAGCGCAAAGAAACCTATTTAACTTAGATTAATCTAATACGAAGGATTTCCCAGGTGGTGCAGTGGTAAAGAGTCGGCCTGTCAGTGCAGGAGACGCAAGAGACACCGGTTCCATCCCTGGGTCAGAAAAATCCCCTGGAGTAGGAAATGGCAACCCACTTCAGTATTCTTACCTGGAAAATTCCATGGACAGTGGAACCCTGTGGGCTGCAGTCTGTGGGGTCGCAGAGTCCGGCACCACTGAGCACACTGCACACAATTGCCATCCAAGTTTAACTCTGTAAACTTTATCACACTCTGGGAGATGCCAGATAGAGAACGTGTGTTGATTCTGTCTCTCCAAGGACTTCCCTCCAAATAAAGATATTTGAGATGCCTTTGATGACTAAGTAGGGCTCTAACTACCCAAGGGGCGAAGCTGCATCTGTCACCATCACAGCATTTAAATTACCTACTGAGTGAGAAAAGCTCTGCCAAGTGTGAGAAAATGTGCTAGATGACCTAGGTTAGGAATATATATATATGTATGTAGTAAATTGGCGGCGTACATGAATAGAATCACCACATTTTAAAGATGTATCACTAAACTCCTAATAGAAATTTTATAAACTTATGATCCAACTTTATTCTCAAGTTTTAAAAATACTATTACAAATACTATTAATACCATAAATACCAAAATTACTATTTTAAAAATACTATTAAAAGCATGTAGCAGCAATTTGATAACCTAATTGGAAAAAGGAATCTTTTATGAATCTATACTATAACTAATATGAACTAAAGCAGACAATTGGTAAGATCTAATTTAGAGATTAACAATGTAAGATTTCTCATCATCATATTATCTATAGATGTTTCATTTACTAAACCAAGCTTTTGCAGTTCTTTTTTGGGGGGAGCTTTAAAATATATTTCTTAAATTCAGTATGCAAATAGATACAGGAAACTATAAATAAAATAAAAGAAGTATTTATCAAATATAGCAATTTTTATCTTTAACAATAATAATTTTAATTAATAAATAGTAGAATTGATTTCCCGGCAGTAATTTACTTCTGAAGTCATGCAGAGGGCTACTTGACATTTAGGGATGCTATGGTGAAGATTGAGAAAAAAGAGGAAAGAATTAATTATGTGACTTTGGAATTTATATGTTTGTCTTTACTAAATTGAATGAGGTCCCTCCTTACCTGGTAGAAACTGCTAGTAATTATGAACACCTAGAATCAGATTGGCTCTGTAATTTGCAGGGTCTGGTACAACATGAAAATTCAGGGCTCCTTACTTAAAATTATTAAGAATTTCAAGGAGGTGACAACAGAGCACTGAACTAAGTATGAATCCTTCTGACCACAAAAATATGTGTAACTGAACAAGTCTAATACACATAAAACCAACCCTGATTGGAATATTTTTATAGAATAATAACCAGGTATACGAAACTGACTAAATCTGATTAAGGAGGCAGAGTTCTCCTAAATCCCCAGGCAACCAGAAGCCCAGTGGCAAGCATACAGTTTGGCAGAACAGTTTCTAGGGAAACCTCTAAGGACTAGTTTAGATGAGACTTGGTAGATAGATACACATAGGACCGTTCAGATAACCTGCTGATAATGAGTTTTTCTATACTATGCTATAAATACAAGCTGTTCTCTTATCTGGAGACTGTGGTAAAGTTTAAAGATGATATTGCTATCATCTCTTGCACTAGAAAGAAAAAAAAACCTAGATGGTATACAATATATAATGCAGGAAATAAGTTTGTAGCCACTTTTACTTTCATACGAAACTGACTAAATCTGATTAAGGAGGCAGAGTTCTAAATCCCCAGGCAATCAGAAGCCCAGTGGCAAGCTTACAGTTTGGCAGAACAATTTCTAGGGAAACCTCTAAGGACTAGTTTAGATGAGACTTGGTAGATAGATACACATAGGACTGTTCGGATAACCTGCTGATAATGAGTTTTTTTATACTATGCTACAAATACAAGCTGTTCTCTTATCTGGAGACTGTGGTGAATTTTAAAGATAATAATGCTATCATCTCTTGCACTAGAAAGAAAAAAATAACCTAGATGATATACAATATATAATGCAGGAAATAAGTTTATAATACAGGAAAAAATTTGTCTGGGAAATTTTCTTAAAAGATTCAATGAAATAAAAGAAAATTAAGAGCACTAATATGGGTTGATGGGTCTACTGTGGTATCTATGTATATAAGTTTATATTATGCAGCTCTCCTATGTGTCTTGCTTGATTCATGTCAAGTGCTTTATTGTTTTCAAGGCATGCCTATTATGTATAATCTCATAGGTAAGACAGTTGGTCTTCAGAAAAATTTGTAACCCCAATAATGTAAAAAGTTTAGTTAGTGGTCGAGCTAAAATTATCTTGCACTTTTTGAGGGTATACTATGGACTAGACATCATACTAAGCAGTTTCCATATATTATTCATTTAGATTTATTATAACTTTTTCAATAGAGAGTGACTTTGTTTACACTTTACTTAAACTAGTTAAAAATAGTAAATTTTTGTGTGTTCAACTGGTAAATGTAGGAGGCAGCCTCAGATATAGCTGAATTTGTGCTGAAGTGATGTTTTCAGGAATTTATCTCACCAAATTTCAGCTCTACCTTCCTCTTTATCGTTTGTTCTCGGATGTAGTCTGTGCATGTGGTAGCAGGAATGACCTCCACATTTACAAGCCTTTAATAGTCTGATCTCATATAGAAAGAGGCTCCCACCTATCTAATTCCCAAGAAGGGCTAAGCCTTGACTTGTTTCTATGCCCGCTCCTGCATGAATCATAGGGGCAAAGAGATGTTCTAATTGCACAGACCTAAGTCATGGCATCTCCCTGGGGCTGAGAGATACTCCACTCCTTAACCGTGTAGATGGAAGATGAGAGAGGTCTTGTTTCCAATAGTTGTCTCAGGGTGCTATTTCCAAGGAAGGGAAAGTGATTCTGGGTAGACCATCATAATAGATACCCATTACAAAAGTTATCATTGTAATTTATATTTACACACAAGCAAACTGAGGCTTAAGGAGAAAAGAAAGATACTCTGCTTCACTGTAACTATTTTGCAGGCTGATGCTTTCCCCGAGGAAATATAAGGTATTGTGTGTCCCAATCCTTCAGAATAATAAAAGAAATTTATTTTGTGTATGTTCAAGGAATGACTCACCACCTCCAGAAGGAAGATGTTTGTTAACTGTATTATCATCTTCAAGCTAATAGATTCAGAGATGACTTTATGTAGACATAAGTAATTGGGAATTTTATAGACATTCTGGAATGCATATTTTCTAAATGACTAATATTTAGTGGAAACCCACTATTAAAGAATCGTTTTTTAAAAAAGGAAGTTTTAGACTCTGAGCTCTTGAGACATCAGTAATTTTTTTCTTAAACTGATGAGTAAAAATGGGTGGAAGACAACCTAAATCCACTTATTTACTTAGTAGTGAATGGTTTAGCCCAAGGATACCTCAAAAGTATTTTCTGTATATGGAACTGAGGTTTTTTGAATAAGTTTGGAAAAGAAACCAGAACTGTCTACCATACATTTTGAGAGAAATTATCCAATTAACCTGGGCCAGCTTAGAGAGTAGCTGTGGGAAATTTCATGTATTTTGGCTCGTTCTTGGTTCTACAACTGATTGAAATGACAAATTAGCACTTGACAGCTGATATGTCCACCAAGCAATGGTTTACAGGGTGCCTTCATTATGACTACATTGAACCAAATTAAATCTGTCTCTTGAAAATCTGAAATGGAGACTATAGGAGTCAGGTAGTTTGTAAAAGGAGCAGAAATACAAACACATCTAGCATGGAGCTTGTCAGTGTGTACACACTGGAGTTGAGATCTCTGTTTCTGAGACTACAAATACTAGAGATCCTGACCAGTCACCTAAGTTTGTTGGTCAACTAGAATAACTACTGCTGTGTCTTTTAAACAGTCTCATCTCAGCAAGGTCTGCATAGTGGTGAAACAACTGAATAGTCATGTAGAATTCTAAGCATCACAGTTTAAATAGGATAACCCCAAACTGCAGGGTGTTCAGAGAATGGCAGGTAAAAAGATCTGATTTTTGAATTTGAAAAAGACATACTTGAACACAGTGCTCATGCTTATACCAGAGAAACAGAGTGTGGAGGGTATAAAGATATACTCAGAGAGATCTGAGAAAGAGATTGAGCGTTGTATATTCTTGGCAGCTGTAGAAGAAAGGCAAGCAGATTCTTTACAGTCTGAGCCACCAATCTGCCTGCAGAAAAAAGGCCAATGAATAAAACAGACAGGCGGTAGAGCTATTTACACTCAACTAATGAAGAAATTTTCCAGCCTTTTGCTGACATGTGAAAACTGATCTTGGATGATAAAATTGTAGTGGTGTGATATTTTAGGCACGATTTCATTGGATAATTAGATATTCTTCAATTTAAAGAAAGTATTATTGTTCAGTTTTATAAAAACTTTCCTTTTTAGAAAACTAGGCTAATTGTCAGAGCTGGACTTAACGTAAACTTTAGAGTTCCTCATTTGCAACTGACTTCCCTGGTGGCTGAGAAGGTAAAGAATCTGCCTCCAATTCAAGAGTCATGAGTTCTATCCCTGGGTCAGGAAGATCCCCTAGAGAAGGGAATGTCAGCCCACTCCAGTATTCTTGCCTGGGAAGTCCCATGAACAGAGGAGCCTGGCAGGCTACAGTTCATGGGGTCGCAAATAATCAGACAGGGAAAATTCCAAACAGCTCTCTTTTTGTGTTTATGTATTATTTTACTTAAAATAGTCCCTCTATTATAAAAGTTCAAAGTCTCATAAACTCTGAATTGTTAGTAGTTATGATTCTCACAGGATTTAAAACTATTGTATTCATATTTGAATCCACAAATTTGAATGACTATTCTAATTTATGTATATGAAAGCTTTATTATGTAGAATGAGAACAAATGTGTTCATTTGTGACACAATGATGAAAAAGGAACCAGTGTAATGAACTCTGGAGGTATGCTACCTCATAAAGTGTCAATTCAAGTATAAATATGAAATAGTACAGGAATTAAAATGCATATTTATTTTCTTGGAACAATGTATTTTTATCATAGATCCAGGCACACAGTAGGCATCCATTAAATATTTGTTTCTCTATGGGGATCTTGCATTTCTATGATTTTTTTTTACACTTAATTTTGCAGTAGAAACTGATATTTAATATTTAAATTAACTGATTTTTTTTGTAAGAATTTCAGACAAGTTGATGTTTTACTAGGTAGAAAATATATTTTTATCTTTTAATAGTCTCTCAAGGGAGATCTACTCACCTTAACAAAAAACAAAAAAGAACTAAAATAGGAAAGCAAACAATAAATAAAAGTAATGTTCTACCTTTCATCACAAATGAGTCAAAAGTAAGCTTTTGCTTCTTTTTATTAGCCCATTTTTATAGCTGTTCATTGTGCTATATTTTGTAAATGGCTGGAATAAAATATGTTTGTTATAGGTTTTTTTCAGAAGACATGATTATTTCTGTAAAATAATGTTCTCATACCCTGGAGAAGGGGATGGCTACCCACTCCAGTATCCTTGCCTGGAGAATTCCATGGCCAGAGAAGCCTGGCAGGTTACAGTCCACGGGGTTGCAGTGAGTTGGACACAACTGAGCAACTGATACACACACACAGTTAGTTAAAACATTAGGTAAAAAAAGTAGTCAGTTCTCTCATTTGAGAATACTTAATAAAATTATTTTCAAAAGTGATAGTTTTGGCTTTAATCAAGATTCCGTTTCATGCAGCTTTATTTGGGATTGTGCTCAGTTTTCACTCATAGTTTCTGCTGTCTCCACTCAAGAAGTGGTCATTGCTGTCATGTAGGATGACACTGATCCTTGCAAGCTTCAACCAGAAACCATAAAACTCTGTTGTGACTTAAAAAATAGAAAAGAAGTATAATCTTTATGATAACATGACCTAAAACAAAGATAGTTTTAACCCTAATCTTTCACCTACCCACTCACACAGACACCACATACACACACAGAATATCACACAAATCCTTTCCTAGATGTTATAATTTCGAGGCTTTAATTTTAGGGTTTTTGGTGTATTCTATTCCCATAGAAGTTTACACTGTTCTTTGTGACGAATTGTTAATAGAAACTAGGGAACACCTCCAAGCGCCTTCATCTCTTCTCAGTTGTGGTGTCTCTCTGAGCCATGTGCCTAAATGTTTTTCCACTTCCAGTTTATATCTGCATTAATTATTTTCCAAGAAAGTAGTACAAATTGGTACAGAACTAATTCTAAAGAAGTTAATTGATGAAACAAAATTTTCAGGTTTCTTAATTATATCTAGAGCCTACAAATCTTTAGGATTTTTATGTATTTTTAAGTATGGCTTAAGAAGTGAATTTTGTATTACAGAGTGTAGTTTGAAACTTTTAACAGTTAGGTGTTTAAACTTTGTATCCTTGCAAAGTTCCAAGGCTTGTTTGGACAAAATCTCTAAGTCTTATTTTTCTGTTTAAACATCATTATTATTATTTAGTAGGTTTTAATTTTTTAGTTGGTAAAATCTTAGTTTACTTTTTATTAATAATTATTTTATTGTACAGTTAGATTCATAAGATAGAGATTATAAATAATAAACGGAATTTTTATGTCAGAGTAATGCTTAGCTATGTAATTGCACAGCTTGAAATGTGAGGTTTGGGACTTGTGGTATTGGTTTAAATTTTTTCTTTTAAGTGAAAGTCACTCAGTCAAGTCTGACTCTGCAACCCCATAGACTATACAGTCCATGGAATTCTCCAGAAAAGAATACCGGAGTGGATAGCCTTTTCCTTCTCCAGGGGATCTTCCCAACCCAGGGATCAAACCCAGGCCTCCTGCATTGCAGGTGGATTCTTTACCACCGAGCCACAGCGGGAGTTCATCACTAATAGATTCCTAGTTGTTAAGTCCTGTATGACTCAGTTCAAGTATCTCTTCTTAGTGACATTTCTCAACAGAATTAAAAGATACTTTAGTGTCTGTTGATGATAATGCACCTGTCAAAATTATAAATTCACAGTTACATGCTCATACTTTAAGAGAGTGATGACTTGATATTCACAAAGCAACCCATTATTTATTTTAACAGGAACATATTTTGGTGAGGAAATATATTTTCTACTTTCTCAAAGCACTCACAAATTTACTTTAACCTCACATTGCTAAGTTACAACTAGTTTTTTTAAAACCTAAAATTTAAGTGATTGGTAGAATAACATAATTATATGTTTAGAAAATGCTTATATTACATATGAAATTTTCTTAACTAAATTTTTTGACATGAGTAACATTTCTGTATGTATTACATTTACTTACACATCTTCGTTTTGGCAGTCTCTAATTGAGAAATACAAGTACTTTTTTTAAGATTTAATAACTTATTTATTCTTGGCTGCACCGGGTCTTATTGATGCACTGGCGCTTTCTCAAGTAGTGGCAAGCCGGGGTTACCTTTTGTTGCAGTGCTCAGGCCTCTCATTGCAATGGCTTCTCTTGTTGTGGAACATGACCTCTAAGGTGTGTGGGTCTCAGTAGTTGCCTCAGTAGTTGTGGCCTGAGGGCTTAGTTGCTCCATGGCGTGTGGGATCTTCCTGGACCAGGGATCAAACCTGTGTTGTCTACAGTCGCAGGCAGATTCTTAACCTCTAGACCACCAAGGAAGCCCCAAATACAAGTACCTTTTTATTTACTTAAGTTTATTTGACCCATCTAATTTGAAACTTTCACTATACTTTATTTTTTTTTTTCCCTTTGTCTTTTATTTTTTATTTTTTTTTTAAATATTATTTTATTAGTTGGAGGCCAATCACTTTACAACATTTCAGTGGGTTTTGTCATACATTGACATGAATCAGCCATATAGTTACATGTATTCCCCATCCCGATCCCCCCTCCCACCTCCCTCCACACCCGACTCCTCAGGGTCCTCCCAGTGCACCAGGCCCGAGCACCTGACTCATGTATCCCACCTGGGCTGGTGGTCCGTTTCACCATAGATAATATACATGCTGTTCTTTCAAAACATCCCACCCTCACGTTCTCCCCCAGAGTTCAAAAGTCTGTTCTGTACTTCTGTGTCTCTTTTTCTGTTTTGCATATAGGGTTATCGCCACCATCTATCTAAATTCCGTATATATGTGTTAGTATACTGTAATGTTCTTTATCTTTCTGGCTTACTTCACTCTGTATAATGGGCTCCAGTTTCATCCATCTCATTAGAACTGATTCAAATGAATTCTTTTTAACGGCTGAGTAATGTTCCATGGTGTATATGTACCACAGCTTCCTTATCCATTCATCTGCTGATGGGCATCTGGGTTGCTTCCATGTCCTGGCTATTATAAACAGTGCTGCAATGAACATTGGGGTGCACGTGTCTCTTTCAGATCTGGATTCCTCAGTGTGTATGCCCAGAAGTGGGATTGCTGGGTCATATGGCAGTTCTATTTCCAGTTTTTTAAGAAATCTCCACACTGTTTTCCATAGTGGCTGTACTAGTTTGCATTCCCACCAACAGTGTAAGAGGGTTCCCTTTTCTCCACACCCTCTCCAGCATTTATTGCTTGTAGACTTTTGGATAGCAGCCATCCTGACTGGCGTGTAATGGTACCTCATTGTGGTTTTGATTTGCATTTCTCTGATGATGAGTGATGTTGAGCATCTTTTCATGTGTTTGTTAGCCATCTGTATGTCTTCTTTGGAGAAATGTCTGTTTAGTTCTTTGGCCCATTTTTTGATTGGGTCGTTTATTTTTCTGGAATTGAGCTTCAGGAGTTGCTTGTATATTTTTGAGATTAATCCTTTGTCTGTTTCCTCATTTGTTATTATTTTCTCCCAATCTGAGGGCTGTCTTTTCACCTTAGTTATAGTTTCCTTTGTTGTGCAAAAGCTTTTAATTTTCATTAGGTCCCATTTGTTTATTTTTGCTTTTATTTCCAATATTCTGGGAGGTGGGTCATAGAAGATCTTGCTGTGATTTATGTCGGAGAGTGTTTTGCCTATGTTCTCCTCTAGGAGTTTTATAGTTTCTGGTCTTACATTTAGATCTTTAATCCATTTTGAGTTTATTTTTGTGTATGGTGTTAGAAAGTGTTCTAGTTTCATTCTTTTACAAGTGGTTGACCAATTTTCCCAGCACCACTTGTTAAAGAGATTGTCTTTTTTCCATTGTATATCCTTGCCTCCTTTGTCAAAGATGAGGTGTCCATAGGTTCGTGGATTTATCTCTGGGCTTTCTATTCTATTCCATTGATCTATATTTCTGTCTTTGTGCCAGTACCATACTGTCTTGATGACTGTGGCTTTGTAGTAGAGTCTGAAGTCAGGCAGGTTGATTCCTCCAGTTCCATTCTTCTTTCTCAAGATTACTTTGGCTATTCGAGGTTTTTTGTATTTCCATACAAATTGTGAAATTATTTGTTCTAGTTCTGTGAAAAATACCGTTGGTAACTTGATAGGGATTGCATTGAATCTATAGATTGCTTTGGGTAGAATAGCCATTTTGATAATATTGATTCTTCCAATCCATGAGCACGGTATGTTTCTCCATCTGTTTGTGTCCTCTTTGATTTCTTTCATCAGTGTTTTATAGTTTTCTATGTATAGGTCTTTTGTTTCTTTAGGTAGATATACTCCTAAGTATTTTATTCTTTTTGTTGCAATGGTGAATGGTATTGTTTCCTTAATTCCTCTTTCTGTTTTTTCATTGTTAGTGTATAGGAATGCAAGGGATTTCTGTGTGTTAATTTTATATCCTGCAACTTTACTATATTCATTGATTAGCTCTAGTAATTTTCTGGAAGAGTCTTTAGGGTTTTCTATGTAGAGGATCATGTCATCTGCAAACAGCGAGAGTTTCACTTCTTCTTTTCCTATCTGGATTCCTTTTATGTCTTTTTCTGCTCTGATTGCTGTGGCCAAAACTTCCAACACTATGTTGAATAGTAGTGGTGAGAGTGGGCATCCTTGTCTTGTTCCTGATTTCAGAGGAAATGCTTTCAATTTTTCACCATTGAGGGTGATGCTTGCTGTGGGTTTGTCATATATAGTTTTTATTATGTTGAGGTATGTTCCTTCTATTCCTGCTTTCTGGAGAGTTTTAATCATAAATGAGTGTTGAATTTTGTCAAAGGCTTTCTCTGCATCTATTGAGATAATCATATGGTTTTTATCTTTCAATTTGTTAATGTGGTGTATTACGTTGATTGATTTGCGGATATTAAAGAATCCTTGCATTCCTGGGATAAAGCCCACTTGGTCATGGTGTATGATTTTTTTAATATGTTGTTGGATTCTGTTTGCTAGAATTTTGTTAAGGATTTTTGCATCTATGTTCATCAGTGATATTGGCCTGTAGTTTTCTTTTTTTGTGGCATCTTTGTCTGGTTTTGGAATTAGGGTGATGGTGGCCTCATAGAATGAGTTTGGAAGTTTACCTTCTTCTGCAATTTTCTGGAAGAGTTTGAGTAAGATAGGTGTTAGCTCTTCTCTAAATTTTTGGTAGAATTCAGCTGTGAAGCCATCTGGTCCTGGGCTTTTGTTTGCTGGAAGATTTCTGATTACAGTTTCGATTTCCTTGCTTGTGATAACTCTGTTAAGATCTTCTATTTCTTCCTGGTTCAGTTTTGGAAAGTTATACTTTTCTAAGAATTTGTCCATTTCATCCAAGTTGTCCATTTTATTGGCATAGAGCTGCTGGTAGTAGTCTCTTATGATCCTTTGTATTTCAGTGTTGTCTGTTGTGATCTCACCCTTTTCATTTCTTATTTTGTTAATTTGGTTCTTCTCTCTTTGTTTCTTAATGAGTCTTGCTAATGGTTTGTCAATTTTGTTTATTTTTTCAAAAAACCAGCTTTTAGCTTTGTTGATTTTTGCTATGGTCTCTTTAGTTTCTTTCGCATTTATTTCTGCCCTAATTTTTAAGATTTCTTTCCTTCTGCTAACCCTGGGGTTCTTCATTTCTTCCTTCTCTAATTGCTTTAGGTGTAGAGTTAGGTTATTTATTTGGCTTTTTTCTTGTTTCTTGATGTGTGCCTGTAATGCTATGAACCTTCCCCTTAGCACTGCTTTTACAGTGTCCCATAGGTTTTGGGTTGTTGTGTTTTCATTTTCATTCATTTCTATACATACTTTGATTTCTTTTTTGATTTCTTCTATGATTTGTTGGTTATTCAGAAGCGTGTTATTTAGCCTCCATATGTTGGAATTTTTAACAATTTTTTTCCTGTAATTGAGATCTAATCTTACTGCACTGTGGTCAGAAAAGATGACTGGAATGATGTCAATTTTTTTGAATTTTCCAAGACCAGATTTATGGCCCAGGATGTGATCTATTCTGGAGAAGGTTCCGTGTGCACTTGAGAAAAAGGTGAAGTTGATTGTTTTGGGGTGAAATGTCCTATAGATATCAATTAGGTCTAGCTGGTCCATTGTATCATTTAAGGTTTGTGTTTCCTTGTTGATTTTCTGTTTAGTTGATCTATCCATGGTTGTGAGTGGGGTATTAAAGTCTCCCACTATTATTGTGTTACTATTAATTTCCTCTTTCATACTCGTTAGTGTTTGCCGTACATATTGCGGTGCTCCTATGTTGGGTGCATATATATTTATAATTGTTATATCTTCTTCTTGGATTGATCCTTTGATCATTATGTAGTGTCCTTCTTTGTCTCTTTTCACATCCTTTATGTGGAAGTCTATTTTATCTGATATGAGTATTGCGACTCCTGCTTTCTTTTGGTCTCCGTTTGCGTGAAATATTTTTTTCCAGCCCTTCACTTTCAGTCTGTATGTGTCCCTTGTTTTGAGGTGGGTCTCTTGTAGACAGCATATATAGGGGTCTTGTTTTTGTATCCATTCAGCCAATCTTTGTCTTTTGGTTGGGGCATTCAACCCATTTACATTTAAGGTAATTATTGATAGGTGTGGTCCCGTTGTCATTTACTTTGTTGTTTTGGGTTCACGTTTATACAACCTTTCTGCATTTCCTGTCTAGAGAAGATCCTTTAGCATTTGTTGAAGAGCTGGTTTGGTGGTGCTGAATTCTCTCAGCTTTTGCTTGTCTGTAAAGCTTTTGAATTCTCCTTCATATCTGAATGAGATCCTTGCTGGGTACAGTAATCTAGGTTGTAGGTTATTCTCTTTCATTACTTTCAGTATGTCCTGCCATTCCCTTCTGGCCTGGAGGGTTTCTATTGATAGATCAGCTGTTATCCTTATAGGAATCCCTTTGTGTGTTATTTGTTGTTTCTCCCTTGCTGCTTTTAGTATTTGTTCTTTGTGTTTGATCTTTGTTAATTTGATTAATATGTGTCTTGGGGTATTTCGCCTTGGGTTTATCCTGTTTGGGACTCTCTGGGTTTCTTGGACTTGGGTGGCTATTTCCTTCCCCATTTTAGGGAAGTTCTCAGCTATTATCTCCTCGAGTATTTTCTCATGGCCTTTCTTTTTGTCTTCTTCTTCTGGGACTCCTATGATTCGAATGTTGGGGCGTTTCACATTGTCCCAGAGGTCCCTGAGGTTGTCCTCATTTCTTTTGATCCTTTTTTCTTTTTTCCTCTCTGCTTCATTTATTTCCACCATTTTATCTTCTACCTCACTTATCCTATCTTCTGTCTCCGTTATTCTACTCTTGGTTCCCTCCAGAGGGTTTTTGATCTCATTCATTGCATTATTCATTTTTAATTGACTCTTTTTTATTTCTTCTAGATCTTTATTAAACATTTCTTGCATCTTTTCAATCTTTGTCTCCAGGCTATTTATCTGTACCTCCATTTTGCTTTCAAGATTTTGGATCATTTTTATTATCATTATTCTAAATTCTTTTTCAGGTAGATTTCCTATCTCCTCCTCTTTTGTTTGACTTGGTGGGCTTTTTTCATGTTCCTTTACCTGTTGGGTATTTCTCTGCCTTTTCATCTTGTTTAGATTGCTGTGTCTGGAGTGGGCTTTCTGTATTCTGCAGGTCTGTGGTTCCTTTTTATTGTGGAGGTTTTACCCAGTGGGTGGGGTTAGACGATTGGCTTGTCAAGGTTTCCTGATTAGCGAAGCTTGCGTCAGTGTTCTGGTATGCGGATCTTGATTTCTTCTCTTTGGATAGCAATGGAGTGCCCAGTAATGAGTTTTGAGATGGGTCTATGTGTTAGGTGTGACCTTGGGCTGTCTGTATGTTGACGTTCAGGGCAATGTTCCTGCGTTGCTGGAGAATTTGCGTGGTATGTCGTGCTCTAAAACTTATTGGCTCTTGGGTGGTGGTTGGTTTCGGTGCAGGTATGGAGGCTTTTGTACGGTCACTTATTACTTAAAGATCCATGTAGTCAGAAGTTTTCTGGTGTTCTCAGGTTTTGGGCTTAAGTCTCCTGCTTCTGGATTTCAGTTTTATTCTTCCTGTAGTCTCAGGACTTCTCCAACTATACAGCACTGATAATAAAACATCTATGTTAATGGTGGAAAGTTTCTCCCCCGTTAGGGATACCCAGAGAGGTTCACCGAGTTACATGGAGAAGAGGAGAGGGAGGAGGGAGATAGAGATGGGCAGGAGGAGAAAGAGGGGGACTCAAGAGGAGAGAGACAGATCTACGAAGTTGTCTGATCCCAGAGTGTTCTCCATAGCCCAGACACCCACAAAGATTCACAGAATTGGATTGGGAAGAGAAGGGGAAAGGAGGAAATAGAGGTGTTCTGAGGTAGAAAACAGAGTCAAGATTGGGAGAGAATAATCAACACACTCGTGAATAAAAATGGGAGCTGAATATTGGATTCTTAAATGTTCACAATTTATATCATATACTGAAAAACAAAAATTAAAAATCTAGAGTAGAGGTTAGACTCTTAAAAATACTATATTAAAAACAAAAACCAAAACACACAAAAGAAATTTTAGAAATATATATGAAGTTTGGTATAAAAATAGGGCTTCTCTTCTTCTTTTTTTTTTTTTTTTCCCCTTCTGTAAGGTTATAGTGGATTGAAAATGAAAATTAAGGCGTAGTAAAAGGAGTGCTAGAGGGCTTTAAAAGAAATAAGAGAAAAAGAAAAAGAAAATAGAAGAGAAGAAGAAAAAAGAACAGAAAAAAAAAGAAGAAAAAGAAGAAAAAGAAAAAAAAGAAAAAAGAAAGAGAAAAAAAATTGTTTTGCCTAATTAAAAAAAATCGTAAAAATCTATGAAAGTTAAAGAGTAATGGGGGAGTAATAAGGAATTTTTAAAGGAAAATAAAAGAGAACCAAGAAAAAAGAAAAAAAAAATTTTTTTTTTTTCCTTACTTAAAAAAAAAAAAAAAGAAAAAAAAAGTAAAAATATATCTAGGAATTTCTCTGGAGCTGTTGCGGTCAGTGTGGGTTCGGCTCAGCTTCAGATAGCTCCTCGTTCCAGCTTACACTTCTCGATATCTACAGGCCCTTCCGGTGTAGTCAGTCGGTGGTTTCTTCAGGGATTTTAATCTGTTGCACCGGTCCCTTCTGAAGCGGTTCCCTTTGTTTATTTGGGTTCTGTTGCCGGTCTCTTCCGCGCCTAATTTCCGCCCTCCTTTCGAAGACAATGGGCTGCTTTTCTGGGTGCCTGATGACCTCAGCTAGCGATCAGAAGTTGTTTTGTGAAGTTTGCTCTGCGTTCTGTTATTTTTTTGATGAATTTCTAGGAGAGAAAGTGGTCTCTCTGTCCTACTCCTCCGCCATCTTGGCTCCTCTTCCGAAACTTTCAGTATACTTTAAATATTCTAAAGAAACATGCCCACCTGAAAACGATAATTGTGAAAATCATAGAATTGTTCTATGAATCAGTTCACTCACTGAGTCATGTCCGACTCTTTGCGACACCCTGGACTGCCCCACGCCAGGTTTCACTATCCATCGCCAGCTCCCGGAGCTTGCTCAGGCTCATGTCCATCAAGTCAGTGATGCCATCTAACCATCTCATCCTCTGTCGTTCTCTTCTCACACCTTCAATCTTTCCCAGCATCAGGGTCTTTTCCGATGAATCAGTTCTTCAGTTCAGGTGGCCACAGTATTGGAGCTTCAGTTTTAGCATCAGTCCTTCCAATTAATATTCAGGACTGATTTCCTTTGGGATTGCCTGGTTGGATCTCCTTGTAGTCCAAGGGACTCTCAAGAGTCTTCTCCAACACCACAGTTCAAAAATATCAATTCTAAAAAAAAAAACAAAAAACATCAATTCTTCAGTGCTCAGCTTTCTCTATGGTCCAACTCTCACATCCATACATGACTACTGGAAAAACCATAGCTTTGACTAGATAGACTTTTTTCAGCAAAGCAATGTCTCTGCTTTTTAATATGCTGTGTAGGTTTGTCATAGTTTTTGGTGCCACATCTGAAATAAAGCCACAGCTATGTTTCTGCTTTGAAAATTGTTTTGAATTGTGAGTGAAACATTTTACTGTCTAAACTCTCTGCAGCTACAGATTGAATGCCAATTTCTAGTACTAGTGATTTATAATACAATTATTATAAAAATTCATTCATAATTTTTTCTTTGATAATATTTTTAGATAGCAATTTTTTCTCATAATCAAGTCATTATATGTCAATGTTAACAGAAATATGAGACTGTCACTTTATAATGTTGGTTAGGAGGAGTGATATTCTTAACGGCCAAACTTAAAGTTAAGACTACTTCAGGAATACACACTTGGTTCAGAAACAGAACTTTTGACTTCATAAAACTTTTGGACATTCTTTTCTTCTCTCATAGTTAAATGGCTATACTGCATATGTGCAAAATGTAATAAAATGTTCCTGTTAATTACTTTTGAATTAATCTCAATTTAAACATATAAGACTTACAGTGAAATAAGAATATTGCAAATGGTAATAGCTCAATGTATACAATCTCATTTTAGATGACTAAGTAATTATATAAACAATATTGTAAATTGTTAAGCCAGTAATCTTATGCCTAATTCCTTTGTTTCCTACATCTCATTGTTTCTTTCTCTTAGATCGGGGTACTGTGCAGAAGGTGGTTGTTCTTCCTACTAACAGCTCTGCTCGTGGTGAGCTCATTCTGGAGGAGTTGGAAGTCTTTAAGGTTTGAACATCTATTCTGTTAGCATCAGCCCATGCATGATAAATGGAATTCTGTAATCTTATGATGACTTTGGAGGAAAAAAATTGATAAAAGATCAAATAAATGAATGTTATAAATTTTTGAGAGTAGGAAACACCAGATAAAATGAGAAGTATAGAACAAATATTTTTCTGAAGTCATTTTTTACATTTCAAGTTATCTTAAAGTTAAAAAATTAGTTTTTTAGCTACCATCACAAAGAAGAAGAATTTTGAAGAATTTTGATGTCATCATTATTTTTTTTTCAAATGAGTTCTTATGGTCAAGGTCTAGACTATCTGCCCTGAAAGGGCTTTTATCATTTGCTTTACAAGCCACTGAGACCCAAATAGTTCCTCATTATTGATTGTTAGAAAAACTTTCTCATATTTTTTTGCCAGGAACTTCAAGAAAAACTGCTTTGTTTTCTCTTGTTTTATTGCTTTCAATTCAAATGTCACTCTAGTTAAAACAAATATTGTTGTCTCTTGAAACTTAGAATTTTATGTTCTGTCTAAACTTGGAATTGCATTGTTTATTCTCTTTGTCCTTGAATTTGGGATAAAAAGAAATGAAAACACAACAAAAAAAGGCCCATAGAGGAAAATTCAGGCCAGGTGACGCTAGTGGTAAACAACCTTTGCCAATGCAGGATATGGAGATGAAGGTTTGATCTCTGGGTCAAGAAGATCCCCTGAGGAGGTCATGGCAACCCATTCCACTGTTCTTGCCTGGAGAATCCCATGGGAGCCTGGTGGGCTACATGAGGTCACAAAGAGTCAGACATGGCTAAAGCAACTTAGCCACACAGGCACACACACACGTGAGCCTGGAGAGCAGGTACCTGGTGTCCTGAAAACCCTTCCCTCCTTAAGGTATATGTCATTCTACTGATAGTTCAAATGATCCCTCTTACCTGCATTTGGAAAAATGAGTAAAGCACAGCCAGATTTTGAAGAAACATTGGTATGGAATTAATTCTACTGCAAACTTCTATTTCTGACTAAACTAACTAAGAAACAATGGTCATGGACACCAAAAGACCAGAGTGAGCTTGTACTGGAGTAAAAATAGCACTTCAAAACCCCTCAGTGCAAATTATTGCAGTCCAGAAAGTTGCCTTGCTCAGTTGAGTGAACTTAGAATGTATTAATATATGTTCCCACAGTCACCAAAGATACTGGATTTTAAGCACATTAGTGACTAGGATACAGTGATGTTAGATTATGCTAATACAGTTTAAATATGAAGAAATATTTTTAAAAAGCAAATACAGAATCTGAGTAATTCTGGCAGTTTCCCATTATGTTATTAAAGTTACAATTTTTAATGTTAGACTAACTTTGGCATCAGGTTCCTTGTGATTAGTGGATTAATATTGTGCTCACAAAATATTAACCATGTGCATTCAAGTGCCATTTCTATGCCTTGCTTTGTGAAGAAATGTCACTGGATTAACCAAAATCACATTTTACTGAACAATACATATATTTTTCTCATTCAGTTCAGTAGGGGCAACATGAATGGCCAAAATAATATGAAGTATCTTATTCAGTAGTTTTGTTGAAGATAGCAAAAGGGTTGTATTTTAGCACTTCATTTTTAATTCTGAAATATCTTTTTTTGATAATCAGAAAATGTTAATTGAGTTTGACACAAACTCAAACATATACTCTATGGAAAGGTCTTAAAAATGTGAGGTATTCTGATCATGTGCTAACTACTTATGATCTGTTATATGAGTTATGCTGGTATTATCATCATAAAGAATAAACTCTCAGTGGAAAAATAGAGTGAGTCAAAATGCATGTGGGGGGAAATCAACCCAAGAGAGACTAAGGATGCTTGAGCATTCTTCCGGATGTGTGTGCCAGTGATTGATATGGCTAAACTGAGAGACAGTTACCAAATAAAGTTACTGTCTTCAGCATGGTGTTTGTGTCACATTTTTTGAGGTGAGGTAAAAATAATTGGGTGTGTATGATATACTGTGATGGGTACTTGAGGAAATAATACATTTAAATTGGAAAACAATCCTTAGCTAAGTGTCACACTGATATACTGCAGAAAACCCCATTTAACTTTTAAAAACCAAGCACTTTGTTTTTAAAGAGCACAGAACCATAATATCTTCTTTAATCCTCTTTTCAGAACTTTTTCTGAAAATATGCCCAACTTCCCTAAACTTAACTTGAATTCAAAGTACAACTATTAATATTTCCCTAGGTGGATATAAATTGCTAATGTTGCCCTGTATGTGTGTGCATTTCTAAATGAATGTCATGATTTGTTGCAATTGAGTATTTAGAGATATCACTATATTCTCTTTTAAATGTTTGTGTGAACACATAACTCCAGAAAGTGAAGTAATTATGGGCAGAGTTGATTTTGGCAGTGTGTGCACACTTAAGTTACTCAGATGAAGCTTCACAAAACTTTATCACAGTATCACAAATCTAATCTTTAATCTTTAAAAGGAACTAATGATATATAAGAAGTAAAGTTAAGAACAGAGGAATTTTTAAAAAGGATAACTATTTCAGATAACTTTTAGATTCTTTTACTAATTCACACTTATCAAAAGAAAACCTTACCTAACAATATTCTTTTGTTTTCAACTAAGAAGATTAATAAGTGTACAGGTCAGTCACTCAGTTGTGTCCGACTCTTTGCAACCCCATGGACTGCAGCACGCTAGGCCTCCCTCTCCATCACCAACTCCCGGAGTTTACCCAAACTCATGTCCATTGAGTCGTGATGCCATCCAACCATCTCATCCTCTGTCCCCTTCTCCCCCTGCCCTCAATCTTTCCCAGCATCAAGATCTTTTCAAATGAGTCAGCTCTTCGTATCAGGTGGCCAAATATTGGAGTTTCAGCTTCAACATCAGTCCTTCCAATGAATACTCAGGACTGATTTCCTTTAGGATGGACTGATTGGATCTCCTTGCAGTCCAAGGGACTCTCAAGAGTCTTCTCCAACACCACAGTTCAAAAGCATCAATTCTTCAGTGCTCAACTTTCTTTATAGTCCAACTCTCACACCCATACATGTCTAGTTCAGGCAAATACTTCTTTTCATAGCAGCATTTGACAGGTTAACAATAGTGCCTTATGCAAAATGCTTTTGTTGTGGAGGAGTAAAATGGAGTACCATTCCACTGCACCCCACACAAGCACCCAGATCCAATCCTGAATTACTCATTATATTCAATATTTCACATACAGTTTTTTCAATTATCTCAAGTTCTGCTAATCTTCATTCATTTCTAATGGCTATATTGATAGATGTGTTATAATTTCTACTTATTTTTTTAGTTTAGGCATATATTTGTGTAACAAATCTGTCATTATTTTGAACACAAGAAAGGAAGTTTATAGATAATTATTGCTAAACTTTGAAAATATATGTGCATATAGAGAGAAATGATGATTTCTTGAATTTTAGCATAAAAAGTCTTTTCATGTAAAATCCTTTTTAAGGATTATTTGAGCAGCTAACAATTTTCTTTTTATTTTTTAGAATCATGCTCCTATAACAACAATGAAAATTTCATCCAAAAAGGTAAAAACAAAACCATGTTTATTTTCTTTGTATGTAAAAGTTTTACTATTGTAGAAGAATGTATTTTATAATTTTGAAAATTTAATTTTAGTATTAGAAAAATAATTAATACTGTTCATAATATACCACACATTTAATTTTGATATGGAATTTACTAGCTTTAGTGGAAGACAAAAAATAGGTTTATTTTTGTACAGAAATCAATTAGAGTAGAATATATATGTATGTGTGTGTATATGTGTGTATATATATATGCAGCATTTTTTTAATATCCTCTATTCTTAAATATTACAGTGTGTGAAGCCAACCAAAATAAAAATAATCTTTCTGAAGAAAGAATTTAGCATAATATTTGGGCTACTATAACATCATAAGCATTCTCAGGGAGTTGAAATGCATAATCAATCCTCTTTTCCTCTTTTGAGTTCTGCTACTGTCAAATGTTTCAAATGTGCAGTGCATTCTTTTATGCTTATTTCTAAGAAAGTACTATTTTATAAGGTTTACATGTCACTTGAAAATCTGAATGTCTCAAATCTAAGCTATATCAGGCTTCAGGACTTGGGGAATAAATGTTTTACTATGATTTTATCAGAAATGTTTGATCTAATTTGCACCTGCACATGCTGATACACAATGATCATGGAAGGAAAAAGCCCAATTCCAGTCTCTACATTTGCAAAACGTGCACCTCTCCAAACCCCAAAGGCACTATCTCTTAAGCAAGTGTTCTAAGGGCCAGAGCAGTTTAGTCAAAAATGAGATAGGCTTCAGAATGAGACTGACGTGCATTTGAATACCAACCTGACCCTAAATTATAAATAAATTATTTAACTTCACTGACCTACATCTGCCTCTGCAAGGTAATGCTTTTCTCCCAAATGAATTAACTTATATAAATTGCCTAAAATAAAGTGGTAACTCTTGTTGTAAGAGCCTAAGACTTATTTTTCTTGGAATATGGAATGAAGTTTTTATGTGTTAGCATAACTAATGATATAACTTTGGTGTTCTTCACCATATTTGGTCTGTTATAGATAAGTAAGTATTCCAATCAGTCTTGTACTGTTTTCACTTGACTAAATTTTATGAAGAAAAATAAATAGGGTACAAGGAAGCTAAAGATCTCATCTGTCAAAATGTTTGCATGGTGCATAACAAACATTTTCCCAAGTAGCAAGAAGCCATTTGTCATTTTCCCCAATTTCCTAGGGAGCTGATCTCAAGTCAGAATTGTCTTTGAAGTCAGCAGGGAATCCTTTGTTGAAATGGATTTAATGGAAAGAAAAAGTATCAGAGGAAAATTCAAAATGGACACAAAGCCGTTTTTGTGATACTGTAGCCCAGTATACAATTATAGATTTCAGCTCCTAATTCAACGGGTAAACTTGTAATACACAGCCCACTCCATTAAATTACAATGTACAACACACACATACACAGGAAAAACCGAGTGTTAAATATGTCTCAACTTCTTATAGATAATTTAAAATCTTTAGTTAAATCAATTATATTCAAGGCAAGGTAACTGATTTGGGGGGAATTCATTTTAACAACTACATATTGCACTATTTTTTAAGTGTGAAAGAACTGCAAATTGACAATGGTATTTTATATATACTTAAATTCCATGAATTTAGTACCTTCTCTAATGCTCAAACTAAAAAATTTATTGTTCATTTTACACTCTTCTATTTTCTAATTTACCCTTGCTTTCCATGACAGAAAATAGATTAATAAAAAAGGTTATTTATAGAATGAAACTACCTGTATCCTTTCTTCAAATAAATACATTTCCTTGGAATATGTTAATGAAGCTGATGTACTATTTGTTAATGTACTCAATAAACATTTATTTAAAATATTTCTAGGTAAATGATTATTATTGAAACATACAATTGTTTTCTTATAGCTTGAATGTCTCAAATGGGGATCATTAATTTTCAGCCTATTTTCTGAAAAATTTATTGCTCTGAATAAAGTATTTTATATTAGGCACAGTAAACTGAGATGTGATTCAAATGATTAATTAGAATTGAAAATGTATAAATTGCTAGCTTGTTCACTGGTAGTTTACTCTATTACAACTACTACTATTATTTAATATTCATTAAACACTTAGGCGCCAGAAACTATTTTAAGCAATTTATATGGAATTAGTGCTTATATTGTTCTTACAAAACTTGTATGGAGTAAGTGCTACATAGTCCCAATCTTACCAAAGAGGAAGCCGACATCTAGAAAAGTTACCCAGCAAAATTTTGGAGGCTGGGATCTGAATCTCAGAGACATGCCTCCAGAATCTGACCAATGATGCGCTCACTGATTTAATTTTGAATCTATAAATAAATTTGCAAATGTGACGTTTGTGCACATGTGCATATATTCAAGTTCCAACTTAGAAATTCTCTGTTAACTTGAGTTACGCATCATTAGTCCTTTGTAAAATGAGGACTCTGAGTTAGAAACTCCTGAGAACCACTTTATACATAGCCAAGAGAACTGGGGCAGTATCATAATAAGCTCCTGACACCATACAAATGAAGGAAGATGGAATCTTTATTTATAACCTAGGCTCTTGAAGATCTGTGGATCATATAGAACATTTAAAGCATGTCTAAATATAAATACAGTCTTCTAAATAGTTTTAAAATTGCTCTAATGAGTAATAATTCACTTTCAAAAGCAGGTGAAAATTGTTTTAAAATTTTTATCTAATACTTACTATTTTTTGTCAACTTAGAAATGTTCTGCATTTTAGACTTGACTTTTTAAAGTTTGCAAGGTGATGAGTTGCCAATCTTGAAGAATAAGGACACTCCCTTGTGCTTTGCTAAGAGACAGCATTCAAAGAGAAAAACAAACATCACAATTTAAATCTGTAATACATCAGATCAAATCTGAGAGAACAATGAATCTCACTGTCTAAAGCATATTACCATTGTACATGTGCTCTGAGATTTTTTTTTTTTCCAAACAAGTCAGGTAATGTTATAGGCGTATTAACATAGGGAAATTCTATTTATTTTGGCGTTATATCCTTCTGTACTTTGCTTCTTGTTTTTAGTCTGTTTCAAAATGCATCCAAGGGTCTGTGGGCATATATTATGTGTTCCTGCTGAAAGTTCTCTTTTAACTTCCACATCTGAAATAAATCACCGTCATTCTTCTGATAGCAACAGCTGTATGTGAGCTCCAATGAAGGACTTGCCCAAGTGTCTCTGCATCGCTGCCACATCTACGGGTCAGCCTGTGCTGACTGCTGCCTGGCAAGGGATCCTTACTGTGCCTGGGATGGCCATTCCTGCTCTAGGTTCTATCCAACCGGAAAGCGGTGAGTACCAAATATTCAACTGAAAATCAAAATCAGTATCATCAGACGGTTAAGTAGTGCTCCACATTATTGGAATCAGTTCTATTGCAGTATCCTGTAAAAATGACACTAAAAGTAGTAGCTGTGTTCAGCACCATATGTAGTCTTCAAATAAAGAAAATGGCCTCTCATAAAAAACAAACTTCAAAGGATACAGAGGGCTGGGGGTGGGGGGAGGGGATCAATTTTAACTTGGGATTCTCACAGAAATATTAGAGTGCAGTAGTTTGGAAAAATTCCCTTTTCATTTTAAAGTTCCTCTGCAACACAATCCCCCACCTGCAACCCCTAGAATATTTCAAGCAGCATTTAACTTTCACATTTACCCAATGTTTATCTTTTTTGTTTTATATGCTTCAGATATCCTTAAATCTAACATTCCTAGGATTTCCTTGTGCCGATTAATTCCTCTGTAATCAAATGCTTGTCTTAGTTCAGGCAACAGGTGCATTGCTCCAGAATGGGTACCCTGAGTACTTTCAAAACCTTGATAACCATGCTTTACCCCCTAAAATGGTGAATGTATTGGTTAGATTAAGAAGTTCAGGTAATGATCTTTCAAGTAAAGTCACTGGAGTGATGATGTTTTATAACTCCTTTTTCTCTGATATAGATACAGGTCTTTAAGGACTTGACAGATTAAAGCAACCCAGCACTTCTGCATATCAAAATTATTCTGATCCTTTTATGCGTTCAGTTCAGTTCAGTCACTCAGTCGTGTCTGACTCTTTGCGACCCCATGAACCACAGCACGCCAGGCCTCCCTGTCCATCACCAACTCCTGGAGTCCACCCAAACCTATGTCCATCGAGTCGGTGATGCCATCCAACCATCTCATCCTCTGTCATCCCCTTCTTCTCCTGCCCTCAATCTTTCCCAGCATCAGGGTCTTTTCAGATGAGTCAGCTCTTTGCATCAGGTGGTCAAAGTATTGGAGTTTCAGCTTCAACATCAGTCCTTCCAGTGAACACCCAGGGCTGCTCTCCTTTGTTATGACATTATTTGGGAGAATAGCATTTTAGAGAGAGGCACCAGAGTCCTTAGAGCTGGAGCATGCCAAGATTGTCCAAAAAACAGCACCAAGACGAATGAGGCTATCTATACTGGAATGAGCTGGGGGGGACGTAGGAAGAAATGGGACCAGAATGCCAGATGACATAGGATTTAGTAAATCAGCAAAGGACTTTTATTTAGAGTTAAGTGGAAAACTGCTGAAGGGTTTTTGAGCACAGGAGCAGTATTGTTTGAATTTTGTTTTAAAAAGTTCATCTGGTGGGTTTGGCTGGGATCGAAGCCCTGGGATAGAAAGAAAATGTGAGGAGAGGAAATAGAAGGTGAAAGACAGTTAGACTACTAACTGATGACCAAAGTGAGATAAAATGGTGGCTTGGTAGAGCTGGAGGTGGCCAAAAGTCTTCTGATTCTTGAGAGGGTTCACAGAATCTGCTAACATGTTGCATGTTGGGATGTTATAGAAATAGAGGACTCAGAAATAAGCCAGTTTTTCAGAATTGAGCATTGGAAATACATGCATGGCATTTCCTGAGGAAGAGAAGACTATGAAAGGCACACGTTTGTGGGGAAACTGACGATGTTAAGTTAGTGATGCCTATAAGGTATTCAAGTAGAGATGTCAAATAGGCAGTTAGACATCTGAATCTGGAGTAGGGAAAAGTGGCCCAGATGAGTTCAAAGTCTTCTGTATTAAAGGCATAAGGTATGATGAAAAGTCCCACTCTTTACCCAGAAGATTTTAGTATCTGTTTTCAAAGACCCATATTCTACCATGTTATTTTAAGATTTAATTAGGAGGTCTATGGCCTCTTTTCATTTTTGCATAGAATTTCTGGACCTCATTATCCTGGGATATGTCTATACTGGGCTGGAGTTCTGCACCTGGACACAAAGTATGAGGGAAGGAAATTCTAAATAATCTCAGATAAAAAATGATTTTTGTGCTCACTTGTGGTATTTTTTTACTATATTTATATTCATTCACAATTATGATAGCAGCAATATTTTTCAACTATTTTCATAACTATTACCAAAGCAATAATTATTTTTTCTCAGTAAGCATTTCTAAAAATTGGCATATCTAACACCCAGAAGGCTGTCCAGGTGGTAAAGAATACACCTGCCAATGCAAGAAACGTGGGTTTGATCCCTGGGTTGGGAAGATCCCCTGGGGAAGGAAATGACAACTCATTCCAGTATTCTTGTTTAGGAAATCCCATGGACAAAGGAGCCTGGCAGGCGACAGTCTTTGGGGGTCACAAAAGAATCAGATACAACTTAGGGACTAAAGGACAACAAAATACTTGAAAAAGAACCTTCAATCTATTATTAAACAAATTTAGTGCTCAAGGGAACTGAAGCGCTACACTTTCTAAAACAGAAAGTGATGTAGGGACCACCAGTGAATCTTACCATAGTCCTATAGACAAATCAGCCTTCTCTATAACGTGAAGAAATTGAAAATGAGTACTGCTTCCCTGCAAAATTTTCAGACATTGGCTTTAGCCACCAAGCATTTTTATTTAACAAACAAGAACTATTTCACAATTAAAATTCCATACTATAAATAAAAACTATCATTGCATATTTAAGATATTTTTTACATTATAGAAGTTTCTGCTGAAATATGAGTTAACTCATTTGTTCTAATATTCTCCCACTAATCTTTTCTAAATTGTGTACTTAAGCATAGATTCTACATTGTCATCCTAATGCAACAAATTGTTATTTTAACTATATGCTCATAATAAACAAAGAACTGAAGCATTCTTGAAATTATTAATGCTGCAATATAATGTGCATAATTAAATCTGCATCATGGGTTTTCTACTAGAACTAATAAAATAATTTAGTAAAGTTGCAGGATACAAAAATCTATTGTTTTTCTATACACTAAATTGCCAACATTCGCTGGATCATTGAAAAAGTAAGAGAGTTTCAGAAAAACGTCTATTTCTGCTTTATTGACTATGCCAAAGCCTTTGACTATGTAGATCAAAATAAACTGTGGAAAATTCTGAAAGAGATGGGAATACCATACCACCTGACCTGCCTCTTGAGAAACCTATATGCAGGTCAGGAAGCAACAGTTAGAACTGGACATGGAACAGCAGACTGGTTCCAAATAGGAAAAGGAGTATGCCTAGGCTGTATATTGTCACCCTGCTTATTTAACTTATATGCAGAGTACATCATGTGAAATGCGAGGCTGCATGAAGCACAAGCTGGAATCAAGATTTCTGGGAGAAATATCAATAACCTCAGACATGCAGATGATACCACCCTTATGGCAGAAAGCAAAGAGAAACTAAAGAGCCTCTAGATGAAAGTGAAAGAGGAGAGTGAAAAAGTTGGCTTAAAGCTCAACATTCAGAAAACTAGGATCATGCCATCCGGTCCCATCACTTCATGGCAAATAGATGGGGAAACAGTGGAAACAGTGTCAGACTTTATTTTTCTGGGCTCCAAAATCACTGCAGATGGTGATTGCAACCATGAAATTAAAAGACGCTTACTACTTGGGAGAAAAGTTATGACCAACTTAGACAGAGACATTACTTTGTCAACAAAGGTCCGTCAAGTCAAGGCTATGGTTTTTCCAGTAGTCATGTATGGATGTGAGAGTTGGACTATAAAGAAAGCTGAGTACCAAAGAATTGATGCTTTTGAACTGTGGTGTTGGAGAAGACTCTTGAGAATCCCTTGGACTGCAAGGAGATCCAACCAGTCCATCCTAAAGGAGATCAGTTCTGGGTGTTCATTGGAAGGACTGATGTTGAAGCTGAAACTCCAGTACTTTGGCCAACTGATGCGAAGAGCTGACTCATTTGAAAAGACCCTGATGTTAGGAAAGATTGAAGGCAGGAGGAGAAGGGGGTGACAGAGGATGACATGGTTGGATGGCATCACTGACTGGATGGACATGAGTTTGGGTAAACTCCGGGAGTTGGTGATGGACAGGGCGGCCTGGTGTGCTGCAGTTCATGGGGTTGCAAAGAGTCGGACACAACTGAACGACTGGAACACAACGATCATGCAGAAGAATTCATAGGCATAAAAATAAAAAGCTTGTCCCTTTGTATGGAAACAAAGTACAGCTGTACTTGGAAATCAATGGAGGCTGTACTTTGACATAATAAGGTTGTTAATGTTATTGGCTCAGTAGTTTCTCTTTTTAAAAAGACATGTTTTTCATAGTAACATTTTACTGTTTTTCATAGTAAACAACATTAAGCATTTTCCCTCTTTATCCTCAAGCACATTAAATATTTGTGCATTTGTGTCAGTTCAGTTTAGTCGCTCAGTCGTGTCCTACACTTTGTGACCCCATGGACTGCAGCACGCTAGGCTTCCCTGTCTATCACCAATTCCTGGAGCCTACTCAAACTTATGTCCATCGCATCACTGATGCCTTCCCAACCATCTTATCCTCTGTTGTCCCCTTCTCCCCCCACCTTCAATCTTTCCCAGCATCAGGATCTTTTCCAGTGAGTCAGTTCTTTGCATCAGGTGGCCAAAGTATTGGAGTTTCAGCTTCAGCATCAGTCCTTCCAATGAATATTCAGGACTGATTTCCCTTAGGATTGACTGGTTGGATCTCCTAGCAATCCGAGGGACTCTCAAGAGTCTTCTCCAACACCCCAATTCAAAAGCATCAATTCTGCGGTGCTCAGCTTTCTTTATAGTCCAACTCTCACATCCATACATGATTACATACAAATTTAATCCCGAATATTATTTATTCTGGATATAGACATGTAGTCGGAAATGTTAAAACAAGAGAATCAATTTACCCTTCAAGTAAATATCTGCTTTTTACACAGTAAGAAAATAATTTCATTGTTTATCTAAAAGAACAGACTATAATGGAGGAAACTTTGACATCTTGAGCCAAATTCCCAGTCCCGCATGCAGTGAACTATGACTGTCTACCATCATGCTTTCACGATGTTCTACAAATACCTTAAAGGGAATCTACACATATAGAAGGGGCTTCCCTCGTGGCTCAGACATTAAAGAGTCTGCCTGCAGTACAGGAGACCTAGGTTTGATCCCTGGGTGACAGATACAGAGAACTCAGATGGCTGCCTTATTGTACTCGTCATTAAAGCAAAGCCATAACAATGTTTTTCTACATTTGAAAGTCTGAAAGGTAAGTGATACTGCAAATTCAGATTGCTAAGCATGAAGGCCCATGTACTTGAGTAAGCCATAACCTAGTGCTGATCATATGACAATAAGTTAAATTTTGTGAGCAATAATGCTTAGATGGCTGAAAATGACCAGTTCAACTATAAGAACTATCATGCAGTTCTCATATAATATATACTCACAGGTTGACTGGTAGCAAATAATTGTTTGACTTCATAATATACCAAATACAATGCAGTAAAAACCCGACTTAGTATCTATTCTAAAGTACAATATTAATCATAATTCCTGAGACAAGAGTGACTTCCACTAGTTTGTGTTTGTAATTATAGAGAAATATAAAACTGAATAAGGATCATGTGGCTTTGGGGGAAAGAGAATCCTTAAATGACACAAAGTTTATACCTATATTTCATAAATAGATTTATATAATCCTTTGATTATATAAACTATTATCTGTTTGCCATAACTTTAAATTTTTTTCATTATTATTGACCTTGAGGTTAATTATGGTTTGCAAATTTTATAAGCCCAGTGTTAATATTTTCCATCTCTTACTGAATATTTTAATTTATCATTAAGGATAAACTATTAAGAGAAACTTAACCAGCCCAGTTAAATGATATGCTTATCCATATATACTTTTCAGAATTGATAACAGAAAATCAGTTTACCCCCTGTTAATCACAATAAAGAACATTCTGTTCCTTCTTCTTTATAACAAGGTTCATGTCCACAATTCATTGCTAAGGTCATTTCAATCACTCTGTTTTGATTTGTCGTACTATGTAATACAATTGACACTATAAGTGAATCTAAGACAAGAGATTAAATAGTTTGCAAATAATTTTAAACTTTTATTTAAATAGTGAACAATTTTAAAAGGATGAACTAAAATTTTGAAATGCTAAAGTCGATGATATGTAACAACTAAAGGCAATGAGTGAACCTTGTTTGGATCCTGAATAAACTTTTAAAAATGCATAAGGGATACTTTGAGTATCACAAGTAGTGAAATTTCAATATAGAATGTAATTTATATGATATCATTAAATAAATATTGATATGGTTAGTATAATAATGATGTTATGTAGATAAATTACTCATTCTTAGAAGATACATACGTTTAAGGGTATAAAATTATCATGTCTGCAACTTATTTTCTAAAGATTTTCATATACGTGCATATGTAGTATATATATATAACATTTACTTGGGTATGAAAGAGCACATAAATGTGGCACAACAGCAGTTTATGAGTGTTGGTTACCATCGTTCATTGTATTTGTCTATCCACTTTTCTATAGTCTTGAAAATTTTCAAAATAAGAACATGAAGGAAAATGCTTAGTCTAGAAAATGAAACATTTTGCTTAACTTTATATAAATATTCATTTTCTTTGTTTCTCTTGTTCTGGACACTTTTTAGTGTATCTGGAAATGATTTGAAAGTATTGACTTTTGTAAGAGAAGTATATTTATTTAAGAAAAAATTAGAAAGTGGAAGATGCTAGTAAGTTTATACTTTGGAGGTTATTGTATTAGAAAATTTTCTAAGACTGTCTCTAAAATAAAAATCTACCCTATTAATTTGGAATCTAGCATCTATGCTAGAAAGTATATATGCTAGAAAGTATATATAATAGGAGGTTCATCTGTTGAGTGGTAGATGGGGAGACTGAATTAATTCAAATTGAAAACAAAGTGCCCACATGATATTTGAAGCACTGAACAAAAAATATGGATAATCAGATGCTTTTTCTTTATGAAATTCTTAGGCAATCATAACATTGCATAATTTAAAATGAAGTCTTTTAAGTTCATCATAGTTGGCACTGTTAATTTTAAGTCACTTGTATATATTTCTGCACTTCATAGGAGGAGCCGAAGACAAGATGTGAGACATGGCAATCCACTGACTCAATGCAGAGGGTTTAACCTAAAAGGTAATTAAAAGTGCTCAGACTTGGTAAAGACTAGCAGTGCTCCATATCATATTTCAGTAAGGGAAATCTGTGATACATCAAAATGTGTCATTTTAAAGAAAGATTCACTATACAAATTAGAGGCATTCATGTATAGTCATTAAAAATTAAATATTATTTGTACGTATACTAAGATTTATGGAAAAGAAAAGTCCAGGAACACAGATATCCTTGGATGTGTCATTTGGTGAGTCTTTCACAAAGATCGTTGTTATAGATTTTTCTAGCCATTATTTTCTTTTTGAAGAAAAAAATACACTTTACTTTTGTTTACCACTGAAGAAAAAACAACATCTTGTTTGTTTGTTTTTTCCTGTGATAAATGGCATAACAGAATTTACTATTTTAACCATTTTAAAGTGCACAGTTCTGTGGCATAAAGTATACTGATGATGTTGTACAACGAGCCCCACCGTCCATCACTGAAATTTTTTCATCATCCCAAAGTTAAACTCCATACCCATTAAACACTAACTCCCCAATCTCCCTTCCCCGACTTGTGGCAACCACTGTTCTAATTGTCTCTATGAATCTAAATGTTCTAAATCTCTCGTGTAAGTGGAATCATACAATGTTTGTCCTTTTGTAACTGGCTTATTAGCCTAATGTCTTCTTCGAGACTTCCTGGGTGGTTCAGTAGTGAAGAATCTGCCTGAAAGGTAGGAGACGCAGGTTCAGTCCCTGGATTGGGAAGATCCCCGGGAGACGGAGATGGCAACCCACCCTAGAATTCCTGTGTGGGAAATCGCATGGACAGAAGGGGCCCAGCAGGCTACAGAACTGGGGTCCCCGAAGAGTCGGACACAACTTAGGGGGCTAGACAGCAGCAATGTCTTATTTAGGGTTCATTCATGTTGTAACATGTGTCGGAATTAAAGCAAAAATGCAACCCAGTGTGTGTGTGTGTGTGTGTGTGTGTGTGTGTGTATCCATCAAGGAACACTTGGAGTGCTTCCAGTTGGCTATTATGAATTATCCGGCTCTGAATTTTACAGTTTACAACCATACCATATACTTTCAGCAGTCTGTCTTACGATTAATCTAATTCCTTTCTTCCCATCCTGACATGGAGACATTATGTTATAATTTTCCCACTGAACCCCTCCCTCCACCTCCACCCCACCAACAGAGACCTTCCTCGAGGCTTACCAAGGTGCTATAGAGGTTCTGTAATTAACTATTAACAAAGACTCCTGCCGCTAACTTTTGTGAGCATGGGCCTTTTTGTTTTTATTTAAATAATGATATTCTTGTCACTAACTACACAAACCACAAGAAGAAAATTAAGACACATTTTGCCTAATTGTTTCATACATCTAACTGAGGGAATAAATCCAGATTACTATTTCTCTGTTTGCTGAGTATTTTATAAATCGTGTATCAGTTCCCACTCATAGTAGCAGTAGTTATAGTGATAAGATTATTGGCAGCACAGGCAATGATGAACAAACATCAGTGTTCATTTTTGTGTCAAAACCTGAGCTAAGTGCTTTTTAAAATAGATTATGTCACTTACTGCTCAAGAAATTATTCTAAAGTAGGATCTCTTCCTATTCACACTGTATGAATGAGGTTTCTGCCCATGTCTAAGCTACCACATAACTATACTGAATATTCTTCCTAATTTAAGAATTTCAGTATAAGAATGTCTGAAAATATCTGTTTTAGAGCCAAGTAAAACTGAAGCACAGAGATGTTATATAAGTTCTCTAAGGTTATACAGCTGGTAGTGATGAAGTCAAGATTTTACCTCAGGTATCTCTGAGGTCAAAGATTATTTTCTCAACCATTACATCCCACTGTGACCACATCTTGCTTTCTGCCTTTGCCCAGTGTTTCTGAATTTCATCTGAATTTCATCTCCACTGAGTGTGGAGTTTAGGGGTGGGATGAACCTGGCTTTGGTATTGCCTGGCACTTGCTAACTCTTTGCCTAGGATATGTTTTTTCATAACTCACAGCCCATGAAAGGCTGAGAAAATGTAATTCACAAAGATGTTGTAATAATTAAATGTTCAAGGTGATATTAAGTGCATTCCTTGGTGTAAAGTAATTCTTGAATAAATATTGATGCCCTTGTATCTTTCTCTCCTTTGTTTTAGGTTAAACACACCAAACAATGTATAAACTTGTTAAGTAATTAAGACTGCCTTTGGGCTTTGCTTTAGTTGCTCACAATTTTATAGAGAAATAAATATTCATATAAGGGAATATGATCCAAATTCCATTGCTTCTCTCTCATTCTCTCTCATTTTATTTTTGCTCTTCAGCATACAGAAATGCAGCTGAAATTGTTCAGTATGGAGTAAAAAATAACACCACTTTTCTTGAGTGTGCCCCCAAGTCTCCACAGGCATCTATCAAGTGGTTGTTACAAAAAGACAAAGACAGGAGGAAAGAGGTGAGTAATGCGGGAGAGCAGCAATCAATCAGAGCTTTGGAAAGAGCATTAAATCACCATCCCTCAATGAGGCACAGATCAAACAAAAAAGGAAGGACATATCCTTTAGTGTCTTTGGAATGACAAGTGCCATCTTCTTTAAAATCCTTTGTCCATGGAGTTGATGGATTAATTAGAAATCCTGTCTGCCTGCTCACCTCCATAACGCAGTGATTAAAGCAAGAACTTGCACACTCAGATGGGGGTACTGATGTGAGGAAGCATTTCTAAAAGAAACAAGATGTGTGCAAATCCAGAAGCCAGGTTCTCACACAACAGCACCTTTGTGTGATTCACAAGATAAAAGGGGCTTTTGAAAAAGTTCAATTTTCCTCTGCAAGAAATTCCACTTAACTGTAACCTTTATGGTAAAGAGCATTTTTCCGCTGTGTGGTAATCTGTTTCCATTGCTCTATTATTCATAACTCCTGGGGTTTTGTTATAGGTAATGTGTGGAATCATTATTTATGGGACCATTGCCTTTATTAAGTGATAGGTAAAAAAAGAAAACTCGACTTTCAAATGAAAGGACACTTGTATTAACCTTTCACTGAATATAAAGAACTGTTTTAAAAGGAAAACATTGTAAAACAGCATAGAGTGAAATATTATAAATAATGAATTCCACAATATTGATGTCACATTGTCCTTACTAATGGAGGATAAGAAGAAAAATACATATGTATATATAAAGCCTTAAAGTGGCCTAAACTGCAGTGGTATTAACAACATCACAAAGTGTGATGGAGTGAAGGGAAAAATAGAGCCTTCGGCACTTGTGTGTTTTCTGTTGTACACAGTTTCCATACTACGCGTTAGGTTAATGAGAGCTATGTAGAATGGATACAGTCCTAAGCTAAGCATTGCATCAGAATTACTGAAGTAGATGTTGGCTCTTTTTGAGGAAATGCTTTCCAACTCTCAGACCAAAGATGTTATGAGCTGTTTAGGAAATTTTGTGTTCCCTGTCACAGGAATATGAAACCATAAGCTGATGACCACTTGCATAAGATGAGACTTAAATATCTGGGGAAAAGATGGGCTCAGTGAACTTCAGGGCCCCTTCTTGCTACATAATTTCATAAAATTTTTTAAATTTGTTCATTAATAAAAGATATTGAGGCTTGTTTTGGTGCTATCAAATCTATCACCAAATTAGTCTTGAAATATCTGCAATCTAATTAATTTTAAATTATTTTGAATGAATGTGGAGCATAAGAATGATGGCCTTACAAACTACTCTGGGGTAGAAGTCATAATGTATGATGATGATGATTATCATACAGAAATGGAATTCTTAGGCTTGAACATGTCGGGTGGACATGAACCATCCTTCCAAAGAAAGTCCGTATATGTGTATGTGAATTGGAAAGCCACAACTCAAACAGGGGCTTACCTAACATAGATAAAATGCTGTTCTTTTATTCAGTAGAAAGTTCAGTGGAAAAATACATAATGGGTGAATGTAATTTCTATTATGTAAAATTAAAATACATGAATATATACAGGCTTGAATACATGTCACAGAAATTAACAAATGAAATTTAAAAAGGAATGTATCATGTGTCTTATCTCTTTCATTTCATTATACTTATAATGTTTTATTTCAGAGGTTTCAAAAATGTGGAGACACATATGGCTATCCTGTTTTTTCTCCCCATCTCAAAAGCAGAATACTATTTTTTAAGATAATGAAAAACCTCAACTCTAATTATGAAAGTCTATTCTGTCCAGAATTTAAGCATAGCACATTTCCACTCACTATCACTTTAGTTTAATAAACTATTAACATTTAATTAAATTTATCTTAATTCTTCCTCAGTAGTTTAGGCGAACATACACATATTTCTCACATTGATGATGTGTAAATACTTAACTTTTTTTTTTTAGTAAGACAAGTGGTAAAACTTTCAGAGAAAAATGCAGATAGTTCATATTGAATAGCATAAAGTGAAAACTAAAAGCCCTCCTCTCCTCCACTTCAGTACTCATTCCCATTTCTCAGAGTATAGGCTGCTAAGAATTGTATAGTCCTCCAGCTAGTCTCCGTAACTTTCCTATTTTCCTCTCTCTCCTTCTTTGTATCTCTTTCTCTATGAGACACACCCACACATACACACACAATTTCAGTATTAGTACATATGGAGCTACCTTATTTTTCTTGGCTGCATAACATTCCACTGTATGACCATACTTTGCCTTTACTAAAGCTATCTACTGGTTACGTTATTTCTTGTTTTTCCGCTTACCAAAGCATCAAGTAGGGACTTCCCTGGCAATCCTGTGGTTAAGACTCCGTGCTAAAAAAAAAAAAAAAAGACTCCGTGCTTCCACTGTAGGGGGCATGAACTCAATTGGGGAACAAGGATCCTGCATGCTTATATGGTGTGGCCAAAAAATTATTTAAAATTTTTAAAAATTAATGAGTGAATATCTGCATATTAGTTAGGCTATGAATTTTATATAAATTCCTATAAATAAAATATCTGCACTGAATCTTATATATAAATATTAATGAATATTATCAAATTAGCCTCCACAATTTTTCTCAATTTCATGCAAATAGAAAAGACTTTCTTTTTTATTTCTGAATGCACTTATACATTATTTAAACTATTTTGAAGGCATATTAAAACTTTAAAAAATTAAATGAATATAAAAGTTTTGCTTTATATGTTTCAGTCCTTTTTCTTAATCTCTCTTTTCTAGTTCCGTTTTATTCATATTTCAGTGCTATATTTTTCATTTTTGTGCTTTTGTATATGAGTTACTTTTTATCTAAAACAACCTATCTTTGGTTTGTATTTCATTAATAATAAAATACATATTTATATAGAAATTTATCATTTAGAAAAATATTTCACATTCATTCTCTTATTTTTCTTTGGGTCAAATTTCTTTCCCTCAATGAAAGAGCATTCCTGAGTATATATATGAAGGAACTACTTACCACTTAGGTTTTTATGTGTTCACTGATAATACTAAGCTGGCCCTGTAAGGGAATGGATTTCAGGATTTAGCTTACATCCAGAAAATAATATTTTTAACAGCATAAGCCTGTAAAATAATTAAATAGTCACCTCATAGCTTCTTTGGACAAGGAAATGGCAACCCACTCCAGTATTCTTGTCTGGAGAATCCCATGGATGGAGGAGCCTGGTGGGCTACAGTCCACGGGGTCGCAAAGAGTCGGACATGACAGCGACTTCACTTCACTTCATAGCTTCTTATTACTTTTCCTTGAAAAGTAAAATCACTTGGAGTACTTATAATAAGTTCCAGCTTATTTTTAGTCATTCTTTGTGTTACATAATTGGAAAAACCCCTTGATAATGTTCAGAACTCTGCCTCAGCTTATATAATTATTAGTTAGGGGAATATTCATTCATTCATTGGAAAAAAGGTGTAATTCAATTATTTAATTATGGCTTCATGTTCTTAATAAGTGAGTATTTTTGTTACAATAAAAGGCAACAACTATAGGGTAAAATAGATAGTTTAAACTGTGAATTTCATATATGCGTTGTCTGTAATTTACATTCTAGAAACATTCAAAACTCTCACTTAGATGTGAGTAAACTGCTGCTGCTGCTGCTGCTGCTAAGTCGCTCAGTCGTGTCCGACTCTGTGCGACCCCATAGACTGCCTACCCAAAGGGAATGTGCTTTAAGCTGTTTGGGGCTATATGGGTGATACCTTTACCTTCTCTTTAATACATTCAGTACCCCTGAAACCAGATCTCTTGTGCAAAAATAAATAAATAAATGAAAAATAAAGAGGCAATGGAATTTACCAAAAATGTGTGTTCACTAAGATGGAAGTTAATTAGTACTCAATACTTTTGTAAAACTTGTGAAATTCTTTTTACAAGTCATATCTTTTTAGCATATACAGAGTTGGATTTCAGAACTTTGATATCTCTGTTTTAGGTCAAACTGAATGAACGAATCATAGCCACTTCGCAAGGACTCCTTATCCGCTCTGTTCAGGATTCTGACCAAGGACTGTATCACTGCATTGCAACAGAAAACAGCTTCAAGCAGACCATAGCCAAAATCAACTTTAAAGTTTTAGATTCTGAAATGGTGGCAGTTGTTACAGACAAATGGTCTCCATGGACCTGGGCCAGCTCTGTAAGGGCTTTACCCTTCCATCCGAAGGACATCATGGGGGCTTTCAGCCACTCAGAAATGCAGATGATTAATCAGTACTGCAAGGACACTCGGCAGCAGCATCAACAGGGAGAAGAATCTCAGAAGATGAGAGGGGACTACGGCAAGTTAAAGGCTCTCATCAATAGCCGGAAAAGTAGAAATAGGAGGAATCAGCTGCCAGAGTCATAATGTTGTCTTAAATGGGGCTTGTGCTTCCATTAATAGAGGTCTGTCTTCAGTGATCAAATTTTTAGTAAAGAATCTTGTGCTTTACCCATGGGAAATTCCTGAAGAAGGTGGTTACTCACTGAGAAAGGTGAATGTTACATGAACTGAAATGAGTATGCATTTTCTTGTATGATATTGACAACCCTAGACATGTCATGGTCCTCATGGTGCATAGAAAGGTTTAACTTAACCTAGATTTTATTTATATCTTTATGTACCTTTTCTTCAAAATCAATATGGCGTCTATGAAACTAGAATTCTTACATCCCTTAATTGAATGAGGGCTATAACCTGTGATCTTCCATCCTTGCTTTAAGGATTTAGATTTCTAATTGACAGTCATCTGTATACAAAAACAAATGCCAAGTTCACAATTTTTACATAGTAAAAGTGAAATAAATGCATATAACAGAGTCAAAAGAAACGTAGAACAAAAAACAAAGACAAGGAAGAGGGAATCTAAAAGTTGTATAAAACACTAGCAATTCACTAAAAGATAATATGGAGTTTATATGCTTCCACTGAAATATCGTATTAGTTATTTTTATGATGGCAAAAATTGTCAGTTGCTGATATCCGTCACTGATCTCTGTTCCCTTGTTTCAGGAAGATAAAAGGAACCCTCACCATTAATATCTGACTGCAGTTATGTCAGTGAAGCTTTTAAGTTTATATTGTTATATAGTCATCTTCCAAACAAAAGCACTTTCCTTTTTGGAAGATATTTAAGTTATTTTAGACTCAGAGAATATAATCTTGCACAGTTTAATCGATTAATATGTTTATTCTAATTTTCTAGTTTGCATGGCAAGTTAAAAAATATAAGAAGAAAAATTTTTTGAAATACCAAACTTGTATATGAGGTCTAAAACAATCAAAATGGGAGAAAAAAGAAAAACAAGGTTAAAAAAGCAATTTTATTGACAGAAGTTTATTAAAAATATTACTAATTTTTAACTCCAGTAATTAATTTCATTGATTAACTTACATTTGTTTACCAACCTCAGATACCATATTGAATTTTAAGTCACCAATTCTTATTTTAATGCTCTTTTGTATATGCTGGAGAGATGCTCATCTTATGGAGAAGTGAAAAAATTTCTAATTTGAACAAAAATAGACATACTTTATTTTAAAAGAATGTTGATACATCATATTCACTGGTATATAAATACAAATGTGGTAAGTCTGTGATGAATAAAATAACTATCTTCTTATTATATACTTGGATCCTGTGTTTAGAGTAATTTAATATTTTTTGTTATTCCAAATACCAATTCGATGGGAGAGGTATAAAATTTTCTTTGTATCTTCATATTTCTTTTAAAAAAACAACTTATGTTGTTTTGTTTTACATTTAACAATTTCCATGTTTCCAGGTGTGAAGAGAAATTATATAATATACCTAATCAAAATCTAATACAAAAGTTTTATTTGTAGTTAACAATCCATAAAGAAAGTAATCAAGATAAATATATTACTTTTCTAAGCACTACAGTATAAAATGTCAAGAACTAAAATCATCGTCAAAATGAATCTAATCACTTATCAGAATCTAAGAATATGAGTTATTATTTAAATGGTAAATTATGATATTACTAGGGGAGGCCTCAATGGAGCAAAAGTAGCAGTAACAAACATAGCATAAATAATGTTTCTTCAAAAATAGAGGTATTAATAAAAGCTATTGTTCCAAATGTGTATATGATTCTAAAGAAGTTTGTTATACAAATAGTTCTTTATTTCCACTCTACACGCACAAATAGAAATGTGTATAAAGCTGAAACCATATTCTGTGTTCATGCTCAATCTATTCTATGTACAGAGTTAAAAGTAAAATTGTTTTAGACTCAGAGGATAAAGTAAATTATACAGGTCCCCTTGCTTCATGTAAACGCAAACTGATAGACAATAAGGGTGTTTAGTTTTATAACATTATTTGTGCTATTTAATGCCTTCTGCTTTAAACATTATTACATTGTATATACTTTTATCACTTTTAAAATTATAGAGACCCTTCTTGAACAAAACTGCCAAATGTAAAGAAAATTTTCTTTCTCAAAAATATTGTTAACACATACTAAATGTTGGTGGTTGATTGGTTGATTTTATTTTGTGTAGTCTGACAATTCAATGACTTGATATGTTTTTCATTTGTATTGTACATAAAATTTCCTAGAAATGCACTTTTTTTCAAAGTGTAGGTTTGTGACTAGATTTTAGCATGATGAAACTGTCATTACAGTGAATGTTCACTCTCTGTAAGGAAATGTAGTTAGCACAGTAATATTTAATTGGATATTGAAGAAATCATGTGCCTGGAAAAATAAAACATTGAATTCCGCAAAGATGTCTTTAATTTTCCTTTGTAATGTTGAGTTTATAATTTCTCGTTGATATGATAGAATCTGCTGACTCTTAAAATTGTTCTTATTTTCCCCATTTATTTGTTTATTTGCGTGTGTGTGAAAGTAATGCATCTGGATATTTCAAAATTCAAAATTTCTGGTAAGATATACTTGAAAACTTTCCTTGTACCTCTATCTCTCGTTCATGTAAGCCCTGCCCCAGAAGCAGCCAGTATTGTCAGTTTTTGTGTATGTTTCCGTGATACATTATACACGGCAAGCAAATTCATATTTGTTTTCTCTTTAAGAGAAGTTTTACATCCACTCACGTCTGTGGAAAGTTATTAAGACATGTGTCTACAGTTGGGGGAAAAAAAAGTGTAGTTTATAAATGCTTGGGTTTGGAGCCAGACTGCTAGAATTTGAAGTCTTATCATGGGAAAATTGCTGAATCTCTTTCGTCCTCTGCCCAAATTAATACTCGTAAAGTGTTAGGGCAGAACTTGTACAATAAGTATTCAATAAATATCTTAATATTGTATTTATTTTGAAAGTACCCTATTGCTGCAATAGGAAGTAATATTTTAGTTGTGTCCTTTGACAAGTTAAATGCCAATGGTCTAGGCTGGGGAGCCTGTAGTCAGTAGATCAGATGACAGCTTACCAGGGTAAGACTTTATATGAGCCTTTATAAAAGTGAGGGGAAGGAAGCCACAGGGAAAAGAACAACTATAAATAAAGCAATCTCCACAAATCTTTCAACCTGATGATTTTGAACTACTCCCTAATTGCTTCATTTCTCAGTATCTTGCTTATATTTGAATGTAAAATTGATTTTAAAAAAATTATTGCATTGCTTATAAATTTAGTATTTTTCTGATGCTTTATATTTCATACCAAAATTAAAAAAATAAATAAATAAGAGGGTCACCATGTCCTGTGTTTGCTCTTCTGGTTAAAAAGAGACACATCACGGCTCTGTTTTGTAGCACAGTCAGGCCCACTGAAAGTTTTAATCTAGACAAGTAAATAAACAGACTGAGTAAAATGGTTACTTAACCAGTGGCATTGAGCATTTCTTTGAATTTTATGCATGGTAACAAAACTCTGGAAGACTGTTGTGAAAAACAACTTCCTTATAAGTGTTTATCCCCCTGTCATTTTATCCAATGGCCTTTTGCAGGGAATACAAGCCCCTCTGCAAAGTTGAAACCAATTGCAACGAATTTTGTGTATATGCCGTTCAGTGAACTTCATTGTCAATGAATTGTTTTTCCTAGTGGGCCTCTGGTATATACTTCAATTTTTATAATTTCATAACTACTTTCTTGGTGCACAGATACTGAGAATTGGAAGAACTAGCTCCAAAATAAGAAAATGCCATCTTCACTCTACTGACTAATGCATTTGTCCATTTATCTCATAATACAATACTTTCCACCCAGGTTGAATTGTGTATTTCTCAGAGCTATTATATTGCCATGTTTGAGTGTTACTTAGATAAAGTGCTATTGAAGACTGAGATTATAACAAACACATTAAAACTCTTTATTCTATATAAGGTTACCTCTCAAACCTCAAGTGAAAAGTGGGGTGAATTATATTCCTTAAGTGATTTTTTTCCTCTGAATTATTTATATAAAAATGTCATCCAAACATTTTATGAAATCAAAAGCATAATGACTTCTGCATGGCCAAATGGATATGTGATGGAATTATTATAAAAATCAAAGCCATTCCTATTGTCTCTCTGAATATTTTTCAATATACATACAGTCTTTGGCTCATAAGGGGGTACAATAAGATGAAAGCAATTTCCTACTTTCTTAGATTTTTTCAAAATATCATTTTTACAATTCTATGTAGGAAAAGAAATTATAACCCCTTGTTTTATTATTTCCCCCTTTACTCATGTATGTGGGTTGAGGGGTGGAAAGGGTATGATTTATAATCAACTTCCCATCTCTGCTGTATCGTAGCTCATCAAAGAACTTAGGACCTTCATAGTACCTTTGAGTTGAGAATTCACAGTTGTAAGCTCTGGTTTGATGTTGAGAGTCAGCTTGACTCATGAATAGGAAAAGCGACCATTGGAAACAAAATAACTGAGGAGGTACTATCCAAGCCACATCTGCCTGAGACAGTCACTGAATTCCCAGTGATATTTGTACAGATGCAGATGTATGTGTGTTGTATCCACAGATTATGCACATCAAGATCCACGAACCAGCTATATTCAGTTTTTTAATATTTCAAAATGAATCTCATTTCTGCTTCAAGTTACCATTCCAACTCCTCCACTAAAAATGATATAGCCTGGGAATGTTATGTCTTTCTTGATGAATTGCTGCTTTCTCTAAAATTGGAATTATAGTAACACCTTTCACATTCTATAGTTGTGAGAATTAAATGAGTTAATACATGAAGAATTCTTATGGCCAGGCACATAGTAAAAGCTCAAAAAGTGTATGCTATTATTTTTTTTCTATCAGCAGAGCAAAACTATTCTAAGTATTTGAACTTTTATCCCTCTTTTAACTCAGGTTATACCTAAATGGTTTAACTGATATTTGATGTCATTTATCTATATTAGCGTCTGTGGTGGCAGCATTTTTCTTTTCTTTTTTTAAATTTTTATGGGAGTATATATATTTTTTAACAATGTTGTATTAGTTCCTGGTGTACAGCAAGGCAAATCAGATCTATATATACACATATCCCCTCTTTTTTAGATATCTTTCCCCTTTAGGTCACCATGGAGCTCTGAGTAGAGTTCCCTGTGCTATACAGTAGGTTCTCATTAGTTACCTATTTTACACATAGTAGAGTATATATATCAACTGCAGTATCCCAATTCATCCCATCCTCTTCTTCCCACCTTAAGTTTGTATCCATAAGTATCCATAAAGTTGTTCTCTATATCTGTCTCTATTTCTGCTTTGCAAATAAGTTCATATGCATCATTTTTGTAGATTTCAATATTATACATTTAAGCAATATTTTGACTATAATATTGTAATATAAATAATACTATAGATTTGTGTTCCTCTTTCAGACTTACTTCACTCTTTATGAAAGTCTCTAGGTCTATCCAGGCTTCCCTGGTCGCTCAGCTGGCAAGGAATCCACCTGCAATGCAGGAGACCTGGGTTCAATCCCTGGGTTGAGAAGATCCCCCTGGGAAAGGGAAAGGGTACCCAGTCCAGTATTTTGGCCTGGAGAGTTCCATGGACTGTATAATCCATGTGGTTGCAAAGAGTCAGAGATGACTGAGCAACTTTCACTTTCTAAGTCTATCCACATCTCTGCAAATGGTACTGTTTTGTTCCTTTTAAAAATGTGGAACACTTCATGAATTTGCATGTCATTTTCTATTGAACTTTTGCCAACAGTATAGCTGTCCCCTGCTTCGTCTCTTGCTGCTGAGACTGTCCTTTCAGAGCAGGTGAGCTTTCCAGTACATCCAAACACACAGAGAAATAGGAAGTTTTCAGCTCTTCTTGCACTATTCTGGGAGAGGAGCCAAAGTCCACTCACACTAAAACCACTAGGAACTGTGTATATATGTGTGTGTTACTTTCCCTTACAGGATATTGTTCCTTCTTAGGACACAAACCTAGATGTGAGGTAGAAATACAGAACTCATAGCTCTGTTTGCTCACCATCTCTTCCCCTCAGCTCACCTTTCATTGCTGTGACCACTGACAACAAAGATGAGTCATTAAATATCTCCCATGAGCTTGACGAGGAGATTTCTCCCTTTGACACCCAAGTACCCTCTAACAGAAGTTTGAAAAGCTATGTAGCCCAGAGTACATTTCTACATTAAGATCTCAACTGTTATTTTAAGTAGCTGAAAGGATATCCAGTAAGATATGAATTTTGACATTTTTAAATGAAAGTTATATTACTTTTATTATTGTCTAAAATGACTAAAATCAAAACATAGACTTTGGCACCCACCATTGTATTTTTAAATCATAACAAGTTCTTAACAACAGTCAGAAATTTTAAATGATTCATATTTCTCCATATTCCTATTTCTATTCTATTTGCTTCACACAATTTTATGCTTCTATAACAAGGTTTATATTTTCAAAACTATTAATTACTGTTATCTACATCTTATTTAAAATATCACATGACCCTATGACTCTAATAATATTTTTCTTTTAGATTAAGTTAAAATTATAAACTGTCAAATTCGATCAAAGAACAGAAACCTACTCCAAATTTTGAAAATCACTATATATAAAAATCGCTAAAAAAAATCTTGAATGAAGATAGACATGAGATGAATGTAGCAGCCTTTTCTTTCTGAATCATGTCTGAATTCATATTGGCAAAGAAGGCAAGCTATGTGCTAGGCAATTCACAGCACCGACAGTTATAGTACCATGAAACTATCACAATTATATCCTCTTAAAGATAACCACTTACTAGGCATTTTTCTGGGGGAATTCCTGTGAGCATAGAGGTGCACACTGTACATAATTATCTGCTTTACTCATAGGATCTGCTGAAGGTATTAGTCTGTTTTATAAATTGGCAAAACTGAGAATCTAGTGCGTTTAGTTACTTGCCTTGAGTTAAATAATTTTCTAAAGAACACAATATATGAAGTATAAAGAGTTTAGATCAAAACTTAAAGTATCTTCCATGTCTCATTACCTAGCATCTCACAAAGAAGTCTCTCCACTACAAAAACAATCATACACAGCAGCCTTCATGGTATAACTTACAGGACACTAGGTAATGCTGAGCCCCGGCCATGGAGTCAGAATGCCTAGATTAGATATTCTAACTTACTACTACCTAACTTTACAGGTCTGATACCATTATGATAATACCAATCTCAAGAGAAAGTCAAGATCAAGATGCTTCATGTAAAGTGCTCAAAACTGACTTGATGTACAGTGAATGCCAGGTAGTATTATCTATTTTACTACTATGTTTTGATACTGGGAATATCATTTATTAAATCTTTCACCAAATATTTATTGAGCACTTAGCTGTATGTCTGGCAGTATTTTAGGCTTTGAAAGTATCAGTCAGTCGGTCCAGAGGCTCAGTCGTGTCCGACTGCAACACCATGGATTTGGCATGCCAGGCTTCCCTGTCCATCACCAACTCCCAGAGCTTGCTCAAACTCATGTCCATCCAGTGGGTGATGCCACCCAACCATCTCATCCTCTGTCGTCCCCTTGCCCTCCTGCCTTCAATCTTTCCCAGCATGAGGGTCTTTTCCAATGAGTCAGTTCTTCACATCAGGTGGCCAAAGTATTGGAGTTTCAGCTTCAGCATCAGCCCTTCCAATGACTATTCAGGAAGGATTTCATTTAGGATGGACTGGTTGGATCTCCTTGCAGTCCAAGGGACTCTCAAGAATTTTCTCCAACACTACAGTTCAAAAGCATCAGTTATTCAGCACTCAGCTTTCTTTATCAGAGAAGGCAATGGCACCCCACTCCAGTACTCTTGCCTGGAGAATCCCAGGGACAGGGGAGCCTGGTGGGCTGCCATCTATGGGGTCGCACAGAATCGGACACAACTAAAGCATCTTAGCAGCAGCAGCAGCTTTCTTTATAGTTCAACTCTCACATCTATGCATGACTGCTGGAAAAACCATAGCTTTAACTAGACAGATCTTTGTTGGCAAAGTAATGTCTCTGCTTTTTAATATGCTGTCTAGGTTGGTCATAACTTTTCTTCCAAGGAGCGTCTTTTAATTTCATGGCTGCAATCACCATCTGCAGTGATTTTGGAGCCCAAGAAAATAAAGTCTCTTGCTGTTTCCATTGTTTCTGCATCTATTTGCCATGAAGTGATGGGAGTGGATGCTATGATCTTAGTTTTTTGAATGTTGAGCTTTAAGCCAACTTTTTCACTCTCCTCTTTCACTTTCAAGAGGCTCTTTAGTTCCTCTTTGCTTTCTGCCATAAGCGTGGCATCATCTGAGGCAATTGATATTTCTCCCAACAATCTTGATTCCAGCTTGTGCTTCATCCAACCTGGCATTTCATATGCTATACTCTGCATATAAGTTAAATAAGCAGGGTGACAATATACAGCCTTGACATACTCCTTTCCCAATTTGGAACCAGTCTGTTGACAAAGCAACATCCTGGTTGTTGTGAAATTTACTTCCTGGATGGAAAAGACAAAACAGACACAGAAATAATTATGTAAAACTTAGGCTGAGAATTCTATGAAGGAAATTAAAGGTGAAAGAATCATGCAAAGATCAGGGGAAAGGAATAAGTCCGGCTGAGCAACAAGCCAGTAAAGGCTCTAGGGCGAAAACAATTCTGGCAGATTTGAGGAAGAAAATAAAACCAGAGTGGCTTGGTCCAAGTGAAAGAAGAGGAGTCAAGTACTAGACTGTATCCCAAAGGCAGAGAAACCAAGTCACATGGGGCCTGATGACCACGGGGAGAAGTTTAGTTTTGATAATAAGAAATACAAAAGTCAAAAAAAAAAGAAATACAAAAGTCATGAAGGCAAGATGTTACATGAGTGATTTACATTCAATATAAGACATCTCTGGCTGTATTTCAGAGGACTTCTGAGACCGAGGAATGCAAACAAAGAAAACATAAAGACCAACAGGAGCCAAAGACAAAAAAGAGCACAAAAGTGGTAGGTTTAAATATTGACTTTCACTCAAAGAGATGTGTAAACAACTGGTAATAATTCCTCCTGGAGTGTACTTTTGAAAAAGAAGACAGGGGTGATATGAGACAGTATTCATGCCCTGAGGTTGAGGAAGAATTGTTGGGATGGTATGTCTCAAAATGGAAAACGGGACACCGGAAGATGTCAAAGGTGGCTTACAGAGAGCCGTACAGTTGGTCCTGGAGCTAGAAAATGCAGAAAACTGTCAGAAAGAGGGATTTATTACTCAGTAATACCCAGAAGAGGAAGTGGCTTAGGTTTCAATACTCAGAAATAAAACAGTCATGGATAAAAATCCAAGGGCCATTAACGACAATGTTGTGCGAATGTTTTAAGACCAGGTGGGGTCACATGGTCAGTGTCTGTAAATAGCGGAAGATGCAAACAACCTTTATGCATGAGAGTCCACAATAAATAACTTTCCTGAAGATATAGTGCAACATGACTGAGAGACCAACAGTTTGTAAAGACCAGCTGCCTTAATAACCCACTTACTTAATACTGATTTTATTTACCAGGCAAGTGATCCAGTTTCATCCCGCATTTAGAAACAACCTAAGTAAGAGAGGACCGTTTGGAGAATTGAGTGTGTAGTAAAATATTCTTTTTCAGAAGGGTGAAATTACAACGCAATTTGTGTAGATACTCAAATCTTTAACTAAGGCACTGGGGTCAGCATTAGAAGCAATGATTCTGGAAATGTTACAGCTCCTCATAATTGACCCTTCCCCACCTCAGATGACTGCTTTCCTCTGCCATGTTAAAAAGGGAAATTAAGTGTTGTTACAAAGATGGGTTCTGGACTGACTCCTTTGAGATGGCTTCTTTGGAAGCTGGCATTGAGGCTCTGCAAATGGAGGGGATTCAGGTGTGCTCTCAGGAACAGAATAATTATGGATATTTAAGGAATAAATATTTATGGAAGATGAATTTGAGGAAAGAAAGAAGTAATAAGAAACTGAATAAAAAGCATTACCACTGCCACCACTCAAACATCTAGCTGGGTCAAAAAATATATATATATATTTATAGCCAGAGACAGTACAAGAAGTGCTTAACATTTTCTGAGATTACCAGGATTTGTTTTACTTTTTTACAAAAGTTATCAAGAGAAATCATAACACCTTTTCTGCAGACTTTCTTACAGCACTTTTATTCAGGAAAAAAAAAAACAAAAAACTGCATTCTGTGAGGCTTTCTTCCACTTTCCAAGGTTAGATTATCCCTCTGCTGTCCAACATGGCTAATCCACCTGTGTTAGAGCATTTACCCCATTTAGTAACCTTTAAAGTCTTATTTTTACCTCTTGCCAGCTACATTGTGGGCTTTTAATTTAATCATTTTTATTCTTAGTATCTAGGACATTGTTAACTACATCAGTTCAGTTCAGTTCAGTCGCTCAGTCGTGTCCAACTCTTTGCGACCCAATGAATCGCAGCATGTCAGGCCTCCCTGTCCATCACAAACTCCCAGGGTTTACTCAAACTCATGTCCATCGAGTCGGTGATGCCATCCAACCATCTGATCCTCTGTCGTCCCCTTCTCCTCCTGCCCCTAATCCCTCCCAGCATCAGAGTCTTTTCCAATGAGTCAGCTCTTCGCAAGAGGTAGCCAAAGTATTGGAGTTTCAGCTTCAGCATCAGTCCTTCCAATGAACACCCAGGACTGATCTCCTTCAGGATGGACTGGTTGGATCTCCTTGCAGTCCAAGGGACTCTCAAGAGTCTTCTGCAACACCACAGTTCAAAAGCATCAATTTTTCATACTAGGTGCTTAATAAACACAAAGGGTCTTCCCTTTTGGATAGTACATAGTAAATCATTTTGAAATCTACTATATAATGAAGAGAGGATTGATGCTATATGCTCTAATACAGATTTCAGAATATGAAATTACTAGCTTGAAAATCCACTATGGTAACTAAACTCTTAAACTTATGATCAATAATTTGAAATATACCATCTACCTCTATATGAGAAATAAATAACCCCATCTCAATCCTAGAAGAGAAAGCTAAGACAAATTTTAAATATGTATTAATAAAAGATGACAAACAACAGTCAAATAATTTATATTACAAGGGCAACAGGAGGACATGATTAAAATCTACTTTGCTTTTGTTCTATTAGTGTTCGATTAGCCATATATCCAATGTTTTCAGTAGCTCATCCAATTTCCACAGCAGTAATGATTTGGTAGGCATTGTTATATGAATTTTATGGATGAAAAAACAAGCCCAGAGGTTCTGCAGCTAGCAAGCATCTAGACTGGGATTGAAAGTGACCTTTACTTTTTGTCCCGTATCACTCAAGGAATAGGAGTGGAGAGAACAGAGACTTCACTATATTAACCAGGGATGGTTCCATGCTGCAGATAGATCTTCAAATGGACTGCAGTGAATAGAATTCACATGGGTTAATGTGGAGGAAGGACATTTCTGGAGCTTCAGAAGTGGGAAACCAAATAGATATGCAAAAAAGAATCCGTTGATTGATTTTGAGAGTCAAAGGCATGGAAGAACAAAGATAAAGTTAGACATCTACACAGGTGGAGTAAATGATGAAATAAACATGGTTTGCTCTTTGTTTTGAGGATATATTTAAGAAGGAAGAAATGAGGGGCAGACATTTACTTTGCTTGATGGATTAATGCCCTGGCTACTTCTCAAAGGAATTTGAAGTGAGAGGATACCGTTAGGGATGGATAAGATTAACCTTCTAGAAGAATAATATTTATCATTTCTCATTAACTCAGTAGGCAAACTGAGGTTAAGTTTATATTGCATAAGTGTGTCAAAATTAAGAAAGCCCTTGATATTTAGATGTGGATTAATTGAATAACTGCTGAATGAATTAGAACATTTCTACCTTGTGCTTTATTTAGTTTTTTATATAAGAGAAATACTGCTGCCGCTGCTGCTGCTACCACTGCTACTTATAATGACAATATAGTAACGTCGATGGGATACTCACTAACTTCCAGGTAGTGTTGTTTATATACATTATTTTGTTTAATTCTCATCATCAAACCCAGGAATTATATACTACTATTATTTACCTTCTAACAGATGATGAAACCGAGGCATAAAAATATTAAGAAGTTTAGCATTAATAAGAGACTCGGAAGGGTATTCTAACCTATGAGGCCCTGCTACATTATAATGCCGTTCATGGGTACTCTGCCAGACTCAAAGTGATCCTTAATGTTGATAACAAATTCTAACAGGAAGTATTAGGTCAATATCTACCAGCTTTATCTTCCTGTTTATAGATATTTGTCTCTTTAGATAATATGGTTTCAGCATACCAGAATTTCTAGTTAACTACCGATTGCACCAACAACACTTGTAGTGTCTCAGGACATCACTTTATCACAAGAAAACTCAACGATTAAGATTGGGTTAAAATAACACTCCTATGTAGAATTGCTTACAATATTTCTGCACATTTTAGATGATAAAATCTTTCTGTCAAATCTGACAAATGTATGGCTCAAGAATTCCAAAAATCTAGGGCAAGGGGAACATACTGTCAGGACACGCTGAAACAGATAGAGCCACAGAACAAATGTTCTTAGTGAATGGCTCTTCCAGATGAGAATACTCTGGGGTGAAATGTGTGAGGACAAGTGGAAAGGCCAAGGTGTTCCCAAGAGTTGTCACACACAACCATTTTACAGATGATAAAACTGAGACCCATAAAGAGGTCACATATATTTTTTACTAAAAAAGGTCTTTTATTTCTCAATGTAGGGTTTTTCACATATTTATATGTGACCTAGAGATGTGGCTGTATAGTGCAGAAAAGTGTGCACAAGACCAAAAAATTATTCTTTTTGGCTGTCAGCATCAAATAAGTGAAAAATTGAGTTTCCGGGATTCCAAATGATTGCCTGGATGCTGTTCAGTTTTGCTAACTAGACCAGATTTTTGGGGGTCAGTCTCATTTGGCTTCTTCAGCTGCACATGGTCTCAGTATAAAACAGGACCAAAATGAAAAAATATGCTTTTCCTTAATCCACACTTTTCTACTTAGTGAAAAAATGAAGAGCTTCACCCTCAGGGTCATAATGACAACGTTCTCCACTTTTCTCAGCAGTAGTTGAAAATTATCTTGTCAGCGTCATATCTACTTTGCTGGGAGGGGGACAAGCAACCACAGGTGTAGGGCATAGAAAAGTCATCTGAAAAAATGTTCTTAAAAAGTCCAAATTTCTCATCTGTTGTGTCTGTTCTTTATAGACAAGCCAACCCAACTGATATGCCTTTGGCCTAAACCAACATCACCAGCCCAAGCCCCTTTCTTTCACAACCTCTCGTATACTTCCATCCCCTTGATTCCAGTGCTTCTCAAGCATTAAGGAGTATATGAATCACCTGAACCTTGGTAAGAGGCAGATTTTTCATTCAATAGGATTTTGCTGGAGGGCTGGTAGGAGAAGCCAGTGGCAACCGGTCTGCAGATCACACTTTTGAGTGGTAAGGCTCTATTTCTTTTATAATTGATAGTTGAGAGGATGAAGGTAGATTTTGGAGGAAGAGAAGAGACAATTGATTTCTTTCTCCTTTTCCCACATGCTTCACAGTGAAACAATTGTTTCATTTCTTTGCCAACCTTGAGAAACAATCTTCAACTGGGACAGCTGAAGCAGACTTGAAGGTATACAATTTATCTTTGCAGACAGTTACCTGTCTCTTTTGTAGTAATATAGGGAGAACATTTCTCCAAGAAACTTTGTTTATTTTTCATAGCAATAACTCATTAAATTAATGTGATTTTGTATATTTATTTTAAAAACAAATGGGGTCAAAGTTATTTTCACCAAGGCTTAATCTGAATTAGGATGGAATTAAAATCAGTGATGCTCTAGTCAAAGTTTTAACTAGCTCTCCAGAAGGAAAAAAAAAGAAATAAAACAAAGCCCTGCGCTATGCTCAGTCGCTCAGTCGTGTCCGACTCTTTGCGACCCCAGGGACTGTAGCCTTCCAGGCTCCTCTGTCCCTGGGATTCTCCAGGCAACAATCCTGGAATAGGTTGCCATGTCCTCCTCCAAGGGATCTTCCCAACCCCGAGATTCCAAGCCAGGTCTCCCACATTGCAGGTGGATTCTTTACCGTCTGAGCCGCCAGGGAAGCCCAACAAAGTCCCTGCTGCTGCTGCTAAGTCACTTCAGGCGTGTCCGACTCTTAGTGACCCCACGGACTGCAGCCCGCCAGGCTCCCCCGTCCCTGGGATTCTCCAGGCAAGAACACTGGAGTGGGTTGCCATTTCCTTCTCCAATGCATGAAAATGAAAAGTAAAAGTGAAGCCGCTCAGTCGTGTCCGACTCTTAGTGACCCCACGGACTGCAGCCCACCAGGCTCCTCCGTTCATGGGATTGTCCAGGCAACAGTACTGGAGTGGGCTGCCATTGCCTTCTCCGAACAAAGCCCCTAATATGTAGCATTGCCCATTTCTGTGGTATAAATACCACCACCATGGTTACTAATATGAGGTCACCAGATACAAGACCAGGAGGACATTCATACAAAAGCCTTCAGAACTGGCATAGGAGTCACTAAGAGGCTCTCCAGAAGCAGAGAATTGAAGCTACAAGGAAGGATGGCATAACTCAAGGAAAATTACAAAGGATAAAGAATGCTGATGATCATCTTCTGTAGAATTTTGTATCTATATTAAGTCCTTGTTGAATTTATTTTCATCTTATAATTTTGGATTTGTTCTCCAGACATTGGATCATAAGTCATGTTCTAAATGTCTTTGGTCCTTTATAGTAAATGATTTTTAAAAATAAATGTTGAACTACAAAAGAAGGGGAGGATAAAAACTGACCCCATTAAACTCTTTTTGAAGAAAAAAAAAGACTAAATTTACAGATAGAATTTTTACTGAAAAATAAAACTAAGAGGATTTATGGAGTAAATCTCATCTGTGACTGTGGGAGAATAGACAGTATCTCCTAAGTTGTGGCCTTTGAAAGAAATTTCTGAGACTAAATATAATTTTATCTAAAGTTGTGAAGCAGCCTTCCAGGTTTACGTTGGAAGAAAGGTGAATGATGGAATCCTGAGAGAGGCACGAGGGAGTTAAGCGTTTGCTTATGAGAAGAGAGATTAAATTTAGTTGAGGAAGCAGAAGACAGAGAGACAATGGAACCTAGACTGGAAGCTAAGGAGTAGAATTATACAAGGATTTCTCTTCACATAATTTAAACTAGGGAGGTGGGATGGGAGACCGGGATGGGGACTTCGTGTAAACCCACTGAAAAATAAAAAAAAAAAAAAAAAAAAAAAAAAAAAACAACAAAGAATCAGAAGACTGAAGAATTATTTTAAAAAGTGGTATTTAAGTAGAACTTAGAGACATGCATACCTAAAAATACGAAAATAAATAGAAAACTTATGGGTACAATAGTTTTAAAATGAAAGAACAAAATTATATATTAAACTTTTTAAAGCTGAATGTTTTATTGAACTGTAGACTTATCAGTGATCTACCTATATATGTTTCCTACCTTCACACACACACACACACACACACACAGAGACAGACACTCTAATGCCTTAAAATTTTAAGTGACTTCTTGAGAATGTTGAGACTTGGCTGATTTATTACAAAAGATAACTGAAAATGTTATCTAATGTTGAGGTCAAGGCTATGATTAAAGAGCCCTATTTGATAATAAGCCTGGTTGTTTTATCACAATATCCAAGCAGATGCAGCTGTCATTATTTTATAATGTAAATTAAAGCTTTGAATAATCTATTTTCTCTCATATTCAGCACCTCACTGATCAGCACAGGATACAAATGGAAAAATAGGTATGTGACATTATTTAGAAGTAAAAGTATTTGCACTGTTATTATCATTGTGCTACACTTGCAATTACATAGTTTAATGTATCTAATATCTGCTTCTCTAATAATAGTTATGCAGAGGTACAGGTTTCGATCTGTCTTAAGAAAAGGGACTAAAATATTTTCTTAGCTAATGAATGGATAACGATGCTCTCAATTTTATCACTTGTGCAAACTTATCTTTGGACACTGTATTCAGATTACTCTCAAAAGTGCATTTAAGTATCAGATACCACCTAAATGTCAGAGGGAGAAAAACTAGACGACTCTTGGCAGTCTGGAAGAGCAATGTTGTCAAAGGTCATCAACAAGTCTGACAAAACATCCCCCATTAACAGTGTCTGTCAGCACCTCCATTTGGAAGTAATTTGGGTATTTGCAGTGACCCTATCAGTTCTGATTGGCTGAGCAGTGACCTTGGCCGGGGTACAACCTGCTCAGTGTAGCTCAGATAATGCACTATAGGTGGAATCCAGGATGACAGATGGCAGCGGGGTCAGTGAAGAGGGACTTGTCCATCACTGCCATTGAAGATGAAGCCACTCGACAGAGTAGTTCAACTGATACAAGAGCTGTGGTTTGCATATGCCACAAGAGAATTGCTCAAGTTCCTTTATTTTTAAAGAAATGCTATAGTCTCATGATCTCAGAGTACATGAGTCTGATGAATAAGTAGGCAAGAAAGCCTAGCTGTTGGAGTTTAGCAATAGACTAGACATTTCAAAACTTGGTCTTTGACTCAGTAACCAAGGTCTGAAAAGTCTTGCTGGCTGTGTCTTTATTGTGGATAACTTTCTGACCAAAAACTAGTTCCTATGATATTTTTCTTCATTCTTAGTAACAAACTTGGTTAGTGAAGAGTAGTAACCTTATCCTTCTAGTGGACACATCCCTTCCTTTTACCTCCCTTACATGCCACAGAATCAATATGAAATATAATTTTGATAATAGAGTATATTAAGCATTCCAAGTGTTAGACTAATAAGGCTATAAAAGCAATTATATTCTGGCAATAACTAACCTTTGAAAGAACAATTTGGATCTGTTTCTGCAGTTTCAGTAGCATTGTTTGAAAAACTAGGAATGGATATGCTATTGAGTGACGTGTAGCACAGTATTTTGATTCTGGGCTCTGAGTCTCTATCATTCAAAAAAACACATGACCCAAGGTTGATAGGCAAAGGACCTAATAGAAACACAAGAACATCCAGATGGTATGACATGATGAATCAGTAAGAAAATATACTCAGCTTTCAACCACTCATGGGACATCTAACAATCTTGAAGAAAATCTCTTAAAGACCTTTTCTACACACTGACTGCTGACCTCAGGAGTTTTTACTAAATCTTCATCATTGGCTTCTTCCTTGTAATGTTTCGGACCAAACCAGTCAGCTCCAACCAAAAATGAATAAAAAACAAAAAGTAAATTTTTTTCAAATAATAATAAATTATTAAAACTCAAATAAAACTGATAGATACTGTAGTTAAATTTATTTCCTGCCTTGTGGGTTACTCAATGTCCATATCTAGTATGTAGGCGTGCCTCCCTGAATCCTGATTAATAATTAGACATCATGTTCCCTATTTCTCCTAGTTTAAAAAGGAGCTTGCTGTCAGGCAAAATACTATCCTGCCCACCCAGACCCTAATATATAGACATTTATGCTTTTTTATCAATTTAATTTTTTCATTTGATCATTTCATATATAACAGATAAAATCATCCAAATGGCTTTTAAGATAATGCATTATTTTCACTGAGACACTTTGCCTAACTGAATTTGAGATCCTCCCATTTGGGTAGAGCAGCTCTTATAAAAATTGCCTCAACCAGGCTCATTGCAGCTAAATTTATACCACTTGTTTTAGTGTGCTATTGTCATGACCGACAGAGACTGCATTAAGTAATTAAGAGGCAGGCCACATAGTGTCATCTGCTATAACTGAATCCGCGAATCAATCAATAACCATCTGACGGTGCCTAGGACTACAGGATTAGGGCAAAACCTGCTGAGGCAAGGCTTGGGTGGACCACATGGGGGGTGAATTAACTTGCGACACCACTATGCAGTTTTCAGTCTCATTTTAATTAGTCACAAAACTGAGTATAACCCACGCTGTTATCAAAACCATCCAAGACATATTCTGTTTTGCCTTAGAAAAGATTCAAAACAGAGCTCAAGATAAAATCAAATAGCCAGTTGAGCCGAAGAAGAAAAGACATTAATCTCATCTGCTTTTCTAAGGCATGGTTTATCTCCTGAAGAAGAGCTGAACCTTGTGATTGCTGCAAGCTTTCTTATTTTCTGCAGACTAAAAAAGAAAAGAAATAAAAAATAGCCATCATTTAATAAGTGTAAACACAATTTATTTTATGTGAGTTTTTATAGGTCTACTAGTGAAAGGACCAGGCAGCTGTTGTTTGCTAAATTGCCATTTGTTGGGTTAAAAGTTCGTCCTACTCATCCAGAGTATGATCACTGCTCAGGAATCAGATGAACACACCAGAGCTACATGTTATATGGGTCATAGAATTTGTTTTGGATCAGTTTCCTTCCAGATGCTAAAATCTGGTGTAGTTGTTAAGAATTGGCTTAAGCCTTGCTTCACTTGAGTTCAGCTAAAATAGACTAATTGAATGGGCCCCATCCCAACACACATGTCTCCTCCAAACAGAATTAATTTAGAGTTTTGATGGCAATTGGTGACCACTGGGTGGATTTGTATTCATTCTAGGCAGTCAGCAAGCAACCGTGTTTCTACCCTACAAGGAAACTTGAGGTGAATATTTCCCAGATGGCTTTTTCAGACAGAGGTCTGTTACAAAAGAAGAAACACTTTGACAAAGTCCAAAGGGCAGCTCATATTTAAGAATTTTTGATGGACAAATTCAGGGTTCTTTTCAAACTCTACAGGGTGCTTTTGGAACATGTTTGGAATGTAAACACATACTTGAATTGCCCAGCTGCCACTTGGCTTAGAGTGTGACCTCTCATAAAATTTTCGTATTTTCAAGCAAAAAGGAGTCTTGGTGGTCATTGGGGTCAGTCTTCCTTTATAGAAAGGAAGAAAATGGGGACTAAGGTAAATTAAGTCATTAGCTCACGTGAACTTGTTTTCCATCCAAGCCTCTACATTCTGTCCTATTCCAGATGACATCCCAGGATCTATGGGTTAGGTGCACCTCAGCAGAAAGGCTCTTACTCATGACATTCTCTCTCTCTCTTCCTTGTATATTCACTTCTGTCCCTTTCACTTCCCCTTCTTTTTCTTGCTTTCCCCTACATTACTCCTGTTCTCCCTTCCTTATTTTGCCATTTCTCTTTCTAAAACATCTCTGAATTCTAGCCCTAAGTTTAAATTAGAGTACCAATAATAATAGCCTTCTGAAATAAAAGAGACCTACTGAATAACTGCTCATGTGATTTCTGATTTCTCACAAGTTTCAACTGAATATTGTCTATAGCATTTGTCTGAAAAAAGGTACTTTCTTGGACATTTGGGACTTGCTTGTTATATGTTTAATTTAACTTTTCACATGTGTATGCAGAAGCAAAGGCTTCAGATTATTTTGAATTCTTCCCAGGACCTAGTACAGAGCAGACTATCTGATTATTCAAAGAGGTTGATTTTCTATCTGGATCTTTTAGGCCAGTGCCTTTGATTTACGAAATGTGTCTAATCAATCAAATGGTTGCTTACAACTAGTTTTTTTCAGGGGGGACTTCCAAAATGCAGATTTATCTGCATACCTTGAATAGGACTGGAATTTGAATGCCCCATTTCATAGTGGGATAATCCTGGTATTTAATTTAAGCTTTATAGAGTTTGAGGGATTTAACTTCCTTTCATAAATGAGAAGTTGTTTGAAAACTTTCATTAATTCTTTGTTTCCACTACACACACAGCCCTACACCACTATAGCTGGAGGACAAGTGTACAAAAGAAATGAGTTCATTTTAATCATAAAAGTTTACTAACCTAATCTTTAGTGCTATACATTCAGAATTTCTGCACTAGCCACAACAAAGTGAGCACTAGAAATACTATGTTAGAACTATAAAAATATTTCATAATTCTGACCATTAACCATAACAGAGTCTATAAGGAAATAGAGTAACCAAGACAAAGAAAATTCCTTGTGAAAGAGCAACAGAAAATTTTACAGAAGACACAAACAGAGAAATGTGGCACAAGAAACCCAAAGTTGACTCACAGAGGTATGGCGGCCTGGAAAAGACAGGATGCTAGAGTGAAGCTGAGGCCCCGCGGAAGAGGAGCAGACCACCCTGCATAAGGGGCGATGGCTCATGGAGATGTAGCAACCGAACGACAGGACAAAGGAGCATGCGAATAGTGTCAAACAGTCATCTCTGATAGCTAGTGTGGGTCACAGGCACATGAGGTCAATGAGTGCCAAATTGGATGATGCAATGTTTACCATAGAACTACATGAGTGCCAGAAATGAGCTATTAAAAGTGTTTGTGTATTCAATCATGGCAAAGTAGATTAAGGAGATACTTTATTTTGTTCTCAGGGTGCTTGTTCCACTCTTCTAAGCAGAAGAGTATGAAGGCCCTCATACTCCAAAGCAAGTAACCAGGCATGGCACTCTCTTTCCCCTACAGAGATTTGTGTGACTTGCTTGAAAATCAAAATTGCCTTGGAAAAGTTAGCTCTTTATGATTTGTTACATGTTCTAATGGGCTTCCCAGTGACTCAAAGGTAAAGAGTCCGCCTGCAATGCAGGAGTTGCAGGAGACACAGGTTTGATCCCTGGGTGGGGAAGATCCCCTGGAGGACAGCATTACAATGCACTCCAGTGTTCCTGCCTGGAGAATCCCCTGGACAGCAGAGCCTGGCAGGCTACTGTCCATAGGGTCAAACAACGTCAGACTCGACTGAAGCAACTTAGTATGCTCACACATGCTCTAATATTATGTTAATTACCTATGTAAATTGGAGTAGGAAATGGCAACCCATTCCAGTATTCTTGCCTAGAAATTTCCACGGATAGAAGAACCTGGCAGGCTGTAGTCCATGGGGTCACAAAGAGTTAGACATGACTGAGGATACACACACAATTATATAAATTAACTTTTTTCCTAAATAATTACATTTAAAAGTATGTTTAAGGTTTATATATCTGTTAATTTACTTTTTTCCAGTTTCATTGAGACTTAATTGATCTACGTGTGTGTATGTGTGTATGTATGTATATGTTAGTCACTCAGTCATGTCCAACTCTTTGTGACCCCATGGAGAATAGCCCTCCATTCTCATCTGTCTATGGAATTCTCCAGGCAAGAATACTGGAGTGGGTTGCTATTTCCTTTTCCGGAGAATCTTTCCTAGCCAGGGACTGAACCCGGATCTCCTGCATTTCAGGCAAATTCATTATAGTCTGAGCCACCAGGGAAGCCCTTAATTGATCTATACCACTGTATAATTGCTATATGCTAAATGCTGTAAGGTGTACAACATAATGATTTGACTTATATATATTATGAAACGATTACCAAAATAAGTTTAACATCCATCATCTCATAAATATTAAAAAATGTGTTTTTTTTAACCCTTATGATGAGAAATTTTAAGATTTACTTCAACTTTTATATCAAATACAGCAGTATATATATATATATATATATATATATATATATTATTGTAGTCATGTAGCACATTATATCTCCAGTACTTATCTGTTTTTTAACTAGAAATTTGTACCTTTGACCACCATCAGCCAATTTCCCCTCCTTCAACAAGTGCCTCTAGTAACCACAGATCTGATCTTTTTTCATATGTATTTTGTTTTTCTATTTTTCTTTTTGGATGGAAAGTAGGCAAAGGAAGTAGTTACCATTGTCATTGGACGTGGTCTTGAATACCTTAAAGAGGGGCTGCTGCAACACAGTGTGGAAGGTGGGGGTATGTATATATTGTTGTGGTTCCTTGGATCATCTTCTGGTATTTTCTTGAGAGCTGAGGAGTCTAACTGGCAATTGCAGTAAACACACTGGCAACATTGAAGCACATGAGAGTTCCAAACCTTTAAGAAGCAAGTCATCTAGAGTGAAGTTCTAGCTAATGGTGAGAAAAGTATAGAACTGGTGACAGAAGAAGAAGAAAATAACTATTGCCTATACCTTTTAAACTAGTTGCAGCAGCAAAGACAGTAAATTGTCTCAATAACTTTGCATATTAAGTCATTTTTAGTATCCTAGAAGAATTCTGAAAAATAAATATAGGATGAAGTGGTCAGCCAATATGAACATTCATACAAAAAGTTATAGTGAATGGGAGTGAGAGTTATTAGAGTAAAACGTTGTTAAAATTAATTAGGTAATGTGCTGTGCTGTGCTTAGTCGCTCAGCCATATCCAACTCTTTGCAACCTTATGGACTGTAGCCCGCCAGGCTCCTCTGTCTATGGGATTCTCCAGGCAAGAATACTGGAGTGGGTTGCCATGCCCTCCTCCAGGGGATCAATCCAAACTTAGAGATTAATGAACAGAAGAGAGATCACAGAAATAGATCTTAAATTATGTCAATTTACCATTGACAAAGGATGACATTGAAGGGGATGACAGAGGATGAGATGGTTGATGGCATCACCAACTCAATGGACGTGAGTTTGAGTAAACTCTGGAAGTTTGTGATGGCAGGGAAGCCTGGAATCCTTCAGTCCATGGGGTCGTAAAAAGTCATACACGACTGAGTGACTGAACTGGACTGAATTTACCATAGGTTAAAGGCATTTTATATAGTTGGGGAAAAGATAGATTTTTCAGTAAGTGATGGTATGACAACTAAAAAGTATCCATCCATCCTGCTTTTATATTTTTAAAATGCTAAAGAGATGTAAATGTAGGATATGAAATGATAAAATACTGAGGTAAAATATGAAGTAATTTATGAGAGGCTAGGTAAAAGGGCACAGACATCATAAATAAAAACATAAAAGATAAATTTATGCAACAAAAATTATAACACAAATTATAAAAATAACTAAAAGAGCCTATAAACAGAGAAAAAATATATAAACCAATTAAAATAAGCAAATGATATTAACCAATCATCCACTAAAGATGGAAATATGAATGTCTTTTACATATGAAAAGATACTCTCCCTCATTCAAAAATTGAAATGCCATAATATTTAAATCTTAACTTATCTATCAAAACTTAAATGGTGACTTATCTATTACAATGCTGTTTTCATAACAAAAGATTGAAAGCAACCTAAATGTCCACCAATGAATTATAGTGATCTATATATACAATAGGTCTCCCAGTATATATACAATGATAGCTCTATATAATCAATGAAATCATTTCTAAGCTATGATAAATTTTTAAAACTAAGGTTATGAACAAAGTATTAAAAAATATGTAGATAAAATGGTCACATATGTATAGTATATGTGTATGTGCTTGTATAAGCATAGATTTTCTAGAGATATATGTACTATCTACAATCATGTTTATCTTTCAGGGGGAAGTAAAATGGAGACTGAGGAGGGATGATTACTTTTCAATATAAGCCCTTTCATATTGCGAGGAATTTTCAGGGCTGGCCACCTGATGGGCAGAGCCCTTATTGGTGGACCTGATCAGTCACTTTGTGTGGAAAGATGTGGCCTGAGATTAGTGCCTCTTGAGTGTTGCACCCTGCCTGCCTCTGTTGCCTCACACTATCCTGGCCTTGCACACAATCAAGGGATCCACAAGTCCTATCACTTTACTGCACAACTCAGAACCAAGCAGCTTGATGGAGATGGATTGGCCTCTTTAAAGCATAGCTGAGGTGCCAGCTTGCGGGTAAGGGGGCACCCAGAGAGGATGGCACCACCTTCCAGGGTATCATCTACACCTTCCAGGGTATCATCTACAACTTTAATCAACTAGTATTCCATGGAGCTGTGTCCACAGTAGGGAGAATTCTGGAGCGTGGGAACCAAAGGGTTAAAGTAGGAGTGGCTCTGATTACAACTCTCAACTATCCACTTTGAAGGAATTTGTGTTTTCCACTCATATAGTTGCAGATTCCACAGACCTAGAGGTTCTTGCTTCCGGTAGCAGGAGCACCAACTCCTGCTGCCACCTTAGATCCTCCTGCCATGGGGCCAGCAGGGAAAGAAAGGAGCTGCCCTCCCAGCAGTGGTGATGAATCCCATCTTCAGGGGAGGCAGGGCAGCTGGTACCCAGTGCAGCAGGGATGAATGTGTCTGGCCCTCAGCTGACCCACTGGGATGCCTGTGGCTCCGCCATGCCTGGTATCAATGGCGTATAGAGAAACAGCCACAGCCTGGAAATGGCGCAGTAACCAGGGGCCCCAGCCCTGCAGGAATGATGGTGTAGCTCACATCCGTACAGGCAAACTGCCTGGACCAGCAGAGGTGTTGGCTAAGGGGAGCGGGAGTCTAGAATGGGTGGTGAAGGAGAGAGATGGTGAGTATCAGTTTTAGTTCTGAGATCAGACTCAGCAACAGGGACTGCAGTTCATCTTACCAACCTTCTCTCATAATTTTCCCTCCAGGAAATAAGGCCAACCAGACCCCTGGAAAAGGTTTACCCTGATGGGGATAAATCACCTAGAAAGCAAGTGGCTGTAAGCCCCTCAGAGCAGAGACGTGGCAGATACTATGATTCCACCCAGGTCCCCACTGTAGGACCAGTCACCCCATCCTCAGCCAAGAGTCTCCATCCCCATAGGCAGCTGTCTTCAGTTCAGGGCACCACCACACATAAGGCAGCCTGGCCCAGCAACTGTCTGACGAGGGGGTTTAAAGGCCCAGCACCCTTGCTTCACTTGGAGGGATTCCAAGTGAGAGATCCCCCACAGGATCAACTGGGGCCTCAGCAGGAACTATGAATACACTGAATGGCACTTTCTCCATCTGCTCAATCCTGCCCCTTCACTTTCTTACTCGCATGTCTCCTGAGAGAACGTCCTCACACCCCTATAGTCCAAAATTCTCTGTTCACAGAATCTATTTCCAGAGAACCGTGTGAGTTCTGGGGTCTGAAAGCAGGCGGCTGCAGGAGGAGGAGCCAGAGGGGAAGAAGCACAGACAGTAACAGTGGCAACTCTTTCCACCAAGGAAACAAATATGGTGGTAGCTCCAAGAAGCAGGTGGGGTTGAGGGTTTTTCCTCTGTTGTGACTAGCTGTTTAAGATGGGAAAGACAAGTATGCTTCATTCTTGACAGAACAGAAAGGGAGAGTAGGAACATATAGTAAAGATGAGGAAAATCAACAATGAATTAGTGGAAGTGAAAAGAAGGACGGGAATTAAAGGATTAAGTAGTAAGTGAAGAGTTAACCTTATGGTGTATGATATGACTTATAAATCTGACAGTTTTGCAAATGCTTAGTCACTCATTTCAATACTGTTGTTGCTGTTGCTGCTGCTGCTAAGTCACTTCAGTCATGTCTGACTCTATGCGACCCAATAGACGGCAGCCCACCAGGCTCCCCTGTCCCCGGGATTCTCCAGGCAAGAACACTGGAGTAGGTTGCCATTTCCTTCTCCAATGCATGAAAGTGAAAAGTGAAAGTGAAGTCGCTCAGTCGTGTCCAACTCTTAGTGACTCCATGGACTGCAGCCTACCAGGCTCCTCCATCCATGGGATTTTCCAGGCAAGAGTACTGGAGTAGGGTGCCATTGCCTTCTCCAATGCTGCTGTTAGACTAGTTCATTCTTTCCCCACTTGTAAATGTTGCAACTTTTATCACAGATTAAATCCTCATATATTCATGAGCATGTTTTAGATTCTTGTTTGATACTTGTATCTATTCCTCATCCAATATTGATAAAATTACTGTATTTTGATAACTGGTAGGACAAAACATTCCTCCTCATTACCCTCCATTATTTAAATTTCAAAATTTATTTCATGTATCTCATGTGCTTTATTTTGCTTTTCAGAATTATATCTAGGCTGATAAATCTGTTTGTTGTCACCCAGAATTTTGCCATTATATTTTCAATTTCTGTTTGTTGAGACAGGAAGGGCCTTAGATTTTATTGTATTGCTCTTTTAGATTTTAATAGACTTTTGTGTTTTATTCTTTTATTGATCCTCTCATGGAATTTTTATGAGTTTTTGCATTTATTCATTTTCTTTAGTTTTTTTTCCAGGTAGAATTTTTTTTTCTTTTTAATAACTTATATCTAATTTCTCTTGTGTTTTTCTTATTAATAGAACCTGCAATGTGATCACCTGAGTGGAGATTTGAGTGCAGGAAGATTTGGGGGTCATTTTCTTGAAGGGTGAGTGAAGAGAAGGAAATACAATTAAGCAGATAGGACTTCCCTTGATCCAGTGATGAAAAATTCGCCTGTCAATGCAGGCAAAACGTGTTCTAGCCATGGTCTGGGAAAATCCTACTTGTCACAGGGCAGTAAGCCCGGTCACCACAACTACTGAGCCTGTGCTCTAGAGCCCACGAGTTGCAGCTACTGAGCCTGCATGCCTAGAGCCTGAGCTCTGCAACAAGAGAAGCCAAGGCAATGAGAAGCCTGAGCATGCCAACCAGAGAGTAACCCCCACCGGCCACAACTAGAAAAAGCCTGCGCATAGCAAGGAATACCCAGAGCAGCCAAAAATCAATAAATAAATAAGATCGGGAAGATAGGGAAGGTAGGTTTTATGCAATCACGATAAAGACCTTAGCAACCTACCTAGACCTCTAAAGTTTACAAGATCATTCAGTTTTGGCAGGGACCCCAGATGTCCAGTCACTGGATACTGGCTATTTCTAAAGTGGAGCAGGCCTGAGGACAGTGACTCCCATCAAATGATGCAGCTCCTGAAGAGAGCTGAGGGCTGCTGACGGCATCACTCCCAGCACCCCACTAGCAGGGAGGAAGCAAGTGTGCCTGTCCTGAGGCGTATCTGGGTAGCACGTAGTAACATTCACCACACAAGTTAAATGAAAAATGAGGTAATTTGTGTGTGTGTCTGTGTGTGTGTTGACCCACACTTTGTATTATTATTATTTTTAAATGTATTTATTTGGCTAAGCGCGGTCTTGGCCACCACTGGCCGGATCTTCTGTCTTCCTTACCCAGGCCGGCTCTTCATTCGCTCCTGCGAATTCTAGCTGCCACAGGCGAGATCTGGTTCCCTGGCCAGGGCCTGTAGGGCAAGCCGATGGTATGCCAACCCCCCTGCACTGGGAGCCGGGAGTCTTAGTCACTGGACCTTCGGGGAAGTCCCCGTGTTGTTTCCAGTATGGTCACTGACTTACCTAATTTGGGGACAAACTACTGATAAAACCTACCTGCCTATCTGCGTTACGTTTCGTGTTGGCAGTTAGCCGGCTTTCCCCTCTCGCGCTTCCAGGCCGCAGCCCCTCTCCACTCCGCCCGTGCCCCTCCGCCCGCCAGCGGCCTGGGAGCTCCATGGGCCAGAGTCTCGCCCAGGTTCGCGTTCAGGTTCCGGGAACTGGAAGCACCCGCTCCAGGCGTGAAAACAGCGGCGGCCGCCATTTTCACGCTCTTCGGGCGGCAGGAGCAGAGGCCCGAGTTTCAGCAGAGAAATTGCAGCGGCTTCTGGGCGTTTTCCTGTGAAGCTTCTGCCTCAGTTTGAGGAGCACAGTTTAGCCCAGGGGTTCGCAAGGTATCAACATCATCAGGGAGCCTGAAACAGTACAGATTCTCAGAACTACTGCAGACCGACCCGTCCAGAAACTCTGGAGGTAAGCGTTTTCTTGAGTCCTGCTGGTGATTCTATAAGCCAGAGTTTAGAACCACTGTAGCCTGTTTTAACACAACAGATTATGGTGTATTTTTCAAATTGGGTTAGTTTTCAGAATTCCAGGAAAAACTCTGAGAACTACAGATTCCTGGGTCCCATCACGTATCTCCCCGTAAATAACACTCTACAGGAAAAGGCCCAGTGAATCTGGAGTCTCACGAGGATCCCATGTAGTTTTCTCAAGTGTAGAAACTGTGGTCTCCCCAGTTTCTTGATTAAACAAGCATTCCCTTTTCCTTAGAGTTGCAAAGGTAAGGAAAAGCCATTATAGTTTAATGAAAAACTGTGACTTGTTTGGAAAAGTGTGCTCACTCAACATAACATCCCTTTTAAAAACTTGCAGTCTGCAGTTTTGTATTTCTCAGCACTAACCTGGGATGACTTCATCACAGTCACTTAAAACTGCATATACCTGGGCCCAATTCAGACTTACTGAACTTGATGTCAGGGTGTGGGTCCTGTCCAACAAATACATCAGCGCATGAGAGTTTCAGAGCCACCAGGCAGGTTTTCCCTGGTTTATTCTAGACCACATGAAAAAGTGTCAACTAGATGTGCTGTTAATACTACAGGCAAATATGAGAAAAGGATACCTACGAAGAGGGCTACTATTAGCTCTGAGTTTTAATTTCTTCATGGGTAGATGAGACTGTGGAAATAGATTATCTCTAGTTCCTCTTTCTTGTTCTAAAGTGTTTTGATTCAATTGTGTATTTATCAACCTGTACACATAGTCACTTCCAGGAACCATAAATCATGTTATATGATTTTCCTAGGGCTTCCTGCTTGACCACATTATTTACTGTATTGACTAGAGGCAAGTATTTCAAATTTGTCACTCTTCTTGGTGCAAAACAAAGGGGAAAGAGACAGGAGTGCTATAAATATTTAATTCGTACTTTGATTCATTTCTTACATATTTATTGTTCCTTTTTTCTCAAAATACTCAAAATTATATTCTTGTACAGTCTTACAAGATAACTGAATTAGATTTTACTTCCAAATGAAAATATTAAATACTTAAAACATCAAAAAGTCAATAATATGCCAAGCTTTCTATTTTATCTCAGTATCTAATTTTAATCAAATACTCCTTATTATAAAAATACAATCTATACTAATATTCTTTTATTTTTTTATTTTTTATTTATTTATTTATTTATTTATTTCAATTATTTTTATTAGTTGGAGGCTAATTACTTCGCAACATTCTTTTAATGGCTAATGGTTCTATATATTTAACCATTCAGACATTTTATGATTGTTTTTACCTAAATGTGTCTCCTTCGCTTATGAATAAATAATGATAAGCAATCTATACCCTTAAAGAGAAACTAAACCTGTATTGAGAAGTGTTAATACCATGTCTTGCATTGGTGTTTAGTAAATGTTTCTTGAATGGTTATTAGTTACTCCACAAATTATTTCTGACAAAACAATGATTTTTCAAAACACCTTTGCATGATATGAACTATAAACAGTAAATCCACTATGGGCTTACAGATACTTCATCTTCAGGTCTTTTTGTCTACAGTTTTAATGTATCTTAAAATAATTGCCTGTTGCCATGAAATGCTGGAATTGTTCGGGATATTTAGAGTTCTAAAGAGCATGGAAGTGACAACCGTGAGATTGCAGTAGAAATCACATAGTTTCTTTTGTAATGGAGTTTTGGTGTGTGCAGGGGCCATCTTACTGAATGCAGGTGTATCAGGAAATCCTTGGGTAAAGGTACAGTCAAGAAGCATCCAAAATTGATTAAAAGTTCTCATGTTCCATGGTTTAATCTGGAGTAAGTTAATAAAAAGTGTTGTTTGTTGGCTTTTCCTGCCAATTTTTAAGATTCTCCCCAAAGCTAATTTAACAGCCACTTACTTCTAGAATATTCCAGCCTGGTAAAGTGTTCTGAGTTAATGACAAGAAAAGTCCAGAGCTCTGGGTCACGGTCCAATAAAGCCAAGTCTGTTTGCCTTCCGTACTCAGTTCAGAATCCATTTGTTGAGCCAGATTTTTTTCTCCTAATTGGGAAAAAGCCAGGCGTTCCTTCATTTCAAAACAGCATCATTTCATTTTGATGGTTTTATTTTTATATTCATAGTTTTGATGGTGTTTGATACTGGTACATTTTTAGAAATTAAAGTCTGTGGTGGCATGTTTTTGCTTTTGAGTATATTTCATTTCGCTATTGTTGAAAATAATACTGGTGTACAGTTTGTACAAAACATGCCAAGCATTTTAAAACATGTGGTTTTAAAAAATTATTCAATATGAAAATTCCTTACTATCCATAAGATTCACCAGTTGACATAAGAAAGGTTAACGTGCTAAGCAGAAAAAGTATTACTAAGAATTCTGACATTGTGGAAGTCGTTTTTTTTAAATACTGAAAGTTATTTTATATGAAGAGCCATTACATTCCTGACCTAAGTTATATTTGATTATACAGTTAAAGTAAAGGTAGGGTTTAACTTTTAATGAGAGCTTTGAAACGATTTGTGTACATTCGAAAAACACATCAGACTTGACTAAAATCAAAATTTCTTTGCTAATATTTTTCCAGAAAAAAGATCTTTTTTAAACTAACAAAGGTTCCTAAAGAATTGAAAAAACAATAGTATCACAAAAATAATAATGAATCAACATGATCAGAGTTTGACTGAGTTATGAGATAGCTAACCAACCCCAGATGCTGGGTTTGTCATAAGTTGCAGACTCATTTTAGACAGAAACATTGGTCAGTCATGATTATGGTGGGCAAGCTTTTTCTAAATCATAAACAATAGTGAACCATCATATTATTATATATTCTGTCATTCTAAATTAAAAAAAAAAAACATAAGAGTCAGTATAGATTGTATTTTGAGGAAATACTTCAAGGCTCTATTTACTTCTCACATCTGTAATAAAATCCTACCATAGTTTCTTCATTTTTGTTTCCATTTTGATGTTTTTACAGTACACAGGGTGTGAAACTAAAAAGATGCTATGTATCTAAAGTAATAAAAGAAAAAGTTCCTCCAGTAAAAAAAAAATCATTTTTAAAGTTTTCATTTCCAAATTGATTACCTTAGACTAGTGGTTCTCAAAGTCTGGTTTTTGGACCAGCAGCAGCACCTTAGTACCAGTTATACATGTAAGTTTTCAGGTCCCACTCAGGCATACTGAATCAGCAGCTCTGAGAGTTGGGCCCATCAGAGCCTTGACAAACTCTCCATGGACTTCTGAAGCCTACTAAAATTTGAGATCATCTACCTTTGACTGTGGAGAAGGCAGTGGCAACCCACTCCAGTACTCTTGCCTGGAAAATCCCATGGACAGAGGAGCCTGGTAGGCTGCAGTCCATGGGGTTGGCAGAGAGTCAGACACGACTGAGTGACTTCACTTTCACTTTTCACTTTCATGCATTGGAGAGGGAAATGGCAACCCACACCAGTGTTCTTGCCTGGAGAATCCCAGGGATGGCAGAACCTGGTGGGCTGCCGTCTATGGGGTAGCACAGAGTCAGACACGACTGAAGCGACTTAGCAGCAACAGCAGCAGCACCTTTGACTGTGAAGCCTAAATTAACAAGCTGAAATAGATAGGTCTGAATTTTTGGGTAGACTCATAGGTTCTTGTTGGATCTCAGCCCTCCCTGCTGATCCCTCATGGGGATGTTTCCAAGATCCCAACTCACATAAGTTAAATCAGTATCTCTGTCTTAGCATCAGCATTTTAAAAGTTCTCTGGTGGTCCTGATGAGCATCAGGATGGAGAGATGCTGTTGTAGGTCAGCCACTTACTGCAGATTCAGACAGACTAACCTGTGATTGTTCCTGTTGCCTTTTCTGTTGACCCTGCTTTTCTGTGTTACCCCACTGGCTGAAATACACAGAGCCAAATATTTAGCTGCCAGAATAGCTTAAGATATGACTTACTCTGATTTTGGAAAGTTTTACACTCAATTTAAAAATCAACCCACTATCTCTTGGATTATTAAATAAACTCTACTACTGATATTTTTCCTCTTCAGCTTATCCCTTTCTGATTCATTTCCACATTGTGTAGTCAATGTTATCTTTTTTTAAACAAATTTTAGTGGAGTATAGTTGATTTAGTGTGTTAATTTCTGCTGTATAGCAAAGTGATTCATTTATATATATATGTGTGTGTGTGTGTGTTCCTTTTCATATTCTTTTCCATTATGATTCATCACAGAATATTGATTATAGTTCTCTGTGCTATCCAATGAAGGGAACTATAACACAGGGAACTATAGTCAATACTCTGTGATGAATCAATAGGCCTTGGTGTATTCTATTCTCTGTATAATAGTTTGCATCTTCTAATCCCAAACTCCCAGTCCTTCCTTCCCCTGCCTCCTTTCCCTTATGGCAACTGCAAGTCCTTTCTGTGTCTGAGTCTGCTTCTGTTTCATAGATATGTTAATTTGTGTATTTAGATTCTATCTATAAGAAATATCATATGGTATTTGTCTTTCTCTTTCATACTGACTTTCCTTAATATGATGATCTCTAGGTCCATCCATGCTGCAAGTTGTGATATTTCATTAGCTCCCATTCCCATGGCTAAGTAATATGCCATTGAGTGTGTGTGTTTGTGTGTGCATACACATGCGTATACACCATGGATTCTTTATCCATTCTCTGTTGATGAAGATTTACACTGTTCCTAAATCTTATCAATTGTGAATAGGGGGGCTATGAATACAGGGATGCATGTATCTTTTTGAATTGCAGTTTTGTCTGGGTGTATGCCAGGAGTGGGATTGCTGGATCCTGTGGCAACTCTATTTTTATCTTAAAAAAAAAATTATAATGCCTTATTTTAAACTGATAACCACTTAACTTCAATAACATTCCTAAACTTTACACTCTCACTCCCCTGCCCCCTCACAATTTAGGTTATTGATGTTACAGTTTACATAATTTTCATATCCAACCAATGACAGATTATTGTAGTTATGGTTATTTTTACTGTGTTTATACACCATCAGTACCATATTTAAGAATTTAAATTTGACTCTATATTTAGTATTGCTAATATGTTTTCTGCGGTCTTCTATGTTTTATGATGTTAATAAGCCTTCTTTTACTTCCACTCAGAGAATCTTTAGCATTTCTTGTAACGGTCTCTTTCAGGTTTTGTTTGTTAAGGAAAGTCGTTATCTTTCTTTGTTTCTGAAGAACAACTTTGCTGAGAGTGGAATTCTTGGTTGGCAGGGTTTTGTCTGCGTGTTTTTTTCAACATTTTAAATATGTCATCCCCTTTTCTCCTGACTTGAAAAGTTCCTGTTTAGAAATCTGCTGAATGTCTTATGTTGGTTCCCTTGTACGTTCTCTCTAATCTCTTGTTGTTTTGAAAATCCTTTCTTTGTTTGTACTTTTGATAATTTAATTATAATTTTTCTCAGCGCAGCCCTGTCTAGGTTCAAACTCTTTGGGAGTCTTAACGGGACTTTTTTATTTGGATGTCCATTTCTCTTTCTAAGTTTGGAAAGTTTTCAGTCATTAATACTTTAAATAATACTCCCCCCCCCCAACCTCCTTCTGAAATTCCCACATTACAACTAGTTTTGTTCTGTTTTATTTTTTCTCCTGTTCCTTAAGTCCTGTAGGCTTTCTTCATTCTTTTCTCATCTTTTTTTTCCTTTTGCTTTTCTGACTCTGTTACATCAAATGTCTTGTCCTTGAGATTACTAATTTTTTTTTTTTTTTCTGTGTGGTTGGGTCTGCTTTTGAAGCTCTTTATTGAATTCTTCAATTTAGTCATTGTAATTTTCAGCTTTAGGATTTCTGACTTTTTAAAATGGTGTCTGTTTGCTGAACTTCATGTTTTGGCCATACACTGTTTTTCCAATTTTGCTTAGTTGCTGTGTATTCTTTTAGTTCACTAGACTTCTTTAAGAGGATTATTCTGTGTTGTTCATCTAATAGTTTATAGATCTCCATGCCTTTAGGGTCAGTTATTGGAGCTTTATTAGTTTCCTTTGATAACATCACATGTACCTGATTTATTATGATTTTTTTTTATATTTATTTTAGCTGTGGTGAGTCTTTGTTGCTTTCTCTGGTTGCTGAGAGCCAGGGCTGCTCTCCCTCACACTGCACTGGCTTCTCACTGTGGTGGTTTCTCTTGTTGTGGAGCATGGGCTTTAGGTGTGTGGACTGCTGAGACCCACGGCTTAGTTGCTCCACAGCATGTGAGGTCTTTCCAGACCAAGGTTTGAACTGGTGTCCCAAGCATTTCAAGGCCGATTCTCAACCATGGGACCACCAGGGAAGCCCTTATTATAATTCTTGATTCCTTATTTTGGTATCTGTTCATTTGAGTCATCTGTCTTCTTTTGCAGATGTTATGGTTTGGTTTTCTGGACATGTCTGATGGTAATGCCCTTGGACAGATGGGGCTTACTACTGAGGTTTACTTTTGAGCAAGGCTGTTGCCCAAGCCCTAAGATTATGGGCTGAGGTGTGGGATGCTGCTTGTTGAGAAGAGTTGCATAGGTCTGCTGACTTGGTTTCCAGTCCAGGTAATGCTATAGAATGGGCACCATCATTGCTTGCTTCTCTAGGTAATCAGATTCCTTTCTAGGTTGTCTAGGCTTACTACATGATCAGACTTGATACTGTTGTAAGCCATAGGTAGGCCTATAAATTATAGGTTCTTCCCAGGGCATGGTGGGGGTTACTCAACATAGCAGACCCCAGAGTGTGTTTATGTGGCTCACTGTTTGGGGCACTCAGGTCAAGCAAGATTATGAACTGAGTTCCCTGGCCAAACAGGTCAAGGATTTTGTCCTGCAATCAGGGAAAGTGATGGGCTGTACTCTGTTCAGGTGACTCTGAAGCAGGGCTGTTGGATGTGTTATGCAGTTTCCCATGTGCTCCTCATCAGAGGAATTGAAAACTGTATTTAGTGATAGCTGGGGTTATGCATTAGTTCCCCTGACTGGTCAGGATGGAGAAACCAGCTTCAAGCTCAGCAAGACTCCTTGTGGTCTTGACTTAAGTCAACCCACTCCCCAAGTTCCTTGTCTGATGGGTACACTGACTTTGCTTCAGGAACAATCACCTCTGCTTACAGACTATGCCACTCAAGACTATGCCACTTGAGTGCCCCAAACACTGAGCCACATAAACACACTCTGGGGTCCCTTATGTTGAGTAACCCCCACCATTTCCTGGGCAGAACCTATAATTCATAGGCCTACCTATGGCTTAGGACAGTACCAAGTCTGATCATCTAGTAAGCCTAGACAAACTAGAAAAGAATCTGATGTGTCCCCAGTCATGCTTTCTGGTCAGGAGGGGCTGGGAGCTATACTCAGCAGTCAGTTGGACTAAGATTCAGCTCCCCTGCCTGGGAAGGGGCAGGTCAGGATTGGCAAAGTTCTTTATTTGAGCACCTGAATCAGGCAGACCTTCACCCTGCTGAGTTCCCTGGTCAGACTGTGCCATTGTCTTGGCTCCACAGATGAATAAAGACGCTGGTTGGGACTATACCGTGGGCCCTGGAGGTAGGAACTTGATCTGCCACCATCCAAGTGCTCGTCATTGCAAGCCTGTCATGGCTTCTCTGTAACAACCAAATTTCTAGTGGTCAAGTGCTGGCAGTTCACCCACAATTCTTAAGGGGCAGGACTGGAGTGAAAGCTTGCAGGAAGCAACTTATAATTCTGGGGGAGCTGATGTCCACCCTAGGCTCTCTTTTCCAACTGGAGGAACCATAGTTTTAGGGTAACTCTCTTCGCAATGTGCTGTTCCAGCCTGGGGGAGGGACAGTGTGGTCAGTGTATAGCCGTTCCTCCTACAATTCTGTTGTGGTCTGTGTGTGTGATGGTTACCTCGGCCTCAGGTTCTAGGATTCTCTCAGTGGTGTCTTGTAAATGAATAGCTGTTAGCTCTTTTTATGAGGGGAAATAAAGTCAGGAAGGATTTATGTCATACTCATGGTGATGTATGGTGTATTTTATCATCTTTTTCATAATTCTTATTTTAATTTTCTCATAAATATATTGTATATAATGATTTATTATATATTAAATTGTATATTATATATAATACTTATATTGTGTAGATTGTGTGTTATATTGCAAATATATGCTATGGATATATTTATATGAGTTATATAAAGGATCTGTCAAATAGATTAATTTTAGTATATTACTATTGCTAATAATATTCACATCCTTGCTTCCATCAATTATCTGGATAAGAAAACCACCCTCCATGATTGCTGAGTCTGAGAGCTTTCATTTCTTATCTCTTTCATATTATATCCTTTAAGTTTGAAATGAGAAAATTAGACCCTTTGCTTGCTGGGTTCTATTGATGCTCTTGTCAATCTGTAGCAGTAGATGTTGTTTTGAAGCACATTGTTAAATTACCCCAGTGCTCAGGGTGTAACAACTCATTAGTATATGGATACCGTGTCCTGAAATAGGGCAAACTGTAAGCCCCAAGATAACATTGTTCCTCAAATATGAGATGAGCAGAACACTCTCAAAATTATTTTTGAAAGCTTTTGGCTAATAAGATACCCTTCTTTCTAAGAATTCAAAACCTCTCCACACATAGATAGGAGAACCTGATATTCTGTTTCAGGACACAGTCCACCACTGGGAGACAGGAAGGGTGATTCTTCCTCAGCTTCTACCTGCCACCACTCAGCCCCTTACCATAAGAATGGCAGTAGAATCTATTCAACTTTTGTGGCTGTATAAGAGGAGTCATACTCATCTATGTTACCGAAAGAATATAGTTTACCATGATATCATATTGTGCTTTCAACATTCTCAGCATACCAATTGTTTCTCGAAATACATACAGAAAATCTGGTCACTAGGTGGGGAATATCAGCTTTTTACTTTTATTTCTTAAAGGATATTATACCTCATTGAACATAACTTCTTTGTCAAATTCCCTGTTTATGTGGACTCATGATGGGCAATACGTTGCTAAGGTGTGAGGAAGGGCCAAGGAGATGATAAACTTTGTTTTACTTTCAATTTGGATAGAAACTGCAAGTGGAAATTGATGTTTGTCTGATTAGGTGATGATGCCTTTGGTACCCATGATGTCATGCAATCAGCAGACTACAGTTAACCCTTGAACAATACAGCACTTAGAGGTGCCAATTCCCTGCACAATAAAAAGTCTGTGACCTTACAGTCAGCCCTCCACATCTGCAATTCCACATCAGTGTATTCGACCAACCAACCTTGGATCATAGTACTATTGTAGTGAGTAGTGAAGCCGCTCAGTCGTGTCTGATTCTTAGTGACCCTGTGGACTGTAGCCTACCAGGCTCTGTCCATGGGATTTTCCAGGCAAGAGTACTGGAGTGGGTTGCCGTTGCCTTCTCCAAGTACTGTTGTATGTATTTTTAAAGATTTGTGTATAAGTGAATGTGCCCAATTCAAACCTGTGTTCAGGGGTCAACTGTACTTAGTTTCTCTATTCTACGAGAAAAAACAAGAGCACCAGAGAGCAGATCAGGTGATGGTCCTTGCCGGTGTTGGAGCTAAAGCAAATTCAAAACTGTGGATGAATTGATAGCTCCTGTGTATGTGTAGCCCATGTGAGTCTGTCAGTAGTGATGCCCTTATAGGAGCATCTCTTCTTAGTCATGCTCTGTGGAACGCTAATCCTCCCCCTATGAGCAGCTCCAGCAGGCACTACTGTACATTGCATTCCTGTCTTCTTAGGTGTTCACACTGCAGTAATATTTACTAACAGCTGAAGGGTTCTGGAGTAAAGCAACCTGATTAATTCTGTTTGCTCCAACAGCTTTGCTCTGAGTTACTCTCACAGTCTGTTACTTGTTTTTATTTTTTCCTTTGAGTACATGGCATTAACATTCTTGGGGAACAATATTCCAGGGTCATGTTTTGAAGGACACTGCTCTCGACCATTTGAAAGTGAGTCATGTCCAAAGCAAAATAGGCCTTGCAAAAGTAGAAAGCTTCTATATTGCTTAACAGTGATTTTACCTTGGCTTCTAATCCTCTAACAAGACAAAATTCTTTAAGTTATATTAAACATTTTTAATTCATTGTGCAGTGGAATAAAGAAGAAAATGGGAGTTTCCTAGTGCAATCGAATGAGGGTTAAAAATTAAGAAATCTAAATCCTGGCTGTGTACCGAAGAAGGTTTAACCTTTGCGTGGGGATTAAGGCTTGGTCAGCTGTCATGCTGGACATGCTTAGTTCACTGCACTCCCCAGTTCATAGAAGCTGAAAGCATGATTAGGCTCACCCAGATGTGAATCCCAGTTGGCAGTAAGAGATATCCAGGAATTCTGGGCCTACCTCCCGATTCTCCAAGTCCCTGGGCCAGATGCAAGACCACAGGGGAGTAGTGACTCAACAAGATGAGGAAGAAGTTGGCAGTATCACATGTAAGTCAGGAGGAGAAAGGGTTCCGAGTGGGTGTGCCTGACAACAAAATGTGCTATGTGTGAGGGACTTTGTGTGAGCAGAGAGCCAAAGGGTACCGCAGGGACTCTGAGAGGCCAAACTGAGTCAATTACATATACAAGAAGAGGACAGCTGGGTAACAGGGAGTTTTCAATTGCAGACTGGAGTTGCTTGGTAATAATAAATACACTTATAACAGACATGACAGCAGTATTTATCACACTTCCAGCATTTGGAAATGCCTGCTAAAATGTATGAAAATTACAGCTCTGACCAGAGATAACCATTGTTTGCATGTGGTGCAGTTATTAAAGTTGTAGCATCATGTAAAATTTCCCATTTTATTGTCATCTTCTTGGCATGCAGTTAGAAAACTTCCTCATTCTAATTCTCCAGAATTATCTAGGCACTGAAGCTAAGTGATCGCTTTTACATACCACCTTACCCCAGTCACTGTAGGGTCTAACCTCTGATTGAGCATGGGTGGAAGATAAAAGAGAAGGGTTTAGTAACAGCAGCCTCAGTTGGGTGAACATGAGAGACACACATACAGGAGTGTGTACCTCTACATTAGGGCTGAGTTGGACTTCATAAGTTTTACAAAACTCATCAAAACAGTCTGCTTGCAGAGAAGATAACGTGCTCACTGAGTAATAGAGGGATAATTACACAGTTTATACATGTCACACATACTCCTGTATTCTTGCCTTGAGAATCCTCATGGACAGATGAGCCTGGTGGGTTACAGTCCATGGGGTCGCAGAGTCAGCCACGACTGAGTGACAAAATACCACATGCATGTCACATTCTTGCTACCTTTTTTTAGTTTTTTGATTGATGTACATTCTGAGGTTAAGTTGCTGATCTCTTTTTCTCATCTAGACGTCTTGAAAGACTTACATACAGCTTTTTTATACCTCTAACACTTCATTCACTCTTGGGCAGTCTGGTTTCCACCACCACCCTTCTGTCCCTGCTACCCTCCAAGGTTTAGCTTAAGCGTGGATGCTGCTAATCACTGATGCTTCCTTCCCTTCCTAAAGCAGAGTTTTAGCCTGGCTTTCATGGTGGTTCTCTTTCTATAGTTCCTGGCGTCCCTGTTAGTGTCTTTGGAAAGGATTCCTCTCCTAGCCAATCCTTTAAAATTAGTGTTTCTTGGGATTTAATTTAAGCTTTTCTATTTACTTTATGCACATCTGTTCAATGAATTCATTCACTTCCATGGCTTTAGTTAGAGCTATGACTCCATCTCTTGAGTTCCACTTACATATTCCATATGCAGCTGTGAAAATCTCAGCAAAATCTACAGCTAAGCACATCACTTCACCCCACCAACTTTGTGTTGCCTGTGTCGGAGATTGGCATATCATGTTACCCAACCATTTAAGGTAAGTCTTCTTACTGCCCACAGATTAATCAACAGATCCTGTCAATTCCATCCCCTTAGTATGTCTTGACTACCTTCCACATTCGTTTCAAACTTGAACCAGCTTTGTTCAGATCACTAATATCTTTCACTGAGTTTGTTATAACACCCTTCAGTTTATTCTCTACACAGTAGCTAGAATGATCATCCTAAATTACTGTCTGGTCAAGTCACTTTCTTACCTAAAACCTTCAGTGTCTCTAATTTGCCCTCAGAATGTCCAGTACTCCTTAGTCTGCTTCACAGATTCTTTACTATTCATCTCTAGCTCTAGTCTTGCCAGTCCCTAACTTGTGCTTGAAAAAAGCAGAGACATTAATTTACCAACAAAAGTCTGTCTAGTCAAAGCTATGGTTTTTTTCCAGTAGTCATGTATGGATGTGAGAGTTAGACTATAAAGAAAGCTGAGTGCCGAATTGATGCTTTTGAACTGTGGTGTTGGAGAAGACTCTTGCAAGTTCCTTGGACTGCAAGGAGATCCAACCAGTTCATCCTAAAGGAAATCAGTCCTGGATATTCATTGGAAGGACTGATGCTGAAGCTGAAACTCCAGTACTTTGGCCACCTGATGCAAAGAACAGACTCATTGGAAAAGACTGTGATGCTGAGGAAGATTGAAGGCAGGAGGAGAAGGGGACAACAGAGGATGAGATGGTTGGATGGCATCACTGATGTGATGGACATGAGTTTGAGTAAAGCTCCAGTAGTTGGTGATGGACAGGGAAGCCTGGCATGCTGCAGACCATGGTGTTGCAAATAGTTGGACACGATTGAGCAACTGAACTGAATTGAACTTGCACTTGAAACTATAGGCTCATGAAACTTGTTTTTGCTTCTCCCTTCTCTCTAAATGTTTTCATATAATATTAATCCTGCTTAGAATTCTCCTTTTTTATTATTTATTTTTTTCATTTATTTTTATTCATTGGAGTCTAATTACTTTACAATATTGTAGTGATTTTTGCCATACATTGACATGAATCAGCCATGGATTTACATGTGTTCCCCATCCCGATTCCTCCTCCCACCTCCCTCTCCATCCCATCCCTCTGGGTCTTCCCAGTGCACCAGCCCTGAGCACATGTCTCATGCATCCAACCTGAGTTGGTGATCTGTTTCACCTTGATAGTATACTTGTTTCAATGTTGTTCTCTCTGAACATCCCACCCTTGCCTTCTCCCACAGAGTCTAAAAGTCTTTTCTGTACATCTGTGTCTCTTTTTCTGTTTTTCACATAGGGTTATCGTTACCATCTTTTTAAATTCCATATATATGTGTTAGTATACTGTATTGGTCTTTATCTTTCTGGCTTACTTCACTCTGTATAATGGGCTCCAGTTTCATCCATCTCATTAGAACTGATTCAAATGAATTCTTCTTAATGGCTGAGTAATATTCCATGGTGTGTATGTACCACAGCTTCCTTATCCATTCATCTGCTGATGGGCATCTAGGTTGCTTCCATGTCCTGGCTATTATAAACAGTGCCGCGATGAACATTGGGGTACACGTGTCTCTTTCAGATCTGGTTTACTTGGTGGGTATGCCCAGGAGTGGGATTGCTGGGACATATGGCAGTTCTATTTCCTGTTTTTTAAGGAATCTCCACACTGTTCTCCATAGTGGCTGTACTAGTTTGCATTCTCACCAACAGTGTAAGAGGGTTCCCTTTTCTCCACACCCTCTCCAGCATTTATTGCTTGTAGACTTTTGGATAGCAGCCATTTTGATTGGCATGCAGTGGTACCTCATTGAGGTTTTAATTTGAATTTCTCTGATAATGAGTGATGTTGAGCATCTTTTCATGTGTTTGTTAGCCATCTGTATGTCTTCTTTGGAGAAATGTCTGTTTATATCTTAGGCCCATTTTTTGAATGGGTCGTTTATTTTTCTGGAATTGAGCTTCAGGAGTTGCTTGTATATTTTTGAGATTAACCCTTTGTCTGTTGCTTCGTTTGCTATTATTTTCTCCCAATCTGAGGGCTGTCTTTTCACCTTACTTATAGTTTCCTTTGTTGTGCAAAAGCTTTTAAGTTTCACTAGGTCCCGTTTGATTATTTTTGCTTTTATTTCCAGTATTCTGGGAGGTGGGTCATAGAGGATCTTGCTGTGATTTATGTCGGAGAGTGTTTTGCCTGTGTTCTCCTCTAAGAGTTTTGTAGTTTCTGGTCTTACATTTAGATCTTTAATCCATTTTGAGTTTATTTTTGTGTATGGTGTTAGAAAGTGTTCTAGTTTCATTCTTTTACAAGTGGTTGACCAGTTTTCCCAGCACCACTTGTTAAAGAGGTTGTCTTTTTTCCATTGTATATCCTTGCCTCCTTTGTCGAAGATATGGTGTTCGTAGGTATGTGGCTTTATCTCTGGGCTTTCCGTTTTGTTCCATTGATCGATATTTATGTCTTTGTGCCAGTACCATACTGTCATGATGACTGTGGCTTTGTAGTAGAGTCTGAAGTCAGGCAGGTTGATTCCTCCAGTTCCATTCTTTTTCTCAAGATTACTTTGGCTATTTGAGGTTTTTTGTATTTCGATACAAATTGTGAAATTATTTGTTCTAGTTCTGTAAATAATACCGTTGGTAGCTTGATAGGGATTGCATTGAATCTATAGATTGCATTGAATCTATAGAAATGAGTAGTATACTCATTTTCACAATATTGATTCTTCCAATCCATGAACACGGTATGTTTCTCGATCTGTTTGTGTCCTCTTTGATTTCTTTCATCAGTGATTTATAGTTTTCTATGTATAGGTCTTTTGTTTCATTAGGTAGGTATACTCCTAAGTATTTTATTCTTTTTGTTGCAATGGTGAATGGCATTGTTTCCTTAATTTCTCTTTTTGTTTTCTCATTGTTAGTGTATAGGAATGCAAGGGATTTCTGTGTGTTCATTTTATATCCTGCAACTTTACTATATTCATTGATTAGTTCTAGTAATTTTCTGGTAGAGTCTTTAGGGTTTTCTATGTAGAGGATCATGTTGTCTGCAAACAGTGAGAGTTTCACTTCTTCTTTTCCTATCTGGATTCCTTTTATTTCTTTTTCTGCTCTGATTGCTGTGGCCCATACTTCCAAAACTATGTTGAATAGTAGTGGTGAGAGTGGGCACCCTTGTCTTGTTCCTGATTTTAGGGGAAATGCTCTCAATTTTTCACCATTGATGATAATGTTTGCTGTGGGTTTTTCATATATAGTTTTTATTATGTTGAGGTATGTTCCTTCTATTCCTGCTTTCTGGAGAATTTTTATCATAAATAGATGTTGAATTTTGTCGAAGGCTTTTTCTGCGTCTATTGAGATAATCATATGGATTTTATCTTTCAATTTGTTAATGTGGTGTATTGCATTGATTGATTTGTGGATATTAAAGAATCCTTGCATTCCTGGGATAAAGCCCACTTGGTCATGATGTATGATAGTTTTAATATGTTGTTGGATTCTGTTTGCCAGAATTTTGTTAAGGATTTTTGCATCTATGTTCATGAGTGATATTGGCCTGTAGTTTTCTTTTTTTGTGGCATCCTTGTCTGGTTTTGGAATTAGGATGATGGTGGCCTCATAGAATGAGTTTGGAAGTTTACCTTTTTCTGCAATTTTCTGGAAGAGTTTGAGGAAGATAGGTGTTAGCTCTTCTCTAAATTTTTGGTAGAAATCAGCTGTGATGCCATCTGGTCCTGGGCTTTTGTTTGATGGAAGATTTCTGGTTACAGTTTTGATTTCTGTGCTTGTGATTGGTCTGTTAAGATCTTCTATTTCTTCCTGGTTCTGTTTTGAAAAATTACACTTTTCTAGGAATTTGTCCTTTTCTTCCAAGTTGTCCATTTTATTGTCATAGAGCTGCTGGTAGTAATCTCTTATGATACTTTGTATTTCAGTGTTGTCTGTTGTGATCTCTCCATTTTCATTTCTAATTTTGTTGATTTGGTTCTTCTCCCTTTGTTTCTTAATGAGTCTGACTAACAGTTTGTAAATTTTGTTTATCTTTTCAAAAAACCAGCTTTTAGCTTTGTTGATTTTTGCTATGGTCTCTTTTGTTTCTTTTGCATTTATTTCTGCCCTAATTTTTAAGATTTATTTCCTTCTGCTAACCCTGGGGTTCCTCATTTCTTCCTTCTCTAGTTGATTTAGGTGTAGAGCTAGGCAATTTATTTGACTTTTTTCTTGTTTCTTGAGGTAAGCCTGTAATGCTCTGAACCTTCCCCTTAGTACTGCTTTTACAGTGTCCCATAGGTTTTGGGTTGTTGTGTTTTCATTTTCATTCATTTCTATGCACATTTTGATTTCTTTTTTGATTTCTTCTATGATTTGTTGGTTATTCAGAAGTGTGTTATTTAGCATCCATGTGTTTTAATTTTTAACATTTTTTTTTCTGTAATTGAGATCCAATCTTACTGCACTGTGGTCAGAAAAGATGACTGGAATGATTTCAATTTTTTTGAATTTCCCAAGGCTAGATTTATGGCCCAGGATGTGATCTGTTCTGGAGAAGGTTCCATGTGCACTTGAGACAAAGGTGAAGTTGATTGTTTTGGGGTGAAATGTCCTATAGATATCAATTAGGTCTAGCTGGTCCATTGTGTCATTTAAAGTTTGTGTTTCCTTGTTAATTTTCTGTTTAGTTGATCTATCCATAGGTGTGAATGGGGTATTAAAGTCTCCCACTATTATTGTGTTATTTTTAATTTCCCCCTTCATTCTTGTTAGCATTTGCCTTACATATTGTGGTGCTCCTATATTGGGTGCATATATATTTATAATTGTTGTATCTTCTTCTTGGATTGATCCTTTGATCATTATGTAGTGTCTTTCTTTGTCTCTTTTCACAGCCTTTATTTGAAAGTCTATTTTATCTGATATGAGTATTGAGACTCCTGCTTTCTTTTGGTCTCCATTTGCGTGAAATTTTTTTTTCCAGCCCTTCACTTTCAGTCTATATGTGTCCCTTGTTTTGAGGTGGGTCTCTTGTAGACAGCATATATAGGGGTCTTATTTTTGTATCCATTCAGCCAGTCTTTGTCTTTTGGTTGGGGCATTCAACCCATTTACATTTAAGGTAATTATTGATAGGTATGGTCCCCTTGCCATTTACTTTGTTGTTTTGGGTTCGCGTTTATACAACCTTTCTGTGTTTCCTGTCTAGAGAATATCCTTTAGCGTTTGTTGAAGAGCTGGTTTGGTGGTGCTGAATTCTCTCAGCTTTTGCTTGTCTGTAAAGCTTTTGAATTCTCCTTCATATCTGAATGAGATCCTTGCTGGGTACAGTAACCTGGGTTGTAGGTTATTCTCTTTCATTACTTTAAGTATTTCTTGCCATTCCCTTCTGGCCTGAAGAGTTTCTATTGATAGATCAGCTGTTATCCTTATGGGAACCCTTTTGTGTGTTATTTGTTGTTTCTCCCTTGCTGCTTTTAATATTTGTTCTTTGTGTTTGATCTTTGTTAATTTGATTAATATGTGTCTTGGGGTGTTTCGCCTTGGGTTTATCCTGTTTGGACTCTCTGGGTTTCTTGGACCTGTGTAACTATTTCCTTCCCCTTTTTAGGGAAGTTTTCAGCTATTATCTCCTTGAGTATCTTCTCATGGCCTTTCTTTTTGTCTTCTTCTTCTGGGACTCCTATGATTCGACAGTTGGGGTATTTCACATTGTCCCAGAGGTCCCTGAGGTTGTCCTCATTTCTTTTGATTCTTTTTTCTTTTTTCCTCTCTGCTTCATTTATTTCCACCATTTTATCTTCTACCTCACTTATCCTATCTTCTGCCTCCGTTATTCTACTGTTGCTTCCCTCCAGAGTGTTTTTGATCTCATTTATTGGATCATTCATTTTTAATTGACTCTTTTTTATTTCTTCTAGGTCTTTATTAAACATTTCTTGCATCTTTTCAACCTTTGTCTCCAGGCTTTTTATCTGTAACTCCATTTTGTTTTCAAGATTTTGGATCATTTTTATTATCATTATTCTAAATTCTTTTTCAGGTAGATTCCCTATCTCCTCCTCTTTTGTTTGGCTTGGTGGGCATTTTTCATGTTCCTTTACCTGTTGGGTATTTCTCTGCCTTTTCATCTTGTTTAGATTGCTGTGTTTGGAGTGGCCTTTCTGTATTCTGGAGGTCTGTGGTTCCTTTTTATTGTGGAGGTTTCTCCCAGTGGGTGGGGTTGGACAATTGGCTTGTTAAGGTTTCTTGGTTAGGGAAACTTGCGTTGGTGTTCTGGTGCGTGCAACTGGATTTCTTCTCTCTGGAGTGCAATGGAGTGTCCAGTAGGAAGTTTTGAGATGGGTCTGTGTGTTAGGTGTGACTTTGGGCAGCCTGTATGTTGACACTAAGGGCTATGTTCTTGCTGAAGAATGTTGCTGAAGAATTGCGTGGTATGTCTTGCTCTGGAACTTATTGGTTCTTGGATGATGGTTGGTTTCAGTGTAGGTATGGAGGTTTTTAGATGGTCTCTTTTTACTTAATGCTCCCTGTAGTCAGGAGTTCTCTGGTGTTCTCATGTTTTGGGCTTAAGTCTCCTGCCTCTGTCTTTCAGTTTTATTCTTCCAGTAGCCTCAAGGCTTCTCCAACTATACAGCACTGATAATATAACTTCTAGGTTAATGGTGAAAAGATTCTCCACAGTGAGGGACACCCAGAGAGGTTCACAGAGTTAAATGAAGTTAAATGAAGAAGAGGAGAGGGAGGAAGTAGATAGAGATGAGCAGGAGGAGAAAAAGGGGGACTCAAGAGGAGAGAGACAGATCTTTGCAGTACTCTGTTCCCTAAGTGTTCTCCATAGCCCAGAACACCCACAGAGATTCACAGAATTGGATTGAGACGAGAAGGGTGAGGGAGGAAATAGAGGTGATCTGGGGGAGAAAAAGGCGAGTCAAAAGGGGGAAAGAGTAATCATCACACTCCTGAGTAAAAATGGGTACTGAATATTAGATTCTTAAATGTCCAAAATTGATATCAAATACTGAAAAACAAAGATTAAAAATCTAGAGGTTAGACTCTTAAAAATATAATATTAAAAACAAAAACAAAAAATTTAAGAAATATATATGAAGTTTGCTTTAAAAATAGGGTCTTTTTTTTTGCAAGGTTATAGTGAAATGAAAATGAAAATTAAGGAGTAATAGAGGAGTAATAGAGGACTTTAAAAGAAAATAAAAGAAAAAGGGGAAAAAAATTTTTTTAATTAAAAAAATTGTAAAAAAAATATGAAAATGAAAATTAAGGAGTAATAGAGGAAAAATAGGGAATTTTAAAAGAAAGTAAGAGAAAAAATTTTAAAAAAGAAAAAAGAAAAAAAAATTTTTTTTAATTTAAAAAAAATAGTAAAAATATATCTAGGAATTTCTCTGGAGCTGTTGCGGCAGTGTGGGTTCAGTTCAGTTTCAGATAGCTCCTTGTTCCAGCTTACACTCCTCAATATCTATAGGCCCCTTCTGATGTAGTCGGTGTTAACTACAGGGATTTAATCTGTTGAACAGGTCACTTTTGAAGCGGTTCCTTTTGTTTATTTGGTTTCTGTTTGCAGGTCTCTTCTGTGTCTAATTTCTGCCTTGACACAAGCTGGCGGAGGTGATCTCTCCTTTAGGTTCGCTTGTTCAGTCGTGCTGTGGGGAGGGAGGGGCGCTGCAGACAAATATCACTGGCTCATGTGGGGAGCACTGACAGTGATCCAGCTACACTGGGTTTGCCCCCGCTGGTGGTGGGCGTGTATGCTTTCCCCGACTACACTGCTCAGGCTCCAGGCTGCTCTACAGGGAGCGGCCCTGCATGGCGTGGGGTTCCAGTTTTCGAGTACTCCACAAAAGCACAGACTCGGTTGGGCCTGGAGCTCAGGCAGCCAGTAGCTTGATGGGTGCACTCTCCCCTGGTGCAGTGCGCCTTATCCCCTCCGAGGTCCCAGCCTCAGTTACCCTGCGCGCCGGTCAGGTACACCTTGTGTCTATTCTGGGGAGCTGGACTCTAGCCGTGACCCTCCCGGCAGATGTCAACCATCTAGCATCTCAGGAAGTCTTTGGTTAGAAACTGGGAGCCAGTTTGCAGTTTCGTAGGGGATGCTGTCTCTGGGACCGCGTTTGTCCCTTCCCCCTCCCCCCTTCCTCCTGCCTCCGGTGGGGGATGGGCCGGTCCGCTGCTGGCGAGCTCTTCTCTGGACTTGCTCAGTCCTTCCTTTGTTCCTAAGCAATGCCACTCGCTCCTCTCTATTCAGTCCCCACTTGCTGGTGGCGGATGCGAGCATCTCGGGTACTCTTCTGCTGGGAGTTGCTCTTAGGCATGTAATCTGTGGGTTTTTTCCTCCTGGTTAGGTTGCCCTCCGAGATTCAAAAACTTCCCCCAGACCCACCAGTGGGAGGTTTCCTGGTATTTGGAAACTTCCTCTATTACGGCTCCCTTCCCAGAACGGATCTCCGTCCCTAGCTCTTTTGTCTCTCTTTTTATCTTTTATATTTTGTCCTACCTCCTTTAGAAGATGATGGACCGCTTTTCTGGGCGCCTGATGTCCTCTGCTAGGGATCAGAAGTTGTTTTGTGCAGTTTGCTCAGCGTTCAAATGTTCTTTTGATGAATTTGTAGGAGAGAAAGTGGTCTCCCCGTCCTATTCTTAGCTCCTCCCTCCTCCCTGTTTTGATTTTGTTAACAATTTGTTTTCTGATCCTTCTTGGTTTTTTTTTTTTTAATTGCTTTCAGTCTGATTGACCGTACATAGTACATAGCCTACTGTCTTAACCTGATTATAACAGTAAACATTGTATTACAGTTTCCTATTTACCTATTTGTATCACCACTAAATTGAAAGTTACTTAAGTTGATCTTTACAGTAGGATAAATGATGGACTCGTTCACTACTGTGGAGAATAAAAGGAAGGGATGGGATGGAAAAGGGTAATTAGTTTAACATTTCTATTTGCTTTCTCTAATCTCTTCATTTCGTATCTAGTGCATTTTTTCAGATTTTGCATTATATTAACTTCTCATTATTTATAAAACTAAAAACTGTGATTTTTGTTGAAAAAATTATGAAGTTGAGCCTCAAAGCCTACAAAAATAAGTAATAATTGTTTGGAATTGTATTTAAGAATTTCAAGGAGAAAGGCAACAAGAAATTTACTGTATCATGTGATGGCCTGAAATAAATTTGATTTAGCATTTTTACATAGCTCACAAGAAAAATTTTAAAACTAGGCTTCATAACAACCGGGAAAAATCTGTAAATATCCTTTAGAAACAAATTTAAAAGAGGAAAATCAGTCAGTGAGCGTATTGATTGTTAGATCCCAAAGGATACCACTTCTGATTTTCTTAATTAGGAAATTAAATAGAGAGTTCTTAATTTTTATAATTGTGGTATTAGTAAAATGTGTAAGTCATTCCTCTTATTTTTCAGCTCAGTGTAACTCATATTTTTAAATCTTAAATGCCATAGCCTTGAAAAATATTTTTGAACAAAGCATTGGTCACTTATTTACGTGAGTTATTTCCTGCTGGGTTGTATTAGATCTTAATATGCTCAGATAAGCCATTTATCTCCTCAGATATTAAATTTCTTTTGTGCTTACATCTTATCTCAGTAATTAGATAATTACTTCCTTGAAGGCTTCCTTATAATTCTCTCATTTTTCTCATAGCAAATAAGAACATAGCAGATGTTCAATAAATATGCTTTAATTGAGTACATTTGGATCTTTTTCTGTTTAATGTTTGCAATGTTAATCACCATCTGTGGCTGCATGTAATCATTTGTGTATAATTATATCAAAAACAAGCATGCTACCTCTGATGATGCTCTCCTCTAGGACTGTGCCTCTTTAAAATTCACCCAGATTCGTAGATCACCTTGGGTAAGAAAGACACCCTTGTGTGTGTGCATGCATCACGTGCACACACACACACACACACACACACACACACACACACAGAGTTCTTGGGCGGGGGGTGAAGTTGGTGGGAATACTGATGATGCTTTCTTCAGGAGTAATATATTGCTCCTTCCCCATCTGGTGGTGTCCTTAATTCTTCTCTTCCTACAAGTTTGTTTTTCAAGGTTACCTTACACGCATGGGTTTAAATGTTTATCCTTTCAACAAACTTTTTTAAAATCTAAATTTTATATTGTCTACCCTCAGAGACTCTCAAAGGGGACACAGACAGTTACACTCGTTTGTGATAAATGGAGTATTTAAATGAAATAAAAGATTCTGGAAAGCACATAGGAGAAATAGCTACGTTAAACCTGGGTGGGAGAAATGGGCAAGGAAACTATGGAAAATTCTTTTCTGCAGAAATAAGTGGCCGAAGCCTGGAAGATGAATAAGAATCACCAGTGTTCTGGTTTTCAACTACTGAATATCAAATTATACCTAATTTAGTGGCATAAAACAGCAATAATGAGTTATTATCATGGGTCTGGTGTGAGCCAGCCTGAGGCATTAGAATAGGATTTCTGTTGTGGACTGAATCTTTGTGTCCCCTCGAAATTCATGTGTTGGAGCCTTACCTGACTATGTGGTAAGATGTGGAGATGGGGCCTTTGGGAGGTAATCAGGACCAGACACAGCCATGAGGGCAGAGCTGTCGTCGTGAGGTGAGCGCCCTTACATCGAAGAGACACTGGAGAGCTTGCTCTCTCTCCCCCCAGCATGTGAGGACACCGCAGGAAGGTAGCTCTCTACTAACAAATGGTTCTCTCACCAAACCCAATGATGCCGATAGCCCAGTCTCAGACGTCCAACCTCCAGATTGCAAGCAAATAAATTTCTTCCTTTAAGCCACCTAGTCTGTGGTATTTAGTTTCAGTGGCCTGAGCTGATTGATCCAGGTCTGTTTTGTTGTTATAGTCAAATGGTGTTTGAAACCCAGGTCATCCCCAAAGACCCTCCTGTGTTGGAGGGGGCTGAGGAAAGTCACACAGCTCAAGGCTGGAGGCACTGGGGCTTCACAGACATCACTCTGCCCCTCTTTTCTCATTCTCATCTCTCCGGTATTGTGGTTTCAGAGTAGCCCACCTTAGTATTACTACATGGTGGCCTAGTGCTCCAATGGGATGTGCTGCAATAGACAAAGCTAGGAAGAAGCTGCATCAGCTTGTAGGACTTGATCTTCCTTGCAGCAAAGCCTTGCAGCATTGCTTCTGCCACGTTCTACTGCTTAGAAGTGAGTCCCTGAAGCCTAAACCGCTTGCTGGGAAGAGAATTTGACTCTGCCTCTTGATAGCAAAAACTTTGTGGGTGAGTTAGTCACCATGCCCAGTGAAGAAGTATTTGTGAGCTTTCTGTGTGTATGCTGTGTAGGTTTGTATGCATGTGTGCTGATTAGAAGAGAAGAGGGGAGGGGAGGCTTGTTTGGTGAGAAGAGGCATAATGCAAGAGTGATCTTGGAGTACGTGTAGAGTTTTATCACATTTATTCTCAGAATTATTCATGCCAGCATATCCAATATCCATTTTAGTCTTTATCTTTTTTGATAACCCTGACTTTTCCAGTCTCCAGGAAGAGTTCGTCCTTTGCCTCTCTTACGTGCTCACTTCCCTGACTTTTTTGTGTGCTTCGTCTCCTTTGATGCCTCTTTCTCCACTAACAAGCCATATCCAGTCACTCACTGAGCCTGATGTTTCTGTCTCCTATGTGTTGCTCGAATCTATCTACTCCTTTCCATCCTAAATACCAGCTCTCTTAGTTCATACCAGTATGGTAGTTCCTTTTGTTCAACATGTATTTTCTGAGCAAAAATGAAGGAATTAAGAGTGGCATGCAAAATGAAATGTGTGATTAGGGAAGACCTCTTGGAGAGGTGATTTTAAAGCGACAAGGTTTAATGAGTAAGGGGTTGAGCCATTGAGTCTAGAACTGAGTGATGTACGGAGAGAAGAACAGAAGGTAAGGTCGAGAGGTAAAGGTGGATGGTAGAGTGATCACCTGGGATCTGGAAGGATAGGTCATGAATTTCAGTTTATGCTCTATATGAGGGTTTTAGGCAGAGGAAGGGCATGAATCAGCATTTTAACAGGGACATTCTGACTCCTTGGTTGAAAATACACTGGCAGGGAGGGAAATGTCCTTCAGTTGGGAAAGGCAATGATTGCTTTGACCACTTACCTAAAATACTGCAGTAGAAAAGGAATTCTTGTTGGTTTATTTCAGTTTAATGATAGGAAGTATTTTAGCATGCTTATATGCTCAGGTGGAAGAATTAATCTTAGGAAAAGAGAATATTTCCTACACTATATGGAACTGAAGAAATATATATGGCAATACCTGAAATGATCATTTTGCTGGGTAAAAAGGTTAGTGATACAGTAGACTGTTAACTCTCTGAGTTAGGGGTAGAATGATGGACTATTTAAGCAAGACTTGGTAAGATGAGAGCTGGCCCTCAATTTCCATCTAACACCTTTAAGGGATTTAAGTAGAGTATTTCAAGATTGGCAACTTATCAAAAATTATTCTACATTGTTTTAGACTCTGCTACAGGTACTAATATGATAACATATTTTCCTAACTTGATATTAGCAAAATAGTAAATAAGGTTATTAATAGAATATGTATTTACCACCATTCCTCCATTGTGTTGCTCGTCTGTGTAAATAATTCTGCCACACATTCTGAAGTTCCATAAGAGAAAAGTATATATTAGCACCCGTATTTTGGATGATCTGTTCTTGCCTCTCTCAGCTGAGGGGGCTTCATTTAAAAGCACTGTGTGTTTTCTCTATATGAAATATCCTAAACTTTCTGATACCTCTTGGCCAATTGGAAGTCACAGGGGCCTTCATGTATAAAACCCATGAACTTCGCTCTTGAGGCTGTCTGCTTGTGTCTTTGAAATGTGCTCCGTGGGCAATTCAAGGTCATTTTTACGTCAGTCAGTTCAGTAGCTCAGTTGTGTCCAACTCTTTGCGACCCCAAGTACTGCAGCACACCAGGCTTCCCTGTCCATCACCAACTCCTGGAGTTTACTCAAACTTATTTCCATTGAGTTGGTGATGCCATCCAACTTACTAATCCTCTGTCATCCCCTTCTCCTCCTGCCCTCAATCTTTTCCAGCATCAGGGTCTTTTCAAATGAGTCAGCTCTTCGCATGAGGTGGCCAGAGTATTGGAGTTTCAGCTTCAACACCAGTCCTTCCAATGAACACCCAGGACTGATCTCCTTTAGAATGGACTGGATGGATCTCCTTGCAGTCCAAGGGACTCTCAAGAGTCTTCTCCAACACCACAGTTCAAAAGCATCTATTCTTCAGCACTCAGCTTTCTTTATAGTCTAACTCTCACATCCATACATGACTACTGGAAAAACCATAGTCTTGACTAGATGGACCTTTGTTGGCAAAATAATGTCTCTGCTTTCTGATATGCTGTCTAGGTTGGTCATAACTTTTCTTCCAAGGAGTTAGTTTCATGGCTGCAGTCACCATCTGCTGTGATTTTGGAGCCCCCCAAAATAAAGTCAGCCACTGTTTCCACTGTTTCCCCATCTGTTTGCCATGAAATGATAGTACCTGATGCCATGATCATAGTTTTCTGAATGTTGAGCTTTAAGCCAACTTTTTCACTCTCCTCTTTCACTTTCATCAAGAGGCTCTTTAGTTCTTCTTCAACTTATGCCATAATGGTGGTATCATCTGCACATCTGAGGTTATTGATATTTCTCTTGGCAGTCTTGATTCCAGCTTGTGCTTCCTCCAGCCCAGTGTTTCTCATGATGTACTCTGCATATAAGTTAAATAAGCAGGGTGACAATATATAGCCTTGACGTACTCCTTTTCCTATTTGGAACCAGTCTGTTGTTCCAAGTCAAGTTCTAATTGTTGCTACCTGACCTGTGTACAGATTTCTCAAGAGGCAGGTCAGGTGGTCTGGTATTCCCATCTCTTTCAGATTTTTCCATAGTTTTATTGTGATCCACAGAGTCAAAGGCATAGTCAGTAAAGCAGAAATAGATGTTTTTCTGGAATTCTCTTGCTTTTTCGATGATCCAGCAGATGTTGGCAATTTGATCACTGGTTCCTCTGCCTTTTCTAAAATGAGCTTGAACATGTGGAAGTTCACGGTTCACATATTGCTGAAGCCTGACTTGGAGAATTTTGAGTATTACTTTGCTAGCATGTGAGATGAGTGCAATTGTGTGGTAGTTTGAGCATTCTTTGGCATTGCCTTTCTTTGGGATTGGAATGAAAACTGGCCTTTTCCAGTCCTGTGGCCACTGCTGAGTTTTCCCAATTTGCTGGCATATTGAGTGCAGCACTTTCACAGTATCATCTTTCAGGATTTGAAATAGCTTGGCTGGAATTCCATCACCTCCACTAGCTTTGTTCATAGTGATGCTTTCTAAGGCCCACTTGACTTCACATTCCAGGATGTCTGGCTCTAGGTGAATGATCACACCATCGTGATTATCTGAGTTGTAAAGATCTTTTTTGTACAGTTCTTCTGTGTATTCTTACCACCTCTTCTTAATATCTTCTGCTTCTGCTAGGTCCCTACCATTTCTGTCCTTTATTGAGCCCATCTTTGCATGAAATGTTCCCTTGGTATCTCTAATTTTTTTGAGGAGATCTCTAGTCTTTCATATTCTATTGTTTTCCTCTATTTCATTGCATTGATCACTGAGGAAGGCTTTCTTATCTCTCCTTGCTCTTCTTTGGAACTGCATTCAAATGGGAATATCTTTCCTATTCTCCTTTTCTTTTTGCTTCCCTTCTTTTCACAGCTATTTTTAAGGCTTCCTCAAGACAGCCATTTTGGTTTTTTGGGTTTCTTTCTCTTGGGCATGGTCTTGATGTCTGTCTCCTGTACAATGTCATGAACCTCTGTCTGTAGTTCTTCAGGCACTCTGTCTCTCAGATTTAGTTACTTAAATCTATTTGTCACTTCCATTGTTTAATCGTAAGGGATTTGATTTAGGTCATACCTGAATGGTCTAGTGGTTTTCCCCACTTTCTTCAGTTTAAGTCTGAATTTGGCAATAAGGAGTCATGACCTGAGCCAGAGTCAGCTCCTGGTCTTGTTTTTGCTGACTGTATAGAGCTTCTCCATCTTTGGCTGTAAAGAATATAATCAGTCTGATTTCGTTGTTTGCCGTCTGGTGATGTCCACATGTAGAATCTTCTCTTGTGTTGTTGGAAGAGGGTGTTTGCTATGACCAGTGTGTTCTCTTGGCAAAACTCTATTAGCCTTTGCCTTGCTTCATTCTGTACTCCAAGGCCAAATTTGCTTGTTACTCCAGGTGTTTCTTGACTTCCTACTTTTGCATTCCAGTCCTCTATCATGAAAGGACATCTTTTTTGGTTGTTAGTTCTAAAAGGTCTTGTAGGTCTTCATAGACCCGTTCAGCTTCAGCTTCTTCATTACTGGTCAGAGCATAGACTTGGATTACCATAATATTGAGTGGTTTGCCTTGGAAACGAACAGAGAAAATTCTGTTGTTTTTGAGATTGCATCCAACTACTGCATTTTGGACTCTTTTGTTGACAATGATGGCTATCCATTTCTTCTAAGGGATCCCTGCCCACAATAGTAGATATAATGGTTATCTGAATTAAATTCACCCATTCCAGTCCATTTTAGTTCGCTGATTCCTAGATGTTGATGTTCATTCTTTCCATCTCCTGTTTGACCACTTCCAATTTGCCTTGGTTCATGGACCTAACATTCCATGTTCCTATGCAATATTGCTTTTTACAGCATCAGACCTTGCTTCTATCACCAGTCACATCCACAACTGGGTGTTGTTTTTGCTTTGGCTCCATTCCTTCATTCTTTCTGGAGTCATTTCTCCACTGATCTCCAATAGCATATTGGGTACCTACTGACCTGGGGACTTCCTCTTTCAGTATCCCATCTTTTTGCCTTCTCATACTGTTCATAGGGTTCTCAAGGCAAGAGTACTGAAGTGCTTTGCCATTCCCTTCTCCAGTGGACCGCCTTCTGTCAGACCTCTCCACCATGACCCGTCCGTCTTGGATGGCCCCACACGGCATGCCTTGGTTTCATTGAGTTAGACAAGGCTGTGGTCCTGTGATCAGATTGGCTAGTTGTCTGTGATTGTGGTTTCAGTCTGTCTGCCCTCTGATGCGCTCTCTCAGTGCCTACCGTCTTAGTGGGGTTTCTCTTACCTTGGACGTGGGGTATCTCTTCACATCTGCTTCAACAAAGCGCAGCTGCTGCTCCTTACTTTGGATGTGGCTGCCACTTCTGACCTTGGACGTGGGGTATCTCCTCATCTCCAGCGCTCCTGACCTTGGACGTGGGGTATCTCCTGTCAGCCGCTCGCCACTCCATATGTTGACTGAAAGAAATGAGTCATCTAAAAGATGAGTATAATGTTTTATTCAGCAAACATACTGAGGAAAAACAGCCTTTCAGGTGCCCAGAAAACAGCCTCTTTGATGTTCTTGAGGTGCTCTTCTGAAGAGGTAAGGGAGGAGCTGGTGTACATAGGAGTTTTTGCAACAAAAACCAGGTAGTTGAAATATCAAAAGATTATTATTAATTAAAGAAAAAAGAGACATCTGAGGTTAACGAATTTAGCACTTCTCTCCGTGTGGAAGATGTGAGTTTGGGCTCATTGAAATCTATGCCCTGACATGTACCTTAACTATTTAAGGCTAATACCCTGAATCCCCTCAGTGTGCACTCTCTGGGGGCAGCTGTAGTAGCTGATGGTTTGATAGCAACAACCTTCTTTGTTGACTGATATGGCAGGTGACATTCTTTGTTAGCAGTGCATCCTCTTGGTTATAAAATCAACTAACATTTGAGAGTCATTCCATGACCCGTTTTCTCCCACAGCACGTAGAGGGATGATTCCTGGATGAGGCAGATTCTTTCTATAGGCCACTGAGTGTGTTAATTTTTGCATTAGGCCCTGTTGATTATCTAAAATTCCCTGTTTCACCTGTTTGATTAGTCTGTGATAATCCAGGAGATGTTTTCCCTTATTGCTTCTTCCCATAATTAGAATTGGACTATTATAATTATTCTAAATGGAGTGATTTTTTATATATGTGCAAGTATATATAATATGCATATATATGTAGATAAATAAATAGATAAATGAATATATATAAATTTACATATATGTAAATACATCAAATGCCTCAAGATTTTTGGTCATCATTCATTTTGTTGGAGACCTATTTACACAGTGGATAATGCAAGAGACAATTTTATAAAATAGACAAAATAAGTCATACTGCTAGTAACATTAGTAAGATCATACTTCACCAGAGAAAGACAGAAAGCAGGAACAATTTCATAACAAAGGGAACAAATCAAAACTGTGATTAGTATAACTGGTTTAGTCCCCAGGGGAGCCAGCTGGAGAAGCCAAATTCTGAAAGGATCAGGTAGAGAGAAAAAGGCTAGATACAGCCTTTGTTTACAAAGTATACTTCATCAACTTTTTGATACATAGCTTGTTGATAAAAATTATGTATCAACCTGTCCATACTCATATGCACTCATATAGCCTCTTTCAACTCAAATCATTCCAAGTATAAGCTTCCAATTTGTAACTACTCTGTCTAGTCATTTTGCCTCAGTTTCATAGCAAAAAGGCAGAAAGTTAATTATTTGCATAGACCAGTAAAAGATGCTAGGATGACTCAGTCTAATTTTTTTTTTTTTTTTAGGGACCTTAGAAAGCATTTAAAATCTGAACCATTCTTCCTGATTCATCATGTTGTAATTCCTTTAAGAAGTGAAAAGTTTTGGAAGGAGTGTTTAATATACTCTAAATTTACCAGGCATTTATCATTCAGTGTAAATGCAGATCTGAGAGGTTGAATTTGATAGGTATGAAAAGAAAAAGCTTGAGTTTAGGGACATTACTAGAAATTGAGAGAGGCATGTGATCCGAGAGCAATCGCTATGGATCTACTCCACCTCCCTCACAAATGAGGACAAGAGCTTATCCTGATGACATTAACAACTGAGACGTTAAAGCCTTATTGTGAAAAACTATTAACAAAAAGGACAGAGGAAAAGTTTTCATGATAGAACACACATTTCAAAGAGCCTGTAAACTCCAGATAAATACTTCATTATTTGAAATTTAGAGTTTATTACTCAGAAGCTTTACAGACTATACAGGGAAACCCACTCTTCTTACATAGAATGGATAGATCACTTCCCAATTCATGCAGTTGGGTCACACTTCACTGGACTTAGCCACAATATTTGTTGGAGGGTATTCTAAAACATTGTGCTAACCTGCTACCGATCTCATAATCATTAACTCTCACATGTGGGTTATCACAGTTGTCTTCATGTATTGCCTGCTGCAGTGAGACATTTGTTTCATAGTCCATGTAACCTCATACTGTGGTATTTAAGTCAAATCTGAACTAAGCTTTATTGTAAGGATGTGTGGTTTGCTCACCAGCAGTGTGGGAATGTTCCCCCTTCTCCAGGCCTTCGGCCATATTTATTGTCACTGAGGATTATAGTATATATAGTAGCACTATAGTAGTAATTCAGTTTATGCGTCAAATTAATGATTGTTTTATTTGGAATATAGTCCATTCTCAATGTTGTGTTTGTAGATGTAATCAAACATGATTTAGCTGTGCCTGCATGCTCAGTCATGTCTGACTCTGAGACTCCAAGAACTGCAACCCATCAGGCTTCTCTGTCCAGGGGAGTTTTCAAACAAGAATACTGGTGTGGGTTGCCATTTCTTCCCCCAGGAGACCTTCCTGACCCAGGGATTGAACCTGTGTCTCCTGCATTGCCAGGAGGATTCTTTACCACCCAGCCACCTGGGAAGACCTTGATTCAGGTGTACATAGACCTGTATCTAGTGTTTGTCACAGTTCTCGCCCCTATAGGTTATTTCAGAGTGGTGAATAGGGTTCCCTGTTGTATACAGTAAGTCCTTGTGGGTGATCTCATTTTCAATACCTGAGAGTGCATATGTTAATCCCAACCTACTGGTTTATTCCTCCCCACAATTTTTCTTCTTCACTATAAATTGGTTTTCTGTGTCTGGGAGTCTGTCTATTTTGTAAATGTGTACATTTGTATCCATTTTTAGATTCTACCTGTCAGTTATACTATGTGGTATTTGTCTTCCTCTATCTGACCTCCTTTATTTAGAAGGACCTAGTGATCATCATACTATGTTGCAGCAGATGGCATTATTTCAATCTTTTTTCTTTGGCCGAGTAACATTCCCTTGTCTGTATATAAATGTACCACAACTTCTTTCTCCATTCGTCTATAAATAGACATGATAGTTTTTTCCTATCTTGGCTCCTGTAAACAGTTCTGCAAGAACTCTGGAGTCATTTACAGGCCCTTATGCCTGCGAGTAAGGGCAGCCTTGATTTCCAAGACTGCTCACTCCTCAGAATAGTGACCTTAACCCAGGTCACCCTGAGCTGAATACAGTGGGCATTTTATTTTACTTGTCAAATTAATTGTTATTTATATTGGAGCATAGTCCATTTTGAATGTGTCTGTTGAATATGTGTAGCAACGAGGTTCAGGTATGCATACACCTATGTCTAGTCTTTTTCACAGGCTTTACCCTTATAGGTTATTTCAGATGGCTGAGTAGGGTTCCCTGTTGTATACAGAGCCTTGTGAATGATCTGTTTTTGTGTAATAAGTGTGTATATGTTAACCCCACCCTCCTTATTCATTCCTCACCCACCAGTGTTTCTCTATCAGTATGGCTAAGTTGGTTTTCAAAGTGGTAAGTTTTGAACTTATCACTAAGTTGTTTTTCTCTTTCAGCTTTGTAAATAGTTCATTTGTATCAGTTTTTAGATTGTACCTAAGTGACACCATATAATTTTTATCTTCCTTTTCGGACTTCCTTCAGTTAGAAGGATGTAGTGATCTTCCTACTGTGTTGCTGCAAATGGCCTTATTTCAATTTTTTTTTTTTGTCTGAACAGCATTCTCTTTTTTCTGAATGTAAATGTACCACAGCGTCTTTATCCATTCATCTGTGGATGGGCATTATGGTTGCTACCATCAGTAGTGATAAGTTGAACATTGGGGTGCATGGGACTTTTCTGAATTATCGTTTTCTCTGGATAGGGGCCCAAGAGTGAGACAGCCAGATTATATGGTATCTCTGTCTTTAGGTTTTTAAGGAATCCACCATGATGTTCTTTATAGTGGCTGTTACTAATTTGCAATCCACCAGTGGCCTGGGAGGGTTTCCTTTTCTGCAGGCCCTCTCTGGCATTTATTGTTTGTAGACTTTTGATGATGGCCATTCTGACCAGTGGGAGGTAATACCTCTATGGGTTTTTGACTTCCGTTTCTCTGATCTTGAGGGGTACTGAGAATTTCTATATGTGTGTTTTCTGTAAGCCATTGAGAAAAAAAATTTGCCTGTTGAAATTAGCTTCTTGAAAGCTTTGCCCTGTTTCCAGTTCTTATGCAAATGCCTACCCCAGGCCGTTTCTTCAGTACAGGAGTCTTTTTCAGGCCTGCAGGCCTTGTGAGTGCCCATCAGCACCAGTTGTAAAGGTGCTGTTACAGGAAATGGCCACAGGGTGGCAGAATTTCTTCATTCCTCACTGGTTATTGGAACACCAGAGGCTTAGTGAAAATGTGTGTCTGGTGTGTCAGTGAGAGTGGAATATGCCAGAACACATACCCAGAGGCTTGTGTCTCATTATTTCTACCCTACTAGTCTTCCCTAGATGGGACCAATCCCACCGTCTTCAAGTCTACCCTGCTGAGGATGAAGCAGTCTGAAAGTGGGCTGACAGTAAGGAAGGAGGCTGGAGGTGGGAACCCCAATATCTGGAGATAAGGAGACGAGGTCAATTGTCAAAGTTCTTTTCGCCTGGAGGGTTGAGCATTTTTTGAGTGCATTAGTCTTGGTTTAGCTAGTGAGGGCCAACCCTGGTCTGGAGATTGTGGTCTCATCCAGAGGAAACAAATAAGATAAGTCCATCTGGGGTTCACTTGCTGCTGCATCCTTCTTAGCTCTACCAGCCCAGGGCAGTGCAGCCACGCAACCCAAGGCTACTCAGTCCTTAGAGGTCACCTTCACCCAGGTCACCCAGTCTGAGGGGAATACAAAAGGCATTTCATTTTACTTGTCAGTTAATCATTAATCACATTGGAGAATAATACATATTCAGTGGTGCATTTGTTGATGGTGTACGGCCATGAAGTTCAGGTATACATAGACCAATGTCTAGGCTTTCTTGGAGGCATTAACCCTACAGCTTATTTCAGAGTGTTGAGTAGGTTTCCCCTAGACCTGGTGGATCATCTTTTTCTCTAATGAGTGTGTATGTGTTAATCCCAATCTACTTATTTATTCTTCACATTCTGTCTTCCCCCATCAGTGTCACTAAACTGGTTTTCCAAGTCTGTGAGTCTCTTTTAGTTTTGTGAAGTGAGTTCATTTGTATCAATTTTTAGATTCTCCCTGTAAGTGATTCCATGAAATATTTGTCTTTTTCTGACTTCCTTCACTTAGAAGGACCTAGTGATCTTCCCACTATCTTGCAGCAAATGACATTATTTCAAACTTTTTTAATGGCAAAGTAACCTTTCCTTGTCTGTATATGAATATATCCAAAATTTTATCCATTTATCTGTGGATGCACACCATGGTTGCTTTTGTGTCTGCATTCTGTAAACAGTGCTGCATTGAACATTGGGGTCCATGTGTCTTTTTCAAACTATAGTTCTTCCTGAGTAGAGACCCAGGAATGGAAGTACCAGATCATATGGTATCTCTGTCTTTAGGTTTTTAAGGAACCTCCATGCTGTTCTCCACAGGGGCTGCTAGTAACTTAGATTCTCACCAGTGCCTTAAGAGGTTTACGTTTTCTCCAGTCCCTCTCCAGACTTACTGTTTGTAGATTTCTGGTGATGGGCATTCTGACCACTTGGAGGTGATACCTCTCTGTATTTTTGATTTTCGTTCCTTTAATATTGAGTGATATTGACAATTTTTACACGTGTGTGTGTGTGTGTTTTAAAGTTGTTTGAGTAAAAGTTACCTGTTGAAACTGGCTTTTTACCTCATGCCCTGGCGAATTCTTATGCAATTACCTAACTAAAGCCATTTTTTGAGGGCAAGAGTTATTTACAGGCACACAACCTTATGAATAATGTATACCCTAGGACATTTCTTAAGGGCAGGAGTCATTTATACAGGCCCACAGGCCTTATGAGGAGTAAGTGCCCATCAGAGCTAGTTCAGGTGGAGCTTTAAAAGAAAGGGCCACAAGGCCGCAGGATTTCTTCATTCCCCTCTCTGGTTATTGGAGCATCAGGCTTCCCTGGTGGCTCAGCTGGTAAAGAATCCACTTGCAATGAGGGAGACCTGGGTTCGATCTCTGGGTTGGGAAGATCCCCTGGAGAAGGGAAAGGCTCCCCACTCCAGTATTCTGGCCTGGAGCATTCCTTGGACTGTGTAGTGCATGGACTCGCAGAGTTGGACACGACTGAGCGTCTTTCACAAAAGAGCACAGAGCGCCTTAGCAGGGGTTTGTCCTGCTGCTGTTTGTAAAGGAGGGTGGACTGTGCCAGAACACACACGAAGGGCCGTGTCTCACTGCTTCTATCCCGCTAGTCTCCCCCAGACTGCCAGGATCAGCCGCACCCACTTCTACCTGCTGAGGATGACGACGTCTGGAAGTGGGTCACACTAAGAAAGGAGGCTGGAGTTGGGAATGCCAACACCAGGGGATGAAGAGTGGAGATCGTTTTTCAAAGCTCTTTTAGGCCAAAGGAAGAAGCGTTCTTTGGGCGCATTAGTCTTGGTTTAGCTGGTGAGGGCCAAACCTGGTCTGGAGATTGTGGTTTCATCAAGAGGAAATAGGACAGGGCCATCTGGGGCTCATTTGCTGGGACATTTCCTTCTCAGCTTCACGAGCCCGGGTTAGTGCAGCCTTGGGTCTCAAGGCTGCTCAGTCCTCAGAAAAGTGGCTTTAGCCCAGGTCACCGAGAGCTTAGAGGAATAAAACAGGCATCTCATTTTACTTGTAAAATTAATCAGTAATTGTACTGGACTACAGTTCATTTCCAGTATTGTGTTTGTGGAAGGTTTATAGCAGTGAGGTTCAGTTGTACCTAGACCAATGCCTAGGCTTTTTCAGACTGTTGACTCTATAGCTTATTGCAGAGAGTTCAGTAGATTTCCCCATTTTATACAGTAGGCCCTTGTGGATGATTGCTTTTTCTATATTAAGTGTGCATGTGTTAATCCCATCTTACTGATTTATTCCTCACCTCCAGAGATTCCCCATCAGTGTTGCTATGTTGGTTTTCTAAGTCTGTGATTCTCTTTCAGTTTTGTAAATGAGTTAATTTATATTAATATCAATGTATAGATTCTGCCTATGCATTCGTGATAAATCACTTCAGTCGTGTCAGACTCTGCATCCCCGTGGACTGTAGCCTGTCAGGCTTCTCTGTCCATGTCATTCTCCAGGCAAGAATACTGGAGTGGGTTGTCATGCCCTCCTCCAGAGGATCTTCTTGACCCAGGGATTACTGAATCCAAATCTTTTATATTTCCAGCCTTGGCAGGTGGATTCTTTACCACCAGCACCACCTGGCAAGTCCCTATTCTACCCATAAATGATACCGTAGGATATTTGCCTTTTTCTATCTGCCTGCCTTCACTCAGAAGGACCCAGTGATCATCCTACTGTGCTATAGCAAACGACATTATTTCAGACTTTTTAAAATGGCTGAGTAACATTTCCTTGCCTGTGTATGAATGTACCAGAATTTCTTATCAGTTTATTTGTGGGTGGACACTATTGTTGCTTCTGTGACTGGCATCCTGGGAACAGTGCTCTGCTGGACAATGGGGGTGCATGCATCTTTTCCAAATTATAGTTCTTTCCAAGTAGAGGCCAAAGAGTGGAAGTGCCAGATCATATGGTATCTGTCTAGGTTTTTAAGGAACCTCCATGCTGTTCTCCACAAGCGCTATTACTCATTTACATTCTCACCAGTGTCTTTGGAGGGTTCCCTTTTCTCCAGGCCCTACTCAGCCCTTACTGTTTGCAGACTTCTGATGATGGGCATTCTGACCAGTTGGAGGTGATCCTTGCCTCTATTTTTGATTTGCATTCCTTTATTATTGAGTGATATTTATAATTTTTACAGGGGTATGTTTTTTTCAATGGTTTGAGTAAAACTTTCCCATTGAAATCGGCTTTTTAAAACCCTGCCCTGTTTCTAATGCTTGTGCAGTTTTCTGCCCCAGACCGTTTCTTGATGGCTGACTCATTTACAGGTCCACAGGTCATGTGAGCGGTGAGTGCCTGTCAGCATCAGCACTGAAGCTGTTGTTACAAAGCGGCAGGGTGTCTTCCTTCCCACTCTGGTTATTGGAGCGCCAGAGGCTGAGTGTAAGTAATGTTTCTGGCTTATAAGTGAGCGTGGAAAATGCCCCAGCAAGCCCAAGGGCTTATGTGTCATTACTTCTTCACCATTAGTCTCCTGCCAACTCCCAGAACAAATCTCAGCATCTTTAAATCTGCTTTGTTAATGATGCTGTGGTCTGAAAGCAAGCCAGCCCTGAGTAAGCAAGGGGTAAGTGGGTATCCCACTACCGAGTGACGAGGAGACGGGATCAGTTTTAAAGTTCTTTTAGGACCAAGGTCTACTTGCTTTGGGTGCGTTAGTCTTTGTTAAGCTGCTGAGGACCAACCTTGATCTGCAGGTTATGGTTTTATTCTGAGTGGGTAAACATTGCAGGTCCATCTGGGGCTCATTTGATGGCACATCCTTCTCAGCTCCATTAACCCAGGACAGTGCATCCTTGGTCCCAAGTCCTCAGAGAAGTGGTGCTAGCCCAGGTCACCCAGGACTGGAAGGGAATAAAGGAGTCGTTTCATTTTCCTTGTGCAAGTAATCCTTAGTCGTATCGGAGTCCAGTTGATTTCCAAAGTTACGCTTGTGGAAAGTGTACAGCAGCAAGGATCAGGTATACACGGACCAAAGTCTAGGCTTGTTCCCAGGCCTGTCTGACACTACAGCTTATTTGGGGGGTTGAGTAAATTTCCCAACTTTATACCCAACTTTATACAAGTAGTCCCTTGGTGAATGATCTGTTTTTCTAGAATGAGTGTGTATGTGTTAATGTTCTAATTTACTACTGAACTCTGTTTCCCGGTCAGTGTCACTAACTTGGTTTTTGAAGTCTGTGAATCTCTTTCAGTTTTGTAAATGAGTTCATTTGTATCAATTTTTTGACTCTATCTATAAGCTGGTTTTTCCATTGGTCGTGTATGGATATGAGAGTTGGACTGTGAAGAAAGCTGAGAGCTGAAGAATTGATGCTTTTGAACTGTGGTGTTGGAGAAGACTCTTGAGAGTCCCTTGGACTGCAAGGAGATCCAACCAGTCCATCCTAAAGGAGATCAGTCCTGGGTGTTCATTGGAAGGACTGATGCTGAAGCTGAAACTCCAGTACTTTGGCTACCTCATGCGAAGAGTTGACTCATTGGAAAAGAGCCTGATGCTGGGAGGGATTAGGGGCAGGAGGATAAGGGGACAACAGAGGATGAAATGGCTGGATGGCCTCACCGACTCAATGGGCATGAGTTTGAGTAAACTCCGGGAGTTGGTGATGGACAGGGAGGCCTGGCGTGCTGCGATTCATGGCGTCGCAAAGAGTCGGACATAACTGAGCGACTGAACCAAACCGAACCTATAAGTGATACCAGGAGATATTTGTCTCTATCTGAGTTCTTTCACTGAAAGTATCTAGTGATCATCCTACTGTGTTGCAGCAAATGACATTACTTCAGACCTTTTAATTGTTGCTCAGTCATGTCCGACTCTTTGTGACCCCATGGACTATACAGTCCATGAAATTCTCTAGGCCCGAAGACTGGTATGGGTAGCCTTTCCCCTCTCTGGGGGATCTTCCCAACCTAGGGATCAAACCCAGGTCTCCTACATTGCAGGTAGATTCTTTACCCACCGAGGTATCAGGGAAGCCCATCATTTCCTTGTCTGTATGTAAATGTTCCAAAATTTCTTATATTGTGGTTGAACATTATCATTACTTCTGTGTCTTTTGTCCTGTGACAGTGCTGTGTTAAACATTGGGGTGCACATGTCTTTATCAACTTATAGTTCTTTCTGGGTAGAGGCCCAAGAGCGGAAGTGTTGGATCATATGGTATCTCTGTTTTTTATTAGGTTTTTTAGGAACCTCCATGCTGTTGTCCACATTGGATGTTACTAATTTAAATTCTCACCAGTGTCCTTGTGGGTTCACTTTTTTCAAGTCCCTGTCCAACACTTGCTGTTTGTAGACTTTTGATGATGGCAATTCTGATCACTTGAGGTGATATTTCTGTGTATTTCTGGTTTTCCTTTAACACAGTGATATTGAGAATTTTTATGTGTGTATGTGCATTTTAAATCACTTTGTGAAAAATTGACCCATTGAAATTGACTTTACAAATCCTTCTCTGTTTTATATTCTTATGCAGTTACCTCCCCCACGACACTTCTTGAGGGCAGGAATCATTTACAGGCCTGCAGGCCTTGCGAGGCAGTAAGTGCACATCATTATCAGTTCTCGGCTGCTGTTTCCAGAATTGGCCACAGGGTGGCAGGGTGTCTTTATTGCCTCTGGGTGTTGGAGCACCAGAAGCTGAGGGAAAGTCATGTTTCTGGCTTGTAATGGAGAGTAGAAAATGTCAGAACATGCAGTCAGGGGTCGTGTGTCATTATTTCTTCACCATTAGTCTCCCACAGGCCTCAGGACAAGCCCCAACCCCTTCACATCTACCTTGCTAATGATGCCATGGTTTGCAAGTGGGCCAACACTGAGGAAGCAAGGGGTATGTGGCTACAGTACCGCTCAGTGTCAAGAAGATAAGATCAATTTAGAAGGCTCTTTTAGTCTCCAGATATAGACATCTTTGGGTGCATTCGTCTATGTTTTAGCTGTGGAGGATAGACCCTAGTCTTCAGATTGCAGTTTCATTCAGTATGGACGAATACATCAGGTACATCTGGGGTGCATTTGTTGAAACATCCTTCTCCCGACAATGCATCCTTGGATCCCAAAGATGCTCAGTCCTCAGAGATGTGACCTTTGCCCAGGTTACCCAGGACTGTGGGGAATATACTAGACATTTCATTTTACTTCTGCAATCGTTTGTTAATTGTACTGAGAGACTGGGAGGGCTCATTAGTTTCACACTCGTGTCTGACTCTTTACAGCTCCACAGACTGTAGCCCGCCAGCCGCCGCTGTCCATGGAATTCTCCAGGTGAGGATACTGGAGTGGGTTGCCATTCCCCTCTTTTCCTGACCCAGGGATCAGACCTGGGTCTCCTCCATTGCAGGCGGGTTATTTCCCGACCGAGCCACCGGGGAAGCCCATTTGTGCCGGAGGACAGTGCGTTTCCAAGTGTTGTGTTTGTCTTAGGTGCGCAGCGGTGAGTTTCAGGGATTCCAAGACCACTGTCTAGGCTTATTCCAAGACCTTGACTCATAGCTTGTTTCAGAGTGCTGAGTGGGTTTCCCCGTTTTATGCAGTAAGCCCTTGTGGATGATCTGTTTTTCTTTAATGAATGTGCATGTGTTAATCAGCAAAGGAAGTGGAAATCCACTTCAGTATTGTTTCCTGGAGAAACCCATGGACAGAGGAACATGGTGGCCTGCAATCCATGGGATCAAAAAGAGTTTGACACGACCGAGCACGCGTGCTCTCATACCCAGTATCCCAACCTGCTCACTTGTTCCTCACCTCCAGTGCTTCCCCATCAGCGTCACTCAGTTGCTTTTCAAAGTCTGTGAATCTCATTTTTGTAAATAAGTTCAGTTATTTCAATTTTTAGATTCTCCCTATAAATGATACCATGGTATATTTGTCTTTTTCTTTTCTTTTTTAGCTTAAACACTGTTCGGTATTTATTGTATGCCTTTGTGGCCAAGTTCAGATCTACATAGCTCTGGATGGAACAGGGTACCTGACCTCAGTGAGCATATATGTTAACAGGGAAGAGTGGAGACAGTTATATTCAAATAAATTAAACCATACATTTTGCTGGATGGTCTTTTTCTGTCTGACTTCCTTCACTTAGAAAGAGTTAGTGATCTACCTACTGTGTTGTAGCAAACAGCTTTATCTCAGACATTTTGTATGGCTTAGTAAGATTTCCTTCTCTGTATATAAATGTACCAGAATTTATAATCAGTTTATTTATGGATGGACATTATGTCAGTTCTGCATCTGTGTACTGTAAACAGTGCTGCAGAAACATGGGGTGCATGTGTCTTTTCCAAATTGTTCTTCTTTCCGGGTAGAGGCCCGGGAGGATAAGTGCCAGATGGTATGGTATCTCTGCCTTTAGGTTTTTAAGGAACCTCCATGCTGTTCTTCACAGTGGCTGTTACTAATTTACATTCTCACCAGTGTCTTAGGAGGTTTCCTTCTTCTCCAGTCCCTCTCCAGCACTTGCTGTTTGTAGACTTTTGATACGGCCATTCTGACCAGTTAAAGGTGATACTTCTATGAATTTTTGATTTGCATTCCTTTAATATTGAGTGATATTGAGAAATTTTACGTGTGGATTTTTTAAGTGTTTGAGTAAAATTTACTCGTTGAAATTTGCTTTTTATAATCCTGCCCTATTTTGATTTCCTACTCTCTTACCTACCCCAGGCCATTACTTGAGGACAGAATCATTTCCAGGCTCGCAGGGCTTGGGAGAATTAATTGCCCATCAGTTATCAGCAGTAAAACTGTTATTACAGGGATGGCCACAAGGTGGCAGGATATATTCATTCCCCACTGGTTGTTAGAGCCCCATCATCTGAGCACATGTTGTTTCTGGATTGTAAGAGAGTGGAAAATGACAGAACACACACCCAAGGGCTTCTATCTCATTTCTTCTTCACCATTAGTCTCCTGCCGACCCCCAGGTCATATCCCAACCCCTTTAAATCTACATTGCTAATGATTAGTTGGTCTGAAGTTGGGCTGACACTTAGGAAGCAAGGTGTAAGGAGGTAACCCCCTCGCTGGTGGTTAGGAGGTGAGATCAATTTTAAAAGCTCCTTTAGCCCCAAGATCTAGCATTTTTGGGTGCTTTAGTTTTGTTTAGCTCTGGAGGACTGATCCTGGTCTGGAGATTGTGGTTTCATTCAGAGTGGACAAACACCACACGTCCATCTGGGCTCATTTGCTGTTATATCCTTCTCAGCTCTGTCAGCCAAGGACAGTGTACCCTTGTGTCCCAAGAATCCTCACTTCTCAGATAATTGATCTTAGTCCAGCTCACCCAGGGTTGAGGGGAATATAGTACAGATTTTACTTGTAAATTAATTTTTAATTCTACTGGAATATAGTGCATTTCCAATGTTGTGTTTGTTGAAGGTACAGAGCAACGAGTTTCAGGTGTACACAGACGAATATCAGGCTTTTTCTGAGGCCTTGATCCTATAGTTTATTTCATTGTGTTGAGTATGTTTCCCCATTTTATGCAGGTGGCCCTTGTAGATGAAGTTTTGTATAATGAGTGTATATGTGTTAATCTCAAGCTGTTGATTTATTCCTGACCTCCAGTGTTTCCCCAGCAGTGTCACTAAGATACACTAAGAAGTCTATGAATCTTCTGGTTTTGTAATTGAGTTCATTTTTATCAATCTTTAAATTCTCCCTATAAGTGATGATACTGTATGGTATATATATGCTTTTTCTACCTGACATCCTTCACTTAGAAAGACCTAGTGATCATCCTACTGTGTTTCAGCAAATGGCTTTATTTCAAACATGTTTTATGGCTGAGTAAGATTTCCTTGTCTGCATATAAATGTACCAAAATGTCTCATCCATTTATTGTGGTTAGACATTATGTTTGTTTCTGTGTCTTGCGGGCTGTAAATAGGGCACTGTTGAACATTGGGGTGCATGTGTCTTTTCCAAATTATAGCTCTTTTCAGGTATAGGCCTGAGAGAGGAATGTCAGGTCATATATTATTTTTGTCTTTAGGCTTTTAAGGAAACTCCATGCTGTTCTCCACAGTGGCTGTTACTAATTTACATTCTCACTAGTGTGTTATGAGGTTCCCTTTGCTCAGACTCTCCCCAGCATTTATTTGTAGACTTTTGATGATTGCCATTTTGACCAGTTGGAGGTGATACATCTGTGTATTTTTGATTTGCATTCCTTTAATATTGTGTGATAGCGAGAATTTTTACATGGGTGTGTGTTGTTTTTTTTTTTAACTGTTGAGTAAAATTTTCCCATTGAAGTTGGCTTTTTAAAATCCTGCCTGGTTTTGAAATCCCACTCAGTTACCTGCTCCGAGCCATTTCTTAAGGGCTGGACTCATTTCGAAGCCCACAGGTCATGTGAGTAGTAAGGGCCCATCAGCATCAGCACTGAAGTTGTTGTTTCCAGAAACGGCCACAAGGGGGCAGGATATCTTCCTCCGCACGCTGGTTATTGGCGCACCTGAGGCTGAGTGTAAGTAGTGTTTCTGGCTTGTAATAACGAGTGGAAAATGCCAGAACACACAACCAAGGGCTTGTATTTCATTACTACTTCTCCATTAACCTCCCAGTGACCCCCAGGATAAAAACAAACCTCTTCAAATCTACCTTGTTATTGCTGCTGTGTTCTGAAATTGGGCCAACACTGAGGAACAGGGTTAAGTGGATACCCCACTACTCGGTGATGAGGGGATGAGGTATGTTTTAAAAGCTCGTTTAGCCATGAGGTCTATTGTTCTTTGAGTGCATTAGTCTTTGTTTAGTTTGGAGGATCAACCTTGGTCTAGAGATTGCAGTTTCATTCAGAGTGGACAAAATACCACACGTCCACCTGGGCTCATTTGCTGGCACGTCCTTCTCAGCTCTGTCAGCCCAGGACAGTAAAGCCTCGGGTTCCAACATTGCTCAGGACTCAGAGTGACCTTAGCCCAGGTCACCCAAGGCTGAGGGGAATGTAGTGGACATTTCACTTGTGCAGTTAATCATTAATTATATTGGAGTATAGTTCATTTCCAAGTTGTGTGTGTTGTACCAAGTGGCGTTATTTCAAACCTTTTTTATGACTGAGTAGCATTTCCTTGGTGTGGTTTGGAACTGTGGTGTTGGAGAAAGACTCTTTGAGAGTCCCTTGGACTGCAAGGAGATCCAACCAGTCCACCCTAAAGGAAATTAGTCCTGAATATTCATTGGAAGGACTGATGCTAAAGCTGAAACTCCAATAATTTGGGCACCTGAAGCGAAGAACTGACTCATTAGAAAATACCCTGATGCTGGGCAAGATTGAAGACAGGAGGAAAAGGGGATGACAGAGGATGAGATGGTTAGGTGGCATCACCATCCAGATGAACATGAATTTGAGCAAGCTCTGGGAACTGGTGATGGACAGGGAAGCCTGGCGTGTTGCAGTCCATGGTGTCACTAAGAGTCAGACACCACTGAGTGACTAAACTGACTGAGCATTTCCTTGTCTTATATAAATGTACCAAAATTTCCTATCCATGCATCTGTGGAGGTACAGTATGTTTTTTCTGCATCTGTGTACTGTAAATAGTGCTGTGTAAACATTGGGGTGCCTGTGTCTTTTCCAAATTACAGTTCTTTCCTGGAAGTACCGGATCTTACGGTATCTCTGTCCTTAGATTTTTAAGGAATCTCCATGCTGTTCTCCACAGTGGCTGTTACTAATTTACACTCTCACCAGTGTCTTAGGAATGTTCTTTTTTTCTCCAGTTCCTCTCCAGCATTTATTGTTTGTAAAGTCTTGAAAATGACCATTATGACTGGTGGGAGGTTATACCTCCATGTATTTTTGATTTTCATTTCTTTCGTAATGATTGATATTGAGAGTTTCTACTTTTTTTTTTGTAATGTGTTTGTGTCAAATTTTCCCACTGAAATTGGCTTTTTAAAGTCCTGCCTTGTTTGGAATTCTTATGGGATTACCTACTACAGGCCATTAATGAGGGCAGGTGTTATTAAATGGCCACAGTCGTTGTGAGTAATAAGTGTCATTCAGCATCATTTCTAAAGTTGTTGTTACATGAAATGGCGAGAAGGCAGCAGCGTGTCTTCATTCCACACTCTGGTTATATGAGGCTTAATAAAAGTCATGTTTCTGACCTGTAGAGAGTGATACGTGCCAAAACACACACCCAAGGGCTTGTTTCTCCTTCCTTCCTCACTATTAGTCTCCCACTGACCCCCCAGGACAAATCCCACTCCCTTCAAATCTATCCTGCTGATGGGGTGATCTGAAAGTGGGATGATGCTGAGGAAGGGTGGTGCTGGTGCCTACCCCGTTACCTGGAAAGGAGGAGACCAGATCAATTTTCTAAGCTCTTTTAGCCCAAGGTCAAGCATTCGTTGGGTTCATATGTTTATTCTTCCTTGATGACTCATTGGTAAAAGATTCTATGGGCAGTGCAGGAGAGGCAGGATGCACAGGTTTGATCCCTGGGTCGGGAAGATCCCCTGGAGAAGGAAATGGCAACCCACTCCAGTATTCTTGCCTGGAGAATCCCATGGATAGAGGAGCCTGGCAGACTGCAGTCCACGGGGTCTCAAAGAGTCAGACACAACTGAGTGACTATGAGGCAAATCCTTGTTTACCTATGGAGGGCTAACTCTGATCTCTAGACTGTGATTGCATTCAGAGTGGACAAATACCACAGGTCCATTTACTGGCACCTCCTCCTCAGCTTTGACTGGGGAGGAACAGTGCTGTCTTGGATCCCTCAAGGGATGCCTCAAGGAAGTGACCCAGAACACCCAGGCCTGAGGGAAATACAGAAGGCATTTCACATGTGAAATTAATCATTATTTCTATTTGGAATGTACTTCGTTTCCAATGTTGTATTTTTGGAAGGTGCTCAATAACGAGCTTCAGGTATACATAGACCAATTTCTAACCTTTTTCTGGGTCCTTAACACTGTTGGCTATTTCAGACATTTGAGTGGGGTTCCCCTTTGTGTAGTGTAGCCCACTGTAAATGCGTTTTTTGCACGTGAGTGTGTATGTATTAATCCCTACATCCTGATTTGTTCCTCATCCCCAATATTCCCCTCAATTTTCTAAGTTTGTGAATCTCTTTCATCTGTGTAAATGATTTCATTTTTATCAATTTTTAGATTCTCCTTATAATTGATACCATATGATATCTTTCTTCCTCTGAGTTTTTTAGTTCTTCTGTTAGAGGGATCTAGCGATCATCCTACTGTGTTACTATAAATGGCATTATTTCAGTCTCTTTTTGTGGTTTAGTAACAGTCCCTCATCTGTATAAATATACCACCATTTCTTCATCCATTTATCTATGGATGGACATTGTGGCTGCTTCTGTGTCTTGTATATTGTAAATAGTACTTTGTTGAACTTTAGGTTGCATGCGACTTCTCAAAATTGTGGTTCTCTCTTGTAGAGTCCACAGAGTGTAAGTGCTGGATCATATTCTATCTCTATATTGAACACTGAGAGGGTTTCCTTGTCTTCAGGCTCTCCTCAACGTTTACTGTTTGTAGACTTAAATGATGGTAATTCTCATACATGAGTGGTGATTGTGTAGTGAAAGTCACTCAGTTGCGTCCGATTCTTTGTGACCCCATGGACTATACAGTCCATGAAATTCTCCAGGACAGAATACTGGAATGGGTAGCCTTTCCCTTCTCCAGGGGATCTTCCCAACCCAGGTATCAAAACCCAAGTCTCCCGCATTGCGGGCAGATTCTTTACCAGCTGAACCAAAAGGGAAGCCCAAAAATACTGGAGTGGGTAGCCTATCCCTTCTCTAGCAGATCTTCCCAACTCAGGAATCGAACTGGGGTCTCCTGCATTGCAGCAGATTCTTTACCAACTGAGCTCTTAGGGAAGTGGTGATACCTTCTTGTATTTTTGATTTGTATTTCTCTAATAGTAGGCTTCCCAGGTGGCACTAATTGTGAAGAATCTGCTACCAGTGCAGGAGATGTAAGAGATAAAGGTTTGATCCTTGAGTCAGGAAGATCCCCTGAAGCGGGCAATGGCAACTCACTCCTTTATTCTTGCTTGGAGAATCCATGGACAGAGGAGCCTGGAGAACTGTGGTCCATAGGGTCCCAGAGAGTAGGGAAACATCTGAGGTAACTTAGGCCACCCGCACGCAATATTGAGTAATACTGAGAATCTTTACATTTGGGACTTTAAAAAAAATCCATTGGAATAAAACTTACCCAGTGAAATTGCCTTCTTGAAAGCCTGCCCTGTTTCAAATTCTTACGGTATTGCCTACCCCAAACCTTTTCTTGAGGGCAGCAGTCATTTCTAGGCCCTCAGGCCTTGTGAGGGATAAGTTCCCATCAGCACAGGTTGTAAAAGTCTTGTTAGAGGAATGACCACAAGCAGTAGGATTTTTTTCATTCCCCAACTCTGGTTATTAGAGCACCAGAGTTTAGTGAAAGTCTGTTTCTGGTTTGTCAATGAGAATGTCATGTGGTAGAACACATATACAAGATTTGTATCTCATTCTTTCTTCCTCATTAGCCCTCCCACCCCCGATGCCTAGGACAAATTCCAGCTCCTTCCAACCTTTGTTGTTGTTCAGTTGCATCTGACTCTTAGCAACCCAGAGTTGACTCTGGCATTCCGGGCTTCCCTGTCCTTCACCATCAGAGCTTGCTCAAACTCATGTCCACTGAGTCGGTGATGCCATCCAATCATCTCGTCCTCTTTCATCCCCCTTGTCCTCCTGCCTCCAGTATTTCACAGCATCAGGGTTTTTTCTAATGAGTCGGCTCTTGGCATCAGGTGGCCAAAGTGTTGGAGCTCAGCTTCAGCCCTTCCAATGAATATTTCAGTGAATGTTCTGGGTTGATTTCCTTTATGATTGAAACCTTCAAACCTACTGTGCTGCTGATGCAGTGGTCCCTGATCGGGGCGACTCTAAAGAAAGGGACTAGAGGTGGGAACCCAACCGCTGCAAATTGTGGAGTCCAGATAAATTTTCAAAGTTCCAAACTTTAACCCAAAGGTCCCAACATCCTTTGGGCACATTATTCTTGCCTTGTCTGCTCAGGGCTGACCCTGGAGTGGAGGTTGTCTATTTGTGCAGACAGACAAACATGACAGGTCCATGAGGGGCTCATTTGCTGGTACATCTTTCTTAGTTCCCTCAGCCCTAGGACAGGCCCCAGGGATGTGAACCCCAGATCAGGTCACCAAGGACTGAGGGTGATATAGTTGGAATTTCATTTTATTTACCAGATAAGTGGATATTTTTTATTGTGTATAGTTCATTTCCAATGTTGGTTTTGTAGGTATATAGCAGTGAGATTCAGCTATTCATAGACCTAACATGTAGTCTTTTTCAGAGATTTTGCCATATAGGTTATTTGGATCATGACTCCTTATTGCCAAATTCAGACGGAAATTGAAGAAAGTGGAGAAAACCACTAGACCATTCAGGTAGGACCTAAATCAGATCCCTTATGACTATACAGTGGAGGTGAGAAATAGATTTAAGGGACTAGATCTGATAGACAAGAGTGCCTGATGAACTATGGATGTAGGTTTGGGACATTGTACAGGAGACAGGGATCAAGACCCTCCCCAAGAAAAAGAAATGCAAAAAAGCAAAATGGCTGTCTGAGGAGGCCTTACAAATAGCTGTGAAAAGAAGGGAAGCGAAAAGAAAAGGAGAAAAGGAAAGATAAACCCATTTGAATAGAGAGTTCCAAAGAATAGCAAGGAGAGATGAGAAAGCCTTCCTCAGCGATCAGTGCAAAGAAATAGAGGAGAACAACAGAATGGGAAAGACGAGAGATCTCTTCAAGAAAATGAGAGATACCAAGGGAATATTTCATGCAAAGATGGGCAGAAATGGTAGGGACCTAACAGAAGCAGAAGATATTAAGAAGAGGTGGTAAGAATACACAGAAGAACTGTACAAAAAAGATCTCCACGACCCAGATAATCACAATGGTGTGATCACTCACCTAGAGCCAGACATCCTGGAATGTGAAATCAAGTGGGCCTTAGGAAGCATCACTATGAACAAAGCTAGTGGAGGTGATGGAATTCCAGTTGAGCTATTTCAAATCCTGAAAGATGATGCTGTGAAAGTGCTACACTCAATATGCCAGCAAATTGGGAAAACTCAGCAGTGGCCACAGAACTGGAAAAGGTCAGTTTTCATTCCAATCCCTAAGAATACTCAAACTACCACACAATTGCACTCATCTCACATGTTAGTAAAGTAGTGCTTAAAATTCTCCAAGCCAGGCATCAGCAATACGTGAACCGTGAGCTTCCAGATGTTCAAGTTGGTTTTAGAAAAGGCAGAGGAACTAGAGATCAAATTACCAACATCCGCTGGATCATTAAAAAAGCAAGAGAGTTCCAGAAAAACATCTATTTCTGCTTTATTGACTATGCCAAAGCCTTTGACTGTGTGGACCACAATAAACTGTGGAAAGTTCTGAAAGAGATGGGCATAACAAACCACCTGACCTGCCTCTTGAGAAACATGTATGCAGGTTAGGAAGCAATAGTTAAAACTGGACATGGAACAACAGATTGGTTCCAAATAGGAAAAAGAAAACATCAAGGCTGTATATTGTCACCCTGCTTATTTAACTTACGTGCAGAGTACATCATGAGAAACGCTGGGCTGGATGAAACACAAGCTGGAATCAAGACTGCCAGGAGAAATATCAATAACCTCAGATATGCAGATGACACCACCCTTATGGCAGAAAGTGAAGAAGAACTGAAGAGCCTCTTGATGAAAGTGAAAGAGGAGAGTGAAAAAGTTGGCTTAGAGCTCAACATTCAGAAAACTAAGATCATGGCATCTCGTCCCATCACTTCATGGCAAATAGATGGGGAAACAGTGGAAACAGTGTCAGACTTTATTTTTCTGGGCTCCAAAATCACTGCAGATGGTGATTGCAGCCATGAAATTAAAAGATGCTTACTCCATTAAAGGAAAGTTATGACCAACTTAGACAGCATATTAAAAAGCAGAGATATTCCTTTGTCAACAAAGGTGCATCTAGTCAAGGCTATGGTTTTTCCAGTAGTCATGTATGGATGTGAGAGTTGGACTATAAAGAAAGCTGAGTGCCAAAGAATTGATGCTTTTGAACTGTGGTGTTGGAGAAGACTCTTGAGAGTCCCCTGGACTACAAGGAGATCCAACCAGTCCATCCTAAAGGAGATCAGTCCCGGGTGTTCATTGGAAGGACTGATGTTGATGCTGAAACTCCAATACTTTGGCCACCTGATGCGAAGAGTGAACTCATTTGAAAAGACACTGATGCTGGGAAAGATTGAGGGCAGGAGGAGAAGGGGATGACAGAGAATGAGATGGTTGGATGGCATCACCGACTCGATGGACATGGGTTTGGGTGAACTCCAGGATTGGTGATGGACAGGGAGGCCTGGTGTGCTGCGGTTCATGGGGTCGCAGAGTCGGACATGACTGAGCAACTGAATGGAACTGAACTGAATAGGGTTTCCCATTATATACAGTCAGTCTTTGTGGATGATATCTTTCTGTACATGGATGTATATGTTAATCTGCATCTCCTGATTTACTTTTCACCCCGACATTTCCACTTCAGTGTCTCTAAATTGGGTTTTCTAAGTCTGAATCTGTTTCAGTTTTGTAAATGAGTTCATTTGTGTTAAATTTTAGATTTTACTTATGTGATAGCAGATAACATTTATCTTTTTCTCTCTTACCTCCATCACTTAGAAGGACTTAGCAATCATAATACTGTGTGGCTGTAAGTCATTATTTTATTCTTTTTCTCTGGTTGAGTAACATTCCCTAGTCTGCATATAATCTTACCACAACTTTATCCATTCTTCTCTGGTTAGACATTACAGCTACTTCCTGGTGTTGGCTCGCCTAGACAGTGCTGCAGTGTACATTGCAGTGCATGTGTTTTGTTTTGTTTTCAAGTTACAGTTATTTTCAGGATGAGTTCTAAGGATGGGTATGCTGGATTGTACGGTATCTCTGTCTTTAGGTTTTTATGGAACTTCCATGCTCTTCTCCACAGTGCTAGTACCAATTTATGTTTCCCCCAGAGGCCTAGAGGGTTCCCTTTTCTCCCGGCTCTCTCCAGCATTTATTGTTTTGTAGTCTTTTGATGACAGCCGTCTTTTCCATCTGGAGGTGAGATCTCTTTGTGGTGTTGACACACATTTCCCTAATTAGGTGTGATGTTGATCGTGTTTTCATTTGGAGTTTGAAATTGCAGAGTGTTAATCATTAGACTGGTGGGGAAGCCCCTGCCAATGTTTGCCATGTGTGTTAGTTGACTGTATCACAGGTCTGCCTTTCATCCCTGTGTTGTTTAGTCTTTTTTTTAAAAATAAATCTCTAGTTCTATAATATCTTTTCTCATAGGTTCTGTCTGATCTTCTCACTGATGGTCTTTCTACAAGCATTTGTGATTTTCGGTTTTTTTAGGGGCTATGAGCTCAGGGAACTTCTACTTTTCTGGCCTTTCTCTCCTGAATAATTTCAGTCAGATTATTTTCAAAATATAATCAGTGTGGTTCTTGTTTACCAAATTCTTTAGTGTATTTATGTAACAGTGTATGGTAAGTTATATACTCTTGTTTTTTTTTTTTTTTTAAAGTGTTTTCAAGATAAATAGCAGTTAGTTTAGCTCAGTTGCTTCAATTTATAGAAGAAGTAAATGAAATCCACTCAGAAAGTCACTGCCAGGACTGAGTTTCTGGGCTGGTCTATTGTTTTTCAACCAGTTGTTCTTCCCCATTTACAGTATGGATCACAATTTGTCTGGATGACCATTTCCTAGAACCGTGTTCTACACAGTAGGTTGTTCTTCAAAAATATAGTTTTAGAAATACTGCATAACATAGCTTGTTCTTGGTAGTTCTTTGGTAGTTCTTGGGAAATCCTTATTTAAAAAATGAGACAATCTATGTTGAGAAATCTAACTGCTCACCTCTGGATGTGAAGCTGCGCAAGCTCGAGGAGATAGTGAAGGAAATAGGGAGGCTGTTATGCGGTGTTTCTTAATGTAACCAAAGAATACTTCTATTCCATTAAAATATTGAGGGTAACAACACAGAAGTCTAGTTTGGGAAAGCTAACATAAAGAAATGTTCAGTACTTCTATTCAGTAGGGCTGCTAAGTTATAGAGGAATTATGCATATTCCAGAGCTCCAGAGAAATGTGTACAGTATGAAGGAATAAAGAAGAAATATGTTGGCTCAAAAAAGAAGCCGCTTTGCTCCTAAGTAACTGGATGGAAATAAATTGAGGATGACATTCAACTTAAGCTCCAAATGCAAACAGATTATGTAAGTAGGTGCCTAAAGCACCTGAACCTTAACGTCTCAGTCATGAGAAAAATTTCCTGTTGCGTGTACAGTTTTGAAGCAGATAAGCTAAGAAATACAGGTGTGTGTGCACACACATGTATATATATGTGCCTGTGTGTCTGTTTACATATGTCTGTGTATATATGTAAGAACGTAAGAATTGTCTTGTTCACAGAATGGTTTCTCAAACAAGGATATATCCTGAGTTTTATAAACAAAGAGTTCAGAAAACCTAGTGGCTTAAAATTCAGCCAGAAAATATTTACTGAACACCTACAAAGTGTCAAATATTATTCCAGGATCATCAGATTCTAGTTCTCATTTCTTAGTAAGCTTACATTACTCTATGTGATGAAACACTTTTTGAAAAAAGTATGCATAAAGAATTAAATTAAGGTTATGTGATAAAGTGGCTGAGTACTTCCTTTATATTGTGTAATCAGGGAAGACCTCTATGAGGACTTAGCATTTGCAATAAACAGTGTGGCCCTCCAAAACTTCCTATGCCCTAGTCCTGATAATATGTGAATATCCTTCTCATACCACACGCTTCAGACTTGACAGCTGATGGGGCTGTGTTCCACAAGGTCACCCAGGAAGTCACGCTGATGGGAGCCGCCATCTCATCTGCTTGTTGTCAGGTATAGCAGCAGGTGAGTGCTCTGTAGTGCTTCTGAGGAAGTCTTGCATCGCACTTCCATCCAGTCGGCTAGAATTTATTGTATGACTGCTCCTAATGATAGGTGTCTGAGAGATTCAGGGCAGTGGACAGAGTATTCGGAGCTACCACTATCTGTGCCACAGCTAACAACACCCCTTTTTAAAGCAAAATATCTGTGGCATTAACAGATAGATTCATCTATCATACAATTCAGGGGACAGAAACTGTTAGATGGTGAACAGAATTTGCCCAGAATGTGAGTATGTTGAATATAAAGAAGTATTCAATTACTAGTAAGGTATCTGACATGTAAGAGTAAGCAGAGAATTTTAGAAAGTTACAGCAGGGAGTTAGGAATGTTAGCACTTATGTAAGTAGCTCTGTTGTCCAGGAATGTGTCATGTGGTACAAAAACTTAATAAAACAGTGTAGTTACTACCAGGATCAGGTGATTAAGGTTAGCATGTCCGTGAAAGCCACAGAATAGGGAAAACAACCATTTCAAATACTGAGCACTTTACACATACCTCTTTTTGCACCAAGCACTTTATATTCACGCATATCTTGAACTGTGCTTAGTCGCTTCGCTGTGTCTGACCCTTTGCAGCCCCATGGACTGTGCCCGCCAGGCTCCTCTGGGAGCCTGGGTTGCCTGGGACGTCCCAGGCAAGGATACTGGACTGGGTTGCCATGCCCTCCTCCAGGGGATCTTCTCAACCCAGGTATCGAACCCAGGTCTCCCGCATTGCAGTCGGATTCATTACCCTCTGAGCCACTACGGAAGCCCAAGGAATAGGCTATTGGAGCAGGTAGCCTATCCCTTCTCTGGGGGATCTTCCCAGCCCAGGAACCAAACCAGGGTTTCCTGTATTGCAGGCATATTCTTTACAGCTGACCTATCAGGGAAGCCCATATTCATGCATAGATTAAGTGTAGTACAGTGTTTTTAAAGACAAAGAAATGAATTATGAGAGGCAAGCAAAATAGCAATAGCCAACAGTACTTTTTAAAAAATGTACTCGGCATTCGTTATTCTTAAGTAGAATGAATTCACGGTCATAACATTTAAAGGAAACAGTGAATAGTAATTTTTCCTCTTGGATATTTTCTATCACATTAAGAGCTCTGAGATGCCTTCTAGAAGAAATCAGGTAGTGTCTTTTACCCAAGTTTACCAAGGTTTTTATCATATAGGTAAAACGAATAAAGAAAAATTAACCTGCCATACCCTGCTCAGCCTGGCATACAACTGAAAAAAACAAAAAGAGGCTTTTCTGCCTGTTGGCTTTCAAAGTGGTCGATTCCTGAAATTCAGCCTTCCTCAACTGTGATGTAAACCTATCATGTGCATAGTCTGTTTGAATTTGTTGCATCTCCTCTGTGAGATTTGAGATCAGGGGAATCTGACAGCAGATAGGCTGATACTCATGCTTTTTTACTAAGCTGTAACAAAGTCTTCTGTCTCTGTCCCAGGAGTTTTATGTGTCTCCTGCCAACGTGTTAGCTTGTAAGTAACGTAAAGTCTAAAGTACAGTAGTGCAGCATAGTAATAATAAAATTGTTCACTGTTTCTATAAGTTAGTTTGAATAATTTTTTCTGGGCTACTAGTTTTGACAGAGGAGAAATAAGAGTTATTGGACAGTCAATTCACAGAAGCTATGATCTACCAAAGTTGCAAGGTCTTTTTTTGTGTGGGTGTCAGTGTCACAATTTATTTTTAGCTTTTTATTTTTAATTGGAGTGTAGGTGATTAGCAACATGTTAGTTTCAAGTGTACAGCATAGTGATCCAGTTATAAATATAGATACATTTTTAAAAAGATTCTTTTCCTAAATGAATGGTTCCAGACTGAGTAGCGTTCCCTGAACTATACTGTAGTTTTTTATATACAGTAATATGTATATGTTAATCCCAAACTCCTAGTTTATCCTTCCCCCCGCCTCCCCCTTTGGTAACCATAAATGTGTTTTTGAAATCTGCGAGTCTATTTCTATTTTGTAAAGAAGTTCATTTGTATCATTTTTTTTAAGATTCCATATATGTGATACCATATGATATCTGTCTTTCTGTGACTTACTTCACTAGTATAAAAATCTCTGGGTCCATCCATGTTGCTGCACATGCCATTATTTCATGCTTTTTTTAATATTCCTTTGTATATATGTACCACATCTTGTTTATGCAGTCCTCAGTCAGTGGATTGTTTAGGTTGTTTCCATGTCTTGGCTCAATAGTGCTGCAATGAACAGTGGGGTGTGTGTATCTTTTCAGGTTGTGGTTTTCCCTGGGTACATGCCCAGGAATGGGGTTGCTGGGATCATGTGGTAGCTCTGTTTTTAGTGTTTAATGAATCTTCATACTGTTGTCCCGAATGGCTGTATCAATGTACATTCTCATCAACAGTAGGGGAGGGCTCCCTTTTCTTAGCGCTAACGCCAGCATCTACTGCTTATAGATTTTTTGATGATGGCCATTTTGACAGTGTGAGGTGATACCTCACTGTAGTTCTGATTTGCATTTCTCTAGTAATTAGGGATGTTGAGCATCATATCACGTGCTTTTTGGCCATCTGTCGGGAGCCATTGTGGGAGGTCCCGCCCGTGACGAGGTCATGAAGAAATTACCGGGCAGACAGGGCCGTCCGGGATCCCATCCATGACGAGGTCGTGAGGTAAATACCTGACAGGCAAGGCCGTCTAGGATAAGGGACCCTCCAGGTTGGCCTCGGCCTCTACCCCACCCTATATCCTCCCCTCTTTTCTGCTGTTGTTCTTGTTTACCCTGCTGCAGATTCTTGTGTTGCCTGCCGAGAGCTCTCCTGCTCCTCTTTCACTGAATAAAGACCAACTTAAAACCCTAATTAATAAATCTTCTGGATGCTGGTACCCTATGAAGGGGCCAGAGATGAAGGAAATGCTTCCATTCAAACATTTTGCTGACATTCTGGCTTGTTTGATAAATGTGTGCTCTCATTGCACAAAATGCTCTTGATTGTTCTAAACATCCTAAGCACAGTACGCTAACAAAAGAAACTATTAAGCATAGGCCCCTTCTCGGGGTGAGAAAAGCTCCACAAATATTATAGCCACAAATGTGCCTAATAGAAAATAGTTTAGATAGAGATTAGCTGGTGACTTCTTGCAGGTGGTTAACTTTTAGACTAAGAGCCTGTTTTGTGCCATATCTGCTGTTTCTGCAGTCCTTTGCATTTCTGTTCTGTAAAAATGTAATCCTATCTAGTTCTCATGGAGATGACACCTAATAGAAAGAAAATAGATTAACCACAAAAAAGACAGGGTCGGCTACTGAAGTTGCTTAAAGTTGCACCAGGTGCAAGCCATAAATTGTCAACAGGCCTGAAAGCTGAAAGATATTATACATAGAGATTAACCATTAAAAAGGCCCTAATAGGCACAGAGCCCTTTGGGGGGTGAGGAAGCCCTATTAAAAAATACAAAACATATTGTTTTAAAAGTGGTTATTGGATCAACGTTTGATTGATGTTAATGTGCTGAGGTTGTGCCGTGGAAACTATTGTTAATATAGTTAAAGATATAATAAAATAAGAGTTTAGCCCTAGTGTAAAAACAATAAGATAATTGTTGATTTTAACCAGGAGTGCTAAACAGGGACTGCCTCTCCAGAGCCACAGAGTCCGTGTGTGTTAAGCCTTTTAGATAAATTGAGCTGAGAATTTCTGCAAAAAGACTGTCTTTTATGTTAACAAGATTGTATTTCTTTTATGTTACAACTTGCTATACCATGAGACTGCCAATTTTCTGTTTTCTGCTAACCTCAAGGCCAGAAGATAATATACAAAAAATCTATGGGAAAAGACTCTCATAAACAAAAATATACAGAGCATACCTGGTTTCGTGAAGGACAAGCTGATATAATGTTAAACTAAGTCTGTGTGCTTATCTGCCCCTTAGAAATGTACCAACTTAGGGTATAAAGGCGATGGTGAAAAATAAAGCAACTGCCAGACTCTGCCGCACATTCCTGGTCTGGTCTCTTTCTTTCTCTCTCCTTCTCTCTCCCTAGCAGACTTGACCCTATCAAGGCCGGTCCTGCGTGTCTCTTGCCAACGCCGTTCATCCTGAGGGTTCCCCTGGATCCTGCTGGGGCTGGACCCCGGCAGTCATCTATATGTCTTCTTTAGAGAAGTATCTGTTTAGATATTCTGCCCATATTTGATTGGATTGTTCATTTTTTGATGTTGAGCTACATGTGCTGTTTGTACATTTTGGATATTAATTCCTTGATAATTGCTTCATTTACAAGTATTTTCTCTCATTTTGTGAGTTGTCTTTTTATTTATGGTTTTCTTTGCTGTGAAAAGTCTTCAAGTTTAATTAGGTCCCGTTTTTTTTCATTACTCTAGGAGGTGAATTCAAGAAGATAATGCTGTGATTTATGTCAGAGAGTGTTCTGCTTATGTTTTCCTCTAAGAGTTTTATAGTATCTGATCTTACATTTAGGTCTTTTAGCCATTTTGAATATCTTTTTGTGTGTAGTGTTAGAGAATGATCCGATTTCATTCTTTTACACGTACCTGTCCAGTTTTCCCAGCACCACTTATTGAAGAGACTGTCTTTTCTCCATAACATATTCTTTCTTCTTTTGTCCTAGATTAATTGACCACAGGTTCATGGGTTTATTTCTGGGCATTCTGTCCTCTTCCACTGATCGATATTTCTGGTTTTGTGCCAGTACCACACTGATGTGTTGCTGTAGCTTAGGAAAATAGCTTTTAAACCCTCCTAGTTAAAAGACATTTTGTCAGTATGTTTTGAGTATCTTTGGATTTTTTAAAGATCCTTCAGAAACGATAATATCTCAGTTTGAGGTGTTCATTGTTCACTGTGGCACCTAATGTGAGGAGACTGAATTACTCTTGGATTTTAGTAGGCAAACAAAGCAATTAAAATTTGTTAATCACTCAGTTGTGTCCGATTCTTTGTGACTCCCAAGGCTTCCCTGTCCTTCACCATATCCTGGAGTTTTCTCAAACTCATATCCATCAATTCGGTGGACTTGATACCATCCAACCATCTCATCCTTTGTTGTTCCCTTCTCCTCCTGCCCTCAATCGTTCTCAGCTCAGAGGCTTTTCCAATGGGTCACCTCTTCACATCAGGTGGCCAAAGTATGGGAGCTTCAGCATCAGTCCTTCCAATGATCATTCAGGGTTGATTTCCTTTAGGATTGACTGGTTTGATCTCTCGGCAATCCAAGGGACCCTGAAGAGTCTTCTCCAACGCCATAATTCGAAAGCATTAATTCTTTGATGCTCAACCTTCTTTATGGTCCAACTCTCTCATCCGTACAAGACTACTGAAAAAAAAAAAACCGTAGCTTTGACTGTAGAGACCTTTGTTGGCAAAGTAATGTCTCTGCTTTTTAATACACTATCTAGGTTTGTCATAGCTTTTCTGCAAAAGACCAAGCATCTTCTCATTTCATGGCTGCAGTCAACATTTGTAGTGATTTTGGAGTCCAAGTAAATAAAGTCTGTCACTGTTTCCGTTGTTTCCCAATGTATTTGCTATGGAGTGCTGGGACCCACTGCCATGATTTTGATTTTTTGAATGTAGAGTTTTAAACCAGCTTTTTCACTCTGTGCTTTCACCTTCATCAAGAGGCTCTTTAGTTCCTCTTCGCTTTCTTCCATAAAGGTGATGTCATCTGCATATCTGAGGTTATTGACATTTCTTCCAGTTGTGTTGATTCCAGCTTGTGCTTCATCCATCCCAGCATTTTGCATGATATACTCTGCATATTAGTTAAATAAGTGTGTGACAATATACAGCCTTAACATACTCCTTTCCCAATTTGGAACCAGTCCATTGTTCATGTCTGGTTCTACCTGTTGCTTCTTGACCTGCATATAGGTTTCTCAGGAGGCAGGTAAGGTACTCTGGTATCCCCATCTCTTGAAGAATTTCCCACAATTTGTGTGATTCACACACTCAAAGGCTTTAGGATAGTCAATGAAACAGAAGTAGATGTTTTCCTGGAAATCACTTTTTCTCTGATCCAACAGATGTTAGCAATTTGATCTCTGGCTCCTCTGCCTTTTCGAAATCTAGCTTGAACGTCTGGAAGTTCTCAGTTCACATGCTGTTGAAGCCTAGCTTGAAGTATTTTGAACATTACTTTGCTAGCATGTGAAATGAATGCAACTGTGCAGTAGTTTGAGCGTTCTTTGGCATTGCCCTTCTTTGGGATGAGAATGAAAACTTACCTTTTCCAGTCGTGTGGCCACTGCTGAGTTATCCAAATTTGCTGGCATATTGAGTGCAGCAGTTTCACAGCATCATCTTTTAGGATTTGAAATAGTTCAGCTGGAATTCCATCACCTACACTAGATTTGTTTGTGGTGATGCTTCCTAAGGCCCACTTGACTTCGCATTCCAGTGTGTCTGACTCTAGGTGAGTGATCACAGCATCATGGATATCTGGGTCATTAAGATCTTTTCTGAGTAGTTCTTCTGTTTATTCTTCCCAACTCTTCTTAATCTCTTCTGCTTCTGTTAGGTCCATACCATTTCTATCCTTTATTGTGCCCATATTTGCGTGAAATAATCCCTTGATGTCTCTGATTTTCTTGAAGAGATCTCTAGTCCCTTATGATTATGCAGTGGAAGTGACAAATAGATTCAAGGAATTAGATCTGATAGACGAAGTGCCTGAAGAATTATAGATGGAGATTCATAATATTGTACAAGAGGCAGTGATCAAAACCATCCCCATGAAAAAGAAATACAAAAAGGTAAAATAGTTGTCTGAGAAAGTCTTACAAATAGCTGAGAAAAGAAGAGAAGTGAAAGGCAAAGGAGGAAAGGAAAGATATACCTATCTGAATGCAGAGTTCCAAAAAATAGAAAGGAGAGATAAGAGAGCCTTCTAAGTGAACACTGCAGTTACTAATACTTTGTCCTATAAACTTCTTTGGGTAAAGCATAGACGAAGTGTGGTCTGTTTTCCCTTTCTGTGGAAAGCTGTTTTAGGGGGAACTCATGCTCTCTGCCAGAAATAAACCCCTGCTAAGGAAAGCAGGATTACTTAACAATATGTATTCTAGTAAAAAGAAAAGATCCTTCACAGTCTATAACTTAAGTCCTGTTGCTGAAAAAGATGAAACCAAGTATCCTTTCCTTCTCTTCCAACTTGCTTTAAAAATTAACTTAGAACAGGAGTTCCCTGGTGTTTAAGAATCCATCTGCCACTGCAGGGGACATGAGTTCAATCCCTGGTCTGGGAAGATTGTACAAGCCGCGGGCAACCAAGGCCACGTGCTGCAACTACCGGGCCCACACACAGCAACTCTTGAAACATACATGCCCTAGAGCCCAAGCTAGTGGTGAGCAGGGGCTACTAGTTGTGATATGTGGGCTTCTCCTTGTGGCTCCTCTTGCTGCAGACAAGCTCTGCAACAAGAGAAGCCACCGCAAGGAGAAGCCAACACATGACAACTTTAGCCCCTGGTCACTGCAACTAGACAAAGCCTATAGGCAGCAGTGAAGACCCAGTGCAGCCAAAAATAAATAAATGAATAAATGTTTAAAAAAAAAATAGTTCAAGAAATGCATTTTAAAAAGGAAAAGAAAATGAAAAACCTTATAAAAATTAATTTAGGAAAATGGGACCAAGATTGAATTTAGAAAAAATGTTTCAGAAAAAGTACAGATGCATAAAGAAATAAAAATTCAAATAGACGACTTGAGACAGAACATAAGACTAAATGATTTGTGGTACAACAGGAACTGGAAGAAGCACAGGTATAAGAATGGACGTCTTTTAATGAACGAAACCAGTCTTTCTGCGGTGACTGTGAAAGCCGGAAATATTGCAACAAGTAACTGTTAATGCACGTTCTACTCCTTGTACCCTTTCACACAGTGCTTTTTATTTTCATTTACATCTCTCAACACTAACACAGAGTTCTTTTTATTTTTATTTCTTTGTTTTTTGGCTGTGCTGGGTCTTCGTTGCCATGTGCAGGCTCTCTCTGTAGTGGTGAGCAGGGGCTCCTTGTTGTCTTACGTGGGCTTCTCCTTGCGGCTTCTCTTGCCGCAGAGCGTGGTCTTTAGGTGCATGGGCGTCAGTGACTGTAGCACTTGGGTTTAGCTGTCTTGCTGTATGTGGGATCTTCCTGGGCCAGAGTTCAAACCTGGGTCCCCTGCATGGGCTGGTAGATTCTTAACCATTGGACCACCAGAGAATTCCTAGCACAGCATTCTGAAATTGCCAAGCATAAGTTGTATGCAGCTGAGTGAAAAGATCAAAATGTGCTCAGTTTTCCAGAAGAGCTGATGATCATGGAAAATGACAAAGTCCTTTTACATGTCCATTTACATCATCATCGACAAAAATATAAACATATATTGTTAAAGAGAGCATGATAACAAATAATTCCATAAAGAAAGAAACTGAAGTAATGTATAATAAATGGTTCAGAGGCCAAGCACTTGGTTATCGTTCTTAAATGCCTTTCAAAATAGTTGATCCTCATGAAATGCAGTGTACCAACGGCCTTGGGGTCTGTGTTGCTGCAGGGACACCGATAAGGGTAATGATATTTCCTCTCTGAGGAAGACAGCTGTTCACGATCCAGGATTTGTTTAGGTTGTCCACTCCCCTGCCATATGTAGACCAGGGGACCAATTAGTAAATCAGTACCAAATAAAAATGATTGTATCATGAGTAAGTGAAGTCTGTAGAAACTTAAGTGAATTGTGTGTATATGTTGACTTTTAAAAGGTACCTATTTTTGTTCAAAGTGTGGATGGCATCTTAGTAGTCCTTCAGAAATGTGCTTATGCTCAGTGCAAAACAAAAGCAAAAAATGGCACTAGTTCTTCAACTATAAGATAAGGTGTGCTTGCAAATATAAAGCATATCAAATCTTCATTTTGTAGGTCAGTATTAAGAATGATCATGACGTAGCCGATGCATCAATGTGAAGACTCATTTGCTCCCTGGAAAGAAGAAAGGTAAGTACTTAGTACTTATCAGAAAGTTGTGAAGAAATAGGTAATTCTGACAGTCTTTATATTGAAGATGTCATATTTTCTAGTAATTAGCCCAGCTTCTCAAGCTGGAGAGAAAAATTCTCTGATGCACTTCATGGATAAGACAGATATTTTCCCATTCCAGGGAACATGGAAGGCTCCTTCCCAGCTCTCAAGAGCTGCACGCAGTCAGATAAGGAGGGTCACGCATTAAATCTGCTCTGCATGGGCGTTTCCACTGTTTTCTGTCCTTTCAGACCATCCTCCTTTTAGTGGTGTATGTACTGCTGCTTTCAAAAAGACTATTGGTTTATTCTTTCTGTGAGTAAAACCACACCGTAGCTCTACCATCTTTGCTTTATTCCCTCCTGTACATCCATCTTCTTATTTTTTAATTGTTTATAAATCTGCCCACAGGGATAATTATTACAATATTCAACATGAGGCCTGTTTAAGGAAATCTATATCTGTGATTCTTCCAAATCTAGTAAATCAAGTAATCTATAGAGAACAGTGTTCTCTGTTGGTAAAGAATGGCAAAACCACTAAATATTGTAAAGTAATTAGACTCCAATTAAAATAAATAAATTTATATTTTAAAAAAAGACATTGTTGTGTAAAGAGCAGTAGCTTTTCACTGCAACAGTCAGATGTTTAAGAAAAATCAGTGTACTTGTTGACAGTGGCACATTAGAGAGTTCTCCATCTTTCACCGTAATTTACCCAGGATATTCGGGGTTCATTAAGCATTGATGAAATATATCATGTAACAGGTACAGGGAAGAATACAGAGAAATTTACAACTATTACACTTCATTTTGAAAGCATATTTTCCCACTAGAACAAGTTTTTGTTGTAATATGGCTGTTAAGTAGATAATCTTTCTATTATATAAGTGGTCATGTGCCTTACTTTGTTTAATCATAAGCTGTTTGTTACTTGACTAATGACAGGTCTTAAAGGTGATGCAATATTTCCTTCATTACAATGTGAATATATTAGATTAACATTTTGAATATTCTGTTCAGATGGATTATAGGCAGAAGTATTCAGTGTTTTTAGTGCATAAATATAGGCAGAAAGCATCTGAACAAAAGATTGAGTGGTCTTCCTAGGCCCAAGTTCTCATTCTTACATACAGAAAATACTGTTCCATGTCCTGTTTTACTTTTTTTTTTAATAATTCAATTTGACTGATGTCACATTTAGAAAATGAACAGATTTGCACTGTTAAAATTTTCTGTAATGTCTCAAAAAGATAGAGTGGATGCTGGTGAATTCCTGGCTACTGGAAATATACAATTTTTTTAGAGATTAGTTGTGATAATTCATGTAAAATGGTTATCATAATTTTGGTGCTTAATAGAAGGTCAATCACTATCAGTGGCAGCTCCAGAATTTCTGTATAAGACAGCACACAGTTAATCTGATTGAAAATAGGGTAAGAAGACTTGTTTTGAAGTTGTAATTTTTCACAGGAAGTATATTGCTTTTGTTTTGATTGTATGTATTTTTGGTTTTCCTGGGAAGAAGGGTGGAGGGAACCTATGGGTAAGTGGAAAATCCCCCCCGCACCCTACCAGGCCCTACCAATGCCACATATGATTATTAAAGGCATCCATTTAGGGAAGATTGAGGCAGATGCTCCTCTATTTACAAGGGGGCATAGGCGCTAACAACTGAAACACAGACGCCTGAACCACCTCTTCAGTTTTGCTTAAACTCCTACTGTTGGCACTTACCTGATTTTTCCTGTAAACTCTGAGTAATTTGGTTTTACTGTATTGACTTTTCTTCTATTTTTTATACTATTGTATTCAATTTTAGTTAATGAACTGTAATTATTCATCAAGGCTTCAACATTAAACATGTAGGGTACACATTGTGATTTTGTACTATGATTATAGCATGTTTTTATGCTACAGTCCTTTATATTAATATGCTATCTTGATCTTAAAATAGCATATTTATCCTATTTTCTTACTATCATTTATTGAGTTTCTATTTCTCCTTAATTCCTAGCTTATTTAATAATTCTTTCTATTTTCTTTTCTCTTGTAAATTTCAGTATCCCTAAATTTGTACCATTTTCATTTATATATGAACTTTCCTAGTCTGTGATTATATTAATTATTTGTGATTTTAAAATAATTAGCTAGAAATAACCAAGAAATGAAAAGTTAGAACACATTTAGCTTTTGTGCAACATTTTAACTTTTCAAAAGTGATGATGTCATTATTTTAGCCCATTCCTCTCAGAAGAAAGATGTAATGTAGTGATCTGCTTGGTATTACTAGGGCTCATTATTCATTCAGCCTTCATTTATGTTTTAATTTACATTAAACATCTCAAAACTTCAAAGATATTAAAGACAATTGTTGACTAGACAGATCCAGAAATATTTGTAGCCTAATTTATAACCTCTTTTTGATAAAATGAAAACAAGTAATATATAAACTAATGGTATAGAAGCTGTATATAATTTTTATTATATACTTACTTATTTAACACCACTGGCATGCACAGTATAAAATCATAAAAACAACAAACATCACTGTACCAATACTCCATAAAATTATTTGTACCAGGCGAAAGAGGTTTATTTTTCCAGTGACTTGATCTATGAACATTGCGGCCTTCTCATCACCAATGGTGGCAGTCTGTAATAAAGTTAATAGTGTTTTGGGGGTAGTTTAGTGAAGCAAAATACTCAAAACCCTCAATTTATGTTTCAGTTTTTTTTTTTCAAAACACTGCATAGGTTTTAGTTATTTTTTTCTATAAAACAAGCTAATGGAAGTCTCTTTGCGTGTTAAAGACGGTAATAAATGCCAAGGTGGAATATTTAGAGAAATACAGTCATTTCCCTTTAAACATATTATATAGTATTCTTCAATGCACTGATTTCTTTGTTCAATACAGTGATCTTACAGAAATATTTTCCGGTTTCCCAAAGAATGTTTCTTAGTGACAGAGGGAAATATCAAAGGTCAGCAGTTTCCTTCCTCTAAAGGCTTATACAATGCATTTCCTAATACTGTGGCTAATCCATTCCATGATTTTTACACTAAAAACACCTTGTCAGGAGATAAACTGCCTACATTTACTATAATCTCATCTTTATAAACTTGGTTGGCTTTTATTAACACTACAGTATTCACACTGAGTTATTTGGAATTTCATGTTTGCATGACTCTTCCCCATGACAAGCACTGTGGCAAGAGATAGTGTTTAATAGATGCATTATGGAAATAATATTAAAAGAGAGGGAGTACTTTGTGTAAAATAAAAACACTGAAATCTAACATAATCCTGCTATTTCTGCATGGCTTAGTTCTCTCACAATAATTGATTATATAATTAATAATGTATAAACTTGCCCACATGAGTAATGGAAACTCATACAACTTCAAATACTATGAACACTTATTCAATTTTCAATCATCCAAGGTTTTTTCTATATACAAAGATGTTTGCTATTTTTAGTGACTAATAGATAAAAATACTAACCTCATTAAGCCAAAGAATAGGCACCAAATAGTTGTGCTCCAGATTCTTTAATGCTCTGTAATATACATTGAAAATAATTATAAAATATTAAATAATTATGGAAATAATTATGTATTATACATGCATAACAGAAATGTTAGTAATTATCTGTATAAATTAATGTTCAGAAACTAGTTGCTGTTGTGTCTTGGTTAAATTCCTTGATTTTTGTTCCATATGATGAATCATTTAAATTTTAATGTCTGTTTCTGAGATTTATAATCACTCTTATGAAACTTTCTAATATGTATTTCTAATTAGATTCACTTTTTCTAATCATTTATTTTCCCTTTCAACAAGTGATGCTCAGGAAACTGAGAGAGTCAATTCCTAGGCAGGTTGATTAAAAGTCCGGAGGTCCCCAGGGAGAGAGGGGTCTGGAATTCTCAAGGAGGAGGAAAGGACAAACTTTTTTCCTCTACATTCCTTAGGATTATATAACAATAATGTATCCTGTTTGAGGACAGTTTCTGGAAAAAAAAGCTTCTGGCTAATCCTGTTACCTTAAAATGTAAATTATAGGAGTGGGTCTAGTAAGGTCTTTGCAACCTCCAGACATTCTTTTGATTCACTGTAATAATTAATTAAAAGTATATAACTCCATTGCTAGCACTGGTGAGGGGGCACTCCTTCTGCCCCCATCTGATGTCTATGTCAGAAGCTTTCTCTACCTCTTTTATACTTTAATAAAACCGTATGACACAAAAGCTCTGAGCTATCAAGCCTTGTCTCTGGCCCTGGATTGAATTCTTCTCCTCCAGAGGCCAAGAATCCCGGCGTCTTTTGTGGTTCGGCAACAACTTTTCAAAACTAAACTTTGAATTCTGGAAACTACTGTCATAGAAATATTTGGATAACTAGTGGAATGAGCAATACCACCATACACTCATTCCAAAATGTATGTAAATACCATTTCAATACAAACTAAATATAATTCTGAATTGCAAATGAAAGTTAAAAGCATTTAATGATTTAATGAATTAAGACAAAGAAGTTGAAATTTTATGTTATATATGTTTTTTCATCATATTGGATTATTGCTGCATGAGTTTATTTGAGAAAACTAAGAAGTAGCAAGAATATACAGAAGAACTATACAAAAAAGATCTTCACAACCAAGATAATCACGATGGTGTGATCATTTACCTAGAGCCAGACATCCTGGAATGTGAAGTCAAGTGGGCACTATGAACAAAGCTAGTGGAGGTAATGGAATTCCAGTTGAGCTAAATCCTAAAAGATGATGCTGTTAAAGTGCTGCACTCAATATGCCCACAAATTTGGAAAACTCAGCAGTGGCCACAGGACTGGAAAAGGTCTGTTTTCATTCCAATCCCAAATAAAGACAATGCCAAAGAATGCTCAAGCTACCACACAATTGCACTCATCTCACATGCTGGTAAAGTAATGCTCAAATTTCTCCAAGTCAGGTTTCAACAGTATGTGAACCATGAACTTCCAGATGTTCAAGCTGGATTTACAAAAGGCAGAGGAACCAGAGATCAAAATGCCAACATTCGTTGGATCATCGAAAAAGCAAAAGAGTTACAGAAAAACATCTATTTCTGCTTTATTGACTATGCCAAAGCCTTTGACTCTGTGGATCATGACAAATTGTGGAAAATTTTAAGAAATGGGAATACCAGACCACCTGACCTGCCTCCTGAGAAATCTGTTCACAGGTCAGGAAGCACCAGTTAGAACTGGACATAAAACAGACTGGTTCCAAATAGGAAAAGGAGTACGTCAAGGCTGTATATTGTCACCCTGCTTGTTTAACTTATATGCAGAGTACATCATGAGAAACGCTGGGCTGGATGAAGCACAAGCTGGAATCGAGAGTGCCAGGAGAAATATCAATAACCTCAGATATGCAGATAACACCCTTATGGCAGAAAGCAAAGAACTAAAGAGCCTCTTGATGAAAGTGAAAGAGGAGAGTGAAAAAGTTGGCTTAAAACTCAGCATTCAGAAAACTAAGATCATGGCATCTGGTCCTATCACTTCATGGCAAATATATGGGGGGACTATGGAAATAGTGATACTTTATATTTTGGGGCTCCAAAATAACTGCAGATCATTATTGCAACCATGTAATTAAAAGACACTTGCTTCTTGGAAGAAAAGTTATAACCAACCTATACAGCATATTAAAAAGCAGAGACATTACTTTGCCAACAAAGGTCCATCTAATCAAAGCTATGGTTTTTCCAGTGGTCATGTATGGATGTGAGAGTAAGACTATAAAGAACGCTGAGCGCCAAAGAATTGATGCCTTTGGACTATGGTGTTTGAGAAGACTCTTGTGAGTCCCTTGGACTGCAAGGAGATCCAACCAGTGAATCTTAAAGGAAATCAGTCCTGAATATTCATTGGAAGGACTGAGGCTAAAGCTGAAAGTCCAATACTTTGGCCACCTGATGCAAGGAACTGACTTATTTGAAAAAACCCTGATGCTGGGAAAGATTGAAAGTGGTTGGAGAAAGGGAAGACAGAGGATGAGATGGTTGGAAGGCATCACCGACTCAATGGACATGGGTTTGAGTAAACTCTGGGAGTTGGTGATGGACAGGGAGGCCTGGCGTGCTGCAGTCCATGGGCTCGCAAAGAGTCGGACATGACTGAGGGACTGAACTGAACTCAAGTGATGGTGACACAAGAATATATTAATCCACAGCTTACAGTTTCTTCAGTCAGAAATTCTTGGAGATAGGTCCTCAAATCATTTGATGGTCACACTTTTCTTTAGTAGCCTGTTTTGGCATTCCTAAAGGGGCAGATATTCTAAATTTATGTAGAAATTAGAAAAAAATCTTATCTCTAAATCTTTAAGAGTAGCAATAATAAAGCTGGTAGGAAGAGTTGAGCTGCAAACCTCTTACAGTGCTAACATGGAAGGATATAACCCTACTTATACAATTTTTCATATCTCCTTTTACGTTTTTTTTCTTTGCATATATATTTTCCTCATACAAATTTGTTTATGCAGTCCATTCATTGCCTGTCTTCCTAGTCCAGCTACCTAAATTTCAGTAGACGTTCTTTTATTTCTATTTACCAACATTTTGTTTTATAGAGGTACAGGTAGATTTTTACTTTCATGACTCATATTATTATCTCCTATTACTATCAGTGCCTTGGGCTAAATAACTCTGATCATCTGCATTACTTTAAAACACAGATTTTTTTTTTTTTTACATTGAAGTATAATTGCTTTCCAGTGTTGCGTTAGTTTCTTCCATACCACAGCGTGCATCAGTTGTAAGTAAACAGAAATTCCCTCCATCTGTAGCCCCCTTGCCCCCGTCTCAGTCATCACAGAGCGCTGAGCTGAGCTCCTCGTGTGATACAGCGGCCCCCCACCACCTGCTTTACACAGGGTCCTGTATCCATGTCAGCGCTGCTCTCTCAATTCATTCTACCCTGTCCTTCCCTCGCTGTGTCCACACATCTGCTCTTACATCCTCATCCCTATCCCAGCCCTGCAAATAGGTTCCTCAGTGTCCCTTTTCTAGATTGCATATGTATGTGTTAATATATGATATTTTTCTGACTTAGAGATGTTGAATTTTATATTCTTTCCCCTTCTTTTCATAGATATACTCTCATTCTTACAAGAAAATACTAAAAATCATAATGAAACTTGTTCAAGAGACTCACTCAATTTTTTTTGCTGGTTTAACCAGTATATTGATCTGCAGCCGTCTTGCAAACTGTAAAGTGAATCCAGTTATCTAAAGACAGAACAAACTAAATTAATTATCAATTTCCTTAAAAAAAAGTATAAATCCAAAATTTATTTTTACTGTTACATAGAACCTAAGGTGAAAATCTACTACTTGAAATTTATTAAATAACTAATTGGACATATTGCATAGTGCACACATAATTCTCCATAATTAAATTTTGTGTGTACATTAATGGGTGTATACAGATGTATATGCCCATGCATTTACATGCACACAAAATTCCTTTGCCCATCCTAATGCCTAGGCTTTATTTAAATTTATATTTATTCGAACTTGTTTTAAGGTATCCACAGCAACAGTACTGAATCCCAGAACTCATATACTGTCTATAAATCCTGAACTTTGCGTGATTAAGTATATATCAGTCAGAACCCATATATCATCCTTATAATTATACTTCTTGTTATTCCTTAAACTGAAATGTGACTCCTAAAATTCTGGCATATCATTTAAACTTTGAAAAGGAGAATATTAAATGAAAAGTTGAAAACTATTACTCTATAGAAAATTTAATAGATTTTTCCCTACACTGAGTATAATGAATCTTACCTCAAATGCATATATACCTGTAAAATCTTTTAATTGCTTGTAATCTTCAATGTCCCTTCATGTGAGCAGTACTTGCAGTTAAGTTATAAAATGAGCATAAAATCACATTTTATACCAAATTGTTTTAAGTAGAATGATTTCTATCATTGCTTTCCCTGACCTATGAACAATAAAAAGGTCTATAAAATTCCACATGCTAAAAACTAAAACAGAATTACTTCATCTCATAAGCAACAATAGGAAAAAGATAAATTTTCATTGATATAAAAGTAAGTAATTTATCAAGATAAATATATGCAATAAATGTTCAATAAATATGCAATAAATGTGCAAAAAATGATGCAATAAATATAACTAATAAATGTGATTGAGAAAATGGAGAGAATTTAATTTTTCTTTCATTAAAAAACTAATTTTAAACCAAACAGGTCAATAATGCAGTTGCTTACAGGTTCAACATCTAAGTACGTGCTATGTTCTTCTTCATTTGGACTTAAGCCTTCAATAGGTTCTGCAATTTCTGGACTTGCATGTAGAAAATGAGGAAGTGAAATGTACACAGGTTTTCCTGAAAGCAAGTTTTAAAAGACATATAAATACTTTTTCTTATTATATATCCCTCTCAGAAAAGATTTCCTTGAAGATAAAACTTTTTAAGTTAAAAATGAAATGCAAAGTTTGCTTTGAATATTAATTGGATGGTGAGGGTTAGAGACGATTATAGCATCTAATCACTTTTGAACAATAACAAAAGGAAATGTAACCAGTCATCCCTTAGGTGTTTATTTCCTATAAGTAAGGTTCAACTGGCCTTCTCTGGTGGCTCAGTGGTAAAGAATCCCCCTGCCAATACAGGAGATGCAGGTTTGATCTCTGGATCAGGAAGATCTCCTGGAGGAGGAAATGGCAACCCACTCCATTTCTTGATGGGGAAATTCCATGAAAAGAGGAGTCTGGCAGGCTACAGTCCATGTCAAAAAGAGTCAGATATGACTTAGCAACTACGTAACAACAGCAAAGCTTAGCTGCTGAACACAAAGTTACAACCATATGCCTTCATGTTTCAGGTAGTAATGTGTCTATGGACTGATAATTCTTTAAAGAGATTCTTCTTTCTTTCTTCACACCTACTCCAATATGAAATAGGTGAGCAAAATATGAAAAATTCCAAATTTTGAGTCATTTCTTGTTTTGGAGACTTCCTGAAATACTGATTTTTATTTACCATTTTCTAGGGTAGAAAAGTTAGAAAAATGTTAGATAAGTTGGGATGTTTAAAGTATTTTGGTAACTATTTTATTTTTATCCTAAATCTAAAAAGAGCACAGAGATTCTGCACAGCAGAGGGCACCATCAAAAATAAAAAGGCTTACCTATGTGATGGGAAAAATTATTTTCAGAACTTGTATCCCATAAGTAAGTAACATCCAAAATATACAAGGAATTCACACAACTCAAAAAAAAAAATAATCAGTTAAAAAATGAGCAAAGGACCTTAAGATTTATATTCCAAAGTAGCACAGAAAAATATCAGGGTGGTTTTATCTAATAACAACTAGCTTTTGCAACAGTGAAAATCAGAAGAAAAACAGCTTACCACCTTCTGCCATTGATGCTTTCTTTCTTTAAATTTCTTGCAGAAAGGGATCCTGGGTGAAGTTTACATTTTAAAGAATAATGCAAATTATGCCATGGATTGTGACATTGAGAACTTGAACTCACCTTCTTTGCATTTGCTAATGTCTAGCACACCATATAAGGTACAATCTTTTGAGATAACTTTTTCTGTGCAGAAACAGTGGTTGTCTGGATTTTGAAGTGGAGATGCAAAAGCCAAGGATGGAAGAGTAAATCTATACACAGGGATTCCTTTCAGATTCATTTCAGCTGAGAACACAGCATAGATAGACCTGAACACAGATACGAAAGAGCTTCATTCTGGGAAACTGAACTTCGTTCTGGAGATCCATTTTCTCCTATTTTAAATTTATATTATTGCTTTAACTTAGGAAAATTATGTAATCTTGTTAGAATTCCTGCTTAATTCTTAGGGAAAAAAAATCTTGAGAGATTTTAAGGTATACCAGAACTCAATACTTGGATATTCTTACTTTTGTTTTCAAAAGCTTCTGAGATTAATTTGTTTGTGAACTGCAATAGAGTATTTATCCCCTGAGATGGGAGTGGCAACCACTCTAGTTTTATTGCCTGGAGAATCGCACAGACAGAGGAGCCTGGGGGGCTGCAGAGCTGCAGTCCAGAGTCACAAAGAGTTGGGTATGACTGAGCGACTGACCACAGACATTTCTCATAGTTCATTTCTTCTGTGGATTAATTATCGATACCTCTCTCAAATCCTTCATTTGTGCCCAGTTTAGGTGAGGTAAAAATAAAGTTTCAATCTTCCAAACTTAACCATGGAGAGAAATTCTGCTTGAGTGTGTGCATGCTGGTGTTTAATACCTGCCTTCTACACACCCATCATTTACAGCTATTCACCATAACCTCGGCAATGTACTGCAGCCCACTATATACTTACTTTTTTTTGATACCCGGATGACCTTATTTGAAGAAATTCTGCTCTCTTCAGTTTTATAGATAAGAAAAGTTTCAGAGATCTTGAAAGCTTTCTCACACCACACAGCGTTTAGACACTACAGGATTCAAGCATATCCAGTGCCCAGTGTGGGTGTTGATGCTTGTCTGATAGCTACTGCGCCCTGCCAACTTGAATGGATGCTGTAGTGTCAGCAGAGCACATTAACATAGATCTGTTTCTGGAATACCATCATTTTAGACATTTTAAGAAAGATAAGGCATGTCTTTCTTGACTGTTACTAAGCATACTACTACTTCAGTAAAAGAGAGGAACAAATAGCTCTTGCTTGGAAATGGCAAAGAAGAAAATGATTTGCATTATGCAAAATATCCTTCTACATCTTTCAGTTTTCAGAAATGTAATAAACACAGGATGAATTCTGTATGGTGTTTATTCTTAATACATCAAAAAACTTCCTTAAATTTATTTTATTTTTCTAATATACTATTTTTGAGTGTGGTCTTCTTGATTTATCTTTTGTCACTTGGGGAAATAATTCTGACTTAGAGAAATACATCAATCTGTCTTTGGCTTACCTGCAAATGTCTGAGGAGAAGAATTGTAACACCCGGGTCTTCTCAATAAAAGGTGGAAATGAAGATGCATCTGTTTAAAAGTTGAGCCAGTGGCAAGGGATTAGATGCAGTTTGTGTCTTAAATCAAGAAATCTTGATTTCAACATGCATGATAGAAATATAATATGAACTGTAGCAGTTGTACATGTAATTTTTTAAACAAATTTATTTTTGTCATTCCTTTCTCTTTTATTAAATTTTATGTTGGATCAGTTGATTAACCATGTTTTATTAGTTTCAGGAGTATAGCAAAATGATTCAGTTATACATACACATATATCTGTTCTTTTTCAATTTCTTTTCCCATCTAGGTTAAAAAAGAATATTGAGTAGCATTCTTTGTGCTATACAGTAAGTCCTTGTGGGTTATCTGTTTTAAACATTAATAGTGTATGTATGTCGATCCCAAATTCCAAATCTATCTCCCCCTCCAAATTTTTCCCTCAGTCACTGTAGTTCATTGTCTTAAGTCTGTGAGTCTGTTTAGTAAACTCATTTGTATCACTTTTTTAAGATTCTGCATAAAAGCAATATCACATGATTTATGTCTTTCTCTGTCTTTTTTTTTTTTTTTTTTACTTCACTTGGTATGATAATCTCCAGGTGCATTCATATTGCTGCAAATGGCGTTATTTCATCCTTTTTAATAGCTGTGTAATATTCTGTTTCATGTATATACCACATTTTCTTTATCTGTTCATCTGTTGATGGACATTTAGGTTGCCTCCATATCTTGGCTATGGTAAGCAGCACTGCAGTGAATCCTGGGGTGTATATAACCTTTTGAAGTACACTTTTATCCAGATACATGCCCAGGAGTGAGATTGCTAGATCATATGGTAGCTCTATTTTTAGTTTCTTAAGAAACCTCCATACTGTTCTCTACTGTGACTGTTACCAATTTAAATTCCTACCAACAGTATAGGAAGATTTCCTTTTCTGCACATCCTCTCCAGCGTTTATTGTTAGTGGATTTTTGGGGTGATGGAGTCTGACCTTTGCGAAGTGATATCTCGTAGTATTGATTTGCATTTCTCTAGTAAATAGTGATTTTGAGCACATTTTTATGTACTTTTTGGCCATCTGTATGTCTTCTTTGGAGAAATGTCAACTTAGGTCTTTTGCCCATATTTTAATTTTTTTTCTATGTATATAGAGCATGAGCTGTTGAAAACTTTGGAAATTAATCCCTCATTGGTTGCATTGTTTGAAAATATTTTCTCCCATTGTGAGTTGTCTTTTAATTTTGTTTATGGCTTACTTTGCTGTGCAAAAGGTTTTCAGTTCAATTATGTCCTATTTGTTTATATTTCCTTCTTATTTCTATTTCTCTAAGAGGTGGCTCAGAAGAGAGACTGCAGCGATTTATATCAGAGAGTGTTCTGTGTATGCATTCCACCTATGTGTTCCTCTAAAAGTTTTATAGTATTCAGTCTTTAGTTATTTAATTTAGTTATTTAATCCATTTTGAGTTTGTGTATGGTGTCAGAGTGTTCAATTTCATTTTTTACATGCACTTGTCCCATTTTCCCAGCACCAATTATTGAGGAGACTGTCTTTTCTCAGTTGTACAGTCTTATCCACCTTGCTGTACGGTAATTGGCCATATGTGTGTGGGCTGTTTCTGGGCCTCCTTCCCTGCTCCATGACCTACATTTCTGTTTTGGTGACACTACCATACTGTTTTGCTGACTGTAACTTTGTAGTAGAGTCTGAAGTCAGGGAGCCGTCATTCCTCCAACTTTGTTTTCTTTCTCAAGGTAGCTTTGGCTAGTCAAGGTCTTTCATGTCTCCATACACATTTAAAATTTTTTGTTCTAGTTCTATGAAAAATGCAGGGATTTCATTGCGCCTTTAGACTGTGTTGGATAATATAGTCATTTTAACAGTGTTGATCTTTGAATACAATAATGAGATGTATCTTTTCATCTGTTTGTGTCATCTTTGATTTCTTTCTTCATTGTATAGTTTCAGAGTATAGGTCTTTTGTTTCCTTAGGCAAGTTTATTTCTAGGTGTTTTATTCTTTTTGATACAATGGCAAATGGGATTGTTTCTTTAATTCGTCTTTCTGATCTTCACTGTTAGTGTACAGAAATGGAATAGATTTCTGTGTAATAATTTTATAATAATAATAATTGCATATTTAGTTATCCTGCAACTTTACTGTGCTCAGATGCTCAATTGTGTCTGACTCTTTGTGACCCCATGGACTGTAGACCATCAGGCGCCTCTGTCCTTGGAATTCTCCTGGCATGAATAGTGGAGTGGGTTGCTATTTCCTCCTCCAGCAACTATAGTAGAGCTCTTCAATGAATTCAGTGGTTTTCTGATAGCATCTTTAGGATTCTTTATGTATAGTATCATGTCATTTGCAAGCAATGACAGTTTTATTTCTTTTCCAAAATGGATTCCTTTTATTTCTTTTTCTTCTATGATTGCCATGATTAGTACTTCCAAACTATGTTGAATAATGGTGGTGAGAGTCAACATCCTTTCTTGTTCCTGGTCTTAGAGGAAATGCTTTTATCTTTTAACTGTTGAATATGATCTTAACTATATTTTAACCATATATGGCCTTTATTATGTTTAGATAGGCCCCTATGTACCCACTTTCTAGAGTTTTTTTTTTTTAAATCTTAATGGATATTGAATTTTGTCAAAAGCTTTTTCTACCATCTATTGAGATGGTCATATAATTTTATTCTTTAATATTCTTTGATGTCATATATCACACAGATTGATGTCCAGATATTGCAAGATCCTTGTATCCATGGTATAAATCCAACTTTATCATGTTGTGTGATCCTTTAATGTATTGTTTGATTTGGTTTGCTAGTAGTTTGTTGAAATTTTTCACATCTGTATTCATCAGTGATATTGACCCATGGTTTCCTTTTTTGTCTGGTTTTGGTATCAGGATGATGGTATCCTCATAGAATGAGTTTGAGAATATTCCTTCTATAAATTTTTCAATAGCCTCAGAAGGATAGGTTTAACCCTTCTGTAAGTTTTCAGTAGAATTCACCTGTGAAGCCATCTAGTTCTGGATTTTTTTTGTTAGAAGTTTTTTAAGTGCAGTTTCAATTTCATTACTTGTGATTGGTATGTTAATATTTTCTATTTTTTCTTAGTTCATTCATGGGAGAGTATACCTTTCTAAGAATTTGTACATTTCTTCCAGGTTTTCCATTTCATTGACATACAGTTGCTTGTAGTTGTCTCTTATGATCCTTTGTATTTCTTTGGTGTTTGTTGTAACTTCTGTTCTTTTTCATTCCTAATTTTATTGATTTGAACTCTCTCCCTTTTTTCCCCTTGATGAGTTTGGCTAAAGGTTTATCCATTTTGATTCTTTTTAAAGAACAAGCTTTTAGTTTTATCGATCTTTTCTATTTTTTTCTTTTTGATTCTGCTCTAATTTTCATGATTTGTTTTCTTCTACTAACTTTGGGTGTTGTTTGTTCTTCTTTTTCTATTGCTTTACATGTAAGGTTAGATTGCTTATTTAAAAATTTTCTTGCTTCCTGAGATAAGATTGTATTGCTATAAACTTCATTCTTACAACTGCTTTTGCTTCTTCCCATAGGTTTTGGATTATGATGCTTTTATTTTCATTTATCTCTAGGTGTTTTTTTAATTATTATTATTTGATTTATTCAGTGATCTATTGGTTTCTTAATAACATGTTGCTTACCCTCAACCAATTTGTGTTTTTTCAGTGTTTTTCTTTTTTTTTTTAGTTGAATTCTGATCTCATAGCCTTGTGGTCAGAAAAGATTCTTGATATGATTTCAGTTTTCCTAAACTTACCAAGGTTCACTTTGTGGCCCAGCCTGTGATCAGTCCTGGAGAATGTTCCATGTGAACTTGAAAGGAATGTATATTCTGCTGCTTTTGGATGGAATGTGCAATAAATTAAGTCCATCTGGTCTGTCTTTTAAGGCCTGTATTTCCTTTGGTCTTCCGTCTGGATGATCTGTCCATTGATGAAAGTGGGATGTTAAAGTCCCCCAGTATTATTGTGTTACTGTTGATTTCTCTTTTTATGGCTGTTAGTATTTGACTTATATATGAGGATCCTCCTATTTGGGTGCATGTACATTTGCAGCTATTACATCTTTGCCTTGGATTGATCCTTTGATCATTATCTAGTGTCCTTCTCTGTCTCTTGTAAAAGTCTTTATTTAAAGTCTATTTTGTCTGATGAATGTTGCTACTCCAGCTTTCTTCTGACTTGCATTTGCATGGAATACCTTTTTCCATCCTCTGAGTTTCATTGTGTATGTGTACTTAGATATAAAGTGGATCTCCTGTAGACAGCATATATACAAGTCTTGCTTTTGTATCCATTTAGCTAGTCTATGTCTTTGGTTGGAGCATTTAATCCATTTACATTTAAGCTAATTAGCAATGTCTGTTCCTGTTTCTATATTCTTTTGAATTTGTTTTTGTAGGTCTTTTTTCTTCCCTTTCTCTTTTGTTCTGTTCTCTTGTGATTTGATGACTAGCTTCAGTGTTGAATTTATTTTTCTTTTTTGTGTTTGCATCTATTGTAGATTTTCAGTTTGCTGTTACCACGAGGATTTGATACAGCAGTCCATATATAATAAGGTTGTTTTAAGTTGCTGATGTTTTAATTTCAAGTGCATTTCCAATATCCTGCATTTGTGCTCCCTTGTTCTCACAGTTACTGGTTTGGATATCATATTTTGCATATTTTTTGTGCAGATGATTTCCTTTCTTACTTTTTTTTTGCCTTTACTGGTAAGCTTTTCCATTCTTAATTTATTTGTCTCTAGTAGTGACCTTTTCTTTTCTAGGATTTGTTGCAGATCTGGTCTGGTGGTAATGAGTTCTCTGTAAAGCTTTTGATTTCTCAGTTGCATCTGAACTATAGTCTTCTTAGACAGGGTGTTCTTGGTTGTAGGTTCTTCCCTTTCATCACTTTGGATTTATCATGCCACTCCCTTTTGACCTGCTGAATTTCTGCTGTGAAATCAGATGATAATCTTATGGGAGTTACCTTATATGTTATTTGTTGTTTTCCCCTAGTTGCTTTTAATGTTTTTCTTTGTCTTAAATATTTGTCCATTTAATTACTGTGTGTCTTGGCATAGTCCTCCTTGGATTTATCTTGCCTGAGACTCTCTGCACTTCCTGTACTACACTCACTGTTTTCTTTCCCATGTTAGGGAAATTTTCAGCTATTTACATTCATTTTTCTCTCTCTTTTGCTTCTGAAACTCTTATAAATGTGAATATTGGTGTATTTAACTTTGTCCCAGACTTTTAGACTGTCTTCATTTCTTTTTATTATTTTTTTCTTTATTCTGTTCTGCAGCAGTGGTTTCCACCATTCTTTGAGTTCACTTAGCCATTCTTTTGCCTCAGGTACGCTGCTGTTGCTTGCTTCTAGTGTATTTTTCATTTCAGTTACTGAATTGTTCATCTCTTTTTGTTCTTTTGTTTTTCTAGGTCTCTTGTTAAACATTTTTTACATCTTCTTGATCTTTTTATGAGATCATGTATCATCTTCACTTTCATTACTCTGAATTCTTTTTTTGGGTAGATCACCTATCTCCATTTCATTAAGATGTTCTTCTAAGTTTTATCTTGTTCCCTCATCTGGGACATATTCTTCTGCAACCTCATTTTGTCTAATTTTCTGTGATTGTGATTTCATTTCTGTAGGCTGCAGAATTGTAGTTCTTTTTGCTTCTGCCGTCTGTCCCCTTGGATAAGACTATCTGAGTCTGAGAGGTTTGCACAGGCTTGCTGGTGGAGGATTTTGTTCCTGCCCACTTGCAGGCAGAGCTGGGTCTAGTCCTTTTGGTGGGCAGGGCTGCACTCAGAAAGCCTGTGTGCTGATGGATGGGGCTGTGTTCCTGCCTTGTTGCTTGTTTTGCATGAGGTGTCCCGGCACTGGCGCCTACAGGTTGTTGGGTGGCGCTGGATCTTGGGGAGGAAATGGTATTCACCAGAACTTCCACTACTGGTTTTTTTATTTTTATTTTTCCCCCAGTTTGTGGAAAATAATTTTACCACCTGGCAGGTATGGAATTTGGTTTCATTGTTATTGTGACTTTGCCCCTCCTCTGTCTTGTTGTGGTTTCTTCTTTGTCTTTGGATGTAGGGTGTTTTTTTAGATGATTCTAGCATTTTGCTGATGTTGTTGTGGATGGTTGTTGAGCAGTTAGTTGTGATTTGGGTGTTTCTGAAAGAAGAGGTGCACTCACATTCTTCTGCCTTGCCGTCTTACTGGCCAGTTGATTCAGAAATTTGTATACATGTAATTTTTAAATCCTCCAATAGCCACATTTTAAAATGATAGAAGTCAGTTATATTTAACCCAGTATATCCAAAATAACATCATTTTACATATAATCAATATAAAATTAACAAAATCTCAAGATCCTGTGTGTACTTAATACTTATGGCACATTTTGGTTTGTACTAACCCTATTTCACGTGCTTAATACTGACAGGTGACTATCTGTTATCTTATTCAACAAGTCTGTATACTGTACACATTCATTGGTATTCAATTTTGTATTAAATTTTCCCACTGTTTAAAAATAAATGAAAGTTTTTTTTAAAAAATGGCCAAATCATCTGTTGTTAAAACTATGATTGTTTTCCTACCGTATCAGTAGAGTGGCAGTTTCCTGACTTTGAGGTTCCTTTACATGTCCTTTTGGCAAATGTTGTTCTTACTTTTGATTGTGATTCATTCACCTACCCTTATGGTTGATTAATATTTTTTAAATCATTTTTTGAAGTTCTCTCTCTAAGCAGAATTTCATGCAAATAGTTTGAAAATGTATACATCAAAACATGAAAGGCATTTGTTGAGTTTATTGAACCCCTACAGTGATTATTATCCATGGCACACAGTGAATATAAGAAGAAATAACTAGATAATTTCCTCCATTTACCCCACAAATGAGTATCAACAAAATGAGCTGCTGCTGAATGTATTTGTTCAAAACAGTAACACCTAGCCTTCAATTATGAATACCACATTCTTTTTCTAGTAACAGCACAAACTTTGGAATCTTCTTACACTTCACTTATAACAGAAAATCAGTAAACTCGATCCTGCCTTTAATATAATGGGCTATTGAAGATTAGCTGAAGTGCCCAGATGGGTCTCTGAATGGGCGTTACTGACAACTGCCTTCCCAACACCTTAAACATTAAAGGAAAAGAATACATTGAAAAGCTTTAAATATCATCAAAGATTCTGTCATAATGATACCAGTGGTTACCATGTGTCATAACCCTAGGATTGTGCATACTAGCAGGACTCCCTTTTTTTAAACACATTCAAGTGTAAATCAGTATTATAATTGTATACCTCTTTAAGCTTATTGGAGAAGGTATAGTAAGTGCTTCTGTCTTGCTAACAACATTGGAATCTATTCTGTTTCTTTAGACTCTTTCTAGTGTGTAACCAACAATCTCTCTCAAAGGGATCAGAATCCTTGGCCTGCCCAATATACCTCTACTCCTAGTATTTTTACTTCTGTTTTTCTCTTAGATACTTTTAACTTCATGCTTTGTTCCCAACTCTAGTTTAGAATGTTCCTTTTTGCATGTTTTTTCATGGTTAGTAACAATATCCAGTACAGGTATGTATTGGTTAACACATATGTAACCTTGATTTTGTTGCTACTGTTGTTCTTTTCTCTGTAATTATGATCTTCTTATTCAAAACAGATGGCTCCCCTTGCAAGGTTACTGATTCTTCTTCATACTGAAACCTCCACTTGAATATATGTTTTACCTTTTATAATTATGTTGATTGTTAAATTATTTCAGTTTTAAATTATTATCTATACAGTATGTACAATAGATGTGAACAGTAACTACTAACCTCTTTACTTCTGTGACCAGTAAGTCAGTTAATTAGTCTTTACAAAGCAAACATTTCCCTAGGAATGCAGTAATGGTTTATCCTTAGTGGTTAATCTTGAGACATTCCACCAAATTAGGTAGTTACTAAGACGTATAGGAATAGAGACTCTGAATTATGTTGTAGGGATACAAAAGTAGGTAAAAGCATACCTATAGAGAACATTGTCAGTATGATGATAGATTTGTGGGAGAAAAGAGGGGGTTTCATTGTGGTATTATTACAAAACAAATACCCTTACCTGTACCATTAATCATGTCACAGTAACTTGCCCAATAGGAGAGATGCCTTAGGGACAAAAAAAAAAAAAAAGGAAAGGAAAGGAAATGAACATTCACATTCCAAGAGAACCACCTCACATTAATTTGTCTTTTATGGTTCAAGTGGTGGGGTTGGTGGTTTAATTGCTAAGTTGTGTCTGACTCTTACAGGAGTCTGTAGCCCACCAGGCTATTTTGTCCGTGGGTTTTTCCAAGCAGGAATACTGGAGTGAGTTGCCATTTCCTTCTCCTGGCAATCTTCCTGACCCAGGGCTTGAACTTGGGTCTCCTGCATTGCAGAGAGTTTCCTACATTGCAGGTAGATTCTTTACCGACTGAGCCACCAAGAAAGCCCTACTTCTGCTAAAGTAATAAATATTGATTAGACTAGATGTGACAAATGCTAAATTTAAGAAATATTCTAAATCACTTGGTCTATGTTTGTTCGAAATTTTCATCTTGCTGAGGTAATAAAGTGCCTGATACCATTAAGTGGCCAGATTATAAAATAAAAACTGATAAATGTTGTTAGGAACAACTTGGAACAGACCGAGTTTTTAAACATTTTTTGAGAAATATTTATCAGAAATTTAGATCTCTGTTTAGGATTAAGTTTCTATGTTCCAGTGAGAGAAGTGGATTATTGCATAGTATATTGAGTGTTCAACTGAATAGGAGAAAATATTAAGTAGGTAACTGATGTAAACTCAGTATGAGGGAGAAGAGGGAATTGTGGAGGAGCAAAGAAGCAGATGTTTGATTAGTAGTGACTGGAAATGTAGATAATCAATTGATACTTTTCCCCTCTTTTAACTTTGCATGAACTGACATTAAAGTAGAATGGAGTTTATTAATTTATACTCTGGTATTTCATGAGATATACATATATCTGGAAACAATACAAACAATAATAGTGATAGTTTCTCTGCAGTCTCAGAAATTTTTTCATGATAGAAAATGGGTTTTTCACTCTCCTAACATATCATGCCCTAAGATGTCAAGGCAAGCTGTTGCTGCTTTTTGAAACAGAATAAACTGTCAATCATGCTCAGTCTTGCCATGGTCAGTTAAATTAACCTTATCTTAACCTTAAACTCATGTGAAATTCTTATTCCAATTAGGAGCACTCAGTAACTCCTCAAAACCTCTCTGTAATATTGAAATTAAAGAAATGCTCACTGTACTCAGTATATGAACACTGTGATGATATCCCATAAAATGAGCATTTAGATGTGTTTTGTTCCCTCCATTAGATTTTCCTGTAAAAAAAAAAAAATGTGACTTTGGACTCTGTAGATGAAAAAGGAATATGAGTAACTATTTAACTGTTTAATGCAAATTTTATATAGGAACTCAGTGTGAGGTAATGCTTGCTTAATTAATAAAAATATTTCATCTCTTGATTTTGATTATTCTTTGTCAGGAAATCACTGATCTAAAACTCATCTTAACTTGGAGGAGAAAAGTCTTTTTGCCCTTGGTATTTATTGGGATTCTTCCTATTTTAGACATACAACAGATTAGATGTACTCCAGATAAGCAGGCGGGAGCTAGAGAAAAGTAGGAAATTGTGGCTATGTGAACATATCTCATTTTACTACTACTTCACAGGATATGTGCTCTTTATTTTCAAGTTCAATATGTCAGTTTTAGAACAGGAAATAATAATTCTATTTTATATTGATAGACTTTTTTTTTTTTAAAGCTGAGTTATTTTAAGAACATTTGGAAGGGGAAAGTCACAAAAGTTGTGGCATGGATTCATTAAGCTTCCATCTTTATAGACATGTTTAATCATGTCACTGGAAAGAATGATATTTTTATTTCATGCTCAGTAAAACAACAATAAAGCAACAGTATATTTTCCTAGCTCCTGGATGATGAGTTGACATATTGATATTCTTCCTTTTAATTTGCTGTTATGTAATTGAAGTGTGCATGAAAACTCTGGTTATGCAACACAGATCAAAGCAGCCCCTTTAGATTTCTGTGTATAAGAGACCTATTCATAAAGGTGAACCCTCCAGTGGGGCTGATACTCAGCGGCTATGTACCAGTGTGACTTTTAGTCGTCACAACTAAAGGGTTAATGCCTGGTAGACCAGGAGTTTCTAAGGGCCGAGATACAGGCAACTCTGTTCCACAGATTGGTGCCTGTGCCTTACCAGTTAGTAAATAAGTTTCTTGCCTGCCTTAAAGCATCCTAGTGACACACACGCACACACACACACACACCTTACTTTGCCTGTATACTTACTTTTTGCCTTTGTATGTGTCAATTATGCCAACTTTGCTTATGTCATCTTTCCCATTGAAAACTTTATAAACTCCATCTGCAGTGTTGTTGTACTGAAGAAACACATACAAGAAAAAACTGCTTCTAAAACAAGCCAAAGTTTCCAAATTGTAGTATATAATTAACTCACTTTTGCATTTCTCAGACACTGGCTGTTCACAGTTATTTTATATGATTTGAAATATATAAGTGATTAATTTTTTAAATTACTGATTTTTAATATTTTATAAAAGCAAGATATAAAAGGTGTCCAGAAATAAGTGCTAGATGCTGAGATAAAGGAAGAAAACAACTATCAGAAGCTGACACGATCCAACTCTAGTACTCTCTTGTAATTAAGCCAGAAAGGCCATTTTGATCACTAGTCCTGTTATATTGGGGTGAAGGGATAGTTAACAAAACCTATGAGAAAAATGACAGCTTTCCTGAAGTTTTCTCAATGTTATGATCTCTAATATGTGGTTACTAAAATTTAGGTACACAAAATTAAAAATAGAAATAGCCAAGAAAAGAATTGAGTATTTTAGGTAAATAATAATTGAATTTATTATCCTTTAAGGCTTCTCTACTTAAATTTAATTGATATATAACCTTGCAATCCTAAAAGTCATATCAAGTAAAATAATTAAAGAATATTACTGATATCTAATAAAATGCCAAATGAATTCACATTCAATATTAAAATGTAGTAGTTAACTTGTTCTTTTCATGGCTCAAAACATTAACTAAGTATATCACCAAGTTCATATCTTCTTAAATTTCCTATATGTCATTTCATGACATTTGTAGATGTTTTTATCAACTAACTCTATGAACATATGACATTGCTGATTTATCCTTCTTGTTCTGTGGAATTTCAGGTAACTTTTAAATTTACATTAAAACAAACTTGTAAGAGGGCTAGAGAAGGAAGAATGGTATGATGAATACATTTCATATAAAAATGGGGATTCAATCTGATTGTTCATAGATAGAAAACCAAAGTCAAAACTGTATTCAAAGTTTTTCCACCCTACAATTTAATTTTAGACAGTTTATATATTTGTCAAAGAATGGAAACTTGATTAAATGCTAGTTTAATTTTAATTAGTAAATTCAGAGAAGTAAATTTTCCCAGCTAGGAAAGATAAAACTATGTGAGATAGACTTTGAAATAGTGAGAATATTTATTAGGGCTAATAAACTAATAGGGTTAAGAAATAGGGTTAACACACTAAATAATAAAGCTGTGAATTACCAATGCCATTATATTTATCTGGTTAAAGTCTAATAATATTGACATTCATATTGTTACTCACGGGATAGAATGAACCAACTGTATTAGTAGGATGTGGAACCAAATTCAAGAATGGATCCTTGTAGGCCCACTAGTATATATAGTTCCTTCAAAGTTCTCTTTTGAAACATGACAATTTGACTTTTTGTTAAGTGAATTGAGTATTAAACTTTTAAAAGTGACTTTTAAGAACTGAGAGTATGTACTCTGAGATCAGAAATATGGTTGACACATTAAATGATAAAAAAAATTATGAACTGTCAATATGATTATATTTATCCAGTTAAAGTCTAACAGTATCAACATTTATAATTGTTACTCACAGGATAAAACACACCAACTGTTGTAGCAACAGGATATGGAACCAAATTCAAGAATGGATCTGTATAGCCCCACAATAGTTCTTTCAAAGTTCTGTTTTGAAACATAGAAGATTTTGACTTTTTGATAAGTGAGTTGAGTATTCCTTGAATAAATGTATTTGGATAGAGATGTGGTGCAGCCTGCAAAAAAAAAAAAAAAAAAAAATCATGGTTTAAGACACCGACTGCAGTATCACTTTCTTAACAAATAAATATCAATGTAAGAATTAAACTGAATAAAACAAGCTCCAGCTATCTTTAAAATGACTGCCAAATCTAGCCAGGGCTAAAAGTATATTATTTCTTCTTCTCTTCATGATTGCGTTTCTCTGTGGTTGTGTGGGCCACAGGAAGAAGAGTTGCAAAGTTAAGTCCTACTTTTGGACACATTTTATTTGCTTCTCTCATTGGTTATTGATTTTGGCTGTGCTGTCTTCACTGCTGTGCAGGCTTCTCTCTGGCTGCCTTGAGCAGGGCCAGTCTCTACTGTGGTGCGCGGGCTTCTCACTGTGCTGGCTTCTCCTGACGCAGAGTATGGGCTCTAGGGTGTGCGGACTTCAGAAGTTGGGGCCTGTGGGCTCAGTAGTTGCGGCTCCTTGGCTCTAGGACACATGCTCAACAGCACAGGCTTAGCTGCTCTGAGGCATGTGGGATCTTCCTGGACCAGGGATTGAACTCATGCCTCCTGCATTATCAGGCGGATTCTTTATCACTGAGCCACCAGGGAAGCCCCATAAATCCTACTTTTTAAAATGATACACTCTAAGTGGTCTTCTAATCAGTCTTCAGTTGATTATTCTATGATCTTGTCATCTTTCCAAATGATCATAATTAAAAATAATAGCATAAGAAAGCATTTTTATAAAGGTGGAAAAAAAAGATATCTAATGGTAGCTTTAATCATGAGATTATTTACAGTTGGATTCTAGAGTAATTTTGCTGTTTGTCTACTCACGGCTACAGCCAGGTTGAGAATGGTGAACATGTCATCCTCAGTTCCAACTGATAGCGAGGGTTCGAAGATGGCACCGTTGGGCTGTAGGAAAGAGACCGTGTGGTTCTCAGAGTCCTGGGTTATATTTTCCTTGGCTAGATAACGAACTCTGAAACACAAGAGTAACTAAAACTCAAAAGAGTTGTTTCAAATGAATGTCATTCATTTCAACAGAAGTTAAAATTCAAAATAGTTATTTCAAATGAATATTAATTCTCAAATGCCATTCATTTAAGCAGTGATTATTGAGTACAAAGATTATGTCAGAGATTAGACTAAAGAAGTAGGTTAAAATGATAAATAGGCCAATGCCAAGCCTCCAGCAAATTAGAGAGTCTTAGGTGTGCATAGCAGAGGAGAAGGAATATGTGTCATTGTAGGAGTTTACACAGATTCTGTGGGAAAGCATGGAACAGGTACAAAGTCAGGCTAGGGATTATGGTGGGGATAACGGACAGGATACAATTCCATCTTAAGTGTTCCGAGTGACAAATAGAAGCTTAGTTAGGTAAAATGGGATAGAAAATAGCATGTTTTAGGTAAATGTGTTATTTTAGTAATTCAGATGTTTCAATATGGTTGGTTTAAGGAGTAAGGAGAGTGGTGGAAATAAAGTGATTAGGTTAAGATCTGGACCGTAAAAGGGCTGCATCCCTTACTGAAATGTTTAGCTTTTATCCTGAGGGCGAGGAGAAGAAAGAGAGTTTTAAACAAGGGAATAGTAAGAGCATGTTTTCATATAAGAGAAAGACTGTTCAAAGTGCACAGACTTTCCTGTATTGGCTTTTCCATATTTTCCAATGTTTTAATGAGAAATAAAGATGCTAGTGAAATATACTTTCCACTTTACAGATCATTTCCCCTCAATGCCTCCCCCATATATTGTTAAACTTATTACATATAAGCTTCTCGCTCTAAACACCTCTGGCAAAGTACCATCTACCTTTAGGAAAGAGGTGAAGGGTGGTTTTATGGGGAAAAATCTTTTGGAAGTAAAAGATATTTAGTGAGATGAAGTAAGGTATACATTATTCATTGCTCTATCATTTATCTGAACATCTATTATGTGAGGTTATGGTAGATATCTGTTGTTATCTGACTAAGGCAAACACTGAAAAAACATGAAACAAGTGTGGAAACAAAAACAAACCAAAGAAAACTTGACTTGATTTCAATCAGGTATAATAAAATTGTAAATTCCTGTAGGATAGGTATTATGTGTGTTTTGTATGCCCAAGCAGTATCTGGTAAATGGTAATTTCTTGGTAAATATTTTAGAATAAATAAATAATGGTTCATATTCTTTAAAAAGTGAATTAACAAAAATATAGAAATATATCTTATTTCTAATATAATTTCATTAAAGCATTATTGTTCACTATTCTTGGAGTACTGCAGACACACAGAATACAAAAAGAAAACAGCAGCCAGGATAGTCTATTACTACTCAATTATTATTCCCTCTTAGAAAATTATATTTTAAACTTAGATTACATATTATTAAAATTTTAATGTTAAAATGCTTTAATTTTCAGGAGATTTATATATATATATATATATATATAATAATAATTGAAATAATAGCAAAATAGTTTTGACCCTAATTGTTTTCTTAGTTGTAGTTACAACACTGTACCAGTAGATGGCAGTCACTAAGAGAAAAATCCTTTAAACTGAGGTCTGTGTTTAAAATGTACTTTTAAAAAGAGAACATAATCACTCAATTTTGGTTTAAAAATTAGACTACACACAGGTCCTAGAAAGTGTTGGTTAATGAGATCAAAGGGAGGAGTTCCCCTCTACTTTAGCCCAAGATTGGTTTCTGTGTACCCCTACCAAAGCAGAAGAACATAAAAAATTATATTGGATCTGAGAATATTTTGAGGGAATTAACCAGATCTTCAAAGAATTGGCATAGGTTGGAATAGACATAAGATCTCAAACTAGATAATTTTATTCTTTGACCCATGTCACATCTTGCCAGAGTTTCATCAGCCTCACATTAGCAGCCAAAGCTAAATAAGCCTGTGCTTCTGTTTGAGGAGGGACATCCTTCTCCACTGGAAAAGGTTGGTTTCCATTCCAATCCCAAAGAAGGGCAATGCCAGAGAATGTTCAAACTACCACACGATTGCACTCATTTCACATGCTAGCAAGGTAATTCTCAAAATCCTTTAGGCTTCAACAGTGTGTAAAACCAAGAACTTCTAGGTGTACAAGCTGGATTTAGAAAAGGAAGAGGAACCAGAGATCAAATTGTCAACATCCCTTGGATCATACAAAAAGCAAGGGAATTCCAGAAAAACATCTACTTTTGTTTCATTGATTACACTAAAGCCTTTGGCTGTGGATCACAACTAACTGTGGAAAATTCTTAAAAAGATGGGAATACCAAACCACCTTACTTACCTCCTGAGAAACCTGTATGCAGGTCAAGAAGCAACAGTAAAAACTCGGCATGGCAAAAACTGATTGTTTTAAAATTGGGAGAGTAGTACATCAAGGTTGTATATCGTCACCCTGCTTATTTAACTTATATCACAGCACATCATGCAAAATGCTAGGCTGGGTGAATTACAAGCTGGAATCAAGATTGCTGGGAGAAATATCAATAACCTCAGAGATGCAGATGACACCACCCTAATGGCAGAAAGTGAAGAAAAACTAAAGAGCCTCTTTATGAAGGTGAAGGAGGAGAGTGAAAAAAAGCTGGCTTAAAACTCAACATTCAGAAAACTAAGATCATGGCATCTGGTCCCGTCTCTTCATGGTGAAATAGATGGGGGAAACATGGAAACAGTGACAGACTATTTTCTTGGGCTCCAAAATCAACTGTGGAAGGTGACTGCAGCCATGACAGTGACACTTGATCCTTGGAAGAAAAGCTCTGACAAACCCAGACAGCATATTAAAAAGCTGACACATTACTTTGCCAACGAAGGTCACCCTAGTCAAAGCTATAGTTTTACCAGTAGTCATGTTCAGATGTGAGAGCTGGATCCATAAAGGAGGCCGAGTGCCGAAGAATTGGTGCTTTCGAACAGAGATGCTGGAAAAGACTCTTGAGAGTCCCTTGGACAGCAAGGAGATCAAACCAGTCAATCCTAAATAAATCAACCCTGAATACTCGTTGGAAGGCCTGATACTGAAGCTCCAATACTTTGGCCACCTGATGTGAACAGCTGACTCATTGGAAAAGGCCCTGAGCCGAGAAAGATTGAGGACAGGAGGAGAAGGGGGCGACAGAGGATGAGATGGTGGGATGGCATCGTTGACTCAATGGACTTGAGTTTGAGCAAACTCTGGAAGATAGTGAAGGACCCAGAAGCCTGACTTGCTGCACTCCATGGAGTCGCAAAGAGTTGGATATAACTGAGCGACTAAACAACAGCTTTCCTCCACTTCCAGTTTCAACTGAATTCAGGGAATTGTTGGGAAAAGCTATTAACTTTTCCTGAAATGTAGCCAGTCATTTTCCTATTAGTTAAGGCATTAACAGACACTAAGAACTCTGTTTTATTGACCTAATTAGACAAAATAACTCATAGTTAATCATAAATCCTTTAATATTGTTATATATATACAAATTAATTGTTTGTGTGCTTTAGTTGCAAATCTAACTTCTCTTTCCAACCCTCACCTCTTTGCTTCTCCAGGTAAATCAATTACATCTTACTCATTTCACTTTTATCCCTTAGAGAGAGAGGTTCACACCTCTAAGAATAAAATATATATTAACTGTCACCTATCAGAGCAGGACTAGGAGAGGAGTCAGTATTGTGTTTTTCTATGCCACCATTAGTATCCTTAAAAGTTAAAACATAACCTCTCCAAACAAACAAAAAATTAAACAAAAATCATGGTAAGTTCTCAGATTCATTATTCTCTTTTCTTACATGCCATCCGTTCACTCAGTTCTGATTTTTAAAGTTGCGCTTAGATTCTTATTAGGTCATATGTGAATTCTAGATTTTCAGATGCACACATCATAGCTACAACATTTTTTTTGAAATAAGATATTCACATAGGCTTTTGATAATGCCATAAGAACTGTAAGACTCTGAAAAAGATAAAACTTTATTTGAAGGTAAGATTTTTTTCTGTAACAATGAAAACCAGGTAATCTCTGAGAGAGTTGTGAATAGTCATAAGCGTATGCCTGGAGCTGGGACACTTGAGGATAATTGCTAGGACAGAGTAACACTGCGGGACTCCACAGCTTACATTATGTGTTATGGCAGCAGGCATCCCCTCCCAACTACTCTTACTTCATTATAATTGAGTGTGAGTTGTTGATATAGAAATATATTAATGCACAGAAAGGAAAGAAATTATGTGTTTACAGACTATCTAAAACAAGGAAGAAAGTAAAGCTATGAATTAGAAGAAACTATTGAAAATATGATATTTTTTACTTGACCATGGCATATAATTAGTTTTAATTATTCTTGAGGAACAATAAAAATTTTTATAACAAATGATACAACAGGACTTAACTCTGCTCCCATATGGGCACCATAAATATATTCCTAATATCGTGATAAAGTTAGTGTTTTTGGCACCTCTGTCCCTCCTTTTCTTACTTTGATAGTTAGAAAAGCATAGTCTATAATTTAGATAGGAGAAATTTACTCAATAGTGTAAGAGTTAATAATTCCCAAGTTTGTATAAATTACTACATATCCCCTGGTTTCAGTTTGTTTAATTTAAACTGGAAATGTTCTGGCTAATTATTTTCCCTAGTTGTAATAGTCACCCTGCTTATTTAACTTATATGCAGAGGACATCATGAGAAACGCTGGGCTCGAAGAATCACAAGCTGGAATCAAGATTGCCGGGAGAAATATCAATGACCTCAGATATGCAGATGACACCACCCTTATGGCAGAAAGTGAAGAGGAACTAAAAAGCATCTTGATGACATTGAAGGAGGAGAGTGAAAAAGTTGGCTTAAAGCTCAACATTCAGAAAACTAAGATCATGGCATCCGGTCTCATCACTTCATGGGAAATAGATGGGGAAACAGTGGAACCAGTATCAGACTATTTTGGGGGGCTCCAAAATCACTGCAGATGGTGACTACAGCCATAAAATTAAAAGACGCTTACTCCTTGGAAGGAAAGTTATGACCAACCTAGATAGCATATTAAAAAGCAGAGACATTACTTTGCCAACAAAGGTCCATCTGGTTAAGGCTATGGTTTTTCCAGTGGTCATGTATGGATGTGAGAGTTGGACTGTGAAGAAAACTGAGTGCTAAAAAATTGATGCTTTTGAACTGTGGTGTTGGAGAAGACTCTTGAGAGTCCCTTGGACTGCAAGGAGATCCAACCAGTCCATCCTAAAGGAGATCAGTCCTGGGTGTTCATTGGAAGGACTGATGCTGAAGCTGAAACTCCAATACTTTGACCACCTCATGCGAAGAACTGACTCATTTGAAAAGCCCCTGATGCTTTGAGGGGTTGGGGGCAGGAGGAGAAGGGGTTGACAGAGGATGAGGTGGCTGGATGGCATCACCGACTCGATGGACATGAGTTTGAGTAAACTCCAGGAGTTGGTGATGGACAGGGAGGCCTGGTATGCTGCAATTCATGGGGTCACAAAGAGTCAGACACGACTGAGCGACTGAACTGAACTGAGTTCTAATAGTCTAATGTTTGGTCCAGAAGTATGTTGAATTATTAAGGCATACAAGATATTTAGTCTCAATAGTGGATAAATTATAAAAATGAAACTACTGAATAAATAAAAACACCCTTAAGACCTGGAAAATAGTTTGAATAGAAATCCTTAGCAGGTTTTGTGGTTATGTAAAATCAGTTTAATGTTGTGGTTCTCAAAATTGAGTATGTGTTGACATCCTCCAGGGTATTTGTAGAATTCATTACTGGGGCCAAAACTCAGAGTCTCTGATACATTTGGTCTAAGGTGGGATCTGAGAATTTGCATTTCTCCCTAGTTCCCAGGCGATGCTGATGTTACTGGTCCAGGAGTCACACTTTGAGAACACTCTTATAACCCACACTTTCAATTTTAGGATTTTAAAATACTCTGATTTTACATATTCTGGATAGATTTTTTTCCTATTTAACCTGCAGGTTTTAGAGGTATTTAGAATATACGTCACAAGTAAAACTCCTATAACTTCTTAAAAGTTAATTGATGCTGGTAAACTCATAATAAAGTATGTATTTCTTATCATTATTACATATTTAGGGTTTTAAATAGGCAGAAACAAATATTTCAATGTAGATTAATGGCAAGAAAGTAATGAGTATGTCCAATACAGCAACAGGTGTCAAGTGAAAGCTTTTTCAGAAATACATATGATCAAGCGAAGAGTGCCACTTATTGTGGGGACTCACTCACCTGTATGTGTAAGGACCCCTTTGCTTAACTTTAACTTTGCTGCTATGAACTGCCACTTCCTCTGGATTCTGTACATCGAATATCCAGAACTGTCTATAAACACGTGTGTCTGTTTTAACCCAATTTTTAAAAGCAATTGTACCTTCTTCAAGGACAGCTTCCTGTGAAAAAGAAAACAACTTTGGGTTATTTCTTTGTCGTCAGTATAGGCATTTGTGGGAGTTGCAAACCTTTAATTATCCAGTAAAAGGGCTAAACTCAAGTATCTTGTTCATGAGAACCTTGGCAACCTGCCACATGCTTGCAACAGAAATGCTTTCAGCACTTTATGATAGCAGTCTCTTTTAGTCAACAGTTTACAAAGAGAATCGTGTGATATTGCAGACATGTCTGATTATTGTAAGGCCAACCATCGGCAAGCTTTAGAGGGACCTTATGACAGTATTGTGATAGCTTATAATACAATTTATTAAGAAATTTTTATTAAAACTTTTCTAAAAAGTTCTTATCAGGTCAAACATTAACTTCTCTTTTGCCTTCTGTGAGTTGCACTGAGGAAGGAAAGGAAAAAAATCCAATGGTATTGAAGCTTTTTCACTTTTCTACAGAAGCTGGATAATTCAGAAAGAAATCACTTAACATTTGTTAAATTAAGGAAAACACAAATCTGACTTCTCCCTTCAAAATCCTACTCAGTGTGGCTCCCCTAATTCTCAATATATTTACAGCAACATATTAGTACATATTTCTAGAAATTATGACAGTCTAATTCATTATATTTAGGTTACTACATTTTAGATAAAAGGGCAAATGAAGGTTTCTTATTATTCTTTGTGAAATCCATAAAGAATGTTAAGAATCATGGATGTTCCTTGTAGTAACAATACACAAATAGAGAAAATACCAATGACAGAATCAGAAAACTCTGCATGAGAAATCTCTCCCATACTTCAGGAGTTGAGACTACAGAGAGTCACCAAACCCTCGTGGGTCAACTTCATTATTTGTAAAAGGAGGGAGTTATCATAGATGCCCTCCCAGTTTCCTTCCAAGGCTTTCCCTCTCTGAGCAGGAAGCCCAGGAAGCTCTAGTAGCTAATGCATACGAAGGTGACTTTGTAGCAGACAGTGTTTCCAGTTAAGTACCTTGGAAGGAATACTATGGAGGTGTAAGGCTTCAGTTTACCTTAGTCCTGGAGGAAGAGGGAGAACAGTGTTTCACAGAAAGCCAGCCTAAAAACACCCGTGAACTCAAGGATAATCTGACTTTTTCATTCACCAGGAAGCATCAGTTCATAGAATGAGGGGTCAGGAAAGGACACTGAACATTAGCACGTTTTCTGGGAGAGCATGCTGAGGCTGAGAAACGTGGTGTCTGGCCCAAGGGTCACCGAGGCAAATACCTAGAGGTAGAATCATGACAAGGATCCTAGGCTCTGGCCCTTTGTTTACTATACTTTTACTCTGTGCTTTTACTAATTTTTTTTTGTTTGTTTCTGTCATCTCTGCACTTAGTTGATAGTAGTCAAATTAAGTTTCGTATCTTCAGGATACTTTACTTATTGCTTAATGGAGAGAATAGGGAATTCCTTAGAGATGAACAGTATCAGCCAAAATGCCAGTACAAATACCTGTGCTGTCATAATCCTTTACACTGGGTACATTGCAGCCGCTAAAGCTTTGTGAGACTGTTTTACTTTTTACAAGCAATTGTCCTTGAAGAACTTTTTCTTTGCTCCTAAAAAGTGTTTATTTCCATAGCAAACCCAAAATTAAGACAAAATTACTGCTATTCTTCTAAATGTAAAGATGTTTACCCTAAATGATCAGGGTGTTATAGCTGGAAACTATATGGAAACCGAAGCTATATTCAGTTCAGTTGCTCAGTCATGTCCGACTCTTTGCAACCTCATGAATCACAGCACGCCAGGCCTCCCTGCCCATTACCAACTCCCGGAGTTTACTTAAACCCATGTCCATCGAGTCGGTGATGCCATCCAGCCACCTCATCCTCTGTCGTCCTCTTCTCCTCCTGTCCCCAATCCCGCCTGGCATCAGGGTCTTTTCCAATGAGTCAACTCTTTGCATCAGGTGGCCAAAGTACTGGAGTTCCAGCTTCAGCATCAGTCCTTCCAATAAACACCCAGGACTGATCTTTAGGATGGACTGGTTGGATCTCCTTGCAGTCCAAGGGACTCTCAAGAGTCTTCTCCAACACCACAGTTCAAAAGCATCAATTTTTCAGTGCTCAGCTTTCCTCACAGTCCAACTCTCACATCCATACATGACCACTGGAAAAACCATAGCTTTGACCAGACGGACCTTTGTTGGCAAAGTAATGTCTCTGCTTTTTAATATGCTATCTAGATTGGTCATAACTTTCCTTCCAAGGAGTAAGCGTCTTTTAATTTTATGGCTGTAGTCACCATCTGCAGTGATTTTGGAGCCCCCCAAAATAGTCTGATACTGGTTCCACTGTTTCCCCATCTATTTCCCATGAAGTGATGAGACCAGATGCCATGATCTTAGTTTTCTGAATGTTGAGCTTTAAGCCAACTTTTTCACTCTCCTCCTTCAATGTCATCAAGATGCTTTTTAGTTCCTCTTCACTTTCTGCCATAAGGGTGATGTCATCTGCACATTTGAGGTTATTGATATTTCTCCCGATCATCTTAGGCTATTTCAAATGCTTATTTCAGGGTGATAGCTTATAGTGAACGATGTTGGATTTGTGATTTCTGAAGAAGATGTAGCTTAGAGACCAGGGACCAAGCTTCAGACACTCAGAATTTTGTGTGGCAGAAGTTTTATTACAATGAAAAAGGACAGAGGAAGCTTCTGACATAGACAACAGGAGAGGAATGGAGGCTGCCCCACTTGCTACTCTTATCAAGGTCTTATATACTTTTTCAGTTGGTTACTAACAATAGAATGATCTTACCAGACTCACTCCCACCATATCCATCTTAAGATAATAGGACTAACAATAGAAAGGTCTTACCAGACCCCAAAGAAGATGTCCTTTTCATCATAGGGGACTGGAATGCAAAAGTAGGAAGTCAAGAGATAACTGGACTAACAGACAAGTTTGGCCTTGGAGTACAGAATGAAGCAGGGCAAAGGCTAATAGAGTTTTGCCAAAATGCACTTGTATAGCATACACCCTCTTGTAACAAGACAAGAGAAGGCTATGCATGGACATCACCAGATGGTCAATCCCAAAATCAGATCGATTATGTGCTGTGATACGAGACTCACTTCAGATCTGAAAATTCACAGACTAAATTAGGGATGGAAAAGGGTATTTCATGAAAATGAAATGCAAAAGAAAGCCAGAATAGCAATACTTACATTAGACAAAATGGATTTAAAAATATAGACTGTTACAAGAGAGAAAGATATTCCATAATGATCAAAGGATCAATCTAAGAAGATATAATACTTGTAAATATATATTCGCCCAACATAGGAGCACACAAACATATAAGGCACATATTAATGGACATAAAAGGAGAAATCAACAATAACACAATAATAATAGAGGACTTTAACAACCCTCTTACATCACCTCTTACATCATATAGATCATCCATATAGAAAATCAATCAGTAAACACTGGCCTTAAATGACACATTAGACCAAATGGGCTTAATTGATATACGTATGTGTGTATACGTATATGTGTATACATATATGATATATATATATATATATATATAAACATTCCACTTGAAAACAGAATACACTTTCATTTAAGTTGCATCTGGAACACTGTCCAGGAGAAATTCCATACTAGGTTACAAAAGAAACCTTGATAAATATAAGAAAATTTAAATACTGTTAAGCACCTCTCCCAACAATGTGATGAGACTTGAAATAAACTGAAAGGAAAAAAAACTGCAGAAATTTTTTTTAAAAAATCACAGAGAAGCTAAACAGTACGATACTAAACAGCCAGTGAATCACTGAAAAAATATAAGAGGAAATAAAAATTACCTAGAGACAAATGAAAAGGAAAACGTGATCCAAAACCAGTGGTTTGTAGCAAAGGCTCTTCTAAGAGGAAAGTTTACAAGTTTACCTCAGGAAACAAGAAAAAAATCTCAAACGACCTAAAATTACACCTAAAGAAATTAGAGAAAGAACAAAAAGTAGAAGCGAAGGCATCATAAACATCAGAAATAGAAACTTAAAATATACAGGTCAATGGAACTAAAAGCTGATTCTTTGAAAAGATAAAGTTGATAATCCTTTAGCCAGACTCATCAAGAAAAAAACAGAAATGGTCTAAATCAGTAAAATTAGAAATGTAAAGTTGGAAGTTATCACTGACACCATAGAAGTACAAAAGATCATAAGAGGTTACTGTGAACAACTGTGTGCCAATAAAATGAACAGCCTAATCTAAGAAATAGACAAATTCTAAGATACAGTATCTCAAGACTAAACCAGGAAGAAATAGAAAATATGGACAGACCAATTACCAGTAATAAATTGAATCAGCAAATTAAAAACTTCCAACAATAAAAGTATAGGATCAGATGGCCTTGCAGTTGAACTCTGCTAAACACTTACAGCCATGATAACTACCTCTCCTCCTGAGACTAGTCCCAGCAATTTCAGAGGAAGGAATATTTCTGAACTAATTCTATGAGGCCAACATCACCCTGATACCAAAACCAGAGAAACCAAGTAAAAAAAAAAAGGGGGAAACAAAAGTCGATATCACTGATGAACATAGATGTAAACACCCTTAACAATATAGTAATGGAATGCAACGGTACATTAAAAGGATCATCCATGATGATCATGTGGGATTTATTCTGGTGATGGAAGGATTTTTCAGTATCTTCAAATCAACCAATGTGATATGTCATATTAACTAATGAAGAATGAAAACCATATGATAATCTTAATAGTTGTAGGAAACTCTTTAGATAAAATTTGACATCCATTTATGATAAAAATTCTCCAGGAAGTAGGCATAGAGGTAACCTCCTCAACATAATAAAGGCATGATCCATCACAGCTAACATCATACTCAATAAAAGGAAGCTGAAAGTATTTCCTCTAAGATAAAGAACAAGACAAAGGTGAACACATTTCCAATTTTGTTCAATGTAGCTGCACCAATCAAGAAGAAAAGGAAAGAAAAGGAATCCAATTAGAAAGGAAGAAGTAAAACTGTTACTTTTACAGATGACGTATGTTACACATAGAAAATCCTAAACGTGCCATCAAGAAAACTATAAGAGTTCATCAATGAATTCAGTAAACATTCAGGATAGAAAATTAATATACAGAAATCTGTTGCATTTCTATACACTTATTAGTGAACTATCAGAAACAGAAATTAAGGAAACAGTCCTATTTACCATTGCATCAAAAAAGACATAATACCTTGAAATAAATCTACCTCAGGAGATAACAGACCTGTACTTGGAAAGCTATAAGACACATAAAGAACACACAAGCAGATACAAAGATACTGTGTTCTTGGATTGGAAGAAGTAACATTATTAAAATGACCATACTACCCAAGGCAGACTAGAGATTCAGTGTAATCCCTACTAAGTAGCAATGGCAATTTTCAGAGTAGTACAACAAATAATTTAAAAATTTGTATGGAAACAAGAAGTTCCCAAATAGCCAAAACAATATTAAGAAAAAAAATGTTTAGTTCTTTGGCCCATTTTTTGATTGGGTTATTTATTTTTCTGGAATTGAGCTGCAGGAATTGCTTGTATATTTTTGAGATTAGTCCTTTGTCTGTTACTTCATTTGCTATTATTTTCTCCCAATCTTAGGGCTGTCTTTTCACCTTGCTTATAGTTTCCTTTGTTGTGCAAAAGCTTTTAAGTTTCATTAGGTCCCATTTGTTTATTTTTGCTTTTATTTTCAATATTCTGGGATGTGGGTCATAGAGGATCCTGCTGTGATTTATGTCGTAGAGTGTTTTGCCTATGTTCTCCTCTAGGAGTTTTATAGATTCTGGTCTTACGTACATTTAGCTCTTTAATCCATTTTGAGTTTATTTTTGTGTATGGTGTTAGAAAGTGGCCAAAGAACTAAACAGACATTTCTCCAAAGAAGACTTACAGATGGCTAACAAACACATGAAAAGATGCTCAACATCATTCATTATCAGAGAAATGCAAGTCAAAACCTCAATGAGGTACCATTACATGCCAGTCAGGATGACTGCTATCCAAAAGTCTACAAGCGATAAATGCTGGAGAGGGTGTGGAGAAAAGGGAACCCTCTTACACTCTTGGTGGGAATGCAAACTAGTACAGCCACTATAGAGAACAGTGTGGAGATTTCTTAAAAAACTGGAAATAGAACTGCCATATAACCCAGCAATCTCACTTCTGGGTATACACACCGAGGAAACCAGATCTGAAAGAGACACGTGCACCCCAATGTTCATCGCAGCACTGTTTATAATAGCCAGGACATGGAAGCAACCTAGATGCCCATCAGCAGACGAATGGATAAGGAAACTGTGGTACATATACACCATGGAATGTTACTCAGCCATTAAAAAGAATTCATTTGAATCAGTTCTAATGAGATGGATGAAACTGGAGCCTATTATACAGAGTGAAGTAAGCCAGAAAGATAAAGAACATTACAGCATACTAACACATATATATGGAATTTAGAAAGATGACAATGATAACTCTAAATGCAAAAGAGAAAAAGAGACACAGATGTACAGAACAGACTTTTGGACTCTGGGAGAAGGTGAGGGTGGGATGTTTCGAGAGAAAAGCATCGAAACGTGTATATTATCTATGGTGAAACAGATTACCAGCCCAGGTTGGATGCATGAGACAAGTGCTCGGGCCTGGTGCACTGGGAAGACCCAGAGGGATCGGGTGGAGAGGGAGGTGGGAGGGGGGATTGGGATGGGGAACACATATAAATCCATGACTGATTCATGTCAATGTATGACAAAACCCACTACAATATTGTAAAGTAATTAGCCTCCAACTAATAAAAATAAATTAAAAAAAGGAGCTGGAATTATCAAGCTTCCTGAGTTCAGAGAATTATACAAAGCTTCAATAATGAAAACAGCATTGTAGTGTCACAAAAACAGACGTACAGATGAAAGGAGCAGAATAGAGAACCCAGAAATAAATCCACACATCTATGATCAATCAGTCTTCAACAGAGGAGGCAAGAACATACAGTGAAAGTGAAAGTGTTAGTCGGTCAGTCATGTCCAGCTCTTTGCAACCCCATGGACTGTAGTCCTCTAAGATCTCTGTCCATGGGATTTCCCAGACAAGAATACTAGAGTGGGTAGCCATTCCTTTCTCCAGGGGATCTTCTTGCCTGCTTTGCAGGCAAATTTTTTACCATCTGAGTCACCAGGAAAAGAAGACAGTTTCTTCACCAAGTGATGCTGGGAAAGCTGGATAGTCTCATTGTAAATCAATGAAATTAGAACACTCCTTCATACCATATACAAAAATAAGCTCAAAATGGATTAACAACCTAAATTTACAGCTGTATACCTATGAAACTTCTAGAAGGCAAGGTAGATAGGACACTCTGTGACATAAATCCCTTTAGCTCTGTCTTCAAAAGCAAAGGGAATAAAAATGAAGATAAACAAATGAGACCCAGTTTTCTTAAAAGCTTTGGCACAGCAAAGAAAAAATTGTTGAAGTGAAGACAGTTTACTGAATGGGAGAAAATATTTAAAAATGATAAGACCACGGGTAAGAGGTTAATGTAAAAAATATATAGATATCTCATGCAACTCAACAGAAAAAAGAATAAAAACAGAACAATCCATTTTAAAAATAGGCAAAAGAACTTAGTGTATTTTTAAAAATTTATTTATTTTTACTGAAGTATGGTTGATTTATAATGTTGTTAATTCCTATATAAAGCATATGTATGTTAGTCACTCATTCATGTCGAACTCTCTGCAATCCCATGGACTGCAACCCATCAGGTTTCTCTATCCGTGGGATTCTCCAGGCAAGAATATTGGAGTGGGTCGCCATTTCCTTCTCCATGTAGAGCATAGTGATTCAGTTATACCTCGATATACATTCTTTTTAAATATTCTTTTCCATTATTACTTATCATAGGACATTTTTTAACATTGGGTGGTACTTGCCTTAGAATGTTGTATTAGTTTCTCCTGTACAATAATGTTAATCAGCTGTATACATCTGTCCTCTCCCTCCCACTGCCACCCCCATCCCACCCCTCTAGATCCCCACTGGGCACCATACTGAGTTCCCTGTGTTACACAGCAGCTTCCCACTAGCTAGCTGTTTTATACATGATAAAATATATATATATATATGTATATATATCAATGCTACTCTCTCAATTTTTCCTGCCTTCTCCTTCCTCCACAATATCCACAAGTCTCCTCTCTACATCTGCATCTTTATTTCTGCCCTGCAAATAGATTCATCAGTACAATTTGTCTAGATTCCATATATATGTGTGTGTGTGTGTGTTAACATTTGTTTTCTCTTTCTAACTTACTTCACTCTGAATGACAGACTATAGATTCATCCACATCATTGCAAATGACCCAGTTTCACTTCTCTTTATGGCTATGTCATATTCCATGGTATATGTGTACCGTGACTTCTTTATCCATTAATCTCTCAATGGACGTCTAGGTTGTTTCCATGTCCTGGCTATTGTAAATAGTGCTGCAGTGAACATTGGTATACATGTGTCTCTTTTTTTAATTTATTTTTAATTGGAGAATAACTGCTTTACAGTGTTGGATTGGTTTCTGCCATATATCAACATGAATCAGCTACAGGTATACATATGTCCCTTCCCTCTTCAACCTCCCTCCCACCTTTTCCCCATCTAGTTTATCACAGAGCGACTTCACATTAACTATCTGTTTTACATATGGTAATATATATATTTCAGTGCTCCTCTCTGTCCCATATTCTCCTTCCCCTGCTGTGTCCATAAGTCTGTTCTCTATGTCTGAGTCTCTCTTCCTGCCCTGCAAATAGGTTCATTAGTACCATTTTTCTAGATTCTACGTATATGCGTTAATATACAATATTTGTTTTTCTCTTTCTGACTGACTTCACTCCATGTAGCAGGCTCTAGATTCATCCACCTCACTAGAACTGACTCAAATCTGTTGCTTTTTATGGCTGAGTAATATTTCATTGTATATATGTATCACAACTTCTTTATCTATTTATCTGTCATCGAGCATCTAGGTGTTTCCATGTCCTGGCTATTGTAAATAATACTTCAGTGAACACTGGGGTACATGTGTCTGTTTCATTTATGGTTTCCTCAGTATATATGCCCAGTAGTGGGATTGCTGGATCGTGTGGTACTTTTTGCCTAGTTTTTAAAGAAATGTCCTACTGTTCGCCATAGTAGCTGTATCAATTTTCATTCTCACCAACAGTGCTAGAGCGTTCCCTTTTCTCCACATTCTCTCTAACATTTATTGTTTGGAGAGGAAATACAGATGGCCAACATCACATAAGATGCTCAACCTTATTAATCATCAAGAAAATACAAATCAAAACCACAATGATATATCACCTCACACCTGTCAAAATGGCTATCAGTAAAAAAAAGCACAGATAGCTTAATGTTGGTGAGAAAAGCGAACCCTAATTCATTATTGCTGATAATGTAAATTGGTTCAGCCACTGTAGAAAACAGTGTGGAGTTTTCTTATAAAACTGAAAATAGAACTATCATATGACTCAGAAATTATACTCCTGGATATATAGACAAAAAAAAAACCCCACTAATTTGAGAACATACATGCACCCTAATATTCATAGCTACATTATTTTCAGCTGCCAAGATATGGAAACATCTTCAGTGTCCATCAACAGATAAATGGATAAAGAACAAGTGGTATATATGCACAAAGGAATAGTTCTCAGTTATTAAAAAAAAGTAATTTAGCCATTTTCAACATAGATGGATTTGGAGGGCCTTAAGCTAAGTGAAATAAGACAGAGAAAGACAAATACTGTATGCTGTCACTTATATGTGGAATTTTAAAAAAAATACAGCAAATCTTGGTGGGGAGGAACAGAAAAGAAAAAACAAAAAAAGAAGACTCACAGATACAGAAGACAAACTAGCGGTTACCAGCAAGGAGAAGGAAGGAGAGGGGCAATACAGAAATAGGCGGAAAATGGTTACTGTGAGATTATATGAAATCATGTATGTGAAACTTGAAAATTTCAAAGCACAATAGAGTTTAAGAATCTTTCAATAAAAATGGTATATATGTATACAAAAGAAAAACATATCAACATATTCTTTGGACATACTTAAAAGCAGTGACATGTTCTTGATACCACTTGTACCTTTTGAACTGTGTTCTTAATAAGCATGTCTCCAACTGGCACTAGAATACCACCAAACACAGCCAGAACTGCACCAATGACAGCACCAGTGATGAGCCCACAGCTTCGATTGCAGCCCATGTCTCTTGTTCAGGAGGAAAGCTAAGGCTCAGCACCTGTGTCTTTCAAACTCTTGGGTCTGATGAAGGTGGTTTCCAAGTGGTCTGGTTCTATCATTGGAAGGAGATCATAAAACAGAAGCATAAATATCAGTACAATTATCAAAGTACAAGGAAAATACACAACTGAAACAGATCATTTTGCCAGTTATAAATAAACAAGTTTTTCAAAAAGAAAACTTTCTAGATCTTACCCTTTTCTTGATTTGAGCTACCTACCAGTGGTAGAAATAATAAATATTGTCACATACGGCGTTTCTTTATACTTTTTAAATTTTTCTTCCTTTGAATGGTTCACATACTGAAATCTTACCTAAGGAGATCATGCTTACTGTACTCTCACCTTTTGCCTTCTTCTGTCAGCCTGGGACATTTATAGGTAACCTCACCCTTTATCTGGCTTCTACACCCTACCTGAAGTTCTCCTGCAAACTGAATGTGGGTAAACTGATGTGTTTTCCTTCTAAATGCTAAGCAAATGTGGTGACAAATGTTTTCTTTACTATACATTTTTCACAAGTAGAAAGATATAGATTTTACAGGCAATGATATGATGAGTCTCAGAAGGAATCAATTCTTCTAATAATTGTAAGCTATCAGTTAAAACAAAAAATGCATCTGTAAACTGGGAAAGTACATTGTCCAGAAAATTAATACTAGATTGCTCTCTACTATCATCAAAATTGTAAACATTATTTAAAGGAAATTTCATTTTCACAAATATTTAGTTTATACTTGAATTCTTTCTTATACTTGAAAATATTGCAGTTTTAAGAAGACTACTTTATTTTCAATTTCATTTTTAATAATGACTGTTAGATAGTCTAAAGGTGAAAAGAATTTCAAGAGTATATTTAAGTTAGCTGTTGCCTACTTTCTGTGACAGGCCTTGTTTTCTTACTAATCTCGGGTGTGTGTGTTTATAACACATTTGAGTGGAATATAGTTCTTTTTTGCCATGGGCAACTAATTTGTGCCAATTCTGTTAAAATCAACTAGATGGTGTCAGTATGTGTTTTACCTAGTCAGTCTCATCTTTGGTATATTTATATGATATATGCCTGTTTCATAAAAATTGCAAGAAAATACTTATTGGAATGAATAGGTCCTATTGTAACAAATAATTTATTAATCTAACATTTGAAAGCATACTCATTTGAGCTATTTTGTTTACAGAAGAATTTTTTTTTAATTGAGTTGACCTGACATTGATAAACAAGATGTGGTTTGTAACTTTTAATCAAATATTCCCTACTTCAAAATGCCCCAGCCAAGAAAAACAAAAGTGTCAACAGAATGAAGGCTATAGATAAAAAGAAGAGGTACATATAGTATTTTTGTCAAGATTATAATATAATATTAATTATATTTTTGTTGTTGTCTTACCTTTTCCCTTCCATAGCTTTGTTGTGGTAGTATCATTCTTATGAATTTATTAGTATTTTTTTCCACTTTAGTAATCAGTTTTTTTCATAATTATTACATATGTGGCTAAGAAAATAATGGTAAGAAAATAAGGGAAATTCGACTTTCCCCAAAATGTGGACAGAAAAAATATTATAAAAATTTTCATGGTAATGTGTTAATTTTTGCTCTTATCTATTAAGGTCTTCCTTTACCTGTCTTAGGATACTCCTACTGTAAATCAGGATGAACAGACTGATTCACACTGATGTCCTGGTGGCTAAGAAGCTTACGTGGTTATTAGTGTCATTTTTTTTTTTGAATGTAAATGAAAAACACACAAGCCTAAACAAGTGACTTATTTTTTCCTGTGGAAATTATGCGTCACTGAGCAAGTAGGGTGGACTTTTTACTAATTTTAGGGATGAAAGATGAAGAGCAACATGCTACCTCCTGTGACTTTGGCCAGGGTTATCATAATGCAATGGAAGGAGTTTTGTAAACCTGATAATAATGACTGTATATTCTCAGGTAGAATCTCCTTTGTAAAGTCTAATTTTACAGCCACTTAAAATGTTCGTGGAACATAATCTCTTAAACAGTCTTTGTCATTGCTACGTAGAGAACATCATCCAGATATTCTGTACAGACACAAGTGGGATCATATTTGGAGCAGTTATTAAATAATATTTTATTGAATAGCCATTTCATAGACTATTCCCTATTTCTCAAACTCATGTTTTACCTAAAGTAGTCATCAAAATACAAGGATTTTATATTTTGTGTGATTGAAACTGGTGGACTAACAATGAAACCAGAGCCTGATTTGCCACCACTTAATCTCTCTATGCTTCTTAATTCCTTATGTGTAACATAAGATGCTAACATAATATCTGTAGTTTTTAATATAAGCAGCTGAACTGGTTCTTCACTCAAATTCTTACATGGAAGACCAGGCAAAGTGACTTTGATTACAGCAGTGGTGGGAACCCAAGACTTCCATGTTCTTTGCAGGTCTGACAGATGGAATACAGGTGATTTAAAAATTTTAATTATGTCACTGCTAAAAATGGATATATGTGTGTTTATTTGCCCCTTTTCAGATTTTATGCCATCACCTGGTTGAGAATCTATTTTTCCTAGAATCATTCTCCTTTATTCACGCAGCCCATGGGCTACAGGGAAGAGTCCCAAGGGAAAAAGAGATCCCAAGAAAGTCCACTGGATGACACAGGGGGCACATGTTCTTCCTTGCCTCCTTCTCTAAACCTAAAAACTCATTGCTAGATATCCAAGGACCCTGAGTCCAGAGATTCAAGTCATGGGCAGACCTGGGTACTGCCTAGACTCTGTCTGCTTTGAACTTAAAATTGAAGTGAGATAGTGCACACAGCTCACTACTGTTGAGTCAAATTCATCAGAAAAGAGAAGTGTCAATAATTTATTCTTTTGAATTGCATGGTTAGCTACTAGTCTAATACTGGTCTGGATGATATATAAGCCAAAATATAAGTGTTACTCTAACATTCCTGCTTAGTGTTAGTCACTCAGTCGTGTCCAACTCGAGACCCTATGAACTGTATGTAGTCCACCAGGCTCCTCTGTCCATGGGATTTTCCAGGCAAGAATGCTGGAGTGGGTTGCCACTCCCTTCTCCAGGGGATCTTCCTGACCCAGGAGTTGAACGCGGGTCTCCTGCATTGCAGGCAGATTCTTTACTGTCTGCATCACCAGAGAAGCTCAATATTCCTGAATACGTGTACTGATATTTTTGACAGAAATAAACTGAGTTTATGTAGTTCTTCAAATTTTGAATTGCCTGAGTCACTCTTGTCACCTTGATGTAAATTTTCCATTTTTTTTCCCTCTAAGAATATACGGCATATTTCACATGAGTGTATTCCTCCTTTATCACATCAGTAGCTTTGCTTTCTGTGGTTTCAGGTACCCACACTTAAATAAGGTCAACTGAGGGTAACTGAAACTATGCAAAGCAAAATCCTGAATAACAGGGGACTACTTAGGGTTTGGTGCTATCCGTGGTTTCATGCACAAGCTGAAGGTGGTGGAATGTATCCCCCACAGCCGTGGGTAAAGGAGGGATTACTGTACTTGGGTTCATTTATTATGCTTCAGTGCCTGGCCACCATGAGTAAATATTGCTGTCATAGTCATACCTTAAACCTGTGTTCATACTATGAATTCCAAATAGAGTTGATTGACCCTTGAATATCACAGAGGGGTTACAGGCACGGATCCTGTGCACAGTAGAAAATCTAGGTTATAACTATACAACCAGTCCTTCTTATCTGTGGTCCTGCATGCATGGATTCAACCAATCAACCATTGTAGATTGGGCAGTGATAGAGCTTTTTTTATTTATTTTTTTTTTATTTTTATTTTTTTTAGTGATAGAGCTTTTATTGAAAAAAATCTGCATAAAATTGGAACCATGAAGTTTAAATCTTTTTTTTTCCCCCTAAAGGTCAGTTGTAGTTTTATTTATTCAAGCAGTGCAGGAACAAGGCATTATGCCAGACATGCACTGGATACATAAGAGAAAAGTTCAGGTTACTCAGTACATTCTGTTCAACACCCAAAAAAATGTGGTTTGTCCCCACTCTTCTCTCAAATGTAGCTATTTGTAGCAGGTAAAAAAATTTCTTGCTTACTTGGTTTTCTTAATAATGCAGTTTCTTTTTAAAAACCATATTTATCATTTCACATACAAATTTTACTATAACTCCTCTGTGGAAAGTTTATAATCATTTTATAGATACATGTCTTAGAGTATCTACTACACAGTTACCAGTAATGAGGTTATAATAGATGAAAATATCTGGTGTTTTGTGAAGATGGCTTATTAAAAGAAGAAAGAATGATAGTTGCTAAATAGAATGATATTCAACACAGGAGCCAAAATGTATATTCTATTCTGCTAATTTTCCATTTTGTGTGTTAGTCGCTCAGTCCTGTCCAACTCTTTGTGACCCTGTGGACTGTAGCCTGCCAGGCTGTTCTGCCCATGGAATTCTCCAGGGAAGATTACTGGAGTGGGTAGCCATTCTCTTCTCCAGAGAATCTTCCCAACCCAGGGATCAAACTCAGGTCTCTCAAATTGCAGGCAGATTCTTTACCGTCTGAGTTTCCAGGGAAGCCCTATTGCTTTATTTTACATATTATGAAAATGAAAAAGAAGAGATAAATACACAGATACTTGAAGATGGTTTGGAGATCAACAAATGAGGAAAATGAGGTCCTGAGAGGGACAATAGTTGTGCAGTGTATTACACAACTATTCTAGAACAACAACAAAAAATTTTTGGTTTTTTTCCCTATCTTGTTCATAAGATAGAAATTATTATTTATACATACAAACATATCAAGAGTGTTAATAACAGAATATTGCAGCTTCTTACATGTTAAAATTTTATTTGCTAATTTTAGATTAAATTTTATTCTATATTGTTTCATTTTAATAAATAGACAAAATATCGATGTCTCTAGTAATTTATTACTTGCTTAAAGTACTGAAGTTTAGAAAACAAAGGGGCAGGAAAGAAAACTAATTATTGGGAGTTAACATCAAGAACAGAAAATAAAAAATGTGTTTTAAGATAGCACTCATCACATACTTCTCTTGAATCTATCTGTAGGGAGATCAGCTGTATCCTATCAGTTCATAGATCATAAATTCTATTCCTTTTGTAGAATTCAGAATGTATCTATACATGGGCTTTCTTTGAAAAAAAGAATATAATTTTTATGTTTCTTCTTCACTATCACATCTACAGAGTGTTTCTAAAATGAACATATAAGCGCTATGCCTTTGCACAATGTTGGCAACATGGGAACTAAGGCTGAGCTACATGAAGTGTCTCCAATAAGTAGCTCAGAAAATCAGAAAAAGTTCCCAAAGAATCTGCAATTATTCCCATGTGTGAATAGAGCTACAGTCCCTGGGAGACTTCACCTAGAAAAGGCATTGCCCAGAGGTAGAATTTCCTGGGATGTGAACTATGACACTTTAAAACAGTTTCAGATTACAAGAGTACATGCTTTTCCTATAATGAATTTATCTTATAATTTATCCCATGTGCCACTGGATCTCTACATAAAAGATTTTAAAAAATATATTTGTTGGTTAACTTTTGGATGAGTATTTTAAAACAAATGTTTCTTTTACTAGTTTATATAGTAAAGAATTGAAAAAAGTACATGCAAAGATTTTAATAACATCTTTCACTATGTTACTTGACAATTCCAGAAGCTATTTGAAATTTTCTCTAGAGAATTTATTATTTACAGTATGAATGAATTACTATAAGTAAATTAAAATTTTTTCTATAGAAAGATTTGTCTTTATTTAAACTTGGTATCATCATTCAAGAAAGTAATTTGCTTTTGTCTGTAATTAGCTTCCTAAGTATCCTAAAATATAAATTTTGGTTTATTTTTATTCTACCAAATTGTATATAATTTATACAATTTATTTAAATCAGAATCATTATTTTGAATTAATATAATTCACTATATCCAGTAGCAATTAAAGTGTCCTTTTTCATTAAAAAATGCATAATAAGAGCATATCCAAAATAGACATTGCATTACTGTGTGGACAAAGTCAAGTTCACCAAAATCTGTGCAATTAAGATAGAAGATTAAACAAAGTAATGACTCTCTAAAATAATAATTAGTTAACAATTACATATTGCGAAGCATATTGGTGTAAGTATGGCAAGTTATTTATAGGAACTAATCCTACTATAATGATTTTTATTTTCATTATGGTTATTTTCATTCATAATTTAAATTAAATGTTATGTCTAAATAGCCTAAGTAGACAACAAAATTTCCCCAGTAATAAAAATGAATATTACATCATTTTAAATGTTAACAGATAAACATATGACTTTAAACATTAAAGCAAAATGACATTGACATTGTCACTGGACAAAGTTTCAATATTTTTAAACATAAAAGGTAAGATTGAGAACTTGGAAAACACAAAACCTGATTTTTAAAAAAAACCTAATAACTTCAAGACAAGATGTCCTGCTTGCTGCTGCAAGCAGCAATATATATAACTCCTTAACTCCTTAAGATATAACTTATATATAACTCCTAAGAGTATTTATATAGTAGTATCATCTCCTATCATTTGGGAGGTAGAAATCTTTTTATTTAAAAAAAATCATTATGACTTACTTTTAAAAAGGCTAAGAAGGATTTTTCAAACATTGTCCAATATTTAAATAGACAGTTATTCTTAGGACCAAATGTTATTCTGCAGAAAAACTCTACATGGAAGTCCTTATTACAAAAAAAAAAAGTGTGAGTTTAAATATACTTAAAAAAATATGTCGGGTCCCAGCAAGTGATCTGTTGCAAAAGAAATTTAAAAAGGAGAGGAAGAAAGAAACTTGCATTCTGCTACTGACATTGTTTCTCAAGGTCTATTTTTCTATTCTGGTGATGACCCATTACTCAATCTGAGATCCTTCAGCAGCACTTTTTCTTTTTTTTTCCTAACCATTTTTCCAAATAAGTCAGAGGTCAGAGAGACGTAAGGAAATAACTTGAATGGGCTCTAATATGCCCTGTTTTACTGCACAGTTGTTATTCCAGATGATAAACTGGGTCCGAAAGATTGAAGGCAGGAGGAGAAGGAGACGAAAGAGGATGAGATGGTTGGATGGCGTCACTGACTTAATCGACATTAATTTGAGCAACTTCGGGAGATGGTGAAAGATAGGGAAGCCTGGCATGCGGCAGTCCATGGGGTCGCAAAGAGTTGGTCACAACTGAGCAACTGAACGGCAACAACAAAATTGGCTCCAGGGGATCAGAAGTACAGATTAGGGAGAATTAGCAAGAGTCTCACTTCCCTGTGTGATTTAGCTTCCAGAACTCATTTCATGAAGTTTAAATAAAATGCACTTTTCCATATAGCATTAATCTAAAATGTTGTGCCTAACACTTGTGAAAATAATTGGAGACTCTCAGTCATAAAGGAAATAACCTATTTTTCTAGAGACTCAGTCATAAAGGAAATAACCTATTTTTCTAACTGGAATTTTTCCACCATTTGTCTCTTTCTGTTAGTTTTACAAAAGTTTCATGACCACAGCAAAGTTCTTCTATGAAAATCAAAAACTATTTCTCTCAGATTTTTTAAATAAGAAAACAACTATTAAGTAACATTTAAATAGAATTACTATTTAGGATGATATTTTAATATAAAAAGTATTTTCGTTAACTTTAAAAGGCATTGCACTAGGAGAGAAAAAAAAAGACCCTCCATATTAGAAATACATTTTTTTACAAAGAAATTCTCAGAATCATACAAGCAAAATAAAAATCTTCAGAGGTTAAGCTTTCATCTGACAGATAGACCAACTGAATAAATGCTTCTCAATCAGCTTTGAAAGACAACCTGACAATAATAGGCAGAAATGCATGTAGTTCTTTAGATCATATTTAAACCACGTGTAAGCTCCTTGCATTTGCTAGCTGTGCAACACAGCTGGGAAGGAACCCAAAGCAATTTTTTTCCTTGAGAATTGTTTTCTTTTTCCAGGGTATTTTGACTACACCTTTATGTAAAAGTTATTAAGTTATAAAAAAAAATATTTATATAGGAATTTTTTTTCCAACGTCAGACCACTTAATTATGACAAACTAGAAGTGGGCTGTATAAGCTCATTATACTTTTCATTTAAGAATAACTTACAGAAAGTTTACATATTTTAAAAAGGTAATTCCCTTATAACTGGGACCTTGTATCTTTGTTGTATTTGTAAGACAGTAGTATAAAGGATAATTTAACAATTATTTTGATTAAGAATGTCTATTTTATTGTAGTTAAGCTGCTTTGATACTTTTCTCAGCCTTAATTCTCACAGATACTCACACCATACACACTCTCCCGTGTGACAATATTAGCCCACTAACACAGAATCAGCTGCTATTTTAAAACAGCATATCTTAGATATATTAAAAGGTTAATTAAATTATAATGAAAATATGAGAACTAATAAAGGAAGATAATTCAGAAAAATACATGTAAATAGATGCCTAAATTGACAGTGAAGTTACTTGGATCACTATTTAATCAGTAGCCTGTGCACGCTAAGTCCCTTCAGTCATGTCATGTCCCACTCTATGACCCCATGGACTGTAGCCCATCAGGCTCCTCTGTCCATGGGATTCTCCAGGCAGAATACTGGGACTACCATGCCCTTCTCCAGGGGATCTCCCAGACCCAGGAATTGAGCTGGCATCTCTTAGGTCTCTTGCATTGGCAGGCTGGTTCTTAACCGCTTGTGCCACCTGGAAAGCCCAGTCAGTAGCCTAGTGCTGTCCAAATTCTCTGTCTCTGGAGAGGAAAATGTCACACGCTTCTGTTAGCAGCCCAAAGAATTGTATTTCCATTCCCAGAGACAGCTCTTAAGTGTTTAGTCCCATAAACAAAGTTCTTGAATAGCTTAGCATACAAGACCTGGAAAATGCAGAACTATGTAAAATCTGCAACCATATATTTATATTTTGAGCAAAATACTCATCTGAAACAGTAAGTCAGAAAATTGCCATATCCATTTCTGAGTAATGTATGTTGAGGTTTTCATTTTAAAAAGATTGTGTACGTACAATATTTTGAAGGGTATGTGTTAGCAGATAATAGGAAGAGTCTAAGAGGACCCTTCCTCCCGGGCCTTGGTTCTTAATAAAGACACAAAGAAGAATCTGAGGTCTTAACCATAGCAGAAATAAGTTTATTGCAGAAAGAACAGAAAAAAACACCTCAAAGAAGTGGGAAAACCAAGAAAGGCACTGCCCGGGAATGATGAGGGATGGGGTTTTTCAAGTCAGGGCTTTTGTGTATTCATCTAGGTAGACGTGGATTGACGTTTTTAATTGACAGTTGCAGGTTACATAACAACAGGCTCTATTGTGCATGTCTTCCCCATACTTGAGGACACAGCTCTGCAATAAGGAAGCATATGGTGGAGTTGGAGAAGTCCCTGTGGTTAGTTTGTCTCTACTGTGCCCTGGGTCACATAACCTGGGTGGGGTTGGAAAAGTTTCTGTGGTTATTTGTAGCATATCTGTGAATTCTTCCTCAGCCTCACCAGGCCTGTCTGGGTGGGGTTTAGAGATTAGCTTGAAACTTTTTCAGCTAGGCCATCCCTATGTTGCTCATGCCTAACTTTCTACCTAACAATATGTTTTATATGAGGATAAACCTTCAGTTCAGTTCAGTCACTCAGTTGTGTCCGACTCTTTGTGACCCTGTGAATCGCAGCACGCCAGGCCTCCCTGTCCATCACCAACTCCCGGAGTTTACTCAAACTCATGTCCATTGAGTTGGTGATGCCATCCAGCCATCTCATCCTCTGTCGTCCCCTTCTTCTCCTGCCCCCAATCCCTCCCAGCATCAGGGACTTTTCCAATGAGTCAACTCTTCGCATGAGGTGGCCAAAGTACTGGAGTTTCAGCTTCAGGATCAGTCCTTCCAGTGAACACCCAGGACTGATCTCCTTTAGGATGGACTGGTTGGATCTCCTTGCAGTCCAACCTTAACCTTATGTAAACCCACTGCAGGGGTCCCCGACCCTTGGGCCGTCTACAGGTGCGGGACCTGTTAGGAATGGGGTGCGCAGCAGGAGGTGAGCAGCAGGGGACATAAAGGTTGGGGTCCACTGCAGAACACTAGACAAATTTAGTAGAATGAAAGCTAAAATTATCCATATGCCTAAGACACCTTAAGAACAGTGCTTTGGAAATGCTTTTTTATACTTTTTTTTGGAGGACCACTTAGAATTTGGAATCAGACAGACATAACTGACTCCTGATGTTACCACCACTAGCTTTATTGACTGGGGATTTGGAGTTAAATAACATATTTTCTTAATCAAAAAAATTGAGGAAACTCAATTAAAGAATCATAATAAGAATTAATTGAGTTGTGTGTAGCACTTGACAGGTGCCTGATTACAAGCCAACAAAATGCTCCCCTTTCCATTTTTGCCCCTGGCCATTTTCTTCTCTTCTCTGTTTGCTGGAGATTACATATCTCCATCAGGCATACATTTGATTGATTTTTTTTTTTTTTTTGGTCCTATAGCTGCGTCTATTAGAATGTTAGCTCTACTGTGAGGGGAAGGGGGACTTGTCTGCTTAGTGCATTGCTGTAGCCCCAGAGCACAGAGCAGGCTGGTAGCTGGTAATCAGTTGAGTGAATGGAAACACACATGATTATCATAACTACAGTGATATGTTGAAAGTAATGAGAATGACCAGAAATGAGAGGTTATTACAATGCTAGGTCATATCAAAAATATGCTTGAAATGAAGGGCCTGTGCTAGGGAAGTAAATGGACAAGAGTTGAAATTTGGAATCCATCCCTTGCTACAGTGTGTGACTTGTTACTGCTCTTCTCCTTCTCTCAGTCGTAGTGGAAATAGTTTCTTCTCAGGATAGTTGTAAAGATAAAGAGTGGTAATATGAAGAACATAGCACAGTCCTTGACATCGGAAAATGTTTATCTTATAGAATGTATTAAGGTAATATGGAATAGTAAAAAAAAATGAAAACAGTAAAAAAAAAAATATTAATCACTGAAATCAGTTTTTCAGAAGTGACCAACATTAAGTATGTCCACATCCTCCTAGGACTTACATAAATTTTAAATATATATATGTGTGTGTGTATGTATATATATGTGTGTGTGTATATATTATATAAAGTTATAAGCATATACTTGTCAGTTTATAATGCACACACGAATATATGTATGTGGCCCAGCAGTAAAAGAACTCGCCCACAATGCAGGAGTTGTGGAAACAGGACCAGGCTTGATTCCTGGGTTGGGAGGATCCTCTGAAGAAGGAAATAGCAACCCACTCCAGTATTCTTGCCTGGAAAGTCTCATGGACAGCCAGCCCATGGGGTCACAAAAGAGTCAGACACAAATTAGTGATGAAACAACAACGGATTGAAGTATATACTGAGTCACACTTTTTGCAACTTGTCTCTTTAGTATGAAGATCCTTGGAGATATTCTCATATCATGGATAGTGTTAACTCTTTTAACTCTTTTTTTTTCCATTATTGAAAAATAGTCCATAATAAATGTAGTATTCTCTTTTAAATGACCATTATCAGGAGATCAGTCCTGGGTGTTCATTGGAAAGGTTGATGTTGAAAATGAAACTCAAATACTTTGGCCACCTCATGCGAAGAGTTGATTCATTGGAAAATACCCTGATGCTAGGAGGGATTGGGGGCAGGAGGAGAAGGAGACAACAGAGAATGAGATGGCTGGATGGCATCACTGACTCGATGGACTTGAGTTTGGGTAAATTTCGGGAGTTGGTGATGGACAGGGAGGCCTGGTATGCTGCGATTCATGGGGTCGCAAAGAGTCGGACACAACTGAGTGACTGAACTGAACTGATCATGTTTAATGTAACTTTTGTTTTTTCTAGTTCTCTGATCTTACAAAAATAATGCTAAAACTTTGTGTCTATGCAGTTTTGTTTATGTACTTGAGCACTAGTAAACAGCAGAAAGTAAATTTTTGGATTGAAAATATATAAATTTTTTGGTACAGAGAGTTTTTATCAAATTTCAGTTAAAACAGATAAAAGCAATGTTTGAAAATGCCTGTCTCCGTACATAACTCACACTGGTTTATACTGAACTTTGTTTTTAGCAAGTATGTATTTTATTTTAAAGTATTTAATTGAGTGAAGTTTAACCTATTTTCTTATCTGTATTGGCATTTACAGTTTTCAATATTAGTGATAATAATTTTGTTCGTCTTTTTTTCCCCTCTGTAGGTTTTACCCTTCCTTATTAATTAGTAAGGAAATAGCCAATCTTCTTAATTTGACAGTTAAAAAATGTTTCGACTATTAAAATTTTTTTTGTATTTTTAAATTACTGAAAAATTTAAATTTTTATGCCATTAACTTTCACAGTGATTCCTTTTAAGTATTGTGTCATGTTTTGAAAGGCCTTCTCAAAGAGTATGAAAAATAATAAACAAGCTTTCTTCTACCATTTGTATATTTTCAAAAGAATCATTTAAAACAGTATTTCTAGAGAACCTCATTCATGGAGTTTTATCATTTGTGAAGTAAAAGAGGAAGAATAAAGTGTAGTGATTTTAAGTGAAAAGTAAGTGTTAGTTGCTCAGTTGTGTCTGACTCTTTTGCAACCCCATGGACTGCAGCTAGTCAGGCTCCTGTCTGTGAAATTGTCCTGGCAGGAATATTGGAGTGGGTCGCTATTCCCTTTTCAAGGGGATCTTCCAACCCGGGATCAAACCTGGCTTTCCCACATTGCAGACAGATTCTTTACTGTCTGAGCCACCAGTGAAGCCCAGAACACAGATGACAGATGCATATTGAGAGTTTTAGAAGAGGAATCTCATGGCCCACATTCTGACCACGCTCTGTTAGTAATAACAGGTTTGCAAACTGGCAGCACACAGTTATACTTCTGATTTCCTTTCTTGTCAAAGAGAATAACTCTACTGTCTGCCTACATCCTAAAGCTGAAGATCAAATCATATGGTAGATTTAAATTTTAAAATGTGGAGCTATATGTGGATTCTGTGTGACTGTAAAAATTTGTAGAGATTCACTTCTTTACACTTCCGCGAATTAAAAGAATTTTAATATCATATGCCTTGCAATTTTAGGTTGTATGTGTAAGCAAATATCTATAAATTATAATTATGATACAGTAATAGCATTGATTTATATTGGAGACTTACTGTCTGTCAGTTGTCCAAATAAGTGTCTCACATTTATCCATATATTTATTCATAAATATCTCCATATATTATCTCATTGACCTATCATATCACCTTAGTATGTTCTTTAGACAACTAGTTGAGGTCACACAGCTAATATGTGCCAAAACAAGGATTAAAACCAGACATACTAACTGAGAAGCCTATGTCCTTTTTGGAAAGAAAAATATATATACATATACACACATACATATAAATGAGTTCTTGATCAGGATCTAGGCTTACATATTCTTTTCAAGACATTTGTACAGATTGAATAACAATTTTAAAAATGCTATTTTTAGAAAAGAAAATAAATACAGCAAACATGGAATGAACAATGACAATATTCTTTAAGTGGCAAGTAATAGAATTATTTTGAGATTAAAACCAAATTCATTCTAAAGACCTATAACACATATTGTACACATACACTGTAAAGTATCTCAAAATATTAGTTACCAGTGTAAGACCATAAGGTAAAAATATACTTTATCACTTTAATCCTTGGGGTAACTAATCATGGAGATTTCCTGACACTTATTTATGTACATTCATAACACAGATGACTGTGTGTGTGTATATGCATAAAGGAACTTCTATTTTTTAACCACTGCCTTTTTCATTTATAGAAATATTAAACCAATAGCAGGTTATATCTGCTTTATATGGCGAAGAGGGGCTTTATATGCAGGGATAAAAATAAACACAAATGTGTATAATTTAGAAAGTGAATATTGAATACAAAAGACAAAGCAGGATATGATAAGCCAGTGAAAGCCTGAGTGATTAAAATAGAGGTTTCTAATATCATCTTTAAAAGAAAATTTAAAGGAAACTGTTAAAGACAAAATGTAGAATATCAGTGTCATTAAAATTTAGAGTTAAACCATATAGTTTAATGAATCAAACCGTAGGATGAAAGTAAATGTACTGCATTAAAGATATAAAATAAACTTACCAAATGTTTTATAGAAGCCGTGGTAGGAGCTGTGTGTGAAAGAAAGATTAAAAAGAAGGCACTTCTTTATATGTAGATAGTTCTCATGTGGGCAGAGCCAGATCAATATGTAAATTTACTGGGCCTGCTGAAAATGTTGGCAGACCTAAACTTTTCTTGAACTTTTGCAAAGCTGACTTAACTCTCTAAGAGAAGAGGGGGAGAATTCATTTTTATGATCTAGTCTTTATTCAAGGCTTTCCTGGTGGCTCAGACGGTAAAGAATCTGCCTGCATGCAGGAGACGGGTTCGATCCCTGGGTCAGGAAGATCCCCTGGAAAAGGGAATGGCAACCCACTCCAGGTTTCTTGCCTGGAGAATCCCGTGGACAGAGGACCTGGGGGGTTACAGTCCAGTGGGTCACAAAGAGTTGGACATAACTGAGTGACTGACACCTTCACTTTACTTCAATCTTTATACGCATCCATGTATAAACTAACACTCAAGTATATATCCTTGTATATACAAACAAACTTGTGTGAATGCAGTTTATGTTTTTGTGTGTTGCACCTTGTACTTTACTTTGATCACTTGCTTCAAAATGTTTACATGTAAAGGAAATTTTTGTCTTGACTGACAAGTTTCAGGTGCTTTAGGCACCCTCTCTGACTGTTCCCGTTTGGAGCTTCATTGCTGCCAGCTGAAGTTGAGGTTGTCCTCAGTAACTTGCATCCAGTGACTTTGGAGTAAAGAGGCTTCTTTTTTGAACCAACATGTAACTTCTTTATCTTCCTTATATAGTACCCATTTGTCTGGAGCTTCTGAAATATATGAAATATGCAACATTAAAATATGAAAAAAAAGTACTTAATATTTCTCTGTATTGACTTTCCCACTTTGGAATTCTGTAAAGTTACTACCTGAAATATTTTTTAATATTTTATGTTTTTATGATGGGCCTAAACATTTTACATTTACATACAATTAAAATATCTTATTTTGGTATACAGTTTGATGCATTTTTAAGCATTCATAGAGTAGGTTCTTGTAACCTTCTCTACAAACAGCGTGCAGAAAATTGGCAGCACCAGTGTAATTTCCTTGTACCATCAGTCACCCACTTGCCCCAGTGCTAACCTGGTAAATGACTGATCAGCTCTCTGTGCCTTGCTTTTTGTCTTTTGTAGAATGTCATATGGTAACTAAAGAGCCTCATGATGAAAGTGTATGAGGAGAGTGAATAAGTTGGCTTAAAACTATACATTCAGAAAACCAAGATCATGGCATCCAGTCCCATCACTTCATGGAAAATAAATGAGAAGCAGTGGAAACAGGGTCAGACTTTATTTTTGGGGGGCTCCAAAAGCACTGCAGATGGTGACTGCAGCCATGAAATTAAAAGACGCTTGCTGCTTGGAAGAAAAATTATGATCAACCTAGACAGCATATTAAAAAGCAGAGACATTACTTTGCCAACAAAGGTCCATCTAGTCAGAGCTATGGTTTTTCCAGTGGTCATGTATGGATGTGAGAGTTGGACTATAAAGAAAGCTGAGTGCAAAGAATTGATGCTTTTGAACTGTGGTATTGAGGAAAACTCTTGAGAGTCCCTTGGACTGAAAGGAGATTCAACCAGTTGATCCAAAAGGAAATCAGTTCAGTTCAGTTCAGTCACTTGGTTGTGTCTGACTCTTTGCAACCCCATGGACTGTAGCATGCCAGACCTCTCTGTCCATCACCAATTCTCAGAGTTTACTCAAACTCATGTCCATTGAGTTTGTGATGCCATCCAACCATCTCAACTTCTGTTGTTCCCTTCTCCTCCTGTCTTCAATCTTTCCGAGCATCAGGGTCTTTTCCAATGAGTCAGTTCTTCATATCAGGTGGCCAAAGTACTGGAGTTTCAGCTTCAACATCAGGCCCTGCAATGAACACCCAGGACTGATCTCCTTTAGAATGGACTGGTTGTATCTCCTTGGAAAAGTCCCTGATCCTGGGACTTTTGCATCAGCACGTGATTTTGAGTAGGCTCTGGCAGTTGGTGATGGACAGGGAAGCCTGATGTCCTGCAGTCCATTCAGTCACAAAGAGCTGGACATGACTGAGCGACTGAAGTGAACTGAGAATGTCATACAAGTGGATATTGTCATACAATATGTAGCCTTTTGAGAATGAGACTTTTCACTTAGCATAACACATTTGAAGTAGTTGGGTGTATCAGCATTTTCTTTCTTTGCTGAGTGCTGTTTCATTGTGTAGTTAAACCACAGTTGGTTTATACACACAATGAAAAAGAATATATTTGTATATACTTTTTTAGATTCTTATCCATTATATATTCTTACAAGATGCTGAGTATAGTTCCCTGTGCTATATAGTAGGTCTCTTCTCTGTGGTTATCTGTTTTATTTATAGTAGTGTATATGTTTTAATTAAAAATTCCTCATTTGTCCCTTCCCCCCGCCCCTTTGGTAACCATAAGTTTGTTTTCTGAATCTGTAAGTCTGTTTCAGTTTTGTAAATAAGTTCATTTGTGTAAATTTTTCATATTTCACACATAAGCAATGTCAGGTGAAACTTGCCTTTCTCTTGTCTGACTTACTTCACTTAGTATTATAATCTCTAGGTCCATCTATGTTGCTGCAAATGGCATTATTTCATTCATTTTATGTCTGAGTAATACTCCATTATGATTTTATACCACATGTTCTTTATGCATTCATATGTTGATGGATATTTAGGCTACTTACATATCTTGGCTATTGTAAATAATGCTGCTAAGAATATTAGGATGCTTGTGTCTTTTTAATTGTAGTTTTCTCTGTGTATAACCCCAGCAATGGGGTGACTGGATATATGGCAATCTATTTTTTTTTAAGGAAACTCCATATTGTTCTCCACAGTGGCTGCATTAATTTACATTCCCACCGACAGTGTAGGAATTTTTTTCCACACCTTCTTCAGCATTCATTATTTTTTTGATGGCCATTCTAACTGGTATGAGCTGATACCTCACTGAAGTTTTGATTTGCATTTCTCTAAGAATTAGTGATATTGAGTATCTTTTTATCTGCCTGTTGGCCCTCTATTTGTCCTCTTTGGAAAACTGTCTATTTAGACATTATGCCCATTTTTTGATTGGGTCTTTTGTTTTGTTTTGTTTTTTGGTATTGAATTGCATGAGCTGTTTGTATATTTTGTAAATTAATCCCCCATCAGTTACATCATTTGCAGATATATTCTCCCACTCATTGGTTGTCTTTTTGTTTTGTTTATGGTTTCTTTTGCTGTGCAAAAGCTTTACATTTAATAAGATCCCACTTGTTATTTTTGTTTTTATTTCCATTACTCTAGGAAGTGTATCTGAAGGGTGTTGCGGTGATTTATGTCACAATAATGTGCCTATGTTTTCCTGTAGGAGTTCCATAGAATCCAGTATTACATGTAGGTCTTAAGCCATTTTGACTTTATTTTTGTATACGATGTTAAAAAGTGTTCTAATTTCATTATTTTGTACATAGCTGTCCAGTTTTCCCAGTACCATTTGTTATAGAGATTATCTTTTCTTCATTGTGTATTCTTACTGCCTTTTTTGTAGATTAATTTGTCATTAATTGGATGGGTTTCTTACTGGGCTTTCTATTCTATTTCGTTGATCTCAGTATCTGTTTTTGTGCCGGTACCATACGATTTTGATGACTGTAGCTTTTTAGTATCATCTCAGGGCGTCTGACTCTGCCATCTCTAATCTTCTTTCTCAAGAGTGCTTTTGCTAGTTTAGGGTCTTTTTGTATTTCCATACAGTTTTTTTTTAAAATTACTTTTTCTGTGGAAATTACCATTGATAATTTGATAGGGGTTGTACTGAATCTCTAGACTCCCTTGGATAGTACAGTCATTTTAACAATTTTTAGTTCTTCCAATTTAAGAACAAGGTATATCTTTCTGGTTGTGTCATCTTCAGTTTGTTTCATCAGAGTCGTATTGTTTTCCAAGTGCACGTCTTTTGCCTCTTTAGCTACATTTATTTGTAGATATTTGTTCTTTGTGATCTTATGGTAAATAGGACTATTTCCTTAATTTACCTTTCTGTTATTTTGTGGTTACTGTAGAGAAATGCAACAAATTTCTGTATATTAATTTTGTAAACTGTAATTTTACCAAATTCATTGATGCAAATGGACATGATACTGTAGATAGAAAATCCTAAAGTTGCCACTAGAAAAATACTAGACCAAGGGATATTGTATTCATGGATAGATTAAGTTTATTACAGTGATTTTTGTTAAAAGGTCAGTAAACAGAGACAAGCAAAATAGCAACAGCCAACAGTCCTTTTGAAAAACTGCAATTGGTATTCTTAAGTAAAAGAAACTCATGGTCATACAACTTAGGGAAATACTGAACAGTAAATTTTTCTTCTTGGAGATTTATAGCACATTAAGAACCTGAAAAACATTCCAAGAAGAAATCAGTTTAATATCACTAACCAGAAGTTTATCAAAGTTTTTATCATAGAGCTAAAAAGAGTAAAAATAATAATCACCTGTCACACATGGCTGGGTAGGGTATACAACTAAAGGAAATAGTAGCTGTTGGGCTTAGGTCTGCTGCATATTCTGCTGGTGCGCCAAAAGGAAAGGCCCTCACTGCTCATACGTGGGCCTTTTCTTGGGCTTATCTTTTCAGTGGTGAACCTGCAAGAATGAGATAATGTCTTACTCCTGCTCCCAAACCATAAGAGGCATTGCTTACTGCTTGCTGTGAAAGTGGTGCATCCCTCAAATTTAGGCTTCACGAGCTGCAGTGCAGTCTCACTATGTTACACCCCATCCATTTGACCTTGTATCTCCTCTGTGAGACATAAGATCCAAGGATGTGACAGCAAGTAGGCTGATACTTAATGGACTTTACAGCTGTAAGAAAACTTTTTGTTTTTGTCCCAGGAGTATCATGTGTCTTCTGCCAACATCCATATACAGTTTAGACCAATTTATTAGCTTGTAACTAGGGTAACTTCAACTCTAGGATTTAATATATATAAGAATAAGGCAGTAATAATAAACTTTCAACTCTTTGCGTAAGTCAGTTAACTTGAGTAATTTTTCCAGGGCTAAAATTTTGACAGAAGAGAAATATGAGTTACCTGACAATCAACTCACATTTACTACCTACCAAGGTTACAGCTTTCCAGGGTGTGCAGTGGTAAAGAATCTGCCTGCCAGTGCATGAGATGCAAGAGACACAGGTTTGATCCCTGGCTTGGGAAGATCCCCTGGAGTAGGAAATGGCAACCCACTCCAGTATTCTTGCCTGGTCAATTCCATGGACAGTGGAGCCTGGCAGGCTACAGTCCAGGGGGTCACAAAGAATCAAACACGACTGAGCAAGTAGGCACCAAAGTTACAGGGTCTTAATAATTAATATTTCTTACTCTTGTTTCATTCACTTTGGAAAACACTTGACATACATTATTTATTAAATTAATCAAAGATACTCCATGCTTTAGGTATCAGTATTTTCATTTTACATGTAAGGGGACTAGCACATAGGGCTTAATTAATTTTCATAAGGTCATGAAAGTGGTAGGCCTTACCTACCAAAGTAAATGGTAGGCCTTGAATTCAAATCCCAGGCACCAAAACCAGATTTCTATCCATCACATTTAGAGAAAGAAGGTTATAGGAATTTTAAATTTATTCACAATAGAAAAAAGAAATGTTTTCACAAAAATAATAAAAACTAAATTGAAGATTTTTTAAAATATTAAAAGCCCAAGTTTGATGATGTTTGCCATAAAAAGAAAAACAAAATAAAATGCTATTGTCCAATAAATATAAATAATATCTGAGAAGAGAGCAAAGGAGTTTTGAAGTCACTTTAGTCATGTCTGACTCTTTACAACTTTATGGACTATACGGAATTCTCCAGGCAAGAATACTGGAGTGAGTTACCATTTCCTCCTCCAGAGGATCTTCCCAACCCAGGGATCAAACCCATGCCTCTTGCACCTCCTGCATTGACAGGTAGATTCGTTACTAGTAGCACCACCTGGGAAGTCCTAACAAGTGCCCTGCCTGATATCTAATGAGTCACTTTAACTTCCACACTTGGTTTCATATGTCCTTGTTATTTATTCTCTATTAGCTGAGGTAATGGAGAAGGAAATGGCAATCCACCCCAATATTCTTGCCTGGAGAATCCCAGGGACAGAAGAGCCTGGTGGGCTGCCGTCTGTGGGGTCACTCAGAGTTGGACACGACTGAAGTGACTTAGCAGCAGCAGCTGAGGTAAATACACTTAAGAATATTGTATAGTTGACACACAGCCGTGTCTTCATATCCTTGGGTTCCCTAACCGCAGGTTTTACCAGACTTGGAGTTCAGTTTGTGCTTGGTTGAATCTGGAGATATGAAGGGCAGATGCTTGGTTGAATCTGAGGAAATGAATGGCAGATATGGAGGATCAATTGCACTATGCCACTTTATGTAAGGAACTTGAGCCTCCCTGGATCTTGGTATTCATGGAGGTCCTGGGCCAATCCTGTGCAGATACCTAGGGCTGTCAGTATAACGTTACCTTAGTTTCAGATGTACAGCAAAGGTTTGGTTTATATGCACTGTGAAATAATCACTAAAATAAGTCTAGTTAACAACTACCACTGTGAATAGTTACAGTTCTTTATTCTTGTGATAAACACTTAAGGTTTACTGTCTTAGCAGCTTTCTAATGTGCAATACAAGATTATTTACTGAGTTGTCATATTGTACAATATATCCCAAAGATTTAATTACTAGAAGTTTGTATCATTTTGACACATTTTGCTGACTCATCTACCCCCACTCCTTGCCTCTGGCAGCTGCCAATTTGTTTTCTGTATATCTGAGCTTGACTTTTCTTTCTTTTTTCTTTTGGATTCCACATATAAATGAAGTCATACTGTGTTTGTCTTTTTCTGTTTGACTTATTTTACTTAGCATAATGCCCTCAAGGACCATCCATGGTGTCACGAAGGTCAAGATTTTACTTTTATGGTTGCATGATAGTCTATTCTGCTGCTGCTGCTGCTGCCAAGTCGCCTGAGTTGTGTGCGACTCTGTGCGACCCCATAGACAGCAGCCCACCAGACTCCACCATCCCTGGGATTCTTCAGGCAAGAACACTGGAGTGGGTTGCCATTTCCTTCTCCATTGCTTGAAGGTGAAAAGTGAAAGTGAAGTCGCTCAGTCATGTCCGACTCTTAGTGACCACATGGACTGCAGCCCACCAGGCTCCTCTGTACATGGAATTTTCCAGGCAAGAGTACTGGAGTGGGGTGCCATTGCCTTCTCTGAGTCTATTCTAGATAGACAGAAAAATCAATCAATCAATCAATTGATCGATTGATCTTGGTTATTGTTAGTAATGCTGCAGCAGTATCGGGAATGTAGAAATCTTTCAAAATCAGTGTTTTTGTCTTCTTCTAATAAATACCTAGGAGTGGAATTGCTTGATCTTATTGCATTTTCAATTTTTTGAGAAACCTCCACCTGTTTTCCATGATGGCTGTTGTTCAGTCGCTCAGTCATGTCCAACTCTTTGTGACTACATGGACTGCAGCATGTCAGGCATCCCTGTCTTTCACTATCTCCTGGAGTTTGCTCAAACTTATGTTCATTGAGTTATGATACCATTCAGTCATTTCATCCTCTGTTGCCCCCTTCTCCTCCTGCCATCAATCTTTCCCAGCATCAGGTTCTTTCCCAGTGAGTCAGCTCTTCGTGTCAGTTGGCCAAAGAACTGGAACTTCAGCTTCAGCATCAGTCCTTCCAATGAATATTCACAGTTAATTTCCTTTAGGATCGACTGGTTTGATCTCCTTGCTGTCCAAGGGACTCTCAAGAGTCTTCTCTAGCACCACAGTTCAAAAGCATCAATTCTTGGGTGCTCAGCCATCCTTATGGTCCAACTCTCACATTCATACACAACTACTGAAAAGTCACAGCTTTGACTATACAGACCTTTATTGACAAAGTGAATTCTCTGCTGTCTAGGTTTGTCATAACTTTTCAACCAAGAAGCAAGTGCCTTTTAAATTCATGGCTGCAGTCACTGTCCACAGTGATTTTGGAGCCCAAGAAAATAAAATCTGTCACTGCTTGCATTTTCTCCCCCTGTTTGCCATGAAGTGATGGGACCATATGTCATGATCTTAATTTTTTGACTGTTGAGTTTTAAGCTAGCTTTTTCACTCCTCTTTTCACCTCCATCAAGAGGTTCTTTAGTTCCTCTTTGCTTTCTGCCATTAGGGTGGTGTCAACTGCATATCTGAGGTATTGATATTTCTCTGGGAAGTCTTGATTCCAGCTTGAGCTTCGTCTAGCCTGGCGTTTCACATGATGTAGTCTGCATGTAACTTAAATAAGCAGGGTGAAAATACACAGCCTTGACATACTCCTTTCCCAATTTTGAACCAGTCTGTTATTCCATGTTGTTCCATGGTAGGTATGCCAACGTATATTCTCAACAACAGTACACAAGAGTTTCCTTTTCTCCATATCTTTGCCAGAAGTTGTTATTACTTTACTTTTGATGACAGTCATTCTAACAAAGTGTGCAGCAGTGAGATCTCATTGTGGTTTTGATTTACTTACCTGATGATTAGTGATATTGAATATCTTTGCACGTACCTGGTAGGCCACTCATATGTCTTCCTTGAAAATGTTTGTTCAGATCTCTGAAAATTTTAATCAGATTTTTTAAGCTATTAAGTTTGAGTTCTATATTCTTTATATATTTTGCATGTTAATCCCTTGTATATATGATTTGCATGTATTTTCTTCTATGTTGCATTTTGCCTTTTTATTGTTTTCTTTTGCTCTTCAGAAGCTTTCAAATTTGATGTAGTTCTATATATTTGTTTTTGCTTTTGTTGTAAAACTTAAAAAATTATCACCAAGGTTAATGTCAAGAAACTTTCTGGATATGTTTTATTCCAAAAGTTGTATGTTTTGAGGCTTAATGTTCAAGGCTTTAATGCCTTTTGAGTTAATTTTTGTGTATGGTATAAGATTGTGGTCTGGTTTCATTCATTTGCATGTGACTCTCCAGTTTTTGCAGTAACATTTATTGAAGAGACTGTTCTTTCACTGTTATATATTCTCCACTACTTTGTTGTAATTTAATTGGTCATATACACATAGGTTTATTGCTCCTGTCTCTATTCTTTTCCATTAATATGTGTCTTTTTATGCTAATAACATCCTGTTTTGTTTACGGTATAATACAGTTTGAAATCAGTGAGTATGATGCCTCCAGCATTGTTCTTCTCCTCAAAATTCCTTTAGCTATTTCAGAGTCTTTTATAGTTTGGCAGAAGTTTTAGGATGATTTGCTCTATTTATATGAAAAATGCCTTTGGAATTTTGATAGAGACTGCACTGAATCTGTAGTTTGCTGAGTAGTATGAACATTTTAACAATATTAATTCTTTCAATTCATGATCATGGAAGATATTTGTGACTTATTTATTTCATCAATGTTTCATATTTTTTAGTGTGCAGAATTTAGGAGAAAGAATTTCTCTTTCACCACCTCAGTTAAGTTATTCCTATGTACATGGTTCATCTTGAACCAATTGCAACTGGGATTGTTTTCTTAGTTTTTGTGTCTGAGAGATTATTATTAGTAATAGAAAGGCAGCATTTTTGTACTTTGGATTTGTATCATGCTACTTGATGAATTTGTTTACTAGTTCTATTTTTTTTTCTTTTTTGGTAGAATCTTTAGAACTTTTTGCATATAATATCAAGTCATTTGCAGAGACAGTTTTACCTCTTCCTTTCCATTTTAGATATCTTTCATTTCTTTTTCTTATCTGATGGATGCAACTCAGACTTCCAGTAACATGTGGAATAAAAATTGTGAGTGGTTGCCCTTGTCTTATTACTGATCTTAGAAGAAAGTTTTTCAGCTTTTCACCATGGAAAATGATGTTAGCTGTGGGTTTGTCATAAATGGCTTTTATTATGTTGAGGTACATTTCCTGTAATTCTTTTGGACGTTTTTATCATAAGTAAGTGTTGAATTTTGTCAAATGCTTTTTGTGTATCTATTGAGATAATCATCATTTTTGTTTTTCATTTTGTTAATGTGGTGTATACCATGGAATGGTTTGTACATGCTGAACCATCCTTGTGTCCTTGGAATAGGTTCCATATGATCACAGTGTATAATCATTTTAACATGTTGTTGAATTTGCCTTGTTAATATTTTGTTGAGAATTTTGCATCTGTATCTACCAGGGATATTGATCTGTAATTTTCCTGTGCCTTTCTTATGTGGTGTTGGTACAGTGTTTTTGCTGGGCTTGTAATATGAGTTTGACATGTTTCCTCTTCTGTTTTTGAGAAGAGTTGAGAAGAATTTATATTAATTCTTGTTTGAACGTTTCGTAGAAATCTCCAATGAAGTTGTCAGATCCAGAACTTTTGTTTGGTGAAAGGTTTTAGATTTCTTAATTCAAGCTGTTTAATAGTAATTGGTATATTCCGTTTTTCTGTTTCTTTATGATTCAGTCTTGGTAGGTTGTATGTTTCTAGGAATTTATCTCATTTCTTTTAGGTGATCAAATATATTGACATATAATTATCAATATTAGTATCTAATTAACCTTTGTTTTTCTATGGTATCAGTTGTAATATTTCCTCTTTCACTTGTGATTTTATCTGAATTCTTTCATATTTGAATTTGTTTTGGTGCGTGTAGCCAAGGGTTTTTGTTTTGTTTATATTTTCATAGAATCAGCTTTCAGTTTTGTTGATCTTATCTACTGTCTTTTAGTCCCCATTTATTTCTGTCTATTTTTATTTTTTTCCTTCTGCTAACTTTGCACCTCATTTTTTTCATTTTCTAGTTCCTCATGGATTCAGAAACATTGACTTTCAGATCTAGTTATATTGTGTGCTCACCTCCCAAGTGCAGTTACTAGATGTTAGTATGCTGATGTGGAGTTTAGACTTTTTCCTCCTTAGGGGGATACTCCAGGTTAAATTTACTCTTGACCATTTCTTGACAATGGCAGGATTGTTTTGCAGCCTCTTCTACCTGCCCTGATGTATAGTTTTTCTCACTCGTTCTATGTGTCAGAAAACTTGCTCAGCTAGTTTTTAGTTTTTTCGGAGAAAATTGTTCTTTACATTGCTGTAGGTTTGAAGTGTCTGTGGGAGAAGGTGAGTTCAGGAATTTCCTGAATTGCCAGCTTCAGCTGGAACCAGAGTTAAATATTCTGATAACATAAATAACGAAGCAAAATAACAGATTTTGGCAAGAAATTATTTGTAGAAAAATTTCTGAATCCTTATCACTCAGCTGTCCATTCAGTTGATTACTGCACTGGTTCCCCTCCTTGTACTTCTCTAAAGTACATGCTGCTCATGTGCTGGTGGCAGGGCTAGGGTGGGAAGGGAATGGGGATAAGCAAAAGGAAGTTAACTGCTAATACAGATAGGTTTCACAATCTTATGGAGCCTTTACTTTAAAAGGGTTGTTTAGATATCTGTGGAAACTTGTCTCATGCATCCCACCTGGGCTGGTGATCTGTTTCACCATAGATAATATACATGCTCTTCTTTCAAAACATCCCACCCTCACCTTCTGGTGCACTGGGAGGACCCAGAGGAGTCGGGTGGAGAGGGAGGTGGGAGGGGGGATTGGGATGGGGAACACGTGTAACTCTATGGCTGATTCATGTCAATGTATGACAAAACCCACTGAAATGTTGTGAAGTAATTAGCCTCCAACTAATAAAAAAAAAAATAAAAAAAATAAATGTCTTAGAGGAGTAAAGCAAAAAAAAAACCAAAACACCGATATCTATGGAAAAATATACAACATAACAGATATTAATATTTCAAAAAAGTTTCAGAAATAAAAGTTTTAGAATCCTGCTCCCTAGTCTCTATCAGAAAGTGAAAATATTTAATAATTTATCACAATCCAAATTTCCATTTTAAGAAGTCTTCTTCTTAAAAGAAGATTCCTATGAAGGTTCCTATGAACCTTCCATAGAAGGTTCTATGAAGTCTCCAGCAATTAAATTCTCCTCTTTAATACTTAGGAAGTGGAGTTTATACCAACCCCTTATTTCCATTCGTTCACGTAGGCCTATCTATCTTTCCATAACAAACGTAGTCCTCAACTGTGTAGAATGAATGTAGTATTAGCAGTAGAACAGTAGCTGTGACCATGACTCTATGAGCCTAGGTAGGTCCGAGCTCAGTTCTCGCCCCTGCACTGGCCTTATTTATGCTTCTGTTACTGTATAGATGCTCATTCTTCCCTAGAAATAAGCCCTTGTCTTTGTATTCTCTTCTCTTGCCCCTGATGCTTCTCCCTCTCTAGACGTCTTCCATGCAGGCAATCCAGCCTATTGTTTTGCCCAGAGTAAAGCTCTGTTCAGTTCAGTTCACTCACTCAGTAGTGTCTGACTCTTTGCAACCCCATGGACTGCAAAACAACATGCCTCCCTGTCCATTGCCAGCTCCTGGAGTTGACTCAGGCTCATGTCCATTGAGTCTGTGATACAATCCAATCATCTTATCCTCTGTTGTCCCCTTCTCCTCCAGCCTTCAATCTTTCCGAGCATCAGAGTCTTTCCCAATGAGTCAATTCTTTGCATCAGGTGGCCTAAGTGCTGGAGTTTCAGCTTCAGCATCAGTCCTTTCAATGAATACTTAGGACTGATTTCCTTTAGGATGGACTGGTTGGATCACCTTGCTGTTCAAGGAACTCTCAAGAGTCTTCTTCAACACCACAGTTCAAAAGCATCAATTCTTCAGAGCTCAGCTTTCTTTATAGTCCAACTCTCACAGCTATACATGACCACTGGAAAAACCATAGCTTTGACTAGATGGACCTTTTTTGGCAAAGTGATGTCTCTGCATTTTAATATGCTATCTAGGTTGGTCATAACTTTCCTTGCAAGGGGTAAGCGTCTTTTAATTTCGTGGCTGCACTTACCATCTGCAGTGATTTTGGAGCCCCAAAAATAAAGTCTGTCACTGTCTCCACTGTTTCCCCATCTATTTGCCATGAAGTGATGGGACCAGATGACACGTACTTAATTTTCTGAATGTTAAGCTTTAAGCCAACTATTTCACTCTCCTCTTTCACTTTCATCAAGAGGCTCTTTAGTTCTTCACTTTCTGCGATTAGGGTGGTGTCATCTGTATATCTGAGGTCATTGCTATTTCTCCCGGCAGTCTTGATTCCAGCTTGTGCCTGATCCAGCCTGCCATTTTGCATGATGTACTCTGTGTATAAGTTAAATAAGCAGGGTGACAATATACAGCCTTGATGTAATGCACTCCTTTCCCTATTTGGAACCAGTCCACTGTTCCATATCCAGTTCTAACTGTTGCTTCGTGACCTGCATACAGATTTCTTAAGAGGCAGATTAGGTGGTCTGGTATTCCCATCTCTTAAAGAATTTTCCACAGTTTTTTGTGATCCACACAGTCAAAGGCTTTGGTGTAGTCAATAAAGCAGATATTTTTCTGGAATTGTTTTACTTTTTCAATTATCCAACAGATGTTGGCAATTTGATCTTTGGTTCCTCTGCCTTTTCTAAATCAGCTTGAACATCTGGAAGTTCATGGTTCACGTACTATTGAAGCCTGGCTTGGAGAATTTTGAGCATTACTTTACTAGCATGTGAGATGAGTGCAATTGTGTGGTAGTTTGAGCATTCTTTGGCATTGCCTTTTTTGGGGACTGGAATGAAAACTGACCTTTTCCAGTTCTGTGGCCCCTGCTGAGTTTTCTAAATTTGCTGGCATATTGGGTGCAGCACTTTGACAGCATCATCTTTTAGAATTTGAAATAGCTCAACTGGAATTCCATCACCTGCAATAGCTTTGTTTGCAGAGATGCTTCCTAAGGCCCTCTTGACTTCACATTCCAGGATGTCTGGCTCTAGGCGAGTGATCATATGGTTGTGAAGATCTTTTGTGTAGATTTCTACTGTGTATTCTCTCCACCTCTTCTTAATATCTTTTGCTTCTTTTAGTTAGTTCTGATCATATGGTTGTGGAGATCTTTTTGTAGATTTCTACTGTGTATTCTCTCCACCTCTTCTTAATATCTTTTGCTTCTGTTAGGTGAGTGATCATATGGTTGTGAAGATCTTTTTTGTAGATTTCTACTGTGTATTCTCTCCACCTCTTCTTAGTATCTTTTGCTTCTGATTAGTACAATTTTTGTCCTTTATTGTGCCCATCTTTGCATGAAATATTCCCTTGGTATCTCTAATTTTCTTGAAGACATTTCTAGTCTTTCACATCCTACTGTTTTCCTCTATTTCTTTGTATTGATCCCTGAGGAAGGCTTTCTTATCTCTCCTTGCTATTCTTTGGAACTCTGCATTCAAATGGGTATATCTTTCCTTTTCTCCTTTGCCTTTTGCTTCTCTTCTTTTCACAGCTATTTGTAAAACCTCCTCAGGCAACCATTTTGCCTTTTTGCATTTCTTTTCCTTGGGGATGGTCTTGATCCCTGCCTCCTGTACAGTGTCACAAACCTCCATCCATAGTTCTTCAAGCACTCTGTCTATCAGATCTAATCCACTGAATCTATTTCTCACTTCCACTGTATAATTGTAAGGGATTTGATTTAAGTCATACCTGAATATTCTAGTGGTTTTCCCTACTTTCTTCAATTTAAGTCTGAATTTGGCAATAAGGAGTTCATGATCTGAGCCACAGTCAGTTCCTGGTCTTGTTTTTGCTGGCTTGTAGAACTTCTCTATATTTGGCTGCAAAGAATATAATCACTCTAATTTCAGTATTGACTATCTGGTGATGTCCATGTTGTAGAGTCATCTCTTGTGTTGTTGGAAGAGGATGTTTATGACCAGTGCATACTCTTGGCAAAACGCTATTAGCCGTTGCCCTGCTTCATTCTGTACTCCAAGACAAATTTTGCCTATTACTCAAGGTATTTCTTGACTTTATATTTTTGCATTCCAGGCCCCTATAACGAAAAGGACATATTTTTTGGGTGTTAGTTCTAGAAGGTCTTGTAGGTCTTCATAGAGCCATTCAATTTCAGCTTCTTCAGCATTACTGGTCGGGACATAGGCTTGAATTACTGTGATATTGAATGGCTTGCCTTGGAAATGAACAAATCATTCTGTTGTTTTTGAGATTGCATCCAATTACTGCATTTCAGACTCTTTTGTTGACTATGATGGCTACTCCATTTCTTCTAAAGGATTCTTGCCTAGAGTAGTAGATATAATAGTCATATGAGCTAAATTCACCCATTCCTGTCCACTTTAGTTCACTGATCCTAAAATGTTGACATTCACTCCTGCCATCTCCTATTTGACCACTTGCAATTTGCCTTTATTCATGGACCCAACATTCCAGGTTCCTATGCAATATTTCTCTTTACAGCATTGGACTTTACTTCCATCACCAGTCGTATCCACAACTGGCTGTTCTTTTTGCTTTGGCTCCTTCTCTTCATTTTTTCTGGAGTTATTTGTCTTCTCTTCTCTAGTAGCATGTTGGGCACCTACTGACCTGTGGAGTTCATCTTTCAGTGTCCTGTATTTTTGCCTTTTCCTACTGTTCATGGGTTCTCAAGGCAAGAATACTGAAGTGGTTTGCCATTCCCTTCTCCAGTGGACCACATTTTGTCATAACTCTCCACTATGACCCGTCCATCTTGGGTGGGCCTACACAGCATGGCTTGTAGTTTCATTGAGTTAGACAAGTTGTGGTCCATGTGATCAGATTGGTTAGTTTTCTGTGATTATGGTTTTCATTCTTTCTGCCCTCCAGTGGAGAAGGATAAGAGGCTTATGGAAGCTTCCTGATGGGAGAAACTGACTGAGGGGGAAACTGGGTCTTGTTCCTGTAGGGGGACCATGCTCAGTAAATCTTTAACCCAATTTTCCTTTGATGGGTGTGCCTGCTTTCCCTCCCTGTTATTTATGGGGCCAAACTATGATGGAGGTAATGAAGATAATGGGGACCTTCAAAAGGTCCCATGCAGGCACTGCTACACTCAGTGACCGCAACTGTGCAGCAGGCCACCGCCAACCCACACCTCCACCGGAGATTCCTGGACACTCACGGCAAGTCTAGGTCAGGCTCTTGTGGGGTAACTGCTCCTTCCTCCTGGGTCCTGGTGTACGCAAGGTTCTGTTTGAGCCCTCCAAGAGTCTATTTCCCAGGTCTGTGTAAGTTCTGGCAGCTTTAGGGTGGGGCTAAAGCTCTGTGGCTGGAGAAGGAACTGGCAACCCACTCCAGTATTCTTGGCTGGAGAAACCCAGGGACGGGGGAGCCTGGTGGGCCGCCGTCTATGGGGTCGCACAGAGTTGGAGATGACTGAAGTGACTTAGCAGCAGCAGCAGCAAAGCTCTGTGGCTGTTAATATATTTCTTATAGTCTATGTGATATATAAAACTCCAGGGTCCTGAAGAGTGCCTTTATTCCAATGCATAATTTCGATCTCAGATAAATTCTGGTGAGTATCTCCAGAGTTTAGTATCTCTTCCCTACCCGTGACCTATCTCCTATTTTACATAGAGTAAACATGAATATTTGTCATGTATATTGTAAAGCAAAGCAAATAACACATTTCAGAAATCTTGAGAGTACAAAGTTACTGCCACCTCACCCTGTCCTCTACCATATAGAACGTATAGATGCCTGTTACCATCTGAATATGCTCAAAGAATGCTCAAGCTACTGCACAATTGCACTCATCTCACATGCTAGTAAAGTGATGCTCAAAATTCTCCAAGCCAGGCTTCAATAGTACGTGAACTGAGAACTTCCCAATGTTCAAGCTGGTTTTAGAAAAGGAAGAGGAACCAGAGATCAAATTGCCAACATTTGCAGAATCACCAAAAAAGCAAGAGAGTTGCAGGAAAAACATCTATTTCTGCTTTATTAACCATGCCAAAGCTGTTGACTATGTGGATCACAATAATCTGGAAAATTGTTCAAGAGATAGGAATACCAGACCACATGACCTGCCTCGAGAAATCTCTATGCAGGTCAGGAAGTAACAGAGCTGAACATGGAACAACACACTGGTTCCAAATAGGAAAAGGAGTACATCAAGACTGTATTTTGTCACCCTGCTTATTTAACTTATATGCAGAATACATCATGAGGAATGCTGCGCTGGAGGAAGCACAAGCTAGAATCAAAAGTGCCGGGAGAAATATCAATAACCTCAGATATGCAGATGACACCACCCTTATGGCAGAAAGTGAAGAAGAACTAAAGAGCCTCTTAATGAAATTCAAAGAGGAGAGTAAAAAATTTGGCTTAATGCTCAACATTCAGAAAACTAAGATCATGACATCTGGTCCCATCACTTCATGGCAAGTAGATGGGGAAACAGTGGAGACAGTGACAGATTTTATTTTTTTGGGTTCCCAAATCACTGCAGATGGTGACTGCAGCCATGAAATTAAAAGATGTTTACTCCTTGGAAGGAAAGTTATGACCAACCTAGATAGCATATTAAAAAGCAGAGACATTACTTTGCCAACAAAGGTCCGTCTCATCAAGATTATGGTTCTTCCAGTAGTCATGTATGAATGTGAGTTTGGGACTATAAACAAAGCTGAGCATCAAAGAATTGATGCTTTTGAACTGTGGTGTTGGAGAAGACTCTTGAGAGTCCCTTGGACTGCAAGGAGATCCAACCAGTTCATACTAAAGGAGATCAGTCCTGAGTGTTCATTGGCAGGACTGATGCTGAAGCTGCAGCTCCAATACTTTGACCACCTGATGCGAAGAGCTGACTCATATGAAAAGACTGATGCTGGAAAGATTGAGGGCAGGAGGAGAAGGGGACGACAGAGGATGAGATGGTTGGAGGGCTTCACCAACTTGATGGACATGAGTTTGGGTAAACTCCGGGAGTTGGTGACAGACAGGGAGGCGTGTTATGTTGCAAACCCTGGGGTCGCAAAGAGTCGGACACAACTGAGCAACTGAACTGAACCATCTGAAAATAGTGTTTACAAGCTCAACAGGCAATGGGCAAAACTTAGTGAAATATTTATAGCAAATTTTAAAGTCTGCTGGATTTCCGCTCATGTCATTATACTTCTGTAGTTTTACCCTCTTTATCTTTTTAGATAAGTTTTGAAACTACAGGTTCCTTTGAAACTACAGGTTCTGTTTCAGTGTGGTCTGAGTTGGCAACTGAGATTCTGCATTTTTAGCAAGTTTATAGGTGATGCTAATACACCTGACTCAGATTTCACACAGTTAAAAAAACAAGACTTTTATGTCTGTCCTAACTATGTCACTGTTCTCTTCTTGAGAGTGTAGAATGAAGCATTTCTGAAATTTGTGCACATAAGCTTACTAGCATCTGAGAACAGTTGGGAAGAGAAAATAGGAGTTAGTATGTCAAAACTAATATATAGACAGAACAGCAAATATACAATTATAGTAGCATATCAAACAGTATTGAAGTAAAGCACATTTAAAATTATGAGTGGAAAGAAAATCATTTTCTAATAAAGGGAGTTTTTTTATTTTCACAAATATTTGAAACTGCAGCAGCCTTTGAAATAGGAAAGGAAAAAGCAGAGTATGCCTATATGTTGATACCAGTATTCAACACCAACTCCTTATTAGTTCTTTAGCTAAGTTTGCTGCAAATAATACAGAAAAGCAGTCATAGGTAATCCCATTTATATATGCAGAAATATGTAATGGACAGTGATTATTTAAGTGAAGTGGTTAGTTAGAGTTGTAGATGGACCTGAAGAGGCAGACAAAGAGAAAGCAGCCACAGTGTATCTGATACATTGCAGGTCAACCAGAAACGCTGAACTGACAGTTGAAACACACCTGCAGCAAACTCCAGCTCTAAATATGGTCAGTGTGTAGTTCAGATGTTGATAATGGGTTAAGGTAGACAGATTATTGCATGTGTAAAATTCCAAATGCAAATATCCAGCATGTTCACAAGAACAAATTTTCATGGGTAACCAGTTTTCCTTATTACTACACCTTTTTTTCCCCTGAAATTATACTCTTTTTCCTGAAAACTGAAAGTTGTATAGATTGTTCTCTTTCTTCACATTCCTTTCAGCACAAACCCATTTTAAGATGCTATAGATTCCTAACTTAGGTTAACTCTTTTGCATATGCTATTCATTTTCAAACTTCAGTTTTGAACAACTGTAGTTTAATAGAGATTAAGCATACTTTAGAATGAAAATGTGCCACTTTATCAAATAATATAGATTTTCTATGGAATAGAGAATGACGATTCATCTGTGTGTACAGGTACACTTTGCCTTGGTCAAACAAGTCACATGCTTAATACGTTTTCAAAAATGCCACTCCCGACTCAGCACACGCACATTCACACAGAAACATACACACATCCAAATCCATTTTTCATGTAAAATAGCTATGCCTCACGTATTAAAGGAAGTATATTTTCTATTGGGTATTTTTTATGTATTTTACTAATGTTTGAGTATGAGTTGTTGTTCCTTTTATAAATAATATATAGAATTTAGAATAAACATGGTGAGAAATGATAGAGTTTAGAATATGCATGTATTTACCTATAGACACGTAAGTAAAAATCATTTTCCTGATACCTACGTACAATGGGATACATTTCTGTATGAAAATGTAAAAGTGAATCGTTGATTGGTTATGCAGTTCTGCCATGAGGTAGATATGTAATTTTCATCCACTTCTTTTGAGGAGTTTCTACTTTACAGCATCCAGTCCTACTTAGTTTAAGACGTAAAGTTTCCTTTGTATTACTCTTAGACTAGGATGTCCATAGATATCCTAATGCAAAGAGAGTAGACTTTTTTTTTCCCATTTATTTTTATTAGAGTAGACTTTTAAGTATCTGAAGAGAATGTCTCAGATCGTACATTTCCATACATTGGGAGGTTACTTTTTCCCTCCCAATTAAATGCAAGGACATTACATCAATATGTTTTGAGTATCTTCAGATTTTCAAAATATCATTCTGAATTGGTGGTATCTCAGTGTGAGGTTTTCAGGGTTTAGCCTGGCAGCTAACGTGAGGAAACTAAATTATTCTGGATCTTATTATCTGAGCAAACTAGTTACCAACAGTTTATGCTGTAAACCTGTGTGTAAAACCCAGAGAAGAATGTGGTCTATCTTCCTTTCTACGGGGAGCCTTTTTAGGAGGATTGTGGTGTCAACCAGTAGTGAGCCCCTGCTGAGGAAAGCAGGGTTTCCTACCAACATGTCATCTAATGAAAAGGAAAGATCCTTCATAATCTAGATTTTAAGTCCTGCAACTCTAAAGCATGGCCAACCATCTTTTTATTTCCTTTTCCCCCAACTGGCTCAAAAATTAGCTAAGGAAAAATCTTGCTAAGGTTGAATTTAGAAATAATGTTTCAGAAGGAAATAGAGATTCATAAAGAAATAAAAATTCAGATAGAATAATCAGATAGAAAACTAGAGTAAATGTTTTGTGACACAGCAAGAATTGGACAAAGCACAGGGTTTTGAGAATAGCATGTTTTAATGTTTGAGACCAGTCTTTCTGAGGTGACTATGAAAGCAAGAAATACTACAACAAACAACTATGATGCACATTATATACTTGATGATCTCCCACACGATAATATCTGCATTATCATTTACACCTCTTAGTGCCAGCACAGCATTCTGAAGTTTCCACGCATTAGTTGTATGCAGCTGAGTAGAAAGATGAAAATTCGCTCAGATTTCCAGAAGAGCTGGTCTTTCCTGGTGGCTCAGCTGGTAAAGAATCCACCTGCAATGCAGGAGACCTGGGTTTGATCCCTGGGTTGGGAAGATCCCATGGAGAAATAAAAATACTGGATCGTACCCAAGCCACATCTGCAGAAACTGAAATCCATCCCATTGTGAACATGTTGAATTTTAAAAGGTGCTTTTATTGTTGTTCAAAGTATGGATTTTAATGGCATGTTAATAATCCTTTGAAATGTGCTATTGCTCAGTGCAAAAAAAAAAAAAAGTGAGTGATACCAGTTCTTCGACTATAAGATGTATTTTGCAAGAATAAGACATATTATATCTTCATTTTGTAGGTCGATATTACTAATGGTCCTGATGTAACTGGTGCATAAAGACTCATTTGCTTCCTGTAAAGGAAAAGAAAGGTAAGCACTTATCAGAAAGCCATGGAAAAATGAAACAGGTAATGTTTAAATTCTGTATACTGAAGGTGTCATTTTTTTCTAGTAATTAGCCCAATTTTTCAAGCTGGAGAGAAAAATTCTGTGATGCACTTCATGGATAAAGCAATTATTTTCCCATTCCAGGGAACATGGAAGTTCCTTTCCGCCTCTTAAGAGCTGCACACATCAGATAAAGGGGATCACTCATTAAATCCAGTCTGCATGAGCGTTTCCACTCCTTGCTGTCCCTTCAGAGCATCCTCCGTTTAATGTGTATGTACTGCTACTTTAGAATAGACTGTTATCCTGCTCTGTTTGTGATCCATTGAGTAAAACCACACCTTCACTCTACCATCTTTGCTGTATTCCTTCTAGTACATCCATCTCCTTATTTTTCAATTATCTATAAATCTTCCAAAAGGCATAATTATTGTGATATTCAAAACTGAGGCTTGTTTAAGAAAATCTATTATCTGTGATTCTTCTAAATCTAGTAAATAAATTAATCTACAAAGAAAAATTTTCTTCTCTATCTGTAAAGAAAAAAAATATGTCATTGTGTAAAGAGCAGAAATTTTTCCTTATAACAATCAGATGTTAAGGGGAACCAGTATATTAATACATGTTGAGAAAGGAGCTCTGGATAGTTTTCAGCCTTTCACCTTCATATAGCCAGGTACAGACCATGATAACTGAATGTTCAGGGCTCATTAAGCACTGATGTAATTGTTCATGTAATTTCAATAGAGAACAATATAGAAAAAAATTTACCACTATTGCACTACATTTTGAAAAGCATGTTTTTCCACTTGAACAAACTTTTATTATCTTTTAATTTTTCAGTGGATGATGTTTTTGTTGTTATATAAATTTTCTGGGGTACTTTGTTTAATCATAACTCATTTGTTATTAGACTGATGACAGGTCTTAAAGGTGATGCAATATATCCTTTATGTGTTATGATGTGAGTGTATTTAGCATTTGAATACATTCTTATCAAATGGATTATAGGCAGAATTGTTCCATCTTCTTTTTAGTAAGTAGTGACAGAAATCAGAAAGAAATATTGACGTGCCTTCTTAGGCTCAAACTCAAAATCTCAATCCCCCCAAAAAATATTGGTCCAAATTTTCCACTTCATTTTTTTTTTTTTTTTGACATTCACTTTGACTGATATCACACTTTGAAAATGGACAATTTTGCTCTGTTTAAATTTCTGACTTTCTGAAATGACTCCATAATTTACAATGGATGCTAATGAATCCTTGCTTATTGGAAACTCATAAAATATTATTAGGGAATAGCTGTGATAATTTGTGTAAAATAGTTACCATGACTTTGGCACGTACTAAAAGCTCAGTAATTATCAGTAGCAGCTCCAGAATTTCTACATAAGACAGCTTAAAATCCACAGCTGGATTAGAAGAATATAGCAAGAAAACTTGTTTTAAGTTATAGTTTTTTATAGCAAGTATATTGCTTTAACTTTGATTGTATATATTTTTTGATGTTCCTGGAAAGATGGCAGATAGAAACTATGGGTCACACCTATGCCATGTATGATTATTAAAGAAAGGCTTAGGGAAGATACATTCAGGCATTCATTCCTCTATGTACAAGAGGGCATGTGCAGTAGTACCTAAAACACAGAGGCTTAAAACACCTCTATAGTTTTTGCCAAAACAAATCTGTCTGTATTTATTTGATTTTCCCTGTAAACTCTGAGTAACTTAATTTTACTGTGTCAAACATTGTTTGTCTTCTGTTTCCTTGTACTGTTATATTCAATTTAACCTCATGTATTGTAGTAATTCATTAGGGCTTCCACATTACACATTTGTGGTGCACATTGTGATTTTGGATAACATGTATATATGCAACAATCCTGTTTATATTAATATGCTATTTTCATTTTAAAGTGGCATATTTTATCTTATTTTATCTCTCATTTATTGAGTTTTCATTTCTCATTAATTTTTAGCTTATTTACTTTTCCTTTTTATTTTCTTTTCCCTTGTAAATTCCAGTCTCCCCAAATATCTACCATTTTCAATTTTACATAAATTTCCTTAGTTATCTGTTAATTAGCTATAATTTTAATATATTTAACTAGCTAGAAATAAGAAAAAGTACATATATAGCTTTTGTGCAATATTCTTTGTCACACATCATGTGACAGTTTCCTATTTTAGCCCGTTCTTCCCAGATTCATTGATGTTTTAATTTTCATTAAGCATCAAAACTTCAAGAATGTATCAGAAATGATAGTTGGCCAGACATGTGCAGTAATATTTACAGCCTAACTTGTAACCCCTTTTTGATGAAACAGCGAGTAATATATAAATGAATGTTACTAAAGCTATGTAAAATATATTGTTATATATTTTACTTACTTATTTTGCATTCTTCAATCTACATGCACAGTATGATATTGTAAAAGCAATAAACATCACTGCACCAGCACTCATTAAGATCATTTCTACCAGGCCAAGGAGGTTTATTTTTCCAGTCACTTGATTTCTGAACTTTTCTGCCTTCTCATCACCAATAGTGGCAGTCTGCAATCAAGATAACTATTAGCATTATTTCATTTCATTAGCTTATTAACAAGTTACTCAAAACTCTCCACTTTTATATCAGTCCTTTTTCAAAACACTGTTAGTTATCTATAAGACAAGCCAATGAAAGTCCTTTTGTGTATCAAAGAAGGCAATAAATATCAAGATTGAATATTTAGAAAGAGAAATACAATTTTCCTCCCTTGAACATGTTATATGCACTGACTTTATTGATCTATACAACAGTCTCGTGGAAATATCTTTGTTTTCCAAAGGATGTTTGCTAGTGACAGAGGGAAATAGCAAAGGTCAACAGTTTCTTTCCTCTAAAGATTTCTGCAGTGCTTTTCCTAATTCTGTGGTTAATGGACTCCATGATTGGTACTAAAAATATCTTGTCAGGTACTTGGATAGACTGCTGACACCTACTCTTGGTCATTATAAGCTTGACTTGCTTTTATTAGCACTGCAATATTCACAGTGAGTTCTTGGAGTTGCATATATCCATGCCTCTTTCCTAGCACAAGCAGTATGACAAGAAAAATGTTTTCTAGTCATATTATGAAAATAATATAAAATTATAGGAAGTACTTCATTTTCCAGAAATTAAAGCACTGGAAACTAATGTAAACCTTGATATTTCTGTGTAGCCTGGTTCCTAAAAATATTTATATATTTAATAATATATAAACTCTCTCATATAAATAATGGAAGCATATACAACTTCAAATTCTCTACATGTATATTCTGTTTTCAAACATTGAAAGCTTTTTCTATGTAGGAAGTTTATCATTTTTGGTGACTAATAGATAAAAATACTAACCTCATTAAGCCAAAGAATAGGCACCAAATAGTTGTGCTTCAGACCCTTTAATGCTCTGTAATAAACATTGAAAATAATTATGAAAATATACACTAATATAATAAAAATATTTAATATAAATGTTAGTAACTGCTAGTGTAAATAAGTGTTCAGAAATTTCTGAACATTTTAAAAAATTCTAAAAAATTACAAATTACTAAGTTTCTTGACTTTTTGTTCCCTGTAATGAATCATTTAAATTTTATATATGTCTCTCAGATATCTTTCATTCTTATAAATCTTTCTAATACAGGTTTCTAACTAGATTGACTTTTTGTAAGTGTATATTTTCCCTTTTGACAATTTATATGCAGTAAACTTGAATTGTAAAAACAATTGTTATGGAAATATTTGGACAGCTAGCAAGATGAGCAGTGTCACCAAATACTAATTCCAGAATATGTATAAACGCCATTTCAATATGTACCAGATATAATTCTAAAGTACAGATAAAAATTATAAGCATTTAGTAATGATTTCACGATATTAGGCCAAAGAGAAGTTTTAATTTTATACTATTTCCATTTCATTTCATACATGTACTCACTTTCTGACAAGAAAATTCTAAAAATTGAATGAACCTGTTTAAGAGACTCACACAATATTTTTTGCTGGCTTAACTAGTATATTGATCTGCAGCCGTTGTGCAAATTGTAAAGTGAATCCAGTTATCTAAAAAGAGAGAAACTAAAATAATCACCAACTTCTTTTAAATAATTGATTTATAATATACAAAACTTTGTTACAGAAACTAAGGTGAAACTGTAGTACTTAAAACTTATGAAATTAATTAATTAATTAGTGGAAAATATTAAATATTATGGAGATAAAACTTAATAATTTACATTTTATGTATATATGCATGAGTATATACATACACACATGTGTACATATGCACACACACACACACACACACACACACACACACACACACACACAATTTCTTTGCCCAGACTACTATCAAGGTTTTAGTTAGATTTGTGATATTTATCTGAATGGTTTTGGGAAATCAACAATAGTAGTGAAATCTAGAACTCATATAGTCAGTTTAAATTCTGAACTATATATGGTCTAAAATATATTCAGTCAGAACCCATGTATCATCAGTATAATTACAGCATTACTTATAGTATTATTTAAAATGAAATGTGGCAATTAAAGTTCTGGCATACCATTTAACTTTTGAAAAGGAGCGTATTTGAAATAAATTAAAAGTTGAAACTGTTACAGTATAGGAAACTTAATAGATTTTTCTTGATGCTAAGTATAACATATCTTGCTTTAAATGCACATATACCCAAAAAATCTTTTAGTTCCTTGTAATCTACAGTGTCCCTTCATATAAGTAATATTCACAGTTAAGTATAAAATGAGCATAAAATTGTAATTTATACTAAATTGTTTTAATTCAATTAGAATCATATCCATCATTTCTATTCATGCATTATGAACAATTAAAAATGCTTATAAAACTTTATATGTTGCAAAACTAAAATAGAATTACTTTGGCATTTCATAAGCAACAATAGGAAGACAACCAACATTACTTTCCTTGAAGCAAAAGTAAGTAAATATACACTCGTCACTCTATGTAGATAGATAACCAATAAGAGCCTACTATTACCACAGGGAATTACACTCAGTATTTTTTAATAAGGGAAAAGAATCTGAAATATATATCTATATATATATGTAATATATATATAAGTATATATACATATATATATAAATATGACTAAACCACTTTGCTATACACCTGCAATTATATGGCATTGCAAATCAACTATAATTCACTAAAAAATCAATTTATCTAGATTATGATGTAATAAATATGATCAATAAATGTGATTACCAGAAAGAAGAGAATTTAATTTTTCTTTCAGTAAAACATAATAAACCAATCAGATCAATAATATATTGCTTACAGGTTCAACATCTAAGTATGTGCTATGTTCCTCTTCATTTGGACTTAAGCCTTCAATAGGTTCTGCAATTTCAGGACTTGCATGTAGAAAATGAGGACGTGAAATGTACACAGGTTTTCCTAAAAACAGTGTTCAAGAAACATTTGGGATAAATTGTTTTCCTCATTTCACATAGCACTTAGAAAAGATTTCCTTGAAAATAAAGCTTTTTAACTTAAAAAGAAAAAGAAACATAGAGTTGCTTTGAATAGAAATTGAGGGATAAGGGTCAGGGAAAAGTATAACATCTGTTCACTTTTGATCAAAAATAAAACTTCTGTTGTTCATCCCTTAAGAGTTTATTTTCAATATATAAAGCTTAGCTACTGAACACAAAGTTATTAATACAACCTTATACCTTCATGTTCCAGACAGTAATATGTCTTTGAGAATTTGTTTAAGAGGCTTTCTTTATTATCACCTACTCAGCTTTTCTTTCTTTATTCTCACCTACTCCGACATGAAGAAGGTGAGCAAAATGAGAGAGACTCCCAGTTTATCGATTGAATCAACTTTTGTTTCAGAGACATCTTGAAATATGCTTACTTTTATTTACCATTTCCTAGGGTAAAAAAAGTTAGAAAAATGTCAGATAAATTGGGATGCTCAGAGTATTCTGGGAATTATTTTCATTTTGCTCTATATCTGAAAGGAGCAGAGATTCTGCACAGAAAAGGAAACCATCAAAAATGAAAGGTTGCCTATGGAATGGGAGAAAATACTTGCAAAACACATGATTAACATCCAAAATATACAAGGAATTCACACAACTGAAAAAATAACACAATTTAAAAAATGAGCATAGGACCTAAAGAGACATTTTCCAAAGTAGTTCAGGGAAGTATCAGTGTGGTTTTGTCTAAACGAAGTTTTGCAACACGGAAACAACTGGGGCCTTGAAAGTGGGACAAAATGAAAAAAAAAAAAAAAAAATCCTACTCTTACACTTATTTTCTGCCCTTACTACTTTCTCACTTTAGATTTCTGGTAGAAAAGGAATCCTGAGTGAAGTTTACATTTTAAAGAATATTGCAGATTAGGCCATGAATTGTGACATGAGAACTTTTGCATACCTTCTTTGCATTTGCTAATATCTAGCACACCATATAAGGTGCAATCCTTGGAGATAATTTTTTCTGTGCAGAAACAATGGTTGTCTGGATTTTGAAGTGGAGATGCAAAAACCCTGGATGGAAGAACAAATCTATACACAGGGATTCCTTTTAGATTAATTTCGGCTCCAAACACAGCATAAAATGACCTAAACACAGATAAGAAAGAGCTTCATTTGGGGAACCTCAACTTCATTCTAGAGATTCTTTTTTTTTTTTTTCCTTATTTTAAAATTTATATTATTGCTTTAAATTAGAAAAACTGGATATAATCTTGTTAGAATTCTTGCTTAATTCCCTAGAAAAAAAAGTTCTTGTGATCCTCTGTCCATGGAATTCTTTCAGGCAAGAATACTGTAGTGGGTAGCCATTCCTTTCTCCAGGGCATCTTGCCAACCCAGGGATCAATCCCAAGTCTCCCGCATTGCAGGCAGATTCTTCACTGTCTGAGCCACCAAGGAAGCCCATTTTAAGACACACCAGGGCTCAATACCTGAGTATGAACTATTTTTACCTTTGTTTTCAAACTCTTCTGAGAATAATTTTTGTTTCAGAATTACTATGGAGTAGTTACATTGAAGGTATTTTCAGAGCTAGTTTCTAATATTTATGTGACTAGGCTTCCCTTGCGGCTTAGATGGTAAAAAATCTACCTGCAGTGCAGGAGACCTGGGTTTGATCCCTGGGTTGGGAAGATCCCCTGGAGGAGGAAATGGTGATCTACTCCAGTTTTCTTGCCTGAAGAATTCCCTGGACAGATGGCTACAATCCATGAGGTTGCAAAAGAGTTTCACATTCTTTTTCAGATTCTTTTCCATTATAGGTTATTGCAAGACATTGAGTATAGTTCCCTGTGGTTTACACTAGGACCTTGTTTATTTTATATGGAATAGTATGTCTATGTTAATTCCAGACTCCTAGTTTATCCCTCCTCCACTTTCACCTTTGTCAACTGTCAGTTGATTTTAAATGTTTGTGAAACTATTTCTGTTTTGTAAATGAGTTTTTTTGTACCATTTTTTAAGATTCCACATATAAGTGATATCATATTTGTCTTTCTCTGACTTACTTCACTTAATATGGCAATCTGTAGATTCATCCATGTTGTTGTAAATGGCATTGTTTCATTCTTTTTATGACTTGAGTAATGGTCCATTGTATATATGCACCAGGTCTTCTTTATCCATTCATCTGTTAATGGGCATTTAGGTTGCTTGCATATCTCGCTTGTTATAAATAGTGCTGCTAAGAAATTGGGGTGCATATACCTTTTCTAATTAGAGTTTTTGCCTTTTTTGGGTATATGTTCAGGAGTAAGATTGCTGGCAACTCTTATTTTTTTTTTAAGGAAACTCCATTCTGTTTTCCGTAATTGCTGCACCAGTTTACATTCTCATCAACAGTATAGAAGGGTTCCTTTTCCTCCACATCCTCTCCAGAATTTATTATTTGTAGATGCCTTGATGATGGTCATTCTGATTGGTGTGAAGTGATACCTCACTGCAGTTTTGATTTGCATTTCTCCAATAATTAGCAATGTACAACATTTTTTTCACATGCCTGTTAGTCATCTGTATGTCTTCTTTGGAGAAATGTCTATTTAGGTCTTTGGCCCATTTTTTGATTGGGTTGTTGTTGTTTTGATATTGAGCTGTGTCAGCTGTTTGTATCTCTTGGAGACTAAGCCCTTTTGAGTTTGATTGTTTGTGAATAATTTTCCCAGTCTGCACGTCCTTTTTAAATTTTGTTTATGGTTTCCTTTACTATGCAAAAGCTTGTGAGTTTTATTAGGTCCTATCTGTTTATTTTTGCTTTTACTTCTATTGCCCTGGGACACTAACCTAAGAAAACATTGCTACTATTTATGCCTGAGAATATTTTGCCTAGGTCCTTTTCTAGCAGTTTTACCATGTTGTTTCTTTTATTTAGGGTTTTAGGCCATTCTGCATTTATTTTTGTGTATATTGTGTGTGTGTTCTAGATAAGTTAGTTTGTTTCAAATTTTTCTTATTTTTGAGGAAGATCTGTATTGCTATAAACATCCCTCTTATGACTGCAGCTGCTGCACCTCATAGATTTTGTTTGGTTATATTTTCATTGTCTTTAGTCTCAAGGTATTTTTAATTTCCTCTTTGATTTCATCATAGGTCTTTTTTTTTTTTTTTTCATTTTTTAGTAGCATGTTGTTTAGTCTCCATGCAATCATCTTTTCTCATTTCTCTTTTTGTGGTTGATTTCTAGTTTTATGCCATTGTGGTCATAAAAGTTGCTTAAAGTAATTTCTAAGCATCTTAGAAATTGTTACATTTGTTTGGGCTTATTATATGTCTTAGTATGTGGTCTTTAGAATGTTCCATGTGCACTTGAAAGGAATACACAGTAGCCTGGTTATCTTAGGATGTAATGTTCTAAAAATACCAATTAAGTCTAATTGCACTGTTGTGTCATTTAGTATCTCTGTTGCCTTATTGATTTTCTGTAAGAACAGTCTGTTTCTTGATGTCTATAAGGATGCTGTGAACACACTGAGAATGAGGCTGCTCTGGTGGGGCCATGCCCTACCATTTTACTAGTTTAGCAAAAGAAAGAGAATGTCTTGCTTAGAAATGAAAAAGTAGAAAATGATTTGCATTATGCAAAATATTCTTCTATAACTTTCAATTTTTTAAAAAGCTTAATAACATATTATGAATTCTATATTTATTTTTTAATACTTCAAGAAAAACTTCCTAGAGAATGTATTTTATTTTTCTCCAATACTATGATTGTTAAATATGAACTTCTGGGTCTGTGTTTTGTAACTTCGTGAAAGAATTCTGACTTACACAACTGTATCAGTGACTTTGTCTTACCTGCAAATGTCAGAGGAAAAGAATTGTAGTACCCGATTCTTCTCAATGAAAGGTGGAAATGAGGCTCCATCTATTTAGAAATCAAGCCAATTGCAAGGGATTAGGTGGAGTATGTGTCCTAGAAAAATCTAGAAATCTTGGTTTCAGCTTGGTTAAGAGAAATATAATGCAAACTGTACATATAACATTGATATTCTCCAGTAGTCACATTTTAAAAATAAAACAAGTATCAGGTATACTTTATCTCACCCACCATAACCAAAATATAATTTTAACTTGTAATCAACATAATAATTAACAAAACGCCAGATCTAATATTTACTTACAGACTATCTCCATTTGTACTGGCTGCTTAGGTGTGAATATGGCTAGTAGTTACCATATTCAGCAAGTCTATCTACTATACACATTCACTGGTATCCATTCATATTAACTTTTCCTACTCCTTAAAGTTTAAAATGTATACAGTGGCAAAACCACATGTTGTTAAAACTGTGATTGTGTTTATTTTTTGAAATCCCCACCATATATGTAGAGTAGCACTTTTCTTACCTTGAGGTTCATTTGGAACTCCTGTTTGGTAAATGTTGTTCTTTGTATAGTGATTCATTCATTTGCCCTAACAGCAGATTAATATTTTTAAGTCATATATTGAATTCTCTCACTAAATAGAATTTCCTGAATGTGGTTGGGGAAAGCACACATGAAACTAAAAAGGACATTTGCTGAGTTTATTATATCTATGCTCTGGTTATGAGGACTTCCCAGGTGGCTCAGTGGTAAAGAATCTGTCTGCCAACCAAGATGTGTGGATCTGATCCCTAGGTCAGGAAGACCCTGTGGAGAAGGAAATGGTAACCCACTCCTGGGAAATCCCATGGACAGAAGAGCCTGGCAGGCTCCTAGGTTCATAGGATTACAAAGAGTTGGACACAACTTAGAAAGTGAACACTATAGTTATAATCCATGGCATACAGTGGCTATAAGAAGAAATAGCTAGATAATTCCTCCATTTATTCCACAAATACACATCAGCAAAATGAGCCACCACTGAATGTGTTTGTTCAAAACAGCAAAACCAATCCTTCAGTTATGAATACATGCTCTTTTTTGGCAACTGTGCTAATAACCTTGTGATCTTATTTCATTACCCTTACACTCTTATGATAAGTGAAATACAACAGATGATCACAGTGAATTAGATCATGATATTGAGAGAATGGAATATTGAAAATTAGCTTAAATTCCCAAGATTGTTCCTGAATGGGCATTGTCTATGACTGCCTTCCCAACACCTTAGTCATAAAAGAAAAGAATGCACTGAAAATCTTTTAAAAAATCATATGAAATATCATTGAAGATTATGTCATAGAGACCAGCAATTACAGTGGGTCATGATCAAAAGATGACTGATGTTAGCCAGGCTCTCTTTCTTTAATACATGTAAATCAAATGTAAATCAATATAATCAGTTTATGTCTTAAATTGAAGAAGGTAGACGAAGTGCTTCAAAATCATGATTAAAACTCCTTAGAGCCTTTTCACTTCATTAGTCTCTTTTCCTAGTGCCGTAACCAAGAATCTCTTTCACAGGATTTCATCAGAGACCCTGGCCTGTACAATCAACCTTTGCTCCTAGTTTATTTTACTGCTATTTTCTTCTTACTTTTAACTTTGTGCCTGGTGCTCATGTATTTATGTTATTATCATTAATAAGTTCTCTTCCTCCTTTTTTAAAAAAAAGTCTTTGTTTCTTAGTTTTGGACAAAAAATGTTTAATATTTTTTCTTAAATCCATGAAGACCCCTTTACTATTTAGGAGAAGCACAGTATATTTCAACTTCCTAGGTGGCTCAGTGGTAAAGAATCTGCCTGCAATTCAGGAGATACAGGTTTGATCCCTGGGTCAGGAAGATCCCCTGGAGAAGGAAATGGCAACCCACTCCCGTATTCTAGCCTGGGAAATCCCATAGACAGAGGAACCTGGTGGGCTACCGTCCATAGGGTCTCAAGAGAGTCAGATAGAGCTTAATGACTAAACAGCAGTATATTTCTGTCTGTATCTGAGGGTACAGTATGAAGTTTATGCTTATGAAATTACTAGAGTTAGTGGTATTGGTACACTTGACAATTTATTGGCAGAAAGAAATACTTAAAAGGAATTTCTTCATATACTTCATGACTCAAAGTGCACTACAAAGCAAAGTTAATAATGGTTTTGCTGCTTTTTTCTATAAGTGTTAAAAATTAAGGGAAGTAGAAAATTAAGTAAACATGCAAAACTCAGCACATTTGGAAAAGTAAACATTTCCCATGTTTGCTTTTTATTCCCTACCTTTTGTCTAATTTTGTATTTAACATTTTTCATCTTTATTATATTACTTTCCTATAAAGTATTGCCTAACTGACTTTATAAACATTATATTGTTCTTTGGGGCTTCCCTAATAGCTCAGTTGGTAAAGAATCCACCTGCAATGCTGGAGACCCCCGTTCAATTCTTGGGTTGGGAAGATCCCCCAGAGAAGGGATAGGCTACCCACTGCAGTATTCTTGGGCTTCCCTTGTGACTCAGCCGGCAAAGAATGTGCCTGCAATACGGGAGACCTGGGTTCAATCCCTGGGTTGGGAAGATCCCCTGGAGAAGGGAAAGGCTACCCACTCCAGTATTCTGGCCTGGAGAATTCCACGGATTGTATAGTCCGTGGGGTCACAAAGAGTCAGACATGACTGACTCTCACTTTCTGCTTCTTAGCAACTGAAAGCTCACTTCATGGCATTTGATTCACCTAGCTTTTTATAATTGTACTTCTTCAACTAGTAGGCATATATTTGCTTTATTTCAAGGAGAATAATAAACTGGATCTAACCATACTCTAAATCTAAGTACATAGTACTTTTTCCTAACTCTAATTCACAATGTTCATTTTTGCATACATTTCTCATGGTTAGGGTACAGGTAACCTTATTTTTGTTGCTGTTGTCCTTTTCTCTTTCTTTCTGACCATCTTATTCAAAATAGAGCTCTGCTTGAAAGTTCACTGATTCTACTTCAGCTTGAAGTCTTTGGAGGCATAACTTACCTTTTGTAATTATGTTGATATTTTAATTCTTTCCATTTTAAATGATTATCTATACAGTATTTACAAGAGGTGTAATCACTACTCTAAACTTCTCTAATGTTTTACTTCTGTGGTCAGGAAGGAATTTATCACATGTGTACAAAGCAAATGTTTCCCCAGAATGAAGTAAAGGCTCATCCTTGATGGCTAATTTTGAGAAATTTCATCACATTACACATGCATTTACTAAGCCTACAGAAAAATAGAGACTCTGAATTACATTGTAGGGATTCAGAGATATGTAAATGCATAACCTCAACTCCCAGAACATTGTAGATATGGAAGCGGATTTTTGGGAGAAAGCAGTTGGTTTCACTGTGATTTTTACCACAAACCATATGCTCTTTTGGGCTTCCCTGGTGGCTCAGACGGTAAAGAATCTGCCTGCAACATAGGCGACTCGAATTCAATCCCTGAGTCAGGGATATCCCCTGTAGAAGGGAATGTTACCCATTCCAGTATTCTTGCCTGGAGAATTCTTTGGACAGAGGTTGCCGTCCATGGGGTTGCAAAGAGTTGGACCGGACTAAGTGATTAACACTTTCTTTTTCACTTTCATATACTCTTACCTGTACCATTAATCATGCCACAATAACTTGGCCAGTAGGAGAGATGCCTTAGGAATAAAAAGAAAAAAAGAAAAGGATCATTTGAAGAGCACCTTTCTCACACCACTTTTTCTATTATGATTCAGTAAATCTGATAATAACTATTGATTAGCCTAGATGTGACAAATGCTAAGTTTAAGAAATGTTTTAAGCCATTTGGCCTATGTTTTGCTTGAAGTCTGCATCTTGTTGAGATAAAGGAAGTGCCTGAAACCATTAAGTGACCAGATTATAAAAGAAAAACTGCCAAATGTTGTTAATTAGAAATATGGAACAGAAACAGTTCTGCAAAAAGAAAATTGAGAAATATTTGTCCAAAATTTTGACCTTTTAGGAGAAAGTTCCCCACCGAGGGAGAAATGGATTATTTGATAGTATGTTTTATTCACACTGAATAGGATGAAGATGTTAAATGGTTAACTGATATAAACTCAGTATGAAGGATAAGAAGGGAGTCTGGAGGAGGAAAGAAAGAGAAGCAGATGTTGGATCAATAGAAATTAGAAACATGGATAATCAATTTATACGTTCCACTTCTTTTAACTCTTGTGTGTACTGGCATTTAAATAGGGCAAAGTTTATTAATTTATACTGTGGTACCTACATAAATTTTATGTGTATATATATATATATATATATATATATTTATATATGGAAACAATGAAAACAATAGTGGTGATAGTTTCTCTGCACACTCAGACACTTTTTGGTGATGGAAAATGAGTTTTTCACACTCTAACATATCATCCAGTAAGATGTCAAGGCACGTTGTTGCTTCTTTTTTAAACAGAATAAGCTGCTCAGCCTGCCATGTTTAGTCTTGCCATGGTCAATTAAATTAACTTGTCCTAATCTCAAACTCTTGTGAAATTCTTACTCTAATTAGGAGCACTTAGTAATTCTCCTCAAAACCTCTCTCTAATATTGAAATGGAAGCAATGCTCACTGTCCTCCATATGCAGACACCGATGTGATTCCCCTAAAATGAGCATTTAGAAGTGTTTCTTTTTTTCTCCATTAGACTTTTCTATTAAAAAAGAATATGTGATTATGGTCTATGTAGAAGAAAAAGGATTACATGAGTAATTAACTGTTTTATGTGATTTTTTAGATAAGAACTCAGTGTCACATAATGATTAATCTATAAAAATATTTCATCTCTTTTGATTTTGATTACTTTATTCTTTGTCAGGAAATCACTGATCTAAAACTCATTTTAACTTTGAAAAGAAAACTCTGTCTCCCTTGATATTTATTAAAGTTCTTCTTATTTTAGACACATGATGAATTAGGTGTACTCCAGATAAATAGGCAGGAGTTAGGGAAAAGTAGGAAATTATGGCTGTATGAACATCTCATTCTATTACTGCTTCGCAGGAGGTGTGCTTTTTATTTTTCAAGTTTAATATGTCAGTTTTAGAACAGGAAATAATAATTCCATTTTGTGTTGATAAATATTTTAAAAAGCTGAGTTATCAATAAAATCATTTCGAGAAAATTTTGAAAGGAAAAGTCAAGAAAGCACTGGCATGGATTCATTAAGCTGCCATATTTATAGACATACTTTGTCATATCCTGGGAATGAGCAGTTTTTATATTTCATGCTCAGTAAAAAATAAAACATCAGTAAGATATACTGGATGTTAAAATGATGAGTTGACATATTGAGTTTCTTCCTTTTCATTTGCAGTTATGTAATTTTAGGGTGTATGATAATACCAGCTATGCAGCAGAGATGGAAGTAGTTCCTTTAGATTTCTTTATGTAAGAAAACTTGTTCATCAAGATCAGCCCTCCAGTGGGGCTGATACTCAGCAGCTATGCACTAGTGTGATGAGTTGTCACAACTAAAGGGTTAATGTCTGATAGACCAGGAGTTTCTAGGGCTGAGATACAGGCAGCTCTGTTCCATAGGTTTGTGCCTGTGCCTTACCAGTGATAAATAAGTTTCTTGTCTGCCTTAGAGTAGCCTAGTCACACACGCACACAGACACACACACTTTGCTTGAATACTTACTTTTTGCCTTTGTATGTGTCAATTCTGGCAACTTTGCTTATGTCATCTTTTCCACTGAAAACTTTATAAACTCCATCTGAAGTGTTGTTGTACTGAAGAGATTCATACAAGAAAAAATTACTTCTAAAACAAGTCATGCTTTCCAAATTATAAAATATGTAATTGACTCACTTTTGCATTTCTCAGACACTGGTTGTTCACAACTATTTTATGTGATTTGAAATATATAAGCAAATAAATTTTTACAATTACTGATTTTTAGTATTTTTATAAAACCAAAATATAAAAGGTGCCTAGAAACAAGTGCTAGATGCTGAGCCAAAGGAAGAAAACATATCAGAAGCTGACATGATCCAACTCCACTACTCTTTGTTGTAATTAAGCAAGAAGGTCATTTTGATTACTAGTCCTGTTATATTGAGGTGAGAGGATAGGGAGCAAATCCTATGAGACCATGTCATATTTCTAGAAATTTTCTCTATGTTATGATCTTTAAAAGTGGTTACTAAAGATTAGATGGGCTTCCCAGGTGGTACTAGTGGTAAAGAACTTGCCTGCCAATGCAGGAGATGTAAAGAGAGGCAGGTTTGATCCCGGGTCAGGAAGATCCCCTGGAGAAGGGAATGGCAGCCCACTCCAGTATTCTTGTCTGGAGAACCCCATGAGCAGAGGAGCCTGGTGGGCTACAGTCCCTGGGGTCAGTCAAACATGACAGAAGTGACTTGGCACGCATGCAAGCACACAAAGATAAAATTGTTGTTGTTGTTCAGTCACCCAGTTGTGTCCAACCCTTTGTGACCCCATGGACTGCAGCACGCCAGGCCTCTTTGTCGCTCACTCATCTCCCGAAGTTTGCCCAAGTTCATGTCCATTGCATTGGTGATGCCATCCAGCCATCTCATCCTCTAATACCCTCTTCTCCATCTGCCCCCAACTGTTCCCAGCATCAGGGACTTTTCCAGTGAGTCAGCTGTTTGCATCAGATGACCAAAATATTGGAGTTTCAGCTTCAGCATCCATCCTTCCACAGAGTATTCAGGGTTGATTTCCCTTAAGATTGACTAGTTTGATCTCTTTGCTGTTCAAAGGACTTACAGGAGTCTTCTCCAGCACCATAGTTTAAAGGTATCAATTCACTGGCATTCTGCCTTCTTTACAATCCAGCTCTCACAACTGCACATGACTACTGGGAAGATCATAGCCTTGACTATACAGACTTCTGTAGCAGAGTAATGTCTCTGCTTTTCTACAGAGTCTATGTTTGTCATAGCGTTCCTGCCAAGAAGCAATCACCTTCTGATTTCATGGTTGCAGTCACTGTCTGCATTGATTTTATAGTCCAAGAAGAGGAAATCTGTCACTACTTCCACTTTTCCCCCTTCTGTTGCCATGGAGGAATGGGGCTGGATGTCATGATCTTGGTTTTTTTTAATATTTAGTTTTAAGCCAGCTCTTTTACTCTTTCACCCTCATCGAAAGGGTCTTAGTTCCTCTTCACTTTCTGCCATTTAGAGTGGTATCATCCACATGTCTAAGATTGTTGATGTTCCTCCCTCCTATCTTGATTCCGGCTTGTGGAATCCAGCCTGGCATTTCTCATGATGTGCTGTGTATAGGTTAAACAAACGGGGTGACAGCAGACAGCCCCATCATACTCCTTTTTCGATCTTGAACCGGTTCATCAGTTGTTCTATACAGGGTTCTAACTGTGGATTTTTGACCCCCATCCAGGTTTCTCAGGACAGGTAAGATGGTCTGGTATTGCCATCTGTTTAAGAATTTTACACGGTTTATTGTGATCCACACAGTCAAAGCTAGAGCACAGTCAGTGAAGCAGAAGATGTTTTTCTGGAATTCCCTAGCTTTTTCTAGGTTCCAGTGAATGTTGGCCATTTGATCTCTGGTTCCCTTCCTTTTCTAAACCAGCTTGGATATCTGGAAGTTCTTGGTTCACATAATGCTGAAGCCTAGCATGCAAGATTTCAAGCATGACCTTACTAGCACGGGAGATGAGTGAAATAGTCTGATAGTTAGTTAGCATGTTCTTTAGTTAGCTCCTTCTTGGGAACTGGGATGAGGATTGACCTTTTCCAGCCCTTTGGCCACTGCTAGGTCTTCCAGATTTGCTGATATATTGAATGCAACACCTTGATGGTATCATCCTTTAGGGTTTTGAGTAGTTCTGCTGGCATCCATCACATCCACTAGCTTTATTAACAGCAGTGCTTCCTAAGGCCCACTTGACTTAAAGATTGGATACACAGGATTAAAAATAGGATTAGCCAAGGAAAGAATTAAAAGTATTTGAGTTAAATACTAGTAACTGAATTTATTATCTCTTAATGCTTTCTTAATATATAACCTTGCATTTCTAAAAACTGTAGTAAAATAGCAACAATGAACTGGAGACTATAACTATTTTGTATAGTGACAAGGACCATCATAGTCAAAATTTCAATTCAGTAGTCAGATTAGCCTATTTGTAACTTCCATATTAAGGAACAACTAAGTTCATCACCAAATTCACATTTTTTTTCTTAATTTCCATACTGTCATTTCATCACTTCAGTAGATTACTAACCAGTAATTAATAATTCTATGAAAATATAACATTCTGATGTATCAGGCTCATTGTGCTCAATTTTGGCTAAGTTTTAAATATTCATTTAAACAAATTTGTAAGAAGTCTAGAGGAGGAAGAATGACATGATGAATATATTCAACAGAAATAAATAAAAATGCGGCATTACACTTGATTTTTTTAAGATGGGAAGTCGAAACTGAAAGATTGCTCAAAGCCTTGGAAGCTTACACTATAATTTTAGACAGCTGTATATTTATTGGAGTAGAAACTTGATTAAATGTAGGTTTCTTAATTTTAAATTTAATTGTTAAAAATTAACTTGTTTCATACAGATAAGTTAATTTTCCCGACTAGGAAAGCTAAATCCATGTAAATAGAGATTTTAAAAACTTACAGTTATGTATTCCCAGATCATAAATAGGGTTAACATACTAAATGATAAGATTATGAATTGCCAATGCCATTATATTTATACAGTTAGAGTCTAGCAATATCGATGTTCAATTTGTTACTCACAGGATAAAACACACCAAGTGTGGTAGGAATAGAGTATGGAACCGAACTCAAGAATGGATCCTTATAGCCCCACAATAGTTCTTTCACAGTTCTCTTTTGAAACATAAAAGAGTTTGAGTTTTTGATAAATACATTGAGTATTATCTGAACAAATGTGCTTGGATAGAGATGGGGTGTAGCCTATAAAAAAAAAAAAAGCACTGTATAAGACACCAGTTGCAGTATTGATTTTTTACAAGAGATGGATAAATAGTACATCTAAGTTTAATAAAACTTTTAATTGTATCTCTAAAATTACTGCCAAATCTTTGGAAGATTAAAACTGTAGTGTTTCTATTACATTTCTGTCTTGGTGTGAGCCACAGGAAGAAGACTTTTAGTTAAATCCTACTTTTTAAAATGATACACTTTTTTTTCTTTTTTTAAATTTATTTTTATTAGTTGGAGGCTAATTACTTTACAGTATTGTAGTGTCAAGTGTGAAACAGATCACCAGCCCAGGTTGGATGCATGAGACAAGTGCTCGGGGCTGGTGCACTGGTAAAATGATATACTTTAAATGGTCTTCTCAAGTCAGTTGATCATTCCATGATCTTGTCATATTTCCAAATGATTGTAATTCATAAAGTCATGAGAATACATATTCATCAAAATTGCAAATGATATCTAATGATCATTCTAATCATGAAATTAATTACAGAGGATTTTAAAGTATTACACAATCAATAATTTTGTTGTCTACTCACTGCTACAGCCAGATTGAGAACAGTGAATGTGTCATTCTCTGTTCCAACTGATAGCGAGGGTTCAAAGATGGCACCTTTGGGCCGTAGGAAAGAGATTGTGTGGGTCTTAGAGTCTCGGGTTATAATATCCTTGGCTAGATAGCGGACTCTGAAAAACAGAAGTAAAAAAAAAATTCAGAAAAAACATTGTCACAAATGCCATTCATTGATGCAGTAAATAATTTTTTTGAGAATGTAGATGCTCAGAAATTAGGCTAAACAAGTAAGTTAAAAAGATATATATATATACCAAATGCTGAGTCTTGCAAATTAGAGAAGGTCAGGGAGAGCTGTCTTAGTTGTGCATAAGCAGGGAAGAAAGAATGTGTGTTATTATAGGAATTTACATAGATTCTGTGGGAAAACACAGAACAGGTACAAACCCAGGCTAGGGGTGATTATGGTGGGGATAATGGACAGGATACAATTCCACATAAGTAGGCCGAGGGACAAACAGAAGTGTAGTTAAGCAAAATAGTGTTGAAAATAGCATGTTATACATTAACATGTATTAAGAACATGATGTAATTTTGCATATGCAGATGTTTCAATATATTTGGTTTACAGAGTCAGAGTAAGGAGAGTGGTGGAAATAAAATTACTAAAGTAAACAAGATCTCAAACATAAAAGGTTGTACCTCATACTCAAATGTTTAGTTTTTTTATCCTGAGGTTCAGGAGGAGACAGTAGAGAAGTTGAAGGAAGGGACAGAAAGAGCACATTTCCTTATTAGATAGTCTGTTCATTAAACTGATTTGAACAGACTTTCCTGTACCGACTTTTTCATAATTTCCAGCATTTTAGTGAAAATTAAAGATACCTAGTGGAACATAATTTCTACTTTACAGGTCAGTTTCCCTCCATCCCTTCCTCATATAGTGTATACTTATTAGTTCTGAAGTCCTGGCTCTAACATCTCTAGGCAAAGTACCAACCACTCTTTTAGGAATGTGGTGAAGGGTTATTATGGAAACAAAATCTTTTGGCAATTACAAGGTATTTACTGAGATGAAATAAGGTATACATTGCTCTATCCTATATTTGATTGTCTATTATTTGAGGTTAAAATAGATATCTATTATTATCTAAGATAAAGACTGAAAAAGAATCATGAGACGGAAATGTTTAAAATATAACAAATAAAACAATCACACATTTCAATCAGATATAATAAAAATGTAAACTTCATGTAGGGTAGGTATCATGAGTGTTTTTTATCCCCGACTGCAGTGCCTGGTACTTGGTAAGTTTTCAACAAAAACTTTTTGAACAAATAATTAATCTTTCACATTATCTCAAAAAAGAATTCAGAAAAGAAATGTATTTTACTGTTAATATAATTTCTTCAAGGTTTTATCATTTACTTTTCTCTGAGTCCTGTAGACATGCAAAGAATATAAAAATCTGAAACAGCATCCAGGACAATCTATTATCAGTCAATTACTGTTTTCTCTTAGATAGTTGTATTTTAAACTTAGGTTATTTATTATTAACATTTAAAATTAAAGTGCTCTAATTTTCAGGAATATTTATGTGTTTATAATAATTGAGATGACAGTAAAATAACTGTGACCAAATTCTAATTTTACTTAGTTGTACTTACAACACTGTACCAGTATATGGCACTCACTAAGAGAAAAATCCTTTAAACTGAGGCCTGTGTTTAGAATGTACTTTTAGAAAGAGAACATAATCGCTCAATTTTTGGTTTAAAAATTAGAATACAGGGAATTCCCTGAAAGTCCTTTGGTTAGCAATTAGCAATTCTACTTCAGGGGAGCACAGGTTTGATCCCTAGTCAGGGAACTAAAATCCTAATCCTTGGCTAACTTTAGTCTCTTTTCTTACTTTCATAGTTAGAAAAGTCACAGTCTTGTAATTTAGATATGAGAAAATGTACACAGAAACGTTAAGAGTTACCAGTTCCTAGGTCTGTGTGAACATGGTAAGTCATTTCACAGCTCTTGGAATGAGTTTTTTAAATTTACAGGATGAAGCTTTCTGGCAAATTATTTCCCAGTAGTGCTGATAACTAAGATTCTTTTCAAAAGTGTGTTAAACTGTTAAGACATGCAAAATAAAGGTACAGCTTATTCAGTCTTAGTACTGGGCAAAATGAGACTACTAGCTGAATAAAAGTACCCTTAAGACCTGGAAAATAGTTTGAATAGAAATCCTTAGCAAGTATTGTAGTTATGTAAAATCAGTTTAATGCTGTGATTCTCAAATTTGAGTATGTATTGAAATCCCCAGAATTTTTGTCAAACTCATTACTAGGCTCAAAACCAAGAATATCTGATACATTTGGTTTAAGGTGAGGCCTGAGAATTTGCATTTCTATCTACTTCCTAGGTGATTTTGATGTTGCTGGTCCAGAAACCACATTTTGAGAACCACTCATATAACTTACATTTTAAGTTTTAGGATTTTAAAATACTCTGGTTTTTAAATTTTCAATAGTTTTTTTTAAATTTAGCTTGCCTATTTTAGAGCTGTTTTTAAAATTTTCTGTTTTATTTTTTAATATTTATTTTATATAGGAGTATAATTGATTAACAATGTGCTAGTTTCAGTTTTACAGCAGTGATTCAGTTATATATGTACACACACACACACACACACACACATATGTAATATAAACACATTTATACATATCTATTCTTTTTTCAAATTCCTTCCCCATGTAGGTTATTACATAATATCGAGCCGAGTTACCTGTGCTATATGGTAGGTCATTGTTTGTTATCTATTTTAAATATAGCAGTGTGGATAGGTTGGGAGTTTGGAATTGACCTGCAGACGTTGCTAGAGTTGAGAACAAATGCCACAAGGGTAAAACACTAGTAACTTCTTAAATATAGATCTGTTAATTGATGCTGGTAAATTCATAATAAAATCTGTATTTCTTATACTCATTAAATCCTTAGATTATGGTTTTATTAATACATTGGCAGAAACAAATATTTCAGTGTATGTTAATTGCAAGAAAGTAATAAATACATTTCAATACAGTGCCATTTGTCAAGTGGAAGCTTTTTCAGAAATACATGTATTCAAGGAAAGAGTGCCACGTATTCGGGGGACTCACCTGTATGTGTAAGGACCTCTTTGCTTAACTTTAATTTTGCTGCTATTAACCGCCACTTCCTCTGGATTCTGCACATCAAATATCCAAAATTGTCTGTAAACGTTTGCACCTGCTTTAACCCAATTTTTAAAAGCAATTGTACCTTCTTCAAGGACAGATTCCTGTGAAAAAGAAAACAAGTTTGGGTTACTTCTTTGTAGTCAATAAGGGCACTTGTGGGAATTGCAAACCTTTATTAGTCAGTGAAAGGACTCAGCTCAAATACCTTGCATATGAGAACCTCTGCAACCTGCCACATGAAACAGAAATGTTTTCAACACATTATGGTTGGCAGTCTTTTTTAGTCGATCTTTTACAAAGAGAATCAGTGTGTAATATTGTACACATGTCTGATGATTGTAAGGCCAACCACTGGCAAGGTTGAGAGTGATCTTATTTCAATACTGCAATAGTTTGTAACAATTTATTAAGCAAATTTTATTAAACCTTTTCCAAAAAGTTCTTACCAGGTTGAACATTAACTTTTCTGCCCTCAGCAAATTGAACTGAAGAGGCAAAACAGAACTGAGAGAAAAATCTAGTGATACTGGAAATATTTTCATTTTTCATGCTATCACAATCGTTTTACATTTTGTACATTGGAGCTGCTACAGCAAGTGAGACCCTGTTATGTTTTACAACCAATTTTCCTTGAAAAATGCTCAATTGTATCTTGACATCTTATTTCTATAGTAAGCCCAAAATATAGACGATTTTTTTTCTTTTTTTTTTAAGACAAAATTATGTATAGAAAAAGTATTATGGCTTGTTTAAATGTAAAGGTGTTGTGAGGATGTTGAGGCTGAAATCAGTCCCAAAGAAGAATTAGCTGTTACTTCCCATTTCAAGGAAGTACATGGACATATACATTATTATTTTCGCATTGTAAGAATCTTAAAGACTAATAACAGTTGCTTATCATGTAAACCCAAGGCACATATATTATTAGATGTTCTTAATTAAAGGAACTTCTAAGTAGTTATAGAATTGAAAAGGAATTCTGATAGAATATACCTGGCAGGACAGAAAATTTATTCATTCTAATGCTTATACATTTAATGTCAAAACACAGTATAAGCATATCATGTTTTTCTTCTAAAGGCTATGAATCATTTTGCCTTAATAGTTCATTTGTAGATTGTTTTTCAACTGGGAAAGTGGAAATACAAAACTGAAATGAATGCATTGAATTATCAGATGTTAGAGTTAGGGTCACCTAATCCCATCCATTTTTTTAGGGTTCTATAGAAAATAGATGTCTGATTCAATGCTGTATGACAACTTAATAGTAGATAATGGAGAATGCAAAGAATGGAGGAAAACAATAGAGTGGAAAAGGCTAGAGATGTCTTAAAGAAAACGAGAGATACCAAGGGAACATTTCATGCAATGATGTGCACAATAAAGGACAGAAATGGTATGGATCTAACAGAAGCAGAAGAGATTAACAAGAGGTGGCAAGAATACACAGAAAAACTATACAATAAAGATCTTAATAACCCAGATAACCATGATGATTATTTAGAGCCAGACATCCTGGAGTGCTAAATCAAGTGGGCCTTAGGAAACACCACTATGATAAAAGCTAGTGAAGGTGATGGAATTTCAGTTGAGCTATTTCAAATCCTAAAAGAAGATGCTGTGAATGTGCTGCACTCAGTATGCCAGCAAATTTGGAAAGCTCAGCAGTGGCCACAGGTCATAAAAAGGTACATTTTCATTCCAATCCCAAAGAAAGGCAATGCCAAAAAATGTTCAAACTACTGCATAGTTGCACTCATCTCACATGCTAGCAAAATAATGCTCAATTCTCCAAGCTAGGCTTCAACAGTACATGAACGGAGAATATCCAGATGTTCAAGCTGGATTTAGGAAAGGCAGAGGCATCAGAGATCAAATTGCCAACATCCATTGAATCATCGAAAAAGCAAGAGTTCCAAAAAAACATCTACTTTATTGACTATGCCGAAGCCTTTGACTGTGTGGATCAGAACAAACTGTGGAAAATCCTTAAAGAGATGAGAATACCAGACCACCTTCTGTGTCTCCTGAGAAATCTGTGTGCATGTCAAGAAGCAACAGTTAGAACCGGACATGGAACAACAGAATGATTCCAAATTGAGAAAGGAAAGGAGTACGTCAAGACTGTATATTATTACCCTGCTTACATAACTTCTATGCAGAATACATTATGTGAAGTGCCAGGCTGGATGAAGCACAAACTGGAATTAAGATTTCCAGGAGAAATATCATTAATCTCAGATATGCAGATAACACTGACCCTTATCACAGAAAGTAAAGAGGAATTAAAGAGCTTCTTGATGAAAGTGAAAGAGGAGAGTGAAAAGACTGGCTTAAGATTCAACATTCAAGAAACTAAGATCAGGGCATCTGGTCCCATCACTTCATGGCAAATAGATGGGGAGACAGTGGAAACAGTGAGAGACTTTATTTTTTTGGGTTCCAAAATCGCTTCAAATGTTGACTGCAGCCATGAAATTTAACAATGCTTGCTCCTTGGAAGAAAAGCTATGACAAACATAGACAACATATTAAGAAGCAGAGACATTACTTTGCCAACAAAGGTCTGTCTAGTCAAAGCTGTGGTTTTTCCAGTAGTCATACATGGATGTGAGAATTGGACCGTAAAGAAGATTGAATGCAAAAGAATTGATGCTTTTGAACTGTGGTGTTGGAGAAGACTCTTGAGAATCCCCTTGGACTTCAAGGACATCAAACCAGTCAATCCTAAAGGAAATCAGTCCTGAAGATTCATTGGAAGGACTGATGCTGAAGCTCCAATACTTTGGCCATTGATGCGAAGAACTGACTCCTTGGAAAAGACCCTGATGCTGGGAATGATTGAAGGCATGAGGAGAAGGGGATGACAGAGGACGAGATGGTTGGAGGGCATCACCGACTCAATGGAAGTGAGTCTGAGCAAGCTCTGGGAGTTGGTGATGAACAGGGAAGCCTGGAATGCTGCAGTTGATGAGGTCCCAAAGAGACAGACACGACTGAGTGACTGAACTAGATGGAGAATCAGATCTTCCACTCAGGTGTTGTGTTGTTTCCACTAGTAAACTTTGACTACTATTATTATACAAATCCTATCCACCCTAGAGGGGAGACCTCTAATCTTATTTACTTTCTTAGATTGCTTTAACTACTTTGTTCTTAGCATTACTGTATAAACCAATTATGTGGCAATAACCATGTAAAATTATAACAGTTCTTTCCCTGCTGTTTTATCATTTTTATGTTTATTCTCCATCCAGTGAAATTAAAGCTTCTTAAAAAGCAGAAATATACTGATAATACTTTTCATCTCCTCTCCTCAGTACCAAAATATTCTGTTTGTGATCACTTGCAAGCAGTTTCTGTGTTCACAAAATTTTCTTATATGTGTATGCATTATGAACATGTATGTGTGTTCATGCTGAGAGAAAGAAATCCTTAATTCCTTTCTTTGTGTTCTATAATTAACATCATAGGGAAATTTAAAAATTAAAGTTACTTTTGTTATACAATAGTCACTAAACATTTATCAAATGATATGAACAATGTCAAGGTAATGAATTATCCTTCATAAAAACTGGCAAATTTTTCTCTTTTTCTAAAGTCTTTGACAGTTTCTGCTTTCCACATTCATGGCAACTCATACCATTGACTTTTAGTTTATCTAGCAAGATTGTATAAGCCTGCTGTCTCCACATAAATTTGCTAGGAATCATAGTATAAAATATTGTTAGAAAAAAGTTTCTACCATGCAGTCCTTAAAAAGTTGCTTAGAAATAAAGAGTATATATATACATACATATATATACACATATATATATAATATTTATATATAAATTAATTGTTTTAGGCCATTTCAAATGCTAGAGTCAGGGTGTCATCTTTTAGAATTGAAAGGTATCACAGAGTCCCAGATTTATAGTTTAAAAATTAGATAACATCATGAGATGATTTTCTGATCTGTTAAAATTAGGTACTTTAATTCTACTTCCTTTTTTTTAATGGTGTTTGTATGCAGATAATAACTTTCCAATTTGATATTAGTCCATTAAATGAAACTAGTAATGGTAATGATTTCAATGGTAAACTGACCAGCACTAAAACTTGTATATATTTGTAAAATAAACAGCATTAAACTCAGTGCCCTTGAGGCAGCGGTAAGGCACTCGGCTCACTGTGGTGGTGATGGTTTAGTTGCCAAGTCATGTCCAACCCTTGTGACCCCATTGGCTCTGGTCCTCCAGACTCCTCTGTGCATGGAATTTCTCAGACAAAAATACTGGAGAAGGTAGCCATTTCCTTCTTCAGGGATCTTCCTGACCCAGGGATCAAATCCATGTCTCCAGAATTACAGGTGGATTCTTTACTGCTGGGTTTACATAAAATTCAGAAATTCAACTCCTACTGTTGGTCAGTTTCTCTGACCTTTTGTTTCTAAATTCAGACTCTCTAGAGAGCAAACCTACTGTTCAGTTTCATGTGTAATCTCTATAGTAATGATAAAATCTGTTTGAGCACCGACCTTTGAAATACATACTGATGTTCATATCAAATTACTTGTAAAACCTCTGTCTTTTATTATTCCAGGGAATACATTTCCTTCAGTAACTCAACTGGATATTTTGCAGTTTGCATTTTTTACTCCTCTCTCTCCCTATTTAATCCTTTTATCCCAGTGCATCCCATCACCCATCAGTTCTGTGTATTCTACCACACTAGACCAGAGTGCCTCTTGTTAGTACAGGCTGAGCAGTAATCTTTCTAAAAAGGAGTCTTAAATGGCATGAAAAAGAGCCACAAAAACAAGCCATGTGGAGGCTAAATAATATGCTTCTTAATGACTAATGGATCTCTGAGGAAATATAAAGTCACCCGAAGACAAATGAAAATGAAAACATGACAATTCAAAACTTAAGGGATGCAGCAAAGCAGTTCTAACAGAAATGTATAGCTATACAGGTTTACATCAGGAAACAAACAAACAAAAAAATCTCAGTTAAGCAACCTAACCAGACTCCTAAAGGAATTAGAAAAAGAGGAATAAACAAAACCCAAAGATAGTAGAAGGAAAGATATCATAAAGGTAACAGCAGAAATAAATGAAATTGATACTAAAAAAAAAAAAACCCAATGAAACTAAAAACTAGCTCTTGAAAACAATAATTAAAAATGATAAGCCTTTAGCTAGACTCATCAGAAAAAAAGAGAAATGACCCAAATTAATAAAATCAGAAGTGAAGAAGAAGTTACAACCAACACCACAGAAATACCCCAAATCTTAAGAGACTACTATGAACAACTACATACCAATAAAATGGATAATCTAGACTAAAAAATGGAAAAATTCTTAGAAAGATACATTCTCCCAAGACTGAGCCAGGAAGAAATAGGAAATATGAACAGACCAATTACCAATAATGAAATTGAATCAGTAATTAAAAAACTCGCAACAAAATCTGAGGATCAGATGGCTTTACAGGTGAACTCTACTAAACATTTAGAAAATAATTGAAACCTATCCTTCTCATACCATTCCAAAAAATTGCAGAGGAAGGAATACTTCCAAACTCATTCTATGAGGCCAGCATCACCCTGATCCCAGAACTAGACAAATATATTACAGAAAAATGAATTGAAGGCCAGTATCTCTGATGAACACAAATAATAAATGTTGGTGAGGATGTAGAGAAAAGGGAACCCTCATACATTGTTGGTGAGAATGTAAATTGATTCAGCAAGGGTGGAGGTGTCCACAAAATCTAAATAAAGAACTCTATATGACCCAGCATTTCCATCCCTGGATATGTATTCAAGAAAAACAAAAACACTAATTTGAAAAGATACATGCTCCTCAATGGTCATAGTTGCATTATTTACAGTTGCCAAAGTATGGAAGCAACCTACATGTCTACCAATAGATGAATGGATAAAGAAGATTTGGTATATATACACAGTGGAATATTACCCAGACATAGAGAAAGAATGAAATTTTGCCAATTGAGGCAACATGGATGTTGGATGCATGAATGTGGATGCATTATGCTAAGTGAAAATATTCAGACAGAGAAAAACAAATACTATACAATATTAGGAAAAGTAAAAGCGTTTGTCACAAGTCATGTCTGACTGTTTGCAACTCTGTGGACTGTCGCCCACAAGGCTCCTCTTGTCCTGTCCATAGAATTTTCCAGGCAAGAATACTAAAGTGGGTTGCCATTCCCTTCTCCAGGGTGTCTTCCCAAGCCAGGGATCAAACCCCGGTCTCCTGCATTGCAGGCAAATTCTTTACCATCTGAACCACCAGGGAAGCTCGTGATAGTACTTATAGTGGAATCTAAAAAAATACAGCAAACTAATGAGTAAAACAGAAAAGAAACAGGTTCGTGGATATAGAGAACAGAGTAGTTACCAGTGAGGAGAGAAGTTGGGGCAACATAAAAATAGGAGAAAATGTTTATTGTGGAATTATATGAAATCATGTATGTGAAACTTTTGAAAATTTTAAAGTACTGTAGAATTTAAAGAATATTTCTTTCAATAAAAAGGGTATATATGTGTACAAAAAAGCATATCAACATAATCTTTGAACATAATTAAAAGCTGCTACTTCTACTTACCTGCATACCTATAATAGTTTTTTAATCAAAAATTGGATATTTAGATTTAAGATGACAGTGCATTAGTATAGAATATGAATCATACTATGACCATTTCTCTATAACATAGAGTTTTAGTGGTTTATTATGTTGGAGGCCCAAAATTGCCAGTTAAAGTAAGATACAAAAGAGTCATCCTAAGCAAAATGGGCATAAAAATGGAATGAATCAAAATGACAAGAAATATTCTTGATAGTACTTGTACCTTTTTAACTGTCTTCTCAATAAGCATGTCTCCAACTGGCATTAGAATCCCCCCGAACAGGGCCACAACTGCACCAATGACAGCACCAGTGATGAGCCCACAGTTTCGATTGCAGCCCATGTTTCTTGCAGGGAAATTCTAAGTAGAATGAGTAGATCCTGTTGTAACAAAGAATATATTATTTTAACATTTGAAAGTATGTTCATCTGAGATGTTTTGGTTGCAACATCATTTTTCAAAATGGGGTTGACCTAACATTGATAAATGGAATGTGTTTTGTAGCTTATAAACAAAATTTCCCTACTTCAAAATGACCTGATAAAGGAAAATAAAAATGCCAACAGAATGAATGCTACTGACAAAGAAAAAATTAAAAAAAATTTTTTTTCAATATTGTGAGGATAATAAAAATTAAAATGTGTTATGATCTCAGGTTTTCCTTCCCTAGCTTTGTTGTGGTAGAAATACCACTATGATGATTTTATTACTATTTCTGTCCACTTGAAGAACCATTTAGTTTTTTTAAAGAATTAATTGCATAGGTAAGAAAATAAGAAAAATTAGATTCTCCCAAAAATGTAGAAAGACAGAATTATAAGCAATTTTTCATGGCAATTTATTTATTTTTTATCCGTTATGATTTCCCTCACCTGTGCCTAATATCTAAGATTCTTCCACTGTATATTAGGATGAACAGATTCACATTGAGGTCCTGATGAAATGTATATCATCATTAGTGTCACATGATTTTTCCAATGTAAACAAATACCACACAAGGTTAAACAAATGATTCATTTTTCCTGTGGAATTTTATGTGTTCCTAGGCAAGTAGAGTGGGTTTTTTAAATTAATTTATTAATTTATATAAATTAATAGTTAATTAATTATAAATAATTAATTTATTTATTAATTTCTTGGGGATGGAGTGTTACCTTTTATGGCTTTGGCCAGGGTGTTCATAATGCAATGAAACAAGTTATGTAAACCTGATAATAATGACTAGATAATTCTCAGGTAGAATCTCCTTTGCTAAGTATAATTGTATATCCCCTCACAGTTTTAATGGAACCATAAAATTAGTCAATATTAAGGTCCTTTGCGACTCTGACAGATGGAATATGAATTGTTTTAAACATTACTGACTACTGTGTCTAAAATGGTATATATGTGACTATCTGCCTGTTTTTGGACTATATGCTGTCGTAGTCGAGAATATACCAGACCTATCCCTGAATCATTTCCCTTTATTCAAGCAGCCCCATGGTCTACAGGGAAGGGTCCCAAGAACGTCCACTGGATGATCCAGGGAGCAACAGGCTCTTCAGTGTCTTCCTCTCAAAACTTGAAAACTCATTATTATGACTTTCAAGGACCCTGAGCCCAGAGATATCAAGTCATGGGCAGACTGGGTGCTGCCTAGGTTCTGTCTGCTTTGACCTAAAATTGAAGTGAAATAGTTCACACAGCCCACTGCTGATGAGTCAAGTGCAAGAAAACAGTCAGTAATTTATTCTGTTGAGTTGCATGGTTAGACAGTTACTAGTCTTAACACTGGTCTCGATCATATAAACAAAGGAAAAAGTTTTGCTGTAACATTCCTGCATACATGTACTGAAAGGTGAGATTGAATTTATCTACTTTTTCAAATTTTGAACTCCCTGACTCACTTTTGTTACCTTGATATAAATTTACATTTTTTTTTAAGAATAGACAAGATATTTCGCATGAGTTTTGTCCTGCTCTCTCAGCAGCTTTGCTCTCTATGGTTTCACTTACTCATGGTCAAACAAGGTCAACTGAGTGTAATGAAACCATAGAATAAGGGGGCATTCTACTTATGGCTTGGTGCTATCTGTGAGTTCAGCCACACAGTGACGTTTTAGAAGGTATCCGCCCACGCCTGTGGAAAACACCTGTACTTGTGTTCATTTATTATGCTTCAGTATCTTGTCACCATGAGGGAATGTTGCCATTCTAATCGTACTTTAACCTTATACTTCTTACTACAAAATTCCAAATAGAGTTGACCCTTGAACAACACAGAAGGGTTACAGACATGGACCCTGTACACAGTGGAAAATCCCTGTCTAACAAACAGTGTAGCCCTTCTTATCTGTGGCTCTGCATCCATGGATCCAGCCAGCTACATATTGTGGATCAGGTAGTACTGTGATATTTACTGAAAAAATTCTGTGTAAAAGTACTAATTTAAACCTGCTATGTTCAAGGGTTACCTGTAGTTTTATTCACCTGCAGCAAAAGAGGGACAAACACATTATGCAAGACATACCCTGAGTACATAAGAGAAAAGTTCAAGTTACTCAGCACATTCTATTCAGCAGCTTTTCCACTAATGTTTATATTCAAAAAGCAGTGTTGTTTCTATCCACTCTTCTCTCAAATGCAGCTATGTAGAGCATGTAATATTTCTGCCTTATACGATTGGTTGTCTTAATAATGTAACTTCTTACATACTGAAATTTGTTTTACCTGCTAACTTTAAGTTTTGTTCATTATTGTTATTTCTTTGTCATAAGAAACAGTAAGATATAGATACCTGTAGCAATTTATTGCTTGCTTAAAGTGCTTAAATTTAGGAAATGAAGGATAATCACAGGTTTAGGAAAGAAAACTAATTATTGGGACTTAGGTCAGGAAGGAAATGGCAACACACTCCAGTATTCTCCCTTGGAGAATCCATGGACAGTGGAGCCTGGTGGGTTACAGCCCATGGGGTCGCAGAAGTCAGGCACGACTTAGCAACTAAACCACCACCACCAGGTCAAGAAAAGAAAATAAAAAGGCAGATTTGATTTATAAGGTATCACTATCTTATACCTTTCTTGAGTCTGTAGGGAGATTAGCTCTACCATTTCAGAGATTATACATTTTATTCCTTTTGTAGAATTCACGAGTATATCTACATGTGGGCTATCTTTAAAAGAACTAAGAATTTCTCTGGTTTTTCTTTTCTGTCAAATCAATGGAGTGTTTCTGGAATGAACTTATGAGCATTATGCCTTTCCTCTATGTTAGAAATCCGATGGCAGAAACAGACTGAGCTATAAGAAACTTCTCCAATGAATAGGTCAGAATATTAGAGAAAGTTGCCTGAAAATCTGTGATAACTCAGATATGTGAATAGTGCTTTGTTCCCTGGGAAATGCCACCAAGGAAAACCTTGAAGTGAGTGTTAGTCGCTCAGTCATGTCCAACTCTTTGTGACCCAATGATCTGTTCATGGGTTTCTCTAGGCAGAGATACTGGAAGATCCCCTTCTCCAGTGGATCTTTCCAACCCAGGGATCAAACCCGGGTCTCCTGCATTGCAGACAGATTCTTTACTATCTGAGCTACCAGGGAAGCCCAAAAAAAGTCATGGCCAGAGGTAAAATTTCCTGGGCTGTGAACTACAATACTTTAAAACAATTTCGGGCTACAAAAGTCATATTTGTGCCATCAATGAATGCCAGGACGTAGATGACCCAGTTTTAGAGGTTTGGTTATGATTACTGCAACAGCAAGTGGAATATGAATGATGAAAGTTGATTTTCACACTCTTACATGATTTCTAGGTGTGTTTACAAAGCTGTGATTCCCTAGCCATGAATAAGATGTAGATTCACATCCAGCTAGTTAAATCAGTCATTTAAATCTTGTGTTTCATCATGTGGAAACACAAAGTCATTAGACTAATACTTATTTTACACACAATCCCAGTATACAAAGGTAATTAAAAGAAAAGCTATTCTGGTCAAAGTATGGACTCTGAGTCATCCCCAAAGAACCCAAGGGCTCTGTGGAAAATGTTTAAATATTTAGGTTAGGGGATTTCCAACACCTTTTCTCATTGAAATTACCAAAAACCTTCCAATTTACTTGTGCATTTCCATCCTATCAGAATATATGGAGCTAAAATATATACTAGAAAAAAAAACATAGACATAAAATAATACACTTCACTAAATGGTACTTCTTATGTATTAGAACTTACGACTGTTTTGGTGACAGTCTTAAAAAATTAAAACAAGAAATGCATTGGACTTCATGTAGTATACTAAAGATTCTTCTAGAAGCAATCTTATCTTTTAGAGTACTTTTGGAATACTTGATTACTGGGACTGCTATAAGCTTGAAATGATTTGCTTAGATTCATGTTGGTTTAAATAGAACTGTCTGAAGCCATTTTTGATGTATCCAAGATGAAAATACTATTATTTTTTTTTTTTCTACCTCAAGTTTTACTGTAAGTTGTAAGATACTATACAGTCTGTAGGAATTATACTGATTCTGGGCTTTGAAGTCAAGTAATTTAGGTCAATTCTGAGTTTTAATATTACATAGTTTCTCTGTGGCTCAATTTTCTCTAACTGGATATGATATATGTCATGTAAGCTTTCAAATGTCAGTTCAGCTCAGTTGTGTCCGACTCTTTGTGACCCCATGGATTGCAGCACGCCAGGCTTCCCTGTCCATCACCAACTCCTGGAGCTTACTCAAATTCATGTCCATTTTCCATTGAGCCGGTGATGACATCCAAACATCTTAACCTCTGTCATCCCCCTTTCCTCCCACCTTCAATCTTTCCCAGCATCAGGGTCTTTTCAAATTTCAAATGTCAAATCAGATTAAATGAGATAAAAATTCCTATCACACTATGTTATTTTTATTTCAAATGTTATTATGATGTATTATTTTAAACAATCATAACAGTAAAATATTATTGCATATTGACTAAGTATTATTTTTGAAAATCTAATAAACATAGTTTACACAAGTAGGAATGATTATTTGCAAAACACTTGAGACTACCTGATGAAATGATTTGTCCTTTATATATACAGAAACTAAGACTATCATGCAAATAGAATTGCAGCTTCTAGTTTGGAACAGTGCTTTTTGAAACTTTCAGGTATGACTTGGGCCAGTGAACCAAAAAAAAGAAAAAGAAAAACACCTTGTGATTAAATCAGAAAATAGAGAACCAATTCCTTCAGGACCAAAGAATCCACGATTCAAATATATTTGAATAAACTTCAAGGTAAATTACAAATTTTTCAGTACACTCTGTCCTAATACCTCTCTGGTTATAATTTTGAGATCCTCCCAGGTTAATCTTGGAGAAGGCAATGGCACCCACTCCAGTACTCTTGCCTGGAAACTCCCATGGATGGAGGAGCCTGGTAGGCTGCAGTCCATGGGGTTGCTAAGAGTCGGACCCGACTGGGCGACTTCACTTTCACTTTTCACTTTCATGCATTGGAGAAGGACATGGCAACCCACTCCAGTGTTCTTGCCCGGAGAATCCCAGGGACGGGGGAGCCTGGTGGGCCGCCGTTTATAAAGTCGCACAGAGTCGGACACGACTGAAGTGACTTAGCAGCAGCAGCAGCAGCAGATTAATCTGATCTCTGGTGATTATGTATTGGATTTATCTTTCTGGTCTTATAATGATTCTGGTAAAGGGAAAAAAAGCCTATGTATTTTTCTTCTCAAAATCCAGTTGACCACTGGACTTTCCACATGACAAAATTTTTGCAATTTTTGAACTGATATTAAAAGCAATGTTTCTTTTACTATTTTAATACCGCATAGTGAAGAAAAGACTGAAAAGTACTTGCAAAGTAGTTGCAAAAGTACTTGCAAAATTACTTGAAAATACCTTTCAATGTATATCTTGATAATTCTGGAAACTGAGATACAGAAAATGTATGCCATTGCAGTTATGTATGAATTCCATTACTAATTAAATTATAACTTTAAATTTCTTCAAAATGATTTATTCTTATTTAAATTTGGTATCATCACTCAGGAAAATAATGCACTGATATTTGTCATAAGCTTCCTAAATAGCTAAAATCATTCATTCTGATTTGTTTTTATTATGTTACCAAGTTTTATATAATTTATACAAAATTATTAAATTTAGAATCATTATTTGAAATTAATATAATTTACCATTCCCAGTAGCAATTATAATAGCTTTGTTCACTTAAAAATAACATGTCCAAAAACACATTGCATTTCACCATGTAGACAAATGTCAAATTCACCAAAAATTGGGTAATTCAGATAGAAAGTTAAACTAATAACTCCAAAATAATAAGTAGTTAATAATTGCATAGAAGAAAGCATGTTGCTATAAGGGTAACAAATCACTTATAAGAAATAATTCTATATTTATTTTCATTAATGCTGATTTTCATTCATAATTTAAATGAAAAATCATGTATAAATAGCTTAAGTAGACAATGAAAGTTCTGCAGTTAATCCCATTGGATAGTACATTATTTTAAATATTCACAAATATGTACAGATAAACATAAGATTTTAAACAAGAAGCAAAATGCCATAGACTAGTGGACAAGGTTTTAATATTTTTTTTTACAAATAAAAGTTAAGAAGATTGATAAGTTATAAAACAACACAAACCTAATTTTTTTTAAAAAGCCTGATGACCTCAAGAAAATTCCTTCTTGCTATTGTTGTTCTGTAACATCTTAAGAGTTTTTATATAGTAGTGTCATCTCCTACCATTTGGAAGATAGAAATCTTTTATCAAAAAAATGAAAAAAACATTGACTCACCTTTAAAAAAGGTTAAAAAGGATTTTTCAGTCAAATACTCCAACATTTGAACAGTTAATTCTTAGTAGGATCAAATGATATTCCCTAGAAAACCTTACACTGAAATCCTGATTTCAGTTGATGATTACATAAAGTTTGAAAGTTTAAATATGCTTTAAGGAAAAAAAAGAGAGAGATAGACAATGCCACATCTCAGTGAGTGTTTCGTTGCAAGAGAAATTTGAAAGAAGAGAAAGAAACCCACATTCATCTTAATACTGATGTGGATCCTTAGAGTCTATTTTTTGTATTCTGGTGAAGATCCATTGCCCATATCTGAGATCCTCTGAAGCTCTTTGTGTGCGTGTGTGTGTGTGTGCACACGCGTGCTGTTTTCCATCCAAGCATATCCGCTACCAGAGAGACAAAAGGAACTAACTTGCTGAGTGGCCTTTAGTACACTCAGTTTTACTACACAATCATTATTTCAGATGATAAACTAAGACCTGGGGATGGATAGGAAGTGCAGATCAGAGAATTATCAGTCTGACTTTCCTGCATGATATAACTTGAAAAACTCATTTCATGAAGTTTAAATAAAGTACACTTTCCCATACAGCATTAATCTAAAGGGTGCTGAGACTAATAACTGCAAAACAAAACTGGAGACTGTCAGTCCACAAGGATGACAGACAAACTTTAAAAAAGGAAATAGTCTATTGTTCTAACTGGAAGCTCTTCACTATCATTTTCTGTTCGTTTTATAGAAGTTTCATGACCACTGAAGAGTTCTTCTATGCAAACTAAAAATCATTAAATTTATCTTCAATCTCTTCAGATAAAAAGACAACTATCACATAAAACTTAAATATTTCTACTGTTTACAATGAACTTTTAATGTAAAAAAAGTGTACACATAAGTTACTTTAAAATAGTCATTATTTTAAAATCTAACCAAATAAAAGGCCTTGCTCTTTGAGAGAAAGACCCTCCCAGGTGGCGCTAGTGGTAAAGAACCTGCCTGCAAGCACAGGAAACAAGAGACGAGGGTTTGATCCCCTAGAGGAGGAAATGGCAACCCATTCCAGTATTCTTGCCTGGAGAATCCTATGGATGTAGGAGCCTAGCAAGCTACAGTCCTTGGGATTGCAAAGAGTCGGATATGACTGAAGCGATTTAGCTTGCCCACAAACTTATATCCATATATATATGGACTAGTGCATACAGTGAATCATAACTTCTGCTACTTGCCTCTTTTAATATCAGGTACCTTGGAGATATTCTCATATTATGAATAGTAGTAACTGTTTTTTTTCAATTATTGAAAAATAATCCGTAATAAAAGCATATTGTGTTTTAAATAACCCATATCATATTTAATGGAACTTTTGAGTTTTCCTGTTTACTGATCTTACAAAAACAATGCTAAAAATTCATATGTGTGGTTTTATTTATGTACTTGGGCCTAGTAAACAGCAGAAGTGAAATTTCTGGATCAATAATACATACTTTCTTTTGGTAGAAAGAGTATTAGCAAATTTCTTTTTATACATGTACCCAGCAGTGTTTGCAAATGCCTGTCTCAATATCACACACACTGGTTCATACTGAACTTTATTTTTAACAAGTGCTTATTTTATTGGTAAATAATTTAGTGAAGTTTAACCTATTAATTATATTGCCGTTTGTATTTTAAAGTAATTCTGCTAATATACTTGCTCATCTTTTTTTTCCTTGGGGTTTGTTTGTCCTTATTAATTAATAATGAAATAGCTACGCTTTTAACATTTGACCCTTTAAAAAAGATTTTTTTAATTTTAAACTTTATTTTTAAGATTATTTAAAATTCCAGTTTTTAGAAACTTTAATAAATAAACTTTCTTCTAGCTTTTGTATGGTTTCAGAAAATCCTTTAGGACAGTATTTCTCAATCAGCTGAATCATGGACTTTATCCCTTGTGAAGTGAAAGAGGAAGAGTAAAGTACATTGTGTAATTGTAAATATTACAACATATTTAGGAAGCAGATGACAGATGCATAATAAAGAGTTCTAGATGGGGGATCACAGAGTCCAATTTCTGACCACAGCACTATTAATAATAATAGGTTTTGCGAACTGAGCCTCATATAGTCATCATATTCCTGATTTTCTTTCTTGTTAAAGAAACTAACTCTAGAGCCTACATACAGTTTCAAGCTGAAGATTAACTCATATGGTAGATTTAAATTTAAGATGTAAAGATGAATGCAGATTTTATATAGTAGATAAAAATGTTTAAGTGATTCATTCTTTTTTGTAGTCTAGCAAATGAAAAGAATTTTATTATATGCTTTGCATTTCTAGATTGTAAAGGCAGTCAAAGACCTATACATTTTAATAATGATACAGTCACAGAGTTAACATGTATTGGGAGCTTACTATCTGTCAGTTATTGAAAGAAGTGTTTCACATATGTTATCTCATTGACCTTGTATGTTCTTTAGACAACTAGTTGAGGTCACACAACTAATATATGCCAAAACAAAGATTAAAACCCCAATCATCTGACTGAAGAGCCCATATACTTTGCTGAAAGAAAAAATATATATACATATATAAATGAGTTCTTGGTCAATACCTAACTTTACATATTCTTTTGAAGACATTTGTACAAAACTGAATAACAGTTTTAAATAACCTGATGTTAGAAAGTTATATCTAAATTCAACAGACAAGGAATGAAAATGAGTATATTCTGTATGTGGCTAGTAATAAAATTATTTTGAGATTAAATAAATTTTATCCTAAAGACCTGTAAAGTACACAGTACACATACACTGTAAAGTATTTCACAGTATTAGTTACCAGGATAAAACAATAAGGTAAAATTTGTGTCATCACTTTAGTCGTTGGGGTAACTAATCATGGATATTTACACACACATATTTATGCATATGTGTGTATAGCACACATAATTATGTGTGTATCTATATATACATGAACACCTATATTTTCAATCACTGCCTTGTTCATTTACAGAAGTATTAAGCCAGTGGTAGGCTCTACCTGATTTATATGGTGAGTAGGGGCTTCACATGCAGGAATAAAAATAAATATATGTGTACACAGTTTCAAAAGAGAATATTAAATACAGAAAGCATATTAAGTATACAATAATGCCAATGAAAGCTTGAGAGATTAAAATTGAGGTTTCTATACAACTTTTAAAAGAAAATTTCAAGGACATTGCTAAAGATAAAATGCATAATATCAAGGTCATTAAAGTTTAGACTTAAGCCATGTAGTCTAATAAATAAAAACACAGGATGAAAGTAAACCTACTTCATCAAAGATATAAAATAAACTTACCCATATATTTCATAGAAGCTGTGGTAGGAGCTGTGTGTAAAAGACAGATTAAAGCGAGAGCGCCTCAGTGTATGTGGATAGCTCTCATGTGGGCAGAGCTAGATCAATATGTAATTTCAAAGGCTACCTAAAAATCTTGGCAGACATCATCTTTACTTGTTTGCAGAGCTGACTCGACTCTCTAAGGAGAGGGAAAAAATTCATTTTTATGTTCTTATCTATATATACATACATATGTATGTGCACACATATGTACGTGTGCGCACACATGCATGCTTATGTGTGTGTATACCTTGTCCTTCCCTTTGTTTATCTGCCTCAAAATTTTATATGTAACAGGAAATTTTTTTGTCTTTTAGACTTTTTTTTGGTATTGGGATGTAGACCATTAAGAAACAATGTTAATTGTTTGATAGTTTCAGGTGAACAGGGAAGGAACTCAGCCATACATGTACATGTATCTGTTCTCCCCCAAACTCGCCTCCCATCCAGCCTGTCACATAACACTGAGTGGAGTTTCATGTACTTTACAGTAGGTCCTTGTTGGTTATCTATTTTAAATATAGCAGTGTGTACATGTGTACCTGTCCATCCCAAACTCCCTAGCTATCCCTTCCCCCCATCCTTCCCCCAGTTTCTCTGTTGGTCTCTTTCTGTTTTGTAAGTATGTTCATTTGTATAATTTCTTTTTATGTTCCACATATAAGGAATGTCATATGATATTTATCCTTCTCTGTCTGACTGACTTCACCTATTATGACAATCTTTAGGTTCATCCATGTTGCTGGAAATGACAGTATTTCATTCTTTTTAATGGCTGAGTAATATTCCACTGCATATATTTCTTCTTTATCCATTCCTCTATTGATGGACATCTAGGTTGCTTCCATGTCTTGGCTATTACAAACAGGGCTGCAGTGAACATTGAGGTGCATGTATCCTTTCAGATCACATTTTTCTCTGGATATTTGCCCAGGAGTGGGATTGCAGGGTTATATGGTAGATCTATTATTTTTGGTTTTAAGGAACCTCCATACTATTCTCCATAGTGCCTGTACCAATTTACATTCCCACCAAAGTATAGGAGGGCTCCCTTCTCTCCTCATCCTCTCTGGATTTATGTAACAGAAAGTTTTTGTCAGGACTGAGAAGTTAAGGTTCAAATTCTTTAGGCACCCACTCAAATAAATGATTCCAGTTTGGAGCTTGAATGCTGCCAGCTGAAGTTGAGGGTTATCCTTGTTTGTTTCCATCCAAGCACTTTATTAGGAGTAAAGAGGCTTCCTTTTTGAGCCAACATATAGCCTCTTTATCTTCCTTATATTGTGCCCATTTATCTGAAGCTCTTGAAGTATATGAAATACACATAATCCCTCTATCACTTAGCAGCCCTATTGAAAAGAAGTACTAAACTTTTCCCAATGTAAGCTTTCCAAAATTAGAATTCTGTAAGTTGCTACCCTAAATATTGAATGGAAAAACTGTGTTCCATGCTTATGTTTAGAGAACTGGATTGAAGGAATTATCGGTGGAACATATGTCATGCTTATATGTTTGGTGACTCCTCAGAAGGGCTATTTAGTTTGCAATATTTCCCAAATATTTACCCAGAGAACCAAATTCTCCCATATAGTATCTGTTATCATACCCCAGAACTGGTGTTCTAAGTTATACCATTTAGTAAATGTTACTACAGGATATTTTAGTCCTTAAATATAAGGTTTTTCAAGGTTTCCAGATTATTACACAGGTAATATATAGGCTGTTGATGACTTCAAAGAGAACCATAAAAATTTTGCCTTTGAGAGGGCCTTTTATTATTTAAAGTTGGGTTTTTTTTAATGATAATATAACTTAGCAAACTCTCCATGGCTTACCATGACTGTAATTTCTTTCTTTCTCATAGCACTTGCTGGTGAGGCAGCGCTCCACCCCAGGAAGTCATGCTGCTGGGAATCTCTGCATGTTGTCAGACGTGGCAGCAGGTGATAGAACCTCAGTGCTCTGCAGTGCTTCCTAGAGAGCATCGTGTGGCAGTTCCTAGGAAGCATTGCATGGAACTTCCATCCATAGACTGTCAGCCAGAATCTATTGTGGAACTGCTTCTAATTGTAGGGGTCTGAGAGATGCAGGCAAGTAGACAAAATATTTGGGGCCACCTCTGTCTCTGCCACAGCTGACAACACTCCTTATCTCCTTTTTGTGAAGAAAATTGCCATGGCATTAACAGATTGATATCTTCTGAATTTCATAATAGTGTAATCTAAATATTGTACAGTGGTGAATAGAGTTTCCCACAGAATGAGGATGTATTCAATGTAAAGGAAGATTGAATCATTAGTATTTCACATTTAAGGGAAGTTTCAGAAAGTTACGGAAGGAAATTGAAGTCATGTTTAGAATTCGCTTAAATGGTAGCTATGTAGTTACAGGAAAGTGTCATGTGATACAAAAAGCTAATAAAATAGTGCAGTTACTACCATAATCAGATGATAAAAGTTAGCATGTCAGTGCAAGCCAAAGAACAGAAAAAACAATTATTTCAAATATTGAGAACATTTTGTGTACCTCATTCTGCCCTTGGGTTATTCAGTCACTCAGTCGTGTCTAACTCCTTGAAGCCCCATGGACTCCAACACACCAGGTTTCCCTTTCCTTCACCAACTCCTGGAGCTTGCACAAACTCGTGTCCATTAAGTCAGTGATGCCATCCAACCATCTCATCCTCTGTCGTCCCCTTCTCCTGCCCTCAATCTTTCCCAGCATCAGGGTCTTTTCAAATGAGTCAGCTCTTCGCATCAGATGGCCAAAGTATTGCAGCGTCAGCTTCAGCATCAGTACTTCTAGTGAATATTCAGGACTGATTTCCTTTAGGACTGACTAGTTTGATCTCCTTGTTGTCCAAGGGACTCTCAAGAGTCCTCTCCAACACCATAGTTCAAAAGCATTAATTCTTCGGCCCCCAGCCTTCTTTATGGCCCAACTCTCACATCTGTATATAACTACTGGAAAAACCATATCTTTGACTTGATGGACCTTTGTTGGCAAAATAATGTCCCTGCTTTTTAACGTGCTGTGTAGGTGGGTCATAGCTATTCTTCCAAGGAGCAAGTGTCTTTTAATTTCATTGCTGCAGTCCCCATCTGCAGTGATTTTGAAGCCCAAGAAAATAAAGTCTGTCATTGTTTTCCATTGTTTCCCCATCTATTTGCCATGAAGTGATGGGACCAGATACCATCATCTTCATTTTTTGGATGTTAAGTTTCAAGCCAGCTTTTTTCACTCTCGTCTTTCACTTTCATCAAGAGCCTCTTTAGTTTCTCTTTGCTTTCTGCCATAAAGGTAGTGTCATCTGCATATCTGAGGTTATTGATATTTCTCCTGGCAATATTGATTCCAGTTTGTGATTCATCCAACTTGACTCTTCACATGATGTACTCTGCATAGCAGTTAAATAAGCAGGGTGACAATATACAGCCTTGACATACTCCTTTCCCAATTTGGAATCAGTCCATTTTTCCATGTTCAGTTCTAACTGTTGCTTCTTGATATGCATACAGATTTCTCAGGAGGCACAGAAGGTGGTATGGTATTCTCATCTCTTTAATAATTTTCCACACTTTGTTGTGATGCACATACTCAAAGGCTTTAGCGTAGTCAATAAAGCAGAAATAGATGTTTTTCTGGAATTGTCTAGCTTTTTCTATGATTCAACAGATGTTGTCAATTTGACTCTGGTGCCTCTGCCTTTTGTAAATTCAGCTTGAACGTCTGGGAGTTCTTGGTTCATGCACCGTTGAAGCCTAGATTGGAGAATTTTGAGAACTGGAGAATTTTTGGGGGATTGGAATGAAAACACATTTTCCAGTTTTGTAGCCACTGCTGAGTTTTCCAAATTTGCTGGCATATTGAGAGCAGCACTTTCACAGTATCATCTTTTAGGATTTGAAATAGTTCAAGTGGAATTCCATCACCTCCACTAACTGTGTTTGTAGTGATGTTTCCTAAGGCCCACTTGATGTTGCATTCCAGGATGTTGGCTCTATGTGTGTGATCACACCATCATGGTTATCTGGGTCATGAAGATCTTTTTTGTATAGTACTTCTGTGTATTCCTGCCACCTCTTCTTAATATCTTCTGCTTCTGTTGGGTCCATACCATTTCTTTCCTTTATTGTGCCCTTATCTGCATGACATGTTCCCTTGGTTTCTCTAATTTTCTTGAAAAGATCTTTCATATTCTGTTGTTTTCCTCTATTTCTTTGCATTGATCTCTTAGGAAGGCTTTCTTATCTCTCCTTGCTATTCTTTGGAACTCTGCGTTCAGATGTATGTATCTTTCCTCTTCTTTCTATTCTTCACTCGGCCCTTTTATTCCTGTACAGATTAAGGGTATTACAATGATTTTTCTTTTAAGATCAGGAAATAAATTATGTGAAGCAAGCAAAATAGCAACATCCAACAGTATTTTTGAAAAATTCACTTTGTATTAGTAATCATTATTTTTTAAAATTTCCTTTAAAAATTGTTTTTTAATTTTTACAATGTTGTTTCTGCCACAAAACAACATGAATCAGTCGTACTTATACTTACCTTGCCTCCCTCTATCCCGGTCTTGCAGATCATCACAGACACCAGTCCAGGTTCCATGTGCTACACAGCAACTTCCACCAGCCATCTGTCTGACACCTGATAGTATATATTTCTTGATGGTACTTTCTCATTCATCCATTCTCACCTCCCCCACTTTGTCCTTATGTCTGTTCTCTACATCTCTGTCTCCATTCCCTCCCTGCAAATAGATTCATCAATGCCATTTTCCTAGATTCTTCTTGTTTTTCTACATGTCTTGCTGAATGTGCTAAGAAGGAAATCTCCTAGCTGCTTGTTATGTGGGCCTTTTCTTGGGCTTTTGTTTGCAGTGGTGAACCTGGAGGAATGATGTAATCCTGCCCCCTAAACCATGAAAGGTGTTGCTTACTGCTTGCTGTGAAAGTGATGGATCCTTGAAACTCAGTCTTCCTGAGCTACAGTATAATCTTACTATGTGCCCAAGAGCCATTTGAGCTTGTTGCATCTCCCGTGTGAGACTTGAGGTCCAGGGGAACTGACTTGTGCTTTTTACTGAACTATAGCAAAATCTTTTGTCTCTGATCCAGGAGTATCATGCGTCTTTTGCCAGCATCCATGTACAATTTAGATTAACTTACTATCTTGTAACTAGGGTAAATTCAAATCCAGGGTAAAACAGTTACAACATGGTAATAATGAACTTTCAGTGCTTTCCATATTAATTTGAATAATCTTTCCAGGGCTACTAATTGTGACAGAGGAGAAGTATGAGTTATAAGACAATCAACTCAAAGATATTATAACCTATCAAAGTTACAAGGTCTTAATTAACATTTGAGTGCTTACTCTATATATTCACTGTGGAAAGAACTAAAGTTCTTTAACTTGTTTAATGCATTAACTTATTTAATCCTCAAAACCACTCTATGATGGAGATATGAGTACCTTCATTTTACAGATGAGGAGACTAAGAAATGGAGAGGTTAATTAATTTTTATAAGGTCACACAGTAAGTGGTAGGCCTGGATTTCAAACCCCGGGCACCAGAAGCAAATTTCTATCTATGATATTTAAAGAAAGGAGATAAAGGAATTTTAAATTTATTCATAATAGAAACAAGAACAGCTGTCACAAAGCATAAAAACCAAATTGAAGAAGGATTTTTAAAATATTAAGAACCTCAGTTTGCAAATGTCTACCCATAAAAAGGAAAGCAAATCTAAATATCATTGTCCAACAAGTATAAGTAAAATCTGGGAAGAGAGTAAATAAATGAGTTTGGGCCCCACAAATTCAAGATATGATTAATACTCCTTATTTAATCATTCAGATAGCAGAGCAGTCCCTTTCAAATGTTAACATGGATCTCTAACCCCCAAAGTCAGGGTTCTTGTTTGTGTGGCAAAGCAGTTCAGTCAATTGAAGAGAATCTATTTTGTGTAGCCCCAGTTTTGTATGATATATACTTTACATAGCTGTAATGTGTGTGCTAGTCACTCAGAAGTGTGAGACTCTTTGCATCCCCTTGGACTGCCATGCTTCTCCATCCAGGCTTGTCCATCCATGGGATTCTCCAGGCGAGAATACTGGAGTGGGTAGCCATGCCCTCCTCCAGGGGATCTTCTCAATGCAGGGATCAAACCCAGGTCTCCCACACTGCAGGCAGATTCTTTACCATCTGAGCCCCCAGGGAAGTAATGTGTTAGATTAATTGTAGTGTTCCAGGAAACTATCGGGTTAACCAAGCTGCTAAAGATGATTACTCACGATACCAAGATCTGTACAACTTAAGGACCTTCTGCTGCAGGGATCACCCAACCATGAAACATAGGCCAGTACTGTTCCACTCTGTGTTTTATAAATAATTGTTTCTTGGAACACAGCCACGCCCAGTTGTTGGGTGTTGTCTATAACTGCTGTTGTGCTCCGGTGACAGAACTGAGTAGTGGCAACTGCCCCAGAGGCCGTATGACCTGCAAAGCCTGCAGCATTTCCTATCAGGGCCTTTGCAGAAAAAGTTTTTAGATTCCTATTTCTGTGCCTTAAACACATGTTCATCAATGACAAATATGTTTTGTCTTTAGTTTTTATTAGAATATAGTTGATTTACAATGTTATGTTAGTCTCTGCTATACAACAAAGTGAAATAGCTATACATATACCCACTCTTTTTTAGATACTTTTCCCATATGAGACATTGTAAAACAATGAGTAGAATTCTCTGCTATATGGTAGGTCCTTATTGCTTATATAAAACAGATAACAGATAATTGTGTATATCTCAGATCTCTCTGCCCACTTACCCCTTGGTAACCGTGTTTGTTTTCTTCACCTGTAACTCCTATTTTTGTTTTTTGTAGATATTAATAAGTTCACTTGACCATTTTCTAGATTCCGCATATTAACAATACCATGTTATTTAAATATCTTTACTTAAGATATCTTAAAAATACTTAAAAATATCTTCTTACTAAGCATGTATATAAAAGTAAGTGAAACATGCTTCTTAATGTTAAAGAAGTGAACTCCTTATTGCCAAAGTCAGACTGAAATTGAAGAAAGTGGAGAAAATCACGAGACCATCCAGGTATGACCTAAATCAAATCCCTTATGACTATACAGAGGAAGTGAGAAATAGATTTAAGGGGCTAGATCTGATAGACAAGAATGCCTGATGAACTATGGATGGAAGTTTCTAACATTGTACAGGAGACAGGAATCAAGACCATACCCAAGAAAAAGAAATGCAAAAAAGCAAGATGGATGTCTGAGGAGGCCTTACAAATAGCTGTGAAAAGAAGGGGGGTGAAAAGCAAAGGAGAAAAGGAAAGATACTCCCATCTGAAGGCAGAGTTCCAAAGAATATCCAGGAGAGATAAGAAAGCCTTCCTCAGTGATCAATGCAAAGAAATAGAGGAAAACAATAGAATGGGAAAGACTAGAGATTTCTTCAAGAAAATTAGAGATACCAAGGGAATATTTCATGCAAAGATGGGCTGAATAAAGGACAGAAATGGTATGGACCTAACAGAAGCAGAAGATATTAAGAAGAGGTGGCAAGAATACACAAAAGAACTGTACAAAAAAGATCTTCATGATCCAGATAATCACGATAGTGTGATCAATCATACAGAGCCAGACATCCTGCAATGTGAAGTCAAGTGGGCCTTAGGAAGCATCACCATGAACAAAGCTAGTGGAGGTGATGGAATTCCACTTGAGCTATTTCAAATCCTGGAAGATGATGCGGTGAAAGTGCTGCACTCAGTATGCCAGCAAATTTGGAAAACTCAGCAGTGGCCACAGAACTGGAAAAGGTCAGTTTTCATTCCAGTCCCAAAGAAAGGCAATCCCAAAGAATGCTCAAACTACCGCACAGTTGCACTCATCTCACACGCTAGTAAAGTAATGCTCAAAATTCTCCAAGCCAGACTTCAGCAATATGTGAACAGAGAACTTCCAGATGTTCAAACTGGTTTTAGAAAAGGCAGAGGAACCAGAGATCAAATTGCCAATATACACTGGATCATCGAAAAAGCAAGAGAGTTCCAGAAAAACATCTATTTCTGCTTTATTGACTATGCCAAAGCCTTTGACTGTGTGGATCACAATAAACTGTGGAAAATTCTGAAAGAGATGTGAATACCAGACCACCTGACCTGCCTTTTGAGAAACCTGTATGCAGGTCAGGAAGGAACAGTTAGACCTGGACATGGAACAACAGACTGGTTCCAAATAGGAAAAGGAGTACATCAAGCCTGTATGTTGTCACCCTGCTTATTTAACTTATATGCAGAGTACATCATGAGAAACGCTGGGCTGGAAGAAGCACAAGCTGGGATCAAGATTGCCGGGAGAAATATCAATAACCTCAGATAGGCAGATGACACCACCCTTATGGCAGAAGGTGAAGAAGAACTGAAGAGCCTCTTGATGAAAGTGAAAGAGGAGAGTGAAAAAGTTGGCTTAGAGCTCAACATTCAGAAAACTAAGATCATGGCATCCGGTCTCATCACTTCATGGCAAATAGATGGGGAAACAGTGAAAACAGTGGCTGACACTCTTTTTCTTGGCTCCAAAATCACTGCAGATGGTGATTGCAGCAATGAAATTAAAAGACGCTTACTCCTTGGAAGGAAACTTATGACCAACCTAGACAGCATATTAAAAAGCAGAGACATTACTTTGCCAACAAAGGTCCGTCTAATCAAGGCTATGTTTTTTCCAGTGGTCATGAATGGATGTGAGAGTTGGACTATAAAGAAAGCTGTGCACTGAAGAATTGATGCTTTTGAACAGTGGTGATGGAGAAGATTCTTGAGAGTCCCTTGGACTGCAAGGAGATCCAAGCAGTCCATCCTAAAGGAGATCAGTCCTGGGTGTTCATTGGAAGGACTGATGCTGAAGTTGAAACTGCAGTACTTTGGCCACCTGATACAAAGAGCTGACTCATTGGAAAAGACCCTGATGCTGGGAAAGATTGAGGGCAGGAGGAGAAGGGGACAATAGAGGATGAAATGGTTGGATTGCATCACCAACTTGATGACATGGGTTTGGTTGGACTCCAGGAGTTGGTGATGGACAGAGAGGCCTGGCATGCTGGGGTTCTTGGGGAGCAGAGTCGGACACAGCTGAGAGACTGAACTGAACTGAACTCTATTATTACTATACTGAACTTTTTTTTTCATTTCTACAATGTGACAGTTTCAACTAATTGACCATAAATGTTTATTCCTTTAAATGATGTCATTGGTTAAAGCCAGACATCAACTTGCTCATTTATAGTTATGTTTATGGATTTTTTCTTCCCCTAGGGTTACATGAATTTTCTCATGTAAATTTTCTCATGATATACTTTTACTAACTCTTCATGGCCTTTAGTCTACACAGATCTTGAACTATCTATTTATTTTTCTCAATCTGTTTAAGTCTTTCTCAGTCAATTGATTTTAAGCAACTACAATCAAATAGATGTTGAAAGAAACTTATTTGCCATCTGGGTCTTATATGGCATATGATACTTTTTTTTTTTAAATTTAGCAAGTCTGTTGAATATTTTCTTCATATTTTGCATACCAAATTATTTCAGATAAACAGACATTTTTTTTTTATCCTAACATAAAATCTATAAATTGTATAAAAATTACCTTGATGCAACAGTGTCTTCCAAGCACTTGTCTAGGCACTCTCCCAGTGGTCTTCAAACCAAAAAATCCCCAAACTTTAGATGGTTGAGTAGTATAATTTTAAGTTCAGTATAAAAATACACAGTGAGAAATTAGGGGAGAGGGATGTGCTAGGTTTGCAAACAAGAAAGGATGCACGCAGGCTGAAAACCTCACTGTACATGAATCCTGAGGCACATGATCGAGGAGCAAGTGAGTCTAAAATACTGAAAGTGCTTGGGGTCAAATTCTACCCTTTTATTGTTGTATTGGAGAGACACAGAGACAAGTGTGGCCACAGCTATAGACAACTAGTGACCTGATGGACAACATAGTTTTTTGTTTTCTACTTGTTACTGACAGCAGACAAATGGGACACCTCTGTGTGTGCGTGCATGCTAAGTTGTTGCAGTCGTGTCCAACTCTTTGCGACCCTATGGACTGTAGCCTGCCACGCTCCTCTCTTCAGGCATGAATACTGGAGTGGTTGCCATGTCCTCCCCAGGGGATCTTCCTAATCCAAGGATCGAACCTGGGTCTCCTACATTTCAGGCAGATTCTTTACTGCTGAATCACCGGGGAAGCCCAGGATACCTCTTTACCTCCTCTAAATGTAGAATCTTAAACATTTACTGACTCATGTTTATTTGGTGTTTCCATTCCTTCTGTTTTCAACAAATACTCTGCATCTGATGAGTCATACTGGCTTCTACCCTCAGTTTCATCTATCCTTGTTATTTGTTCTTTGGTTAGCAGAAATGAATACCCTTTTTAAAAAAATTGTACAATTTACACAAAGTTGTCTCTCTATACCCATGGGTTCTGCATCCACAGATTGAGCTATGTTTGGAGTTCAGTATGTACTTGCTGACTCTTGGGATGCAGAGAGTGGACATAGAGGTCAGATTGTACTGTGCCATTTTATGTAAGGACCTTGAGCATCCCTGGATTTTGGTATCCACGGAGGTCTGGGCAAATCCCCTGCAAAATACCTAGGGATGACTGTATGACATTACCTTGGTTTCAGGTGTACAATATAGTTATACAGTGTGGTGATCACACCATAATAAGTCTGAAGTGAAGTGAAAGTCGCTCAGTCGTGTCTAACTCTCCGCGACCCCATGGACTGTAGCCACCAGCTCCTCTGTCCATGGATTATCAGACAAGAATACTGGAGTGGGTTTCCATGCCCTTCAGGGGATCTTCCCAAGCCAGGGATCAAACCCGGGTCTCCTGCATTGCAGGCATATTCTTTACCGTTTGAGCCACCAAGAGAGACCCTACTATAAGTCTAGTTAACTACTATCACTGTAAATAGTTACAGTTTTTCCCTGTGATAAAGACTCTTAAGATTGATTGTCTTAGCAGCTTTCAAATGTGCAATACAGTATTACTAACTAGAGTCATTGTTGGGGTCCTTTAACGGACCGGAACCTTGTGGTACAGAGTCGACGATAAGAAAGTGAAAGAGAGAAAGAGGCTGGTATCCCTTGGTTTACGCAAAGGACCAATAAAGTCCTTGACACAGGACTTGCATCGCTCACGAAGGCACCAGGCGCCCTCTCGAGGGGGTCTTAGAAGCCCGGGCAGAAAACTGAGCATGACGGGTCTCCACGCTCCCGAGAGTCAGCCAGAAAAAGAGAGAGAGAGAGAGAGATACAAAAAAGACCCGGGACCTAAGCTCTGATGAAGGAAAGGTGCTTTAATGATTTTTCTATGAGTATATATAGGCTGGAGTATAAGAAACTTCTTTCGGGAATGACAGAGATCAGAAAACCAAATGTACAGCAACCGTTACCAAGGGAACAAGGGGTAATGTTAGTCCCAAGGTCAGGAGACAATCCGTATCTCAAGGAGGGGAAGGAGACTAAGCAGTTTTGTCCTAAGGAGAATGCTTACTAAAGGAGACCCAAGCCTGCCTCACACAGTGACCTCAGTCCCTGGGAGCAGCGTGCTGTTCTGCTTGAAGAGGGACAAAGGATTCATGAGAGACAGCACGTAGGACTCCTCCCGTCAAACATTCCCTGACAAGTCATCATGCTGTACATGTTCAAGGCTTATTTTATAGCTGAAGGTTTGTACTTTTTGACTTTCTTTCCTGACTTCACCTATGCCCACCCCTTGCCTCTGGCAACCACCAATGTATTTTCTGTATTTATGAGCTTGATTTTTTTTTATTTTGGATTCTGTATATGAATGAGATCATACCATGTTTGTCTTTCTCTCTTTGACTTATTTCACTTAGCACAATGCCCTCAAGATTTGTTCATGTCATCACAAATGGCAATATGTCACTTTTCATGACTGAGTAATATTCCATTGTGTTTGTCTATCTATCACAATTTCTCTGTCCTTCCATTCCTCAGTGAACACTTAAGTTGTTTCCTGAGTTTGGCTTTCGTCAATAATGCTGCAACAATATGGGGAATGCATATATCTTTCAAAATTAGTGTTTTTGTTTTCTTCAAAAAATGCCCAGAAGTAGAATTCCTGAATGTTATGGTATTTTTAATTTTTTGAAGAACTTCCACTGTTTCTCCATGTTGTGTGCTCCAATTTACATTCCCAACAACAGTGCACAAGGGTTTCCTTTTTTCCATATCTTTTCCAACACTTGGTATTTCTTATCTTTTTAATGACAGCCATTCTAATTAATGTGCAGTGGTATCTCATTGTGGTTGTGACTTGCAGTTCAACTACCTGTTAGGCCATTTGTATATATTCATTTGAAAAATATCTATTCAGATCTTCTTTCACTTGTTTAACCAGATTTTCTTTTCTATTTGTTAAGAAATTTTTATTCTTTATGTATTTCACATATTAGCCTCTTATCAAATACATGATTTGCAAATATTTTCTCCTATTCCATAATTTGTCTTTTCATTTTATTGGTTTCCTTTACTCTGCTAAGACTTTTGAATTTGATGTAGTTCATTTGTTTTCCTTTTGTTGCAAAATTTGAAAAAAAGAAAATCAAGATTGTTGTCAGAGAGCTTACTGCATATGTTTTCTTCCAAGAGTTGTATGGTTTCAGGCCTAACATTCAAGTCTTCAGTGCATTTTGAGTTAATTTTTGTGTATGGTGTGGTCTAGTGTCAGTTATTTACATGTGGCTGTCAAGGTTTTGCACCAACATCTATTAAAGAGATTATTCTTTCCCTGTTATATATTCTGAACTACTTTGTTGTAAATTATTGACTATATATGCATAGGTTTATTGCTGCAGTCTCTAGTCTGTTCCATTAATATATGTCTGTTTTATGTTAATAACATCCTGTTTTGCTTTGTAATATAGTTTGGAATCAGGGTGTATGATGCCTCCAGCTTTGTTCTTCTTTCTCAAAATTGCTCAAAATTCAGAATTTTTATGGTTCAACAGAAGTTATAGTATTTCAGGTATACAGCAAAAGATTTAAACACACACACATATTATTTTTCAGATTCATCGCCATTGTAGGTTATTATAAGATCTTGAATATAGTTCCCTGTGCTATACAGTAGGTCCTTTTTGTTTATCTTAAGTATAGTATCATGTATCTGTTAATCCCCAATTGCCAGTTTATTCCTCCCCTCTTTGTCCATTGCTAACCATGAGTTTGTTTTTTTTTTTTTTTTTTTTTTTTAATTTTATTTTATTAGTTGGAGGCCAATTACTTCACAACATTTCAGTGGGTTTTGTCATACATTGACACGAATCAGCCATAGAGTTACACGTATTCCCCATCCCGGTCCCCCCTCCCACCTCCCTCTCCACCCGACTCCTCTGGGTCCTCCCAGTGCACCAGGCCTGAGCACTCATCTCATGCATCTCACCTGGGCTAGTGATCTGTTTCACCATAGATAATATACATGCTGTTCTTTTGAAACATCCCACCCTCACCTTCTCCCACAGAGTTCAAAAGTCTGTTCTGTACTTCTGTGTCTCTTTTTCTGTTTTGCATATAGGGTTATCATTACCATCTTTCTAAATTCCATATATATGTGTTAGTATGCTGTAATGTTCTTTATCTTTCTGGCTTACTTCACTCTGTATAATGGGCTCCAGTTTCATCTATCTCATTAGAACTGATTCAAATGAATGCTTTTTAATGGCTGAGTAATATTCCATGGTGTATATGTACCACAGCTTCCTTATAACACTGACCATGAGTTTGTTTTCTCTCTGAGTCTACAGTACAGTTCTCTTTATCTGACTTACTTGTCTTAGTATGATAATCTCTAGATCCATCCATGTGGCTTCAAATGGAACTGTAGTGTTGGAGAAGACTCTTAAGAGTCCCTTGGACTGTGAGGAGATCTAACCAGTCCATCCTAAAGGAAATCAGTCCTGAATATTCATTGGAAGGACTGATGCTGAAGCTGAAACTCCAGTACTTTGGCCACCTGATGTGAAGAACTGACTCATTTGAAAAGACCCTTGTGCTGGGAAAGATTGAAGGTAGGAGGAGAGGGGACAACAGAGGTTGGATGGCATCACTGACTCAACGGACATGAGCGTGAGTAAGCTCCGGGAGTTGGTGATGGACAGGGAAGCCTGGCGTGCTGCATTCCATGGGGTTGCAGAGTTGGACATGACTGAGTGAATGGACTAAACTGAGAGATGCTGGTTCTCCTTAGCACTGCAGAGGGAGAATGTGAAATTGGCACCTGCTGGCTGCAGTAGGGCAGAGGGGTAGCATAGCATGATGTCCAAGGTGGGACAGGGGCGGTGGCCCCTGCCTGCTGGAACAAGGCAGAGCAAGAGTGTGAAGATGGTGTTGCAGTCCCCTCTCCCCAGCAGGCCTGTGTGTGTGTGACATGAGATGCCTGCCACACAGTCTGACATTTTAAGATTAGCAATTGAGCACCTTTCATATGCATTCTGTGTGCCTCTTGTTCTGCTGCTTCTGTATCTGGCCCTGGGGCAGGTGAATCTGCACATGTGAGCCCTTTAAAGGTCATTTCTCATTTTGTTATACCTTTGTGGGTCTTGTGGACGCAAGACCCATTGACTTAGAAAGCTGTATGTTCAGGGGGCTCACCTCTCAGTTGTAGATCTTAAAACTTAGGGTGCCCAATTGTAGAGTCATACTCTTTGCTCCTTAGGAAGCAGCTGTGAGTTTTAAATTTCTTCCTGAATGATGATAGCTGAGCTCGGTGTTGGGTTTATGGCAAAATTATGTCTCAACCTCTCCTACCCGCTTATTGTTGGATTTTTCTCATTTGCTCTATGTTTCAGTTCAGTTCAGTCACTCAGTCATATCCGACTGTTTGTGAACCCATGGACTGCAGCACACCAGGCTTCCCTGCCCATCACCAACTCCCAGAGCTTGCTCAAACTCATGTCCGTTGAGTGGATGATGCCATCCACCCATCTCAATCTCTGTTGTCCCCTTCTCTACCTGCCTTCAATCTTTCCCAACATCAGGGTCTTTTCCAAGGAGTTAGTTCTTCATATTAGGTGGCCAAATTACTGGAGCTTCAGCATCAGTCTTTCTAATGAATATTCAGGACAGATTTCTTTAGGATTGACTGGTTTGATCTCCTTGCAGCCCAAGGGATTCTCAAGAGGCTTCTCCAACACCACAGTTCAAAAGCCTCAGTTCTTCAGCACTCAGATTTCTTTATGGTCCAACATTCATACATAACTCCTGGAAAAAACTATAGCTTTGACTAGATGGACTTTGTCAGCAAAGTAATGTCTCTGCCTTTTAAATGCTATCTAGGTTTATCACAGCTTTTCTTCCAAGGAGCAAACATCTTTTAATTTCGTGACTGCAGTCACCATCTGAAGTGACTTTGGAGCCCCACCAAAATAAAGTCTCTCACCATTTCCATTGTTTCCCCATCTATTTGCAATGTAGTAATGGGACTGGATGCCATGATCTTAGTTTTATGAATGTTGACTTTTAAGCCAACTTTTTCACTCTCCTCTTTCACTTTCATCAAGAGACTCTTTAGTTCCTCTTCGCTTTCTTCCTTAAGGCAGGTATCATCTGCATATCTGAGATAATTGACATTTCTCACTGCAATCTAGACTCCAGCTTGTGCTTCATCCAGTCCAGCATTTCAAATGATGTACTCTGCATATAAGTTAAATAAGCAGGGTGACAATATACAGCGTTGGCGTACTCCTTTCCTGATTTGGAACTAGTTGGTTGTTCATGTCCAGTTCTAACTGTTCCTTCTTGACCTGCATACACATTTCTCAGGAGGCTGGTGAGATGGTCTGGCGTTCCCATCTGTTTATTATTCACGGCTTATTATGGTCCATAAAGTCAAAGGCTTTGGCGTAGTCAGTAAAGCAGAAGTAGATGTTTTCCTGGAATTGGCTTGCTTTTTCTGTGGTCCAAAGGATGGTGGCAATTTGATCTCTGGTGCCTTTGCCTTTTATAAATCCAGCTTGAACATCTGAAAGTTCTCAATTCACGTGGTGTTGATGTCTAGTTTGGAGAATTTTGAGCATTACCTTGCTAGAGTGTGAGATGAGTGCAATTGTGTGATAATTTGAACATTCTTTCACATTGTCCTTCTTCAGGATTAGAATGAAATGGACCTTTTCTAGGCCTGTGGCCACTGCTGAGTTTTCCAAATTCGCTGGCATATTGAGTGCAGCACTTTCACAGCATCATCTTTTAGGATTTGAAATAGCACAGCTGGAATTCCATCTCTTCCACTGGCTTTGTTCGTAGCGTTGCTTGCTAAGGCCCACTTGACTTCACATTCCAGGATGTCTGGCTCTAGATGAGTGATCACAGCAGCATGCTTATCTGGGTTGTGAAGATCTTTTTTGTACAGTCCTTCTGTGTATTCTTGCCACCTCTTCTTAATATCTTCTGCTTCTGTTATGTCCATACCATTTCTGTCCTTTATTGAGCCCATCTTTGCATGAAATGTTCCCTTGGTATCTCTAATTTTCTTGAAGAGATCTCTAGTCTTTCATATTCTGTTGTTTTCCTCTATTTCTTTGCATTGCTCTCTTAGGAAGGCTTTCTTATCTCTCATTGCTGTTATTTGGAACTCTGCATACAGATGGGTGTACCTTTCCTTTTCTTCTCTGCCTTTCATTTCTCTTCTCAGCTATCTGTAAGGTCTCCTCAGACAACCATTTTGGCTTTTTGCATTTCTTTTTTGGGGAATGATTTTGATTACCACCTTCTTTACAATGTCATGAGCCTCTATCCATAGTTCTTCAGGCATTCTGTCTGTCAGGCCTAATCCTTTGTATCTGTTTGTCACTTCCACTGTATAATCATAAGGAATTTGATTTAGGTCATATCTGAATGGTCTAGTGGTTTCCCCTAGTTTCTTCAATTTAAGTCTGAATTTTGTAATAAAGAGTTTATGAGCAGAGCCACAGTCAGCTCCCAGTCTTGTTTTGCTGACATTATAGAGCTTCTCCACCTTTGGCTGCAAAGAACATAGTCAGTCTGATTTTGGTGTTGACCATTTGGTAATGTCCATGTGTGGAGTCATCTCTTGTGTTGTTGGAAGGCTGTGTTTGCCATGACTAGTGCATTCTCTTGGCAAAACCATCTAAAGCTGTTTCCTTAGATGTCTACAATAACTAAATTATCTTCTTTAATACTTAGAAAGTGGGATTTGTAAAACTATCTTCCACTAATTACCTATCCTATCATATATAGTACCATCTTTCCATAATGACTATAATCCTCACCTGTGTAGATTGAATGTAGTATTAGGACAGAACAGCTGTAGCCTTGACTTCTGGACTCTAGGTAGGTTGGAGCTCGGTTCTGTCTTCCACACTGGCCTTATTTATGCTTCTATGACTGTGTAGACATTCATTCTTTCCAGAAACAAGCCCTTGTCTTAGTATTCTCCTCCTTGCTCCTGCTTGTCCCTCTCAAGACATCCTCCAAGGAAGAAATCCAACCCATTATTTTGCCCAGATTAAAGCTCTGTAGCTGTTAATGCATTCCTTATAATTTGTGTAATATATAAAATGACCGGATGCTGAAGAGCCCCTTTATTCAATAAATAGATAGTTTCTACCTCAGATGAACTCTGAGAAATATCTCCAGTGTTAATATCTCTTCCCTGCTCCTGACCTATCTTCTTCTTTACATGCAGTAAATATGAATATTTGTCATGAATACTGTCAAACAGATAAAAGAACTCCTTCCATAAGATTCAGAGAGTCAAGTTACTATTGCTTCACCCTCTAATCTGCTAAGCTGATTAGCTCTATTACCATCTGAAAATAGCATTTTCAAATTTCACAGAGCAAACGACAAAGCTAAGTGAAATGCTGCTGCCGCTGCTAAGTTGCCTCAGTCATGTTTGACTCTGTGTGAACCCATAGACGGCAGCCCACCAGGCTCCCCCGTCCCTGGGATTCTCCAGGCACGAACACTGGAGTGGGCTGCCATTTCCTTCTCCAATGCATGCATACTAAGTCACTTTAGTCGTGTCCGACTGTGTGTGACTCTATGGACAGCAGCCCACCAGGCTCCTCTGTCCACGGGATTCTCTGGGCAAGAATACTGCAGTGGGTTGCCATTTCCTTCTGCGAAGTGAAATATTTATAGAAAATTGTCAAGCACAATGAACTTTCCTCTCATAGCAGTATGCTTGTATAGCTTTGGTCTCTTAAGTCATTCTGTAATAAATCTACCTAATACCAAGAACAAGACAAATAAAACTGTTACACGGGTAGTCTAATCTCACTGTGATTTAAATGTGGGCATTTTTACTTCATTGTGACTAGAAAACACTTTGGTATCCTACCAAACTACAGATTCTGATTCAGTAGGTCTAGGATAGAACCTGAGATTCTGCATTGTTAAGAAGTTCACAGGTGATGCTGAGATACCTGACTCAGATTTCACACAGTGAAATAAGCAAGACTTTAAACCATTTGTCCTTAGCTATGTCCTTAGCTATGAAGGAACTAGCTTCATGAGTGTATAGAATGGAGAATTTCGGAAATATGCGCACATAAGCTTACTAGCATCTGAGAACAGTTGGGAAAAGAGAATAGGAGTTAATATGTAAAAAATTCAGATAGGATCAATAGTAGCTAATATATAGTTACAATAGTAATATCAAATAACATTCAAATCATACACATTCAAAACTAAATAAATGAAAAACAAATCATTTTTCTACTAAATGAAATTTTTATTTTCACAAATATTTAATAATGCAGCTACCTTTGAGCCAAGAAAGGAAAAAGTAGAGTATGCCTGTATTTTTTTGATACCAGTATTTGGCACTAATTCATCTTTAGTTCATTAACTCAACTTGCTGTAAATAACTCAGAAAAACAAGTATAGGTAATTCTGTAAGTATATGCAGAAAAGCGTAATGAATAGTGATTAATTAAGTGGAGTGGTTATTTATAGTTGTAGGTGACCATGAAGAGGCAGACAAAGAGAAGGCAGCCACAGTGTCTGTAATACATTGAACTTCAACCAGAAATGCTGAACTGACAGAACACACCTGCAACAGACTCCAGCTAGAAAGATATTCTGTAATTCAGACCAGACATGGATAATGGGTTAATAAGAACAACAGATTATCACACATGTAAAAATCTAACATATAGCTATGTTTCCCCTAAGATGACACCCCTCTTGACCTCTTTTTCTGGGTACTGAAAGATCTACACATTTTCTTTTCTTCATGTGCTCGTCAGCAACAGTAAGCCTCAACCCATTTTAAGATGCCACAGATTCTCCAATTTATGTTAACCCCTTTGCAGATGGTACAGATTTTCAAACTTTAAGTTTTAAACACCTGGTTTTTTTGAGGTGATTTAACAATGTTGAATAAAAACGTGCCTCTTTAAAATATGGGGCAATTTTTCAATTAAAAAAAGCAGACTAATCCATCCATGTGTACATTTATACTTGCTCTGGGGCAATTAAGTCAACATGAGACATATTCCCTAAAGTGCCCCACTCCTGCCTCAGCACATGCATGTGGAAGCATCGTGCACACATCCAAACTCACTCGTCATATAAAAATAACTGCCTCCCGTTTTTGAAACAAAGTATTATACTTTCTACTAGGTATTTTTAATGTATTTCATTTATCTTTATGTATGGGTTGTTTTTCCTTTTGTAAATTTACAGAATTTAAAGAAATATGGTAAGGAATGATAAAAATTAGAATATAGAGAGTACTATGGACCCATAAGTCAAAACCTCTCTCCCCACCTGCCAATGCAGAAGACCTAAGAGGGGCAAGTTCCATCCCTGGGTCAGAAAGACCCTCTGGAGAAGGGTATGGCAACCCACTGCAGTATTCTTGTCTGTAGAATCCCATGGACAGAGGAGCCTGGCAGGCTACAGTCCATAGGGTTGCAGTCAGAAATGACTGAAGCGACTTAGCACGCAAATAATATGAGGTGCTTTTCTGTATGAAGATTTAAAATATGAGTCATTGATTGGTTATACAGTTCTATCTACCCTTAGGTGGGTATGTAATTTTTTATTCAATTCTTCTGAACTATTTCTGCTTTACATTCAACCCTATTTAGTTTAAGACTGAAAGAAGTATCCTTTATATTCTTCCTAAATCAACATGTCCACAGGTATCCTAATGTAGTGAAAGCAGACTCAGTATCAGAAGACAGATGTCTAGGTTCTCACATGATGTTTTGCCAAAAGTTTTACTTTCCTTTAGGTTTGATGAATTCATTAACAAAAGAAACCACTCCTTAGTCACAAATAAACAATTTCAATTTTTATGGATAATTATTTGAGTTAATTTCAATATACAGTCATTTAAAAAAAAGAAATACAAGCAATGAAGAAGTCACAGCTTATACATTGCCAGATTAGGCCTATCCATATCCAGACTTGAGCAGCACTGAGAAGTCCCTCCTTAATCTGGAGCCCCAACAGGGAAAGGGTCCTGGAAAGTACATCTACCCCATGGGTGAGACTTCAGATTGAAGTTTTGAGGTCTCTCATTTACAATCCCAGGCCGCACACAAACATGGCATCATCAGTTTGCTTGCAAAATTGCAGTTTTGGTTTTTAACTTTTACAATGCCCTTTGTTTCACCTTGTGAATCATCAACATTTCTTAGAACCCCTAGGGGGCTCGTAAGGCCTTCAGGGGTTTAGTAGATTCCAAGATCCACTCTCTTTCACATATAAAATACTGTCTGACTGGCGGGACTTACAGACAGGCACGGAATTCAGGCAGTGTCCAGGCAGGTCAGAAATCTGCTCTCCTGCTCCTGAAGCCTGGATTACACTTTGTTCATTTTAATTTCTCGAACACATCCCCATATTTTAGGAGGTTACTTTTTCTATTCCCAGGAAATGAAAGGATATTACATCAGTATGTTTTGAATACCTTCAAGATTTTTCCAAAGATCCTTCTAAACTAGTGTTATCTCGGTTTGCAGTTTTTGGTATTTATGTACCCTGGCAACTGACATGACAAGATTATTCCTGATTTTAGTATCTAAACAAACCAGTTACTAATAATTTATCCTGTAAAACACAAGGCAGAACATGGTCCATCATCCCCTTATATGGGGAGCCTTTTTAGGAGGACTTGTGGTCTCTGCCATAAGTGAACTTCTGCTTAAGAAAGCAGGACTACCAGGCAACACGTCTTCTGGTAGAAAGGAAAGGTCTTTCATAATCTAGAATTTAAGTTCTGTACCTGTAAAGCATGGCCAGCTATCTTTTCATTTCCTTATCCCCCAACTGGCTCAAAAATTAGATAAGGAAAAAGTTGTAAAGATTGAATTTAGAAATAATATTTCAAAAGGAAATATTAGATTCATACAGAAGCAAAAATTCAGCTAGAACAATTAGAAAACTAGAGTAAATTTTTTGTGACACAAGAGGAACTAGACAAAGTACAAGATTTTAAGGAACATCTTTTAATGTTCAAAACCAGTCTTTCTGAGGTGACAATGAAAGCAAGAAATTTTACAACAAATGACTATGAGTGAACATTCTACAGCTAGTAACCTCCCACGCAATAATTTCTGCATTATCATTTACATCTCTTAGTGCTAGCACAGCTTCTGAAGTTGCCAAGCATAAGGTGTATGCAACTGAGTAGAAAGATGAAAATTTGCTCAGATTTCCAGAAGAGCGGTAGAACATGGAAGTTAGCAAAGTTCTCAAACATGTCCAAATGCATGCTGCTGCTGCTGCTGCTGCTGCTAAGTCACTTCAATTGTGTCCGACTCTGTGCGACCCCACAGATGTCAGCCCACCAGGCTCCCCCGTCCCTGGGATTCTCCAGGCAAGAACACTGGAGTGGGTTGCCATTGCCTTCTCTAATGTCCAAATGCATAACCATTGACAAAAATTTAAGCCCGTATTGTTATAAATACCATGGTTATAATGCTTTGCTGATGCTGTACAAAGGATTCCATAGAGAAAAAAACTTGAGTAATGTATAATAAATGGTTCATAGGCCAGTCATTTAGTTTACGTTTTCAAATATCTTTAAAAATATTTGCTCTTCAGAGGCAATGTACTGACAGTACTGGGGTCTGTGTTTTGCAGGGATACTGATGAGGGTAGTGATGTTTTCCTTTCGATGAGGAAGGCTAGTGTTCAGGGTCCAGGATTTGTGTAGAATGACCATCTCTCTGCTGAATTTAGCATTGGGAATAAATTGGTGAATCAGTACCAATAAAAATAAGTGGATCATGCTCAAGCCACATCTGTAGAAACTGAAGTCCATTCCATTGTGAACATGTTGGATTTTTAAAAGTGCTGGTTTTTTGTTCAAAGTGTGGATTTTTGAAATGTGCTTCTGCTTATGGGGGGGGGGGGGGGGAGTGTCACCAGTTCTTGAACTGTAAGATAAGGTGTGTTTTGCAAAAATAAAGCATGAAAATCTTGACTTTTGTAAGGTGATATTAAGAAATGTCCTGACATAGCTGGTGCATAAATGTAGAGACTCTTTTGCTCCCTGGAAAGAAGAAAGATAAGGTACATATCAGAAATTCATGGAAAAATAGTTAAGACTCAAATTCTATATATTAAAGATGTTATACTTTCTAGAAATCAGTCCAATTTCTCCAGCTGTAGAGAAAATTTCTCTGATGTACTTCATGGATAAGGCAGTTATTTTCCCATTCCAGGGAACATGGAAGGCTCCTTCCCAGCTCTCAAGAGCTGCACACAGTCATATAAGGAGGGTCACTCATCAAGTCTGCTCTTCATGAGCATTTCCACTCTCTGCTGTCCTTTCAGACCATCCTCCACTTAGTGGTGCATGTACTGCTACTTTTGAAAAGACTGTTGGCTTATTCTCTTTGTGATCCATTGAATAAATCCACACCTTCACTCTCCCATCTTTACTTTATTCCCTCTGTACAGTGTCTCCTTAGTTTTCAGTTGTTTATAAATCTTCCCAAAGGCATAATTAATTATAATATTCAACATGAGGCCTGTTTAAGGAATTCTATATCTGTGATTTGTCTAAATATAGTAAATCAAGAAATCAACCTAGAAAATTTTTCTTCTTTATTTGTAAAGAAAAAAGACATCCCACTGTATAAAGAACAGTTACTTTCCTTGTAACAGTCAGATGTTTAAGCCAAACCAATATACTTGTTGATAAAGACACTCTGGAAAGTTTTCAATCTTTTACTTTCAGCTGCATAGCTGTGCTGAATTGCTCAGTTGTGTCCAACTCATTGTGACCACATAGACTCTAGCCCTCCAGGCTCCTCTATCCATGGGGATTCTCCAGGCAAGAATACTGAAGTGGATTGTCATTTCCTACTCCAGGGGATCTTCCCAACCCAGGAATCAAACCAGGGTCTCCTGCATTGCAGGCGAATTCTTTACCTGCTGAGCTACTAGGGGAGCCCAAGCTACGTAGAGACCCAAGATGTTGGACATTCAGGGCTCATTAAGCACTGATGAAATAGGCTATGTAATTTTAATAGAGGATAATACCAAAAAATTTACAACTACTATAGTTCATTTTGAAAAGCGAATTTTCCCACTAGAACAAGTTTTTGTTTTAACTTGGCTTTTCAATAGATGATATTTTGGTCTATTATATAAATAGTCATATGAATTACTGTGTTTAAACATGTTACTGGATTGATGACAGGTTTTAAAGGTGATGCCATATCTCCTTTATTATAATGTGAATGTATTAGCATTTTGAATACATTCTGTCCAAATAGACTGTAGGCAGAGTTGTTCAGTCTCCTTTTAATGAAATATATATAGGCAGAAAGCATCAGATCAAAAGATCAAGTTGCCTTCCTCAGTAAGCTTTCAATCTCACGAACACACACACAAAAAATTGGTCCAAAAAGGCAAGTTTGTTTTTTAAATCTTCAATTTAACTGATTCAGACTTTGAAAATAGACAGTTTAATGCTGTTAAAATTTAATTTTCTGTAATGTCTCCAAAACACAGAATGGGTGCTGATACATCCATGGTTACTGGAAAATCATAAATTTTAACTAGGCAGGGCGGGGGCGGTGACCAAGAGGAGCTACCCAACCTCTGAGGTCAGGGGCGGTGGTCGAGAGGAGCTACCACACGCCTGAGGACAGGTGCTGTGGCCGAGAGGAGCAACCCCAGTTCCAAGGAGCAGCTGCTGCGGGGCGGAGGAGGACTGAGAGGAACTACTCCACGTTCAAGGTCAGGAGGGGCGGCCGTGAGAAGATACCCCTTCTCCAAGGTAAGGAGCAGCGGCTGCGTTTTGCTGGAGCAGCCGTGAAGAGATACCCCACGTCCAAGGTAAGAGAAACCCAAGTAAGACGGTAGATGTTGCGAGAGGGCATCAGAGGGCAGACACACTAAAACCATAATCACAGAAAACTAGCCAATCTGATCACAGGACCACAGTCCTGTCTAACTCAATGAAACTAAGCCATGCCATGTGGGGCCACCCAAGACAGTCGGGTCATGGTGGAGAGGTCTGACAGAATGTGGTCCACTGGAGAAGGGAATGGCAAACCACTTCAGTATTCTTGCCTTGAGAACCCCATGAACAGTATGAGAAGGCAAAATGATAGGACACTGAAAGAGGAACTCCCCAGGTCGGTAGGTGCCCAATATGCTACTGGATATCAATGGAGAAATAACTCCAGAAAGAATGAAGGGATGGAGCCAAAGCAAAAACAATACCCAGTTTTGGATGTGACTGGTGATAGAAGCAAGGTCCGATGCTGCAAAGAGCAATATTGCATAGGAACCTGGAATGTTAGGTCCATGAATCAAGGCAAATTGAAAGTGGTCAAACAGGAGATGGTAAAAGTGAATGTCTACATTCTAGGAATCAGTGAACTATAAAATGGACTGGAATGGGTGAATTTAACTCAGATGACCATTATATCTACTACTGTGGGCAGGAATCCCTTAGAAGAAATGGAGTAGCCATCATGGTCAACAAAAAAGTCAGAAATGCAGTACTTGGATGCAATCTCAAAAATGACAGAATGATCTCTGCTCGTTTCCAAGGCAAACCATTCAATATCACGGTAATCTAAGCTTATACCCCAACCAGTAATGCTGAAGAAGCTGAAGCTGAACGGATCTTTGAAGACCTACAAGACCTTTTAGAACTAACACCCAAAAAAGATGTCCTTTTCATTATAGGGGACTGGAATGCAAAATTAGGAAGTCAAGAAACACCTGGAGTAACAGGCAAATTTTGCCTTGGAGTACGGAATGAAGCACAGCAAAAGCTAATAGAGTTTCGCCAAGAGAACACACCGGTCATAGCAAACACCCTCTTCTAACAACACAAGAGAAGACTCTACACATGGACATCACCAGATGGTCGACACTGAAATCGGATTGATTATATTCTTTGCAGCCAAAGATGGAGAAGCTCTATACAGTCAGCAAAAACAAGTCCAGGAGCTGACTGTGGCTCCGATCATGAACTCCTTATTGCCAAATTCAGACTGAAATTGAAGAAATTAGGGAAAACCAGTAGGCCATTCAGGTATGACCTAAATCAAATTCCTTATGACTATACAGTGGAAGTGAGAAATAGATTTAAGGGACTGTATCTGATAGAGAGCCTGATGAACTATAGATGGAGGTTTGTGACATTGTATAGGAGACAGGAATCAAGACCATACCCATGGAAAAGAAATGCAAAACGGCAAAATGGTTGTCTTAGGAGGCCTTACAAATAGCTGTGAAATGAAGAGAAGAGAAAAGCAAAGGAAAAAAGGAAAGATATTCCCATTTGAATGCAGAGTTCCAAAGAATATCCAGGAGAGATAAGAAAGCCTTCCTCAGTGATCAATGCAAAGAAATAGAGGAGAACAACAGAATGGGAAAGACTAGAGATCTCTTCAAGAAAATGAGAGATATCAAGGGAACATTTCAGGCAAAGATGGGTCTGATAAAGGACAGAAATGGTATGGACCTAACAGAAGCAGAAGATATTAAGAAGAGGTGGCAAGAATACACAAAAGAACTGTACAAAAAAGATCTTCATGACCCAGATAATCACAATGGTGTGATCACTCATCTAGAGCCAGACATCCTGCAATGTGAGGTCAAGTGGGCCTTAGAAAGCATCACTACAAACAAAGCAGGTAGATGTGATGGAATTCCAGTTGAGCTATTTCAAATCCTGGAAGATGATGCTGTGAAAGTTCTGCACTCAATATGCCAGCAAATTTGGAAAACTCAGCAGTGGCCACAGGACTGGAAAAGGTCAGTTTTCACTCCAATCCCTAAGAAAGGCAATGCCAAAGAATGCTCAAGCTACAGAACAGTTGCACTCATCTCACACGCTAGTAAAGTAATGCTCAAAATTCTCCAAGCCAGACTTCAGCAATACATGAACAGAGAACTTTCAGATGTTCAAGCTGGTTTTAGAAAAGGCAGAGGAACCAGAGATCAAATTGCCTATATACACTGGATCATCGAAAAAGCAAGAGAGTTCCAGAAAAACATCTATTTCTGCTTTACTGACTACACCAAGCCTTCGACTGTGTGGATCACAATAAACTGTGGAAAATTCTGAAAGAGATGTGAATACCAGACTACCTGACCTGCCTCTTGAGAAACCAGTATGCAGGTCAGGAAGGAACAGTTAGACCTGGACATGGAACAACAGACTGGTTCCAAATAGGAAAAGGAGTACATCAAGCCTGTATGTTGTCACCCTGCTTATTTAACTTATATGCAGAGTACATCATGAGAAACGCTGGGCTGGAAGAAGCACTAGCTGGAATTGAGATTGCCGGGAGAAATATCAATAACCTCAGATAGGCAGATGACACCACCCTTATGGCAGAAAGTGAAGAGGTACTAAAAAGCCTCTTGATGAAAGTGAAAGAGGACAGTGAAAAAGTTGTCTTAAAGCTCAACATTCAGAAAACTAAGATCATGGCATCCGGTCCCATCACCTCATGGGAAATAGATGGGGAGACAGTGGAAACAGTGCCAGACTATTTTTTGGGGGGCTCCAAAATCACTGCAGATGGTGATTGCAGCCGTGAAATTAAAAGATGTTTACTCCTTGAAAGGAAAGTTATGACTAACCTAGACAGCATATTAAAAGGCAGAGACATTACTTTGCCAACAAAGGTCCGTCTAGTTAAGGCTATGGTTTTTCCAGTGGTCATGTATGGATGTGAGAGTTGGACTGTGAAGAAAGCTGAGCACTGAAAAATTGATGCTTTTGAACAGTGGTGATGGAGAAGACTCTTGAGAGTCCCTTGGACTGCAAGGAGATCCAGCCAGTCCATCCTAAAGGTGTTCCTTGGAAGGACTGATGCTGAAGCTGAAACTCCAGTACTTTGGCCACCTCATGCGAAGACTTGACTCATTGGAAAAGTCCCTGATGCTGGGAGGCATTGGGGGCAGGAGGAGGAGGGGACAACAGATGATGAGATGAGTGGATGGCATCACCGACTCAATGGGCATGAGTTTGAGTTAACTCTGGGAGTTGGTGATGGACAGGGAGGCTTGGCGTGCTGCAATTCATGGGGTTGCAAAGAGTCGGACACTACTGAGCAACTGAACTGAACTGAGCTGTGAAATTCATGTAAAATAGCATGATTTGAGCACATTAAGGTCAGTAATTGTCAGTGGCAGCTTCAGAATTTCTATGCAGGGCAGCCTACCGTCAGCAATCTGATTAAAAGTGGAATAAGAAGACTTGTTTTAAAATTGTGATTTGTTTTCTTCAGAGCAATTTGCTGCTGTTGTTGTTCACTTGATAAATCATGGCCAACTCTTTGCGACCCCATGAACTGGAGCATGCCAGGCTACCCTATGCTTTACTATCTCCCTGAGTGCTCAAACTCATATCCATTGAATCAGTGATGCCATCTAGCCATCTCGTCCTCTGTCACCCTCTTTTCTTCATTCCCTCAATCTTTTCCAGTCAGTCGGCTCTTTGCATCAGGTGGCCCAAGTATTGGAGCTTCAGCATCAGTCCTTGCTTTAATTTAGATTCCGTTTTTTTTTTTTTTTTTTTTTTTTTCTTGTTCTTCTTCTGGGCTTCCCCGGTGGTTTAGATGGTAAAGAATCTGCCTGCAATGCAGGAGACCTGGGTTCAATCCCTGGGTCAGGAAGGTCCCTTGGAGAAGAGAATGGCAACCCATTCCAGTATTCTTGCCTGGAGAATTCCATGAACAGAGGAATTTGGAGAGCTACAGTCCATAAGGTAGAAAATGGAAGTACACTACCAAGTGACTTTGAATTCACTTCATTTTTTTTCTTTGATATCCCAGGGAAGGAACGGTGGATAGAACTTATGGGTTAGTGGAGAATCCACTCCCATCAGCCATACCAATGCCACCTATGATTATTAAAGAAAGGCTTCCATTTAAAGAAAAAAGGGTCTGGCATATGCTCCTCTATGTTCAAGGGGACACGGGTACTAATATTTAAAACACAGAGGCCTGAACCACCTCTTCAGTTTTGCTAAAACTCACTCATCCATATTTGTCTGATTTTTCCTTTAAACTCTATTATTTGGTTTTAGTGAGTTCAACATTATCTTTATTATATTTTCTTGTGCTCATTTAATTCTAACTCCTGAATTATAATCATTCATCACGGCTTCTACTTGGAGCATGTAGGCTGCATGTCATGATTTTGGACAGCATGTCTATATGCAGCAGTTCTGTTTTTATATTAATATGCTATTTGCATTTAAAAATAGCATATTTTTATCTGATTTTATCTCTACCATTGATTGACTCTTTAATTCTCATTACTTTATAGCTTATCTAATTTTACTTTTTCTTTCCTTTTCCCCTGTATATTTCGGTTTCCCCAAATATCTGCCATTTTCAGTTTCACACAACATTTCCTAGTCAGATATATTAAATTACTTGTGATTCTTAAAATAACTATCTAGAAATAATTAAGAAATAAAAATTGAGTACATATATAGCTTTTGTGCAGCATTCTAATTTTTCAAAGGTGACACTTTCACAGCTTAGCCCATTTCCTCCCAGAATAAAGATGAAATATAGTGATCTGTTTAATATTGATAAGCCTAAGTACTCATTCAGTGTTCATTTTAACCTACATTAAGTGTCTCAAAGCTTCAAGGATATATTAAAAATGATAGTTGACTAGACATGTTCATTAATATTTGCAGCCTAGTTTATAACTGTTTTGACAAAATGGAAACAAGTCATATTTAATGTTACTTAAGTCATATATGGTTTCTGTTATATACTTACTTAATTTACTTTCTTTGATCTGCATGCACAGTATGAGATCATAAAAGCAATGAACATCACCACACCAACACTGAGCAGGACGATTTCTACCAGGCCAAGGAGGTTTATTTTCCCAGTCACCTGATTTCTGAACATTTCCGCCTTCTCATCACCAATGGTACCAGTCTGTAATCAAGTTAATAAATAGTGTTATTTGAGTAGATTTGAGAGCAGAATACTCAAAACTCTCCACTTAACGTGTATCACTTTTATCGAAACAGCACACGGATGTTAGTAATCTTTATCTGCAAAACAAGCCTATCGGAATTCTCTTTGCATGTCAAAGAAGACAAAAAATGCCCAGGTAGAATATTTAGAGAGAGAGAGAGAATAATATTCCTCCCTTTAAACATGTTATCTTGTGTTGTTGAATATACTGGTTTCATTGATCACTAGTCTTACTGAAAATATTCTCCAGTTTCCCAAAGGTTGCTTCTTAGTGACAGAGGGAAATGGCAAAGCGCAATTGTTTCTATCCTCTAAAGGCTTATGCAATGCATTTCCTAATTCTGTGGTTTGTCGGTTCCATGATTTATATTAAAAATACCTTGTCAGGCACCAGATAGACTGCCTACATCTACTCTAATTTGCCCATTATAAGCTTGGGTGGTTTTATTAGCACTACAAGGCTCATATTGAACTATTTGGAGTTTAATATTTTCATGACTCTTTCCTAACACATGCACTGTGACAAGAAAAATTATCTAATAAGTGCACTATGAAGTATTTTTATTTTTATTAAAGTTATACTTAAGTCTAACATAATCCTGATACTTCTGTATGACTTACTTTAAAAAATAATTAATTATATAATTAATAATATATAAAGTCACCCATAGATACAATGGAAAGACAAGTTCAAATACTGTGTGTGTATGTGTATATATATATTTAATTTTCAGACATCAAAAACTTTTTCTGTATATTAAGAAGCTTACTGTTTTTAGTGACTAATAGATAAAAATACTCACCTCATTAAGCCAAAGAATAGGCACAATATAGTTGTGCTTCAGATTCTTTAATGCTCTGTAATAAACATTGAAAATAAGTGTGAAAATATATACTAATATGCTATACACATATGACAGATATTAGTAACTACTAGTGAAAATAAATGTTCAGAAATTAGTTGCTTTTATAACCTGGTTAAGTTACTTACTTTGTTTTTCCTGTAGTGAAGCATTTAAATTTTAATATTTCTGTTTCTCAGACATCTTTCCTACATATAAATCTTTTTAATACAGATTTTAAAAAATATTTATTTATTTTTGGCTGCACTGGGTCTTCGTTGCCATACATGGGCCTTCTCTAGCTGCGGCAAGCAGGGCCACTCTGCAGTTGCTGTGCATATGGGCTTCTTATTGGAGTGGCTTCTCCTGTTGTGGAGCATAGGCTCCAGGAGCGCAGGCTGCAGTTGTTGCTGCATACGGGCTCAGTAGTGGCGACTCGAGGGCGCCAGAGTGCAGGCTCGTTGTGGTGCACGGGGCTAGCTTCCCGAGGCGTGTGGGATCTCCCCGTACCAGGGATCAAACCAGTGTCCTTTGCAGTGAAAGGTGGACTCTTAAGCACTGAACCACAGGAAAGCCATCTGATACAGGTTTTTTAATTGGAATGACCTTTTCTAATTATGTATTTTCCCTTTCAACAAATTATACCCAGGAAACTAAAATATGAATGCTGAAACTATTGTCATAAAAATATTTGCACAGTTAGCAAAGAGAGAAATACCAGAAATACTCATTCCAAAATATGGGTACGTACCATTTCACTACACATTAGATGTAATTCTAAATTACAAGTGACAGTTATAAGCATGTAATAATTATTTAATGACATTAAGCCAGACAGACATTGAAATTTTATTTCCATCTCCTTTGATAGATATATCCGCATCTTACAAGAAAATTTGAAAAATTGAAATGAAACTTCTTTAAGAAACTCACTCAATTTTTTTTGCTGGCTTGACCAGTATGTTGATCTGCAGCCGTTTTGCAAACCGTAAAGTAAATCCAGTTATCTAAAACGAGAACAAACTAATTACCAACTTATTTTTAAAACATTCTTTTATAATATCCAGACCTTATTTTTGTTATGTATGAGCTTAAGGTGAAAGTGTACTACTTGAAACCTGTGAAATTTGTTATTAATTGGACTTAATCAGACATATTGAATATTACATATGTAACTCTCCATAATTAAATTTTATGAGTATATGCGTGTGTGTATACAGATATATCCTTGCCCAACCTAATGTCAAGGTTTAGTTAGATTTGTGATGTTTACTTGAATTGGTTTTGGGGAATTAGTAACGACAACAACAGTAGTGAAATCTAAAATTCATTTGACAAAATATATCCTGGAATTTAAATATGTACTCAGTCAGAAACCATGTATCATCAGTATAATGTTACTTCTGTCATCATTTAAACTAAAATATGACTGCTAAAGTCCTGACATTTCATCTATCTGTTGAAAAGGGGTATATTAATATAAATTAAAGAAACTGTTAAACTATAGGGAACTTAACAGATTTTTCTTGACACTAAGAAATATATTTGATCTTGCCTCAAGTGCATGTATACCCATAAAACATTTTTAATCCCTCATAATCTACAGGGTACCTTCATATAAGCAATATTTGCAGTTAAATATAAAGTACATTTGAAAGAGTAACATATAAAATCATTTTAATCCAAATAGAATGATTTTCATTATTCCTGACTTTTGCTGAAAAACTAAAATTATCTTGACATTTTATAAGCAACAACAGGAAGAAATCACTGTAATTTTCCTTGAAATAAAAGTAAGTAATTTATTAAGAATGTAATACAATAAATGTGATTGATAATTTAGTTTTTTCTTCATTTTTAAAAAACAAATCTGATCAATAAACTATTTGCTTACAGGTTCAACATCTAAGTACGTCCTATGTTCTTCTTCATTTGGACTTAAGCCTTCAATAGGTTCTGCAAGTTCAGGACTTCCATGTAGAAAATGAGGAAGTGAAATGTACACAGGTTTTCCTGAAAAAAAGTTTTAAGAGACAATTGGGATAAATCATTCTCCTCATTTCATATACCACTTAGAAAAGATTTCCTTGAAAACAAAGCTTTTAATTTAAAAAAAGAAATGCAAATTTGGCTTTGAAATCTAATCAGGGGATGAGAATGAGGGAAAATTATTGTATCTGATCACTTTTGAACCAAAATGAAATGTAAACTTATACATCATCCTACTGACTATTTCGTTAATGTGTGTTGTTCACCCCTTAGGTGTTTATTTTCAATATGTAAAGCTTAGCTACTGAACACAACGTTACAACCATATACCCTCACATTTCAGGCTGTAAAATGTCTTTGGACTGAGAATTTATTTAAAGAGGCTTTTCTTTCTTCATTCTCACCCACTCTGACATGAAGAAGGTAAGCAAAATAAGATAGGCTCCAGATGCCATGTTTGAATCAATTTTTGTTTCAGAGACATCCTAAAATATACTTTTTTTTTAAACAGATTCTAGGGTAGAAGAAGAAAAATGTCAGATGGACAAGTTGGGATGCTCAAAGTATTCTGCAAACTATTTTCATTTTATCCTAAATCTAAAAGGAGCACAGCCATTCTGCACAGCAAAAGAAACAATCAGAAATGAAAAGGTTAGCTGTAGGTAGGAGCAAATACTTCCAAAACACGTATCCCATGTGATTAACATCCAAAATATACAAGAATTCACGCAACTCAAAAAAATAAATAAACCAATTTAAAAATGAGCAAAAGACCTAAAGAAACATTTTCCAAGTAGCACGGGAAGTATCAATAAGCATGATTATACCTAATAAAAACTAAGTTCTGCAATACAAAACAACTGCAACCCTGAAAGCAAGACAAACATCAAAACAAAAATATCCACCATCACTCTTACTTTCTGCCCTTACTGCTTTCTCACTGTATATTTCTGTTGGAAAGGAATCCTGGGTGAAATTTACATTTTAAAGAATAACACAGATTATGCCAGGGATTGTGACATGAAGAACTTGTACTCACCTTCTTTGCATTTGCTAATGTCTAGCACACCATATAAGGTACAATTTTTTGAGATAACTTGTTCTGTGCAGAAACAGTGGTTGTCTGGATTTTCACGTGGAGATGCAAAAGCCAAGGATGGAAGAGTAAATCTATACACAGGGATTCCTTTCAGATTCATTTCAGTTGCAAACTCAGCATAGACAGACCTGAATACAGATAAGAAAGAGCTTCATTCTGGGACCCTGAACTTCATTGTGGAGATTCATTGTTTCTTATATTTAAATTTATATTATTGCTGCCTTAAATTAGAAAAATTAGATATAATCTTATTATAATCCCTAATTTTTAGGGGGAAAAAAAGCTTGCAAAATTTTAAGACACACTAGAACTTAATACTTGAGTATGAGCTATTTGTTTTCAAACACTTCTGAGAATAATTTTTGCTTGTGAATTACCATGGAGGAGTATTTACAGTTAAGGCATTCCTCACAGTTTGTTTCTTTTATAGATTAAATATTTTCTAATCCCCAGATGACTATTTGAAGAAATGCTGTTCACTTCAATTTTACAGATAAGGAAAAAGATTCAGAGATATTATGCTTACTCTACCAAACAGTGTAAGAAACCAGGTGAGCATTCAAGGATACAGGTGTAGGCGCTAATGTTTGTGTGATAGCTACTGGGCCCCCATCAATTTGAAAAGATGCTGTATTGTAAGTGGTGCATATGAAGATAGTTTTGTGATTGTGGTATCCTCTTCTTTTCAAAGACTGGGCATGCCTTTCTAGACTTGACTTTATCACTCTTACTGCTAATTTAGTAAAAGAATGAAAAAAGTAGTTCTTACTTAAAAATAACAAAAAAGAAACTGATTTGCATTGTACACAACATCCTTCTACATCAAATTTTAAAGACTCACAAATACATTTTGTGTGTGTGTGTGTGTTGGACACTCAGTTGTGTCCAACTCTTTGCAACCCCATGGACTGTAGCCCACCAGGGTCCTCTCTGTCCATGGGATTCTCTAGGCAAGAATACTGGAGTGGTTTGCCATTACATTCTTCAGGGCATAAATCATGAATTTCACATTGTATTTATTCTTAATAGATCAGGAAATACTTCCCTAAAGGTATTTTATTTTTCTCAAATAACATGATTATTAAGCATAAGCTTCTTGGTCTGTGTTTTATCACTTAGAGAAAGAATCGTGACTTGGAGAGATACATCATTGTCTTTCTCGTACCTGCAAATATCAGAGGAGAAAAATCGCAATATCCTTGTCTTCTCAACAAAAGGTGGAAATGAGGCTGCATCTGTTTAAAAACCAAACCAGAGGCAAGAGATTAGATGGAAACAGTGCGACTTAAACAAATCTAGAAATCTTGATTCCTGCACGGTTAAGAGAAATGTAATGCAAACTGTATATATAAAATTAAAATTCTCCAGTAACTACATTTTAAAGATGAGAAACCATGTATCAAGTATGTGTTGTTTAACCCCATATATCAAAAATACCATCATTTTAACATATAATATAAAAATTAACAAAAATCTGAAAATCCAGTGTTTACTTTATACTTACAGTATTTCAGTTTGTACTAGCCTGCATTTCAAGTGCTGCTGAATTGTGACATGTGGCTAGCAGCTACCGTATTCAATAAGACTGTATACTATACATAGTCATTGGTATTCTGTCTCATCTTAAATTTTCCCATTCTTTAAAAATAGATGAAAGTTTTTTAAAATGGCAAAATCACATTGTTAAAACTGTGATTTTATGTTTTTAAATCTTCCATCTATCAGTAGAGTAGCAATTTTTTAATCTTGAGATTCCTTTAAAACTCATTTTTGTAAGTGTCCATACTTTTAATAGTGATCCATTCACCTACCCTTATGGCTGATCAGTATTTTTTAAATAACTAAACAATTTCACACAAATGGTTGGAAAATGTACACATCAAACTAAAAAGAGCATCTTTTGAGCATAGTAAATCTTTACTACAGTTGTGCTCCATAGTACACACTGGATATAAGAAGAAATAGCTAGACAATTCCTCCATTTGCTCCACAAATGAATATCACCAAACATGAGCCACCACTGAATGTATTTGTTCAACCTATCCTTCAGTTATGACTACCACACTATTTCTCTGGTAACTTCACTGACCTTGTGATTTTATTACATTTCACTTATGTTCTTATGATAGGTGAAATATAACAGAGCATCTCAGTGAACCTGATAAGAGACATTGAAAGAATGGGATACTGAAGATTAAATTCCTCAAGTAGTTCCCTGAATGGGTCTTGCCTGCAACTGCTGTCCCAACACCTTAGCCATTAAAGGGGAAAAGTACATTGAAAATATTTAAAAATCATCTGAAATATCATCAAAGATTATGTTATAATGACACCAGTAACAACTACCAAGGGCCTTGACCATAACATAGCTATTACTAGCAGGGCTCTTTTTTTTTTTAAATACATTCAAATATTAATAAATACTTTCATTTTATGTCTTTAAACTTAGTGAAGAAGGTAGAGGAAGTACTTCTAAATCATGATTTAAAAATCACCTTGGATCCATTTACCTTTCATTAGTCTCTTTTTCTAGAACTGTGACCAAGAGTCCCTTTCACAGGGCTTTCATCCGAGTCCCTGATCTGTCCAACCAACCTTTGCTCCTAGTTTGTTTTACTATTATTTTCGTCTTAGATACTTTTAATTTCATGCCTGATGCTATGTATATGTTACAATCATTAATGAATCCTCTTATTACCATTTTAAAACTGGTCTTTTTTTTGTTTTAGACTAAGATTTAAATATATTTTAAGCCCATAAACAATAGGTTACTATTTAGGAGAAGCGCAGTATATTTCTTTCTTAAGGACTAAAGTGTATGCTTATGAAATTAAAGTTAGTGGTATTGGGACAGTTGACTATTTGCAGAAATGAACTACTTGGAAGGGATTTCTTCACCCATCACCATGACTCAAAGTGCTGTAAAGCAAATTCAGCAGTGGTTTTACTGGTGTTTTTTTTTTTTTTCTTTTTTTAGCAGAGTGTAAACAAAATTAAATAACCTGTGAAACTCAGCAATACCTTTGTGAAAATGAACGTTGTCTATGCTTCCTTCTTATTTTCTATCTTTTTATGTACCTTAACATTTTTTTCTTCATTGTATTTCATTCTTCTAAAGTATTGCCTTACCAACTTTACACACCCAGTATTCTGCTTCTGCTTCTTAGTAGCTGAAAACTCATCTTTGATTTTAAATACCTAATGGTATTTTATTCCCATTACTTTTAAAAATTTTAACACTTAAACTAATAGGCATATGTGTACTTTGCTTTTCTTTAAGGAGAATAATAAACTGGATCTATCACACTCTGAATCTAAAGTCCTAGTACCTTCTTTCTTCCCAGTTCTATTTCACAGTGTTATTTTTGCATACATTTTTCATGGTTAGTACAGCTGCAGCTGTGTTTTATTGTTGTTGTTTTCTTTTTCGTTTTGATCATCTCATTCAAAATCTATATTTAGCCTTGAACTTCTCTGATTCTGCCTCATTATTGAAACCTCCACTTGGACACATGTTTTATTTTTGTATTTATCTAGATTTTTTAATTCTCTAAGTTTTAAACCATTCAGTTCAGTTTTGTCCAGCTCTTTGTGACCCCATGGCCTGCAGCATGCCAGACTTCCCTGTGCAGGGAACTCCTGCATCACCAACTCCCAGAGCTTGCTCAAACTTGTGTCCGTCAAGTTGGTGATGCCATCCAACCATCTCGTCCTCGGCTGCCCACTTCTCCTCCTGCCTTCAAACTTTCCCAGCATCAGGATCTTTTCTAAGGAGTCAGTTCTTTGCATTACGTGGTCAAAGTATTGGAGTTTCATATTCACCAGTCCTTCCAATGAATATTCAGGGCTGATTTCCTGTAGGATAAACTGGTTTGATCTCCTTGCAATCCATGGGACTCTCAAAAAGAGTCTACTCTGACACCACAGTTCAAAAGTATCAATTGGTTGGCACTCAACTTTCTTTATGGTCCAACTGTCACATCCATACATGACTAATGGAAAAACCATAGCTTTGGCTAGACGGACCTTTGTCAGCAAAGTAATGTCTCTGCTTTTTAATATGCTGTCTAGGTTGGTCATAGCTTATGTAGTATTTCCAAAATGTGCAAACAGTAACTGCTACTCTAAAATTTTCTACCCCCTTACTTCTGTGGCCAGGAAGGAAGTTCACTTAAGTAAAGCTTTTACGAAGTAAACATTTCCCAAGGAAGGCAGTAAAGGCTCATCTTCAATGGTTAATCTTCAGAAATCCCATCACATTAGGCATACATTTAATAAGCCTATATATAAGTATAGAGACTCTGAATTATGTTGTGGGATACAAGATAAGTAAATGGATATCCTCAACCCCCAGAACATTGTAGATATGATGGAGGATTTGTGGGAGAAAGAGGGTGGTTTCATTGTGATATTACCACAAAGGGATTCTTCACCCATCACTTGGTACACTTACCTGTACCATTAATCATGTCACAATAACTTGACCAATAGAGGAGATTCCTTAGGAGTTAAAAAAAGAAAAAAATGATCAGTCTCATTTCAGAAGCACCTTCTCACATTACATTGTCTATTATGAGTCAGTATTTCTTCAAAAATAATAACAGTTGATTAGACTAGTTGTGACAGGTGCTAAGTTTAAGAAATGTTCTAAGTCATTTGGTCTATGTATTGCTTGAAGCCGGCATCTTGCTGAGATAAAGGAAGTGCCTGATACCACTAAGGAGTTAGATTATAAGAGAAAAGCTGCCATAATTTGGTAGTTAGGAACAACTTGGAAAAGATTAAGTTCTGTAAAAAGAAAATTGAAAAACACATATCAGACATTTAGATTTCTACTTCAAGAAAGTTTTTTCTTTTGTTGTTCCAATGGGAGAAGTGGATTATTTCATATTATGTTGACGTGTCCAGCTGAGTAGGAGGAAGATACTAAATGATTAACTGATGTAACTCATTATGAGAGAAAAGAGTAGAATGTGGAGGAGGAAAGAAGATGTTTGATTAATAGAGATTTAGAAACATGTAGAAAATCAATTTATATTTTTCTCTCAACTCTTTTTTTAATTTTTTAAATTTTTTTATTAGTTGGAGGCTAATTACTTCACAACATTTCGGTGGGTTTTGTCATACATTGATATGAATCAGCCATGGAGTCACATGTATTCCCCATCCCGATGAGCTGATATTAAAGTAGGATGAAGTTTATTAATTTATATTCTGGTATCTACATAAAACATATATGTGTGTATATTTATATATGGAAATAATGAAAACAGCAGTAGTGATAGTTTCTCTGCATATTCAACCACTTTTTGGTGATGGAAAAATGGTTTTTTCACTCTAACATACCATCCAGTAAGATGTCAAGGCAAGCTATTGCTTCTTTTTTAAACAGAATAAGCTGTCAGTCATGCTCAGTCAGTTAAGTTAGCCTTGTCATAATCTTAAATGAAAGTCTTACTCCAATTTGGAGTATTTTGTAACTCTCCTCAAAAACTCTGGTAATATTGAAATGGAATAAATTCTCACTTTCTTCAATATACAGAGATGTGATTTCCCTAAAATGAGCATTTAGAAGTGTTTGTTTTCCTCCATTAGAATTTTCAAAATGATACATGACTATGAACTCTGTAGATGAAAAGTCTATGTGAGTGAGTATTTAACGGTTTTAGGCGATTTTTAGGTACAAACTCAATGTGAAGTAATGGTTAATCATAAAAATATTCCATCTCTCTTGATTTTGATCACTTTACTCTTTGTCAGAAATTACTGATCTTAAAACTCTAATTTCAACTTTGAAAAGTTTTTTCCCCCTGTTATTTATTGGGCTTCTTTGTATTTTAGACATATGACAGATTAGGTGTACTCCACATAAACAGGCAGGAACTTGGAAGAAGTAGGAAATCATGGCTATGTGAAAATATCTCATTTCAGGTTTAATATGTCAGTTTTGGAACAGGAAGTAATAATTCCATTTTTTGGATTGATAATGGTTTAAAAGCTGAATTATCAATATAGAAAATTATTTCAGGAAAATTTTGATGGGGCAAGTCATGAAAATGTTTGCATGGATTCATTAAACTTTCATCTTTATTGGTACATTTCATCTCCCTGGAATGAATGATGTTTTTTGACATGCTCAGTTAAAAAAGAAACAGTAACATGTCTATATTCCTACATGCTAGATGATGAGTTGATATATTGATTATTTTCATTTGCATTTATGTCATTGTTGCATGTATGATAATACTGGTTATGCAGCAGAGATGGAAGTGTAGTCCCTTTAGATTTCTTTATGTAAGAGAACTTGTTCATAAAGGTGAACCCTCCAGTGGGGCTGAAACTCAGCAAAAATACACTAGTGTGACCAGTCATCACTACTAAAGGATTAATGCCTGGTAGACCTAGGGAGCTTCTAGGGCTGTTCCACACGTTGTCCCTGTGCCTTACCAGCTGGTAAATAAGTTCCTTGCCTGCCTTAGAGTATCCTAGTGACACACACTTTGCCTGGATACTTACTTTTTGCCTTTGTATGTGTCAATTATGGCAACTTTGCTTATGTCGTCCTTTCCATTGAAAACTTTGTAAACTCCATCTGCAGTATTATTGTACTGAAGAGATACAAGAAAAAATTATTTCTACAACAAACCATACTTTCCAAGTTATTAAATTTGTAATTAACTCTCAGTAGTTGTTCATAATTATTTTTATATGACTTTAAATATAGATGCAATAGTTTCAAAATTATTGGTCTTTAATATTTTAAAAACACAGAATACAAAAGGTGACTAAAAATAAATGCTAGATGCCGAGACAAAGTAATGTAACAAGTGCCAAAGCTGACATGATCCAATTCTAGCACTCTTTGTTTTATTTAATCCAGAAAGGCCATTTTGATCACTACTCCTAATATATTGTGGTGAGGGGAGAGTGAACAAAACCTTTGAGAAAAATGACCGATTTCTAGACATTGTCTTGATGTTATGATCTCTAATAAGTAGTTACTAAGATGAGGTGCACAAAATTAAAAACAGAATTAGCCAAGGAAAAAAATAAAAATATGTGAATGAAATAGTAGTAACTGAATTTATCTCCCTTAAGGCTTTCTGTATTCATATTTGATTGATATATGAACTTGCAACCCTAAAAACCATCTAAAGTAAAATAACAACAATGAACTGCAAAATGTAATTAATATCTCATATAGTGCCAAATGGAATCACAGTAAAATTTTCAATGCAATAGTCACCTTGTCCTATTTGTAATTTGGAACATTCCGCTATAACTAAGTACATCACCAAATTCACTTTTTATCTCTAAACTGCCATTTCTTGAGTTTGTAGATTGCTAGAAGTTCTTATCAGCTCTGAGCACGGCACTCACTCACAGATGTTCTTACCAACTAAATCTGAGAGAATGAAACATGCTGATGTATCAATCTTGTGTACAATTTAAGGTGACTTTTAAATTTATGTTGAAACAAATATTTAAGAATGATATGATGAATACAATTAACAAAAATAAAACACAGCTTAAACTTGCTTTTTTAGACAGGAAACCAAAACCAAAAACAGTGTTCAAACTCTTAACACCTTATAACCTAATTTTAGACAATTGCATATTTACCTAGAAGTGGAAACTTAATTAAATGGCCACTTCTTAATCTTAAAACTTAATTGTTAAATTGAAATAAGTTAAATTTTCCCAACTAGGAAAGCTGAATCCATGTGAGGTACAGAATTTTAAAAACTTAGAGTATGTATTCCAAGATCAGAAATAGGGTAAACACACTGAATGATAAACTTATGAATTGCCAATGTGATTATATTTATCCAGTTAAAGTCTAACAGTATCAACATTTATAATTGTTACTCACAGGATAAAACACACCAACTGTAGTAGCAACAGGATATGGAACCAAATTCAAGAATGGATCTGTATAGCCCCACAATAGTTCTTTCAAAGTTCTGTTTTGAAACATAGAAGATTTTGACTTTTTGATAAGTGAGTTGAGTATTCCTTGAATAAATGTATTTGGATAGAGATGTGGTGCAGCCTGCAAAAAAAAAAAAAAAAGAAAAATCAGGGTTTAAGACACCGACTGCAGTATCACTTTCTTAACAAATAAATATCAATGTAAGAATTAAACTGAATAAAACAAGTTCCAGCTATCTTTAAAATGACTGCCAAATCTAGCCAGGGCTAAAAGTATATTATTTCTTCGTCTCTTCCTGATCACATTTCTCTGTGGTTGTGTGGGCCACACGAAGAAGAGTTGCAAGTTAAGTCCTACTTTTGGACACATTTTATTTGCTTCTCTCATTGGTTATTGATTTTGGCTGTGCTGAGTCTTCACTGCTGTGCAGGCTTCTCTCTGGCTGCCTTGAGCAGGGCCAGTCTCTACTGTGGTGCGCGGGCTTCTCACTGTGCTGGCTTCTCCTGATGCAGAGCATGGGCTCTAGGGTGTGCGGACTTCAGAAGTTGGGGCGTGTGGGCTCAGTGGTTGCGGCTCCTTGGCTCTAGGACACATGCTCAACAGCACAGGCTTAGCTGCTCTGAGGCATGTGGGATCTTCCTGGACCAGGGATTGAACTCATGTCTCCTGCATTATCAGGCAGATTCTTTATCACTGAGCCACCAGGGAAGCCCCATAAATCCTACTTTTTAAAATAATACACTCTAAGTGGTCTTCTAATCAGTCTTCAGTTGATTATTCTATGATCTTGTCATCTTTCCAAATGATCATAATTAAAAATAATAGCATAAGAAAGCATTTTTATAAAGGTGAAAAAAAAAGATATCTAATGGTAGCTTTAATCATGAGATTATTTACAGTTTTATTCTAGAGTAATTGTGCTGTTTGTCTACTCACGGCTACAGCCAGGTTGAGAATGGTGAACATGTCATCCTCAGTTCCAACTGATAGCGAGGGTTCGAAGATGGCACCGTTGGGCTGTAGGAAAGAGACCGTGTGGTTCTCAGAGTCCTGAGTTATATTTTCCTTGGCTAGATAACGAACTCTGAAACACAAGAGTAACTAAAACTCAATACAGTTGTTTCAAATGAATGTCATTCTTTCATGCAGCAACTAATTTTAAGTACATGGACTGTGTCAGAAATTATGCTATAAACAAGTAGACCAAAAGGATAAGCAAGCTGATACTGAGTCTCTAGCAAATTAGAGAAGGAAGGTCTTAGATGAACATACCAGGGGAGAAGGAATACATATTATTATAGGAGGCTACACAGATTCTGTGAGAAGATAGAAGAGGTAAAAACCCAGGCTTGGAATATGGTGGGGATAATGGACAGGATACAATTCCATATAAGTGGTTTGAGTGACAGATAGAACTTTACTTTGGTAAAATATGGTAGAACATGTAGGATAAGTAAGAACATGGTGTACTTTTAGAAATAACACGTTTCAATATGGTTGGTTTACAGTGTCTGAATAAGGGGAGTGGTAGAAAACAAAGCCACTGAAATGAGCAATATCTCAAGGACTAAAGGGTTGCATTCTACATTTAGATGTTCACCTTTTATCTTGAGGGTGAGGGGGAAACACAGAAGTTGAAGCAGGGGAATATTATGAGCCTCTTTTCTTATATTAGAAGGACTGTTCAAAGTAGATAGCCTTTCCATCATTGGCTTGATTACAATTTTCATTATTTTAATGAGAGTTAAAGATAACTAACAATGTATTTCACCATCACAGATCAATTCCTCTCCAACCCTACCCCATGTATGAAATAGTTACTAGTTCTAAGTGCCTGGCTCTAATAATCTCTAGGCAGAGTACCAACTACTTTTTAGGAATGTGGTGAAGAGTAATATCATGGGAAAAAAATCTTCTGTACATACAAGATATTTACTGAGATGGAATAAGGTGTACATTATTCACTGCTCTATCATATATCCGAATGTCTCTATCATGTGAGCTTCTAAATGTTATCTGTTGTTATCTAAGATAAAGACTGAAAAACCATGGGACTGAAATGGAAAAAACAAAACCAACCAGAAAAACCTGACCTGATTTCAATCAAGTATAATAAAAATGTAGATTCCTTTGCCATAGGTATTATGAGTATTTTGTATCCCCAAGCAGTGTCTGGTACATGGGTAAGTTCTTGGTAAATGTTTTTGAATGAAGAAATTATTTTTTACACTCTTTAAAAAGAGAATTCACAAAAATATGGAAATACATCTTATTTCTAATATAATTTCATCAAGCTTTTTATTGTTTATTCTCCTTGGAGTACTGTGGACGTACAAAGAATATGAATATCTGAGACATCATCCTGGAGAATCTATTACTAGTCAGTCACTCTTTTATATTAGATATTACATGTTAAAATTATATTACATATTCATATTTAAAATTAACATAATTTTCAGGAACATTTATATGTTTGAAATAATATCAATATAAGTAAGTGTAAGTAACTGAAAGTCACTCAGTTATGTCTGACTCTTTGCGATTATACTGTCCATGGAATTCTCCAGGCCAGAATACTGGAGTGGGTAGCCTTTCCCTTCTCCAGGGGCTCTTCCCAACCCACCGATCGAACCCAGGTCTCCCACATTGCAGGCGCATTCTTTACCAGCTGAGCCATAATTGTGACCCAAATTGTAGTTCACTTAATTGTACTTACATTATACCAGCAGATGGCACTAACTAACAGGAAAAAAATCCTTCAAACTGAGGTCTGTGTTTAGAATGTACTTTTAAAAAGAGATTATAAGTACTCAAGTTTTTGTTTAAAAATTAGAATGTATACAGGTTTTACAGAGTGTTGATTAATAAGGTCAAAGGGAGGAAATTGCTTCATATTGTTTTCCATGTACTTCTACCAAAGCAAAGTAATTAAAACATTTATGTTTGATCTGAGAATATTTTGAAGGAGTTACCAGGTCTTCATAGAGGTGGTATACATAATTAACATCTCAATCCAGGAAGTTTCATGCTCTGACCCATATCACATCCTGTCAAAGTTTCATGAAGCTCACTTCAGCAGCTAAAAGGCAGATAAACCCGTGTGGTTCTGTTGAGGAGGGACATCCTCTTCCACTTCCAATTTCAACTGAATTCAGGGTGTAATTGATAGGAAGTAAATTCACCTCAACACATGGAAGACTCAAACTGTTTACTTTTTCTGAAAGGTAACCATTGTTTTCCCATTATTTAAGGCATCTAGGTAGACAGTAAGGATTCCTTTGTCAACATCATAAGACATCATGAGATTCCTTTAGAATTGTTATATAAATTTGAGTTTGTTTACATACTTTAGCTGAAAATCCAACTTCTCCAACCCCCACCTCATTGCTTCTCCAAGTAAATGAATTATATCTAATCCACTCCATTTTTATCCTTTAGAGAATGAAGGTTTTAGCCTTCAAGAATAAGATACTATCTTATCACCTATCAGAGCAGGACTGGGACAGGATTCTATATTATGTTTGTTTTTTACATTCCACAATGAATACCCTTAAAAGAGGGATCTCCCTGATGGCTCAGAGGGTACAACGTCTGCCTGCATTGCGGGAGACCAGGGTTCAGTCCTGGGTTGGGAAGATCCCCTGGAGAAGGAAATGGCAACCCACTCCAGTATTCTTGCCTGGAAAATCCCATGGATGGAGGAGCCTGGTAGGCTACAATCCACGGAGTCGCAAAGAGTCGGACATGACTGAGCGACTTCACTCACCCTTAAAAGTAAAAACATACCCCCCCCACCACCACCACCCTGCCAAACAAGCAAAAAAATTAAGCAAAACCTATGATGAGATAGATCTCAAATACCACCTATTTTCTCTTAATACATGTATTCAGTTCTCTCAGGGTATGATTTTTAATCAGTTATGGTTTGGTGGTTTAGTTGCTAAGTCATGTCGGGCTCTTGAGGCCTCATGGACTGTAGCCCGCCAGGCTCCTCTGTCCATGGGATTTCCCAGGCAAGAATACTAGAGTGAGTTGCCATTTCCTTTTCCAGGGGATCTTCCCAACTCAGGAATTGAACCCAGGTCTCCTGCACTGCAGGCGGACTCTGGCACTGCAGTTGTCATTCTTTAACAACTGAGCTATGACAGAAGATTAATCAGTTATACTTAGATTATATTAGGTCATACGTGAGTTCTAGATTTTCAGAGTACACATTTTTTGGAATAAGATATTCAGATATCTTATATCAGGCTTTTGATAGTGATATAAGAAGTATAAGACTCTGGAAAAAATTTTTTTTAATATTTCTGAAAGTAAGATTTTTTTCTGTAACAATGAAAACCAAGATTTCTTTGACCAAGTTGTGGATAGTCATAGACATATGTCTGAAGACAGGAGATGGGGATATTTACTAGGATGGAATAGTACCATGGCGCTCTACAGCTTATATATTATGTTACAGCAGCAGGCATCACCCCCCCCAACTACTGTTACTTCATTATATTTGAGCATGAATTGCTGATATAGAAATAAATTAATGCATGGAGAGGAAAGAAATTACATAGTTACAGACTACGTAAAACTATGAATTAGAAATCTTTACAAATATGAAGTTTTGTGATAATACTTGATTATTGTCTATAACTAGTTGTAATTATCCTTGAAAAATAAACATTTATATAATAAGTGATACAACAGGACTTAATTCTGTTCCCATATGGGCTCTATAAATGTCCTAATACTTGGCTAAGGTTAGTGTTTTTAGCTCTTCAATCTATAATTTTGATAGAGGGAAAATGTACACAAATATCTAGGAGTTACCTAGTTTCCAGGATTTTGTCATCATGGACAAACCATTTCACTTGCCTGGTGTCAGTTTGATTTTTAAATTTACAAAATGAAAAGTTCTGGCTAATTATTTCCCCCTACATCTGATGGATCTTAGATTCTATTCAAAATGTGTTAAACTGTTAAGGCATGTAGATAAAGGTATTTTTTATTCAGTCTTAGTACTGGAGAAAATATAAGAATGAAACTACTGCATAAATACACTCTTAAGACCTGGAAAACGTTTGAATAGAAATCCTAAGCAGGTATTTTACTTACATAGAAGTTTAATGCTGTGGTTAGCAAAACTGACTATGTACTGCAATCACCCAGAATATTTGTAGAACTCTTTGCCAGGCTCAAACCAAGGGTCTCTGATTCGCTGGGTCTAAGGTGGGGCCTGAGAATTTGCATTTCTGCCTAGTTCCGAGGTGATACTGATGTTGCTGGTCCAGGAGCCATACTTTGAGAACTACTCATATACCTATACTTTTCAATTTTAAGATTTTAAAATACTCATTTTAAAAATTTTGATAGATTTTTTTTTTCTATTTAGATGCATATTTCAGAGTTTTTGAAACATATATGCCACAAGTGTAAAACACGTGTGACTTGTTAAATGTAGGGTAGTTAACTGATGCTGGTAAATTCGTAATAAAACCTGTTTTTTAATAATCATTAAATCCTTAGATTAGGGTTTTATGTAGGCAGAAACAAAATATTTCCATGTATATTAATAGTAAGAAAATAATAAGTACATTTCAATACATGACATCTGTCAAGTGGAAGCTTTTTCAGAAATACATGTGTTCAAGGAAAGAGTGCCACGTATTTTAGGGACTCACCTGTACGTGTAAGGACCTCTTTGCTTAACTTTAATTTTGCTGCTATTAACTGCCACTTCATCTGGATTCTGCACATCAAATATCCAAAATTGTCTGTAAACATCTGTGCCTGTTTTAACCCAATTTCTAAAGGCAATTGTGCCTTCTTCAAGGACAACTTCCTATGAAAAAGAAAATAAGTTTGGATTATTTTTTTGTAGCCAATATGGGCACCTGTTGGGAGTTTAAAATCTTTCATTAGCCTGTGAAAGACCAAGCTTAAGTATCCTGCTCATGAATACCATTGCAACCTGCCACATGCTTGCAGCAGAAATGTTTTCAACACATTATGGTTAGCAATCTCTTTCAGTCAGCAAGGAAAATCAGTGTGTAATATTGCAAACATGTCTGGTGATTGTAAGGCCAACCATTGGCAAGCTTTAGAGTGACCCTATTTCAATATTGCAACAATTTGTAAGAGTTTATTAAGCAAGTTTAAAGCATTTCAAAAAAGTTCTTATCAGGTTGAATATTAATTTCTTATGTACCCTCAATGAGTCAGACTGAAGAGGCAAAACGGAAAAACAGAAAAAATCTCGTGGAATTAGAAGTTTTCTCATTTTCTTCAGAAGTTGGATACTTCAGGGGAAAATCAGATAACATTTGTTAAGAGAAACACAACTTTGATTTCTCCCATCCAAAACCCTGATCAATGAGGCTTTCCTCTCAGTATATTTGCAGAAACCTAGGTATCTATTAGTATGGATACCTAAGTATCTATTAATAGTTTAGGAGCTGAGACAGAATAGAGTCACCAAACCCTTTAAGGTCAATTTTATTATCTGTAAAGTGAGGGAGTTATCATAGATGCTCTCCCAGGTTCCTTCCAAGGCTTTACTTTCTGAGCAAGAAGCCTATGGAGCTCCAGTAGCTAATGGAGACAAAGGTGACTTTGTGGCAGGCAATGTTTCCAATTAACTACCTTGGAAGGAATACATACTCAGGTGGAAAGCTCCAGCTTACCCTTTTACTGCTAGAGGAAGAGGAAGGAAATCATTTCACAGAAAATAAGCCTAAAACCCACAAGAACAATCTCACCTGTTTGTTTAGTTCACCAGGAAGCATCAATTCATAGAATGATAGATCAGAAAAGGACAGTGAACATTATTAGCACATTTTCTAGGAGAGCATGCTGACACTCTGAGAAACCAGGTTCCTGGCTCAAGGGTCACTGAGGCAAATGCCTAGTGGCAGAATCACTATGAAGATCCTAGTCGCTGACCCTTAGGCTAGTCCTCTTTTACACCCTGGTATATTTTTTGTTCCCGTCACCTCTGCATTTAGTTGGTAGAAGTCAAAGTGAATTAGCAATCTTCAGGACATTTGACTTATTGCTTAATGGAGAGAAAAAGGGAATTCCTTAGAGAACAGGGCATCAACTAAAATGCCATTACAAAATCCTGTGCTGTCACAAGCCTTTTACACTGGGTACATGGCAACTCTTAAAGCAGTGTGAGACCTTAGTACTTTTAACAAGCAGTTGTCCTTGAAGAGTGTTTTATTAGTCCCCAAAGTCTTACTTCCATAGCAAACCCAAATCATGACAAAATTATGTATAGATAAGTACGGCTATTCTAAATGTAAAGGTGTTTGCTGTGAATGATGAGGATTCTGAAGCTGAAATCTACATGGAAGCTGCACGCTATGTTCATTGACCCATTTCAAGAGAAATTATGAGAGGAGAACACACATGAACATACACACATACACATTATTCCTCTCACATGGTAGAATCTTAAGGACTAGTATAATATCATTTGTTTATCATTACCTCTCAAAACATATATATTATTTCAATAATGTTCTTTGTGGGACAGAAATCTCCCTGACTCTAACCCTTGTGTATTTTATATAAAGAAACATTGTAACTGTATCATGTCTTTCTTCTAAGGGCCATGAGTTACTTTGTCTTATTTGTCAATCTGGAGATAATTTTTTAAATGCAGAAGTTGAAACACAAAGAGTTGAAAGGAGTGCATTGAATTTCTAGCTTTAGAGTTATGGTCATCTAACGCCATCCACTTTTTTTTTTAGTAGTAGAAGTGGGTCCTAGAAAAGCAGATGTCTGATTCAATGTTACACAACAATTTGGCAGTAGATAATGGTGAATCTGGCATTTCACGCCAATCTTGTGTGGTTTTTATAAAACCACAATTTGTACAGAGACAGAGAAAAATATTGAATCAGTCAGAATTTGAATGAATTTCTTCTGATCCTAAGACTACCTAGGTACTAGAAATTTGTATAGACCTCTTTGACTATCAAGACTAAATATATCATAACCTCTTCTTAAAAAGGAGTTCCAGTTCTTATGTTCTTTGTGAATTTAAAAGGCCTTGATTTTAAATTGACTTTGGACTGTCTGGCCTATTTTGTGGATCTTTCAGTAAATTTGAAATACAAAGGTGAAATTCTATGTAAAAAAAATAGTAATATAATTGAAGATCCTCTCCCTGGGCTGATACATGCATCAGTATCTATCCCTGACTTTAAGCGTTCAGACTATTTAGCCCTGGATTTCAGCTTGTTGACTCTAGTGTGGTATGGTCTTCAGCTGAGTTGAAAGCCATTTACTTTGAAAGTTCTGTTTTGCTACATTAATTTGGAGGCAGATGTCTGGGACTGTTATACCCTCTATCTAGTCCTGTGGTCACTTGATTATTGCTGCTATGGGAAAGCAGTACTCATCCACATGATGGGCAACTTTAGTCTATGTTCCTGTGAATGAACTATATAGAATACATATTCAGAATATAATATTGTCCCATTTCCCAAGGTTCTTATAGAGTACTGAAAGATGGAATCACATAAAGCAGATTTCCTTACCCTACTACCAACCTGACTGAGTATATTGGCTTCTTTACTCAAAGCCTAGAGTGAAAAGTGAAAGTGTTAATTGCTCAGTCATGTCCGACTCTTTGTGACTGGATGGATTGTAGTCCATCAGGATCTTTTGTCCATGGAATTCTCCAGGAAAGAATATAAGAGCGGGTTGCTGTTCCCTTCTCCAAGGGATCTTCCTGATCCAGGGGTCGAACCTGGGTCTCATGCATTGCAGGCAGATTCTTTACTGTTTGAGCCTCCTGGGAAGCCCAGAGTGAAGTGGTTAACAATGAAATAGATGCTATGAGTTTGATTCCCAGTTTGATCATATGCTAATCATTTAAACTTGGGCAGGTTATTTCATTTCTTGTACCTCAGCTTCCTTATTTGTAAAACAGGGATAATAATAATATTAGATATAATATGAGGTTGAACTACATGAAGTTAATATTTCTGAAAGTCAATATAGGTGGAATATGGTATAATTATATTAATTATTTCATTCATAGCATTCCTGTCTGAACCAGTCATGTGCAATCACTCATATAAAATCCTGTGATGCTTCTGCTATTTAATCATTTCTATATTTATTCTCCATCCACTGAAATCAAAACTTCCCTAAAAAAGCAGAAACATACTGAAATGAGTCTTCATCTTCTTCACTTACTACCCCAATTTGTTCTGTTTAGAACCAGTTACAAGAAGTCTTCCTATGATCAAAACATTTTCTCCTATGTGTTTACATGCTAGAGAAAGAGAAAGGGAGGATTAGAATATTGGTGCCATATGACCCAGCTATCCCACTCCTGGACATACACACCAAGGAAACCAGATCTGAAAGAGACACGTGTACCCCAATGTTCATCGCAGCACTGTTTATAATAGCCAGGACATGGAAACAACCTAGATGCCCATCAGCAGACGAATGGATAAGGAAGCTATGGTACATATACACCATGGAATATTACTCAGCCATTAAAAAGAACTCATTTGAATCAGTTCTAATGAGATGGATGAAACTGGAGCCCATTATACAGAGTGAAGTAAGTCAGAAAGATAAAGACCAATACAGTATACTAACGCATACATATGGAATTTTAAAAGATGGTAACGATAACCCTATATGCAAAACAGAAAAAGAGACACAGATGTACAGAACAGACCTTTAGACTCTGTGGGAGAAGGCGAGGGTGGGATGTTCTAAGAGAATAGCATTGAAACAAGTATACTATCAAGGGTGAAACAGATCACCATCCCAGGTTGGATGCATGAGACAAGTGCTCAGGGTTGGTGCACTGGGAAGACCCAGAGGGATCGGGATGGGGAGGGAGGCGGGAGGGGGGACTGGGATGGGGAATACATGTAAATCCATGGCTGATTCATGTCAATGTATGGCAAAAACCACTACAATATTGTAAAGTAATTAGCCTCCAACTAATAAAAATAAATGGAAAATAAATAAAAATCAAATTAAAAAACAAAACAAAAAAAGAATATTGGTGCTAGTTGTGCTAACAGTCAAAAAGTGCTTTTGGTCTCAGGTTATTATCAAGTCATCAGTTAAACCTCAGAATAACAATTGGTGGAATTGATTAGATATAATATGTTTCAGAAACTCAAGAAATCAGCCTCCAAGTATTTATGTAAGAACCTAAAATGGGAGAATTTTTATTTGGCATGAAAAGTATACTATGTTGATATTAAATTGGGCTGGAGGAAGAAAATTACACATGCTGACCTGCTGTTTTTTAAAACACTTTTATGTGATTTTATTATTGGAGTTAATGTGCAGATTAATGTTTAATCCACGTTTTACTATTTAAATTTAGAATTTATTTTAGATTATTTCATGTTCTCATGTCATTATTAAATTTTAAACAAATTCTACTATCTTTAGCAACCTATATACATCTGGCACTTTTTTGAGCTTTTAGATACTATAATAAGGTAAAAATTATTTTATATCTAGAAATAGTCTAAGCATACATCATGAAATTAATATATACGTGTATAGAGTTTGCTATCAAATATTGACTGTTACTTTGAAATTATAGTCATTTTAATAAGTCAAAATTATAATCATTTATGTTTATTTTATATGGAAGCATTTTTTTGGCTACGAGAAGATCATTCTTTTTAAGAATGGGGAAAGGAAATGGTGTAATTGAAGGATGGTATGATTGAACATTAGTCTTTTAACTGAAAAAGATATCTTGATTGTCTTGATATTCCATGGTTAATATCACAGGTGAATTCAAACTATTTAAAATTGCCTGTTATATAATATTCAGCAATATTAATCAAGTGATATTTTATAGTGTCAGGTGATAAATTATCCTTTGTGAGTGGTGCCAGAACTTTGACCTTTTTCTGAAGTCCTTTGATAATTTCTGCTTTCCACATTAGTGGCTGCTCATGCCACTGACTTTTAGTCTATCTAGCAAGATTGCATAAATCTGCTGGTCCCACTCAATTCTACTAGGAATCATGATCTGAAACACTGGTATAAAAGCATTCAGCTATAATGCATAAAACCCTACATAATGCATAATTACCTATAATGCATAAAAACCCTACAAAATTTTCTTTGGAAATAGTGAGTAAAGAAATATATTGGTAAAATGTATCAACTGTTTTATGCCATTTCAGATACTGGTATCAGGTGTCATCTTTGAGAACCAGAAAGTATCAGAATTCCAACTCTAGAGAACAAGATAAGATGATTTTCTTATCTTTTTAAATTAAGCACTTTAATGTTTTTATGGTGCTTATATATAGGTAATAACTTTGCCAACTTGCTGTTAGTCCATTAAATAATGCAAGTTACATGCAATGAGTTTTAATTGTAGAGATAAACTGACTGGTAGTACAACATATATATATATATATATAAATATTTGTAAAATAGCAGTATTAACCTAAGTGCTCTTGAGGCAGGGGTGAGACACTTGGCTGTCTGTGCTTACACATAATTCAAAGATTTGACCTCTACATGTATGCCAAACAGATACATATGCTAATCTCATATTTAAAATAATTTTGTAAACTAAATTTAAAAGAAACAGTTTTATTTAAATAAAGAAAAAGTCCCAACATCTTCACATAATTAAAATAAGCAAGGTCAACACAGCTATATGAAAATCTGAGAGCAAAAGCAGGCTGTCTTAACTATACTACACAGCTCCTGACCATTGAAGGGCTTCTGATGATGTCTTGAAAAATGAAAGTGAAGTCGTTTAGTCATGTCGAGTCTTTGCAACCCATGGACTGTAACCTATCAAGCTCCTCTGACCATGGGATTTTCCAGGCAAGAGTACTGGAATGGGTTGCCATTTCCTTCTCCAGGGAATCTTCCTGACTCAGGGATTGAACCCAAGTCTCCTGCATTGCCGGCAGATGCTTTATCATCTGAGCCACTTGATCTTAACCAAAAGGCTGAGAAGTGATGTCTTAGAGATGATGTCTTAGTCTGTGAATATTGAGCTGGGTTACAGTGTGACCCAAAGATTGAAGGTAACCCTCATTTCAAAAATAAGAAGGGAAAGCATTCTATTTCTTTATTTTATCCCACTTTATTACTCGGCACTACTGAAAATATAATTTTAAAATTATTAGTGACTGTGTTCTAACTACTATTTCCTTAATTTTCATCTGCCTGAGATAATTTTACTTTTTCCTTAAAAATTGGCTTCATAATAACTTCTAAAAAAAGTGCAGTCTATTTTTTTCATTGCTTCATATAAAATAATTTTTCTGTTTTCTGTTGTCTTCCTACTTACCTCTGAATGCACAAATCCCGTAGTAATTTCTCTGCTCTTTTGTCTCTATACTAAAACTCTCCTTAAACATATCTATTGTTTAGTTTTATCTATATTCTCTGTAATAATGAACAAATCTCTGAACCTTCCCTTTGAAATATCACTGATGTTCTTTTCAATCACTTATAAAACCTCTGTGCTTCACCCTTCCAAGGTATACATGTTTCTGTCAAGAACACAACTGGACATCTTGAGTTTGAAATCTTTACTCCTCTCTCCCCCTATTTAGTTAGTTCTTCTATCCATTGCATTCCATCACCCATCAGTTCTACATACTCCATCACACTAGACCAGAGAGCCTTTTGTTATGTGCAAACTGTGCAAAGATCTGTTTAAAAGTGAGTGTTAAATTCTCCTTGAAAGTGGTCATGTCCTACATAACATTTCCTGTATTTGGTCTCCTCACTTTCCAACACTTTCTGCTGTAGAATTAGAGAGTGCAAAATGTATAAATCATCTCATCTCTGCCTTCAGATTGCCTCGGTTTAGAAACGAACTCCTATTCCTTTTGGCTAGGTGAGTTGTCATGTTGATTTAAGGTCTTGTGATGGTAGTACCTTCTCATTGATATTTGTGAAGATTAAATGACTTAGTATATATGAAGCTCTTAGTAGGGCTAAAAAAATGCTTTATTTATTTAGTACATAGTATAATATATTAGTGTGTGTGGCATATAACTCATTAGTATATAGTATATTTGATACCAGTCTCTAAATGCAGATTTTGTTATATCTGACAACTACAGGTAAATATATACTACTATTGCCTCTCATGTCATTAATTAAATAGTCTTCTGCCTGATGCTCAAAAGTTACCTAAATTTTACCCCGTTATTATTTTCTAATTATCTGTGCTGTTATTTCTTTATTTTGACACATTTTTAAAAATATTTTTCTCAAAAAAAATTTTTTTTTCCTTCTGTCATCACAGTATTTAGTTGCATTTCCACAACTTTTTTCCATGGCATTAAGCAGTCCCTTGACACTTTTATTGGAACTCTCTTTGGACTTTCAAAATTTTATACTTCAAAATCCAACTCAAGTCTCACCTTCTTCCTGAAGTTACTGAATACTCTGCGAAAGTTCTCTTTCTGAATAGTGTATGCTTTAGAATTCAGTTACAGAGTTTCACAAGTCTCTGTAGTTTTTTTTACAATATGCTTTTTCCCAATTAAAATTTATATTTCTTGAGATAAATATTTATTCTCTCTTAGCCACTATACAAATTTTTGATGTCTGAAAACTCTTATTTCCTCAAGATTAGCCATATGAACTTAGAGATAAATATTAAACAATTAAAATAGATGTTAGTGCCTCTCATGATGTCTAACAGAGACTCTGTATAATATTGTAGAATAATAAGAAGAAATAATAGATGATCATTGTTTGCTACTGATTATCAAATATGATAGAAAATCTTAGTCTAAGATGCTGTGCATTGGAAGATTATTGTCGCTTTTCTCTTCTGAAGATTAAAAAAAAAAATTATAGTCTGTGTGTCAAAATTTATCCTGTTCTCACTCCACAGATACAGAAGGGAAGTGAGTTTACAGAGCAGAAAGGATATAGGACAATAGCAGTTCTCTCTAACACGTTAGACACTCCACACCTCACCATCTCCTGTCTGTCTCTATTGAGCTATATTAAAATAATATCAAGAAAAGTGGGGAATTCCAAGGAAGGAGATGGTATTTAATGTATAATATTTCCAGTTAAATGCATGAGGTTAAAATTTCTGCTGTCAGCAGGAGAAAAGATAGAAACGCCTGTGTGATTATTAAGCAAATGTAGCATACAAGTATAGAAACTGTACCAAAAATGTCCTATTTCATAATCTGTTGTACTAAGACAATAGCTGTAATAGTACAACCAGAAAAATTTTTGATTTACAGACTAAGCATTTAGGTGAACAAAAACCAAAAAAGCTTTGGAAAATAGTAACTTCTTGTCCTGGGCAACTAGATTTGAAATTAAATCTTCATATTAAGTCAGGCAGTCCTTTAGTGAAAAATAATTGTAATTATTTAAACTCCTAGTAAGAGTAGGATGTCAAACATGGGTGAATGGATGAGACAGATAAAGGTCTTGACAGGAACAGAAACTCCAGTATGAGTTGGTAGTCTAGCCCATTTATGATTCAGTTCTTGTTGATCTCCTCTGTGCATTCTGCTTACTGCCGTCTAGATCACTGGCATCTGAACCAGGATGACAGCTGAGGCTAGCACTCAGATATGTTTATTTGGCCAGCATTATATTTTAAAAATAAACACACATGCCTCTGAGCAGGGCACACACTTTTAACTTCACAGTAGTCATTGTCTTGTTTTTATATTGTTCTTGGTAGCTTTTCTTTAAGGCTTGTCTCCAAACCCTGAAGTCATTTGAATTTGCTATCCCTGGTTTAGGACTTCAGCAGATATACTTCTCCTTATTCTAGTCTTCCTTTTCTTTATCAATTAAAGTTGGTGAGTATAAAGCTGAATTAGAAGAAACTAGGATGAGAGACAGATTTCAGTTTGTTGTACAAAGCCTATATATTAAGTCACTTTATTTTTAGTTAAATCTATAGTGAACTTGCTTGTATACATACATATATATATATATGTATGTGTATATATATATATATATATACGCACACACACATACATATATATATATATATATATATATACTGGGATATGTTCTGCATAACATTTCTGAAAGTATTTTCTAAAAGTCCCTTATCAACCTTCATCAGTAGGAAATGTTTATAAAAATCATATATTATTAATATTACACACATATAGAACAGTTTACCAAACAAAAATAAATTTTACCAGTTTTACCAAATATTCCTAAATCAATATTAAACACAATTTTAAGTTATACTTATTAAACATAGTTTGAAGTTATATATGATTTTACTTTAATCAGCTGTAACCAAAGTGCAACTACTTTTATAAAAGTACCCTCACAATATAACACTCATTTCTCATTCAAAAGCATATGAAAAGCATATCTGCATACCCTTTGTACATAATTAAATGGGATTATTTCTACTTACCTGCATACCTAGAATAGTTTTTGTCAGAAATTAAATATTTAGACTTAAGATGACCGTGCATTCATATAGAGTATACATCATACTTTGATTATTTCTCTATCATGTAGAGTTTCAGTTGTTCAAAATTACCTTTGTGTTAGACACATAATTGCCAGCTATAATGAAATATAAAACAGGAACCCTAAGCCAAAAATAAGTCAAGGTAGACTGAATCAGGATGGAAAGAAATATTCTTGATACCACTTGTACCTTTTTAATTGTCTTCTGAATAAGCATGTCTCCAACCGGCATTAGAATCCCTCCAAACACAGCCAGGACTGCACCAATGACAGCACCAGCAATGAGCCCACAGTTTCGACTGCAGCCCATGTTTCTTGTTCAAGGAAAAACTGAAGTGCAGCACCTGCTTCTTTCAAACTCCCGGGTCTGATGAAGGTGGTTGCCAAGAGGTCTGGTTCTATCATTAGAAGGAGATCATAAAACAGAAGCATAAATATCAGTACAAAAAGATCAAAGTACAAGGAAAACACGCAACTGAAACAAATCATCTTGCCAGTTATAGACAGATTTTTTTAAAATAAAACTTTCTAGGTCTTGTAATTTTTTTTTAATGCAACCTACCTACCAGTGGTAGAAATAATAAATATCATCACGCAAAGCATTTCCTCAAAATTCTCCTCTTTAAAGTTTTTTCTTCCTGTGGATGATTAACATACTGAACTCTTATCTATGGAGAATATGTTTACGTACTCTTGCCCTCTGCCTACCTTCTGTCAGCCGGAGACACTTATGGACATTTTTGCCCTCTATCTGGCTTTTCCACCTAAACACAGCCATTTGCCCAATACTACCGGGGTGACTACAGACTGGTTCCAAACAGGAAAAGGAGTACGTCAAGGCTGTATATTGTCACCCTGCTTATTTAACGTATATGCAGAGGACATCATGAGAAACGCTGGGCTGGAAGAAGCACAAACTGGAATCAAGATTGCCGGGAGAAATATCAATAACCTCAGATATGCGGATGACACCACCCTTATGGCAGAAAGTGAAGAACAACTAAAGAGCCTTTTGATGGTGAAAGAGGAGAGTGAAAAAGTTGGCTTAAAGCTCAACATTCAGAAAACTAAGATCATGGCATCCGGTCCCATCACTTCATGGCAAATAGATAGGGAAACAGTGGTAACAGTGGCTGACTTTATTTTTCTGGGCTCCAAAATTACTGCGGATGGTGACTGCAGCCATGAAATTAAAAGACGCTTACTCCTTGGAAGGAAAGTTATGACCAACCTAGACAGCATATTAAAAAGCAGAGACATTATTTTGCCAACAAAGGTCCGTCTAGTCAAGGCTATGGTTTTTCCAGTAGTCATGTATGGATGTGAGAGTTGGACTATAAAGAAAGAGGAGCACAGAAGAATTGGTGCTGTTGAACTGTGGTGTTGGAGAAGACTCTTGAGAGTCCCTTGGACTGCAAGGAGATCCAGCCAGTCCATCCTAAAGGAGATCAGTCCTGGGTGTTCATTGGAAGGACTGATTCTGAAGCTGAAACTCCAATACTTTGGCCACCTCATGTGAAGAGCTGACTCATTGGAAAAGACTCTGATGCTGGGAAAGATTGAGGGCAGGAGGAGAAGGGGATGACAGAGGATGACATGGTTGGATGGTATCACTGATTCAATGGACATGAGTTTGGGTGGACTCTGGGAGTTGGTGATGGACAGGGAGGCCTGGCATGCTGTGCTTCATGGGATCACAAAGAGCTAGACACGACTGAGCGACTGAACTGAGCTGAACCTGATGTTCTGCAGATTGAATGTGGGTTGACTGGGGTCTATTCCATCGAAATGCTAAACAAGAATGGTAACAGATGTTTTCTTTACCTTTTTCACAATTAGAAAGATACAGTTTTTACAGGAAATGATCTGATGAGTCTTAGAAGGAGTCAGTTCTTCTAATCAGTGGTAACCTATCTATTAAAACAAAAAAACACGAGTAAATTAGGGAAATACATTGTAAGAAAATTAACACTACACTACTCTCTAATACCACCAAAATTATAATCACTGTTAAAAGAAAATTCCTTTTTCATGGATATTGAGTTCATGCTTGAATTCTTTTGTATCAACTGTGTTGAAAACGTTGAAATATTTTACAGAATATGTTCTTTTTAATAACTGATTTTTATATCATCTAAAGGTGAACAGAGCTTGAAGAAAATATGTAAGGTAGAGTATATCTAGATTCTGTAATAGGTATTGCTTTCTTACTAGCCTCAAATATGTATATTTTAACATATTTAAGAGCAATAGTTTTCCTTTTGCTGTAGGGAGCTGATTCATGCGGCTTCCCTGGTGACTCAGTGGTAAAGAATCTGGCTGCCAATACAGGAGATGTGGGTTGGATCCCTGGGTTGGGAAGATCCCCTGGAGAAGCAAATGGCAATCCACTCCAATAATTTTGTCTGGGAAATCCCATGGACAGAGGAGCCTAGTGGGCCATAGTACATGAGGTCACAAAAGAATCAGGCTTGACTTAGAGACTAAACAACAATAATAAACTGATTCACAATAATTCTGTTAAAATCAATTAGACTGTGTCAATATGTATTTCACTCAGTCTTATCTTTGGAAGAAAATTCTTAGTGTAATAAGTAGATCCTATTGTAACAAGACTTTATTATTCAAATACCTAAAACAAACTATTTGAGCAGTTTTGATTTCAGTAAGAAATCTATACTAGGGTTGACCTGACATTGATAAACAGATTGTACTTTGTAGCTTGTAAACAAATATTCCCTACTTCAGAATGCCCTTGCCCAAGTAAAACAAAAATTGCAACAGATTGGAGGGACACACAATATTTTTTTCAGTCTTGTAAGGATAATAGTAAAAATCATACTTCGTTATGGTTTCAGATTTTCCCTCCATAGCTTGGTTGTGGTTGCAGTACCATTCTGATGGTTTTAGTTTTATTAGTATTTCTCCCCACTTGAGTAAGCATTTAATTTTTTAAAAGTATTAATTGCTTAGCTAAGAAAATGTTAAGAATAGTGTTAAGATAATAAAGGAATAAGACTTTCCCTCAAAATGGATAAAGGAAAATCTTACAAACTTTTTTCATTCTTCAGGATTTCCATTCACTTATACCAAATACCTAGGATGATCCACTGTAAATCAGGATGAACAAACTGATTCACACTGAGGTCCTGGTGGCTAAGAAGCTTGAATAGTCATTAATGTCACATGTTTTTTCCCAATGTAAACAAAACACACAAGCCTGAACAAGTGATTTATTTTTCCTGTGGAATTTTATGTCTCTGAGCAAGTTGAGTTGTTTAGCTGTTAAGTCATTAGTGACTCTTAGCAACCCATGGACTGCAGCACGCCAGGCTCCTCTGTCCTCCACTATCTCCTGGAGTTTGCTCAGATTCATATGCATTGAATCTATGATGCTATCGAACTATCTCATCCTCTGCTACCCCTTTCTCCTACTGCCTTCAGTCTTTCATAGCATCAGGTCTTTTCCAATGAGTCGGCTCTTCACATCAGGTGGCCAAAGTTCTGGAGCTTCAACCTGTCCTTCCAATGAATATTCAGAGTGGATTTCCTTTGGGATTGACTGGTTTGATCTCCTTGTAGTCCAAGGGACTCTCAAGAGTCTTCTCCAGCACCCCAGTTTGAAAGCATCAATTTGTTGGCATTAAGCCTTCTTTATGGTCCAACTCTCACATCTGTACATGACCACTGTAAAAACCATAGCTTTGGCTATACGGACCTTTGTAGAAAAAGTGATGCCTCTGCTTTTCAGTACACTAAGTTTGGCATAGCTTTCCTTCCTTTATTAATTGCTTGGGGGTAGAACCCGCCTGCCAGTGCAGGAGATGCAAGAGACACAGGTTCGATCCCTGGGTCAGGAAGGTCCCCTGGAAAAGGGAATGGCCACTCCAGTATTCTAGACTGGAAAATTCCATGGACAGAGGAGCCTGGCGGGCCACAGTCCATAGGGTCACATTGGTCATGACTGAAACGATTTAATACAGAGGATGAAAAATAACATGCTCCCTTCTATGGCTTTGGGTAGGATTGTCATAATACAGTGGAATAAATTATTTAAACTTGATAATAATTACTAGATATTCACAAGTAGAATCTCTTTTCTACTTGTGAATATCATTTTGAGTGTGCTGTACTGTATGTAAGTGATCATATTCAGGGGAACTTATCAAGTACTATTTTACTGAATGCCCATCTTATAGACCATTCCCCAGTTCTCTTTGGTAAGTTATATTTGAGGTAGACATCAAAATACAGGGATCCAAACTGCTGTAATTGAGGGTGGGAGACTTGAGATGAAACCAAAGTGTGATTGGCCACTCTATGCCAGATGACCATGGGCAAGCTATTTAATTGCTCTGTTCCTCAATTTCTCTATGTGTAAAGTAAGATTGTAAGATGAGATCCCTATTTTTTTCATTTAAGCAGCTGAACTGGTTCTTCACTCAAATCCTTACATGGAAACCCAAGCCAAGTGACTTAGATTACAGCATTTGTGGGTTCACTGAAACCCTGATTCCTAACTTGGTCTCCTGTGTCCCACCTAGCACTATCTTGTCCCATGTTTAGAATGCTTGAGGAGCATCTCTATAGAAACCTGTGAATTGCAATTCATTAAAAATTCAGAGCAGGAAATACCGAGGATCAAATTCTAGTTTCGTTTATGTAACATCAGGAATACAACTCAAATCATCTCTTTTGAAAAGATATTTTCTATATAAATGCCACAAAATTATTCAATATTAATGTCATTTGCAGTTCTGTCAGATGGAATATAAAATGATTTTAAAATTACAAATATTTTATTTCTGAAATGGATATAGGTGTGTATTATGTCCGTTCGCAGATTCTGTGCCATCACCTAGTTGAGAATCTGTCTGACCTTTCCCAGAATCGTTAGCCTTTATTCAAGCAGTCCCGTGGACGATAGTGAAGAGTCCCAAGGGGCAAAAAGTCCTAAAAGATCTGCTGGATCATCCAATGTGTTCTTCTGTGCCTTCTTCTCTAAACATGAAAGCTCATTATTATGCCATTCAGGGACCCTGCGCCCAGAGATGTCTAGTTATGGGCAGACCTGGGTACTGCCTAGACTTTGTCTGCTTTGAACTTAAAACTGAAGTGAGATAGTGCACACAACCCACTGCTGTTGAATCAAGTTCATCAGAAAACAGAAGTGTCAATAATTTATTCTGCTAAATTGCACGCTTAGACAGTTACTAGTCTAACACTGGTCTGGATGATGTCTAAGCAAAGATAATAGTGTGACTCACATTCCTGCATACATGTACTGATATTTTTGACAGAAAGAGATTGACTTTATGAACTTTTTTCAAATTTTCAATTGGTCAGCTTATTTCGTTATCTTGATGCAAGTTTTTTTCTCTAAAAATAGGCAAGATATTTTATATAAATGTAATCCTTCTTTATCAATGGCTTTGCTTTCCATGGTTTCACTTATCCACAGTCAAAAGTGGTCGAGTGAAGCTAACTGAACCTGTAGAAAGTAAAATCTTGGATGAAGGGGACTACTTAGGGTTTGGTGCTATCCCTAGGTTCAGGCACCCACTGAGGGTCTTGGGGGAAATAGTTCCCCCCAAGAATATGGGGAAATTACTTGTTTTTGTTCATTTATCATGTTCAGTGCCTTGTCACCATGAGTAAGTATGTTCTTATAATCATACATGCAAGCTTATGCTTCATACTACAAAATTACAAATACAAGTTGACCCTTGAACAATGCAGAGGGGTTATGGACAATGCAGGCAGTGGAAAATCTACATGTAACTATACCGTCAGCTTACCTGTGGTATTCAACCAGCTGCATCTATTGAATCAGGTTGTACTGTAGTAATTATTGAAAAGATACTGCATAAAAGTGGACTGACAAAGTTCAAACCTGTTTTGTACAAGGGTCAGCTGTAATTTGTGCTTCCCCAGGAGGCTCAGTAGTAAAGAATCTGCCTGCCAATGCAGGAGGTGTGGATTTAATCCCTGGGTCATGAAGATCCCATGGAGAAGGAAATGGCAACCCACTCCAATATTCTTGCCTGAAAAATCCCATTGGACAGAGGAGCCTAGCGGGCTACAGTACATGGGGTTGTTGCAAAGAGTCAGACAGGACTTAGCGACCGAGCACACATGCCACTGTAGTTTTATTCACCTGAAGCAAAGGAGGAACCAACGAATTAAATAGGACATGCACTGAGTACATAGAAAAGTTCAGGTTACTCAGCACGCTGTACCCAATAACAGCTTTATAAAGTGGAGCTTATCCCCACTATTCTCTCAAATGTAGCTATTTAGAGCATATAAAATTTGCGTTATGCACACTTGGTTTTCTTAGTCATACAGATTCTTTCATAATAAAATTTATTTTATTTGCTAATTTTAGGTTAAATTTTATCCTTTACCCTTATTTCTTCATTAGAAATAATAATTTACTGCTTACTTAAAGTACTTCAATTTAGAAAACAAAAATTCACATATACAGGGAAGAAAACTTATTTTTGAGACTTATAAGAAGAAGGACGAGAAAGTAAAGACACTGTAAGATCCCACTAATCCCATAACTTTCTTGAATCTGTGTGGAGATCTGCTGTGTTCTGTCAGTTCACAGACCATAAATCCTGCTCTTTTTGTAGAGTTTGTGAACGTAACTGCGTGTGGGCTGTTTATTTTCTTGCTGTCAAGTCAACAGTGTGTTTCTAGATGAACTTATGAGTGTTATGCCTTTCCATTATGTTGGAACCCTGGTGGTAGGAACTGAGACTGAGCTTTAAGAAGTGTCCCCATAAGTAGGTCAGAATAATAGAGAAACTTCCCAGAGAATTTGTGATTATTTTCATGTGTGTATAGAGCTGTGTTTCCTTGGAAACTCCGCCCAGAAAACGGCATGGCCAAGAGGTATGGTTTCCTGGGATGTGAACTGTGAAACTTTAAAACAGTTTCATATTACTTACTTGCGCTATGAATGAATGCCAGGACCTGGATGACATTTTCTAGCTCATGAGTGAATATCTCAAATTTCTTATTCGATCCATAAGCCTTCCTTCTGCTTTTCCTCAGAATAGGAAACCAGATCACAACATCTCTGTTTTGTACTAGACACACACTAATTCTTTTAATACACAGTCTTTTCCTCACCCAATACAGTATTTGCCCACAAAACCCAGGTTTGGAGTTTGGGGGTGATTAATTCAATGACAGGTTGAATATGAAAATTAGCTTTCCAAATTAAGTTCCTTTTCACACTCTTACTTAACATGATATCTAGGTATGTTTTCAAAGCCATGATTCCCTAGACATGAGTAAGATGCAGATTCATATCAAACTGGTTAAATCAGTTATTTAAATCTGGCTGTGTTTCATCAAGTGGATACAGAAGGTCACTAGGTTAGTACCTATTTTACATGCAATCCCAACATATGAAGGTAGTTAAAAGAATAACTATTCTGATCGAAATGCGCAGGAACTGTGGTCCTTTCCCCTTCTAGTCACATCTCATTTGGGCTCTGTGGAAAATGTTTAAATAACTAGGTTCAGAAATCATCATCTTCTCTTATTGAAGTTACCATAATCTTTTTAATGTATATGGGCATTTCCATCCTATCAGAATATATGGAAGTAAATATATATAATAGAAAAAAAATGTATAGATATCTATAATAGAATACACTTCACTAAATCATGCCTTGCAAATATAACAACTTTTATTTTTGTGGAAATATTAAAATCATTAAAATAATAATTACGTTGACTTCATTATCACATTAAATGTTCTTCTAGAAACACAGCAGTCTTTTGGAGTAGGTTTTAGAGTACTAAAGAGATTACTATAGATTTGAAATGATTCTTTTAGAGTCTTATCAGTTTAAATAGAATTATCTAGAATCATTATTGATTTTTGAATCCTGGTAGAAATGCTGTTGTTTCTTTTTCCCCAACCCAACTCTTCCTGTGAACAGGAAGATACTATAATATTTTCAATAGTTATTCTGGGCTTTGAATTCAGGTAATTTAGGTTTGCTTCACAGGCTAACATTATAGTTTCTCTGTGGCTCAGTTTTCTCTAAAATGGGTATATATACATCATATATAATTATAAATGTCAAGTAAAATTCAGTGAGAATGGACAAAATTTCCTATCATAGTACCTGTTATGTTCTTTGAAATATTATGAAATATATTGAACTGTAACATAACAGTAAAATATTATTGTGAATTGGCCAGGTATTTTTAAAAAAATTCTACTAAATATGTCTTTTTCACAAATAATAAATGATCATTTCCAAAACTCTTAGTTTACAATAAAATCTGATGAGATGGCTTATTCTTAGGTATACAGGGGTTTAGAATATTATGCAAATGAAAAATCAACTCCTAGGTTAGAATAATTCTTCAAAACTTTCAGCCATGACTTGGGCCACTGAATTAAAATATACCTTGTGATTAAACCAGAAAATAGTTTTTTTCTTTCAGGAAGAAAAAATCCACAAGATGTTTTGCCTATAGTGTAGCAACTATAACTCCCAAGATAAATTCCAAAATTTTCAGTGCATTCTGTCCAGTACCTCTCTAATTATAGTTTTATTCCTCTCAGTTTAACTTCTATCTGATGTTTGTGTATTGAGTTTATTGTTCTGGTCTTCTAATGATTCTGGTAAATGAAAAAAATTTCTTTGTATTTTTTTTCTCCCATGAAATCCAGTGGACCACTGGACTCTCTATAAACAAAATTTTTGATAAATATTATGTTGGTTATTTTTTTATTGAATATTAAGAGCACTTTTTAAAATTAATTTAAAACTACACACTAAAAAACTAAAAAGTACATGCAAAGATTTTAAAAACATTTTTCAATATGTTACTTGACAATTCTAGAAACTGTTTGAAATTTACTTTAGAGAATTTATGCCATTTACAGTTATGTATGCCGTTTTCACTTAGTATAATTTATAACTTTAAATTTCTCCAGAAGGATTTGTCATTTATTAGTATTATCATTCAAGAAAATAATTTGCTGATATTGGTAATAAGTTTCCTAAAAACACAAAAACTTCCATTTAAAAAAATTCTATTACCAAATTTTATATAATTTATACAGTTATATAAATCAGAATCGTTTGGAATTAATATAACTTACCATTCCCAACAGCAAGTAAAATTCAGTGAGAATGAAATTTTTAAAAATGCTGAAGAGGAATATATCCAAAATATACACTGCTGTTAACCATGTAGACAAAGTCAGGTTCACCAAAAAATTGTGACATTAAAAAATAGAAGATTAAATAAACCAAAGACTCTCTAAACTAATAGGTACTGATGAATTGCATATTAGAAAGCAGGTTGGCATAAGAGTGCCAAGTGACTTTTAAGAACTAATCCTACTAAACTGATTTTTATTTATGTTGATTTTCATTCATAATTTAAATTAAGAACCATGCATAAATACCCTGAGTAGACAATAAAAGTACTGAAGTAACAAAATTGGATAGTACATCATTTTAGCAAAAACTTTTTATGCATAAACATAAGGTTTTAAACATCAAGAAGCAACATGACATTGATTATTGGACAAAGTTTTAATATTTCTTAAATATAAAAGGTAAGGTTGATAACTTTGGAAACAGCACAAACCTAGCTTTTAGGAAAAGCCTAATGATTTCAAAAAACAATTCCTGCTTACTGCTGCTGCTCTATAACTTTAAGGGTGTGTATATAGTAGTGTCATCTCCTGTCACTTAGGAGACAGAAATTTTAAAAAAAATCAGTACGACTTACCTTTAAAAAGACTAAGAAGTATTTTCCGATCAAATGTTCCAACATTTGAACAGTCAGTTCTTAGTAGGACCAAATGGTATCCTGCAGAAAACCCTACACTGAAATCCTCATTATAAAAAGTGTGTGAGTTTAAATATGCTTTAAGAAAAAAAAAAAGAGAAAGGCAACGTCAGTCAGATCCTAATGAGTGGTTTGTTCCAAAAGGAGCTTGAAAAAAAAAAGGAAACCCCACACCTCCCACTTAGAGTGTGTGGGAGGGGTGTGATAGGTCTTAAGGGTCTGTTTTTATATTGTAGTGAGGACCTATTACCTATATCTGAGATCTTCTGCTGTCTTTTTTTTTTTTTTTCCTTTTGGCCATTTTCCCATCCAAGTAAGTCAGAGGCCTGAGAGACAAAAGGAGCTAACTTGCTGAGCAGCCTTTCATATACTCTTTTATTATATTAATAAGTCATTATTCCAGATGATAAACCGGGCCCCGGGGTGGAAAATGTAGATTGGGAAGAATTACAGGACTCACTTTCCTGCTTGAAACACCTATTTCATGAAGTTTAAATAAAACGTACTTTCTATGCATCATTTATCCAAAGTGTGTCAAGCCTAATGATTTTGAAAACAGTTGGACTTTGTCAATCAACAGGGATGACAAACAGACTTTAAAAAAGGAAATAGCCTACTGTTCTAACTAGAAGCTCTTCACTATTATTTTCTGTTAGTCTTACAGAAATTGCATTAACAGAGCAAAATCCTCCTGTGAATACCAAGAAGTTGTATTTCTCTTAGCTCTCTTTAGATAAAAAGACAATTTTAAATAATATTTAAATAAAATTTCATATTAAAAGCCATCCTAAACAGTAAAAGTATATAATGAAGTTACTTTAAAAGAAAGGCATTATTTTAAAATTTCATCAAAAAAGAAGGCCTTAAACTTTTGGGGAGAAAAGACCCGCATGTTAAAATCCCAATCCTACAGGGAAGATAAAAATCTTCAGGTTAAGCCTGTTATCTGTCAGACCGATCAGATGAATAAATGCCTCTAACTCAGCCTTGAAAGACAACAGCATAATAATAACAGGCAGAAATACATTTACTTCATTAGCTCATATTTAAACCAGTCCTCACACTGGGGCTGTTTGTGCTCTTGCTTCTAGGCATGTGTTAGATTCTCATTTGCTAGCTGTGCAATACAACTGGAAAGGAACCCAAAGCAATATTTTACCTTGAGCATTGCTTTCTTTTTCCAGGATATTTTTATAGAAAAATTTATTTAAAAATTAATAAGTTATAGAAGTCTTTAGTTATACTGGGATTGTTTTTCCAAATATCAATTAGGATAAAGTAGAAATGGCCTGTGTAATCTCATTATGATTTATGCTTTTCTTTTAAAAAGAATAAAGATTTTAGATAATTTTTAAAGATGATTCCCTTATCACTGTGACATTTTATCTTTGTTATACTAATAAAAAGGTAATATAAAGGCTAGTTTAATAATTATTTTGATTGTGAATATCTATTTTATTGTATTTAAGCTGCTTTGATACATTTCCTTCTCAGCCTTAATTCTCACAAATACACACATGTACACACGTACACAAATACCCTCCAGTGTGACAATTCAGAAATAGCCCACCAACACAGAGGTTCAGATGCTATTTTAAACAGCCTATCTTAAATGCACTGAAAGGATAATTAAATTATATAAAAAATGAACATTGTTAGAGTAAGATATTTCAGAAAAAATACGTGTAAAATTGATACCTAAGCTGATACTGAACTTATTTGGATTACTATTTAATCAGTAGTCTAATGACATCTACATTCTTTGTCTTTGGAGAGGAAAATGTCACACTTTCCCATAGCAGCCCAAAAAATCAAATTTGCATTCCCAGAGGCAGCTGTTAGCTGTTTAATACTGTGCACAACAGTTCCTGATACAGGAAACCCAGAGCCAAGTAAAATCTGCAATCATGTCTGTATTTTGAGCAAAACGTTCACCTTGAACAACAAGGCAGAAAACTGCTGCTCCCATTTCTCAGTAATGCATGTTGGGGTTTTCATTTTTAAAAGATTATGTATATGCAGTATTTTTAAGGGATGCTTTTATATGAGCATATACCTTACCTCTGTAAGTCTACTAGAACACTGACCGATGTAGCAGAATGAAAGCTCAAACTCTCAGTATGGTAAGTCAGCTTAGGCACAGTGCTTTGCAAACTTTTTACCTGGAAGATCTCTTAGAACTTGGATCAGACAGACTACAGTGACTTGCGATGTACTACCACTAGCTATATTGACTGGGGATCAGGAGTTAACTAACAGTTTATTCTTACTTTATTAATCAAAAAATGGAGAAAACTAAATATGAGAATCATAATAAGGACTAACTGAGGTGGACTGTGTGCAGCTCTTGACAGTGGCCTGACTATGAGGCAACGAAGTGCTTCCCTTCCCCTGGAGTCATTGTCCCTTTCTCCCTTCTGCTCTGGTTACTGGAGATCACACAGCACCATCAGACAAGCATTTGACTTTTTTTTTGGTCCTTTCTCTGCATTTGCTAGAATGTTGACTCATGGAATGAGAGACCCTTGTCTGTTTATTGCACTGCTGAAGCCCCAGGAGCACAGAGCAGGCTCATAGCTGGTAATCAGTTGAATGACTGGATGCACATGATTGTCATAACCACAATAATATTTTTGAAAGAAATGAGAATGGCCAGAAACAAGAGGTTATTATACTATTTGTTCATACCACAGATAAACAATGCTTTGAGATGAAGGGCATATGCTATGGAAGTAAATGGACCTAACTCAGATTTTGGAATTCATCCCTTCCTACAGTGTGTGACTTGTTGCCACTGGAAATAGCTCCCTCTCAGAGTTGTTGCAGAGGTGAGAGTAGTGATGTGATGGGCTCAGTGCAGTCCTTGACATAGATAGTGTTTGTTTAATAAATAATTGGCATGGTGATCATTTTCTGTTAAGCAAATTTTTATTTTAGGGAATTCATTAAGGTAATATGGACAAGTAAAAAATATTGAATATTATAAAAAGGTGTAAAATGAGAGAAGTCTCACTCAAGCATCAATTTTGTTCCTCAAAAGTGGCCAACATTAGGTATGTCACCACCACCTAGGAATTTTATAAATTTTAAACTTACATGTATATATAAACTTGTAAGTATACTCTTCTGTATGTTATAAACTTATAAGCATAAACACACAGCATAGAGTCATCATTTTACTGATTTCTAAGTATAAACTTAAATATAACATACACACACACACACACACGGACTAAACCATATACTGAATCACACTTTCTACAACTTGTCTCTTTAATATCAAGGGACTTGGAGATATTTTCATATCACTGATAGTGTTAATTCTCTGTTTTCTTTCTCAATTATTGAAAAAATAGTCCTAAGAATGTACCATTGCCTTTTAAATGACCAATATCATATGTAATAGAACTTTTGATTTTTCTTTTTCCATTCTGTTACACCTTTCTTCCCTGGCGGCTCAGAGTAAAGAATCTGCCTGCCTATGCAGGAGACATAGGAGACACGGATTCAATCCCTGTGTCAGGAAGGTCCCCTGGAGGAGGAAATAGCAACCCAATCCAGTGTTCTTGGATGGAGAATCCCATGGACAGAAGTGCCTGGCAGACTACAGTCCATGGGGTTACAAAGAGTTGGACACGACTGAACATGCACATACACACATAATGGAAAAACCTGAACTTTTTGGCTAACCAAATTGTTCTTTGATATTACAAAAACAATGCTAAAAATGTATGTACATACATAATTTTGTTTACTGTGCTAGGACACTAGTAACTAGCAGAAAGTGAAATTTCTAGGTGAAAAGTATGTACTTGTTTTGGCAGTGGGAGTTTTACCAAATTTCTGTTCACACATGAATACAGCAATATGTGAAAAGGCCCATCTTCATACATCTGTCTGGAGAAGGCAATGGCACCCCAATCCAGTACTCTTGCCTGGAAAATCTCATGGACGGAGGAGCCTGGTGGGCTGTAGTCCATGTAGTTGCACAGAGAAGGACATGACTGAACAACTTCCCTTTCACTTTTCACTTTCATGCATTGGAGAAGGAAATGGCAACCCACTCGTCTTCTTGCCTGGAGAATCCCAGGGACGGCGGAGCCTGGTGGGCTGCCATCTATGGGATCGCACAGAGTCGGACACGACTGAAGTGACTTAGCAGCAGCAGCATACATCAGTCACACTGGCTCATACTAAACTTTGTTTATAATAAATACTTATTTTATTGCTAAATATTTGAGTGAAGTTTCACCTATTGTCTAAAACATATTAGTATTTATATTTTTAAACATTTGTGATATCTTTTCCTTATTAGCTAGTAAGGAAAAACCAGTCTTCTGACATTAGATAATTAAAAAAAATTTTTTTTGGATTAAACTTTATTGAATTTTTAAATTACTGATAATTCCATTTTTATGCCTTTAACTTTCACAGTAATTCCCTTTTAAGTATTATGTCACACTTTGAAATGCTTTCTCCAAAAATAGAAAAAATAATAAACTTTAATCTAGCATTTCTATGGTTTCAAAAATCCTTTAGAATATACTTCTAGATTAACTGATTCATGGAATGTAACACTTATGAAGTAAAAGAGGAAGAGTGAAGTACATTGAGTAATTATAAATGTTGCAACATATCTGAGAAGCATACAGTGAATGAATAATAAAAGAGGAATTGCATGGCATGGCCCAAGTTCTGACCACAGCCCTATTAATAATAGTAACAATAATAGGTTTGTGAATGAGCAGCCCACAGTCATATTTCTCATTTCCTTTCTTGTCAAAGAGAGTAACTACAGAACCTACCTACAGCTTCAAGCTGACAATCAAGTCATATGGCAGATTTGTAAAGTTTTATACAGATTCTATGTAGTAGATAAAAACTTTTAATTGACCCTCTTTTTTTTTTTTAACAGTTCAGCAAATGAAAAGAATTTTAGTATCATATGCATTGCAATTCTAGATTGTATGGTTAAGCAAAGACCTATAAATTATGATGATGATGCAATAACAGACTTAACGTGTATTGAGGGCTTATCTACCAGTTGTTGAAATAAATGTCTCATTTATGTTATCTCATTGACCTGTCATACAACCTTGCTATATTTTTAGACAACTAGTTGAGATCATATAGCTCTTATGTGCCATAATAATTAAAACCCAGATAGACTAACTAAAGAGCCTATAGTCTTTTCTGAAAGAAAAATGTATATATATATATACACATATATATGTGTGTGTGTGTGTGTGTATATATATATGAGTTCTTGATCAATACCTAATTTGCATATTCTTTTCAGCACATTTGTTCAAGCTGAATAACAATTTTATATAGCCTAATGAAAGAAAATGATATCTATCTAAGTACAATAAACAAGGAATGAACAGTGAAAGTATTCTGTAATTAAGTTAACACAATTATTTTGAAATTAACTAAAAAAATAAAGTTCATTCTGAAGACCTGTAACACATAATACTGCACAGATACACTGTAAAGTATCTTAAAACTTTAGTTACCGGTGTAAAACCATAAGGCAAAATTATATTTATCACTTTAATCCTTGGGGTAACTAACCATGGAGATTTACACACACACATATTTATGCACATGTATAGCACACATGATTATGTGTGCTACATAAATAGATATCTATTTTTCCAATTGCTGCCCTGGTCATTATGGAAGTATTAAACCAATGACAGGTTCTATCTGTTTTATATGGTGAGGTGGGGCTTCACATACAGGAATGAAATACACATGTACATAATTTAAAGAGACTATTACATGCATAAGACATAGATATGATAATGCCAGTGAAAGCTTAAGAGATTAAAATGGAAGTTTTTAATATCACTTTTAAAGGAAAATTTCAAAGGACATCATTAAGGATATGCAGAATATCTGGGTCATTGAAGTTTAGCCTTAAGCTACATCATCTAATGAATCAAAGCACATGATCAAAGCATTGACAAGCCTACTGCGTTCATGATGTAAACTTTCCCCTGTGTTTCCTGGAAACCGGAACACCTCTCTATATCTGGATAGTCCTCATATGGGCAGGGCCATATCAATATGTAAATTCCACAGGCCTAAGAATGTTGGCAGACCTAATGTTTACTTGAACTGTTTGCAAAGCTGACTTAACTCTCTGAGGAGGTGGAGAAATGTCAACATTTAAACAATACTAAGAAACTTAAGAAAGTGTTAAGATTTGCATAGTTGTCAGTACAATTTGTGTTCATACAGTGGAAGGGAAATAATTAGGAGGGAACAACAGAAATCTTCAAGTAAGAGGATAGCTTGGCCTTAAAGCGTGGTGTTATGAAATAGTAGGGGGAAAAATCAGTAATCAGTAACAAAATATAGGATTTAGTTAAACAGTGCCAAAAAAGATTGAAAAAATTATGTGAGCAATTAATTTGTAATTTCAGTGGCAGAAATACTAAATTCATTGAATTGAGGGTACAACAAAGTTTTCTTTTGAGAAGTGTCATCTATGTTATAAATAGTCCCTGTAGGGTCTTAAAAAGGAAATAAAATAATTTTAAGAAGAGTTATGGGGTCACACAGAGTCGGACACGACTGAAGTGACTTAGCAGTAGCAGTAGTAGAGAATCAATTTACATGTTCACATTGGCTGATGGCTTGATCAAAATGATATGCTTTAAAATGCTAAAGGGTTTTTTTTTTCCACTCTTTTTAAATACCAGCAGAAAAAAGAAGTTGAAGAGCATGATGCATGTTTAAAACCAGGAAAGAAATCAGATGGATAATGAGAACAGTAATTTTGTTCCATTTACTAAAAAGGAGACATACTAACCATACTCTAGTCCATCTTTTAAACAATTTTGCTGATGTCTGTGCCAACTGATAATCTGTTAAATTTGGAGATATATAACACTTGGGTGTCAGATTCCTGAAAGAGTTAAACTCATATACATGCATACACACGTGTATGCATACACACACACACATTTTCCAGGGACAGGGAAGCATAATCAAATTCCTTTTTAAAGCTGAGAAAATACGTTCTAAGCAGCACATCATTTAATAATAATTTTTAGAAATCATCACACAGAAAATAGTACATTTCTAATGCCTTTCTTTTTCTGTTTGCTTGAAATGGAAAAGTTTGATCCTTCTGCCCTGACACTTCTAAAAAACATTTTGTACAAACCTTGCATTTGAGTGGCACAGCAGTATTAAACAGTCTATCAAACCCTAAAGTGAAAGTGTTAATTGCTCAGTCATGTCTAACTCTTTGTGACCCCTAGACTGTAGCCTGCCAGACTCCTCCACCATGGGATTCTCCAGGCAAGAATACTGAAGTGGGTTGCCATTCCCTTCTCCAGGGGTTCTTACCAACCCAGGGATTGAACCCAGGTCTCCAGAGTTGCAGGCAGATTCTTTACCATCTGAGTCACCAAGGAAGCCCATCAAACTCTATAGTCAAATCAAATCACCATTTTCTCAGATTTGTTCTCAGAGACTTAAGGAGATCTGCTTGTGGTAAAGCCTGAGTTTTCTGTTTTTCAAAAGGCCAAAGAGTTTAAGTTAGAGTCTACTTCTCAAATAAACTTCTTCGGAGAACTTGAACTGTATTAAGATTTCTAAGAATCCATAAGTATTCAAAGTTGGAACATCTTGCTCTAATTGTATTTTTCATTTTGAACAAAGCCTCATATAATAATTTGTAAAAACAAACCAATTCTTGTAACATACATGCACACCCAAATATAGAGTGTATATCTATCTAATATATGTAATAAAACTTCTGGAAGCAAATATTTTCCTGGAAATGTTATAAATCATTTAAAATTCTTTCTATATATCTTATTTTCATGACTTTATTCTGTAAATCATAAACATTAAAACCTAAACAGAATAAAAATGGAAGACTAGTACTGTTTAATGCATAAAATAGATTTCATAAAAATTCAGAATTCTAAATTAGCAGAACCCTGCAATTGTCCTGCATGTTTCTCTGTGACACATTTGGTTAGCTGCTTAAATGAAGCAAATGACAAATAGTCAGGGGTAGAGTAACACTTTCCCTTTAGTATCTGCACAAAATTTAGTACATTTTAAGTAAAAGAGAAGTTCAACTTACCTATTTAACTTCATTTTAGCACTCACGTGTTAGTAGCCACTTTAAAGTTTGCTTCAAATGAGGGGGCATTGACAGTGGTCTGGATAAAGGAATTTACCTTAGGTTAAGTAAAAAGAGATCTTCCAGTTCTTACGTAGGTTTAGGTAACATCAGCCTTGTCTTTATGAAAGTGTCTGTCATCCTCAGTGTTCTCCAAAAGGCAACCAAGGACTCAAATAATGCATCCTCTTACAGATTCCCGAACGTCACTTTGTTAGGAGGTTGTGATTTAAGTAAACAGCAAGTTACGGAATCTGAATTGCTGTGGAATGTCACCCTCAAATGACTCTACTGGCCCTGCTAGTTCTGCACTGCTTGGTACATGTAGCCTCAGAGATTGTTCTAACAACTGTTTTCCTGGCTTTAAGGGCATTCAGTTGTGGTGTTTAGTAAGCAAACTCTGCTACACCACAATGTCTCCTGTTCACGGATAAAGATAAAAATGTGAATCGAGATCCTGTGGTATCCCAGTGTGTTTCAGTGTATTCTGTAATATTCCTTTCATTAATGAGACACACAAAAATTCCTATTCAGAGTGAATACAGTGGGATTATCATTGTTTTCCAATCTGTGTATACAAGGTTTGGAGCACCGTCCTCCAAGTAGTCCAAGGACTAAAAACATTTTCTGGACAGGTTCCAAGACTGCTGCAAGCCTGTTTTTCCTCTCATTTTCTGCAACCCCTCAGGGAAAACTGGATAATCACAGTAGGTTGTAGAAAAGAAGACTACAGTGAAGGTAATATTTGGAGGTGAAAAAAGCACATGAAAACATGGAAACCATACCATTTCATGCAACTCGAAATTAAAAACCACTAAATGTTTTCCATGTTATAAAGAAGCCTGTCCCCAAATACTATTTTTATAAGTTTCAGGATAGACTTTTCTCCTCCATAAGCTTCCCAGTTTTCATTTTTTTTCCTTTATTCTTCCTTGGTTACTTTACGTTTATCTATCCTAGTTGATTTTTATTTGACATCTCATTTTTTATCTAATAGTTTTTCAAAATTCAGTGTGATTTTAGGTATGCAAGTTTGGAGTTGCATGCAAATTAACTTACTACAATTATACTTGTAAAATCACAGCTATTCCTAAATGACCAGAAACCATAAATTCATTTGGCCCTTCCCACCTTGCATTGATACACTCACATTACCCACTTAACTGGTAGTTTGGTTGTGAAAGACATCCATTCTCCAGGGGTAGTTCAGTACACAATCACAGATTTCCATATATTACCCAAACATTTTGCTTATAACTGAACCATATTCTGCCACCTATTCTTTTAATCTCACATTACCATCCTGTTGGAGTAGGAAATGGCAACCCACTGCAGTTTTCCTGCCTGGGAAATGCCGTGGACAGAGGAGCCTGGCGGGCTGCAGTCCCTGGGGTCGCAGAGTCGGACACGACTGTGCACACATGCCTTACCATCCCGTATAGTAGAAAATATTTAAATTCTTTAAACTATGAAACTAAAATAAAACAAAGATTAAACTGAATTTGTGCCGTTTACTGACATTTTTTTGGCTCGTTTGCCATGTCACGTAGGTTAGGGAAAAAAATACTGTGGTGATTTTCTTTGTAAGTCTTTTGGTGCAAACTAATTATGGGGAAAACCTTTTCTTTTTGGGATAAAATATTCCACCATTGAAAATGTCATCCCATCAGACAATCTTCATCCAATATTACGTGACTAAACTTAAAATTGAAAATAGACAACATAGTTTTTTTAAAATTCCAATGCATATGTGTTGAGATATGTTTCAGGGAACTGGCTTTGGTTTTTAAAGATGAAACATAAGGAGTAAATATAACTAAATTCAGCCTTTTTGATTAAATCATAACCTTTAAGGGATATTTCCAAATGTTTAAGAATTTCCCAGAGGAAAGGAAGATCATAATGTTTCTTCAAGAACTTATCCTAGCCTAACAGGTCGTTAGCATATCCTATGTAGTTAGAAGTAAATTGTGTTCCAGAAACCATGAGCAACTGACTTCGCTTTCAGAAATGACTCACAATACTGAGTTCAGAAGAAAAGATTCAAAAGTTTCCTCCATATTTTGTTTTATAAAACATGTATTATCATGGTACTAACCTATTTCCACGGGGTCGCAAAGAGTTGGACATGACTGAGCGACTGAACTGAACTGAACATGACATTGCCTCTAAAAATGTCAATGTCCTATTTAATATTTTTTTATTAAATCCCTATTTAATTGTTGTAAGTTAAAGCATTATAAGAACTTCAGTGTTATAAAAACATACATCTCAGAACTCACAAAAACTATGCTCTTTTTTTTCAGTATGGGTAGGAATGATCTTTTCACTATTATCTCTCCCAATCTTCTTATGTATTTGTAATAAGGAAACATGTACGAATGCTGCCAGGAACCATCTTAGAACTTCAAGGAAGGTCAACTAGGGTGAAAGACAACACCCAAATAACAGGCAAGAGCAGATAAGTTCAGAAGAACCCACAGTTTGATCCAACTGTGCCCAGAGAGTGCCAACTCTGAAGTTTTCAATTAAGCTGGACCCCAAATCCCTGAATTGATACAATGGTTTGAGTTGAAAACACTCAAACTCATATCCTGAGGTTCTATGTAAAATGTGAACTGTAGATCACACACATTTTAAATAACTAAACATCTAACCAAAATTCTCGCTCATTAACTATCATCAAGAAATGTGATTTAATCAATAGGTCCCTAAAAAAAAAAGGAAATAAACAGTCCCTACAACATGGTTTTGTATACCATGTGCAACAAGCAGAGATCTTAATGTTAACCACATACAAAAAGTCACGTGACTATATTTATTCATCTTTATATCTCCAGAATGCTTTAATGCCCTACTCATACAAAGTATAACAAAAAAGCTCAATTCATTATATACTCATTTATGACTTCCAAGGGAGAAGATCACAGTGGAACTCTCCATAATATATTCACTGAGACCTGTGCTGGTAACATTTACTTTTATATGCCAGATTTTAAAATAGTTCCTGACACATAATAGGTATTCAGATACTCATCAAATAAACGCTGAAAAACCTGTACTACAAGTATCACAACATACATTAAAGAGACATGGGTGTGTTAAATACTTTGGCAGAAGAATATATTTACTTTTCCAAGCTGTCCAACATAAAATTTAAAAGAACTGGTTATCTGAATTAAACAGTCTGGCTTTTCCACATTGGAAAATATTTATTCTCAAGGAGGGCTACTTCTATTGGTCCACAGATATGTATTGAGTAACTGCAGTACAAGGACAAATGACATACCACTACACGATAAGCTTTTCTCAAATATTTTAAATGGTCAGATGTACCAATTATGTTTATATCTTCATTGCCAGGAATATACATATTTATTAAAGTGAAGATTTCAAAAATTTATGAAAATAATTCAATCATAGGCCAAAAATAATGATTAAATATAGATCATTTCTTGTATTGGGTTTTTTGCCCATCAAAATTCTAAGTCTCCTGAATATTATACTCTACCATCTAATTTTACATGCCAATCTACCATCTCTTTATAAGCTAACATGTGATCCCTTGCTAATAGTTTGATCCCTTTGGGTTATTTAGTGCATTTGTACTGGACTGCTCACTTATTTTGTTAAAAAATAGGCCTTTATCCGGTTGCACAAATGCACCTCTGTTGAGGGTGCCAGGGTAGCCCAGTCATTGGACCCTTAAACAAGGACCCCTGAGAATTGGCTTTTCTGTTCTGATGGCAATTAATTTACTGAAAATAGCCCAATTTTTGTCTTCCTACTTGTTTCCATCTGTGAGATGAGATCTATCATCATTAGCATGGGCACTCCCCAATTAAACTGACATGCTAGAGGGGTCAAAGATTTTATCAACTGCACAGTTCTGTAGAAATGAAGTGTAAAGGAAAACTGAAGATAGCAAATGCATCCTTATCCCATAAAAACCTAAGTCGCACTGACTCTTTCATTCTCAAGAGAATTTTTAATATGACAAACTCTTATTAAATATCAAAACAAAATGCATAAATGCCAAAACCCAGGAGAAAAGGACAGTAACTAAAACCTTATAGGACTCTAGTCTCAGGAGAGGCTGCTGGGTCTACCTGTGCTGTTGGCTGTGATAAACATGAGAGTGGGAATCAATAGGGAGATAAGATAAATACAATTCCTACATATGAAGAGATAGAGAAGGTTGCTGTTGTTGAACAACAATGTAAAAAACTGATAAACTGAAGATACTATTAAAATCTCAAAACATGCCTTAAATCAAAGGGGGCAAATAGTTGAAAATATACTACAAAAAGCAAATACTTAGGCTAACGATGAGATTACATTCCCCAGTCTTTTCCATTATTGGAAAAATGTGCTTTTCAAATAAATTAACTTTCTAATACATTTGTGTATACAAATTACACAGCATATTACTTAAGGCTTAAGATTTTAAAGAGAAATAATGTAGTAAATAATTTTAAAGAAATATATTTATATGTGAAAAGGGGGTTTATGATGTAAGAATATCATTAAAATGCACTACATATACATGTATGGATAAATTTATGGATTTATAAATATTAATGAAGTCATTTATAGAGCCTTTTTATTATCACATAGATTATACACTGTACTAGCCTAACTTTCCCATGCTTCTAATTTAGTGCAAATCTTACATATATATAATCAAATTTAGGCAATGGGATAATAACCAGGTGACATAACAAACTTCAAGTAACTAAAATTACATAGTGAGCTTAAGCTTAATTTCCTTGTAGTTGCTAGCTATTATAAGTTCTTCTTTTCAAAATTTGGTGAACTGTAGTAGCATTTAGCTTGATTGTGTGAATAATAAACAGTCATGTGATGGAAGAGCTGATCAGAATATTTATCCTAGAAAAATATGAATATTTGGCAAAATGCCAGGTAAGTTAGTTTTGCGTTCACTGATAAATTGGGTTGCTATAGCAAGCCCATAGTCACTGGGTTTCTAAGCAACCTGACTCCACAGACTTGAGATACTTAGGAGTCCACTGATCTTTCATCATCCTTAAGGGGAAAATCTGAGAAACTGTGGTACCAATCTCAGTGGGAGTTTCCCCAATTATCCAGTAGAGCACTGACCCTTATACAACATCCCCTGTATTGACAGATTTAATTTATTAAATAATGATATTCATACTAGAGAATTAATTGATTACCCAAAGTGTTAAGTGGATGAAATTAGGAACAGGAAATGATCAATACCTAGTTTGTTGTGGGCAAACAAATGTGTGTTGAATGAATAAACAAGAATTCAACACATAATACAACCCTCCAAAGTGATTTACATAAGGCTGGCATTCATAAAGCCCTTAACTTTATATATATATATAAATATATCTGTTTAGTAGCATTCCTATAAAGCATGCATCTCAGTTTTTTTGTTTTGTAATCATTTACATTTAGGTAACATACATAATTGTAAGTCTGCAATTATTTGTGAGTTTAATTCAAAATATTTAATTATGGATTGTCTGGAATACTTATTTAACAATATTAACTACTAAAATGTCAGTTAGAATTGTATCCCTGTAAGATGCAAGCAAAGTTGTGAATTGTCGTTTGAATGAGCTTTTATTAACATTTCCTGTCCTTTTCTATGTTAAATACTTTCTTTAGTCTGCTGCCTTGACACAGCACTCACTGAGGCAAACCATTGCATCCAATTTTAATTTACAGTTTCCAGCTATTTAAGATAATCACAATGAAATAAAATTAAGGTGAGCCAATACTGTCTGTTCCTACAAAACACTGTATCATAATATAGGCTGAAATAAAATGTCATTAATAGAAAAAATTTTTTGTGACCAATAAAATGATTAAGTCTGGAATCTGTACAATTTTACCTAATTCTTATACCTGGTTTTCTCTGCCTCCCATTGTCATTTTATGTAGCTTGTTCTTGCCATGAAAAACCTCATAAGAATGATTTGCAAAGAGAAAACTGGCTTTAATTTAATGGCAAATTTTATAATGTCAGTGCTTATATGCTGTTAGCTATTGTATTAAGATTCAGTAACCCGAGTCAGGTGTGCAGTATGATGACTGAGTTTCCCTAACTTGAGGATAAAATAAAATTGCAAAGTCACCTGTCTAGCAAGTCACAGTAACCCCTAGTGGACTAGATCCATTCCAGGAATGTCCCAGTACAAAGTGCCCGTGACCTCTGCTGGTTGGTGGTGTTCAGTGGCCAGGTCGTGTCCGACTCTGCTACCCCATGGCCCGCAGCAGGCTTCCCTGTGCAAGACTTCCCTGTCTATGGGGGAGGATAGATTCTTCTTTCTCCAAGACGGGAAAGAACTGCTCTGCCTTACAATCTTAATATGAGAGTCCCAAACGTATACAATGCTACTCATAGTGATATACAGTACTACTCATCATAATTGCCTCTTCAGGTAAAAGTGGCCGTCTATAATTTAAGTCTTCCTGGGCATGTATTTTCTTTAGAATAAAAGATAGCTTTTGATCTTTTAATATATTGCTCTACTAAGATATTCCTCCATTGTAGCATGTATACAAGCATAGGTGTGTTGGAAGGTTTAGACAATTTCAAATATTTTTGAATGTCCTCTTATCACCTAATATTTAGTTATTACTGACAACATAGTAGCAAAATTACAAAAGCTGACCAACTCCTTCTATTTTCTTTTAGATACAATTTCTTATCTAAAAGCTTGGGACAGGCTTCCTTAATGTCTGTACTACCTCATATACTCTATTCTCTAGGAGAAGAGAAAAAATGCAATACAACTTAAACTGGACAAGAACAATGCAAAAATCATATCAGAGTAAGAGACTTTAGTACTACAGGCACTGGTTTTGAGTCCTACTTTGTTAGGTTAGATAACTTCACAGTGATAATATAGGTGTAATTACCAGTTGGAAGTCCGATGAAAAAGTGCAAGGCCACCAGTGTCAACGCACTTTCGGAATGCTGGTTGGAGGACAACGAAATTAACACTGATGACTCTTGTTGTTTCTGCCTCAAGTGCTGGGTCAAATCTCCGCTGTACATCAGTCAGCCCCACCTCCAAGTATCCAAGAATGGCTGTGGAATTTTGATTGACACTCCAGTGAGGCAGTGGGATTCCTAAACCAAAGTAAACCCTGCAGCTTGTGTTTGCCAAGCTCTCTAGCTTGAAAATGAGCTTCTCTTCTCTTGGTTCTTTCCTTAAAAAAGAAACAATTACTCTGCGATGCTTAAAGGAACACAGAAGCAACTCCCTCTCCAGAGATATCCCTACTTATTTTCTCATAGCAATTCCCTTGACTGCTTTCATCCTTTGTCTTTGTGTAGGACTTTATCGTCTTCCTAGGAACCACAAGACAACGTTGCACAGTGGCCTTCAGGATAAGAAACAAGGCATCAGTGAATATTCTAGTTTGTGGAAAGCTGGAGATGATAGCAGCATTGGGCAGGGCTTTGCAAAATGGACAGGCTCAAGTTTTTGCTAGTTATGACATTCTTCTGCCATGTAAGATTAGCAATGTTTGGTGACTATGCTATTATATATGCAACTCATAAGAATGAAGAAACTAAGATAAATATATTCTAAAAGCAAATCAAGCCATTACAGTATATGCTAAATTAGACAAAAATATATGATTTTCCTGATAGTACTTAAGGCATTAATTCTCTAAGGATTAAAGTTGATGACATGTATCCTCATACACACACCCACACACATACTTAATGAAAATCTGTTATGTGTCCAGTGTGTTCTTAGAATCCTGTCATCAAGAAGAAGAAAGCCTGATCCTTCCAGTGAGATTTTCTGTAATGTACTTCAAAACCTTGCAAATAAAATGCAATGATGGAGTATTGAATACTTTTAATCTAAGTGGACAGCTAACCTAGTTGAGAATATTCACTGTAGAACTGTTTACTTAGCATGTAATCAAAATATGTATTTTAGTTGCCTTTTCTCCTAAAATCTGGAAATTTTCACAATAAATATAACAGAGAGGTTTTCACTGGTGAAATTAATGGTTTCAAAGATTTATGAACTGACCAGAAAAATTACTGGCTAAATCTCTATCCTTATATCACAGGCTATAAAAACCCAACAAGTTCATTGTCTAGCTCTTGATTTCAGGGCATTCCTGGCTGCCTGACTGGGATTGGACAGTTAGCTGAATTCTATAGTTAGCATGTTGTGTGCGCCCCTGTTGAAACTTCCAGGTGAGAACTATTGGGACACTTAAAAGGACAGAGAGTGGGTACTTCACAAATCCCATGGAGCAGGTTGGGGAACCTTGCTACTTAACTGCTACTTTACTGCTTCTGTTAGAAGCCGATACTGAGAGGGCTTTCTTTGTACATCTTTTGAGAAAGATCTGTAGTTCTCCCCACTGTTATTTATTGAAAGCTACCAAGATAACCCCGTAACAGTGTGTGCCCAGATTGGCTTGGATAGTTCAGCAACACTTACCTTAAGGAGCTCATATTCTAGAGATGCAGTTTAGACACGGAGGACAGTTACACATAAGGATTCTCGAGGAGACAACCACAAGGCTCTGGGCTCACGGGACATCCACATTTACTCCGTTATAAATAGCTGTGACTCTTAGTTCAAAGACCTTTCACCCACTTCCATGTATGACACGTTTTTTCTCTCTTGCTCGTGACTTTATATTACAAAATGTGAAGGAATTTTAAGAATCATCTAATCTTAATCATTTAACAGATAAAGTTTCAGGGATCTGAGGAAATGCTCATCTTACATTGCCCTAAGAGGAATTAAAAAAACTAAGCCCCTCAACTAAAATATTGCTCTCTTTTCCTCCTGATGTTTCTTTTTATTATTTTTATTTTTTGTATTTTACATATCTTCTCCCAGGATCAGACCTGATATTTGCTAGTGTATTACTTTAATATTTTTTGTATGCCGTTATACTTTCAGAAGTGCTAGTCAATTTAATATTAATTTCCTGGGTAATTGGAATAGTTTACACCTCTTTGATTCCCATATATTGTACCCTGTTACTAGAATAAGGTTAGTTTTTTCTAAATTATTTGGGTTCCAGTGCTCTTGCCTTTTTATTTTATTTTAAATATGCTTTTAAAATTATCTAAATTAAATTATTAAATATAAAAACAGAATACTATTTATTCCTCTTTATAAGGACAACTTGAAAAGTTCTAGGAAAGGATAAGGGGGAGGACAAGTATTTTTTGACATATTATTATGGATCAGTTGTCAGGCTAAATACTTCCATGTTATTATTTAAATCTATAGAAAATTCTGTAATTGGGTATGGTTAACCTACATTCCTACAGAGACAATTGACAGAGAAAATTAGAAAAATTAGATGAATACTAAGATTTCCAGCATTTGCATGAAACGGATCACCTTTGGTTTATGCATCCAGGTGACAAGTAATATCAAAGATTAGTCAGAAGACATAAGGATGCGTGATCATGAAAGGCATTTTTTGTCCTTACCTAAACCCTTCCCTTGTGTCAGTGTAAATCTCTCAGCAGATGCATTGTGCTAGGCTACTTGACGTTTCAGAATTATTATTTTCATATACAAATTATAGTTAAAAACTCATTGGTTCACAGAATTACTTAATTTAAGAAACTATTCCTCCTTGGCACCAGATATTCCTGGGTCCAGAAATTGTGAAAATAAAACTCTAGCTTCATGGAGTGGCAGACACATAGAAAAATTATTATGAAATCATACAATAGATGGTCTAATGGAAGGTTTATGGTGCCGTGGGAAAACCTACAAAGGGGGTAGCTTTGAGAAGGTGAAGCTCCATAGAGAACCTAACACTGTCGCTTCTTCCTCAAGCCTGAGTCAGACCAGTCACCAAGTACTGACTAACACAAAGAGCACGTTGTCTGACATAAAGGCAGAGAATATTTCTCCATCTTTCGTAAGATATGGCAGTTTCTGCCAGAAGATAGTGACTTCAAGGGAAAAAATATGAAAAGCTTCTGTGGCAACAAACATATAAGATTAAAAAAATTAAATCAAATTAATTGAGTGTCCACTTTTTCTAGGCACTGTTAGGGAACAATGTGTAGTTTCACTTTAGAATTTAAAAGAAATTTTTATTAAACTGCAAAAAGTTACTTCTGTTACACAAGAACTAGAAATTCTGCTTCAAAGCACAAAAATTTTTACTTAATATTGAGAAAAGAAAACCATACTGGATGTCTTTTACAAGTATTTTGTTATGTTACTATTCGGTGCTATTAGATTTTAAAAAGCTCATTTAAATTTATCTAAGTTTATAAGATATATATATATATATCTTTGGAAGGATTTCAATGATTTTTAAAATGAATATTACTCAGACTAAGTATCGAGGGGAAAGTGTTTAAGATACAGATTTCTTATTGCATAAGGAATATAAATTTTAAAAAATATATTAGAGATTAAAGAGATTAAAAAAATCTCTTACCAGATTCCAAGGGAACATTTCATGAACAGATGGGCACAATAAAGGACAGAAACAGCAAGGACCTAACAGAAGCAGAAGAGATTAAGAAGAAGTGCCAAAAATACACAGAAGAACTGTACAAAAACTTTCTAATGACCCGGATAATCACAATGGTGTGGTCACTCACCTAGAGCCGGACATCCTGGAGTGTGAAGTTGAGCGGGCCTTAAGAAGAATCACTACAAACAAAGCTAGAGAAGGTGATAGAATTCCAGCTGAATTATTTCAAATCCTAAAAGATGATGCTATTAAAGTGCTGTACTCAATATGCCAGCAAATCTGCAGAACTCAGCAGTGGCCACAGGACTGGAAAAGTTCAATTTTTATTCCAGTTCCAAAGAAAGGCAATACCAAAGAATGTTCAAATTACTGTATAATTGCACTCATTTCACATGCTAGCAAGATTATGCTCAAAATCCTTCAAGCTAGACTTCAGCAGTACGTCAGTCAAGAACTTCTAGATGTACAAGCTGGGTTTAGAAGAGGCAGAGGAACCAGAGATCAAAATGCCAACATCTGCTGAATCACAGAAAAAGTAGGGAATTCCAAAAAATACCATCTGCTTCATTGATTAAAGTTTTAGACTGTGGATGACAACAAAGTGTGGAAAATTCTTAAAGGGATGGGAATACCTGACCACCTGACCTGCCTCCTGAGAAACCTGTATGCAGGACAAGAAGCGACAGTTAGTACTGGACATGGAACAATGAACTGGTTAAAATTGGCAAAGGAGTACGTCAAGGCTGTATATAATCACCCTGCTTATTTAACACATATGCAGAGTACATCATGTGAAATGCTGGGCTGGATAAATCACAGATCGAATTGAGATTGCCAGGAGATTATCAACAACCTCAGATATGCAGATGATACCACTCTAATGGCAGAAAGTGAAGAGGAACTAAAGAGCTTCTTCATGAAGGTGAAAAAGGTGAGTGAAAAAGCTGGCTTAAAACTCAACTCTTTAAAAACTAAGATCATGGCATTTGGTCACATCATGTCAAATCGATGAGGAAAAAGTGGAAACAGTGACAGATTTTATTTTCTTGGACTCCTAAATCACGCCAGTCGGTGACTGCAGCCATGAAATTAAAAGATGCTTGCTCCTTGGATAAAAACCTGTGACAAACCTAGACAGTGTATTAAAACGCAGCATCGCTTTACCGATGTAGGTCCATATAGTCAAAGCTATGGTTTTTTCAGTAGTCAGGTATGGATGTGAGAGTTGGACCATGAAGAAGGCTGAGTGCCAACAAATTGATGCTTTCAAACTGTGGTGTTAGAGAAGACTCTAGAGGGTCCCTTGGGCAGCAAAGAGATCAACCTAGTCAATCCTAAAGGGTATCAACCTTGAATATTAATTGGAAGGACTGATGCTAAAGCTGAAGCTCCAGTACTTTGGCCACGTGATTCGAAGAGCCTCACTGGAAAAGCCCCTTATGCTGGGAAAGATTGAGGACAGGAGGAGAAGGGGGTGACAGAGGATAAGATGGTTGGATGGCATCACTGATTCAATGGACATGAGTTTGGGCAAACTCAGGTAAATAGTGAAGGACAGGAAAGCCTGGCATGCTGCAGTTCATGGGGTCACAGAGAGTCAGATACGACTTAGCAACTGAACAACAACAAGTGTCTCTTACTACAGGTAAAGCATATCACCTTACTGGGAATGTTAGGGGTTAGAGAAAGCAAACATTTATATTCACGGCTATGGAAATAAGAAACCTGAAGTTGTATAAATGCTAACTCGTAATGAGACAGAAACACCAATGCATTTTTAAAAAGTAGTAAACATGGGGAGAATTTATTTCCATTTGAAAGCACAGAGGAAAAATATTTTGAAATAAAACTTTCTTGGTTCAATTATTTTTACCATAAAACATTCTTAAAATATGAATAGTCTATATTGTAGCATTATGTCATAGAAGTTAACTTTTTAGAAATATGGATTTCCCTCTAATCTCTTTTGTTCCTCTCACTTTAAAAGTTTTTTCATACTCCAATACCAAAAAAAAAAAGAAAAACAAACCTGGGCCTAATACATCAGAGGACCCAGAATATTTAAATTAAAAGTCATATTCAGCAGTTTCCTTACTTCATGATTTCTCAGTCTTACTATTCTCATAACACAGCTCCAAGAGAAGGTCCTGGTATGCCTTATTTCCCAAACTTATTTGACCATGTGTCACTTTATTAACATCTACTGGAACAGTGTTTCATAAAGACATTTGGGCAAGTGCTGAATTAAATTAGAAGGACAAGTAAAAATTTCTATGAAAAAGCAAAAGGGAGTGTATCGGTGGTATATCTGACTTGAAAGGTTAAGTCTACAACTTAAATTATATTACAGTCTTTGGTAGGGCTTCCCAAGTGGCACTGGTGGTAAAGAAACTGCCTGCCAATGCAGGAGACATAGAGACAGGGGTTCAATTCCTGGGTCGGGAAGATCCCCTGGAGTAGGAAATGGCAACCCACTCCAGTATTCTTGCCTGGAGAATCCCACAGACAGAGGAGCCTGGCAGGCTACAGTCCATGGGGCCGTACAGAGTCAGACACTAGTGAAGCAACTTAGCACACACACATAATCTTTTGTGACCTGTATTTTTTATCTTTGTAAACAGGAAGAATGAAGAAGAGAGTACAGGAAAGAAAGAGAGACAGAGAGACTTGAGATGGGGAAAGGGGCAGTCCTTTGGGCTGCAGGAAAAACGGAATTCAGACTGCCCTGGGTCTGGCAAGCAAATAAGTTGATAACTATTGACTTCTTGTGAAGCCCAAATATAGCAATTGTCCACATAGGGGGTTTGTCTTGTAAAAACTTGCTTAGCTTGACATCTATTGATCAATTGGCTCTGGTCAGACAAGTCAGGGTCCTTGATGGTTGGTTGGGTCTGTTCTTTTTTCGTGCTCTGGGACACATGTTGATAGTCTGGGTTCTGCAGAGGAACTTTGGGACAGAGAGTGAGTGGGTAAGGTTGCAGACTGTGGAGACAAGTTGTTGGGTTGATAGTGAGTATCCCGAATGGTCTTGAACCTGTTGCTTGACCTCTCTGTGTTTCAGTTTCCTCCTCTAAAAGATGAGGACGATAATAATATTTATCTCGTAATACCATAGGGATCAAATAAGGTGAAATATATGCACTTATTACAACAACTAGTTGTGATCACTAGTATCATTGATAATGGTAATAAAGAGGCTATCTCTGTGAAAAAAGATTTTCTTCTTCACAATCTCAGGTCATTCATTTTAAAATCTACTCTACTGATGCCAGACAGTTACAATGCTTTCTGATCATATCCAACTCTAAGCTGTACTGAGCTTACCAGACCCAGAGGCAGTATGAGGGCAGCACGTTCTTTCTCTGTGTAACCCTCCCTCTGGCCTCTGTCCGGCAGTGTGTCCTGGACTCCTTCTCTCTTCTCTGTTGCTCAACTGAATTTAGGCAATAAGCAGCAGAGTCCTCACAGACTTAGAAAATGAACTCGTGGTTGTTGGGGGGAAGGGATAGTTAAGGACTTTGGGAAGGCCATGTACACACTGCTGTATTTAAAGTGGATAACCAACAAAAACCTATTGCATAGTGCATGAAACTCATGCTCAATGTCATGTGCTAGCCTGAATGGGAGTGGGGTTTGGAGGAGAATGGATATGCTCAGTCACTCAGTCGTGTCTGACTCTTTGTGACCCCAAGGACAGTAGCCTGCCAGGCTCCTCTATCCATGGGATTCTCCAGGCAAAAACACTGGAGTGGGTTGCCATTTCCTTCTCCAGGGAGAATGAATACATGTATATATATGGCTGAATCCCTTCACTGCTCACTTGAAACTTCACAACATTGTTAATCGGTTATACCCCATTGCAAAATGTTTTTGGTGTTAAAAAATAAAATTAAAAAAAAAGAAAAAGCAGAGTCTTGCTCTCCTCTAACCAATAGGTAACTCCCAAAGTCCTTGGAGACAGGGACCAGACTCTTCTTGCCCTGAAATTCACAGAACTTCCATGTTTAAACCCACAAAGAAACATTCAGATATATGGGAAACCTTGTAGAATGAGATTACAGGCCAAATAATTATTTAGGTCTAATTGAAAATACCACCTAAATGGGGTCTAATGTCCTGTCCTTCTTTAGGCTATATGTAACCAAAGCTATTTCTGATGAGTACTTTTATATTTTTTAAATATTGAGCTTATTTGAGCAAAAATCATTTTGAATCTGGCAGCGTCAAATCTAGCAGATAGAAAGGCGCTCCAAATATCATGTATAAAATAGATAAGTGATGAGCCCCTACTGTGCAGCACAGGGATCTATACTCAGCTTTCTGTGGTGACCTAAATGGAAAGGATATTTAAAAAAAGAGACGATATATGTATACATATGGTGAGGGCTTTTAAAAGTCATTGAGCTTATCTCTAGAATCTTATGGAGGGCAGCTGACAAATTCTTGTTGTGTGTTGACCGACTTTTAAAATAATCACATCACCATTTTTTATTCCTTGGAAAACCACTTGTTGTTTAATGTGTGAAATGATAAAACCTATCAGAAGCACATTTTTTAAAAAAGCCCAGAGTGTGTCATGTAATACCAATGGCTAACGTCGAGGGTACTTACTGCAGAACAAACACCTTTCTAAGGACTCTGTGTGGATTATCTAAATTAATCTTCATAACCATCATTTGAAGTAAGAACTGTTGTTTTCCTAACATTACAAATAGTAAAAGTGCATTGCAGCCCATGGGATCTCGAAGAGTCGGACACGACTGAGTGACTGAACTGAGCTGAAAAGTACCGAAGGACTGAGAGGCAAAAGGACCGGGAGGGCAGGTAGCCTGCTCAAGGTCAGAGAATGCCAAGCTATGGTTGTATCGCTTAGGTCACTTTTGTCTGCAAGTAAAAGAATGCACCAGTGAAAGCAGATTGGAATATGGGGAGAACTTTACCTGTCAAATAATAAATATTAGGAAATAACTATCAGCTTCCAAAATTCTAGTTCTTCTCTAAAGCAGCCATTTTTAAATATTGGGCTGTCATACCATCTTGATAATACAATTATTTGCTTAAATTGCATATACATGTGTATGTATATACAATCAACTCAAAATCAAGACCATCTCCTGTCCCCTAGATGGGTATAATTCTTTAAAAGGAGAAAATATTACATGTTAAGTTTTCAAAATCAAAGTTCAAAATAAAAATTAAATCCAAGTTTCTATCACTCTGGGAAACAAAACTGTTTTAACCTGACAAAGGGAATATGAAATATAAAATTAATCTAAAACAAAGAAAAATAATCATGGTTACCTGGAAAAGATTTTCTTTTTTGTTTGTTTTTTGTGAGAAAGAAACTTTGAGAATGGCTGTATACTATATATTACCAAAATGGAAATGAGTTTTACAGTCACAGGCTCAGGTGTGCAAAAACAAAATTTTGTTGCACTAAATTTCATTTTATCTCAAACCTCCATTCTGTCTGATATAGCATATTTAGTCACATTTAAGAAACTTCACTTTTGCTGTTCCTCAGTCATTTCAAGTTTAAAACTCTTGTTTTTCTCAGTACAGGCTATTTTCAGAGAAGGAGATGAGAACACAGAGCATGCCCTCTCAAAATCTGTGGCTATGACTTTCCCTTGTTCTGGCCTTGAGCACTTTGCAGGTGGTGCCTTGCTTTTTCTCAACTAACTTGCATAACCTTCAGGGGCCTTGAGCTCAGTGTTAGGGTCCAAGGGGCTCCATGAATCTGCTTCCAAACAGCAGCCTACGCACACACAGCCCTGGCTACGCCACTGCCGTGGTCTCGGAGGCAGTGTTTTCTGAGGCTTGTTCTCTCTGGTAACACTTGTGTTCTGAGGTCCTCCCACTGGAGAGGTGAAAGAGAGGAGAAAGCTTGCCTTTTGGAGTGAGTCTGCTGCAGAACGGATCACAGCAGCTCTCTGGGATTCGATCATGTCTAAATTCTGTGTTTCCACTTTTATCCATGCTTAGGGCACAACTGTTTTCCTAGTCTTTAATAAGACTGAATAGTAACTGAATGTCAGTTCCTTGTGTCCACTAAAAGTTCTCCTTCAATTTGCAGCTTCATATCTTGCAGTTAGAAAAGAGAATGAAATGGGCAGAATAAAACCATGTGGATTGATACCTCACAGTATAATTTATCATAGTATAAAAAACTATAAATTGTGGGAAACACACACATGATAGAAGTTTAGCTAAGAAAGAGATCAGTGGGGACTGAATTCCTAAGAGTATGTTCATAGAACTCTTACATCCTTAATCTTCCCTAGAAGATGAGTTAAATGTACAAAAGTAGAAGGAAGTGGGATTTGTGGCAAATAAAATTAGATAAGTCACATAAATCATTTAGAAATGTAATTGGTATGATTGGAAAAAGGCATGTGCACATGCTAGGCCTGGCTTGGCATAAAGGTTCCTATCTACAGAGAGATGGACATGTGAGAGCAGGTTATAGGAGACTTAAGTACCTGGATATAATCTGACAAAAAGAGAGAAGGGAATAACAAGATATTAAGATTTAAAATTATGACCTCTGGTTAAATGTGGCAGGTGGAATAAATTTTCACTTGCATCTGAAATCTCATTGAAATGAAAGTTGTAGAATTTATAAAAATAGGAACACACATGTTCTGCTCAAAGATTTAGATGAGTGAAGACAAGAAACCAATCAGCATATAGAAAGCATAATGGACTAATAATGGTAATTGCTCAAACATCCTACATGTCAGGTTCTAAACATGTTCACCTAGAGTAGAAGCAAAAAGAATCTACTGTGTAAGTCCACATAGGACCATGGGGTGCTTGGAAAGCAGAGTCTTAACTTGATTGAATATCTCAGGAAGTCCTAAACCTAAATCTTCTCTCAATACGCTTTACACAGCCTGCTCACTCTCCTTCCTCCTCATCTGTCAGAAGGTGGGGTGTTTCCTCTTTTGAGACATGGAGTAAGAGATTTCTGGACCTAAGACAAGGAAGCCCAGTCAGGGGTATGAGGGAGATCCATGTTGAAAAAAGTTTAAGCACACACACTGATTTCTCTTCCACTACCTATTCCAGAACTCTATCAAGCAGAACATTACAGGATTCCTTTCTAGGGAAACTGGCACAGAGAAAACACTTGACACCGCTTGTTAGGTGAGGCAGGGAGGAGGTCAGGGTGCGTAGTGCGATGATCAGGACCTTCTTCTCAATCCAGAGTAGTACTGTTTGGCGCAAGTATGAGACAAGCCTCATGCTAAATGTCCCTTTAAGATATCCAGTAGCCACACTGAAGTAAATGTAAGTAAACAGGTAATATTACTTTCCTGGTGGCTCAGATGGTAAAGCGTCTGCCTACAGCGTGGGAGACCCGGGTTCAATCCCTGCGTTGGGAAGATCTCCTGGAGAAGGAAATGGCAACCCACTCCAGTATTTTTGCCTGGAAAATCCCATGGACAGAGGAGCCTATTAGGCTACAGTCCATGGGGTTGCAAAGAGTCGGACATAACTGAGCGACTTCACTTCACTTTTAATATTATGTTATATTTAACTTACTACAACATCATAAATACTATCATTTAAATCAACATAAATTATTAATGAGATTTTTTTTTGCAGGGGCACAAAGTGTTAAAAGTCTGGTTTTTACTTTACTCTTATTACACATTTCAATCTGGATTAACTATGTTTCAAGTTCTCCATAGTCACTTGTGGCTAGTGGCTACCATATTGGACGGTGCAACTCTAGAATGAAATCTGTATTCATTTTGCCACAATCTTAAATATAAATGGGCAATCACCAGACATTTGAGGAATACTTCTGACTTGCATGAAAAAAGTCAAATACAAACAAACAATAAGATTGAATACAAGAAAAGGGGATAAAAAACACAAAATATTTTTGTGATTACTATCATCAGGCAACTAAGAGACAATTTTGTATCATGAAACTAGTCAAACAAAAAACCATGGGGCTTTGCTGGTGACTCAGTGGTAAAGAATCCACCAGCCAATGCAGAAGACACGGTTCAGTCCCTGGTCCAGGAAGATACCACATGCTGTGGAGCAACTAAGCCTATGCATCACAACTACTGAGCCTGTGCTCTAGAGCCTGGGAGCCCTAACCACTGAACCCCACACCCCTGGAGCCTGTGTTCCGCAACAAAAGAAGCCACCACGAAGAGAGAGTAGTCCCCACTCACCACAACTAGTGAAAAGCCTGCGCAGAAATGAAGACCCAGCACAGCCAAAAATTAAATTATTAATGTAAAAGGTACATTTAAAAATTCTAATCATAATTTTAAAAAATAAATAGGAAAGAATCGCTTTAAAAAGAAAACCATGAAATCCTAAAGTCCACATAAATAAAAGGCAGCAATCTGGAAAAAGGAAACCATGATAGTAGAAGTAACGCAGTGGAGCAAGCATTTGGAATATCTGAGTACAGAGGAGCCACGGGAGCAGCATTAGAGTAGCTAGCTATAGAATAGACCCAACATCCACTTAATGGGGTTTCCAGAGAAAACAAAACCACACAAGGTGTGGAAATAGGATAGAATGCATGAATATTTTCCAGAATCAAAGGACATTAAATCCCCAGAGTGCAGAAAGTCACCCATCTACAGCAGAGTGGATGTAAAGGGCCACAGGCTATGACCTAGCTGTCTGTTTTGACATCACAAGTACCAAGAATAAAGAGAAATTCTTAAAAACTTCTGGTGGGCTTGAGAGTAATGTCACATACAAATCAAAGAGACAGCAGACAGCAGCACTGGGGATTTACAAGTCAAATAGCAATCTCTTCAAAAATGTCCAAAAATTATCTCCAGCTGTTATTCTCTGTGCAAACACATTTTCAAGAAGGAGGATATAGACATTTTAATATACACAAGGTCTTAAATTTTACTTCTCTTTTACTGTTTTATAAGGAGCCCAAGAAATCTCAGAATATAAATGTTACTGAAACAAGGAAGTAAGAGAAGACAGGGAATTAAGGAAATAGCTAATACAACAAATGAGAGGCATAGGGAATTTCCAGGAACAGCAGAAGGGAAGTTTCATGGTAAGAATTATGTCACAGGTCAAGGGGAAAAAAAACAAAAGCCAGTTAGTTTTGGACCAGGAGAACAAAGGATTTAAGGATGCAATTATCACCAGGAAAACATAAATTGCACCAGAAAGAAAGCATTCATTGTTTATTTCTTGGCTCTGCTGCTCAGAAAATTTATAATAATGATTTACACAGTCAATAATATTAGAAAAATAACTACACTATTAGGTGAAAGATGAGAAGTATGTATATAGATGTGATGGATGGAGTGGTATTGTATTTAATACATAAAAGTTAGATCCTTCTCTCCTACAGGAGGAAATTGTATTAAACACAACAGGTTTTTGGTTTTCTTTTTTTAAATCAAGAACACTTTAAGTATGTCATCTAAAAATAGTTCAGTATTCTAAAATTTAACATGGGGAATGGGACAGGGTGGGAAAAATAAGGCAATTGTCTATTTTTCTTTAACTTTTAAAACACCATTTGGTCTTTTAAAAAACTAACAAACATTCATTTGATATCTATATACATTTTAAAAACAAGGTTATAATTGAATTGAGCTGTGCCAAGCAGTCCTTTAGTTTTTCCCTATCTCGTAACTCTTGCCTTCACTCTTTTGGTTTTGCTGTGGCATCTTCATTTTCCTAAGTATTCCCCTGGAAACCTATCTTCTCAGGATAAAGTTTTATTTCCTGCTTTAAAAAGTTTGAGGCCATCCATTGTGTATCTCTTAAAATCGCTTCAAAATACAGTACCTCCTTGACCCAGGTACTCTAGTCCCTTACTTGGAATCCTGAGCTTCTGTGAAGGTATTTTTGGGCATGGATAGTTGTCAGTGTTCTTGCCTGGAGAATCCCAGGGACGGGGTCCCTGGTGGGCTGCCCTCTAAGGGGTCGCATAGAGTCGGACATGACTGACGCGACGCAGCAGCAGCAGCAGTTGTTAAGTTCATGTTTCTGGTAGGAGATTTGTGTCGAAATTTCAGTAACCATTTTATTTGCATCATTTTTCTTTAGCCTGAAAATTTTATTGAAATCTTTACAAACATTTGCTATATAACTCTACAGTCAGAAAATCAACACAAAAATATAATTCTTTGTTTAGAATTTGACCAAGATATTATAGCCAGTTGCTTACTAGCTTGCAGTCACCTACTCTGTAAATCTAGAAAAATTTCTCGTGTTGCAATTATGGTCATTTGTCAATACTTAAAAAAATATTTGGGAAACTTCAGTGCAATAGTATATACAAAGAAGGAGGTAACAGAAGCATAGATTCACACAATAGATGATCAAATAAACCTAGCATTGGAATATTCCTTATAGATCATCTGGAACAACTTCCTCATTATAGTTAAGAAGCAGAAATGTGATGTTAGAAATTACTTTTTAGATCAACGGAACTGGATATAAAGCCCAGATATAAACCCTCACACCTGTGGTTGCCTTATCTTTGACAAAGGAGGCAAGAAGGTACAGTGAAGAATAGGCAGCCTCTTCAATAAGTCATGCTGAGAAAACTGGACAGCTACGTGAAAAAAGAATGAAATTAGAACACTTCCTAACACCATACATAAAAATAAACTCAAGATGCATTAAAGACCTGAAGGTAAGGCCAGACACTATACAATTCTTGGAGAAAAACATAGGCAGAATACTCTTTGACACAAATTGCAGCAAGATGCTTTTTGATCCACCTCCTAGAGTAATGAAAATAAAAACAAAAATAAGCAGATGGTACCTAATTAAAGCAGCTCATACAGTTCAATTATAAAAATTACAAACAACCTAATTAAAAAAAAAAGCTGGGGGCAGAAATCCTAAGCAGACAGATATTGATAAAAGAAGATATACAGATGCTCAAGAGGCACATGAAAAGATGCTCAACATTACTAAATATTAGAGAAATACAAATCAAAAACAATGAGGTATTACTTCACACCAATCAGTCTGGCCGTCATCACAAAATCTGTAAACAATAAACGCCGTAGAGGGTAGAGCCACTATGGAGAACAGTAGAGAGATTCCTCAAAACACGAGGAATAAATCTACCATACGACCCAGCAATCCCACTTCTGGGCATATACCCAAACAAAACCATAGTTCCAAAAGACACACGTACCGCAATATTCATTGCAACGCTACTTACAATAGCCAGGGCATGGGGGCAACCTGTATGTCCATCAACAGAGAAGTGGATAAAGAAGATGTGGTACAGATATACAATGGAATATTACTCAGCCATAGGAAAGCAATGGGATTGGGTCATTTGTAGAGATGTGGACGGACCTAGAGACTGTAATTCAGAGTGAAATAAGTCAGAAAGGGAGAAACAAATATCGTATATTAATGCATAAAATGGTGCAGTTCATGGCAGCAGCTGTGGCAAAGAGGGTTGTAAAACGAAAGCATGCCCTTACAGCCGTCATCATGAGTGGAAGAGAGATTCTGGTTAAGTTTTTATTTTATTTGATGGTGCTCTGGAGCATAACGGCAAGGGTGGAAAGAGAAGTAATGAAAACTGGGTAAGAACTGAAGTAACAGTCCTGGTAAAAGCAGAGACAATACACTAAAGGTCAAAGGGACTGGGGACTTGGCACTTCTCTTATATTGGCTCAGACTGAAGTGACATAGTATTTGCTCTGCAAACAGCAGAGCAGATAACAAGAGCATGCACAGACTTCAGCTGATATTACTATTAGGAAGTATTTAATCTCCTAATTTCTCACTTTCCCCGCTTCACATTACAGGCTGAGGTTGGTGGACTTAGGGCCATGCTCAGCCTCATGCGAGTCGGGGAAGAGATGTGGGGATGAGCGTGAGGAACAAAGATCAAGAGATGGAGAGGTCCACTGCAAACAGCCATGGAAGAGTAAGCAGGAGACATCGATCCTTTGATTTACTTACTAGTCTAGCATCAATAACTGGACCTTGTTGGAAAGAAACAATGAAAAAAAATGATTATATGAGCCTGCTGTTTGTTGAACATGTAATCTTTCTGTTTGGCAAGTAAATGTGTAAAATGTAAATGCATTTTGACAGTTCAAAAAGGATAGGATGGAAGAGTGGAGAATCTAAGCCTAATGACAGTGAGGAAAAAGGAGACTCTGGAAGAAATCATCTGGAGAGTTTTTGCAGTTGAAACCATTACCATTGTTTGCCTCCAAGCCTGATATGCTCCGAGAAGGAAGGAATATATGTAAACAAGAATAAGAAAGCTACCTTTTTATTCTGGCATCAGCCACAACAACGGTTTTGAGAATATCTGTGATGTGTTAAAGAGTTTGCAGAAGCACGCCATGTGCAGGAATATTTCAGGTAAGAAAACTGATTGGCTTAAATCCTTTTCATTTCAGATAGGTACCTGCTGCTTAAATGGGTACTCAGAATACTTCTTTTGACAAAAAGCAGTAGTCTAAGTTCATCTGTAGTATACTTCTAGACAGTAATATTAAAGAACACACATATCTAAAAGCACATTAAACTAATTTGACCCTGCATAAAATAGACTCCAGGAATAGACTAAGTTCCCAAGTAGCCAATGGATATTTATTGTATTATTTCCCTTTTATTACAGTTAACGAAGAATTAAATCAGTTATCAGGAGTCTTCTGTAATTTAATTATTGAACCATTCAGATTTAAGGATCCAAAGTGCTGCCCTCGATTGTACTAAGAGTGAACAAACCCACCTCTAGGCCCATGATAAGTATCTATAGTCTTTAAAATGACTTAAGCCTTATAGTCTAATTAAAAGTTAAATATTTAACTTGAATTTTAACTTTTTAAGTTCCATTTCCTGTTTTAAATAATTATTTCTGGTTCACATAAAACATAGCTACACATTCTACTTGAGAACAGGAAAGATGAAATAAAATCATATACAGAAGAGTAAACTGTAAAGAGAAAATGAAAAATGAGCATCTTTCTTGGTTTAGATCATATCTTCAAGGGTAACTAAAGGGCAAATTTCGTGAAGTTCAATCAAAACATCTTATCCTTACTAATAAGATAATATGATAAATAAAGCAGAGTTGGAAAATAAGTAACTATTTCTTTTTTATTGCTTTTATTCTATTCTAAAACCAATAAAAAAACTCAAAGATGAAGAAACTTAATCTTACTTATGAAACTGGTAATCTTGAGCCTATTAAATAGCTCATGTTTAAAGATCATATATTTATAAGTTTAAAAATGTTATATTTAGCAATATTACAAGTACATTAAATATTACATTGTGGAAGAAATTTTTTCATGTGTAACTTATAGAATAGGCGTGATTTATATAACCTTATCTCTTTCTCTCTTCAGAGCCTTCCACCCACAACACTTTCTCTACATAGCTGTAACAAGTTACAAAGCAAATTATTAGTATGGGACATTAGTCAGTTTCTACTCATTTAAAATTCATACAATACTTAAAGATTATTCAATCATAAACTTAAATCACTTAATTAGATCTTCTTTTCTTTAAGCAAAACTTATGATAATGACAGTCTATTATGTAAAAGAAAAGATTATCTCACCTTTTTTAGTAGGCATCTAGAATGCCTAAGTAGAAAGTTTTTTAACCACATTTATGTTTAGCCTAGATATATATTTCCAGAGATATTTTGATTCATAATTCCCAACTCCAAAATTCCACAGTCTCTGATTATTAAGCTCTTTTCTATATAGTAAGTGGAAAGACACTTTAAAGTCTTCACAAGTAACTTTCACTAAATAAAATTAAAATTTTATTCCATTTATTTCCTATCTGCCAGTGGTTTATATTTATGTAACAAATTAGTGATTATGGTGTAAGTACAAAAAATAATCAGTTCCCTAAACAATCTGTGCCCTTTGTAGTTATTATACATAGATCAATCTACTTTTGTGGTCCTTACTGATCATCATCATATTGCTAGCTTAAGAGGAATGAAATTTTGTATTGAAATACACAATGTGTTGAGCATACCATAGGGTTTAGGGAGAAAATTACAAAGAACTGTTAGAATCTTATCACCAAAGTAAAGTGGATTTCATGGAAGTAAGTTTAATTACTGAAGTAGCAAAGAATTTTCTCATGAGAGAGAAAACAGCCCCTGACACCCAGGACCTGGCCCGGTGCTATCGCGTGGGTCTTGTTTCTGGACACTGCCCTGGCTCTCACACCTGGCTGTGGTATCCTCATGTTGAACATAAGAGTTTCACAGAACATCGACTTTAGGCAAGGACACTCTATGATCATGAAGAATCAAGACAAAAACGAACGCTCTGTAATTATGCCTGAATACAGACCTCTTATGAACACTGTCTTAGCCACAGGCATCTCATGTCCCCCTTTCCCAGCTAATCTGGGTCACTGCTGCTGCATTACCAAGACAGGCTTATCTTCCTTCTTCCTAAATAAGACTTTTTAAGGCACCAAATTGTAAAATTACCCTGCTTCCTGACAACATTCAATTCAGAGTAATGCTTTACTTCCTTAAACCCTCTCCCCAGATCACTCAGCCAAAGTTCAAGTTTTATAAGAGGTTCTTTTTAACGCCTTCTGACCCCATGGTACACTTTTTCCTCTTTGCAATAGGTAACGAACTCAACTTTTTCAACTACAGGTGTCTTGCTGGTAGTCTCTGGCTTAAGGGCAAGAACAGTAATGAGGCAGCTAAAAAGTTTGACTCCTCATGCCTGTGTTATCAGGAAGTTCTGATGCATTTGGTTACATAACTTCCCAGAATTTTGGAGAAGAGTAAATAGAACATCAGGCTTCCCTGGTGGCTCGCAGTAAAGAATCCACTGCCAATGCAGCAGATGTGCTTTCAGTCCCTGAGCAGGGAAGATGCCCTGGAGAAGGAAATGGTAACCCACTCCAGTACTCTTGCCTGGGAAATACAATGGTCAGAGGAGCCTGGCAGGCATACAGTTCATGGGATTGCAGAGAGCTGGACACGACTTAGCAACTCCAGCAACAACAACAAATAGAACTTCACAGAAGGAACATTAGAAGATGACACAGTGATGAGGAACAGGAGAGATTATTATGGGGTATGCAAAGTGACACTAGACAAAGATTCTGAGGCTGAAGCTACTGTTTCAAGTATGGAGTGAAATATCCTGCTGAGATGAAGAACATGAGTCAGGGCACAAGGAGAGGCAGATGAGCTGAAGAACCATGAAACACCAAAGAGGCTTATAACCCTGTTGCACAACTAGAAACAGGGTTATAAGAAGAAAATTTTAAGTCTGAATACCAAGTCTTAGCCACTATGTTGAAAATATTATACTATTCTTATATATATACACACACACACATATATATATGTGTGTATATATATATATATATAATATCTATAAAAAGCTTGGCTTCCCTGGTAGCTCAGCTGTAAAGAATCTGCCTGCCAAGCAGGAGATGTGAGTTTGATCCCTGGGCTGGGAAGATCCCCTGGAGAAGGAAATGGTGACCCTACTCCAATATACATGCCTGGGAAATCCCATGGAACGAGGAACACAAAAGAATAGCTAAATATCACTAGGAAACTAATAACCTTCCCAGTAAAGGGTTATTAAGATAATTGTAGGTGAATTTTAATAATTTAGAAGAGATTAAGACAAAGGGATTAAAATGTTAGATAATCAGTAAGGTGGGAGGATCAGGGTACAAATGTAAAAAATAAGAGTAACGATGACAATGATGATGAAGACAGTTATAAAATTAAAACAACAATATAACATTTAACAATGAGTTGCTTAGAAGCAGGCATTACGGCTACACTTGGGCTGCACGCTCTGTGCTTGGCCAGTCATAAGACTGAATAAAGAGCTCAAAGTCAGTGGCAGACACATCAGTGGTGTAATGAATGGGGGATCTTACATGTCAGAAGCAAGTTCCTGAACTGACACTGCAGACGATGGGCAAGACATGGTGGCAGTCTGCCGGCAGGGGGCCAGAGGGTGTGGAGAGGGAAGTTAGCAGTTGGTATCAGGCTTAGTCATCAGTTACCAGAGAAACCAATAGAGGAGTGCATCCCTCATTCCCCTTTGATAAGCTATCTTGGTGGAGATGTTCTGATCAGAAGATTAGGACAGCAGTTCCCACTAGCTATCTACTTTACTCAGCTCCTGGTCTGTGATGACCTGGATGGGTGGGATGGGGGTGGAGCAGAGGACAGTCCAAGAGGGAGGGGATATATGTATACATATAACTGATTCGGTTCCTTGTGCAGCAGCAACTAACATAATGTGGTAAAACAATTATACTCCAATCCAAAAAAATAAAAAAAAGGAAGGAAGCAAGCAAAGGAAAGGAAGAAAAAGATTGGAAGAATCACTAGTTGGGGCCAGGGACAAGTTTTGTAGGCATTTATTGATTAGATTCAGTGATTAACAAGGAAGGTCAGAAGGATGTGAGTAGGGTGTAGGTGGGCAGGGAGTAGTTAAGCAAGGGATGTACAGAGAGCAAGAGAATAGCCTAAGCATACAAGTATTCTTAGTGACTCTCATGCCTTCCAATATTTTGAGATCTAATGGGTTAAATCTAGTCTGCTTTAAACAGCTATTAAAAATGAGCCTAGTGCTATGAGCTAATACTTCACACTCTGTAGTTTCCAGCACTCAGTAGTCCTTATTTTCCAAAAGAAGGAAGAATTTAAAACTACGTAAGACTCTGAACTTGGCTTACCCGTGATAGTACATGTCCTCACCTAATCTTATCTTGCCCTCAACCTCTTGGCTACATGGCAAACTCTTGCCAGGCTGTCACGCCTGCAACCCGAACCAACTTCTGATCTGGCTCCTTCACCACTGGATCACAACCCAGAAGACACACAAATTCTGGCTCCATTCTTTTTGCAATGATTTTTACTGGTTCTCATATTGGATCATTTCCCTTATCAAGCTTTTTGCATTTTAAAAAAATATTAGATTACTTTTGAAGCTACTTTCCTATAATAGTTTGAATCATTCACTTTGCTTCTCATATGTTTATGCTTTTATTCTTCCATTGACACTGGTAAATGTTTCATTAACCTGTAGCCACTGAAACAGTAAAATAAAATAATTTCCTGAAGCATTCTTAGCCTGGACTTCTAATTGGGATGAAATGAGGGAATCAACAGAACAAAAACCTGGTATTTTCATGCAAGTAGCTCACAGCATCCCTAGGAAGACAGCTTTGTAAACAGACAATAATATTGATTTACTGTGACACCTACACCCAAGTGGGAAGAAAAATGGTGGGTCGTGTAAGAATGTGAAAGGACTGCTGGTGGAAGAAGTGATAGCTTACCGCATATAAAATACAGGTCCAGGTAAGGAAGGGGGAGACAGCAAAGGGGTTAGAGGCATGGCCCTAAAATACAGATGCATAAGAAATTGTACAACTGGGGGAATACAGTTTGGTAAGGCTTTGGTACAATGTACGAGTCTTGGAAAAGAAAGGATACTGGAGAGGTGGGCACAAACGATCATGAAGCCCTAATGTAATGGATAATATACTAGGCTAAGGGTTTTGCCTGAACACCTAGGAATTAATTCTCTCAGAAATTTCTCTTGAATGCAATGCAGAGTCACTTGGGGGATTTTAGAAGGTAGCGTGAACAGCAAAGACTTGGTTAGTAATGAGCTAGGTAGAGGGGTTAAAAAACAAAATAAATTCTAGGTTTTAGGTTCAGAGCAACAATATAAAAAGAAAGAATGGAGAGGAAATAAGAGATCTGGGGTAGGACAAGATAGTTCTATCTAGCACTCTCACTAACTAACTGCAGGACTTGCACTTGCATATTTTACATAGTCACTTGCTTAGTTTGAGCAACTGGTCCATAAAGGCAGTACTTTTATTAATCTTATTTAACAGTCAAGGAAGCAGAGATACAAAGAGGTTTAACATGTTCCCCAGGGTCACAGAGCTGGAAAGTGGCCGATTCCAGGTTTCAAACCTTTTCAATCCAGCTACAGAGAGTATCTCAACCAGTGATTCCCAGTGCCTCTCATTAAATACTAGGCATTAAATACTAAGCACTCACATAATTATTGTGAGTGCCCTGAACATACCAGTAGGTTATAATTAGCTATTATAATTTAATCCAGCCTGGTAGTTTAAAAGCATTTGCAGAGTACATATATATGCATGGTTTACTGAACTTTAGAAGATACTCAAGCAGAGTAGGAAACAAACCTCTATCGGGTTTGTTTACAATTTTGAGCATAAAATGCACCTCATGAATCAAAGAACAGTAACAAGATTATGTGTTGAAAGAGGTTAGACACTTTCAACTCACGAGTAATGCATCCATGTCTAGAACTTGAGCAGCAGGCACATAAATGGATGAGTCTAATGATCAGGGAAGAGATTGGGGTGGTGAAAAGATTTGGGTCTTTTCAACAGCTAGGTTATAGTTTGAAACCATAAAAAAATAGATGTTGGTGTTGATGGGAAGGGGGAGCCTAGAAAAACTGCAGAAAGGGAAATCAGGATGACAATCCGACAGCTAGGCCCAGACATGAAAGCTCACTTCACTTCTTTGGGCCTCAGAGTCCTCACTTGTTAAAAAAAAAAAAAAAAGAAAAAATTAGTGAATCATGGTTTAAGAGTGTGCCAAGAACTATTCTCACTTCCAATGTTTGCAGCTTTTGTTGTGAACAAATATGAACATTGGAAGACCTGCTGAAAGGTGACTTCTAGCCTTGAACTGGAGGGGAAAAGCTAAACTTCATAGCTGCTGCTCTGCCATGGTAAGTTATTATTAAACAAGTTTTCTTCTCACAAAAGCCCATTCAAATGGTTTCAATTGCTTTTATTTATTCTACAGGATTTCAGCTTCACAAACGCTCCTGCTGTTACTATGTACAGAGTTCTGCATGGGAGATGTGAGGAAGAAAACAAAATGGCATCTTTCATATGCAGGAGGAATGTTAATGAGGTAGAGAAGAGGGAAGGAATCATTATAGTAAGCTTCCTTTCTGTTTGCCCCCTAATATTAGAATTTCCTTTTTTCCTTGCCTAATCCTGGTTTTCCTGACTTCATCTGGTAAAACATAGAATTTTGCTGAACTGCTGTAACTGAACTATAGTTTGTTAAACAAAGAAGTTTGGATAACAGGAGACAAACTCTCAATGAGGTCAGGATGCAACTCTGACCAATGAATTGAGAAGGAAAATAGAGAATGATGTCTGTATCTCTCCACTTGCTGTGGCCATTACATCCACCTCAATGGAGGACTTTGGAGGGATGTGTGATTAGGCCGACAAAGAACCTCTACTGTGCTGCGGATCCCATGAGTAGGAAATGAAGAAATCAAAGCCTGTGCTTTCCCTGTTAGCAAATCTTTAAAATGACCATTGGACCCAGAGTGGAATGGCTGAGTCAAGAATTTTTCTCTGGCTTTATCTAAAAACTCTATAAGTGTACTGTAGACACCTAAGAGACTGAACAGAGAAGCAAACATATCTAAGCTCTTCACGTAGAACGGGAAAAAGGATAAGATTTTCACGGCATTAGGTGAGATGAATGAGCTTCATGGATTTGGTTCATTGCGAGATTATCAGTGTCTGTGAATTTGCATACTTAGCGCAGCATGAAACATAGAATATTTCACTTAAATTTCATAAATTTAATAGATGATCCACCCTACACAGAGAGAGAGAGAGAGCGAGACTTAAAAAAACAAAATAAAACAAACATGCTGAGAAAGGTGAGGGTGGTACTGGTGATGGTAATATTCCATGAAACTACTTACCTGAGAATTTCTCACTCACAAAACTGCACACATCTATGTATTACTTTATGGTAGAGATTTATGTCAAGTTGGGTATTTTTTAAAAAGTACTAAGCATAAGAAATAGGGATAAAAGATTTTAAATTGCTTTACATGACTAAAAATTCTTAAGATCCTAGTTTAGACCTCATTGGAAGGTGAACCCTTTGGGTTATAAAAGATTTACACCTATTTTTGAATAGATAGGTACTATCTGTTTATTAAGTGCTTACTATGTGTCCAGCACTGGATATTGCTGATACTAAGTTACAAATGAAACCCAGCCTTCATGGAGTTCACAGCCCAGCAGGAAGTACAGGCTCCACATAATAGCAAAGGTCTGTAAACAGAGGCCTTATATCAAAGAGCAGAGCTGGTATCTCTGAGCACTGGCCTCATTACAGCTCAAGTTCTCCTGCATTGGAATTCCCTGTCTACGTGTCTGCTTGGATGTAACTTTTGACCAAGCAGTTCTTTAAAGACTGGGTTCATAAAAACTAGATGTTTCCTTGCAAACTAGAGTCTTTCTGACAAGAGACACAACTACAATTTAGATTTGTCCCCCACTGCAGACAAAAACACTTCAATCAGAAATCAATTTAGGAAGCTAAGCTAAAATGGAAGGGAATGGGCAAATTTAATTCAGGTGACCATTATATCTACTATTGTGGGCAAGAATTCCTTAGAAGAAATGGAGTAGACCTCAGAGTCAACAAGAGAGTCTGAAATGCAGTAATTAGGTGCAGACTCAAAAGTGACAGAATGATCTCGGTTTGTTTCCAAGGCAAACCATTCAACATCACAGTAATCCAAGTCTATGCCCCAACCAGCAATGCCACAGAAGCTGAAGTTGAACAATTATGCAAAGACCTACAAGGCTTTCTAGAACTAACAGTAACAAAAGATGTCCTTTTCATCACGGGGGACTGGAATGCAAAAGTAGAAAGTCAAGAGATACCTTGAGTAACAGGCAAGTTTGGCCTTGGAGTACAAAAAAGAAGCGGGACAAAGGCTAACAGAGTTTCGCCAAGAGAATGCACTGATCATAGCAAACACCTCTTCCAACAACACAAGAGATGAATCTACATGTGGACATAACCAGATGGTCAATACCAAAATCAGATTGATTATATCATTTGTAGCTGAAGATGGAAAAGTGAAAACAAGACCTGGAGCTGACTGTGACTCAGAACATCAGTTTCTCATCACAAAATTCAGGCTTAAATCGAATAAAGTAACAAAAAAACACTAGGCCATTTGGGTATGACCTAAATCAAATCCCTTATGATTTTACAGTGGAGATGACGAGTAGATTCAAGGGATTAAATCTGATATATGGAGTGCCTAAAGAACTATGGACAGAGGTTCATAACACTATACAGAGGTGGTGACCAAAACTATCCCCCCAGAAAAAGAAATGCAAGAAGGCAAAAGGTTGTCTGAGATAAGATAGCTGAGACAAATAGCTGAGAAAAGAAGAATGAGAGGTAAAGGAGAAAGGGAGAAATACACCTGATTGATGGAGAATTCCAAAGAATAGCTTTCGAACTCCAAATAGTAAAAAGATTATCTCTTCAAAGGGGACATAAGAAAGCCTTCACAAGTGAACAATGAAAAGAAATAGAGAAAAACAATAGAATAGGAAAGACTAGGGATCTCTTCTAGTCAAGGGAAAATTTCATGCAAAGATGGGCACAATAAAGGACAGAAACAGGAAGGGCCTAACAGAAGCAAAAGAGATTAAGAAGAAGTGGCAAGAATACACAGAAGAACTATACAAAAATGATCTTCATGACCCAGATAATCACAATGGTGTGATCACTCACCGAGAGCCAGACATCCTGGAATGTGAAGTCAAGTGGGCCTTAGGAAGCATCACTATGAACAAAGCTAGTGGAGGTGATGGAATTCCAGTTGAGCTATTTCAAATCCTAAAAAATGATGCTGTGAAAGTGCTGCAAGTGCCAGCAAATTTGGAAAACTCAGCAGTGGCCACAGGGCTGGAAAAGGTCAGTTTTCATTCCAATCCCAAAAAAAGGCAACGCCAAAGAATGCTCAAACTACCACACGATTGCACTCATTTCACATGCTAGCAAGGTAATGCTCAAAATCCTTCAAGCTAGACTTCAACAGTATGTGAACTGAGAACTTCCAAATGTACAAGTTGTATTTAGACAATGCAGAAGAACCAGAGATCAAATTGCCAACATCTGTTGAATCATAGAAAAAGCAAAGGAATTTAAAAAAATCTTCTACTTTTGCTTCATTCATTATGCTAAATCCTTTGACTGTGTGGATCACAACAAACTGTGGAAAATTCTGAAAGAGATGGGAATATCAGACCACCTTACTTGCCTCCTGATAAATCTGTATGCCAGTCAAGAAGCAACAGTTAGAACCAGACATGGAACAATGGACTGGTTCCAAACTGGGAAATGAGCACATTAAGACTGTATATCGTCAGCCTCCTTATTTAACTTATATGCAGAGTACATCATGAGAAACGTTGGGCTGGACGAAGCACAAGCTGGAATCAAGATTGTCGAGAGAAATATCAATAACCTCAGATATGCAGAGGACACCACCCTAATGGCAGAAAGTGAGGAGAAATTAAAGAGCCTCTTGATGAAGGCAAAATAGGAGAGAGAAAAAGCTGGCTTAAAACTCAACATTCAAAAAGCTAAGATCATAGCATCAGGTCCCATCACTTCATGGCAAATAGATGGAGAAAAATGGAAACAGTGACAGACTTTATTTTCTTGGGTTCCAAAAACACTGTGGACTGCAACCATGAAATTAAAAGGTGTTTGCTCCTTAGGAGAAAAGCTATGACAAATCTAGCCAGTGTACTAAAAAGCAGAGACATCACTTTGCTGACAAAGGTCCATCTAGTTAAACCTATGTTTTTCCAGTAGTCGTGTATGGATGTGAGAGTTGGACCATAAAGAAGGCTGAGCCTCAAAGATTCGATGCTTTTCACCTGTGGTGCTGGAGAAGATTCTTGAGAGTTCCTTGGGCTGCAAGGAGACCAAACCAATCAATCCTAAAGGTTATCAACCCTGAATACTCACGGGAAGGACTGATGCCGATGCTATAGCTCCAACACGTGGGCCACCTGATACAAAGAGCTGACTCATTGCAAAAGACCCTGATGCTTGGAAAGATTGAGGACAGGAGGATAAAGGGGTGACAAAGGATGACATGGTTGGATGGTATCATCGACTCAATGGATATGAGTTTGAGCAAATTCAGGGAGATAGTGTAGGACAGGGAAGCCTGGCATGCCACAGTTCATGGGGTCGCAAAGAGTCAGACACAGCCGAGCAACTGAGCAATAACAAGAACAAGCCTTAGAGCACACAGTACAGTTATTATATTTTGGAGATATTTCCATGTGTTATATATGTTAGTTACTAGAATTTTAAGAGTCAATTATGCATTTATAATGGCAACAGCAAGATGCTCACTCTGGTATCTTCCTTCTATTCCTTCTGTAAATACAGTATTATTTTTAAGTCACTTGTTTGGCCTGTTTTCTTCAGGAGATTAATAGCTCCTTAAGGGGTATGTCTGTGTGCAGTGGTGGCAAAGTATCCACGGAATTCAACTCGTGTCTTCATCATGTACTAACTTGTTTTTCTTTTTTTTTTCACTTTCATCAAAAGGTTTCATTCCATAGAAACAAAATTTAGAACCGCCAGCTGAAGATAAAAAGATCCTGGATCCTTGTCAGTATTCAGCATAATAAGGTCTAATGGTGTTTTCTGTAGCTTACAACAAGGTCTGACACACAGTAAGTGCTCAAATACTTTTCAACAAATGCACCGAGAAATTAGTTTATCTGAAAGAGAGTGACCCTATTATGTATTCAACCAAAATAGGTTTCTGTTGTTTAAGGGTTCCATCAAAGTAAGAATACTCGTAGGAAAGATCCCACTTACTAAAGTGCATGTCTACTCTGAGAAGACACTGTATTTAGGGCCCATGAGATGAGACCACTGTACTGAATAACCTTTTGTTTCTTTATTTCCAAAGCTTCCTAGAGTGAGATACAAGAAAGACCCCTTATAACAGTACCTGTTATGTTTCAAATAGAGTAATAATGAAGTTCTGCGTAGAACGAAGTGAGCCTCCAAATGAATTTAAATTAGACTGTGTTCTCCTGAGTATTAATATCCATTCCTTTTGATTTAGGTGAAATGAAATGGGAGAAATTTGGGGAAATTAAAATGGATGAATGTAAGATCGAAGTTTGGAAGATTTAATAAGAGAAGGCAACACTGAGATCAAACTCATGACTTTTAAAACTGTCCTCACTCCCCTTTTAAAGCCCTGTAGGGTCCACAGTGGCCTTCCATTTGAGCTCACTTTGGAGTCGCTGGTGAAGGCAGCCGGGCTGTCTGCTACGTCGCCTCCAGAACGTTTGCCAATTTTCTGTCATTTCCTCCTTGAGATGACAGTGTGTGCCAAAGGTCTCTGGGTATATTTCAGAACATCTTAAACTATTTAACAATGTAATAGCAAGCCCCAATTTAAAAGTGTTATTTATTCTACACAGACGAAATTTGTCAGAAGACACAAAGCTCAGTTCAACTTGCCCTGATCCATAAAGAAATGAGTAGAAAGCGCATCGTGGAACCAACGGCATACTTACTACCTGCCGGATATAATGGGAAGAGAGTTTCCAGTGGCTTGTCAATATGTATACTTCAACATGCAACACACAAAACAGTACAACTCTTTACTGAACTCTATTTCTTTTTATATCCCTGGCACACTTACCATAGTTTAGTCTATTTCCTTTTCCTGACAAACAGTTCATTGTTTGTGATTGAGAGAATCATCTTGGATTAGGCATGATTTCAGATTCCAGGAACCTGGTGTGGAGACAGCATCACTCCTCCACCAGCACCTCCTTCCTCACCGCTCCAGATCTCTGCTTTTAGGTTGCAGTGATGGCACGCTTTCCAGTTTTCATCCAAAGAGCAATCAACAACCTACAAACAACTGACCAATTGTTCTCATCTAACAAAGATGAGAAGACCAAATCGTCTCATCTAAAAGCGTTTTTCATTTTAAAATTTTGTGATTTTTTTCCTTGAAAAATTCAGGTGTGAAGTTTAGTTTGTAAATACTAAGAATGTTAAATTCCTTAGCTAGTGATCTCCACCAACAATCTGTGCTAAAAGCAAAATTAGCCCTAATCACTTCAAGGGAAGTACATTGTTATGTATTTCTTCATTTCAAGAAAAACATATTCTTTCATTTGATTGGTCCCCTCTGCAGTCTTATTTGGTCTTTGCCACTGATTTGTTAGCATTTTAAATCCTCTTTTCCTTTTTTGCCTAACAATGATTCTTCTGAGTTTGGGAGCTCACCATTTTCCCCCAGGTGAAAATCTTTTTATTATTCTCAGGTGTTTGCTTTCTTTCTGTAATTCTCAGAATAATTCATTGCAAAGTCATCATTGTCCTTTACAAAAGGATCAAATTCCAAATAATTACAGTTTGTATTGTACATCCTCTGAAAATATTTCTCCTTTCCCCTTGCCAAGATTGCACAAGTCTCATATATTGCCCCACAAACCCTCCTTCTCTTTCTGGGTCAGGTATACCTGCGAACAGGACAGGTTGCTTGTTTCTCTTCATCTGATCCAGATCTTACCTGAGTTCTTGCAGAGGAAGTGAACAGAAGTTAATACTTTTAAAAGTATCAGCCCAGAGTGCTTTCCCCTGAATTCTGCACGGCTGCAAGAGACCATTCTCCAAAGAATTATGGAAGGTGATTTTTTTTAAAGGTAAAGAAGCCTGTTCATTTCATTCTCAGACTTTGTAACATAGCACAGAGTCAGATGGAACTGCTTTTTTGGTATCAGCAGTTGTCTCTAAAGAAGTATATCCTTATATACTTATTTGTCTCTAAACAAGCATATCCTTAAGTTTCCTGTCTGAATAAGTCATACTGTATCATTGTTTGTTGTTTCCTGGTCTTATATAGCCATGGTATGAAACACACCATATAACAAAAATTCTGCCATGAAACAAAATTCCCTCCCCTCAAATATCTGGTGCCAAGAATCAATATAATTTCTATGATCACGAGTGATCAGTAATTTTATTTATGGAAATATTTTTTTTCTAAGAGTTTGTTAAAAGGATTGAGTCGTTTAGATTATTTCTTAAATATACTTGTCAGTCTTGACAAAACACAAGAACCATTTTTTGGTCCCATGAACAAAGGTCATTCAACATCTAGTCTCATTAAAAACATGTTTTCTCAACTTGTAAGCAGAAAATTGAACTGGTCAGAATTGGAGAGCATCCTTTTCAAAAGAGTAACATTTTTAAAACAAGGCAGGCACACAAAAGTTTAAATAAAATAAGAAATCAATTTAGAACAGGACATGACAGATCAACTTAAGAATCTGAAGGAAGAAAAAAATTCCACCAAAATTGCACTTTTAAAAATAAAGTTTTCTGATACTTTGAAAATAAAAGATATGAAAATGTGTAAATGGAAATTTCATAGGATCAGTTGAGAGACTAGTGGAAATGAAAGCTTTGTCTTAAAAGTCTATCCATTTACTTAAAAGCTTGTAACTCCTTTGAAACAATATCATAAACTAAATTAATACACCAGTTAGTATTTAGCTTCTTAAGGAGTTTGAAATAACAAATATTCATGTTTACTAGATGATAATCCATCAACTACAAGGACATTTATAGCCATACCCCTAAATAAAAATAATTGTGCTCACCAACTTTTAGAGAAGCTTGCTTGCCCAAACGTAGGATCTTAAAACTTCAGAGTGACTGTTGTAGGAGGAGATGCAGAAAATAAACACATGATTTCCACAGCTGAGAACTCAGAAATGAGGCTCAGGGTCTTGACCATTCGTCTGTCATTAAGGTTATCCTGACATGTGAAGCCATTGACATCCTGAGACTTCCAACACTTCAGATGCCTAAACCGAGATAAATATAGATCCCTGACACCTGAACCAGATGAAGTGAACCTTAACTTGAAAAATCTTGCTCATTTTGGCGCTCCATTGAGGAAAATAAAACCCTTAATCCTTTTTCTGTTAAAACCTGTTATGCACCTTAACAGATAATTCCTTTGCTTATGAAGCACAGGAATTCAGATCGATCATAAAAAATCAATTTGCTTCTATGTTTAGCATTTGTTGTCATAGTATAGAGACACAGGTTTGACTTTCCCTTGCTTGATTAAGTTGAAAGAAAACAGTAATGAATATTAAATATTTATTTACAAACTTTTGTTAGGAAGTTTTCCAAGTGAGTCATTGATAAATTCGTGTTTGGTAAACTTTCTAGTAATTTTTTCTCCTACATGGTTTAAGCAGTAATTTGGTCCTTTTCGATTTGCCTCATTTAATGATGTGGAAGGTGTCATGCACTGCCAAGGTGCTTTGGCTTAAGTTAACCTTTTGGTATAGTTGTATTATGTGATAGATTTAAATCAAATTGTGCTTAGTACTTTTGTTAAGCATATGAATAAGGATCTACCCTCAATCTGATTAAAGATATTATTTTGAAGCTATAATTGCAAGATTTCTAACAATAAGTCCCTTCCTGGGATTCATATTATTTATCAAGAATCTATAATACTATATTAAAACAAAGTGGATAAAGAAACTAGAAAAGTCATGCTGCTTTCCTGAAATTTTGAGGTATTAATTATTTTCAGTTAATTCAGTCTTTAGAGAATGGCACTAGAGAAAAATGATGGCTTTTGGAGTTACCACTTTCTAAATGAAGCTGAACTATAACCAATATTACCTATCATTCCAGGCAGGAGAATGACTTCTTTCAAAGGACCCAAACTAGTATTTTAATATCTAGTATTTTATTTAATAGATGCTGTGCAGTGAGCACTGTATACATGCTTGGCACTTTGCTAAGTACATATCATATAATCGCATTCTCTTTTCCTAATCCTGAAATATCCTTTCAAAATAAGTCAATATTTTTAGGTACAAATATTTACAGGAAAGAAAGCAGACTCAAAAGGATAAATACTGGCAATGGACATGTTGCTAATAAGTGGTTCATATAAGAGTCTAACACTCAAGTTTGACTGAAAACATGTTTCTTTCCCACCCTAAAATATAGTTACAGGTCAAAAATGTTTTGTCCACACATTATCTGTGTCAAAGTAATCAACCTATAAGTAATTCCAAAAGTGTTTTAATGTATTTCAAACAAAATTAGGGAAAGTACAGAAATGGTCCCTGTGGAGTATTGCTAAGACACTAGAAAGTCCCCAGAAGCATTGTCCTTAACACAAGGAAAAGATAGACGATCTGGAAGTACAGCACAATCCTAGCCAGAGATATCTCTCATCTCTTGCATTTACTTTTTTTCAAATTGTCCTTGTCAGTTTGTATAAGCAAAATTTGACCTCCCAGAGCCTGGAGGGCCAGTCCAGTGGCCACTTCTCAGCCATTAACATCATATTTGGCAGTCTGAGATGGGTGCCCGGCACAAGCAGCGCATCCAGGTGATAGAGTCACCTGGCACGGTCAGGTGGTCAACACCAGAGAGATGTTGGCATGGGAAGGTCAGATTCTCGTCTGTCATAGAAGGCGACACATTTCTTTACAGAAAAAAAGGTTCTATGTGTATAAAATGTTTTTCTTTTACTTGAACTAGGAATCTGTTAAACAAAATGTTTTATCAAGGAAGTCAGAAGACAAACTACAAATTCAGTGAACTCAGGATCACATATATCTTCTATGAATCACAATAAGTATCAGAGAATGCTCACACCCTAAGCACCCACTATCTGAATATGCATTAGGCCTTATAAATAAGAATAGGGAATGTGGAATATCCTTTCTATGAATTATATATTCATTATCATTGAATTTTTCACTCCCTGGTGACACTGACTTCTGAAGGGTGAGTGTTGAGGGCGAGGGAAAATAGTGACTGAGGTACAAAATGATTAGGCTCTGGGGTAACTCAGACAAGACCTCTGATCCTCTTCAACCCGAGAATTGTCATTCTTAAGAAGTTATCTTCAGAATTAAATATTTCATCACAGGATATTACTTAAACCTAGGACTTTTTCACCCCAAACTGTTGCCTTTTAAGTATTAAACTAGGCAAAATCAAAACCTCTCCTGGATTTTGTTGCACAACACGTACCATACACTGTAAGAAATCAAAGTTGAACCAACAACCCAGCCACTAACAGCAGCTGTTGCCAGCTGTTGATAGCATGTTCTTCACAAGACATTATTGTGAAATGTCCAGTTTCTATGTGAAAATGTTTTTCTCAAAACAGCAGTCAAATTAATCTGTCCATATGCATTAGCGTCATGGATACAGTGGCAGTAGTAGTCACACTCATATTTCTGTCCTTCCCAATTTCTGTCCCAGCCCTCAAATCCTGTTTTCCTGATGCCCTCAGAGGGTCATCTTTTCAGATCCCTCCTCTCTATCTGACCAGCAGCATCCAGGGTGCTTCATCAAGTATTATCAGCAGCTCTAAGAAGTCACCCTTCTTAGTAGTTCACCCTTAAGTACTATGTCCTGCTGAATGGGTGTGGGCCTTTTCAATTAATAATATGATGCATTTTTAAAAATTCCCTTCAGAAAAATTCAAATTTTAAATAAAAGATTCGCCCCTTTGTTTAGATTCCTATTTACTGTATAAGTGTTAACAGTAATCTGTTCTTGAACCCTTGACTCTGTAACGTAACAGGGAAGGAATAGTTTGTGGCCATATCAGGAAATGTTGGCTTAAACCCCTGTACACACTTGAAAACAATGAGGATATTCACCAAGATACTTAAACATGTGAACCTTACTAGATTTTTAGGGAAAGCACATTTGGAAAACATCCTTGACTTATTATCAGCTTGCTGAATGTGTATATTCAGTATTTGAAAGATATTTTGGGGACTAATTTGTCATCAATTCCAGTAACACAGCCTTCTTTCCAGGCTTTTTTATTTGTCTGTTTTCCCATGTTAGCAGGGAATAAATAATTTCACTCAGACATTCTTCATAAGGAGCATTTTCGTACAGGAAAGCTGGGGACAAGTCAATATTAATCTTCTCTGCTTAACTTGCTCTCCTCAAATCTCTACATGTGTGAAATGTCTTTATTCCAAACATCAGCTTGAGGTAAAGATTTTACCACCATTTCCTCACAAAGTTGACTTCAGAGATGAGTGCTGGCTATGTGTTTGTTATTCAAAAGTAATAAGAATTGATGGAAATCTCTACTATTAAAAATAATCTAAATGGAGCAGTTCTTTTAAGTCTTGGAAGCCTAAAACTATTGCTCAACTGTGTATTTAATTTGCTTTCTGCCTTCCAGAGTCATCCTCATTAGTTGTAAAAGCCTTATCGATAATTTGCAGCCAAATATTATAGCTCCAAAGCAATATCTTTCCTTTTAAGGTTGATGGCTTTTCGTTTAATCACTTATCCATCCAATAGCAAAACACACCGAGATGTGTTTTGTTATTGTATATGGTATTGTGCTACTCCTGTGGGAAAAACGGTGATAAAAGGCCAAAGCTGTGCTCTCAATGTCTTCTTGTTTTGTGAAGGGAGACAAGCACTATTTAATAAATCATATTATAATGAAGTAGGATAAATAATGAAGGAAAGTTTTATTGTGATAAGCTAGGCTGAAAGGTCAGAGACGTTTCTCTAATATACATATGCATTTAAATGTATAGATGTGTGCATATATATATATACACACACACTATATGTACTTGTTTATATTAACATATTTATGTATATATCATGCATATGGGTATACATCTATATATTGTATGCATTTGTTTATATGTGTATGTAGGTATAAATGAATATACACAGATGTTGCTTATGTATGTAAGTGTTGGTCGCTCAGTCATATCTGACTCTTAGCAACCCCAAGGACTGAGCCCTCTGTCCATTGAATTCAGTCCATGCAAGGCCCGTCTGTCCTTGAAATTCTCCAGGCAAGAATACTGGAGTGGGTAGCCACTGCCTTCTCCTAGGGCTCTTCCCAACCCAGGAATTGAAACTGGGTCTCCTGTACTGCAGGCAGATTCTTTATCATCTGAGCCAACACTAAAGCCCCATTTATGTACTGTCATAAACTGTGATCAGTGAGGGTAAACTTTGAAGCAATTTACACTGTGATAAGGTGAGAGGTCAGAGAGGTTTCCCTAATATTTTGTATGTACTCTTCCCTGTATAGTATGTATATTATTGAGATGCCTTAAATTGTGCTTGTCTGCCTTCAGTCAACAATAAGATTCTTGAGAGCGCTTTATTTACCATTTAGTTCTACTACACCTAAATATATGATATATATGTACATATATATACATATATATACATATGTATACATACATATGTATACATATATATATAATAGATTATATATAATACACATAATATAGATCACACACACAAATATCTAAAAATGAATTGCTTTTAAGTGACAAAGAATTAAGAAGCATTCACAGGTAAGGATCCACCGCTGTAAGGAAGGGCGCGGACAGGAAGGAGCACCGCGGAGACCAGTGTGACCGGAGGAGAGAGGTTAAGGAAGGATAATATGAGAGGAGACAGAAGGTTGGGGAAGAGTGGAATGGTACAAGGATTTGTAGCGATTTATCCTGAGAACAATGGGAAGACTTTGAAAAATTTTAATCTAGAGAGACACATGGGTGGATCTGAATTGCATTTAAGAACAAGCTCTCTGATAGTTTCATTATTAATGGATTAAAGAGAGGTAAGGATAGATGTGGGGAAACCAGCAAGGCAATTATTACTGACCTTAATGATAAGATCCTAAAATGGATGATAAATGGAGGAAAAAACATGGATTTGTGAAATGCATAGGTAAAATCAACAGATTTTGGTGGTGGTGGTATATGAGGAAAAGGGAAGAAGAATAATTGAGAAACTGTTTAAACTGAAGCTCTCTAATTATTCTACCCCCTAACATGAACATTTACTCTTCAGATAATGTATGAGAACATATCTATCTCAATGATTGGCATATTTCAGCTGGTGCTGGAAAATTTCATTTTCCATAATATTTCGTTTATTCCATAAAATGGAATTCCATAAAATTCCAAAAAATTTCCATAAAACTTCATTTATATAATATAAAAGATTATATAAATGGATAAGTGAGTGAGTGCCAGTGGGTAGAATGTTAATAGGAGTGAATGCTTCTTGCGATGTATCTTTTTTTGTTTGGGTCATCATACAAAGTTCCCACAAGGCTGTGGCAAGGAGAGTCACAAACACTGCTTGATACCTTAAGAGACTAGGAAGTACAGGGAAATGACGGATTCTCATGGAGACAGGTCCAAAGGGAAATGAATGAACCTAGTATTAAAAGGAATAATTTTTCAGTGACTTAGAAATTGTTCAAGTGTCTTGCACACATCTGGCTCTGTGTAAAGGAGCTTGTAATCTAATGGAAACTTGAGTCTCCCTGGACCAAGAGCAAATAATATCCACAGGACATAAAGTCCTTCTAGCACAACAAAACAACAGACTAGTAGCCAATTATGGTAGCAGCCAAGCAGATGTCTCACTGGTTTTTAAATCAGACACAGCTTTGTTATAATTACTACTTAACTTGCTGTAGCATTATCTGTTTATGAAATTTTGTTTTGATGTTATCACATGATAATCAGCTAATAATCAGACAATTCTTATGTACTTTCTTGGTGAGTGATTATACAAACAGTATCTAGTGTCTTGTAGCTCTGTTTTCTTTAGAATAGGGGAAGATTAAGCAGGACAATACTGAGGCTGATCAAAATGTTCTAACAAAACTCTAGAACCAAAATGTCCCGCCTTTAGATCATACTTCAAATAGGATTCCTCTGTGCATACATTTTTCATGTAAAGATCAAATATTCATGTTCTTGATTGTCCTTTCCCTGTCCATTTTGTGTTTCCCTTGCTCTATCTGCATTCTAAATATAGGAGTCTTCTAAATTCCTGTCCTATCCGTTCTTTTTTCTTCCTATTTCTTCTCTTTCTTGGCAATATGTGCTACTGTCGGGGCTCAATTTATCACCTCTGCACAGTTAATCCCCAAATCTACTTTTTTACCCCTAAATTCTACCCTAATGATAAATTTACTTGGTATTTTTGAGAATTCTCTATACACTAATAACATATATTAACTCATTTAATTTTTTTTAAAACTGGATATAAAACAAACATTTACCATTTTAGAAGTTTAAATGAATGTTTAGTAAAATTAAGTAACTCAATTCACAGTGACAATGCTCTGAGTAGCCAGATTTGGGCTCAGATGACTCCAGGCCTTAAGCCCTTAAACACTGTGCTGTGATTGACTCACTGGGATATAACTGTTCATCAGCCTTCCGTGGACATCTCCACCCTGCTGCCTTAACACGCCTCCCCTTCCCTATCTCTACACCTCTACCTCCTGCCACCCAGCTTGAAACTGGTCCCCTTACACTGAATCATCTTCCAATTCCTAACAACTCTAACTTCGTCATATATTTTCCATTTGTCTCCCATGTTTTGTTTTCACTGCCTCTACTTAAGTCAGATTTCCATCACCACCTACCTTTAACCATTGCCATGGTCCCCTAATTGGTTTCCCTGCATCCAGAATTACCCCCCTCTCATTTATGCTTCCCACTCGTTTTAGGGTAATCTTTCTAAAACACAAATTTGATTTTATGATTTATTTATTTAAAATAAAACATTAATAGTACCCATTTCCATTAACAGTACAGAATGGACTTTAAACCCCTTAGACCAGCACTGAAGATTTTTAACTACTATTTCTGTTCCTGCATTCTGATCCTTTTTATTCTTCAATGAAATGGTCTCATTTTCAATTGTCTACATAAATGCCACTCTCTAAATTCAGTGATCCTTAGCATGGTGTGTACACTGAAACCTCTAAAACATATATTTGTTCTTCATCCTAGATTATTTAATTGAAATTAATGAATACTTTCATGTTTAAAAATTACTGTTAGTGCTACTATTGGTCTATGTGGTTAATTTGTACAAATGAAAGGAATCACTTGTTCAAAATACTTTGATGTACTTTACCAGAAAATTATCATTATGTATCTACATATATTTTATATTACATTATATATAATATTATCACATATACAATGTGAATGACATCATTTAGTATTGTTTAGTGTACAAGTATTACCATATTCAGCAGTGGTCTTCCTTTAAGATTCAATGAACAAATCTCCTCTCTTCTTTCTGTGGTTTATTCAATTCTCCTTTAGTCAACAAAAACTCTTCCTGAACTGACCTCCCAGATTATTATATATGATTTACTTCCCTGTAAATTTAAATCTTGTTTTATCAAACTTAGTATATGTATTTAATCTCTGATTAAATTCAGGGATTATTAATTTAATCTAGTCCACTGTTTCTATCTACTAACCAATCATTTAATAAATGGATTTCATATGAATCATAGTTTTAGAAAGAAAGATTTCTGATACACAGATCTGGTAGTTTTATTGATTTATTTCCTTATATCTATTTCTAGAAGGTACTTAAAGTAACAGTACACAACAGAAAATGAGTGAAGATGTGAAACAAAGAGAAAACATAAAGGAGGGGAGATGAATTTCGCCTAAAACCTTAGCTGAGGCACATTGGTTCACTCAAGCCAAGCCCAAGCTTGGTATCTCCTGGCAGCCACAACCACAAGGGAACTGTGATGTGTTTTAAAACACTCGTTATAAATGAAAACTTAGCAGTCCTTCAGAAGGCATCAGATTTCTTCATGAACAAAATCTTAAGATAACTTTATTACTGGATCCTTAAAAGAGACATTAAAATGGACAGTGTTTTCAAAGAGTTCTAACAACTGGTTCAGAAGTAGAAACTAATCTTCAAATGTTGGGAATCTAAAAGACCTCATCTGGTTAGCGGTTAATCTCTCCTCTATCTTTAACTCTTACTGTGTTGTAGTTCATTCTCTGTGTTCATACCATATTAGCCCTACTGGAACTTGCCAAACTACATCCTACCTTTGGACTTTCTCTTGACTTAAAACCCTCTTCTCCCAGGTATTTTTGTGTGGGTTCTGCTCCCCTCTTCGTTCAGCTTCTCTGCTCAAATATTCTCTCTCTAGAGCCTAATGTATTTAAGAAACAATCTCTCTTCATATTCTATCTTCTAACTCCACACTGCTGCATTTATTGTGCTACCTTATATCATCATATATTTGTTTGGTATTTTTTAAATCTTCAAAATACACCATATGAAGATGTAAAGTCCTTGGGGCCAGGGAATTTTTATTGTCATGTTCACTTCTTGCAATATTCCACATTGCTTAGAAGAGTACCCAACACACAGAAAGCATGCCAGAAATATTTGCAGACTAGCTGAATACACTATTTTTATATATTTATTTATAGCATTAACCTGCAACTAAAATGTTTAAGGGAGCTTCCCTGGTGGCTCAGTGATAAAGAATTCACCTGCCACGCAGGAGATGCAGGTTCCATACCTGGTCAGGAAGAGTCCCTGGAGAAAAAAATGGTAACCTGTTCCAGTATTCTTGCCTGGGAAATCCTATGAACAGAGGAGCCTGGCTGGCTACAGTCCATAGATGGGGGTTGCAAGAGTTGGACACGACTTAGCGACTGAAACAACAACAAAATGTTTGAGATTTACCATTCAACCCTTCATTCCATGAAAGAATTTCTGTAGGGAATGCAAAGTCTTTAGGCTAAGAAATAGCTTTCTGGTTATTTGTTTTGATATAGGAAACAATGTGAATTAATGGAACAAAAAAATATACCAAAAGAAACCAAAAACCCTACCATATTGACTTCCCATTTCACAAACTGAGTGTGAGAGATGCAACTGAATTTGGATATATGAGGATTACACAGAGGAAAGCTGGGAAGAAACACTAACTTCTAAGATTTGTGTCTTTCTCCTGAGCATTTCAACACAGGTTGAAACCACATGTATACTACATGCCGACTGAAACTACCCTCAAAGTAGAGCAAGTAGAGAATGGCATGAAAACTTTGCGTAAGGACTGCTGCATAGGTAGATATGTTAGTGACACTGTCATACCTATTATTTTTATAACTAACTTGTGCTCAAAGACTTTTGGTAGAATGCCTTTCCTAAGGGCCTATACCTAATAAGTGGCAGTTTTAAAAATTCAAACCAGGTCTGTCTGGTTTTACAATTAGTTTCTTTTCTAACAAATTTTGCTCTCCCCTCCTTCTTTCATGTATTTATTCATCTACTGATTTATTTATACAACAAATGTCTGAGTGAATGTAAATATTAATTTATTGTATTCAGTTTTTGTTTTTCATCAACTAACATTTCCAAACCTTTTGAAACCTGTGACCCATTTTAATAATTATATACCTACAGCCTGTTATGTTAAAATTGTATTCATTTTTAATAATATGAGGTAGTCAGATTTCTTACAATTTTAGGAAATTATTAAGGATTGTGTATTCTTTAATATAGCCATATAGAAAAATAAATTTGATTTTTATACTAACAAGGAAATTTTACTTCCAGATAATTAATAAGAAGCTTAATTTGTTAATGAATAAATTAAAATTTTAATGTGTTGTGTTTCACTGCCAAATACATAGTGAACAGTGTTTTGAAATTTAACAAGTTTTCTATTAGCAAACATGGACAAAAATCCTTTCCTTCACTGTTACTTGAATTTTGCATTTCACAGTTTAAAACTATGTATTTTTTTATATTTATAATCTTAATTTCTTAATTATGGGAGAAGAAAGGTCAGAGGCCACTTTTTAAAAACACTTCTCCATCGATAACACTATTTGCATGTGACTTGCTTTTCTACCTAACAAACAAAAGATTAAATTTAATACATGTGACACTATATATTCTTTCTGGATACTGACCTTGAATTTCCAGACACAATTCTTTCTGCTTTATTGAAATCTGAAATACCTGAATGCAATTTTCAAACCTGATATAGATGGTGTTGGTGCAAATTTATACATATTCAAGTTTCTTTACTTCTACTTTCACCTATGGTTTTTAATACCCTTAATTCTCTCAATATCTTTAGTCAATGCCTTATAAAATAATTTTTAAAATAAGAATAATGGTAGTATACAGCTGAATAGTATTTAAAGCTTTTCCTATAACTGGCAGTGTTCATCTTTGATAAATTGAATGCATATCATTTGGCAATCTTTAAGACCTCAAATGTTTTTTTTCTCTTTTATGCAGTTTTATTTCAAACTGATTTTTAAAGTTGAAATTGAAACATGTATTTATTATTTTTATTGTTGTTAACTCTTGAATATTTTTAAATCAGTGGTTGGAAAAACTGCTTTATAGAAATAATGGCTAGTTATAAAGTAATAAAATATTCATAAACAATTTGCTTTGAGATCTCAGAGAGACATGAGGAAATGCAGAGGTAGCAGGTTATTAAGCTTTGAAAAATGGGTAGGATTTGAAAAAGTGCAAAAAGAGAAAAAAGGGCTTCTAGGTAGAGCCCACATTGTTAATAAAAATTCTGAGGCCCTTAAAGGTGTGGGATTTGTACAGAAATAGACAGGCAATCAATGTGCCTGAAGTTCTGTCAACTCAATGAATAGGAAATAATTTTTAAATGGGGAAGAAAGAAAAGAAAGCCTGTATGTTTGCTGATCACAGAAAAATCAATAGTTGAATGCTTGATCAAACTATGCATTCAGTAAGGACTGTGGTGATATGGAAGATTTTATGAAAGAGGCCAGCAGAATTTAATCTCTGCATTATCTTGTCTCATACTTTCCCTTTGCTTTGCTATTTTTTGTTTGTTTTACTTTGCTATTTTTAACTCCCCTTACTTGCTTTGAAAATTTTAAGTATCTAAGGATAGTAATAACATAGAATGATATTTAAGATATCTGTACTACATGCCCTGATATTACTATTATTATTATCCTAAATTTTGCTTTCCACTACTCTCCATGATCTTCTATTCTCTTATTCATGTATTGGCCTTCAATTGCCAAATTTCTGTTTTGTTGTTGTTGTTGTTTTTTACCTTAGAACTTGTCAACTACAAATTGGCACTTGCCCATCAACTACAAATGGACACTTGCCAATAGCATTTGCCAGCAACTGAACAACAAGCGTTTACCATCTACCTGTGCTGCTGTAGCTGCTGACCTTTGGCACTCTGAGAAGGGAATTCAGGGTGGAGAGTGAGGCACCCTGTGCTCCAGGGTAACTGTCTTTAGATAGTTTGATGTTTTCAGGAACTGATTTCATGATCCCAATCCTTGTATCTCCTCTTATCTAGAAAAACACTAAATCCCTTCATGGTGACATCAGTTCCTTGTGACTAGCAGAACACGTTTTGTAAAATGAGTGCTTGATTGCAATGAACTCCCCCTTCACCAAAATCTTATATATTGACCTTTCCCCACTGCTTCTTTGGAGAAGTGTCTCAGAGCTATCTGAGGTCTCCTGGGCTGCAGTTCTCATTTTGCCCCAAATAAAACTTAACTTGCAACTTTCATGTTGTGCATCTTTTTAGCTGACAAACTCTAAGCATATCAACTGATTATTCTTTGCCACATCATTTTCTGGTATCACCTAGGTACATGTAAACAACATTTTTATTTTAGTAAATAGCTTATAACAATTCACTACTAGAGGAAGATAAAAGATAGCCATATCAAGTTCATGCACCTTATTACTGAGTTCAGATTATATCACTGATCCTGTCCATGATTCAGCTGGTGACTCAGCATGTAGCCAGAAATCAGTCATAATTGTAAGTGTATAATAAGGAGAAACAGTTTTGTCATAAAGCCTAAAAATTTAATAATATTATTATGTAAAAGGATGTTTTTATATTTTTGTGTGAGGTAAAGTTCAAATTAACTGTTTAGTAATTGCATAACAGATCACAACAGTCTCTTTTATTAAAACAATAATGAAAACCTGTTTGTTTTCATTTATCATCTCATACATTATGAAAGTATGTTTGCTGATCATAATTAATATCAGGTTTTGGCACTTTAGTAATAAATTCCTGAAAGATGTGAGCTAACTTCAGTTTTAACTTTTGCCTTTTCATTTGTATGTAAGTTACCTAGATGACACCAATAACAGCTTTCTGTTCTTTATTTCATGTATCTCTGATGATGTTTTTATTTCACTTTTTTTCCTAGAAGTTATGTGCTTTATTTTTGCTTTTTCAAGCACAATGGGTAGATTGACTAAATTACACCCAGTACTCAAAGCAGACCACTCTCCACACTTGTTTATGGTGTTAAAATGACATAATGCAGAATTAATCATTCTACCTGAATGGAGGCCAGGTCAAATTATATTTGCAAGTACACAGGTACAAATGGGATATCTTAAGGAACAGCTGTAGATTTACTACATGGCTGTTAGTTCAAAGAGATAAAATATAAAAGCCAAAGCACAGAAGACCAACTGGGTCATTGTTTGAGGAATGGAAACTAAATGGAGCCACCCACAGTAGCCATGGCACTGGGGAAGATTTTTGTTTTGTGATCCTACCAGTTTTGTTAATGTATCCTTTCCACAATAGCTCATTCAGCTGTGCATCAGATGTAAATCAATAGTATGTTTTTTAACCCCAGACCCCCTGCAACCTATCCTTGGGTGGCTTTTTGTTCTGAGACTCATCATGACTCTGGAACTTGAGAATAGTTTTTCTTTAATGTTCTCCTCAGTATTTCAACAGCTAGCACAGAGAGTAGGCTTCCCTGGTGCCTCAGAGGTTAAAACGTCTACCTGCAATGCAGGAGACCTGGGTTTGATCCCTGGGTCGGGAAGATCCCCTGGAAAAGGAAATGGCAACCCACTCCAATATTCTTACAGAGTGGCGATATACCCAAAAGGGACCTATCCTGCATTTTTCAGTGACCGAAGACACCAGAAATGAAAAACTTTATGTGGTCTGCCGGGTATAAGTGTCACAAACCTGCCGGCAAGCAGCTGCTGAGAAAATGCTGAATGTGCAATAATGTAATTTCTTTCCTTTTAAGTACTGTGCTCAGTCACGTCTGACTGTCTATGACCTATGAACTATAGTCTGCCAGGCTTCTCTGTCCATGGGATTTCCCAGGCTAGAATACTGGAGTGGGTTGCCATTTCCTACTCCAGGGGATCTTCCCAACCCAGGGATCAAATCCATGTCTCTTGCATCTCCTGCACTGACAGTTTAAAATAATCTGATTTGTGTGTGGGTAGAGGTGGAGGGTTGTTAGAGGGTCTGAGGCCTTCATTGAGAATATAGGTTATTATTCCCAATGGAATTTAAAAAAAAAGTCCAGTAGAAAGCACTGCTAAGTCACTGTATCTAATTACTAGCATAGATATAAATTTAGAATATGTGAGAAATTAGTCTGTTTTGCTGGCATCTGAACTCTGCTGCTCAGCTAAGACAGTCTGTGAAACTCAGTCCTATTTGCTCATTTTCAATCTGTGTTCATGACATTCATCCCACTCTGAAAACTTCTTTGATTTTAGCCTTAAGTTTCATTAACTGATGCAATATTCATATAGGTATTTTGCCTGGAATATTGAGCTCATCTTTTTCATAGGATTTTTGCTTAGGCTCATGCCATCCGGTCCCATCACTTAATGGGAAATAGATGGGGAAAGAGTGGAAACAGTGGCTGACTTTATTTTTCTGGGCTCCAAAATCACTGCAGGTGGTAATTGCAGTCATGAAATTAAAAGACTCTTACTCCTTGGAAGGAAAGTTATGACCAACCTAGACAGCATATTGAAAAGCAGAGACATTACTTTGTCAACAAAAGTCCGTCTAGTCAAGGCTATGGTTTTTCCAGTGGTCATATATGGATGTAAGAGTTGGACTATAAAGAAAGCTGAGCGCTGAAGAACTGATGCTTTTGAACTGTGGTGTTGGAGAAGACTCTTGAGAGCCTCTTGGACTGCAAGCAGATCCAGCCAGTCTATCCTAAAGGAAATCAGTCCTGAATATTCACTGGAAGGACTGATGCTGAAGCTGAAACTCCAATATTTTGGCCACCTGATGCCAAGAGCTGACTCATTTGAAAAGACTCTGATGCTGGGAAAATTCAGGGCAGGGGGAGAAGGGGACGACAGAGGATGAGATGGTTGGATGGCATCACCGACTCAGTGGACACGGGAGTTGGTGATGGACAGGGAGGCCTGGCATGCTGCAGTTCACGGGGTCACAAAGAGTCAGACACAACGGAGTGACTGAACTGAACTGAACTGATCGGCAAATAGGGCTGTCTAGATTTTTGGGTGGGAAACTTTCAGTGAGCTCTTTAAGTGAAAGTGAAAGTCACTCAGTCGTGTCTGATTCTTTGCAACCCCGTGGATTATACAGCCCATGGAATTCTCTGTGCCAGAATTCTAGAGTGGGTAGCCTTTTCCCTTCTCTCGGTCTTCTCCCTAAACAGTCAGATGGTGCTTCAAATGATCAGCCTGTGTACAGTTTGGTTTTAAAAATAAGCTCTAGATAGATCCCTGAATTCATTTATCACCTATTAAAATGCATTTCAAAAGAGATGTGAGTATTTAAAAACATTTTAAGAATTTGTTTCCAACTTGTGTGTATGTCTATAAAGTTACTTGATGGCAAAATCAAATTGGTTTCCTCTGAGTTATGAATTGGCGTTTATGCATAGCAAACAACATTTAAGGACTGTTTCCCTAGTGACATGATTCCTTAATGTAGTTTCAGTTAGACTTCAAAGAAGTTAGCCTTCATTCCTAAAATACAGCATCTACTTAAAAAAAAAAAAAAAGATAGTGTCTTGTCATTTTTTTCTTTTGGAAATGTCCTGATTCTAAATCTAGAGAGTTCTTAATAAATAATGTAGTTTTTTAGACAAAAACATTGTGTAACCGCTTGTATTGAGATTTAGATAAAATATAAGACTCAAGCATTCAACACATTTGAAAATTAAATGACAACTCGATTGAGATTTATTGACATCTTCTGTAGGAGACTTTTGAAAAGCTTGGGGGGCGGGGGAACAAAATATATACTTGTAAATGTTATTTTATTGTCAAAAGAACCAAAAGTGCTTTCCATGTAATGGGAGCCCTTGACAATGAAACAGTTCTGAATCAGGAGGTTTGGGCACGCTTATAATGGGAGTATGACTCTCCCACTTGATGATGTCTGAGCATAGGCCACTTACCTTCTCTAATGGTTAATTTTATCAATTGTAAAACACAACAGAAAGATGATAACTTATAGGACCTAAGCAATTTGGCTTTTATAGCAACTAATATAATCCTGACTGCCTTTTGATGCTGCATATATTTGATCACATCTATCAAAATTTACATCAAAGAAGCATAGTGAATGACACGGTCAGTAGCTTTTTTTCCTATTAAATGATATACTTAATATATGTCACTTAAATATAAAGGATATATTTAATATATTCATTAAATATTAAGCTGTGGAAATAGTCATATCCTAAAAAAAAAGTATTAGAAGTCATCTGAATATTAAAGTCACATAAGAATACAAACTGGAATATTTCCCTGCAGCTTTTTTCCTTCTACATTAAGATTACAGTTAAACAAGTTGTCTATTTTTTTCTTAGCCTCATCTGTTATAGCCATACACTCTGCTTGTTTCTTTTTTTTCCCTTTCCTTTTCCACCACACTTTTCTCTTAGAGCTTCCTTCCTTGTTCTCTTAGAGCTTCCTTCCTTGTCCCTGAGACACTATTTCAAGCTTCCAGCTCAAGGACTCTACACTGCAGTGTCTCTAAAACAATCTCATGGAAGATGTATATTATAACAGAAACAGTTCAGTTCAGTCACTCAGTCATGTCTGACTCTTTGCAACCCCATGGACTGCAGCATGCCAGGCCTCCCTGTCCATCACCAACTAACAAAAATAACTAATACCAAATAACAGAAACAAGGGAATCAAATAAGCCCTACCCTGATTTAGAGGAAACACCTGGCACCTAGTGTTAGAGATATGTTAAAAAAGACACCCCAACCTGTGGAATTGTCAATTTAAGTTAACAATAATGACCACAACATAGGAATTGGTGAATTTAGTAGTAAGATTTCAAGGTCAAGAGTTATATGGTATCAACCTTTCAAGGAAACTTAGAAATCAGTAGAGATCGATAGTCTCTCATATAAAAACTGAATTGCACACAAACTTTTTAAAGCAGAGAGCCCTTGTGTTGTTTTTTCCTTCTGATGGACAGTCAGGCCTGTGAGTCTTTCTCTAAAATTAAACAATTTCATACTCATCCGGTTCCCATGCACAACATAGGAAAGTGGCTTTGTCTTTTGACCTTCTCTTGAACTTCTCAGAGGTGGAAATAAAGGTATAAGGACCCTGTATGACCGTCCCCCAGCTTCAGTGTTTATCAGATTTTGCTGCTTGAACAGCAGTGACTTTTATATCTTCAGTCCAAAAGGCCTTCATGAAAAGAAAGGGAAACATGGAGGAAACATACAAAATAAATGGATATGTAAATATTGGGAACTGGAAGCTAGATGAGAGATTAAAGTTACAAAGATCAAGGTCTGGAGTCACCAGGAAAAAACAGTTATGAATTGTATGTTGGTTTTGTTTTCATGCCAGTCCATGAGTTAGAAGAAATTGATCAGACTTATTTCATGACAGTATGGTAGTTACAGTGTTAATAAATCTGTAGGATCAAAGAGATAATATAACCTTGATATCAAATAGGGGTTTGTCACATTTTAATGTAAATTCCCTTGGAGGTTTGGCTCAGTTTTTTTGCCAGCATTAATGAATTTACCCTTGTTTAGCACAGAGACTTTCACTCTTGAAAGCTTTCTATGAAAATTTACTGGACAAATCAGTTCAATGAGCCATGTAAGAAAACATGTTCCTGGGTACCAAAATAGGCAATTGAGAGATTAATGTGCTATCTAGGTGACAAGAGCCATTAAAGGGAGGGCTGGTCATACTCTGAGGACAAAATTCACCCAATAACATTTTTGAGCCATGGCTCTATGAGTGAGCTAGCTGAGCTTATCAGATGGCATTAGAAATCCTCCCACACACCAGTGAGCACCAAGAACCCTAAGAACAAAAAGCGTATGTGACCAGTGATTCTCAATCTTCTTTTTCTCCTACCTAAACCCATTTTCCCTTCCCCATCTTTGAAAATCTTTCCAGACCATACAACTAAATCAGATTTCCAGATCCACTTCCTCCTTTTTCCATGCTGAGTATTTCATTCCCAACTTCATAGGAAAAAGGTAGAGAGAATAAATAACTTGTGCAGAAGCCTAATCTGTATGGAGCTTGAAAAAAATATCCTGAGGAAAGTCTCAACACTAGTGTCATTTTTCTTGAATTACTAAGCAATACTTAGATATTCTTTAGAATTGCTAAGTAGCATTGTTTAGATAGGGTACATAAAAATTAGAAAAGATATTTACGCTCCTACATTATGTGAGGTAGCTCAGTGTATGCCTTTGAATAATTTCATGGAGTCAATGAAAATTGTCATGATCATCTAACTTACCATTGATCATTCTATGAATTCACAAACTTTCTTTTGTAGTTCTATCATAACTACTTTACAAACAGCATGACACATGCACTTTTCTATTATGGTTTCCCTTAGGAAGGACAGTTAAGTGAACTGTTTTGGTGGCTTAATAAAACCTTTAAAGGTCCTTATACAACTACAATGTAAGAGAATGGTCAAGGTATATTATCAAAGCAGTTGCTTTTTTTCTATCACCAAAAACCAAGGTCCTAGATAAACTTTCACTTGTTTTAATTTGTCAGTAGGATTGATGTTCTAAATTTCTCATGAGATGTCGGAGTTTCCTTCTTAAGAAAAATTTTCACATTTACACAGATAACTAATAGAAACTTCCGCCTTCATGGATTGCAGCCTTGTCGTGGTGAAGGAGCTTGCCTAACTCAATGAAGCTAACGAGCCATACTGTGCAGGCCCACCCAAGACAGACAGGTCATAGTGAAGAGTTCTGACAAAATGTGGCCCACTGGAGGAGGGCAAGGCAACCCCCTCCTGTATTGCCTGGAGAACCCCACAGACAGTATGAAAAGGCAGAGAAATGTGACGCTTCAAGATGAGTATCCCAGGTTAGAAGGTGTCCAGTACGCTACTGTGAAGAGCAGAGGGCAATTACTAACAGCTCCAGTGAGAATGAAGTGGCTGGGCCGCAGTGTAATCCGCACTCAGTTGTGGATGTGTCTGGTGGTGAAAGGTAAGTCTGATACTGTAAGAACACGACTGCAAAGGAACCTGAAATATTAAGTCCATGAATCAAGACAAATTGGACATGATTAAGCTGGAGATGGCAAGAGTCAATATCAACATCTTAGGAAATCAAAGAACTAAAATGAATGAGAATGAAGGGTTAAACAAGATGATTTGAGAAAACACCGTCATAAGGCTCTTTCATAGGGACAAGTAGAGATGTTAGTGGCTTCCCCAGGCACGCCTTACCACAATCATTTTCTCATCTTTGCTGTATATAGAGTGTATTGGTTATCTATTTTGTAGCCAAATATGCAAAAGCACTGGAAAACAATCATTTGAGGATACGTAGAAAATGATAGTGCCTCAAATAGGGAAATGCGCTATGAAGTGAATTTCCTTTACTTTCAAAATTTGAAAACAAATCACATTTCATAGATTGCCCGAAAATACATTCTAAAACTTTTCCTTTCTCCTATAATCCCTCAGAACAAGATGTGTAACAAATTTCAGAGAAAAATGAAGTACAAACAGTGTTAGTGAGCAAACCAGGCCTCCACCACAGCTTTATTAGGGAGACCACAAGCTCTCTGGTGCAAAGAAAATGTCTACTTCTTGTCTTTGATCATCAATCAAGTGGCCCAATAACTCTTTTCATACTTAGACTCTGGATTTTATTTAAGCTTCTCTTTATCAGTAAACTCTCTGACACCATGGCTGCGGGGGGTACAACAGCCTGCCCTGCTTCTAGTGCCCTGTGGCGGCAGCTCTGTGGTTTGCTCCTTACCCCTTGACTCTGTCTTAGTTCTTTGGCCCCCCTGCTCACTTTGTCAGAGACGAAGTGAGAGACTTACGGCAGAGACGATCATGAGAAACCCTGACTTGGTCTATTGAAAACATGATGAAACATACTCAGTATCAAGGCCAATGGAGAAAAGGTGCTTAGGAAATAGAGGAAAGGACAGAGAAAGATGGAGAACATGACTGCAAGTGAAGTGAAAGAGAAGTGGGTACACTTATTTTAGAAAGATTTATTAAGTGCATTCTATATTCCAGACATGGAAGATGCAATACATGTATTCCAGGCCCTTAAGAAGTTCAAAGTCTGGTAAGGAAGACAAGACGTGAGATAGGGCAGCATTACTATAAGATGGTGTGAAAAGTAGAGGGTTAGATATGTGCACAGGGTGCTCTAAGGATCAGAATAAACTGTTTTAGAGAGTGAGGAGGGCTTCTTTTAGGAAGTAATATTGAGTTGAGTCTAACAGGGTGAATAGGACTATATCTAGGAAATTAAAAATTCTTTTACAGATTAAAGTATTATTGGTAGAGAACAGTAAATCAGCAAGCATCTTTGCATTCTTTTTAAAAAAAAAATATTTTTAATGTTATTGATTTCAAGTCTCTTCATACAACAGATATTCATTGCTGGTCATTATGTTCAATAAACTATAATAGGTGATGTTTTAAGTGTTCCAAATTAGAACCGTTAAGACATGAATTACTTTTTTGGAAAACAGAGGGCCTCTGGAAGTCAATTCTATAAACTTAGTCATAATTATATACAATACCCAATACAATTATAGAATAATTGACATTACAAGAAACATAGAAGAAGCAATAAAGTACATTCAGAGCAACTTAAATCCACCTTCTGGATTTTAAGTTCTTTGTTTAATAAATCCCATCTTAGCTCTTTTTTTTGTCTTACCATGTTTTTAGCCTTTTCACATATCACATATTTCAAATATGTAATACCGTACATCACACATTTCACATATCAAATAAAGGACAGAAATCGTATGGACCTAATGGAAGCAGAAGATATTAAGAAGAGGTGGCAAGAATACACAGACGATCTATACAAAAAACATCATGACCCAGGTAACCATGATGGTATGATCACTCACCTAGAGCTAGACATCCTAGAATGTGAAATCAAGTGGTCCTTAGGAAGCATCACTATGAACAAAGCTAGTGGAGGTGATGGAATTCCAGTTGAGCTCTTTCAGATCCTAAAATATGATGCTATAAAAGTTCTGCACTCAATATTCCAGCTAATCTGGAAAACTCAGCAGTGGCTACAGGATTGGAAAATGTCAGATTTCATTCCAATCCCCAAAAAATGCAATGGCAAAGAATGTTCAAATTACCGCACATTTGCGCGCATCTCACATGCTAGCAAAGTAATGCTCAAAATTCTCCAAGCCAGGTTTCAACAGTACGTGAACCATGAATTTCCAGATGTTCAAGCTGGTTTTAGAAAAGGCAGAGGCACCAGAGATTAAATTGCCAACATTCAGTAGATCATCGAAAAAGCAAGAGAATTCCAGAACAACATCTACTTGTGCTTTATTTAAAAAAAAAAAAAAAGATAGTGTCTTGTCATTTTTTTCTTTTGGAAATGTCCTGATTCTAAATCTAGAGAGTTCTTAATAAATAATGTAGTTTTTTAGACAAAAACATTGTGTAACCGCTTGTATTGAGATTTAGATAAAATATAAGACTCAAGCATTCAACACATTTGAAAATTAAATGACAACTCGATTGAGATTTATTGACATCTTCTGTAGGAGACTTTTGAAAAGCTTGGGGGGCGGGGGAACAAAATATATACTTGTAAATGTTATTTTATTGTCAAAAGAACCAAAAGTGCTTTCCATGTAATGGGAGCCCTTGACAATGAAACAGTTCTGAATCAGGAGGTTTGGGCACGCTTATAATGGGAGTATGACTCTCCCACTTGATGATGTCTGAGCATAGGCCACTTACCTTCTCTAATGGTTAATTTTATCAATTGTAAAACACAACAGAAAGATGATAACTTATAGGACCTAAGCCATTTGGCTTTTATAGCAACTAATATAATCCTGACTGCCTTTTGATGCTGCATATATTTGATCACATCTATCAAAATTTACATCAAAGAAGCATAGTGAATGACACGGTCAGTAGCTTTTTTTCCTATTAAATGATATACTTAATATATGTCACTTAAATATAAAGGATATATTTAATATATTCATTAAATATTAAGCTGTGGAAATAGTCATATCCTAAAAAAAAAGTATTAGAAGTCATCTGAATATTAAAGTCACATAAGAATACAAACTGGAATATTTCCCTGCAGCTTTTTTCCTTCTACATTAAGATTACAGTTAAACAAGTTGTCTATTTTTTTCTTAGCCTCATCTGTTATAGCCATACACTCTGCTTGTTTCTTTTTTTTCCCTTTCCTTTTCCACCACACTTTTCTCTTAGAGCTTCCTTCCTTGTTCTCTTAGAGCTTCCTTCCTTGTCCCTGAGACACTATTTCAAGCTTCCAGCTCAAGGACTCTACACTGCAGTGTCTCTAAAACAATCTCATGGAAGATGTATATTATAACAGAAACAGTTCAGTTCAGTCACTCAGTCATGTCTGACTCTTTGCAACCCCATGGACTGCAGCATGCCAGGCCTCCCTGTCCATCACCAACTAACAAAAATAACTAATACCAAATAACAGAAACAAGGGAATCAAATAAGCCCTACCCTGATTTAGAGGAAACACCTGGCACCTAGTGTTAGAGATATGTTAAAAAAGACACCCCAACCTGTGGAATTGTCAATTTAAGTTAACAATAATGACCACAACATAGGAATTGGTGAATTTAGTAGTAAGATTTCAAGGTCAAGAGTTATATGGTATCAACCTTTCAAGGAAACTTAGAAATCAGTAGAGATCGATAGTCTTTCATATAAAAACTGAATTGCACACAAACTTTTTAAAGCAGAGAGCCCTTGTGTTGTTTTTTCCTTCTGATGGACAGTCAGGCCTGTGAGTCTTTCTCTAAAATTAAACAATTTCATACTCATCCGGTTCCCATGCACAACATAGGAAAGTGGCTTTGTCTTTTGACCTTCTCTTGAACTTCTCAGAGGTGGAAATAAAGGTATAAGGACCCTGTATGACCGTCCCCCAGCTTCAGTGTTTATCAGATTTTGCTGCTTGAACAGCAGTGACTTTTATATCTTCAGTCCAAAAGGCCTTCATGAAAAGAAAGGGAAACATGGAGGAAACATACAAAATAAACAGATATGTAAATATTGGGAACTGGAAGCTAGATGAGAGATTAAAGTTACAAAGATCAAGGTCTGGAGTCACCAGGAAAAAACAGTTATGAATTGTATGTTGGTTTTGTTTTCATGCCAGTCCATGAGTTAGAAGAAATTGATCAGACTTATTTCATGACAGTATGGTAGTTACAGTGTTAATAAATCTGTAGGATCAAAGAGATAATATAACCTTGATATCAAATAGGGGTTTGTCACATTTTAATGTAAATTCCCTTGGAGGTTTGGCTCAGTTTTTTTGCCAGCATTAATGAATTTACCCTTGTTTAGCACAGAGACTTTCACTCTTGAAAGCTTTCTATGAAAATTTACTGGACAAATCAGTTCAATGAGCCATGTAAGAAAACATGTTCCTGGGTACCAAAATAGGCAATTGAGAGATTAATGTGCTATCTAGGTGACAAGAGCCATTAAAGGGAGGGCTGGTCATACTCTGAGGACAAAATTCACCCAATAACATTTTTGAGCCATGGCTCTATGAGTGAGCTAGCTGAGCTTATCAGATGGCATTAGAAATCCTCCCACACACCAGTGAGCACCAAGAACCCTAAGAACAAAAAGCGTATGTGACCAGTGATTCTCAATCTTCTTTTTCTCCTACCTAAACCCATTTTCCCTTCCCCATCTTTGAAAATCTTTCCAGACCATACAACTAAATCAGATTTCCAGATCCACTTCCTCCTTTTTCCATGCTGAGTATTTCATTCCCAACTTCATAGGAAAAAGGTAGAGAGAATAAATAACTTGTGCAGAAGCCTAATCTGTATGGAGCTTGAAAAAAATATCCTGAGGAAAGTCTCAACACTAGTGTCATTTTTCTTGAATTACTAAGCAATACTTAGATATTCTTTAGAATTGCTAAGTAGCATTGTTTAGATAGGGTACATAAAAATTAGAAAAGATATTTACGCTCCTACATTATGTGAGGTAGCTCAGTGTATGCCTTTGAATAATTTCATGGAGTCAATGAAAATTGTCATGATCATCTAACTTACCATTGATCATTCTATGAATTCACAAACTTTCTTTTGTAGTTCTATCATAACTACTTTACAAACAGCATGACACATGCACTTTTCTATTATGGTTTCCCTTAGGAAGGACAGTTAAGTGAACTGTTTTGGTGGCTTAATAAAACCTTTAAAGGTCCTTATACAACTACAATGTAAGAGAATGGTCAAGGTATATTATCAAAGCAGTTGCTTTTTTTCTATCACCAAAAACCAAGGTCCTAGATAAACTTTCACTTGTTTTAATTTGTCAGTAGGATTGATGTTCTAAATTTCTCATGAGATGTCGGAGTTTCCTTCTTAAGAAAAATTTTCACATTTACACAGATAACTAATAGAAACTTCCGCCTTCATGGATTGCAGCCTTGTCGTGGTGAAGGAGCTTGCCTAACTCAATGAAGCTAACGAGCCATACTGTGCAGGCCCACCCAAGACAGACAGGTCATAGTGAAGAGTTCTGACAAAATGTGGCCCACTGGAGGAGGGCAAGGCAACCCCCTCCTGTATTGCCTGGAGAAGCCCACAGACAGTATGAAAAGGCAGAGAAATGTGACGCTTCAAGATGAGCATCCCAGGTTAGAAGGTGTCCAGTACGCTACTGTGAAGAGCAGAGGGCAATTACTAACAGCTCCAGTGAGAATGAAGTGGCTGGGCCGCAGTGTAATCCACACTCAGTTGTGGATGTGTCTGGTGGTGAAAGGTAAGTCTGATACTGTAAGAACACGACTGCAAAGGAACCTGAAATATTAAGTCCATGAATCAAGACAAATTGGACATGATTAAGCTGGAGATGGCAAGAGTCAATATCAACATCTTAGGAAATCAAAGAACTAAAATGAATGAGAATGAAGGGTTAAACAAGATGATTTGAGAAAACACCATCATAAGGCTCTTTCATAGGGACAAGTAGAGATGTTAGTGGCTTCCCCAGGCACCCCTTACCACAATCATTTTCTCATCTTTGCTGTATATAGAGTGTATTGGTTATCTATTTTGTAGCCAAATATGCAAAAGCACTGGAAAACAATCATTTGAGGATAAGTAGAAAATGATAGTGCCTCAAATAGGGAAATGCACTATGAAGTGAATTTCCTTTACTTTCAAAATTTGAAAACAAATCACATTTCACAGATTGCCCGAAAATACATTCTAAAACTTTTCCTTTCTCCTATAATCCCTCAGAACAAGATGTGTAACAAATTTCAGAGAAAAATGAAGTACAAACAGTGTTAGTGAGCAAACCAGGCCTCCACCACAGCTTTATTAGGGAGACCACAAGCTCTCTGGTGCAAAGAAAATGTCTACTTCTTGTCTTTGATCATCAATCAAGTGGCCCAATAACTCTTTTCATACTTAGACTCTGGATTTTATTTAAGCTTCTCTTTATCAGTAAACTCTCTGACACCATGGCTGCGGGGGGTACAACAGCCTGCCCTGCTTCTAGTGCCCTGTGGCGGCAGCTCTGTGGTTTGCTCCTTACCCCTTGACTCTGTCTTACTTCTTTGGCCCCCCTGCTCACTTTGCCCCGAGTCACCGTATCTGGTTACATGATCCAGGCACTTATGCAATGTGCTGGCCCGCCTCCTGACACCCTGGCACCTTAGCCAACATACTTACGGCAGAGACGATCATGAGAAACCCTGACTTGGTCTATTGAAAACATGATGAAACATACTCAGTATCAAGGCCAATGGAGAAAAGGTGCTTAGGAAATAGAGGAAAGGACAGAGAAAGATGGAGAACATGACTGCAAGTGAAGTGAAAGAGAAGTGGGTACACTTATTTTAGAAAGATTTATTAAGTGCATTCTATATTCCAGACATGGAAGATGCAATACATGTATTCCAGGCCCTTAAGAAGTTCAAAGTCTGGTAAGGAAGACAAGACGTGAGATAGGGCAGCATTACTATAAGATGGTGTGAAAAGTAGAGGGTTAGATATGTGCACAGGGTGCTCTAAGGATCAGAATAAACTGTTTTAGAGAGTGAGGAGGGCTTCTTTTAGGAAGTAATATTGAGTTGAGTCTAACAGGGTGAATAGGACTATATCTAGGAAATTAAAAATTCTTTTACAGATTAAAGTATTATTGGTAGAGAACAGTAAATCAGCAAGCATCTTTGCATTCTTTTTAAAAAATATTTTTAATGTTATTGATTTCAAGTCTCTTCATACAACAGATATTCATTGCTGGTCATTATGTTCAATAAACTATAATAGGTGATGTTTTAAGTGTTCCAAATTAGAACTGTTAAGACATGAATTACTTTTTTGGAAAACAGAGGGCCTCTGGAAGTCAATTCTATAAACTTAGTCATAATTATATACAATACCCAATACAATTATAGAATAATTGACATTACAAGAAACATAGAAGAAGCAATAAAGTACATTCAGAGCAACTTAAATCCACCTTCTGGATTTTAAGTTCTTTGTTTAATAAATCCCATCTTAGCTCTTTTTTTTGTCTTACCATGTTTTTAGCCTTTTCACATATCACATATTTCAAATATGTAATACCGTACATCACACATTTCACATATCAAATAAAGGACAGAAATCGTATGGACCTAATGGAAGCAGAAGATATTAAGAAGAGGTGGCAAGAATACACAGACGATCTATACAAAAAACATCATGACCCAGGTAACCACTCACTCACCAGGTAACCCAGGTAACCCAGGTCACCCAGGTAACCCAGATCACTCACCTAGAGCTAGACATCCTAGAATGTGAAATCAAGTGGTCCTTAGGAAGCATCACTATGAACAAAGCTAGTGGAGGTGATGGAATTCCAGTTGAGCTCTTTCAGATCCTAAAATATGATGCTATAAAAGTTCTGCACTCAATATTCCAGCTAATCTGGAAAACTCAGCAGTGGCTACAGGATTGGAAAATGTCAGATTTCATTCCAATCCCCAAAAAATGCAATGGCAAAGAATGTTCAAATTACCGCACATTTGCGCGCATCTCACATGCTAGCAAAGTAATGCTCAAAATTCTCCAAGCCAGGTTTCAACAGTACGTGAACCATGAATTTCCAGATGTTCAAGCTGGTTTTAGAAAAGGCAGAGGCACCAGAGATTAAATTGCCAACATTCAGTAGATCATCGAAAAAGCAAGAGAATTCCAGAACAACATCTACTTGTGCTTTATTGTTTATACCAAAGTCTTTGACTGTGTAGATCTGAACAAACTGTGGAAAATTCTTAAAGAGATGGGAGTACCAGACCAACTTATCTGCCTCCTGAGAAATCTGTATGCAGGTCAAGAAGCAACAATTAGAACTGGACATGGAACAACAGACTGGTTCCAAATTGGGAAAGGAGTACGTCAAGGCTGTGCATTGTCACCCTGGTTACTTAACTTCTATGCAGAGTACATCATGAGAAACGCTGGGCTGGAGAAAGCATAAGCTGGAATCAGGATTGCTGGGAGAAGTATCAATAACCTCAGATACGCAGATGCCACCACCTCTATGGCAGAAAGAGAAGAAGAACTAAAGAGCCCCTTGATGAAAGTAAAAGAGGAGAGTGAAAAAGTTGGCTTAAAACTCAACATCCAAAAAACTAAGATCATGGCATCTGGTCCCATCACTTCATGGCAAATAGATGGGGAAACAATGGAAACAGTGACGGACTTTATTTTGGGGGGCTCCAAAATCATTGTAGATGGTGACTGCAGCCATGAAATTAAAAGACACTTGCTCCTTGGGAGAAAAGCTATGACCAACCTAGAAAGCATATTAAAAAGCAGAGACATTACTTTACCGATAAAGGTACAACTAGTCAAAGCTATGGTTTGTCCAGTAGTCATGTATGGATGTGAGCATTGGACTATAAATAATCTGAGCGCCAAAGAATTGATGCTTTTGAATTGTAGTGTTGGTGAAGACTCTTGAGAGTCTCTTGGACAGCAAGGAGATCCAACCAGTCAATCCTAAATGATATCAGTCCTGAATAATCATTGGAAGGACTGATGCTGAAGCTGAAGCTCCAGTACTTTGGCCCCCTGATGCAAAGAACTAACTCATTGGAAAAGACCCTGATGCTGGGAAAGATTGAAGGTAGGAAGAGAAGGGGATGACAGAGGATGAGATAGTTGGATGGCATTACTGACTCGATGGACATGAGTTTGAGCAAGGCCCGGAATTTGGTGATGGACATGGAAGCCTGGTGTGCTGCAGTCCATGGGATTGCTAAGCGTTAGACACCACTGAGCAACTGAGCTGACCTACTGATATATCACTATATGGACTTCTTCTTGGCTTCAGGATTAGTTTTTTGTGTTTTTTTCCTACATTCTGAAAAAAAATCTTAAATCTCCTATTTGCTAGTTTATCTATCTCGTCTAAAATTCTCACCATAATTCATATTTTATAGAAAGCTCTTCTGAACTGTGGCTCAATCCTCCCTCTAACACTTCACATTAGAAAGAAAGAACAAAAAAGCAAATCACAACTCTTCATAAAAATTCCCAATGAAAATTACATTCAATAACAGCCATATAAACACCATGAATTTAGGAATAACAACTTTTATAAAAATCTTACCTGAATGAAATGACACAAAAGATACCACACTTGAGATTCCAGTGAGCCTGTATTTAAAAATTCCAAATCCCAATTACTACAGAAAGAAAGATATGGGAAACATTGCTTGTTAATTCTTTGAATATGTGGGTTGCAGCAAGATGGTTCTGATTTTAAAGCACAACATTATCACCTTCCTATTTAGGTAGGGACAAAAAACCTTTTAAGGAATTGCTATCAGAAGCAGACCGGCCACAGTTTGTGTGTACGTGTATGTTTCTGTGTGGTGTCAAGTTTTTCTGATTAGTAATGAAAATCACAATCCTTTTTGGATTCAGATATGCTTGGTATGAAACAAATCTATTTTTAAATTGGTATCTTAGCAGTTTGAGGCTCCAGTGATGCTCTCTATCCTGTGACTGTATTAGTCCCCTTGGTTCTCAGACCCCATGTTACTCCAGCACTTGTATTTGGAACCACTCACCTTGCCCCTTTCACGACACGGGACTGGGCTCCTGGCTGATGCAGGGGCTTCCCCAGTTTTAGATCACTGAGCACGCTGGCTTTGTAGTAGGCCTGGTTGCTCTTGTGCTGGGGGTGGGAGGGCTTGCTCCCTGCTTCTTTAATAATTGAGGCCACAGTTTTGTCCAGGGATTAGGTTTTTAACCAGAAAAATCACTTTGAATGAACTAAAGCCTCCAGACTTATTGTCTCCTAACTTGGTCTTGGGCAGCTGCTATGGATATCCCCTAATATATTCCCTTACCTAAGATAAGAATATTGATTGTCTATTTGTGCCAGATCTGAAAGTGCTTACACAGTGCTTTCCACTTCATTTAGAAAACTTGGTTTCATCCACTGAATACCATTCTAAGCCCAAAGGAGTGCTTCTTGTAGCCTTTAGTGGTGGGGGACGGTGGGGAGGGAGGTCAGTGTTACACCCACACATGAGCCAGCAAGCCTGAAAGTGTAGTTACTCAGTTGTGTCCAACTCTTTGCAACCCCATGAAATATAGCCCACCAGGCTCCTCTGTCCATGGAATTCTCCAGGCAAGTACACTGGAATGGATTGCCATTCCTTTCTTCAGAGGATCTTCCCAACCCAGGGACTGAACCTGGATCTCCCACAATGCAGGCAGATTCTTTCCCATCTGAGTCACCAGGGAAACCCACAAAGGAGCCAGCAAGCCTGGAGCTGATATTTACTGTCAGATCTCCTTTCCTCTTTGACTTGGCCCATCTAGGAACTTAGAGCATCATTAGCATCTAAATGGTAAATACTCTATTTCAACTCCGAATTATCTCATCAGCACTTAGTATATGTAGAATATTCTTATTCTTGGGCTTTTTTAGTGTGATAAAAATGAAAGAACGAGGACTGGTATCTTCATCAGGATTGTTGTGGCGAATTGGGAAGTTTTTAAGTAGCTAGACTTGACCATTAACTGAAATCTCTGGAATTATTCTGATCCACCCAACCACTCTATTCTGTCCATATTCTAACTTCATTTGACTTCGTTCCTCAACTCCAATTTATTTGTTTATTTTTTCTTACAAGCACTAGCTTTAATCTTTAAGATTCAGACACACCTAGTACCTTGGCTTTGTAAAACACCTTGACTGATTTTCTGATATTTGCCCTCTGGCACCGAGCACAGTGGTGTGAAAGATACTCTTAAAACTCTCTGCACTATCCTTCAGACCTGAGAAGCGGTGTTGCTGCATCACTGGGCTTCCCACTAGTCAGGAAACAAAGCATTTTATCCTTTCCTGCTCCTCTCAAAGAGGAAATACCCCCAAGAGCAACTGCAAGGAGCTTTTGCAAGCATAACACAACTCTTTGTTGGAAAGAAGAACGTTTAGGGGTGAACCATACCCACCCAACAAAGCAACATTCAGCAGCTATTGATGGCATAAAGTCATATTGTTTGGAGCAGCTAACATTTTCTGGTAAGCTAGAGTGAGAGCAGTCTAGCCCTAAGTAATTATGCTCCCCAAATTCTCATTCTCCTCTCATCCTGGAAAGCCTGAACCTCAAATGGGTTAGATCAAGAGGCCAAGCTTGTTTAATCTAGGAGAACGTCAGCAGGAGATCACGATACAGGTATGGTGGAAGAAAGCGGACAATTAGGGAGATGACAAGGTACTGCTGGAGAGTGAGATCCAATGCTATAATTGCCAATAATAAACATAAATTTTATAAAACTGCCTTTAGGTCAGATGTGCTTATATTTAGAACAAATACCACTAAGAATAACCGGAGCCCTAGAATGCTTCTAAGACTGAGACCCTGGATGGGATGGAGTTGGTGGTGGGAGAAGAAAGATTAAGTAAGCTTCTGTAAAGGGTCATCAAACATTGTCCTCTAACCCAGGCTCACCTCCCTAGTTCTGGAGATGTCAACAGGCGCTGTTTTGTGTACATGTCACGCTAGGTGGGGGGGGCATCTTCATATGGGATAACAGGTAACATAAATGTTTCTGCTTTCTGGAGGCAGTAGAGATGGTGACCATGACAATGGTATGCAATTACACAGGAATAGGAAACAAGTGTTCTTTGAGAGGACATAAGTTTACTACTGGAGGAAAATGACTAGACAAATTTTTGAGTTACGTATATGTGACTGACCTCCATTTTTCCTTCCCTTATTTCCAAGCATACTGTGCCACTTGAATGTTCTTACCTTAAAGATTTTTGTAAGCTGTAGTAAATAGAAGTCATGTGAAGTTAACTCCATGTACACCTTTTTGAAGTGTTCAAACACATGTGAAGAGATTATGCTTGATATCATGGAGAAGTGACTTTGGGAGAGGATGGGAAAAGTCAGGAGCACCTCCTTGTATCTCCAGGACTCCCACTTTCCATAAAGGCTTTTCGTGCCCAAAACAAAACAGAAGCAACAGAGTCCCAGGAACCCAGGGTACCCTGAAGACTTAGTCAGTGGACATTTTATTGATAAACAGTGAGAACAAAGGACGTGAGCTCTCTGGGGCTCTCATGCAGATTAATCCTCTAGGATTTATCCGTGACTTAGACAGTAAGAAAGAGAACCTCCATAATAACAACAAAATTCTCTCAACTGATTGGGTTCTCAGGCTCTACTCTAAGAATAAGCGTATATGACGTATTTCCCACTCTTCAGTTTGTGGCTAACAAAGCCATATCCACTATAAACCATACCTACAAATATTGAAGGTAACTACCCAGAGCCCTATTTCTTACAGCCCTAATTCCTATCAGGTGGTTAGGTGATAAGAATTCAAAAAGTGAACTTGCCAGGGAGTGAGGAAACATTCACCAGTCACTCATAACTTAAATACTTCTGCACTCTTACCCTTCTGAACTCAGCTCCTTTCCTTAGTGAAATAAAGGCTCCCCCTCACATTGGTCACTGGCCCTGTCTCTTGTGATGGGGTCCTGGCTCCTGAACTTGATATGTCTAAGATCTACTCCTCTTCTTCGTCCTTTCCTGAATTTTACTATTTTCTTCCATCTCTACCTTTTTCTGATCTTTCTAAAATTTCTGACCACCTAATCCAATCAGCTGCCAAGATTTTTATTTACATATCTTGATTTAGACCTACAAAGGTCACTAATTCTAATCTACAATTTCTCTGGTGTTTTCTATTGTTTTGTTCTTGACTCAGGCTGATTTCCTTAATACTGACCTACAGTGTACACTGCCTTCTTTTCTAAACTTTGGAACTACAACTCTTCTTGACATTATGGTACTGCCTATTACTCAGTATGACATGAGGAAGTTTTCAACTTAATAGGTGACTGTATAAAATCAAAATACTTGAAACATATAAAAATAATGGTGGCATGGGTTTTGTTTTTGTTGCTTTTCCCCCATCTTGTTTTCTGTTTTCTCATTTTATTTTAAAGCAAACTACATGCCCCTAATTATTATTGGCAGCCAATCTCACATCCATTTCTGCCTACTAATATAAACTCCTGGTAGAGGTCACATTGATTTACACCACCAATGTTTTGTTATTTCTAAAAAACTTTAGATGGTATTAAAGTGCTTGTGAGCAAATATTAATATATTGTCAAGGAACTCTTTATGGCCTCTACTGACGATATTCGTTGTCCTGCCTTTGCAATTTGGGTCTACATTAAGTAAAATTTGAAGAACATAAAGTAGTTCAAAAGAAAGACCTAAAAATGACTAGAAGAATATTAACACAGAAAGAAGTAAGAAAAAAAAGTTGGGATACAGAACCGATATATTTCCCTGATGGCTTAGCAGGTAAAGTACTGCCTGCAATTCAGGAGACACAGGAGACATGAGTTTGATCCCTGGATTGGGAAGAGTCCCTGGAGAAAGAGATGGCAACCCACTCCAATATTCTTGCCTGAAAAATCCCATGGAGAGATGAGCCTGGTGGGCTACAATCCACAGGGTCACAAAGAGTCAGCCATGACTGAGCATACATGCATGAATATAGTACATAAAAGGATATAACTGAGTGGAAACCATCACTGAACATATGATTTGTTAATCTAAAAACAGATTTGTTTACCTTTAAACATTGGCAAGTAATACTGTGAAGCACTGAACATGGTTTTTAGAATTTTTTAGAGTATTTTTTTTCTAACTCAAAAGAAAACCATCCACCTTAAGTCATCATAATCTAATAGGCAAATAAACTCAAGGTCAGAAACTTGCCTAATTGAAGAGGCTCAAATTTTATTTTCTATACAAACAGCACAACAGAATTAAACCCATCTCGCAGTAATACTAAAGTATGACTGTATGATTAATGACTCATCTCCTTTTTTATGGAAAGCCAGTATTATTGATATGACGTAAAACATATGGTAAGGCTAGAACAGCAGCTTTTTGGAGTTCATGTACATCATTCTTTTCAGCTTACAGACAAAGAAAATGGAATACCCTGGGATTCAGTGACTTGCATAAATACATATTTATTTAATAGAATTGGAGATGTCCTCATTTCTAATAGAGTATGTCCAATTGCTATCACATAGCTGGACCCTGATAGATTCAAGGAACCTATGTGGAACAGATTAAAAAACCACAGATACTTACAAAGTGACCATCATAAACAAAATCTGAATACACTTAACTGTATTATCATTTTAAAAATTATTCAAAGAGCCCATCTGCCTAGAAATGCCATAAAGCCAATAATTTATTATAATTTTTAGAATGGTTCATATAAATGTCATAGGGAGTAGTTTCCAAATAAGATCCACCACTGAATTCAGAAAATATTATTCTCTCTCTCTTTTTAACACCATTGTGTTTTGCCAAGTACCCTAGTCAACGCACGTGCGCTATGTGCTGTCACTTCAATTGTGTCCAATTCTCTGCAGCCCTATGAACCGCAACCCGCCGGGCTCCTCTGTCCATGGGATTCTCCAGGCGTTAATAGCTTGCCCCACCCTCCTGCATGGGCTCTTCTGGATTCGGAAATCAAACCCACCTATCATATCTCCTGCATTGTCAGGCGGGTTCTTTACCGCTGGTGCCACCTAGAAGGCCCACTCTAGTCAGGACTGGGGAGAAAGTGGTCATGTTTCCTCTCTGCAATTACTTAAAGACTAGTGAGGATTTGAAGCAATTAAACAAGCAGCTGGCATTCAATGTGAAATCTTTTTGTTTTAAATTAAGATACGGTTAACTTACAATATTAGTTTCAGGTGTATAACATAGTGATTCAATAGTTCTGTAGACAGTACTCCATATAAAGTTGGTATAAAATGTTGACTATACTCCCTGATCTGTACATTGCATGCTTATATTTTATTTATTTTATACCCATAGTTTGTAACTCTTCATCCTCTTCACCTGTCTTGTCCCTCCCGTTCCTCCCTCCCCATTGATAACTATTCTCTGTATCTTTGAGTCTGTTTTGTTTTATTTGATTTTTTGTTTGCTTTATATTTTAGATTACACAAATAAGTTTAAAAAAATTCAGTAATTGCCTTTCTCTGTCTGACTTACTTCACTGAACATAATATCCTCTAGGTCTATCCACATTGTTGCAAATGGTAAAATTTCATTCCTTTTATGGCTAAATAATATTAATTAAAAATAGAACAACCATATGATTCATAGAATATCTTTTTCTGTTCCCTCTCTTTCAGTCTGTCTTTAGCTCTGAGTCTCTTGTGAGCAACATTTAGATCTTATTGTTTTCTTATCGCATCACCCACCCTGTGTCTTTTGTTTGGGGCATTTAGTTCATTGACATTTAAAGTGATTATTGAACATTATGTACTCACTGATATTTCGTTACTTGTTTTGTGGCTATTTTTGTAGTTTTTTTTTTTTTTTTTCTTTTTGTCTCCTGTTATGGTTGGATGATTTTCTTTAGTTTTATGTTTGGGTTCCTTTCTTTCCAATTTTTGTATATCTCTTGTATATTTTGGATTTGTGGTACTATGAAGTTCATATTTGTTAACCTATAATTATATCTTTGTGTTTTAAACTGATAGTCATTTAAGTTCAAACACATTCTAAAAGATTTATATTTTTCTCCTGGAAGCAGGAGAAAAAGATGAGTTTTAGACACTGCTCTGCTAGTGCTGTAATATTGTAAATACTGGACTCAGGAACTTTCGTCAGGAGAAAATTGAGAGAACTTAAGTCTCGAATGTAATTTGGAATCTTCACCTTGGAGTGGAGTTGAAAATGCTATAGCCCAAGTGGCTGTTTACTGCTTTTCATTAGCAGTTGCTCACATGTCTTGGGGTGGGGGGCAAGGAGGAATTGGCTATCATCAAAAGTGGGTTAAAAAAAAAGCTGGGTTAGGGAGTGTGTTCACTTTGAAAATGTTCTATTTAACAATTGGGTCATGTGTATCTGGTGTAGGAACTTTTTTCTACCATAAGTGACACCAATAAATGTTTGTTATTTACAAAAAAAAAAAAAAAAAAGATTTATATTTTTAACTCACCTCTCCCCCATGTTTTTTGTGTTTGATGCCATACTTTACATCTTCATGTCTATCCCTTAACTGTTAATATTAGTTACAGTTGATTTTACAATTTAAACATTTATTCTCCATGCTAGCTTATTTAAGTGATTGATCCACTGCCTTTACTATACGTTTTCTCTATACATTACCATATGTCTTCTCACCTCCTACTAGACTTCATTTGTTTCTTTCTTTACAGTCTTATTTATAGAAGAGTGCTTCTGCTAGTCCAGGTTATTCTCAGTGAGAGTTTCTCAGTGTTTAGTTGTAGTTTTGATGTGTTCAAAGGAGAATGTGAGCTCAGAGCCTTCCTAGTCTACCATCTTGACTCTGCCTCCTCTCAAAAGAATACTACTCTTAAGCTCGTTATTTTTTCAGCACTATAGCAGGTACTAGAAAAAGCTGTACGTCAGAGAAAGAAGCAGCCAAAACCTTTGCCTTACCCTTCTATGGAAGAGAAGAAGAGGAAGAGAGAGAGATGGAGAGAGATGGATGGAGATAAAGAGAAGTAAAATGTAAATTAATATGAATATAAATAATTCATCAATAATTCATGTGCTACCACAAAATGATAAATGCATGAAAAGGATAAATTAAGACAAAGTGAACAGAATACCTAGATCTGAACAACAAACTTGGCTCTTTTAGAAGTCCTTTCTGTGGTGATGCATTAGAACAAAGAAGTAAATGGAAAAGAGATAAGTCATAGAAAGATCTGAGAGACCATTCTAGTCAGAGGATACCACAACTGCCATGACCACAAGATGCAAATGGTTTGACAGTAAGATAAACACCAGAGCCAGTATCATGGGAATGGAGCAAAAGAGGGGGAGAGAGATGAATAGGAGATGAGGTGTGAAGAAACCAAGCCAGATTAGCAAGGTATTATAGGTCATAGTAGGAGTTTTGATTTCTTTCTGTGTGTGTTGGGAAACCATTTCAAAATAGTGTAATGTAGGTCAAAAGAGTGGAAACAATGGAACCAGTTAGGAGACTGGGGCAGGAGGCTAGAGGCAGAGAAGTAAGAGAGGGTAGTATAGGTATAGATGCCAAGAAAAGACTGGATAAATATACATTAGTAGGAAAGCATATTTGCCAATGAATTGACTGGATGTTGAATATGGAGGAACAGGAAAAATCATGGTGAATCCTGGATGTTTGCTTTTGAAGGAACACCAAACTCAGCTGTGGATAATAAGTAAACATTTCTGAAGAAAGTAATATGCTACCAGTTTTATTAGGTCAAATTATGCATATATTCCCCAAATACACAACTAAGTATTTCCCAAATATATTAACTAAAAAGATCATTGCTGAGCCTAATCTTCAATAAGAATTAAGATAAAAGGCTTATAAGTTCTTTCCTTTTATTAATAATTGCTAACCTTGGGGGAAAGGTGATCATTTTTGAAGACTGGCAAATGTTTCTATGAGATCTTTTAAATTTCATGTGCCATCATGAACATAGTGGGCATACAAAGAGAAAGCAGTATGTGTAGATTATGTTTTACTGAAACAGATTAAGCCAGCATAGTTCAGTAGAAAGGAAGGTAGAGATTTGTAGGGATAATAAAATCAATATAAGGATAAAATATTCAAGTTGAAAAGAACTTAGAAGTCATCTTATTCATCCACATTATTTTCCAGATGGGAAATTAAGTATCAGAAATATTAGGTAACTCAAAGTAATTTTTCAAAAATCCCTGTCTTCCCTGTTTCCATGAAAGTATGTATCATTTAGCGTTCTTCTAGCTCCATCTTGATTTCTTCATATGTATGATTTTAAATTGAACAAGCTGTCTATTTTTACTATATGATAAACTAAGCTCATATTGTTTATCTCCTTCCCTCCAAAACTCCACTCTAATAATAGTAAACACATAATAAATGTATAAACCTGATAAAATTAGGAGAAACTTCAGAGTACAGGAGATTCCAACACATTTCTGGAAAAGGCTAAAAGGATTAAGGAAAAAAATTCCTGAAAGGTGAAGTAAAAATGAGGAAGTCATTGTCTAAAATACACACAGAAACGGCTGCAGAGGAGTATCCAGATAACCTGGTTTATGTAAATAAGATCTTTATCTCATCAATAGAAAATATTTCAAATTAATGATTCAAAAAAGAGTGATATAGTATTTAGAAACTGGGAGGTATTAACATATATTACATGGCAAATACTATTCTAAAATATTTTAATGTATTATAACCTATAAAGTTGATACTTCCATCTCTATTTTACAGAGTTACAAAAGGTTAATAAACCAAAGGTCATTAAGTTAATAAGTAGTGAAGCCAGGATTTGAACTCAGACTCCACACTTTAGCCACCTCATTATGCTAAGTGCTCACACATTTGTGGAGGAACTGCAAGAACTAAAAAACTAGAAATAGTCAAAAGAAATGGGACAGAGATTGTACTTTTTCTTCTTAGAGGTTCTGTATTTTTAAAATTTTGCAAATATTGCTAATAAGTAAACAAACAAAACTGTTAAAAAAATAAGTAAAACCAGTTGTGCTAAAAGCATGAAATGATATTGAGTAATGTGAATATACTCAGATTGGGCTAACACAGAGTACATACAGAGCTTTCTTTGTTTTTCAGTTTCCATGCTAGGATTCTAAGATTAACAACAACTTTGTTAAGAGACTCACATTTTCAAACTTCAAACAGTTCTATGACCATCCTGTAATATTTAAAAGTGTACAAAGAAGGAAAATCCTAAGCCTAAAGAACCATACCTTTAAAATCACAGACTTGATATAATCCAAATCCTTTGTAAGATTTCTTTCTTTTTCCATATGAACTTAGATTCTAAGAATGAAATTCGGAAAGAAGTCCATTACGTAAATAACCAGCACTAGAAACTGATGATCTTACTGTTTGAAGGTCACAGAGTTCTAGAAAAAGAGACTATAGTTATACAATAATAATAATAATTAGTTAATTGAGATTTATATTATTTTCTTAGGCCCCAGGCTATTATCTTAACATATATCTCATGAGTATGAGTGAAGCAAGAAAATACTATCAAAATAGAACTTTGAAAGTGATGGTTTAAGACAAACAATTGACTCAGTTTTCAACCTAATAGAACAAGAATCAGCTAAGGAGTTTGTTAGAAGTTCAGATGACTATACTAATGCTTGGAAATTGTTTACTTGGGTAAATGGACAGCAGAGATACTAAAAAAAAAAAAAAAAAGTCCACAGATTTTAAAAGCCCTGAGCTACATAATAGAATACCTATGTTTAGGATAGATTATTTCCATCTGAAATAATCTTGTGATTCAGCTGGGAACAATGTATCCTAAACATAGAAAAAATGGATTACCCAGAGGAAAAAAGCTAAGGATAATCAGGGCCATTAATTCTCTTATTTTTGTTGCTCCCATCACTTCTAAGAGAAATAAACCACCAAGAGGACAAATGGACAAGTATTAAGGAGTGTCTTCGGAATATTTCCTCAAACAGAACAAAAATATGTAGTTAACATGGTCTTTTTCTATAATACATGGTAGGCATATTTTGTAAAAACTATACAGATGACGTGACTCCGTTTATAGCTGTGACGTAGATGTGTTATTTTTACTCAAATACATCAACACAACATAAGGCACTTAGTAGGTATCTACTGATCTCTCAAACATATTTTTTCCATCCCTATAAATAAAGAGAAGTTTAAAAATCAGTCTGCCTTTACATGGCAATGGCATTCAAAAAGCATTCACATTCATGGTCCAAAGCTTTGTTAATTGCTTGCTCTCTGTCATAATATAGTTTACAGGATGCTTCATATTCTGCACAATGTCACTCTGGTTCTATATAGAGAGAGTTTGAAATACAAATTGAAACCAATAAGTATAAAGCACAAGTATTCTGGATGGCCTCACCAGACACTTTTAAACTAGAGGGTGGAAGATAAACCTCCCCACATTTATAGGCCAGATCAGCAGAGAGGGTCTTAAGAGCCAGTGATTTTTAGGAAATCCCATTTAAAGTAAAGAGCAGGTTACTATAACTTGTATATGCTGCCTCTAAGAAAGGAGTGCAACAGTTTGGTTAGTCTATTTCAATTTTGGAAGCAGCATATATGACAGTTGAGAATACTGCTGCAACGAATTTATCAGGTGACTCAGAAGACTGGCAGCATTGAGTCTAGGACTTGAGAGAACTCTAGAGAATGTCCAGGCTAACAGCTGAGAAATCTGCTAACGGGATGCAGACTAAAGATTTATACAGAGGCAAAACTATGATTTCAAACCAATAAAAAGAGTAGAGGTAAAAAATAATTCCAATTTCATAATTTATATAATAATACATTGTGTTCTCTATATTAGATTGGTGCAAAAGCAATTGCAGTTTTGCATTGTTGAACTTCACCATACATTCTTAAATAAATGTGGTTATGTTATACATCAATTTAATGCACATTTCTTGCTTTTTTTTTTTGCTAGTGACTTATTACATGTTGTTTATTTTATATTTCTCATTCAAGTTCAAAATGGGTCATAAACCAGTGGAGGCAACTCACAACATCAACAACACATTTGGCCCAGGAACTGCTAATGAATGTACAGTGCAGTGATGGTTCAAGAAGTCTTGCAAAGGAGACGAGAGCCTTGAAGATGAGGAGTGCAGTGGTTGGTCATTGGAAGTTGACAACCAATTGAGAGCAATCCTCAAAACTGATCCACTTAAAACTACACGAGAAGGTGCCAAACAACCCAACATCAACCATTCTACAGTCATTCAACATTTGAAGCAAATTGGAAAGGTGAAAAACTTAATGAGAGGGTGACTCATGAACTGATTGGAAATAAAAAAAAATCATTGCTTTGAGGTGACATCTTCTCTTATTCTACTCAAAAACAGCAAATCATTTCTTGATTGGATTGTGACATGCAACAAAAAGTGGATTTTATACAACAACCAGCAATGGCCAGCTCAATGGTTGGACTGAGAAGAAGCTCCAAAGAACTTGTCCAAACTAAACTTGCACCAAAAAGAAGTCATGGTCCATGTCTAGGTGGTCTGCTGCTCGTCTGATCCACTACAGTTTTATGAATCCTGGCAAAACCATTACATTTGAGAAGTATGCTCAGCAAATTGATAGATGAACCAAAAATTGCAATGCCTACAGCCAGCATTGGTCAACAGAAAGGCCCCAATCCTTCTGCAGGACAATGTCTGACTGCACATCACACAACCAGTGCTTCAAAAGTTGAATGATTGAGTTTTGCCTCATCCACCATATTCACCTTACCTCTTGTCAACTGACTATCATTTCTTCAAGCATCTCAACAACTTTTTGCAGGGAAAATGCTTCCACAACAGCAGGAGGTAGAACATGCTTCCTAAGAGTGTATTGAATCCTGAAGCTCAGATTTTTTTATTACAGAAATAAACAACAAAATTATTTCTTATTGACAAAAATGTGTTGATTTTAATGGTTCCTATTTTGATTAATAAAAGATGTGTTTGAGCCTAGTTATAATGATTTAAAATTCAAGGTCCGAAACTGCAATTATGTTTGCACCAACCTAATAATATTCTGTTTTGTGCTTGTATAGATGTAGGTAATGAATACCATGAGGAATCAGATTTCTGTTTTACTGAGCAAGAGAGCAAGTAATAATATAGTTTACTGTGAACACACAGTTAACTAGTTGCTTTGGTGCACTTGATCATTTTTGCATATTATATTAAAAACAAGATAATGATCCAACTGGGATAGCATTTTCTTTATTCTGTGCATGTGTATGTGACTGCATACAAAAGTGAAGAGATTGTTAAGCATTTTATTAGCAAATTATACTTTGGTTCATGAAAAAGAGTCTGTAAAAACATAAAATCCACAGATTGGGAGATAATATTTGCAAATGATCTGACTGACAAGGGATTAGTTTCCAAAATTTACAAACAGTTCATGAGGCTTAATATCATCACAACAAACAACCCAGTCAAAAACTGGGCAGAAAACCCAAATAGACATTTCTCCAAAGAAGACATACAGGTGGCCAAGAGGCACATGAAAAGATGTAGAACATCGCTAATTATGAGAGAAATGTCAATCAAAACTACAATGAAATATCATTTCATACCAGTCAAAAAGTCTATCACTGAAAAATCCACAAACGATAAATCCTGGAGAGGGTTTGGAGAGTAGGAAACCCTCCTACACGGATGTTGGGAATGTAAATTGGTACAACCACCAAGGAGAGCAGCATGGAAATTCCTTAAAAATCTAAAAATAGAGCTGCCATATGACTCTGTAATCCACTCTTGTGCATACATCTGGAGAAAAATATGCTCTGAAAGTATACATGCACCCCAAAGGATATATGACATCCTTTATATGTGGCATCTAAGAAGAAATAATACAAACAAACTTATTTGCAAATCGTAAAAAGACTCACAGACTTAGAGAATGAACTTGTAGTTACCAAGGGGAAGGATGGGGGAAGGGATAGTTAGGGAGGTTGGAATGGATATACACACTGCTGTATTTTTACATGGATAATCAGTAAGGACCTACTGTATAGCACACGGAGCTCTGCTCAGTGTTATGTGGCAGCCTGGATGAGAGGGGAATCTGGGGGAAAATGGATACACGTATATGTGTAGCTGAGTCCCTTTGATGTTCACCTGCAACTATCACCGCGTTGTTAATTGGCTATGCCTCAATACAAAATGAAAAGCTTAAAAAAATTTTAACATATGCTAACTGCAACTATCATTACTATTATTGTTTTTATCTTATATATACATATATATAAGATTATATATATATATATATATAATAAATACATGTTTCATATACTATCTTATATTTGCATACATATGACATATAAATGTATATATACCTCCATTATCTCCTTACATATAGTTAGAACAACCTTTATTAGGAAATAAACACTGAAATCTTTCTATATTACAACCATTATGTAACATAGATAACAGGCTGAGTGCTACCTCTAAGTCTACCAAGTGCTACATTCAAAGGAACATACTCAAGTAATTCAAATAAATAAAGCTATATCTTCAACTGTATCTCCCCAAACATCAAGGTAGATCCAATCCATAATCCCCGGCACTGCGGTGCCATTCCTTAGTAACTCATTGCCCTTCCTGTTTTTGTGCTTTATTTCTTCTTCCTTACACCAAAATTCTCCCTGAATTCCAGATTACATAGACCCCTCTTCAATTATTTATCTTATATTATACACATCAGTTATTTAGGGAAATAATTTGAAACAAGCCAAAGCCCCATAAGGACTATATAGATGCTTAACAGTGCATTCTGAAGAGACACAAATGCTCTTAAGGTTCCCAAGTTGTCTTGAAACCAAACACGGTCATTTGATAACCAAAGAAGATGCTCCATACAAAACTCATGACTGATTCTAGAAACATTTTTTTCATTGGAGTTTTTTCAATATTATCATATTTATCCACTTATTGGTAACAGTATACACTTGATAATAATTATATCAACAATTCTAATATTAGTATCTTTAGCTCAAAATGCTGCCACTAAAATGTGATACACCATCACAAATTTATATGAAGAGTTCACCAGAATTCAACTAAGAATCTGAATTAATATCTGATAATATATGCCAAGAACAGAGGAGGACACAGCAACCTACTCCAGGATTCTTGCCTGGAAAATCCCTGGAGCTTGGCAGGCTACAATCTGTGGGGTCACACTGAGTCGGACACGACTGAAGCAACTTAACATGCATGCATGCATGTATTACGAAAATCAAATGTTCACTTACTTCTGTATTACCAGAATACTCTCCGGGCTTCCCTGGTGGCTTAGTAGTAAAGAATCCACCCACCAATGCGGGAGATGTGAGTTAGTCCCTGCTTTGCGAAGGTCCCCTGGAGAAGGAAATGGCAACCCACTCCAGTATTCTTTCCTGGAAAATCCCATAGACCGAGGAGCCTGGCAGGCTACAGGCCATGGGACTGAAAAAAACTTGGAGATGACTTAGTGACTAAATAATGATAGCTAGTATATGGTAAAGGTGAGCTTTACTCCTAAATCATATCTGACTTCTAAGTTCATTCCTGCTACACAAAAGGTTTTCACAGAAGGGCATATTAACAATAAATAGGAAGAAATAAGATGTCAACTTATATAATATGGTGAATGGGAATAACATACAAAGAAAACTCTCTAACAGCACACATATGCTAGTAAGGTTATGCTCAAAAAGCTAGGCTTCAGCAGCATACGAACTGAGAACTTCCAAATCTACAAGCTGGATTTAGAAAAGTCAGAGGTTAAATTGCCAACATTCATTGGATCATAGAAAATATAGAAAACATCTACTCCTGCTTCACTGACTACACTAAAGCCTATGACTGTGTGGATCACAACAAAATATGGAAAATTCTTAAAGAAATGGGAATGCCAGACCACCTTACCTGTGGTGGGTCTGATAAACCTGTAAGTGGGTCAAGAAGCAACAGTTAGAACCAGACATGAAAAACCTGACTCGTTCAAAACTGAGAAAGGAGTATGACAAGACTGTATATTGTCACCCTGCTTAGTTTACTTATACGTAGAGTTCATAATGCAAAATGTCAGGATGCATGAATCACAAGCTGGAATCAAGACTGCTGGGAGAAATATCAACAACTTCAGATATGCAGATGATATCACTCTAACGGCAGAAAGTGAAGAGGAACATGAAGAGGAAATAAAGAGCCTCTTGATGAGGGTCAAAGAGGAGAGTGAAAAAGTTGGGTAAGAATTAAGCATTAAAGAAAAGAAAGAAAGAAAACTAAGATCATGGCATCCAGTCCCATAACTTTATGGCAAATAGGACAGGAAAAAGTGGAAGCACTGATAGATTTTCTTTTCCTGGGCTCCAAAATCATTGCAGACTGTGACTGAGACCATGAAGTTAAAAGAATGCTTCCTTCCTTGGAAGGAGAGCCATGACAAACCTAGACGGTGTATTAAAAAGCAGAGACTTCACTTTGCTGACAAAGGTCTATATAGTCAAAGCTATGGTTTTTCCAGTAGTCATGTATAAATTTGAGAGTTGGACCATAAAGAGGGCTGAGTGCTGAAGAACTGATGCTTCTGAGCTGCGGTGCTGGAGAAAACTTTTGAGAGTCCCTTGGGCTGCAAGGAGATCAAACAAGTCAGTCCTAAAGGAAATCAACCCTGAGTATTCATTGGAAGGACTGATGCTGAAGCTGAAGCTTCAGTACTTTGGCTACTTGATGCAAAGAACTGACTCACTGGAAAAGAAACTGATACTGGGAAAGACTAAAGTCAGAAGGAGAAGGAAAGCAGAGGATAAGATGCTTGGATAGTATCACTGACTCAATGGACATGGATTTGAGCAAACTCCAGGAGATAATGAAGGACAGGGGAACCTGGCATGCTGCAATCCATGGGATTGCATGAGTCAGACAGGACTTAGCTACTGAGCAAAAACAACAACAGCATACACAAAAATAAACCCAAAGTGGATTAAAGACCTAAAGGTAAGACTGGACATTTTACAACTCAGAGGGAAACATAGGAAAAACACTCTTTGACATAAACCAAAGCCAGATTTTTTCTGACCCACCTCCTAGAATAATGAAAATAAAAACAAAATAAACAGAAGGAAGATAAACTGACAACCCTCAGAATGGGAGAAAATATTCACAAATGAAGCAATGGGAAAAGGATGAATCTCCCAAATATATGAACAGCTTATGGAGCTCACAATGCTTAATAACCTGGATTACCATGATGTTGTGTTCACTTACCTAGAGACAGACATCCTGGAGTGTGAATTCAACTGGGTTTTGGGAAGCATTACTATGAGCAAATCTAGGGGGAGTGACTGAATTCCATCTGAGCTATTTAAAATCCTAAAAGATGATGCTGTTAAAGTGCTGCACTCAGTATGTCAGCAAATTTGGAAAACAGCAGTGGTCACAGTACTGGAAAAGATTAGTTTTCATTCCAATCCCAAAGAAGGAAATGCCAAAGAATGTTCAAACTACCATACAGTTGTGCTCATTTCACATGTTAGTAGAGTGTTAGTCACTCAGTGTGAGTCAACTTGTTGTGACCCCATGGACAAGAGCCCACCCAGCTTCTCTATCTGTGTAACTCTCCAGGCAAGAATACTGGAGTGGGTATGCATTCCCTTCTCCAGGGGATATTCCCAACCCAGGGATCAAATCCAGTTCTCTGGCACTGAATGCAGATTCTTTACCATCTAAGCCACCAGGGAAGCCACATGCTTATAAGGTTATGCTCAAAATCCTTCAAGTTAGGCTTCAGCAGTATGTGAACCCACAAATTTCAGATGCACAAGCTGGGTTTAGATAAGGCAAAGAAACCAGAGATCATATTCCCAACATCTGTGGCATCATGGAGAAAGCAAGGGAATTTCAGAAAAATATCTATTTGTGCTTCACTGACTATGCTAAAGCCTTTGAATGTGTGGATCACAACAAACTGTGAAAAATGCTTAAAGAGATGGGAGTACCAGGCCACCTTACCTGTCTCCTGAGAAACCTGTATGTGGGTCAAGAAACAACATTTAGAACCGGACATGAAACTATGAACTGGTTCAAAATTGAAAAAGGGATATGAGAAAGCTATAGATTGCCACTTTGCTTATTTAACTTATATGCAGAGTACATCTTTGAAATGTTGGGCTTGATGAATTCAAGTTGGAATCAAGACTGCCAGGAGAAATATCAACAACCTCAGATATGCAAATGATACCACTGTAATGGCAGAAAGTGAAGAGGAACTAAAGAACCTCTGGGTGAGGGTCAAAGAGGAGAGTGAAAAAGCGGTCTTGAAACTCAACATTCTAAAACTGAGATCATGGCATCTGGTCCCATCACTTCATGGGAAATAGAAAGGGGGAAAGTGGAAGCACTGACAGATTTCATTTTCTTGGGCTCCAAAATCACTGCAGAGGGTGACCACAGCCATGAAATTAAATGACACTTGCTCCTTGGAAGGAAAGCTACTAAAAAAAAAAAAACAATCTAGGCAGCATATTAAAAAAGCAGAGACATTTTGCTGACAAATGTCTGTTTAGTCAAAGCTATGGTTTTACCAGTAGTCATGTACAGATGTGAGAGGTGGACCTTAAAAAGGCTGCACACCAAGGAACTGACGCTTTTGAGTTGTGGTGCTGGAGAAGGCGCTTTAAAACCCTTGGAATGCAAAGAGATCCAACCAGTCCATCCTAAAGGAAATCAACCCTGAACATTCATTGGCAGGACTGATGTTGAAGCTGAAACTCCAATACTTTGGCCACTTTATGTGAAGCACTGACTTATTGAGACCCTGATGCTGGGAAAGATTGAAGACAGAAGGAGAAGGAGGTAGCTGAGGATTTGATAGATAGGTAGTATCACCGACTCAATGGACATGAATTTTAGCAAACTCCAGGAGACAGTAAGGACAGGGAAACCTGGTGTGTTGAGTCCATGAGATCCCTAAGAGCTGAACAGGACTTAGCAACTGAACAACAACAATAGCATGGAGCTCAATATCAAAGAAACAAACAACCCAAACTAAAAATTGGTGGAAGACTTAAACGACATCTTGCCAAAGCAGATATGCAGATGCCCAGCAGGCACATGAAAAAATGCACAACATTGCTAATTATTAGGGAAATGCAAGTCAAAACTACAATGAGGTATCACCTCACACTAGTCAGAATGGCCATCATCAGAAAATTTACAGACAACAAATGCTGGAGATAATGTAGAGATAGGAAACTGCTCTTGCACTGTTGATAGGAATACAAATTGATACAGCCACAGTGGAGAACAATATGAAGTTTCCTTACAAGATGAAAAACAGAACTACCATGACCTACCAATCCCACTACTGTGTGTGTGTGTGTGTGTGCGTGTGTGTGTGTGTGTGTGTGTGTGTGTGTGTGTATGTTAGTCTCTCAGTTGTGTCCAACCCTGGAGTGGGTTGCCATGCCCTTCTCCAGGGGATTTTCCTGACCCAGGGATTGAATCGAGTCTCCTGTATTGCAGGTGAATTCTTTACCACCTAAGCCACTGGTGAAACAATTATACTTAAAAAAAAAAAAAAATAGGCATTTATACACTGAAGGTACTTATTACTTTAGCACATTAGGAAAAAAAAGAATGAGGCAATATAAGAGAAATAAAAATCAGTATGTTTGTATTTGGTAGGATAAGATTATGCTTTTCACATGGGAAAAATTCTAGAGTAATCATAATTCAGACAAGTTTATTCTCTCTCTCATTTTGCAATGGCAGGGATCCAGGCTACTTCTATCTCATTATTGTTTGGTTTGTTCCAGTCTCATGATGTGAACCATAAATCCTTCAGAATTCCAGCTGACGCTTCAGCCATGGCCCCTGCCTTCCATCTATCAGGGTGAAGGGGTGGAAGAGGAGCACAAGTTTATTCCTTAATGACATTTCTTGGAAACTGAACTTACCATTTCACCTACTTATTACTAGTCAGAATTTTGTCACATTTCAGTACCCATCTTCAAGATAAGCTGGAAACTATTGTTTATTCTAGACAACCAGGTAACCAGATAAAACTGGAAGAAAACTGTAGAAGAGAACAGGCATGACAACCAGAGTTTTTGCTTCAGCATCCAAACCAAACTCTTTATCATTTGCCATGGTGAGTTTTTTGTCTTGTCATTTTTAATAGCAAAATCCCTTTCTGCTTCACTAAAACTCAAATTCTCCTTGTAAATGCATTTTAGGGAGGCAGTATAGAAAAATGAGAGCCTGTAGAATCAAACTACAGGTCTAGACTTCCAAGATAGTCTTCTACTTACAAATTCTTTTTATCCATAAAAGTGTTCTAACTTCTTTCTGCCTCAAGTTCTTCTTTTTAAGAATAGGTAAACCAATGGCATTTGACTTTGAAAGTCACATGAAAAATAACTTAAGTAAACTACTTATCATTGTGCTTGACACAGAGTAAGTTTTCATTGAATTCTAGCTTATTATTATTATCCCATTTTTCATTTTCCCTCCTCCTTTCCTTCATGATCCACACAGAGTCAGTTGCCATATCTTTGAAAGTTAACTAAAATTGTATTGACAGATGTGCTCCTTGGCCTTTGCTCAGCTTTATTCCATTAGCACTCATGTAGCTCTCTTACCTAGTCTACTAAACTGACTTCCATGATTTCTTTCTATCTTCCCTGAAATCCATTCAACCCAGCATGCTAGGAATTCTTTCTAAATAGCACCTAAAAAAAAAAGCACCTGTTATTTATAGAAAAACTTTAGAACATCTTATATGAAATAATACAGATGACAACACACAACATAATGCATTACATATAAAAAAAAGTGCCCTTCTAGCCCCATAATCCCTTTACATAGATGTGTTCTTGAGCTTGAGTTCATATGATCCAGACATGTTATATGACAATCTTGGTTTCTCTTTTGTCTCCTATCCTCTTATGCCTTGTCCTAAGCCATCTCTGAAAGCCTTCACTCCAGTGCCTTCCTTTATTGCTTCTTTTAAATGAAATGTCTATCTTGCCTTTCCAACATCAAAATCTAATTTTTAAAAGCAAATATGGCAAAATGTTAATAATAGTTGAATTTATGGGATTGGGTATATAGGTTTTATTATGCTATTCTTTCTCAATTCCATATGTTTGAAATTTTGATAATAAATATTGAAAATTTGTTAAAGAAATCTAGCTTGTTCCTCAATGATAAAACAACTCAAGATGGAAACATTATTTCTTTTTCTTTTCTTCTTTATATGGCAGATGGGATGTGACTCTCATACGGTCTCTTAATTTTCAGCTTGTATCACAGCAGGTGGTGTATGTATTGTGATTTCTGCTCTAGATTGTAAGCTCCATGTGTGCTAGTGTACACCTTACTCATCTGTACATACCACATAAACAACTCAAAAAAAGAACATTCAGATGATAAACTCTAATATCTTAGTTGATAATTCTATAAAAAGTACCACAAACTGAGAGGTTAAAACAAGTTATTTCTCACGGTTCTGGAGGCTGGAAGTCAAGATCAGCATGGTTGGGCTTTTGGTGAGGACTCCCTTCCTGTTTATAGAAGCTCCCTTCTTGCAGAGAAACAAGCTCTGGTTCCTCTATCTTCTCATAAGTGTATTAATCCCATCTTGGGGCTCTGCCCTGATGACCTCTTCTAAACCCAATTACCTCTCCAAGGTCCCACTGCTAAATACCATCACAGTGGGAATTAATGCTTCAACATATTGAATTTGTGGAGGACACATTCCGTCCATAGCACCTAATATCTGGCATACTTTAATTGACTTAAGGAGAGAGATACCCATCTAGTACATTTATCTGGTAAGTAGAGTTGGCATCCTAAAAATTAGTGAAGAAAAATAAATAGATAACAACAAAAGCAAAGATAAAACATTGTATTTTCAGCATAATAAGCTAGTGAAAAATTTGGAAAAGAAAATTAAAATTCCCAATAAATTATTGACAATGTTCCAGATGTTTGAAAGTATTCTGATTATTAGGATCATTCCCTACCAGATCATTTTTTATATCCAAGAGGTATCTATTAAGACTTGAACCTGAGTTTCACCTGAGTAAAACCAATACTTATCTATCCTCACACTCCATTTCCACACATATCACACACTTAAACTTGTGTATGTCATAAGATGCTGAGTCATAAGAAAAGAATTAAAGGTCATAACATATGGTAAACTGAGCAAAATAGGAAATGTTTATTATAGATGTGGAAATTGGCTAAATAGAAGAGACACTGATTCATCAAAAAATGAGTGAATTACTTATTCTTATAAGTGTATAAGAATATATTTAGTCTCATAAATAAATGTTATCATTGAGAGGTAAGCACTTGAAAGTTGTTAGAAAATTCCAGTTTCTCAGTATGCATATAAATCATTCCTAAGTTAGTTCTCAAATATCTTAATTCACACTAAATGTTTGGTTATTGTCAATAGATAAATTGACCCTGTTAGTTATTCCCAAGTTAGATATTCTGCGTAAGCTACTTTCATTTAAGGTCTGTGGCCCAGAGATAGTAAAAGCAAGAAAAACAGAATCCTTACTTTACTACAGACACAGTGTGAATTTCTGGAAGTGTTAAAAATTATAAATATAAGTTCTATATCCTGATAAATTACTTAGCATCATTAAAGCATAAACCTATAAGTTACCATTTTAGAGTACTATCTCGAGAAACGCCTTTATAAGTAACCTCGATTTCCACAGAAACTCTGCAGGAGACATTAAAATTAATGTATTCTTGCTGGAAAAACTTATTATCAGGAAGAGTTACCTCTGGGTTATTAGGACAAAGGCTATCACAGAGACAGGAACAGTAGCGGAAGCTCTGCCTATATTCCTGACTGAAAGGCAGGAAGTCAAAGGGTGACTTTTCCGCTTGATTTTTATCCCAGTAATAACATGTTTATAAGACACTAATTAAAGAGGTACAACAGTCTTCTGACCTAGATAAGCAGGTATATGTATAATAGCAAAGGTGAAATGAAATCTCAAAGTAGTTTTTCCCCCAAATTTCTTCCTGATTTATGCATTTTTGCCTAAAGCATCTATTTCTTTCCATCTGGTTTTACTTTTACAAAGCTCATGTGATACATTAAGAAGTGAAATGAAATTCTTTTATGTCAGACACAGTGGGGAAAGGAGAAAGTGGTATGAATGGAGAGAAAAAGCATCAACAAATATACACTGTCTTGTGTTAAACAGATGGCTGGTGAGAAGTCACTATATAATACAGGGAGCCGAGTCTGTCACTCTGTGATGACCTAGAGGGGTGGGATGGGAGAGGAGAGGAAGGCTCAGGAGAGAAGGGATATATATATAATTATGGCTGATTTGCATTGTTGTACAGTAGAAACCAACATTATAAAGCAATTTTCCTCCAATTAAAAAATAAACTGGAAAAAAAAAAAAGAAGTGAAATGAAATTCTTTTCTGCCACTCCCCCCACCCTTTTTATTTACAGGGAGAAAAGCTTTCCTTCCTCAACAGCAAACACCTTGTTTGATTCTAGCATCATGTTCACCAAAAAAATGCATTGGTGTTTCACTTTTTCGATACAAATTCACACAGTCACTTAAGAGAGCCTATCTTAACCATTTAAGAGCCATTTGAGGTACTTCTGCTGCTGCTTCTAAGTCGCTTCAGTCGTGTCCGACTCTGTGCGACCCCATAGACGGCAGCCCACCAGGCTCTTCTGTCCCTGGGATTCCCCAGACAAGAATACTGGAGTGGGTTGCCATTTCCTTCTCCAATACTTCTAGCCAGTCTTAAAAACTGCAAACTAAAATTAAGAAAGTCTCTTGGGACTTACTTAAATTGACGGATGTTGTGCCACGCCTACTGATTACTGAGAAGCTGCAGGGGAAAAACTTTCTGGGGTGCACTAGGAAAGACTGGATGGCTTTACTTTAAACCAGAGTAAACTTCCCCCTCTAGCATGGAGATGAGCGATGGAACCATAGGCAGAATGGGTAGGAGAGCTAGAAAGCAACAAACCTAAGGCAATAATAGGACTCGCAGCAAGGAGTAGCATCCAGTAAACACAAAATGGAATGAAAGATCCCATGCATAGAGCATAATTCAGGCAAGTGCTTCTTCTGTCAGCATGATTTCATCTCTATAACTGCACACACGTGCTAAGGCTCAGTCCTCCCTCATTCATATTCTACACAGTGGAAGACTCCGTGTGGGGTGAGGAATACTGGATCACTTCAGGAGAGGCAGCTTACAAACTTGGACTTTGGAGTTCCAGATTTTGACTTCTCAACTTCCTTCATAAAATTGGGCCAGTTACTTATATAAACTCCAAAATTTCAATTTTCCCAACATTTACGTATTGACCTTATGTGACAATTCCTTTGTTGTTTAGTCACTAAGTCATGTCTGACTCTTTGCAACTCCATGGACTGCAGCCCACCAGGCTCCTCTGTCTCTGAGATTTCCCAGGCAAGGATACTGGAGTGAGTTGCCGTTTCCTTCTCTAGGGGATCTTCCCAATCCAGGGATTGAATCCACATCTCCTGCACTGACAGGCAGATTTTTTATAACTGAACCACCAGGGAAGCCCTTAACACAAGCTATTTTACTCCGAATTTGAGTTATGATCCTCTGAACAGTTTTGAATTACTCTTTGGCCCTTTAGCTCCATCTTAAAAACAGTTGACCTCCACTTGGTAAAAATACATGCCAAATTGCTCTTTGCGGTGAACTTGATTAAAATTTTCAAGTTAAGGCAGCCATCTGGAAGCTGATTATCATTGGGGAATTGGAGGAGGATTTCATTCCCATCATACAATGGAGACAAAAAGTGTTTATTTCCTCTCATGCTGGCTTAATTTTAAAGGGAAAGGTTAAAATGGACAATATGAAAAACAGAAGTTTGTTTCCATATATTCTCATTGCCTTCTCATGTAAATTTGAAGGCATTGTATGAACTGGCAGCTCCTAAGACCACCAATAGCAGGAACTGAAACAATCTAAAATTAGATGCTAATGGGGAAAGTCTCTGGGGATGTTCAAAAATGTTCTTTTGTTTGTTTTCTTTTGTGTCATTAAGTAAATGTTGTAAATCATAGGTCAAAGTTTCTGGAATGCTTCCAAAAAGCCAACTCCCTTTTGCACAAACACCAAAAGAATTACAGAAAACTAATAGGAATTCACTATGAAAAACATTAATAATATAAAAATAAACTAGTTAAGCAAAAGGCGCAATTCCTAATTAAAGATAAACATGAGTTCTCAAACTATGATAAGGAGTAGATAGTAATAAACAGCAGGTGCAAAAGTAAAGAAAAAATGTTTATGACATGTGCCATTTTGAGGGAGCGCGATCTAAAGAAAGAGAGAACCAATATTCCCAATCAGTCCATGCCTATGGAGAAAATCCCTTCAATCGAATTCAACCCTGACTTGCCATCCCCACACCCAGGAGAAATAATAAACCCACCCACAGCAGTCCCATTGCATAGAAGATATAGCTCTATTTCATATTTATGTCATTATGCTTATACTATAGGAAAGTGTACACATGCCATTCAACTATTAATATTACAAATATGTATTGATCATATTCAATTTACCAGAAAAATTTACCAGAGTCTTAGCAAATGCTGGTGAATGATCCTGCCACTGGGGATTTTACTGGCTACTGAGGGAGACAGATAACAAACAATGAAGTAAATGTATCAAGAAATGACTAAGAAACATAATTTGACAGACTCAGCATTTTAGGTAGAGCAAACACAAATACACCTGTAACTGAGTGAAGGGGATAGAATGAACACCACACCAAAGCCACAACCTGATACAAAAAGCCGCAAATGCCAGGCCGAGGAGTTTAGACTTGATTTTTCTTGTCTAGTATTTCAACTGATAGGGGATTCAAAAATATCCATTTTAACAAGCTTCCAGGATGATTCTTACTAAATCATCCAGTTTAATCAGATTAAAGTAATCTTTTTTAAATTGTCAGAGACCATCAACATAGTTGACATAATATTTTTCCAGTATTACATACCATTATTATTTTTTCATAGTCTTAGAATGATACATTTTAAAATTTATATCAGTGATTTTTCAGTGGAAACATGGAGTTGCTGTTTTTATAGGTGAAAGATGTTCCAATGTCAGTAATTACATGTAATCCAATTCATTTACCAAAAGTTCATGAGTACTTAAGAAAATAATATCAAATATTTTAGGGCTTCTATATTTGGACCTTATTATTAATTCAGAAACTGAGAAACAAAGAAGCTCCAAAAATTGTCTTAATAAATCAATGTATTCAGTACACATTCATGTATCCCATAAATATTAGTTGAATGCCTAATATGGACCGGCATTGTTTTTTTTTTTTTTGGCATTGTTTTTGACCATAGGGACAGCACAATGAAGAAGGCAAAATTCTTTGTTCTCAGAGTTTATATTACGAATATTTTTAAAGTTTTTGTATATATATATTTACATTATTTATTTAAATAAATATAAACTTAATATAAACAATATAAATATAAATATTATTTATTTAAATAAAGATATATATTTTATATTTATATTATTTATATATATATTTTAAGTTTATATTATGAATAAATTTTTTAAAACTTCAGCCAGGGATTTTCCTGCTGGCCCAGTGGTTAAGACTCTGGGCTCCCAATGCAGGGGGCCCAGGTTTGATCCCTGGTCAGGGAACTAGATCCCACATGCTGCAACTAAGACCTGGTGCAGCCAAATAAATGAATAAATATCTTTAAAAAAAAAAAAAAAAGACTTCAGCCAGAAAAACCTGAGTTTAATTTTGTCCTGGCCCTGAACTGGCTGAATTTCTTTGAGAAAAATATCCAGGTCTCTAATTCATGACATAAAATTTTTTAATATATAATCTCTACACATCGCTTGCCATGAAGTTTCAAGTTTCTGTTTTCACCCAGATTTCATAAACTCCCAAGCTTTTCTCAGATTTTTATGTCAACAATTTATTAATATCCTACTTCATAGTACTCTTTATTTTGATTTTGCTGTCTTTATAGTAAGAGTTCCATTTTTTATTACTTTTTTTCACTTTTTTATTATTGTATTTCTGACAGGTATTTTCATTTCTTTAATTTCTTATCAGAGTCATAGAACTGGTATGCGACAACAAGCAAAATAAAGTGCCTGCCCTATTGTCATTAAGGACAATATTCTTGACGTTACTTCTTGAAAGCCTTACAGGAAAGGATAAAGAACCAAAGGAAAGCAGACTATATTCCCTCTGAGATATACCTCCTTTACTTAAACAAACTGCTTTCTTTGGGCTTCATGTTTCCAAAATACAAAGAAAATGAGAGAAAACAAGAAAAAGAAAACAATTTTGGTTTCAAATATTTATAAAGGCCTACTATACTACTCTTATGTTTTTTTCTTTTTAAATTTGGGGCCTTTAAAATAACAAGTAGGCTATAAAACAAAACACTGTTAAGAATTATTTTAAAATGTAAACTATAATGAAGAATAAGCTAATTACGGTGACTGTCCTCTTAAAATAACTTGGAAGAATGGGGGGGGGGGCAAGGTACGAAAATACCTATATTAATAACTATGATTATTTGCTGCTACTTCTTTCATGTATGTAGACATTTAATCAGAAAAGAAGTCAGAAAATCAATAAATAAGTTTTAAGGTCTTTTAAAACTCAGGGACTCTAGGAGAGACAAAAATATAAAGGATAAATAAAATACATTCCCTGCTCAGAAAGATCTTCCGGTTTGTTGTCCAGGAAATTGAAAAGGAAGCAGTGAATTTCTGGTGTCTGTGGGGAGAAAGGAGGAGGTGCAGCAGGGGAGTTACTGATGAAGATTAGAGCCTCAGGACAACATAATGTTTCCAATTATTTAAAATCCCCTATTTTTTTTAAAATCCACCAAATCCTCCATATTTTTACAGATGAGATTTTTAACTAAAAAGAAACAAGAATATATTTGTGCATGGAAATACTTTCTCAGGAGTGCAGAAAAAGCTGAATGAGCCTTTTCACTCTGCAAGTTGTGCCTAGAAATTCCTTTTGGCTGGTTGGCAAGATGAGTCAATAGGTAGAAAGCCTAAAAATCAGGCTATAGGCAAGTTGCAGATGTAATCAAGGAGATAAATTCTTTTAGAGATTCTTATTAGTCTTGTGACACCTAGTCTTCTCCTCTGCACTTAAATTATCTCCAAGAAAGTAAAATGCAAGAAAATTTCTTTCTAGGTGTATTTTAAAGAATATAAATAAACATCTAGAATTTCTTTGCCAAACTTTCTAAACTCCTTATATTACTAGCATAGGGGTTTCCCAGGTGGTGCTAGTGGTAAAGAACTTGCCTACCAATGCAGGAGACTCAGGTTTGATCCCTGGGTTGAGAAGATCCCCTGGAAGAGGGCCTGGCAACTAACTCCAATATTCTTGCCTGGAAAATCCCATGAGTTGAGAAGCCTGGCGAGCTACAGTCCATGGAGTCACAAAGAGTTGGATGCAACTGAAATGATTTGACATGCACACTCAGCATAACATACAAATGACAGCAAAAATGGAAATGTTGTCACTTTTATTTGTCCATGACACGTTGTGTGATAACGAGAGAATAACTGACTGAAGGTAAATTTGTGTTAGGTTTTGGGTTCTTTTGATGTCCTAGATCTGAATTATGAACATTTAATATTCTTTCCTGGGATTCCTTTGTGTTTCTCTCAGATAGGCCTGATACTAGTCTGCACAGTAAGGAATTTTTAGTTTTCATACCAGTTTTCATAAAAATGTTTTTTTATCCTTTTGCAGAAAGGCTAAAAAGTATGTTTATGAATATTCTTTGTTTACAAAGACAATCTCATCCTTGTTTAACACCCCCAAGGTTGATTAGCCCAGTATAATTAATACTACATAAAGTCATACTTAAGAAACAAAATAGAGGCAGACACAAATTAAATAACAGAAAAAAATTCCAGGTGCATTCAATGGAAAGGTCCTGAGATTCAGGCTACTATGATTCTTTTCAAAATGAAGCACCAAATTAACCTTATAATAATAAACAGTATTCCATACATAGTGCAGTTACTCTCAATGAGATATTGTTTACTCCAATCATTACCTATACAGATGACACCACATTTATGGCAGAAAGCAAAGAAGAACTAAAGAAAGTGAAAGACAAGAGTGAGAAAGTTGACCTAAAGCTCAGCATTCAGAAAACTAAGATCATGGCATCTGGTCCCATCACCTCATGGGAAATAGATGTGGAAACAGTGACAGACTTTATTTTGGGAGGCTCCAAAATCCCTGCAGATAGTGACTGCAGCCATGAAATTAAAAGAAGCTTGCTCCTTGGAAGAAAAGTTATGACCTACGTAGACAGCATATTAAAAAGCAGAGAAATTACTTTGTCAACAACGGTCCATCTAGTCAAAGCTATAGTTTTTCCAGTAGTCATGTATGGATGTAAGAGTTGGACCATAAAGAAAGCTGAGCACCAAAGAACTGATGCTTTTGCACTGTGGTGTTGGAGAAAACTCTTGAGAATCCCTTGGACTGCAAGGAGATCCAACCAGTTCATCCTAAAGGAAATCAGTCCTGAATATTCATTGGAAGGACTGATGCTGAAGCTGAAACTCCAATACTTTGGCCACCTGATGTGAAGAATTGACTTATCTGAAACACCCTGATGCTGGGAAAGATTGAAGGTAGGAGGAGAAGGGGACGACAGAGGATGAGATGGTTGGATGGCATTACCAACTCAATAGACTTGAGTTTGAGTAACTCCAGGAGTTGGTAATGGACAGGGAGGCCTAGCATGCTGAAGTCCATGGGGGTCATGAAAAGTTGGACATGACTGAGCGACTGAACTGAGCAGAAGGAATGATATATGGTTTGCTTTTTGAAACTGTACAGGAGATTACATGTCTTTAATGGTTGGTACATTGTGGCTTACTTAATAAAAGCTCCTTCGGAAACATGTTTTTTAAAAGGGATGTTTCAAAAGAACAGCATTTAGAATACTTTTAATTTCCTTCCAAACACATTTGTATCATGCCTGTCTATAGTATTTGTCTACCTACAAACAATATCAAGTAAAGTTTGATGCACAAAAACAAATAAACAAAAGAATACAAAAAAAGTGAACTCATTTGTTAAGCACATTGTGTCTTTCATGGCAGGATACTTGACCCACACTATTTATTACTCACACCCATCTTGAGAATTCACCTGAGTATTTTGAGCGATCTGCTTACTGGAAAATCAATTTTATATCTACTTTAAAACTACTCTAGAGAATAGACTTTCTAGACTTTTATTCCAGAAATCTCTTCAATAATTGAATAATGTTTTGAAGTACATCCATCAATTCATTTATTCACTCATTGTTCTAATGAGATTAATTGAAGGTCTAGGTACCTCAGGTACTATAGAAATTAAAAGAAAAATGGACTCACTCTACCCAGGAGGTCCTCAAGCCACTTCAGAGGACATAACTACTTAAGCAAGACTGGAATAAAACAGAATTTGGTGGCTTCCAAATAAGTTGAAATACTTTCAACTTAGTGTCAGAAGATTTTGAAATAAGTAAGTGAAATAAAAATTAAGAAATGTATATATTTATATATAAATTATTTATATATATTTTATATTTTATGTATTATATATGTTATATAAAATGAATTTATATATAAATTCATTTATATATATCATATATATAATATATTTACATATTCTTCTTCACAGAAGACAAAGTGTATTCCTAACTCATGGAGACAAATAGTTTTCCTTAACCCTTTCAGATCTCCTCTTAATAATTCTTATGGAACAAGAAAGGAAGTCATTTCTTTGAGCTGTACTGATCACATCTGGCCTGTGACTGAAGTCTCTTTCTTACCTTCCTGATTATTTAATTTCTAAAATAACTCACCATTTAAAATTGCTCTTTAAAACTCCAAGAAATAAAATGTGAAAACAGGAAATGACAGAGAGAAGTGTTAACATACCAGTTTGAGTTGCCATTATATATGAGCCAGAATAGCTACTCTTCAAAATCCTGGCCAATGTGGGAATGTGTGACACTGGACCTGACTGGTGGGGGAATTTGAAACTACTCAAGTTAGATCATACATATATCAATCTACAGAGTCAACACTTGGAGAGAGTTGGTCCTTTCTTGAAAATATTGCCTACAGAAGGAAGCGATAAGCTAGAAGAAATTGGGCAACAGTAGGAGGCAATATATATTATCATTTAACAAAGTATCATAATCTGTTCTCTCAGTAGCAAAAGACATAAAATATAAAATTCTTAAAATAAAACATTCTCTCCATCTGTGGGAAATAAGCTAGAGTATGCTAGCACCTCAACTAGAAAAATAAATTCCCCAAACAACTGGAATAATTACTAAAAACCAAGTATTTCAAAGAAATCATAAACATAATAAAGTTTTGGTAGTTGATTAGAACTAATCTAAATAATAAAATCTGGAAAAATATAGTAACATGCAAACAAGTCACAAATTGTCATTAAGGTCTTTTGTGAGAAAGATTTTGATCCTTGCTAATTAATGTATCTAATGGAAATACCCTTTCATGTGTATTTATTCTGGAATATTATTGGAAAACTTTAAAGAAACTAATTACTTTTTTAGAGAAAAATAGTGATATTCAAACTAAAAATGCCTCACTTTTATCAGAAAATTTAGTGAATTGGCTAGCTTTGATATTTAAATATTATGACTCAACTATAAACTTTATTTTTCCTCACATAGGTATGCATAAATGCAACAGAAACTGACACAATAGAAATAATTATTTTCATGTAATAAAGCTTAAATGCAAAAAGTTTTCTTCTTTATTTTACTGTTGAAGAATTCCATTGGTCTATGCCCCAACCAGTAATGCTGAAGAAGCTGAAGAGTTCTATGAATATCCACAAGACCTCCTAGGACTAAAAAAGATGCCCTTTCCATTACAGGGGACTGGAATGCAAAAGTAGGAAGTCAAGAAACACCTAGAGTAACGGGAAAATTTGGCCTTGGAGTATGGAACAAAGCAGGGCAAAGGTTAAGAGAGTTTTGTCAAGAGAACACACTGGTCACAGCAAACACCCTCTTCCAACAACACAAGAGAAGACTCTACACATGGACATCACCAGATGGTCAATACCGAAATCAGATTGATTATATTCTTTGCAGACAAAGATAGAGAAACTCTTTAGAGTCGGCAAAAACAAAACCGGGAGCTGACTGTGGCTCAGATCATAAACTTGTTATTGCCAAATTCAGACTGAAATTGAAGAAAGTAGGGAAAACCACTAGACCATTCAGGTATGACCTAAATCAAATTCCTTACGACTATACAGTGGAAGTGAGAAATAGATTTAAGGAACTAAAACTGATAGACAGAGTGCCTGATGAACTATGGATGGAGGTTCGTGACATTGTACAGGAGACAGGGATCAATCCATCCCCAAGAAAAAGAAATGCAAAAAAGCAAAATGGCTGTCTGTGGAGGCCTTACAAATAGCTGTGAAAAGAAAGGAAGTGAAAAGCAAAGGAGAAAAGGAAAGATATACCCATTTGAAGGCAAAGTTCCAAAGAATAGCAAGGAGAGATAAGAAAGCCTTCCTGAGTGATCAATGCAAAGAACTAGAGGAGAACAACAGAATGGGAAAGATTAGCGATCTCAAGAAAATTAAAGATACCAAGATAACATTTCATGCAAAGATGGGCTCGATAAAGGACAGAAATGGTATGGACCTAACAGAAGCAGAAGATATTAAGACAAGGTGGCAAGAATACACAGGAGAACTGTACAAAAAAGATCTTCATGACCCAGATAATCATGATGGTGTGATCACTCACCTAGAGCCAGACATTCTGGAATGTGAAATCAAGTGGGCCTTAAGAAGCATCACTACGAGCAAAGTTAGTGGAGGTGATGGAATTCCAGTTGAACTATTTCAAATCCTAAAAGATGATGCTGTGAAAGTGCTGCACGCAATATGCCAGCAAATTTGGAAAACTCAGCAGTGGCCTCAGGACTGGAAAAGGTCAGTTTTCATTCCAATCCCAAAGAAAGGCAATGCCAAAGAATGCTCAAACTACTGCACAATTGCACTCATCTCACACGCCAGTAAGTTAATGCTTAAAATTCTCCAAGTCAGGCTTCAGCAATACATGAACCATGAACTTCTAAACATACAAGCTGGTTTTAGAAAAGGCAGAGGAACCAGAGATCAAATTGCCAACATCCGCTGGTTCATCGAAAAAGCAGGAGAGCTCCAGAAAAACATCTATTTCTGCTTTATTGACTATGCCAAAGCCTTTGACTCTGTGGATCACAATAAACTGTGGAAAATTCCAAAAGAGATGGGCATACAAGACCACCTGACCTGCCTCTTGAGAAACCTGTATGCAAGTCAGGAAGCAACAGTTAGAGCTGGACATGGAACAACAGACTGGTTCCAAATAGGAAAAGGAGTATATCAAGGCTGTATATTGTCACTCTGCTTATTTAACTTATATGCAGAGTACATCATGAGAAACACTGGGCTGGAGAAAGCACAAACTGGAATCAAGATTGCTGGGAGAAATATCAATAACTTCAGATATGCAGATGACACCACCCTTATGGCAGAAAGTGAAGAAGAACTAAAGAGTCTCTTGATGAAAGTGAAAGAGGAGAGTGAAAAAGTTGGCTTAAAGCTCAACATTCAGAAAACTAAGATCATGGTATCCAGTCCCATCCCTTCATGACAAATAGAAGGGGAAACAGTGGAAACAGTGGCTGACTTTATTTTTCTGGGCTCCAAAATCACTGCAGATGGTGATTGTAGCCATGAAATTAAAAGATGCTTACTCCTTGGAAAGAAAGTTATGACCAACCTAGGTAGCGTATTAAAAAGCAGAGACATTACCTTGCCAAAAAACACCCATCTAGTCAAGGCTATGGTTTTTCCAGTGGTCATGTATGGATGTGAGAGTTGGACTATAAAGAAAGCTGAGTGCCGAAGAATTGATGCTTTTTAACTGTGGTGTTGGAGAAAACTCTTGAGTCCCTTGGACTGCAAGGAGATTCAACCAGTCCTAAAGGAGATCAGTCCTGGGTATTCACTGGTAGGACTGATGTTGAAGCTGAAACTCCAATACTTTGGCCACCTGATGTGAAGAGCTGACTCATTTGAAAAGACCCTGATGCTGGGAAAGATTGAGGGCAGGAGGAGAACCCTAAGTGAAGGAAGGTCACAGCGAAAATTGCTATCTCATCCCCAAATCATAGAGACATAAAGAAAATATAGAGAATCACAACTTACCAGAGCAAAAACCTCTGTGGGAAGCAGAGTTAGGTAGAAATTCTGAACTGTAATTGACAAATTGCCAGAGGCTCAATGTGGACAAGTCTGAGTGTTTGAAATTCCAAGGACACTTGATCAGAGGTGGGCTCCCATACTTTAACAACTTTTATCTCCTGGCGTTCAAGCAGGTTCTCACAGTGAAGATCAGCAAAAAATTTGCTCATCCTTCCGGCAGAGGGAAGGGAAAAGGAACTATCTTGAAACATGCCAGAGGACTCTATTCTTCTTAACAGGGTCTGCCCTCAGAAGAAATCCCCCCCCCCCTTTTTTTTGCTGTGCTGCACAACTTGTGGGGGTCCCCTGACCAGGGATGGAGCCCTTGCCCCTGCAGTGGAAGCCCAGAATCTTAACCAGAGGACCGCCAGGAAAGTCCTTACCAGAAACAATTTAACCATAGCCTAATCTGCTGGGAATATATCAGAGCCTAAGTAAAGTGGGAGAAGGGAAAACACCCAACTCCAGCCCACTAGAGGCATCCTGTTCCAACCTGGTGGAGGACAGAGGACTGAGAGGCACTTGTGAAGTTCAGTCCAGAAGCACAGACTCACTAAACTGCGACCTAACTGCAGGAATGTAGAATGCTTTTCTTCCCCAACCACACCTTATCATCACATTAGTAAAAGCCCATTACAGCAGTACCTTTTACTTGGTAAAATTACAAGGCATACTCAGAGGCAAAAATCCCAGTCTGAAGAGATAGAGCAAGCATCAGAAACCAGACTCAAGAATAGCAAGAATGTTATCATACTGGGAACTGAAAGCAGCCATGATTAAGATCCTGAGGAAATAAAGTAGAAAGCATGCAAAAACAGATGGGTAACACATACAGAGATATACAAACTCTAAGAAAGAACCAAAAAGAAGTGCCAGAGAACAAAAGTACTGTAACAGAAATGAGGAGTGTCTTTGATGACTTAGTAGACTTCTGTATAGTCTGAGCTTGAAGATATCGAAACAGAAATCTTAAGAAACTGAAAAAGGAGAAAAACAATGAATAAAAGCAGGACAGAACATTCCAGAACTGTGGGACAAGTACAAAAGGCATAATGTGTGTGTGGTGGAGTGCTGGAAGGAGAAGAAAGGAACAGAAGAAATATTTGAGAAAATAATGACTGAGAATTTCCCCCAATGAGTGTCTGATGCCAAGCCACAGATCCAGAAAGCTTGGAGAGTACCAGGCAGGATAAATACAAATAAAACAAAACAAATTAAACCAAAACTAAACCTAAAAATACTGCATTCAAAGTCCAGAAAAGCAGAGATAAAGGATGGATCCTGAAAAAAAGCCAGAGGTGAATAAAATTCTTTACCTACTAAGAGAAAAAAATCCACCAACCTAGAATTTTGTTCTCAGAGAAATGATCATTCAAAATTCAAGGAAAAATAATAATAAAGAGACATTACAGTATGATAAAGATATCAGCTCTCCCAAAAGACAATAATCCTTAAGTGGTATTTACCCAACAGTGGAATGGCAGGGATGGGGGACTGATAAAACTGCAAGAGCAAATAGATGAATCCACTATCATAATTGGAGACTTCAACACCTCTCTTTAAAAAATAGATCGAGCAGGCAGAAAATCAATAAGGACATAGTTAAACCAATAATACCACCCACCAACTGGCTATAATAGATATCTATAGGCTCCTTCCTCCAACAATAGCAGAATGCACAATCTTCTCATGTTGACATGGAATATTTGCCAAAATAGGCCACATTCTGGGTCATAAAACGTAACTTCATGAATATAAAAGAGTAGAAATCACACAATATCTTCTCTCAGATGCCAGTGGAATTAAAATAGAAATCAATAGCAAAATGATAGTGGAAATTAGGCCAAATACTTGTAGATTAAATAGCATACTTGTAAATAACACATGGGTAAAAGAAGAAATCTCAAGAGAAATTTAAAAAAATATTTTAACTAAATAAACATGAAGACACAGCTTATCAAAATATGTGGGATGCAGTGAAAGTAGTGCTCAGAGGATAATTTGTAGCGTTGAATGCATGTGTTAGAAAAAAAGATCTAAAATCAGTCATCTAAACTTCTATCCTGGGAAACCAGAAAAAGAAGAGAAAAATAAATATAAATAAGCAGTAAGAAATAAATTATAAAAATCATAGCAGAAATCAATACTATTGAAAATAAGAAATCAAATAGAGAAAAATCAAAAGAACTATAACCTGTTTCTTTCTTTAAAAAGATCAGTAAAATCAGTAGGCCTCTAAATAGGCTAAGAAAAAAGTATACACAAATTACTAATGTTAGAAATAAAAAAAGAACATCATTACAGTTCCCCCATTGATATTAGAAGGAACAGCTCTGTGACCACAACTGTGATAACTTAGATAAAACTGAGAATCTAGACCTAATTCAAAATGATACATGCATCCTAATGTTCCTTGGAGCACTATTTATAATACCAAGACATGGAAGCAAGCTAAATGCCCATCAACAGAGGAATGGACAAAGAAGATGCATACATATACAATGGAATATTACTAAGACATAAAAAAGAACAAAATAGTGTCATTTAAAGAAAAATGGATGGACCTAGAGATTGCCCTAATGAGTGAGGTAAGTCAGATAGAGAAGGACAAATATTGTAAGACATTGCTTATAAGTGGAATTTTTAAAAGTGGTACAAATGAACTTATTTACAAAACAGAAATAGAGTTATAGATACAGAACTCAATCCTATGATTACTGGGGCAGGGGGAAGGGATAAACTGGGAGACTGATATTGACATATATATATATTGCCATATATAAAACAGGTAACTAATATGTAACTACTATATAACACAGGGATCTCTACTCAATACTATGTAATGACCTATATGGGAAAAAAATCTAAAGAAGAGTGGATATACTTATATACATGTAACCAATTTACCATGCTATACAGAAGAAAATAACATGACATTGTAAATCAACTATATTCCAGTTTATGAAAGGATATACAGATGGCTTCCCTTGTGGCTCAGCTGATTCAATGCAGGAGACCTGGGTTCAATCCCTGGGTGGGGAAGATCCCCTGGAGAAGGGTAAGCCTACCCGCTCCAGTATTCTGACCTGGAGAATTTCATGGACTGTATAGTCCATGGGGTCACAAAGAGTTGGACACAAATGAGTAACTTTCACTTTCTTTCTCTACAGATGGCAAACAAGTATATGAAAGGATGCTCCACATAATATGTCATCTGGCAAAGGCAAATTGAAACAATGAGATTCCATTACACACTTATAAGAAGAGTCGCAAAATCTGGAACTGACAAAACCAGATGCTAGCAAGGATATGGAGCAACAGGAACTCTCATCCATTGGTGGTGGGAATGAAAAATGGTACAGCCATTTTGGAAGACATTTTGCTGATTTCTACAAAACTAAACATACTCATACCATATAAACCAGCGATCATGCTCCTTGGTATTTATTCAAAGGAGTTCACAATATATGTCCACATATAAACCAGGTATAAATGTTTATTGCAGCTTTATTTATAATTGACACAATTTGAAAGCAACCAAGATGTCCTTCAGTGAGTGACAGAAAAGGAAACTGTGGTATATCCAGACAATGAAATATTTTTCAGTGTTAAAAAGCATTGCACTATCAGGCCATAAAAGACATGGAAGAAGTTTAAATATATATTGCTAAGTAAAACAAGCCAGTCTGCAAAGGCTACATACTAAATGATTTCAACTATACGATATTCCAGAAAAAGCAAAACTGTGGAGATAGTAAAAAGCTCAGTGGTTGCCAAGGGTTAGTGGGGAGGAAGAGGTGTATAGGTGGAACACAGGATTTTCAGGTCAGTGAAACTACTATAATATCATACAAAGTATGATGGGATACATGTGCTTATACAATTGTCCAACACCAACAATGAAGCCTAATGTGAACAATGGACTTTGGTTAACAGTGGTGTATCAATCTAGGTTCACCAAATTATAACAAATGTTCCACTCTGGTGGGGCATGCTGATGATAATGGGTGTGGGGAGGAGGGGATAGGGAAAACATCTGTACCTTCTGTTCAACTTTGCTGTAAACCTGAAACTTCTCTAAAAACAAAGTATATTTTAAAAAATGAAGTGTCTGTGTTTCCTTGGATGCAGGAATAAAGTAAAAAGAGTGATAGCAATGCCTCCCTTGATGAAACTGAAATGGTGCTATTCTGCATGCAAACTGCAGTGTGAATGACAGACCTGCTGGAAGGTGGGGTGGTGGTGGTAGCCTATTTTGTCTCGGAAAATATTATTTGGTGTGTTTCCCTGGGAGCTAACTCTGAAACAGACTATTGTAAAGGAAGGTCATTAGGGAGCGCTCCCAAGATCAACACTGGTGAAGGAAGTGAAAATAGCAGAATTAGGCAGAGAGAGAAGTTGGACTGCAGTGAAGTAATAATAAGGCCTCAAGGAAAGAGGAAGGTCCTTTGGATTTGTGCTGATTTGAGGCACCAGTCATTGAATTCAGATCAGTTCTCTTGGAGGCATGTGAACAACCTGTTGTTATTCAGTCACTCAACTGTGTCCAAATCTTTGTGACCTCATGGACTGAAGCGCACCAGGCTTCACTGTCTCTAGGAGCTTGCTCAAACTCATGTCCATTGGGTTGGTGATGACATCCAACCATTTCATCCTCTGTCGTCCTCTTCTCCTCCTGCCCATCAGGGTCTTTTCCAATGAGTCAGCTCTTTGCCTCAGGTGGCCAAAATATTGGAGCTTCAGCTTCTTCAGCATTAGTCCTTCCAATGAATATTCAGGACTGGTTACTTTTAGGATTAACTGGTTTGATCTCCTAGCAGTCCAAGAGGCTCTCAAGAGTCTTCTCCAATACCGCAGTTCAAAAGCATCAATTCTTCAGCACTCAGCCTTCTTTATGGTCCTACTCTCATATCCATACATGACTACTGTAAAAGCCATAGCTTTGGCTATATCAACCTTTGTCAGCAAAGTGATGTCTCTGCTTTTTAATACACTGTCTAGGTTTGTCATAACTTTACATCCAAGGAGCAAGTGTTTTTTAATTTCATGACTGCAGTCACCATCTGCAGTGATTTTGGAGCCCAAGAAAATAAAGCCTGTCACTGTTTGCATTGTTTCCCCATCTATTTGTCATGAAGTGATGAGACCAGATGCCATGATCTTAGTTTTATGAATGGTAAGTTTTAAGCCAATCTTTTCATTCACTTCTTTCACTTTCATCAAGAGATTCTTTAGTTCCTCTTCACTTTCTACCATCAGGGTGGTGTCACCTGCATATCTGAGGTTATCAACATTTCTCCCTGCAATCCTGATTCCAGCTTGTGCTTCATCTAGCTGAGCATTTCTCATGATGTATTCTGCATATAAGTTGAATAAGAATGGTGACAATATACAGCCTTGATGTACTCTTTTCCCAATTTGGAACCAGTCTGTTATTCCATGTCCGGTTCTAACTGCTGCTTCTTGACCTGCACATAGGTTTCACAGGAGGCAGGTAATGTGGTGTGGTATTCCCATCTCTTGAAGACTCTTCCACAGTTTGTTGTGAGCCACACAGTCAAAGGCTTTAGTGTAGTCAATATAGCAGAAGTAGATGTTTTTCTGGAATTCTCTTGGTTTTTCTATTATCCAATGGATGTTGGCAATCTGATCTCTGATTCCTCTGCCTTTTCTAAATCTAGTTTGAGCATCTGGAAGTTCTCGGTTCATATACTGTTGAAGCCTAGCTTGGAGAATTTCAAGCATTACTTTGCTAGTGTGTGAAATGAATGCAATTGTGTGGTATCTTGAACATTGGTTGGCATTGCCTTTCTTACTTGAGGTAGGTATTTTCAGCTGAGGGAAACATTTGGAGAACTGAGAGCACTCAGCTATCAGGCAACAATGTTCTAGTAAGTGGGGATCAGTCCTGGAGGGTGTAGGTGGTACCCACAGAGAATCCACAGGAGTATCTGTTGATAATCCTAGTAAACATGACCATTAGGCTACCCACAGGATCAAAAATTATGCTAGAGATACTATCATTACTGGTTACTTAGGTGAATGCTATCAGAACATCTCTTTTTGGCTCAGGACCAAGAAAAATATAATTTTTTAACTGTCATATGCAAGGCACTGTTGTAATATTCTCTCATGTGTTGTTAGTTCATTCACTTGTGACAACAGATTTTAATGTCTTCATTTTTAGATAAGAAGATTTAAGCTCATTGAGTTGCTCAACTGTCTGTTTCCCTGCACTGCTTACAAGATAGCTTTGACAACTTGCTCTTCAGAGGGGACAACAGGCCTGAATTATGACATTTTGCTTAGTGGGTGGCTTTAAAGGAAATTTGACATTTGAAAAATGGGAAGTGCTGGGTAGCCTCTGAGCTTTAAAGGAAGAATGTACCAAAAGACAGAAGAAGAGAGAACTCTCAGAGGGGAGGTAGGATGGTACAAATAATGTTTTCATTCACTTCAAACTAAGGCAACTCTCTTTAAAAGGATTGGCCTCAGATCAAATAAAAATAAGTTAATTATTATTCAGTAATGTCAGCTGCCCATTCTAGGCTAATACTATGGGGAGTTTAAAAAGCCTTTTCTATACTCTGTCAATTGTCCATTGCTGCCCTTAATGGGAAATGTTTGGATTTGCATTATTCTTAAAGCTAAGAAAGAGGAAGGACAGCCTGATTCTCACTTATTTTTCATCTGACCCAAATTGTTTGAGTCAACACATAGCAATATAAGTCCAATACCTTAACAACTAGATCTACCCGTACCTTAAAGAAATTTTCTAATTTACTTAGACCGTATTTTCCCTTTTAAAATGAGTACAACTTTGATATCCTGGACATGTATGGGATTCATGATAACATTTCACACAGAGAAATCTTTAGTGCACAGAGAGATAAAGCAAAGAGTTTGTTGTGAGGAAGGCTGAAAAGTCCTGGGAGACTTTTCCTTGAACACAAAGGCAATGTGGTTGGTAAGAGCTGGGACTAACTGGTTACAATGGACCCGCACAGCAGAGAGTAAAAACGTCAAGTTTCCCAAGTCAGGGGAGATTTTCAAAGTGGCTTTAGGAGAATATATTTAACCATGTTGTGGAAACTAGGAAAGGCAAGAGCACAGACTAGGAAAACTATTCATGCTCATACTCAATCACTAAGTCATGTCCAGGTCTTTTATGACCCCATGGACTTTCAGCCCACCAGGCTCCTCTGTCCACGGGATTTCCCAGGCAAAAATATGAGTGAGTAGCCATTTCCTTCCTCAGAGGATCTTCCTGACCCAGGGACTGAACCCATGTCTCCTGCATTGGCAGGCAGATTCTATACCCGTGAGCCACTGGAGAAGCCTATTACCACAGTCTAAATAAGATTTCATCATGATCTGAACTCAGGGATGGAGAACTGTATGTTTAAAAATCTCACAATATGGTGTCATCCCAGGCCTAGATTTCTTTTCCATACTTCTAAAATACCCTCCATTTTCAAAATAAAATAAATCTCTCTCTTCAGTACTAATCATGAATTTTCAAATGCCTATTATATGTTGTCCAAAGGAAACCTGATTTTGTAGCAAATTAGATGAATAAAATGTTAGTCTTCTTATTTTCTACTGAAAATGTTGTCTTTTTTGTAAATATGTTGTTCTTATTTTCTATGTCAAATCCTGTTTATACATTCTATCATAATCTCAATTTATAATTTAAAGTGCTTTAGTCTCCCATCATACTAAAACTGCACAGCAAAATCACTGGTATCATTATTCTTACTTTACAGATGGACTAACTGAGGCTTAGGGAGATTGGGTATATGATTAAATTCACAAAAAGAGTGAAGGCAGGATTTTGACCCTGACTCCAAAAACAGTGTTCCTTTCCCTGCATCAAATTTTCATTCTTTGTTCCTCTTTTTATCAAGCACCTATTACTTTTTTCTAGGTCCTAGTTCTTGTGTTTGTATATTATTTTAAAATGACTTTTCTACATTTAATACCCTAATTCTCATCCTTATTTTCTAATATTTTAAGTACTATAGTAGACTGATTTGATAATTTATTTCTATTTCCTTTTCTTCCAAGCCAGCTGACATTGTCCTAGTGGGTTTCTATTCTTAAGATGTCACCTCTACTTGGCTACTCCCCTACTCAAAAATATTTATTGGCCCCTTCCTATCTATATAGTAAGCTCTCTACCTTAAAATACAATGCCCTTCACAATCTTGTTTCAATCTATTTTTCTAAATATATCTCCCATTGTTCCTAAATACACACAATCCTTGAGCCAAACTGATCTGTTGGTGTTAACTCACAACACTGTATCTTAAACTCTTCTCTGTCTACAGTGATTCCTGCTTTTGACTCTCAGGATATGCAGTTTCCTTCATCTGGAAAAGCCATAAAGCTAGTTTGTATTGAATTTCTGTGATCCTCCAGGAACGATGCTAGGAGTTTTACAGATTGTATTTCTAAGCTAAAAACGAAAAAAAATTGAAAACAAACAAAAAAAAGAAACAACCCAAATGAAAAATAGGCCAAAGATGGCCAATAGGCATATGAAAAATGCTCAACATTGCTAATAATTAGAGAAAGGCAAATAAAAATCTCCATGAGTTACCACCTCACACCAGTTAGAATGGCCATCATAAAAGAATTTACAAATAGCAAATGCTAGAGAGGGTGTGGAGAAAGGGGAACCTTCCTACAACTGTTGGTGGGAAGGTAAGATGATGCAACCACTGTGGGAGACAGTGTTCCTCATAAAACTGTGGGAAGTTCCTATAAAACTAAAAGACGAATTACCATATGATCCAGCCATCCCACTCCAGGGCATATCTCCAGACAAAACTACAATTCAAAAAGATGAATGCACTGCAACACTTCACAGCAGCACTTCACAAAAGCCAAACATGAAAACAACCTAAATGTCCATCAACAGGTGAATGGATAAAGAAGCGGTACATAGGTACAATGGAATACTAGTGAAAGCTGCTCAGTCATGTCCAACTCTTTGTGATCCCACGGACTGTAACCTGCCAGGCTCCTCTGTCCATGGAATTCTCCAGGCAATAATACTGGAGTGGGTTGTCATGCCCTCCTCCAGGAGATCCTCTCAACCCAGGGATAGAACCCAGGTCTCCCACATTGCAGGCAGATTCTTTACCATCTGAGCCACTGGGGAAGCCCAAAAATACTGGAGTGGACAGCATATCCCTTCTCCAGGGTATCTTCCTGACCCAGGAATTGAACCAGGGTATCCTACATTGTAGGTGGATTCTTTACCAGCTGAGCTACCAGGGGAGTCCCATGGAATACTACTCAGCCATAAAAAAGAATGAAATACTGTCATTTACAGCAATGTGAATGCAACTAGAGATTATCATACTAAGTTATGTCAGAAAGAGAAAGACAAATACCATATGATGTCACTTACATGTGGAATCTAAAACATGACACAAATGAACCTACCTATGAAACAGTCTCACGGACACAGAGAACAGACTGGTGGTTTCCAAGGGGGAGTGAGTTGGAAGAGGGATATGATCGGGAGGTTGGGATTAGCAGATTTAAGCTTTTATATATGGAATGAATTAACAAGGTCTTACTGTATAGCACAGGGAACTCTATTCAAAATCCTATGATAAACCATAATAGAAAGAATATTAAAGAAAAGAATGTATATATATGTATAACTGAATCTTTTACAGAAGAAATTAGTACTACATTGTAAATCAACTATACTTCAATTAAAAATATTAAAACTAAAAAAAATAAAGTTGTAAATCTCTCAGTCCTTAAATATTAAGAAGTTTGTGATGACACAACTACCAAGAGAATGGCATGACTGCCTACAAATGACATGTTCTTTTTTTTCTATACTGTGTTCTGAATGCCTTTTCTTTTATTTAAAATCTCATCTATAATTGAACGTACAACTAAAATCATAACTTTTTCATATCACATTTCTTATATATAAAAGCATGTAAAAGCCATAGTTCTCTCCTCTGAGCTCCTTAAATCCTGTGTGTGCACGCACAATTCTTTTGACATTAACCATAAGCCTTGTGTACCATAGTGCTTTTTTTGTATACTGGTAGTATTGTCCTAACTATATTTTACATTCTTCAAGAGTATCATTTTCCAGTTCAGAACCTTGCTAGAAATTTAAGTAGGGCTGAATAGGCAGAGAAATCATTTAACAACTTGGCGGGGAAAGGATAATTCAGGGAAGATGTGAAATTATTCTTTAGGTAGCACAATGAAAGGCGAGAAGAACGCACAGTCACCGAAACGGATTCATTTCTCTTCCTGTTCCCCTCACTCAGTCAGTCATGTCCCTCTAACCCATATGTATGTAGAAACCAGAAATGACAACGAACAAGAGTGACAATAAAGGAACAAGGGTTAATGTTGGGAAAGTAATGACTCTGTGACTGTTTTCAGCTTTCACGTGCTTTGGGTGGTACAGGGGAAGGAGGAAATAGCCAGATTAAGATTCATGCTGCATGAGTCATAGAAAGGGGGCCAAAGTTGATACACACAGTGAAGTTCGACAATGGCTCAGTGAGGACTGAATCTTGAAGCAGCATTTCCCCAAGGGTTTGTGTGGGTTGAGATGAACGGATTTTGAAGAAGGAGGTGATCCAGGAAATCTTAGTGTTTATAAGTAGACCAAATGTGTAATATCAAGAAGCCATTTGTGGTAAATTAAATAAAAATGATTAAAATTTAAAGTGTAGTTCCTCAGTTGTGTTAATACTAGCCACATTTCAAGTGCTCACTGGCCATGTGCAGCTAGGAGATGCTGAATAGGGCTGTGCAGATACGGAGCATTTCCATTCACTACAGAAGAGTTCTGACTAAAATACCAAAAACATATAATATTCTTTCAGCTTTGTTTCCAAAGTCTACAAAGTGTCAGTTAATATCTGTAGTAAGCTGGATATATAATTTAAATTAATTGCAATAATTTCAATTAGTATTTTAAATGTGGCCCCAGTAAAATTTTCTATTTTTCAGAGAATATTACTTTCAAGTTAGGATGGAGTTGAAAGTACTCAATATAGTGACATTTGAATTGGGCATTAACAAATTTTTTAAGTTGAAAAGGGACACTGTGGCAACAAGAATAGCCCAAGGTTAGAGATGAAAGACATGAAGTCTCACAAGATGTGTGGGAAATAGTAAATCATTTTGATTAGGATTTAGAATAAATATAGGAGAGAAATGTAAAATTTAGGAGAAAAGAGGATTGAGATCAACTAATGTAGGCTTAAAAGTTTGTCTTAAACAGTGGATCTTACAAGAGATGTTGCCATTTGCTCCTTGGGAAGATAAGTCTTCAGTCCCATGATGCCAGATTGAATAAACATGCAATTGAAGAAAAGAGGAAGTGAGATTCTTTAAGAGATTGCCCTAATAATCAGGAAGAGAGAGGGAACTATGTGCTTGGATAAGGGAGTTGGCAAAGGAAGCCAAAAGGGAGTAAAGGATTTGAAAACACTTTCGCATGCTATCAAATATATAAATATAGGGGGAAATGAAAAATCAGAAAAGGCTCAGATTTCAAGTGAGGGATAAAACAATTATGCTGTTGCTCAAAGATAGTTGAGGGTTCATGAGGGGCTATCTTGAGATCAGTTTCAAACACTTTCACTTTGAAGTGCTGGGGGACTTGCCACAGGCTTCCCTGGGGGTTCAGTGGTAAAGAATCCACCTGCCAGTGTTGGAGATGTGGGTTCGATCTCTGGGTAATCCCCTGGAGAAGGAAATGGCAACCCACTCCAGTATTCTTGCCTGGTGGGTCTACAGTCCATGGGGTTGCAAACAGTTTGACACAACTTAGCGACTGAACAACAGGACTCGTCACAAATTGAGGAGGATGGGGTGGTTCGGGTGGATGTAAACATCTGGGGCTTCATCTCCTGATCACTGAACCCTAAAAAGAAAATGAGACTGCCTGGAGTAGGAGCAGAGAATTTAAAAGACAGAAACATGAAACAGTCTGGTTTAAGAAAAGAGTATCAGAGAAAAAATTCAGTGAAGACAAGGTGTGAAGTCAGAAAAGGATAATAGTCACAGTGTGAAAGCCACAGTGAGAGAGGATTCAGAGGAATGAGTGGTTAGCAATCTCCAAATTTGCAAAGAATTTAAGGACAACTCCTAAAACCTTTCTGGTGATCTGGAGGACATGAATGGCTATTGAGACATCTTTAACAGAGGTGGAGGGTGGCATTGCATGACTGATAAAAGGGTTATTTAGATAAGAGCTGTTAAGTAGGTCACTATTTTATTTATTTATTTTCTCCTATCTCCAACACATGTCCCACTCTTGATTGCTATTTCTCTGAGAAATAGAAGCAACCAGAAGACACATTTAAACTCTTTCACCATCACACCTAACTTCGATCTGCTTCTGTATTTACTTGCTTTTCCTTTTCTCTTGTTCCTGTGAATGAACTGTTTAATAGAAAGCAACCATCCACTTATGCACTACATCCCATTTCTCTCTACCTACTCAAGGACATCATTTCAACAGTACTGTCCCTTCAAATTTTACCACTGTTCTCCTCTGTCTCTTTCTCATCAGGACATACAAAAGTATCCTCTTTTGATCAACGTTCCCTACCAATCACGATGCTAGTCCTCTCCTCTCCTTTATAAAAAGGCACCAAACAGATTATACGACATTAAAGGATTTCCTAAAAACACTGCTTATTTATATTAAACAAAATATTGAAGGCAACACTTTCACTCATTGTTAAATATATTAAACAGTATAGTTTAGTATATATTTTTGAGCAGCAGGAGGACATCAGAGCAGAAACTGAGCTTCTACTGAAATTTTGACTTTGTAAAATTCAGTAGAATATTATTTCAAAGTCTTGTATTTATAGCTGAACTACACCAATACAAGCTATTAATTGTATGATAATATACCAAATAAATGGAGAAGGAAATGGTAACCCACTCCAGTATTCTTGCATGGAAAATCCCATTGTTGGAGGAGCCTGATGGGTTATAGTCCATGGGGTCGCAAAGAGTTGGACACGACTAAGTGATTTCACTTTCACTTTTATACCAAATAAAAGTTGCTTTTAGTGGGGGGGTGGGGGGGGGAGAAAGTAATGTCCAGTGCAGTTTCTAATTTCTCTTCCCAGCCCCACATTCCCCCCCCCCCCCACAACTCTTAACACTGCCTTGAAATCAATATTATCAAGATCAGTATTTCTAAATCTTGTACCACCCCCAGATTCAGCCAACAGGGGACTCTTCCCTGGACCCCATGACTTGGAAATTCTTGCCCTGGCCCTTCATACGCTGAGCTTCTCCACAGTGGAGCAAGGAGTTGAGGAGGCCAAGGGGAAATGTCCACCTGGAGTCTATGCTCTTCATCCAGCCCATACTCCAAGGAACCAGAACTGTGCAACTTCCTTTTAGTATCACTTAAACCCACTTCAGGATCTGCACGGGCCTCTTCTGTGAGTCTGATGACTCAAGAGTAGATCACACCACTGAATTTACTTATCCCTAGGTCAGAGATTGCCAAAAGTCAGCTGTTTGTCAGGTGTTAACAGAGCTTGCCCAGGGCTTGCCTGTGCAAGAGTTCTCACACAGCAGAGCACTGAGTGGATAGTGGGAAGAGAAGGCGGCTAGGATTCTTACACTTCCACATTTCCATTTTGAAAAGAAAGCAAGTTGTGCTAAATTTGGACATGTCTTTTTGTATCACTATGAAGTTACTTTTTTTTTTATATAAGAGGGAAGAATTTTTAAGTTTGCAAGCTTGATTTATAACATAAATATTTAGATGTGTAGCATGTATGCTTTGAATGATACTCTGGCCACAGAAATGTTAGATGTAGGTCTGACTGGATGCAGTGATTAATTCTCAGGACATTTTTTTTACTTGACCAGTCAGTAGCATGTGACAGTGGATCATTCTACTCTCTTAAGACCCTTTCTTTTCTTGCTTCTAGGAAGACAGTGTCTTCTCCAGGTTCTCCTCCTCCCATATTAGCAGCAGCTTCTCAGATTTCTTTAAGTGAGCTCAGACAGTCCCTGAACTCTTTTCTCTCTCCATATTCCCCTCATTATTTCATCTACTTTTATAACTTTAAATGTGATTGTCTGCTGATGACTCTCAAATTATATTCTAGCCCTCTGTGATATGTAGAATCTGAAAAAAAAAAGATACAAATGAACTTATTTATAAAACAGAAAAACACTCAGATAGAAAACAAACATGGTTAACAAAGGGGATAGCAGTGAAGGGACAGGGAAGGAGATAAATTAGGAGTTTGGGACTAACATACACACACTGCTATATGTAAAATAAGAAAACAGCAAGGACCTATTGTATAGCACAGGAAGCTAAACTCAGTATCTTGCAATAACCTACAATGGGAAAGAATCTGAACAAGAGTATCTATGTATGTATAACTGAATCACTTTGCTATACACTTGAAACTAATACATTATATATTAACTATAAATCAATTAAAAAAAAGAAAGAAACAACATTCTAGCCAGAATTCTGACATTGAAACTCGTAGTGATAGCCTACTTGAACTGGCTAATAATTATCTGGCTACTAATTTTTCAAGTATATGACATTCAATTGAGCTCCTGATCTTTCTCCCCTAACTCTCCTTATTCCACAGTATTTCTCATCTCAACATGTAGAAACTCCATTCCTACAACTACTTAATTTCTTTCACTCTCTTAAGTACTACATCTCAACCCCTGCCATTTCTAACTCTAAAATGTATCCAAAAATCTGTCCACATGTTACCATGGCAATAATCTAGCCTAAATCATGTTGCCTTCCACCTGGATTATTGCGAAATTTTCCTAATTACTTGAAAATGTTATCCAGAATGCTCATGTTAACACGTTGGTCCCATCAATATATTCCACTGCTTAAATCCCTGTCTTATTTTCCATCTCTCACAGGACTGAGTCCTGAACTAACTTAGGAGTCCCTCATTCATCTGAAGGAACACCCCCATGCTCACCCGTTCTGCCCTCTTCTGCCCCTTTCCCCATATTTACTCTACCCCAGGCACCCTGATTCCCTGTGATTCTTCAGTCACACTAGGCAAGTGCCTGCCTCAAAGCCTTCACAATTACTATTCCCTTTGCTCAGATTTGTCTTTCTCTAGATGTCTGTGTTTTTCTTCCCTCGGTTCTTTGATGTCTTTGCCCAAATGTTACTGAAGTGAACATTCCGCTGTACCACTAAGCACTCCTTTCATGCCTGACTCACTCATTCTTTCAGCTCCTGGCAGTGTTGACAGATGAGTCCCTCTGCAGGGCAGGGTTCTTAACCAAAAGGACCTTCCTTGTCCAAGGTTGTAACTCCCACCTGAAGGCAGCCCTCATGCAATGACTGGGCAACTTGGGAGTGTAAAGGCTAATCTCTCTTCTCAAGAACAACTTTGAATAATCATTCCAGTTATAGAACTCCAAAGGATCATCTGTGACCCCTATTACAACAGCATTGTGGCTCATCCTTTTCTATGGCCAAGTTCTGCCTGCCTCCTTCCATCTAGATTTATCTGCCAAAGGTGTTCCTCACTCCTTTTTAAGCAGATCTGCCTCAGATTCTGTTTCCAGGGAAACTTAATCTGAGAGAGTTGATATCAAGAGTGGTCCCAAGAAGCAGATTCTAAAGGAGATATTGGAACTAGATTACCGATCCCCAACCTTCAACCTTCAGCCAGTTAAGCAATTAGGGCCTGATTATTGCTGTTAGTTTTATGATCCATTGCATCCAGCTTGCAAAAACAGGTAAGTTTTTAAAATTTTCACTGGTAGTAATCTGAAATTGGATATCAGTGAAAAATAATATACATGTAAGAAAAATCTCAGTGTTCAGAAGTTAAAGCAAGAAAAAATTATAAGAACTGCAGCAATATGGCTGTTGCTAGGAGCTATCAATTAACTGAAGAAAAGACAATGGAAGGCCAAGGGTGATTAATCACAAATTTAATGCAAAGCAAAAACAGTCAGAGGATAGCCTATATAGATGAAGGAGAAAAGTGATGATCAGGCAGAGGACTTAATTATAAGGTAGAAGAGTTCAACAGAAGATTGAATATTCAGCCATGGCAAGAGTGTTACACCAAAGTCAAGGTTTTCATGGAAATAAATGGGACCTAGAGAATTAAAATAGTAATGCCTGGGTTGATGCATCAAAAAATCTTGAATCCTTAGACTCTACTTGGATCCTCTGGGCTGGCAAAAATGTTACATTCTTCCTTTTAAAAATGTAGCACCCCTCTTGCAGAAAGACAATTCAGAGTCCTTTGTCTTGTAAGGTAGCTTTCAGTCTAATGTGAATCTATACATACTGCTTCAGGAAATGCAGTTAATAACTATCATCTACTTATGACATAACCTGACAAAGGAAGTTCTGGACCTGTGAGCAGAAGAAAGAGCCCACATAACAAAAGAGCTCCAGAAGCTAATCAACATGTACCTGCAGGAGCTATAAGTGTGTATATGTACACAAATATATTTAGATTTTAAGGGTGCTCAATCAAAGGAAAATAGAACATAAAGTTCGATAAAAGAGAGGTATCATACAGAAGCCCTCTCCTATGATATAGGATGCCAATACCCCAGGAGACAGTATCAATATCTTTCATAGGATGGCTCTTGGAAGCCTGGATAAAGTACTGTCCCATGGCAAATGGTGTAGGAAGGCAACAAAAGGCTCAGAGAATTTGGCAACCTATATGGGAAAAATAATCAGACTTTAGGAAATGATCAAATAGATTTCCATGTATTGAAATAATAAGGAATGCACTAGTGGAGGGAACAATTTCAGCATTATTGAGGTAGTTCTTTATAGGCAGGGGTTGATGACAGAAAATACAATTATAGACTTGGGCTTCCTCAAAGCAATGGAAATTATAAGACCCGAAAATAAAAGAGACCAGGTGTGAGCATTTAATTATGAAAATCAACACAGCTGTAATATTATAAAGAGAGTAAAGGTCAGAGTAGCAGCTGGGGAGCCAGATATGTATAGACCTATGGAAATAGTTAATAGGTCAGAGCATCCTTAAAACCAAAGTAAATGAACAGGCCTTCTGAGTATTGCTGAATTTAAACAACCCAAAGAGTCAAGGATAATCATTAGGATAATGTCATGATCCCTTATCCTATTTCTAGAACTGAGCTACTTCTCAGAGCCTGATTCCAACTACGGAGAGATCCTCATGAAGGAGAAGTCTGCAGCATCATGACAAGTATGTAGAATGAAGAGTCACTAAACAGATTCTAGTTGCTTGGGCTTTTCTCTAGTTGTGGAGAGCAGGGGCTACTTTTTAGTTGTAGTGTGCAGGAGTCTCACTGAGGGAGCTTCTTATTGCAGAGCGTGGGCTCTGGGGAGCACAGGCTCAGGAGCTGTGGCTCCTTGCGGGGTGTAAAGCACAGGCTCACAGATTGAGGCACACAGGCTCAGCTGCTCTGCAGCATGTGGAATCCTCCCGGACCAGGGATCGAATGCATGTCCTCTGTATTGCTAGGTGGGACCCCTATCCACTATACCACCAGCAAAGTCCTTTTTTTTTTTTTTTTAAACACTTGTCACCATCTATAATTCTGTGTACTCAAAATATTTAGTGTGTTTATTGTCTGTGTGAATCCCTCAACATCCTCAGACACTAGAATTTAAGCTCTATGAGAAAGGCATCTAATTTGATTTACTGCTGAATTGCTCATGTCTGGTACACACATAACAATTGTTAAATATATCAATTGCTGAATAAATGAATTCCTGAAATTCTAGAGGTAATATTTCACATTTGCAATTATTTGGAAAAAGGAGAATCGTGCATGTCCAAGATGGAAAAAAGACCCTTCAAACCCTGTATAGCTACTGAACACTCACTATTTAGTGTTTTCAATAAAAAAGTTTGTTTTCTATGTACTCTGTTGAGAGCCTGCAAACAGAAGAGAACCAGAGGGCATGGTCACTGCAGAATTTAAGTTCTGTGAGAAAGGCATCTAATTTGATTTACTGCTGAATCACTCATGCCTGGTACACACATAACAATTGTTAAATATATCAATTGCTGAATAAATGAATTCCTGCAATTCTAGAGGTAATATTTCACATTTGCAATCATTTGGGAAAAGGAGAATCGTGCATGTCTAAGATGGAACAAAGACCCTTCAAACCCTGTATATCTACTGATCACTCACTATTCTTAAGTGTTTTCAATAAACAAGTTTGTTTTCTATGCACTCTGTTGAGAGCCTGCAAACAGAAGAGAAGAACCAGAGGGCATGGTCACTGCAAAATATCCCAAACTAGTTAAAGAAGATGGACAAACTGATTGACTGCAGATTCCTCTTAGGAATTTCAAAAGTAATGAAGCATCTAACAGGAGGTAGTAGAAGTGAATCATAATGGAGAATGTACAGATGAGGTTCACTCTTAAAGGATGAGAATATGAGGAATAGTCAGCTATGGAAGAGCAAGCTATTCCTAATGAGGAAAAAAGCCCGAGTGAAAGCCAAGTTGGGATACTAGCATAAAATTTTGTGAAATTTGAACAAAATCTGTACTTTAATAATCTTGAGATACATTTGTTTTTTTAAAAACAGACTTTGGGACAGGAAGAGGCCCCTTAGGAAATAATTATCTCCTTTGTCATTTAGGCTTGTAATATCTTTGTTTCCAATAATCATCACATATAATTATATCCTAATCCATAGAAAAATAAAAGAAATTAACTTCAATGAATAAAAATACATATTCGCTTTACTTCCGAAGACAGAAGAGCTGCTTAATGCTGGTACTGTAAATTTCTTGCACCATCTGAATGTGCTAACTTGAAATAGCAACCTTTGCCCTACTCCCTCAAGACAGAAAGACTGCTCTCAAGGAGTCCCCAAAGACGTGAACTCTCAAAAGGCAAAACCATGCACAGGGCTCCCAGAAGCACATATTTGAGTACCATTAGTAAAAGAAGGGATAGTTTGTCTCAAATTTCATGGGAATATACAAAGATAAAGGTTATTGCTAAGGGAGCTAGGACTCAAAACACTCAGGGATCCAAAGCCTAAAGTCAACACCTCCTATAAGATATGGAAACAAAATAAAGAATAATACAGATGGCAGCCTGTTTTGACAATTTCCAGAAGGAGCTGAGCCACTGAAGCCACTATGGAAGTCAGCCAGAGGTCACAGTGTCAGGGGATATCCAGCTTGATGATTCTATGTGTGCTGCATGCTAAGTTGCTTCAGTCGTATCCGACTCTTTATGACCCCATGCACTATAGCCCACCAGGCTCCTCTGTTCATGGGATTCTCCAGGCAAGAAAACTGGAGTGGGTTGCCATTTCCCCTTCCAAGGGATCGTCCCAACCCAGGGGTTGAACACCCATCTTTTATGTCCCCTGCACTGGCAGGAAAGTTTACCTCTAGCACCACCTGTAAAGACCCAACTGTATAAGACTCAGTAATACTGGCAAAAGAGACCTCTCCAGAAATGTAGGTTGGAATCTCAATATTAAAAGCAAATGGGAAATAATCACAGGATATCTCAAGCTAGATGTTAAAACATAAATGTAAGACAGCAATTATTCAAAGACTAATATGCCAGTCTGAAGACTCAATAGAGAACCTGACCAAAAACAAGAAGAAGAAAACTCACCACATCACTCAAGCTTGTGGTCTGTCAGTGACTTTTAAAGCTGAGGACTCATTCTCTGTATTTTACCTCCTCAGTTGTCTTTATTGCACAGCCTGTTCCCACAGAAGACATTCCTGATCAGGTTGATGCTGTGATTTTTTTTTTAAAGGCAACAATGTTCTTAGAAGCTATTTTGCAAAGATTATTTGAAAAGACCACAATTCTCCAATACAATTCTCTTTCTTTCTCTGTGTGTGTGGGTTGTGCATGTAATGTGTGTATATCTGTGTGTGTGTGTGTATGTATATGTACAGCAATCTACCTTTTTTAGTTGGTCACTATGTAAAACTCTAATATGATAGGATACTTTGGCCACCTGATGCGAAGAGCTGACTCATTTGAAAAAACCCTGATGCTGGCGTGCTGTGGTTCACGGGGTTACAAAGAGTCAGACATGACTGAGCAACTGAACTGAACTGAATTGGACAGCTTTATGGTTCTTAAAGAAGGAACAAAACTTATGGCCACAAAGTTCCTAAAACAAAAACAACTAATTTGGTTCTCTTTTCCTGTAGTGATCTTTTATCAATTTTCCCTCACAACAGAGCAAGGTTTAATAACAGAAAGGGAGTATGCTGGTGTTATTTTTAAGGTTGATACAAAAAAAAAGAAAGAAAAGATGTACCTATTGGGCTAACAGTTGTAACTATAGATATGAACACTATTTCAGAGTAAAATTGGGCTTCACAGGTGGCACTAGTGGTAAAGAACCTGCCTGCCAATGCAGGCAGACGTAAGAGACGTGGGTTTGATCCCTGGGTTGGGAAGATCCCCTGGAGGAGGGCATGGCAACCCACTCCAGTATTCTTGCCTGGAGAATCCCACGGACAAAGGAGCCTGACAGGCTGCAGTCCATAGGGTTGCACAGAGTCGGACATGGCTGACGCGACATAGTACACACACAGACTAAAATTGGTCTTTTTGTTGATTTTTTGAGTCACTTTAAAATTTCAAGGGTGTTGAGACAGACCCATCATGACACTGAACCTTGGAAATATTCAACCATGCTGTCACCTCAACAGAGCACACACAAGAAAGGCCCCAGGTTTCTATCAATGTACTAACAAAAAATAATTTTTGAATATTTCCAATAGTTAGCACTATGTCAAATACAATGGAGGATACCTAAGCTAATAAAATGCTGTACTCACTCTAACAGAATTTACTATTTTATTTCCGTAATTTTCTTATGTCCAGAAAAGCATAGTGAGTGATAAGTGAAGCAACATGGATTAATAACTGTATTAACAACCACAGCTCATTAGTGAAGCTGAGTTCCAAGCACCCAAGGGAGAGGAATGAGAAGCCTTTGTCTTCTCTCTGGATCTCCCCAGGTTCCCTCCCCTAAATATAGATACACCTTGAATTTAATGTCAAGATTATTTTAGCGACTAATGAAAAAAATCATGTAGCAATCTCGTAAAGTTGAAGATAAAACATTCTGAGTCACACAACAAAGTAGAATTTTGTAATTGTATACAGTGCAGGAAATATACAATTATACTCCTTGAAGAGTTGGTCAGTTTTCATCAGTAGCCCACTTAGAAGTCTGGTAAATTTCATACCCTTTTAAAGCCACAGTATGTCCCCAGCCAAAAAATAGGGAGTAAATTTACTTGAATGCAGTTACAGGAAGTACCTTATCTATTCATAATTGCCATGGAACACATAAGAGTCTTCTATATTCAGGGTACTCTATATTCAATTTTGATGTAAAAACAAAAAGGAAAAGATTTTATTGTTTGTGTTCTTTTGCATTGCTGTTAGTGTGGATGGACTCGGTGTTCATGAACAAGTATAAATAAACCGGCCGGTGCAAATCTTGTTCCTTTGGGGCAGACCCTTTGCATTTTAAAAGCAACATCACATGCTTTGCATACCTACCTTTCCACATCTTTATACTATCATAACATGGCTTGTGCAGATGAAATCCAGAAAGTTTTGACTATGTTTATGTATTAACAGTCTAATATTTTTTTGTGAAAAAGTAAACAAAGCAGGACTATGTATTGAATTTGGTAGTCTATTTCCTTGTTCTATGAATATGCAAAAATGCACCTGTTCAGAGTTTGTCCACGACCCAACAAGAACAGCACTAACATGCGGATGGACTGACTGTATTCTAATATTTCCCGGTTAGGCACGTCCACAAATCCCAAAATGTGCACTGAGATTTGCCTGCTGCCACAGGCAGCCAACTCTGCTTAAAAGGAAAACATGACTATCAAAAGGAAAACTTGACCATCTAAGTGCTTTATGCTTCATATAAACAAACAAACAAAAAAAACTGTATAACAGAATCTCTGTTCCCAAACTCACAGATTGTTGAGAAGGACATGACGTCTGTTGGGGTAGCCGAAAGGTATGGAACATATTTAGGTATATTTACCGTTCTTACCTTTCAGGAAAAACCAAATGACCTATTGTTACAAAGAATATTCCTTTCTATTCCCTCAGTACCAAATCAATAAAAGTCCTTCCAGCACAACAGCTGTTCCTTAATGACCCCAAAGAGTTAATGCACTGCCTGAATCAAACACATTTCAGGGTCTACACCAAGCAGACCCTCAATTAATGGTGATGGATTGACTTTCTCACAAGCAGTAAAAGCTCAATTTATGGAAATTGATCCTATGAGACAAAAATAAATAATTTAAGAACACTGTGTGTTGAATTCTATGTTTGGCAACATAGCAATGTGTATAGATCTAAGAACTACGTGTGTTTTTTTTTAATGAAAAGGTTTTCTAGTTAGCTGACAGATACTAAGAGTATCTCAATCATTTTGAGTCATAATCTAAACATAGTGAAACTATAAATCTGGGTGATTCAATATAAATATCCTGATAGTGATATCATAGTGATTATGAAGAATCTGAAGACTCATACACCTAAAGATAAGACACAAGTTTGTTCGTTAGTAATCATAACTTTAAATCGTGCAATAAAGATTGCCTATTAGTGATAAACACTATTTGAATTGTCCATTTCAGATCATCTTTAATGTACAGATGTTCATAATTTTCTACCTTATTGTATGCTATCCTTTAAGGAAGATGAGCAGTTTGAAGGAGTGCCAGAGGTGACCACTTTGAAAGCATAATGAATTTTCTCTTTAGCTGCCACAGGACTGTGTGGTTCTACCGTTTGTCAGGTGACAGCATCTCCTTAGTCAAAGTAGAGTCTTAGAAAATGAGGGAATGTGCTGTTGGGTACTTCAGCAGAGCATTGCATCCTACGTCCAAACCAGAGCACCAGCTGCCCTCTGCATTCCAAAAAGTTTGAGCAAATAAACTGACAAGCATCCAACACTACAAGATGGGAAGTGGAATTAGTTCAGAGAGCAAGGAGTCAGCCAAAAGATCAAAAGAATTGGAGAAAAAACTTCAGGAAGATGCTGAGCGAGATGCAAGAACTGTAAAGTTGCTGTTATTAGGTAATATCCTTTTTTCCTTTTGCCTTTCAAACCCTGCTATTTTTTCAACTGCGATGTATTTACTTTTCTCAAACTTTAATTTCAAGGGTATTACCATATGGGAGATTTATTACGAAAATGTGTTTCGAAATTGATTTTATGTGTGCTCTGTAAACATTTACTTTTTTGCTTAGCATTTTATTGCATGTCTTTTATTAAGCAGAGAGATAAATATTTATTAGATGACTCAATTTCTCTATGTCAATGATCTTTTATTATTAAAAAACTCAAGGACATTTATTATTTCATTGTACTCTAATCATTTTCTCAATATCAACTTTTTAATATGGAAAAAATCCTTTAATTACATGTTACAAAGATTTATGTTGTTTGGAAATATTTTGTTTTGTATTAACACTAATATGTTATTTAATTACTTATACTGTTAAAACCAATTAGTCAAGTTATTTAGAGAGTAATGATAAAGTACTTCAAAATATACTAATAATATTATTCAGGCTTTTGAATACTGTCTGTATAATTGAAAAATACTCCATTTAAATCCTTAAAGGATATTTAAATATTCATTTAGGTCAGGAATTATGTCTCTTCTATTTTTTATTCCCTCAAAATTCAGCACACTATTTAACCACAACTATGAATTTAATAAATGTTCAATGAACTGAAAGAATGAATATAATTTATATATCATGCCTTTTTCTAAACATGTCACAGTCCCTAGAAGATAAATATGATTTTGGAATAAAATAAAGGCCTATGAAAAGAATATGAAAAAAGAACTTCAATTTAATCATGGTTATACACAAAAGCACTCCATTTTATTTCAGAAATGTGACTCTTTGACACACAAAAATATTCTCATTTGTGTCTGTGTGTTCTTTTACCATGTCTAATTTGCTCCCAGTGGCAAGAGTATCTCAGAAACCGACTATAAGTTTCCCAGCACTTGCTCTTCCAAGGAAAGGAAATGTTTTCCCTCTTTATGCCCAATTCCTGAGGCCTCACACCCACAGCACTTACAAGTGACTACCAAGAGAGGTTGGTAAGTTAGAAAGATGTAGAGGTCAGCTCTTATGAAACTACCAAATGCTACTTCCCTAATGCTCCAGAGTATTCTGAGACTTTGATCAAGAGTGTAAGTAATAAGTGGACATAGAGAAAACAAATAAAAGATGAGAGGGAACACCAAACATTCCAGCAAGTACATTCTGTGTCCCTCTTGTACTAAGAACCGTGGCACAAGACTAGTAACACAATACACAGAGAATCCCTATGTTTGAATAAAATTTCAAAAGAATAGATATTTTCAATATACAAATTATTTTTAGATTAAAGTGATGGGCTACATAAAGAGGAAAGGGTAATGTTATAGAAGATACGCAAAGAATTTTAGTGGTACTATTACATCTTTTAATATCCTAAGGCAATCACAATTGCATAAATTCATCTCCAGTGTTACCATACATTTGGATTCATTTGGTTCCAACAATATATCACTGGACTTCTTGGTCACATCTTATCTACACAGATGAATCAAATTCTCTGTAGCTTTCCCCATTCAGTGATATTTCAAACCCTTGACTAAGTTTTCCCTCTGGACTCTGTGAGTTTTGGGTGGTAGTTTAGTCACTGAGTCTTGTCCCACTCTTGTGACCCCATGGACTGTAGTCCACTAGGCTCCTCTACCCAGAGGATTTTCCAGGCAATAATACTGGAGTAGAATCTTGCTGAAACAGGGACTGAACCCTGGTCTCCTGCACTGCAGGCAGATTCTTTACCGACTGAGCCACCAAGAAAATCATATGAGTTCTCTATCTAACGATGAAGTTGTCAAAGTTCAAAACAATACAATCTTGTCATAACTGTTTTGATTCTCATGTTTTGAATTGAAAGCAAATTATCTAACCTATTATCTTTATATTTAGTTTAGCCTCGTTAATATATAAAGGGGCTTCCCTGGTGGCTTAGATGGTAAAGCGTCTGCCTGCAATGCGGGAGACCCGGGTTCGATGCCTGGGTTGGGAAGATCCCCTGGAGAAGGAAATGGCAACCCACTCCAGTACTCTTGCCTGGAAAATTCCGTGGACGGAGGAGCCTGGTAAGCCACGGGGTCGCAAAGAGTCGGACACGACTGAGCGACTACACTAATACATAGAAGCATTCAGTAGAACCAAAGTAAACCTTCCCACCCTCAAATCCCCTCACTAATGAAATCTAATTTCTCCCATCATTGAAACAATGATTCTCATTCATCAGTCTTGTCTGAACAACTGTTTTTAAGCAATGAGTGTATGTCCTGTGGGACCAACCAGGAGAGCCTTGGTAGAAATCAGAACTTGAGTCTAGCTCTACTTTTATAAAAACAGAAATCTTAAATTTATAGAAATCTGAAAAAAACGTTTTCAACAGAATTCATTATTGGTGTTGATCCTCATGTTATCCAGTGAATTTCGAGGTGCTCAAACACAACACAACTTTCCAAGTTAACACGTGCTGTGGAGTAGATGTACTATTTGGTATCACTGCATACAAGATTTCACTTAATTTGAAGAGCTATCTATATCAAAGTACACTTTACAACTAAAGGATCACCTTGAAGACTGACTCCCTTTTATTCTACCTTTCAGATATTCAGTAAAATTATGCAAGAGATGCCAAATCTGTTTCTATAGAAAAAAGCAGGCTTCTAGGAAACACTAGAGATGACATACATTCCTGGCTTATTTGATAAAACTGCTATCAAGACAATAATGCCATGGAACGTTTTTTTTTTTTTTAATTAGCCTGTAAAGGTGCCCTAGAAAGAGTGCATTTTAGTAAGAAAAAACAAATGCTAATGTATAAGCTGTTACTTTATTTTTTAATTTTAAATTAAAAAAAAAATCTTAATTTACAGATGTTTGATCACACTTCAATTCCATTCAAAAGAAATACCTGTCTTTTCATTGTGAGATCATTGTGGTTCATGTTTCTGTTTTTCCTATATCTCCTTTTGTTAAATTTATTATTTCAAATTTCAGTTCAAGTTTATTTATTTAACACATTACTTCTTTTTTTTGACTTTTACAAATTTTCATCACATGAGCTGGATAAATTCAGAGCTCCAAAGTATAGGGGAAAAATAGCTTTGTTTTTTCATCATATCTGAAACCTTGCCTCATTCATTCTACAATTTTCAGCTATGATAGTGTAATGAGCTTTTAGCCACTGATTTCCAGCACTGCCATGGACTACTCAATACTGGTGCTGTATTCCTTTAATTCTAAAACCATTTATTCTTTATTTTTCTATGTGCTATCTTGTAAACATCACAGTATCATTTTTAATGTATATGTGTATGTACATTAATTTTATGTAATCATCAAGTAATGCAATGTACATATATATATGTACATCCTTTTATGTCTATCAAGAGGAAAGAGGACATAAGATTCATGCTATATCAAAGTTCTTACGTGTATTCTGTTTAAATAGGTCTTTTTATTTTTAAAATCATTTCTATATATGAGTGGGAAAGGATGCAGAAAATGGGAGGTGTTACTCAGTCACTGGCTAGAGTACAAATTCATCAAGTGTAGAAGCTCTATTTTATATTTCTATTACACCAGTAGAGTCAATGCTTGTCTGTGGATATGATCACTTACACATGTTACAATTTAAACTTGCAAAGCATAATTAGAAAAAAAAAAAAAAAACAACTTCTTTCAGATAACCAGTGATATGAATCTTGAGAACAACATGTAGAAGTTGTTCCAGAGTAATGTTTCCAATTTTTAAAAATTAAAATCATTCTTTGTTATATTAATACATTTTGTTTAAAAATATTTTACAATATTTTATTTTTATAAAGATATCAATCTTTTGGGTGTACAAATATTTTTACTATTTGTACAAATATGTACAAATGTTTAAAATTGTTTTTCAGTAAAGTGGAAAGAAACAATCTACTTGGAGAGCTTCAAACTGTCTCTAAAGTAACTACTTGCACCATAGTCATCTGAAACCTTCAGAGGAAAAGTCAAATATTTACAGTTGTATTTATTAATAACTAATGGTATTTGGCAGCACCAAATAGCTCTCTACAGTGTCCCTTTTTTCTAATGGGCAAAAAGCACTTAGACAAACATTTTGCAAGTATTTGTTTGTTTTAGATTAATTTATATCTAATAATCGGGACACATTAACAGACTCATAAGTCCCTCACATGAAAGCTATAAACTATTCATTAAGGCATTCCATATTTAGCCAACTTATGGTATTTGTTAATGAGATTAAATACACTGTCTTTCTGAGAATAGCTCTCATTAACTGTAATATAACAGAACATCTCATGTTATATCACAGAGCATTTTTATATTCATTTGGTACATTCAAACCTTAATTATTGATTTAAGAGCAATACTGTACTTTAAAAAATATTCAGATAAGCAACATGAGTTAACACAATTTATTTACCCCTCCATTAATTAAAAAGGAAAGAGAGTAGTGAAACATTTGATGGTATAAAGTCTCCATGATAAATTTTACACAAAATATACTTTCAGTTAAGATTTAACACTCAAATTCAGAATCCATATCATTTAACTTTCCTACAAATACATCAATGTAGAATTTGCCTCTAAGGAAGTGGGATTCAAGCTGAAACTGAAGGTAAATCTCATCAAGATATAAAAATATTCATTCTGTGTATTAGACTCTGAGGCTAATAAACTAGAGTCAGTTCAGTCGCTTAGTCATTTCTGACTGTTTGCAACCCCATGGACTACAGCACGCCAGCCTTCCCTGTCCATTACTGAATTGTGGCGCTCACTCAAACTCATGTCCATTGAGTCAGAGATGACATCTAACCATCTCATCCTCTGTTGTCCCCTGCTCCTCCCAAATTCAATCTTTCCCAGCATCAGGGTCTTTTCCAATAAGTCAGTTCTTCAACTCAGGTGGCCAAATACTGGAGTTTCAGCTTCAATGAATATTCAGGACTGCAATGAATATTCAGGACTGATTTCCTTTAGGATGGACTGGTTGGATCTCCTAGCAGTCCAAAGGACTCTCAAGAGTCTTCTCCAACACCACAGTTCAAAAAAGCATCAATTTTTCAACACTCAGTTTTTTTATAGTCCAGCTCTCACATCCATGCATGACTACTGGAAAAACCACAGCTTTGACTAGTCAGACCTTTGCTTGCAAAGTAATGTCTTTACTTTTCAGTATGCTGTCTAGGTTGGTCATAGCTTTTCTTCCAAGGAGCAAGCATCTTTTCATTTCATGGCTGCAGTCACCATCTGCAGTGATTTTGGAGCTGAAGAAAAGAAAGTCTATCACTGTGTCCATTGTTTCCTCATCTATTTGCCATGAAGTGATGGGACCAGATGCCATAATCTTAATTTTTTAAATGTTGAGTTCTAATCCAACTTTTTCACTCTCTTCTTTCACTTTCACTAAGAGGCTCTTTAGTTCTTCTTCACTTTCTGCCATAAGTGTGGTGTCATCTGCATATCTGATGTTATTGATATTTTTCCTGGAAATGTTGATTCCAGCTTGTGCTTCATCCAGCCTGGCATTCCGCATGATGTACTTTGCACATAAGTTAATTAAACAGGGTGACAATATACAGCCTTGATGTACTCCTTTCCCGATTTGGACCCAGTCTGTTGTTCCATGTCCATTTCTAACTGTTGCTTCTTGTCTTGCATACAGATATCTTAGGAGGCAGGTCAGGTGGTCTGGTGTTCCTGTCTCTTTAAGAATTGTCCACAGTTTATTGTGATCCACTTAGTCAAAGGCTTTGGCGTAGACAATAGAGCAAAAGTAGATGTTTTTCTGGAACTCTCTTGCTTTTTCAATGATCCAAACGATGTTGGCAATTTGATCTCTGGTTCCTCTGCCTTTTCTACATCCAGCTTGAACATCTGGAATATTCTACAGTACAATTCACGTACTGTAGAAGCCTGGAATGGAGAATTTTGAGCCTTACTTTGCTAAGTGTGTGAGATGCATGCAACTGTGCTGTAGTTTGAGCCTTCTTTGACATTGCCTTTCCTTGGGATTTGAATGAAAACTGACCTTTTCCAGTCCTGTGGCCACTGCTGAGTTTTCCAAATTTGCTGGCATAATGAGTGCAGCACTTTAACAGCGTCATCTTTTACAATTTGAAATATCTCAACTGAAATTCCATCACATCCACTAGCTTTCTTGGAGTGATGCTTCTTAAGGCTCACTTGATTTTATATTCCGGGATGTCAGACTCTAGGTGAGTGATCACACAATCATGGTTATCTGGGTCATGAAGATCTTTTTTGTATAGTTCTTCAGTGTATTCTTGCCACTGCTACTTAATATCTTCTGCTTCTGTTAAGTCCATACCATTTCTGTCCTTTATTGTGCCCATCTTTCATGAAATGTTCCCTTGGTATAAAGATTTTCTTGAGGAAATCTCTGGTCTTTCCTATTCTCTTGTTTTCCTCTATTTCTTTGCATTGATCACTGAGGAAGGCTTTCTTATCTCTCCTTGCTATTCTTTGGAACTCTGCATTAAAATTGGTATATCTTTCATTTTCTCCTTTGCCTTTATCTTCACTTCTTTCCACAGCTATTTGAAAGGCCTCCTCAGGCAACTATTTTGCATTTTTGCACGTTTTTTCCCCCCCTTGGGGATGGTCCTGATCACTGCCTCCTGTACAATGTCACAAACCTCTGTCAATAGTTCTTTATTAACTCTGCCTATCAGATCTAATGTCTTGAATCTATTTGTCACTTCTTTAGTATAGTCATAAGGGATTTGATTTAGGTCATAACTGAATGGTCTAGTGGTTTCCCCTACTTTCTGCAATTTAAGTCTGAATTTGGCAATAAGGAGTTCATGATCTGAGCCACAGTCAGCTTCTGGTCTTGTGTTTGCTGATTGTATAGAGCTTCTCCATCTTTGGCTGCAAAGAATATAATCTTTGACCCATGCTGTGTAGCACCACCCAGACGGATGGATCATGGTGGAGAGTTCTGACAAAACTTATTCCACTGAAGAAGGGAATGGCAAACCACTTCAGTATTCTTGCCTTAAAAACCCAATGAACAGTATAAAAAGTCAAAAATATATGACACTGAAAGATAAACACCCCAGGTTGGTAGGTGCCCAATATGCTACTGGAGATCAGTGGAGAAATTACCCCAGAAAGAATGAAGAGATCGAGCCAAAGCAAAAACAAAATCTAATTGTGGATGTGGCTGGTGATGGAAGCAAGGTCTGATGCTGTAAAGAGCAATATCGCCTAGGAACCTAGAATGTTAGGTCCATGAATCAAGGCAAATTGGAAGTGGTCAAACAGGAGATGGCAAGATTGAACATCGAAACTTTAGGAATCAGTGAACTAAAATGGACTGGAATGGGTGAATTTACCTCAGATGACCATTATATCTACTACTGTGGGCAAGAATCCCTTAGAAGAAATGGAGTAGCCCTCATAGTCAACAAAAAGTCCAAAGTTCAGTACTTGGATTCAATCTCAAAAACAGTAGAATGATCTCTTTTCTTTTCCAAGGCAAACCATTCAACATCACAGTAATCCAAGTCTATGCCCCAACCAGTAATGTTGAAGAGGCTGAAGTTGAACGGTTTTATGAAGCCCTACAAAACTTTCTAGAACTAACACCCAAACGAGATGTCCTTTTCATTATAGGGGACTAGAATGCAAAAGTAGGATGCCTAGAGATACCTGGAGTAACAGGCTTATTTGGCCTTGGAGTTCAAAATGAAGCAGGGAAAAGGCTAACAGAGTTTTGCCAAGGGAACACACTGGTCATAGTAAACACACTCTTTCAACAACACAAGAGGAGACTCTACACATGGACGTTACCAGATGGTCAACAAACTAGAACTCAAAAGTTTAATTCCTTCTTCAATATTTTATATTCAAATATAATTTGCTACTTAGAAATGTTTTCCTTTTAAGATATCTACAAATTTCACTCCCTGACCATCATATGATTCTTTACCATCTCACACTTTTTCACACTTACTGAATTCTATCTTTGATTTCACACTGTTTACCTTCAAAGTTGACCATTTTACCTGTGTCCCTCAATATTCTTTACCCTAATCCTCTATCTTAATTGATATTCACAACCTCAAACCTGGATAACTCTCAAAGTTCCTACTTATTATTGTTCTAATAACACAGTTCCCAACTGATTTCTTCCAAAGTAACATTATATAACATGTTTTCAGCCCTCACTGTTGATCCTGGTCCCATGTAAACACCTAATTTCCTTCATTCCCAGGTGCTGTAGATTAAAATGATGTATCACTCTCAGTTTCCTGGTTGACAATTTCCTGTTTTTAACTTTCAGTTCAGTTCAGTCACTCAGTCATGTCTGACTCTTTGTGACCCCCATGGACAGCAGCATGCCAGGCCTCCCTGTCCATCACCAACTCCCAGAGCTTGCTCAAACTCATGTCTATTGAGTCGGTGATGCCATCCAATCATCTCATCCTCTGTAGTCCCCTTCTCCTCCCAACTTCAATCTTTCCCAGCATCAGGGTCTTTTCAAATGAGTCAGTTTCGCATCAGGTGGCCTAAGTATTGGAGTTTCAGCTTCAGCGTCAGTCCTTCCAATGAATGTTCAGAACTGATTTCTTTTAGGATGGACTGGTTGGATCTCCTTGCAGTCTAAGGGACTCTCAAGAGTCTTCTCCAACACCACAGTTCAAAAGCATCAATTCTTCAGCACTCAACTTTCTTTATAGTCTAACTCTCACAGCCATACATGACTACTGGAAAAACCATAGCTTTGACTAGAGGGACCTTTGCTGGCAAAGCAATGTCTCTGCTTTTTAATATGTTATCAAGGTTGGTCATAGCTTTTCTTCCAAGGAGCAAACATCTTTTAATTTCATGGCTGCAGTCACCATCTGCAGTGATTTTGGAGCCCAAGAAAATCAAGTCCGTCACTGTTTGCATTGTTTCCCCAACTATTTGCCGTGAAGTGATGGGACTGGATGCTGTGATCTTAGTTTTTTGAATGTTGAACTTTAAGCCAACTTTTTCACTCTCCTCTTTCACTTTCATCAAGAGGATCTTTATTTCTTCACTTTCTGCTGTAAGAGTACTGTCATCTGCATATCTGATGTTATTGATATTTCTTCCAGCAATCTTGATTCCAGCTTGTGCTTCATCCAGCCTGGCGTTTTGCATGATGTACTGTACATATAAGTTAAATAAGCAGGGTGACAATATACAGCCTTGGCGTGCCCCTTTCCCGTTTTGGAACCCGTCTGTTTTTCCATGTCCGGTTCTAACTGTTGCTTCTTGACCTTCCTACAGAGTCTCAAGAGGCAGGTCAGGTGCTCTGGTATTTCCATATCTTGAAGTATTTTCCACAGTTTTTGTGATCCACACAGTCAAAGGCTTTGGCACCATCAATAGAGCAGAAGTAGATGATTTCCTGGAACTCTCTTGCTTTTTCGATGATCCAACGGATGTTGGCAATTTGATCTCTGGTTTCTCTGCCTTTGTAAACCCAGCTTAAGCATCTGGAATTTCACGGTTCACAAACTGCTGAAGCCTGGGTTGGAGAATTTTGAGCCTTACTTGCTAGCCTGTGAGATGAGTGCAAATGTGTGGTAGTTTGAGCATTCTTTGGCATTGCCTTTCTTTGGGATTGGAATAAAAACTGACCTCAAATCCTGTGGCCACTGCTGAGTTTTCCAAATTAGCTTGCATATTGCATGCAGCACTGTAATAGCATCATTTTTTACAATTTGAAAGAGCTCAACTGGAATTCCACCTCCTCCCTTAGCTTTTTTTGTAATGATGCTTCCTTTTTTTTTTTTAAACAGAGCATTTTATTTTATTTTTATTTATTTAATTTTTTATTTTTTTTACTTTACAATATTGTATTGGTTTTGCCATACATTGATATGAATCTGCCATGGGTGTACATGTGTTCCCCATCCTGAACACCACCCCCCACCTCCCTCCCCATCCCATCCTTCTGGGTCATCCCAGTGCGCCAGCCTCGACCACCCTGTATCATGCATCGAACCTGGACTGGCGATTCATTTCACATATGATATATTACATGTTTCAATGTCATTCTCCTGTATCATCCTGCCCTCACCCTCTCCCACTGAGTCCAAAAGACTGTTCAATACATCTGTGTCTCTTTTGTTGTCTCGCATATAGGGTTGTCGTTACCATCTTTCTAAATTCCACATATATGCATTCGTATACTGTATTGGTGTTTTTCTTTCTGGCTTACTTCACTCTGTATAATAGGCTCCAGTTTCATCCACCTCATTACAACTGATTCAAATGTATTCTTTTTAATGGCTGAGTAATATTCCATTGTGTATATGTACCACAGCTTCCTTATCCATTCATCTGCTGATGGGCATCTAGGTTGCTTCCATGCCCTGGCTATTATAAACAGTGCTGTGATGAACATTGTGGTACACATGTCTCTTTCAGTTCTGGTTTCCTCACTGTGTATGTACAGCAGTGGGATTGCTGGGTCATATGGCAGTTCTCTTTCCTGTTTTTTAAGGAATCTCCACACTGTTCTCCATAGTGGCTGTACTAGTTTGCATTTCCACCAACAGTGTAAGAAGGTTCCGTTTTCTCCACACCCTCTCCAGCAGTTATTGCTTGTAGAATTTTGGATAGTAGTCATTCTGATTGGCATGAAATGATACCTCATTGTGGTTTTGATTTGCATTTCTCTGATAATGAGTGATGTTGAGTATCTTTTCATGAGTTTGTTAGCCAGCTGTATGTCTTCTTTGGAGAAATGTTTGTTTAGTTCTTTGGCCCATTTTTTGATTGGGTTATTTATTTTTCTGGAATTGAGATGCAGGAGTTGCTTGTATATTTTTGAGATTAATTCTTTGCCTGTTGCTTCATTTGCTATTATTTTCTCCCATTCTGAAGGCTGTCTTTTCACCTTGCTTATAGTTTTCTTTTTTGTGCAGAAGCTTTTAATTTTAATTAGGTCCCATTTGTTAATTTTTGCTTTTATTTCCAATATTCTTGGAGGTGGGTCATAGAGGATTCTGCTGTGATTCATGCTGGAGAGTGTTTTGCCTATGTTCTCCTCTAGAAGTTTTATAGTTTCTGGTCTTACATTTAGATCTTTAATCCATTTTGAGTTTATTTTTGTGTATTGTGTTAGAAAGTGTTTTAGTTTCATTCTTTTACAAGTGGATGACCAGTTCCCCCAGCACCACTTGTTAAAGAGGTTGTCTTTTCTCCACTGTATACTCTTGCCTCCTTTGTCAAAGATAAGTTGTCCATAAGTGCGTGGATTTCTCTCTGGACTTTCTATGTTATTCCATTGATCTTTATTTCTGTTTTTGTGCCAGTACCATCCTGTCTTTGATGACTGTGGCTTTGTTGTAGAGACTGAAGTCAGGTAGGTTGATTCCTCCAGTTCCATTCTTCAAGATTGCTTTGGCTTTTGTATTTCCATACAAATTGTGAAATTATTTGTTCTAGTTCTATGAAAAATACCGTTGGTAGCCTGATAGCGATTGCATTGAATCTATAGATTACTTTGGGTAGTATACTCATTTTCACTATATTGATTCTTCTGATCCCTGAACATGGTATATTTCTCCATCTGTTTGTGTCCTCTTTGATTTCTTTCACCAGTGTTTTATTTTCTATATATAGGTCTTTGGTTTCTTTAGGTAGATATATTCCTAAGTATTTTATTTTTTTCATTGCAATGGTGAATGGAATTGTTTCCTTAATTCCTCTTCCTGTTTTTTCATTGTTAGTGTATAGGAATGCAAGGGATTTCTGTGTGTTCATTTTATATCCTGCAACTTTACTGTATTCATTGATTAGCTCTAGTAATTTTCTGGTAAAGTCTTTAGGGTTTTCTATGTAGAGGATCATGTCATCTGCAAACAGTGAGAGTTTTACTTCTTCTTTCCCAGTGTATTCCTTTTATTTCTTTTTCTTCTCTGACTGCTGTGGCCAAAACTTCCAAAACTTTGTTGAATAGTAGTGGTGAGGGTGGGCACCCTTGTCTTGTTCCTGACTTTAGGGGAAATGCTTTCAATTTTTCACCATTGTGGATAATGTTTGTTGTGGGTTTGTCATATATAGCTTTTATTATGTTGATGTATGTTCCTTCTATTCCTGCTTTCTGGAGGATTTTTTTTTTTATCATAAATGGATGCTGAATTGTGTCAAAGGCTTTTTCTTCATTTATTGAGATAATCATGTTGTTTTCATTTTTCAATTTGTTAATGTGGTGTATTGCACTGATTGATTTGTGGATATTGAAGAATCCTTGCATCCCTGGGATAAAGCCCACTTGGTCATGATGTATGACCTTTTTAATATGTTGTTGGATTCTGTTTGCTAGAATTTTGTTAAGGATTTTTGCATCTATGTTTATCAGTGATATTGCCTGTAGTTTTCTTTATTTGTGGCATCTTTGTCAGGTTTTGGTATTAGGGTGATGGTGGCCTCATAGAATGAGTTTGGAAGTCTACCTTCCTCTGCAATTTTCTGGAAGAGTTTGAGTAGGATAGGTATTAGTTCTTCTCTAAATTTTTGGTAGAATTCAGCTGTGAAGCCATCTGGTCCTGGGCTTTTGATTGTTGGAAGATTTCTGATTACAGTTTCAATTTCCATGCTTGTGATGGGTCTGTTAAGATTTTCTATTTCTTCCTGGTTCAGTTTTGGAAAGTTGTACTTTTCAAAGAATTTGTCCATTTCTTCCAAGTTGTCCATTTTATTGGCATATAGTTGCTGATAATGGTCTCTTATGATCCTTTGTATTTCTGTGTTGTCTGTTGTGATCTTCCCATTTTCATTTCTAATTTTGTTGATTTGATTTTTCTCCATTTGTTTCTTGGTGAATCTGGCTAATGGTTTGTCAATTTTATTCATCTTCTCAAAGAATCAGCTTTTGGCTTTGTTGATTTTTGCTATGGTCTCTTTTGTTTCTTTTGCATTTATTTCCACCCTAATTTTTAAGATTTCTTTCCTTCTACTAACGCTGGGGTTCTTAATTTCTTCCTTCTCTAGTTGCTTTAGGTGTAGAATTAGGTTATTTATTTGACTTTTTTCTTATTTCTTGAGGTAAGCCTGTATTGCTATGAATCTTCCCCTTAGCACTGCTTTTACAGTGTCCCAAAGCTTTTGTGTTGTTGTTTTTTCATTTTCATTCATTTTTATGTATATTTTGATTTCTTTTTTGATTTGTTCTGTAATTTGTTGGTTATTCAGCAGCGTATTGTTCAGTCTCCATATGTTGGAATTTTTAATAGTTTTTCTCCTGAAATTGACAACTAATCTTACTGCATTGTGGTCAGAAAAGATGCTAGGAATGATTTCAATTTTTTTGCATTTACCAACACTAGATTTATGGCCCAGAATGTGATCTATCCTGGAGAAGGTTCTGTGTGTGCTTGAGAAAAAGGTGAAATTCATTGTTTTGGGGTGAAATGTCCTATAGATATCAACTAGGTCTAACTGGTCTATTGTATCATTTAAAGTTTGTGTTTCCTTGTTAATTTTCTGTTTAGTTGATCTAGCCATAGGTGTGAGTGATGCTTCCTAAGGCCCACTTGACCTCTCATTCCAGGATGTCTGGCTCTAGGTGAGTGATCACACCACACTGTGTTATTACCACCTCTTCTTAATATCTTCTGCTTCTGTTTGGTCCATATCATTTCTGTCTTTTATCGTGCCCATCTTTGCACGAAATTTTCCCTTGGTGTGTCTAATTTTCTTGAAGAGATCTCTAGTGTTTCCCATTCTATTGTTTTCCTCTATTTCTTAGCATTAATCACCGAGGAAGGCTGTCTTATCTCTCCTTGCTATTCTTTGGAACTCTGCATTTAAATGGGAGTTTTTATCTTTAGCCAGGCTAATAATTATTTTACTTATTTGTAGTTTTCTACTAAAATATTCCAATAGGCAGCTATTTCTACATTTCCAACATCACTGTTATCTACAGTCTCCTCTCCTTCCACCTCACCCTAGATGACCACTGCTCATAAGACAGTCATCAAACATCATCTCCAAACTCACTAAGCTTTCCTTCACTCTCTTCCACTTTAACTAGCTTTAAGGAATTGTGGCATTCCATTCTCATTTAAGCCTAACTTCAGCCTTTGTGCTATAAATTGTATCCCCTTCTAAATTTTAAGAATTTTGCTTTATGAATTATCCCCTTAGTCACTTTCAAACTTCTTCTCTGCTAGCTCCTTCCTCTTGGCGTATAATGATATTTCTTCCTAGTCACCTAGAGATTTTTCTTCAATTCTATAAAGCTCATTTGATTCACCTTATATAGTTATCTTTTAAAATGTTTTTATATTGAAATACTTCTCAAACTAGTCTATGGTCACTGCTTCTATTGTTATACTGTTTTCATTCTCTTCAGTTAATTGAGATCTAACTTGTATATTCATTCTCCTCTTTACCAAAAAATGATCTCTCACAGATCCCTGATAATCTGCAATTCACAAAACTGAGGCCTCAATAACTGAATCTTTCTTAACTCCTGTTACACTGCAATACTTTCTAGTTTTTTTATATCCCTCTACTCCTCACTTCATTCAAGCTTGCTTCTTTTTTTCTCCATTTATAAGTGGGTTCACTCACCAAAATTTGTCCTTGAGTCTTTGTGTTTTTCAGTCTGTATTGTATCAGGGACCTCATATCAGGACGTAGCTGTCACTTCTAGAAGAATGACTCTAACGTCCTTTCTTTTGCCTAATTTCTGGATCCATATCTGTGTCAACAACAAATTAGCAGTTGCCATGATTACTTGCCATCTACCTCTGCAAGAATTAGATCATGTGCTGCTATATCTGCTGATCTTCAACATCCCTTTAGAGAAGTTCAGGGTAGAAAACAGAAATGAGGCACTCTGTCCTTTAGGAAAAACTGTCAAAACAGGTCTTCAGATAGATGTTTTTGGGAACCAATTTTATAAGCTCAATTCTTGTATTTCCTTATATCTAGAAAAGCACTAAAAGCACTAACATCTACTCCTCATGACTAGGTGTAACCTTCATGACACCAGAACAAACTTTTTACAAAAAATGTGTGCTTGATTGCATGTACTCCTCCTTCTCCAAAATTACATACATAATGACTCTCCCCCTACCTCTTTGGAGCAGTTTCTCAAAGCTATTCGAAATGTTACCTTCTGGGCAATAGGCTTCATTTTTCCCCCAAATAAAACTTAACTCAAACTCTCACATTGCACCTTTTTTTTTTTTAGTCAACAACTGTTTTTTTTATCAGTGATCTGATTACACTTTCCGGCACCTAATAGTCATTCTCCAAGTTTATCTTGCTGTCCATTCATCCTCAAGTTTCATCTTTTTAATGAGGCCCTTCGTTATATTCTTTTCCTTTATATTCACTCTAGTATTTCAATCTTCTTTAATTCCTTTCTTTGTAATCATTCTCTATTCACTGTCCAAAGGTCAATCTTTGTTACAAAGCTTAGTTTTAACCTTATCTCTGATAGAATGGGTCTCATGTTTCTCTTTTATTACACTACTTCTGTTATGACTTTCAATCTACAAGAAAATGCTATGAAATAGTATTTTCATTATATAGCGAAGAAAATGAGAATTTACTGAGGTAATTCAATTTCTAAGATCACATATTAGCTTACAGGAGAACAAAGGGTTTAATTTTTATCTCTGTCATTTTTAAATTAGTATCTGCATTCTAAGTTCTAAGAAAACAGTGAATATGTCTGCTTTTGTCCTTCACTGGAATCCTAGCACAGAAAAGCATGCATGCATAGTGCATGGAAGAATGACAGAATTGGGAACCTAAAACATTTCTGTAGGTTGGTCATGGTGACTAAAGCATAGATATACATTTGGCATTTGCAAAGAACTGGAAAAAAAACCACATATGTCATATGATAAGGTGTTTGTCTTTTAAGTCAGCGAAGATTTTAATAGATTTTTAGAAATGTAAATGAGAATAATAACACTTGGTTTTTTTTTTTTTTTTTTTTTGTCTAAGACTATCCAAACTATGCTATAAGACAAAGTCTTTATGCGGGTGCTTGAGGTAGGTAGGCCAATTAGGAAATTGTCACTACTCTGCAAACACTTGATGAGATTGTAAATTAAGGCAGAAATTACAAGCTTGAAAGTGAGATTTGAGGGACCTTATGAGACAAAATAATAGAACTTGGTGACTTGACTGCCTGTGGCTATTAATTCAGAGGAATGATTAAGGGCAGAATAAGGAATAGTGATTATTTTATTCACCAGTATGTGAAATAAAGGACAAAGTTTAGGTTGGGACAAAACAAAAAGAGTAGTCATTTGAGACATTCAAATTTGTGTTGTTTGGAGACCAAGTGGAGATATCTATTAAACAGATGAATATATGGGTCCAGAAATCAGGAGGGGTAACTCAAGTGAGAGCTGTTAATTTGATGTATTCAATTCCTGTTCTCCTTTCCCCAGATATATAGTATATAAAGGCCAACTGTATAGTTAACCAAAGTCTTAGTTTGAAGCATTAATTCATACAAAATGTGTAACTGTTCCCCAACTAAGGAACACTTAGATAAATTCTATCAATCCACCTTTCTATCATGTACATTTCTATCTAAAGCAAGTTTGTGTGGGAAATGTCACATAATTATATAGTACATTGTTTTACCCGCCCCCCTTTTTTAGCCTAAGAAGTACACTAAAAAGATAAGAAAAGAAAGAAAGTGAAGTCGCTCAGTTGTGTCCAACTCTTTGCAACCCCATGGACTGCAGCCTACCAGGTTCCTCCATCCATGGGATTTTCCAGGCAAGAGTACTGGAGTGGGTTGCCATTTCCTTCTCCAGGGGATCTTCCCGACCCAGGGATTGAACCCAGGTCTGCCGCAATATATGCAGACGCTTTACCATCTGAGCCACCAGAAGGATTTTGAAGTTAAAATACTTCAAAATCCTACAAGGCATATATATATATATATATTTTAAAATATATATATTTATAAATATTTATTTATATATAAATATTTAATATTTAAAACATTATATATAAGTTTAAAACATTATATATAATGTTTTAAATATTATCAACTATTTTAAAACAAGTATAAAACTGGAAGTATTTAAATAAATTTTCATTAGGAAGTAAAGAGTACATAACCACAACATTCTCACAAATGAAATATGCTTGTTTGGCTGATGACTTTTTACAGTTTCAGAATGTTCATCATTACTACATCATAGAGATAGGTGCTTGACATAACACTAATAATTGAAATATATCTGACACCATATGACTACTAATGTGATTCACTACTAAAACCCCCACAAAATTACTTATATTTATGCTAAGATATTTACACCACACTGGACCTAATCATCAGACAAATACAGAATATTGGACATTATATAATAAACTGTCCTAGACTTTAGAAAAATGTCAGTCATGAAAACAAAATAATAACAGCAGTATAACATGGGAAACATTCTAAATTAAGAGTTGAAATAGCATAATATACAAAGGAAATGTGTAAGACTTGATTGGATCCTGGATCCAAGAAATATAAAATGTCTGAAAAACATTTTGGAACAACCAAATAAATATGAATATGGAGTATATTTTATATAACATTTTGGATTTGTATAGATATTCTTAAGCATGAAAATAGTGTGATTTTCTGGGACAATAACCTATTCTTAGAAGATGCATTCTGAAATATTTACGGGTGAAGTGTGTGATTGCTTTCAAGAGGTTCAGCAAAACAAAGCATAAATATAAAGACAGATATACTTGTATACATGTATATATGTGTGTGTGTGAATTTATATATATGAAACATACAAAGGACAAAGTGCTAATAATTGGTAAGGTGAAGGGTAAAATATAGGTATCTAATGTACTATTTTCTCAAAATTCCATAGTTTATAAGATTATTAAAATTAAAAGTTTGGGGAAAATAGTGTACATTGGGGTATTATTTTTCTGATAAAATAGGTAAATATATCTGCAAAATCATCCATATTATTTTACAAATGAATTCTTTCAAATACTTCATGAGTAGATCACTTTAAAATCATAAAAGCTTTTTAAGGAAATCCTTCTCAATAGATTATCTGACAAACTTATCAACAAAATTTGACAAAAACAGGCCAAATCCTTCATGAATGCAGATCCAAACACCAAACCAAAACATCACCAAATTGATTCCAACAATGTAAAAATGTATATTAAAGGGAAAAAGCCAGAGGTAAGAGAGAACTCAAGAATGACTTGTTGAAATACTATTGGAACATTAATATTATTCACATTATCAGAGGAGAAAGAACATCATGATTATGACAGGAGATGCACACACATGTGCATGAACACACACATACACACTAAACCAACTTATTTTATATATTTTTGATAAAAACTTTTATCACACTAGAAATAGAAGGCAATTCCCTTAACAAAATAAAGAGTATGTACAAAAACCTGTAGTAATGGTCACACTTAATAGGGAATATTTAGCATCATTAACTACAGGTAGTGAACAAAGACTTATGATGATGAATGGACAGTTTCCTGTCTTTGACCTTCTCCTCGTCAATACTCTCATCAGGGATTTGGGTGAAAGTGGATAAGGCAAAATTTCCCACTTGAGTAAGATTCAGAATTTGGAAGGATAGAGTTTCAGGTAAAGTCAGTATTCCAAGTGATCTAAACTAGCAGAAATGTTTGGCCCAAATGAACAGAATTTAGCAGATATCTTTAACTGAGGTTCAAAATCAGCTATACACATGTAGTATACCCATATAGTTTGTGGGAAAATCAGTTTGCTAAGTGATGATGTAAAAAAAAGTAGAAACAAATTAATTGCTAAGCTCAATATAGGTTAAAAACGTACAGCTACAAAAAAAAAAAAATAGAAGAAGAAAAGAGGTAAACTAATCATAGTGTCTATTAAGAAAAGTGTTCTATTTAGAAATAAGCACTAGGCTTGAGGCAGATCTATTTTGCACCCCTATCTTACTAAACAAGAATATCAGTACCCTTAATAAAATCACCTATATCTATGGCAAAATTTTAAGTCAGACAGTGTTTCGAAAGGACATTGGCTCTCACATGGAGTGTGATTCAGAGGGTAAGGAATCTAAAAATCATGTTCCACAAGAAAGGATGAAAGGAGTCAAACATATTATAATTGAAACATCTCTTGAAAAAGAGGTGGAGAATGCTTCAAATAATAGAGAATGTTGAGAACTCATTGTTCTAAGTTAGACTTTGTACCAAATATTTCAAACTACCCAAACCCTATGAGATAGACATCAGTAAGTCAATTTTATAAAGGAGGAAACTCTCAAGAGATTAACTTCCATCAAGACAGACAGATTCAGCAATGAGTACAACCTCACATTTATTCCAAAACATGAGTTTGCTTATTACATTTCACTACCCACTATCTAGGCTATATGATGGGTTGTAACACGGAAGAGACAGAGAAGTTTGTTGTAGCTCAATGAGAAAGAGGAATAGTGAGTGAAATAGAATTGCTTCTAAACAAGAAATGAAGCTAAAAATCTTTTATGCCAATAGTCTACCAAAAGATTACAATCATAAACTGCACACCCACATGTCTATGAAAGTTCACATCTTCCATATTAATTTAAAATAAGTGATTTTAAATTTATGTCTTGACATCATATTGATATTGACATTACCAGTTAATAATTTAAAAGAAGGCATCATTTTAAGATTAGTATTAGGCTGTATATTGTCACCCTGCTTATTTAACTTATATGCAAGGTACATCTTGTGAAATGCCAGGCTGGATGAAGCACAAGCTGGAATCAAGATTGCCAGGAGAAATATCAATAACCTCAGATATGCAGATGACACCACCCTTATGGCAGAAAGTGAAGAACTGAAGAGCCTCTTGATGAAAGTGAATGAGGAGACTGAAAAAGCTGGCTTAAAACTCAGCATTCAAAAAACTAAGATCACGGCATGTGATCCCATCACTTCATGGGAAGTAGATGGGGAAACAATGCAAGCAGTGACAGACTTGATTTCCTTGGGCTCCAAAATCACTGCAGATGGTGGCTGCAGCCATGAAATTAAAGGATGCCTGCTCCTTGGAAGAAAAGTTATGACCAACCTAGACAACATATTAAAAAGCAGAGACATTGCTTTGCCAGCAAAGGTCCCTCTAGTCAAAGCTATGGTTTTTCCAGTAGTCATGTATGGCTGTGAGAGTTAGACTATAAAGAAAGTTGAGTGCTGAAGAATTGATGCTTTTGAACTGTGGTGTTGGAGAAGACTCTTGAGAGTCCCTTAGACTGCAAGGAGATCCAACCAGTCCATCCTAAAAGAAATCAGTTCTGAACATTCATTGGAAGGACTGACGCTGAAGCTGAAACTCCAATACTTTGGCCACCTGATGCAAAAAACTGACTTATTGGAAAAGACCCTTATGCTGAGAAAGATTGAAGGCAGGAGAAGAAGGGGACAACAGAAGATGGGATGGTTAGATGGCATCACCAACTCAATGGACATGAGTTTGAGCAAGCTCTGGGAGTTGTTGATGGACAGGGAGGCCTGGCGTGCTGCAGTCCACGGGGTTGCAAAGAGTTAGACATGACTGAGCGACTAAACTAAACTGAACTGATAATATTAGTATGGGAGTCAGGAGCTTAATTTCTTTAAGTTAGGTCTAGGACTTTAGATGAATATCATAATTTCTACTAGATTCAGTATTCTCATGTATAGAAAGAAGATGCATGCACAGCTGGTTGGCTTCTAAGATTTCAGTCGGCTGCACAGTTATGTGATTTTAAGAGTACCTACAAAAAAGCTTCTGCAGTATTATAAATCAGGGTTTATTTTCATTTTGCCTGTTTTAACAAGTTATGAAATGAGTGAGCAGGATTTGATTGTGTTTAGGTGAAATTTAGTTACATGTATAGATCTATAATGGCTTCTCTGGTGGCTCAGACAGTAAAGAACTCACCTGCAAAGCAGGAGACCTGGGTTCAATCCCTGGGTGGGGAAGATACCCTGGAGAAGAAAATGTCTACCCACTCCAGTATTCTTGCCTGGAGAATTCCATGGGGAGGAGCCTGGTGAGTTATGGGGTCCTGGTGACTCATGGGGTCTCAAAGAGTAGGACACGTCTGTGTCACTAACACTTTCACTTCACACTTCATAGAAATCATGTAGCCTTAAAAATATTTGAATATATTTGCAAATAAAAATATGGAATAAAATCTCTAATTTATATTTATTAAGAATAAAATAATTTATGAGTATTAAAGTATGAATTAAGTATAAACTTAAATATTTAATTATTTGAAACATTTTCTACTTCGAAGAAATAAATAGCTTGTTAAAATTCCCTCATTACACTTTGACCCAGATAATAATATTAGTCATGATCACAATTAGGAAGGAACAGATTATTTCAGGATGCCCTTGGCCTGTGTAAACATGTTATTTTGATGTCTATATTTGGCTGTGTAGCATGATCTCATCTTACAAGAATGGAATGATTATTGTGAACTAAGACCTAGTAACATTGTGAGAATGGGACTCAATAATTTATTCCTAAAAAACCCTTGCAGTGGGGCAAATAATAAATTAGATTTTGGACAGATGGGCTTTTCTTCAGGAATTTTCATCTTATTGCTATAGTTGCCTATACTGGGCCTTCATATAGAAGCCTAAAGCCACTACATAGGGCAGGAAATTATCCAGGTAACTATTTTAAAAGCTTTCAAAGGAAAATACTGTTTTCATACAGAATTTCATTAAAGAGTACATGCTGTTTTTCCAAAGTGATTATTCTGCCCATCTGACACACATCTGAATGATCAATTATCAGCAATCTTTATATAATAACATACCCATTAGCATCAGAAATAGTTCTGGAAACTTGCCAGCTCTGAGTGAAATATAGTTGTGATTATTTTAAAAATTTTTATGTGTTCAACAGTGGTTCAAATGTGTATCTGTCCATGACACATATGCTTGTACAATTCTGGAAAATTCTTTACACAGATTATTATTCTCAAGATAGATAACTGAAATTAAATGACAATTATCTAAATTATTTTCACTTTATTGTAGAAATTATAGATATTATACCCTTATGTAACTGATAGTTAAAAATGAGACATTCTCAATCTCTCAGATTTTCTTGAAAGTTTTTTCATTCAGTACTTCCACTCTAGTTGAAGAAAATGAAACATTAAATATATCTGAATGGATAATTCCTGGGGTTCCTATTGGGCCAGTTGGTTTTCCTTCCATATCCCCAGAACTGCAATTTTCAATCTAGCAAAACTGCAAGCATAGAGAAGTAAGATATACTACAAATCTTTTAGTTGCATAGAATGATGCTGCAATTTCTAATGTCTATTTCTACTGTTGGAGTTTTTATCAAAAACTACCAAGAACAGTTTTATAATCTTATTGAATAACTTTTCTTTCAAAGTGATGCAGTATGGAGCAAAATAGCAAATTACATAAAACCAATAAACCAAGATACTGTGCAAAGCTCATTGATTTACTCTTATTTTTGCCATCCTCACAAACATAACACTTAGCCATGGAAAATAATATAGCTAGTTGTCTTCTGCAAACAAGTGAGGTGATGCTTTAATGTGATTTTCACTTTAATCTCAAATTTCTCATTCTTAGACATGGCAGCCTCTACTAAATGGTTGTGCCCCATCGGTGAGTTTTGTTTGATTAGATTTAAAGTCTATGAAGAAAGATTAGCAAATTTGCTGAGGTTGATTTTGCATTTATCAACTCTGTTGTGCAATTTCACACTGAGTAGTGTGGAAGAGACTAGCATTAAAACATAAAGCAAAGTATGCTGGAGGTTTACCCAAGAGGAAGCATCTATAAATCATCACCAGCAATAAAATTATTTACCATAGCTTCACTACTTTGATTCCTCAGTATCCTGTAAGGTGGGCAGTTCTTTCAGATAGCTGCAGATACATAATTTTCTTAGAAAAACAAGAAAATTTTCCTCTGAGAAAGAAAACAAACAAATTTTCTGTGAAGTAGAATTAAACTGAGGTGCAGTTGTATTTGCTCATCAGAGTTTAAGAAAACATTGAATCAGGGAGAAATCATTCAATGTGAAGAAACTGGTATAAAACACAAGGACAAAATGTTACTTCTGAAGTACTGTATGTGTTTGAAGAATGCATTCGTTTCATTGAGATTCTACTGTTAGGCACTGTTCTACGTGCTTCCGACATGTGAGTGAACAAAACAGACTAATTCCCTCGCCCTTGTGGAATTTACTTTGCAGTGCTGGAAGACAGGAACATTTAAAAACTGTATGTGAATAATGTGTTACTTTGTAGAATCAGGTAAGTGCCAGGGGAAAAAGTGAGGCAAGGAAAGGATAATAGTGGGTGACAGCGGGTTTAGAAATGTAGATAGTGTAGTCAAAATCCTCTGATTCAATATGGATTTTCATATAATTTGAATAAAATTCTTAGATTCAGGGTTGCCAGAAGTCATAAGACTTTTGTTCCATAAAATTACACTAGTTTTGGTAAAATAAGGTAGTTGATCACCATGCTGGGAAGGGATATGTTTACATCTATTAATCAGGTTTCCTGAATGTGGGTTTTTTCTGGAAATTTAAATTGTCTTAGTAGTACTGCTTTGAAATTTGTCCAGAGTTAACAAGCACACAGACTTTAAAGATGTCCTATGACTCAATTTCACAATAATACATCAAGGCGTTTGCTTCTCTTAAGGATACAGATATCAGTGTAAAGTTAAATATTCATTCATTGATCTTTTTTTTATAGGCCCTTGGTCAATATTATATTTCAATATCACATTTTTATTGATAAATGTTAATTATAACCTGAGGAACGTTGAGTTCTCCTTAATTTATTAAAGTTTAGTGATTCTATATAAAAACTTAATGAACGGATTTGTATTATTCAGGTTTTATCAACTCTTGATGACCCCCTGCTTTTCTCCCATTTATAAACCCAGAATTCCCAAATTTCAAGAAGTTGCCTGATATCACTGAAATGTCTGCAAGTTACAAATGCTGGAGAGGATGTGTGGAGAAAAGGGAACCCTCCTACACTGGTGGTGGCGACATAAGTTGGTGAAAGCCCTATGGAAAATAGTACAGAAGTCCCTCAGAAAGCTAAAAATAGAATTGCCATATGATCTAGCAATCCCACTCCTGGGCATATATCCAGACAAAACTATAATTTGAAAAGATACATGCACCCTAATGTTCATAGCAGCACTGCTCACAATAGCCAAGACATAGGAACAACCTAAGCGTCCATCAACAGATAGAAGGATAAAGAAGAAGTGGTACGTATACGCAATGGAATACGATTCAGCCAGTAAAAAGAATAAAATAATGCCATTTGCAGAAAAAGAAAAGCAACTAGAGATTATCACAAGTGAAGTTAGTCAGAAAGAGAAAGACGAACATCATATGGTATCACTTATATGTGGAATCTAAAATATGACACAAATGAACCTATCTATGAAATAGAAACAGACCGGGGACATAGAAAATAGATTGGTGGTTGCCAGGGTAGGGAGGGGTAGGAGAAGGGTGAATTGGGAGTTGCGGATAAGCAGATATAAACTGGTACATATAGAAGGGTAAACAACAAAGTTCTTCTGTATAGCCAGGAAATTAAATGCTTTTCATTAAAAGTTTATGTTTTAAAATTTTTTAATCATGTGAATTTCTACATGTTGCCAACAATATTAAAATATAGTTGTATATTGTATATCATCAACTAAATAGATGCCCCCAGATAAATGCAATTGGTTCTCTATGGTATTACTGCCACTCCCTTCCCCTCTCTCAGGAATGTGTAATCCATTGTGAGACATTCATTCCTTTGTTATTGTTATCCCAGAGGCACTTTAGGTTTGCTTAGTATTATAAGCAGCTTTCTATTTTAAACATAAAATTCCTATGTAACAAGATAAACATGATGATGAAAACAAAAGCTCATCCTTCAATCAGAAAAGGCTTTGAATAGTTCTGGAAATAAATTATTGTCTTTTTGTTTTCCTTGCTATTAAATCACATAGGATATAGGAAGACACATTCTGGTGTGATGTAGAGACTAGTAGCTCAGACAGTAAAGCATCCGCCTGCAATGCTGGAGACCCAGGTTCGATCCCTGGGTTGGGAATATCCCCTGGAGAAGGAAATGGCAACCCACTCCAGTATCCTTGCCTGGAAAGTCCCATGGACAGAAGAGCCTGGCGGGCTGTACAGTCCATGGGGTCACAAAGGGTTGGACATGATTGAGTGACTACCACACACACAGAGACTATAAAGTTGGAACCATCTGAGGGGAGAGTTGAAAAATCAGGAGAGAAAAGCTTTTGTAAAGTTATGTTCAAATGCAATAATATATAGATATGTCATCACCGACTCAATGGACATGAGTTTGAGTAAACTCCGGGAGCTGGTGGTGGACCAGGAGGCCTGGCGTGCTGCAGTCCATGGGGTCGCAAAGAGTCAGACATGACTGAGTGACTGAACGGAACTGAGGTTTTCCCGATGGTATACAATTCTTGATTTACAAAACACATTCTACCTTGGAGCCAGAACTATATCTGTCTCTAGTATCAAAATAGAGGGGTTGCTACTATCTTAGAAAGTAGACAGCCAATAATACTTTTTAAGTCTTGATTGATTACTCTCCTTCTTTACATAAGAGGTGGTCTGTAAAAGATTAACCCAGAAGAAAGAGAGTCACAGGTTTTAATGTCTATATGAACTCGGTGTATCAGTTGATAACACTCCCATATTTCTATTGCAGGAGCAGGAGAATCTGGAAAAAGTACCATTGTGAAACAAATGAAGTAGGTGCCCATTATTTCAAATATTTACTGTTTGATGTCTGTCCATGGGGGTTTCCTTTGTGGCTCAGCTGGTAAAGAATCTGCCTGCAACGCAGGAGACCATGTATTTGACTATGACTTAAATAAGTACTTTTGGAAAAACTAATTGATAGTCTCTAAACCAGTTAGTGGCAGAGCTGTCACATTTCCTGTGCAAATATTCCTCCAATCCTTTATCTGTAAGCATAACAGATGAGTAATATAATTTCCATTTTTCTTTCAAATTTTGCCTCTCAACAAGATGACTACTAAAAGCAATTATGTTTTAAATATATTAATATAGGTATGATTCAGGGTCTTAATATTGTGAGCATAAGCCATAAACATTTCAAAATATGTCAATGATCCATTTGAATTTAGGAGGAAACAATATTTTTAATTTAATTGGCATTTCACATGCCTGGGAGTGAAATGCATATTTAAAGTTATTATCATTATGGATTTCAATTTATTTTTGTATTTTTTCTCTATTTTCTCTTTACAATAAAATAAACAGACCTGAATTCTGAATAAGGATATTATGAACACAAAAATGCTATAATTTAAGAATATAATATCTAAATGAGTAAATGAAATACTAAGGGGAGAGGAATATGTGAAATCTCATGACCATGTCACTGCTGGAGAATTTTAAAGGACCATCATTGCTATAGGAGAAGAAGATAATCATTTTTTTGAATTTATTTTTCACTATGCTTGAGGATCTTTTTCTTTGGAATGTATCCTGGTGACGGAATGATCCCAACTAATGAAGAAATTGTCTATTTGTAATCTGATATTGTTTGGTCACTATATCCAACTCTACAGTCCCATGGACTGTAGCCTACTGGGCCCCTCTGTCCATGGGATTTTCCACGCAAGAACACTGGAGTGGGTTGCCATGCCCTTCTCCAGGGGATCTTCCCAACCCAGGGATCAAACCTGGGTTTCCCGCATTAGCAGGTAGATTCTTTACCCCTGAGCCACCAGGGAAGTCCACACTTTGAGCTAGGGAAGCATATAATATCTGCCTCTATATTCTACGAATAGGTCTAAATCAGAATAAACAACTTTAAATTCATATTCCCATGTGTCCTTTAGTCCCCTGCAATGAGTTATAGCAACAGCAGCCTCTACAGAAATAAATCTATGTGTAGTTACAGTGACCCCTCACTCTCTCAACCAAGTTATGCAACATCTACACAAGTTATGTTTCCAAACATGTTACTTAACCCTACTGTCACTGCCTCAGTTCAGAACCTCAGCATTGCTAACCTGGATCAAAGTGGTATCATGCTATATCGTTTCCACTTCTCCTCTTCTTTCCACTGTGTTAGCCACACGGCCACCAGCTATCTCTGCAGAAACTATTTTATCTCTTTCATGAATTGAACTCTTCACCTATATTAACAAGATCAAACTCCTAGAACTCTTAAACACTTCAGAATCCAACTCTTGCCCATCTCCCCATCCTAATATCCCATAATCCACCCCCCTCCTTTCTGCCTCAGAAATACTGAATTTACACAGTGCTATGGACTAGCATACCATGGGTGGCAATATAGCCTAGTGGCTAAGATCACAGGCTCTGAAATCAGGCTGCGTGTGTTGACCAGTTGTACCATCCATTAGCAGAATAAGTCTGGGACAGTATCTATGTATTTATGTCTTTGTTTCTACCTTTAAACGTAGATGATAACATCGATACCTACTGTAAGTCAGGACTTATTACAAGAAACAAGATGACGCATAAAGTACTTAAAACAACGTTTGGCACATACTGAAAGCTTGTTCATTGTAACCATCTATTTGGTCACACTGATCCTTCTGCTCAAAGTGTTCTTTTTCCTTTTGACTCTCTGGAAATAACCATTTGCCCCTGGAAAATTAACTGATCATCACTGCTGCCAGACAGTCTCCCTGATCCCTTACCACCACTCCCAGTTGGGTTGAGCACTTTTTCTAGTTCATTCCACCTGCCAGTATTTTTGCTATACATTATCACACTGTACAAAAATAGGATTTCATGCCCTACCTTCCTGTAATCTAGTACTCTACAATAGCGCATTCTGTGATGACAGGAATATTATTACATCTGTGCTCTCCATATGTGGCTAATGTGACTGAGGAGCTAAATTTCAAATTTTATTTAACTTTAATTAACATGTGGTATGACTACTGTATGGGACAATGGAGCACTGGTCTATGTTTTTAGGGAGGAAGGACTTTTATAATTCATTCATTCTCTTCAGTGTTTGAAATACATTGCCGAAAATGCCCAGTAAATGCTTATTAATTTGAGCAGATCTAGGAATGAACTTGCAGGTGAAGAGTTCTATCTCACAGTAATTGCAGCCCCTAGAAAGCAGTGCTACGTAAGTCCCACTACAGCTGGATTTTGTTAACTTTGCTGTTAATTTGCTTGGTGACAGGTATTTCTTATTCCATGAAAAAAGGACAGAGATAAGAACTTGTTCCAGGAAGAAAACCTAAATGCCCCCAGGTTTACCTATAATTGCCATTTAAATTTAATAATTAAAGTAATATTCTAATTTTAATTTTTGACAGAGAACTGGGATTTCTTTAATGAAATTATTCTCAATGTAGCCATAAAAACATTTTACTGTTTTTTCTCTATAGTCTTTAACTATCTTATTCACCTAAGTTAATTGTTTAATACAGTAGGACAGACATAGCCATGTTTGAAGTATTGAATAGAAATACAGCCAGTATTGGCAATCAAATATTAAAAATAATAAATAATAGATATAGGTACTGCCTTTACTCTTTTCACTAAGAGTATTTGTATTTTAAGGTTTTAATGTCTTTGTGTTCTTTTTACTCCCTATACTAAAACCTCTGTGTGTATGGATGCAACACAAATCCCTAGTAATCTCTCATCTAAATGATGCCTAATGAACATGCAGTTCATTTTAAAAGCAATTTAAAAAAAACACAGAAAACAACAAGAATATATTATGCAATAGAAATGCAATGAAGCAATTAGCATACACAAAGACCCTTCTAATAGGTGTGTATTCCAAAACTAGTAATAAAATTGAGTTCTGATTCAATGAGTGGAAGGGAAAGAAGAGTTCAGCCAAGTTAAATGTCTGGGCATTTCAACTTTGAGAACTCAGTGGCACGCACGTACACACATGGAACAGTGACAAGGGATTTAACAGACGGTAATCACCACCATTTAAAAGGATGCCTTTGTTACTGTTATAAATAGAAAGCAGGCACTATTTTCCAGTCTGTCTTAAGTGATAGGAAAAGATGTGGATGGTATAGTAAATTACTTCATTTCCTCTAGACATCATGTTATCAACACTAAAAAAAAGTTTCAGAACTCTGTATATATCTTTGTCCTGGGAATCTGGACAATCTTTCTCTCAGAAAGAAACAATCTTGCTCAGTAAAAAGCTCATGATTTACCCATTTTAAACTGTAGTTTATCTGGAGCAAATCGTTAAGTCCTCTTTGTATTTAGCTTAGGAGCTCAGAAAGAAAATACTACATTAAATGCCAATGAAAATAAAAACTCAAAGCCATAAAATTGGTCCCATTTATCATATACATGGATAACATTCTTCTGTTTTTAACAAAAATATATACTATAATTTTACTCAAGCAAATTATTATTGATGTGTTTAATATTAGAAAAAATCAACTATTCAACTGACAAAAGCTTTTCATGTTTAAATTATAGGATCATCCATAAGAATGGTTACAGTGAGCAAGAATGCATGGAGTTCAAAGCAGTAATTTACAGTAATACATTGCAATCCATCCTAGCTATTGTGAAAGCCATGGCAACCCTGGAGATTGATTATGTAAATCCTAGAAGTGCAGTAAGTATGCAAATAATGACAGCTGTATTGGAGTTTGAACCATAAAACAGTGGGACCTAATAGATCTGTAATATTAATCTACACCAAAATTAAGAATATAAAACATGAATTTGAAAGTATTAATTCTGTTTAGTGTAAGATTTCCTATTTTCCTTTAAATGGAACTTTCCTTTTGACTGTGTGCTCTCATCTTATTCAACAATAACTGTTTTCCCAGGACTCAATCAGCCACCAGGGAAGCTCAGTATCAAATAATACACTATATCAAATATAAATACTTACATTTGCTAAATAAGAGTCTAGTCCATAAAATCAAACTGTAATATCTCTATATTAATTTTAATTATGAGCCATTTCATTGAGATTTTATTTTTAATAACAATACTACAACTGTCAATAATGTTCAATGATAATTACAAAAACTACGAGGCACAAGGAAATGATTATTTTATAAAGCAATTTTTTTAAAAAATGCAAAATTGTATGAGAAAATGTTTGCATAATAAATATACTCAGTCATTATTTGTTTACGAGGTAGCAGATAGTTTGTCTTCTTTTTATATTTTATAATATATAAGATTTTATGTTAAAATGCATAAAAGTTGTACCTACTTGAAAACAATTTATGTGCCAACATAGAAAACTATTTTAGTCAGCAAATGAAACCTAAATATTATGCAAAGAACAGTAGTTAATCATATCCTGAAACAGATGTGTACAATCTATAGGAAGAACTCACCCATTTCCCTTTATTCCCTCTGGGAGCAGCTGATTGCCTCTGGATGATGTCAACTAAGCTGTTCCCAGTGTAATTTTTAGGTACCTTGTTATACTAACAAGTGACTCAGCTAGTAAAGAATCCACCTGCACTATGGGAGACCTGGGTTCGATCCCTGGGTTGGGAAAATCCCCTGGAGAAGGTAAAGGCTACTCACCCCAGTATTCTGGCCTGGAAAATTCCGTGGACTGTATAGTCCATGGGGTTGCAAAGAGTCGGATACAACTGAACGATACTCACTTTCACTTTCTTACACTAACAGTGAATATAGAGAGGAATGATATAGTAGGTATAGAGAAGACAGCGATGCTTGTGCTCTCCCCTCGTCTCGAGAAGTTTAAGGTTAAATCAGGTAAGTTACCCTTTGGCAGTCATTAGGGTGAAAAGAAAAATACCTCTTTCATGTCCCTAAATCCCCTTTGGTTCTGCCACTTTCCAGCAGAGAGCACAGAAATGCTCCACATGTCCTTGGGGCAGATTGTAAAGCAGAGTCAGGAGTTCTGCTGGGTGTTCCTTCCATTTTTAGCTTCCCCGCAACTTGGCTCCACTAAGTTAAAGATAGTATTTCTCTAGGCTACAGTTTCCCTCACATGAAAAGGGCAAACTTGAAGGAGCTGAATGCTAATATCCTTTTGGTCTTATTCTATGATTTAGTGTTCATATATAGTTCGGTTATTGCTCAGACCCTGGCTTTTCTAAGATAGGTTCTTAAGATAGGATTTTAAACTGACCCTTAAGAGACAACTTGGAATAATTCCTTATTTGCGAAAATAAGGGCCAAAGAGGATTAGCAATTTGGCCTGCATTAAATAACTAGAGTTTAGGGTAAAACTCAATTCTCCTGGTTTCTGTTATAGTACTTTTCTCTATGCAAGGAGTTTTGTAAAAATATTTTTAAGAATTAGGACTATTTCTTTTATTTTCTTTCTTTTAAACAATAACAGTTCTTGGAACAGGTGTTCCTTCTACATTCCTCTGAGAATGATTTAGCAAGTTTGATTTTGCATGTGTAATATTCCATATATTTGTGTCACAACCTTGCCTACTGATACTTATTTAAATATAATTTTTGCTTCATGAAGCCCAATGTTTGCAAATCAGATAGCAGTCATCACTAAAGACCTGGAATGTGTTGGTTAAAACTCTTGGTGATCTGGCATGAAGGTGAAGTGAAAACAGACTCTGTACATTGCTGCCATTATGCTAACTACAAAATAAAAAGACATGTCATTTATTCACACCCCACATTAAGTGGTGTAAACAGAGTAACTTAAGCAGAACTAAACAATTGGCATAGCTTCTTAGGAGTTCCTATGTCCTCAAGTATCAAACATCACAGTGTCAGGTACTACATAGCTCATACTTTTATTTCAATTAATGTCGATTATAGCAATTTCAATCACATTCTTCTTCAGTATTTGATTTTGAGATTAATATACTCTCTACTTGACTCAGACTGTTTGTCTGACAGATTAATTGCTAAGCACTTAAGTGTGGCTTCACAGTTCTGGTGTCCTATGACTCTCAATTTAGCTGCCAACTTATATATACAGTGCATATATGTTTACATAACCATTTATACCTCACCACAGATTGCCATTCAAAAAGAGAAAGATTTCTAACAGAAAATATACATGAGCTTTACTGGTCACTGGTTCTGTAAGTTTGGACAAGATACTTAAGTTTCGGGTTTTTCATCCACAAAGTGTTAGCTTTCATCATTAAATTACAATGATTATTACAAGAGGAAGCAAGAATAATAAATCCATACAAACACTAGTTATGAAAGAATATAAGCTCCCAGTATTAGATATTATTAATTTCTAATAATCACAGTGGGTAAAGGCTCATTAACATTTATGTATTGAAATATACATCCAATATCACTTGAAAAGTTGTTTTTCACTAAACTATTATTTATATGGCAGACAACTAACTGGACACTAGGAATATACTGAAGAATCAGCCATAAATGAGATGGAAACAGTATTTGCCCTCTAGAGAAGAAAAAATGGTGTTGACCAAGTAGTTATACTTCAGCTATTACAAAAGCTTTTCAAGATGGTAAAGTTGAAGAAACAAACCAGGGAAATAAAGACATTTACTTGTTCTCTCTCAACATTACTATATTCTATTTCAGAAATCTAAAACAGTCACTAGACTGACTAAAAGAATGCAACACACATTGTGGGTGTTGTGACCATCTTTGACAAAACACCCAATGAAGTGAATCCTATAATTTGAAGTAAAGAGCACTGATTACTCAAGATGGCTTATGATAAAAGTTCTGTAATCAGATAAGTTTGGGATACATATGTACTGTAACAGTTTTTAGGAAATTAACAAACAATATTTGTAAGCAAATCTTCTGAAAATCCTGTAATTAAAACTTGGCATTTTAAACCCAACATTTCTGCAAATTATTAGGCTATGCTATCTTTTCCTTCCTTGATGTATTTTTCCATTATCTTTCAAAATATGATTCTAGGCTTCAGAATGAGTTATACAAGGTTCTAGGTTTGTCTGAGGTTCCTAATATTGATGAAGAAAGTCTGGAAAACCTTTGGAGGAAACGTATTTCACTTTCTATGCAACACAGTTCTAGAGCTACCCAACATAAAGAGAATGAGTTATTCTAGAACCACCATAATTCCCAAACTTTTCCAAATACATGATAGGGAAATAAAATTTCTTTAGGATACCACTCAAACCTGCAGTGAATTATTAATATTTGGAAAATTATTAAACATCCCTTAAATGTCTCTAGATCATGAGATATGAGCTAATTAGTATATTCATTTTATTGATTCATTCATTCAACAACATTTCAGGGTATGTACTATGTGTTAGGTCCTGTTCTTGGTTTTAAGGATGTAGAAACAAACAAAAAATAAAATTTCTGCCTATATATACTTATAATCTAACATAAAATATGTAAAGAATTGTGCACTATATAGATGGTAATAAGTATACTATGAAAAAATTTCAAGATAGTTAAGGGGGAGAAAGTGTAAGAATGAAAGAAGAGATGTTAAGGAAGCCATCCTTGAGGTGGTGGTATATTCGAAGAGATCTGAATGAAGTAGGTAGTGAGTCACAGGAAAAGCATGAAGAGATCAGCCATTTTCAAAAACTTGAAAGCTTGGTGAGTTCAAGGAATAGTAAGGAGTCCATTGTGTCTTGAGGAAAGAAGGACAAAAGCACAGGGTTGTAGTGGGGTGAAGGGGAAAGAGGAAATAAAATTAGAAAGGAGGAGATGGCTGAAAACATAGAACCACAGTAAGGAATTTGGAATTTTGTATTATTTGATGGGAAATTCTGGAGGTTTTTTTTTTTTTTTTTAAATTGGGATTAAGATAATCGGTAGGAGTTAAATATTCAATCCATTTGACTCTGATATAAAGATAATTTCTCATATAGCTGTTAATTTTGGTGCGATGTATTTCAAAAATTCAAATTTCACTGGTGGGCCCAATCCCCTAAACGTATAAATTTGGTCTCTTTAATTATCATATACATTAAGTTGCTTCAGCCATGTCCGACTCTTTGCAACCCTGTGGACTATAGCCCCCGAGGCTCCGCTGTCCGTGGGATTCTCCAGGCAAGAATACTGGAGTGGATTGCCATACCCTCCGCCAGGGGATCTTCCCAACTCAGGGAATGAACCCTCATCTCTTGTGTCTGCGGCACTGGCAGGCGGGTTCTTTACCACTAGCGCCACCTAGGGATCTCCTTAATTATCATAACTGTAGAAAAACGTCCAAGATTGAATTGCAGTATGTCTAATAAGATATTATAATATGGCTTAAAAAAGTATGTTGCAAGGAATTCTCAGCTCAGGCTGCACATTTGAATGACCTGGGAGATTTTTAAACCTACCTTTGCAGACTCTGACACCCAGAAATTGATTCATTTTATTTGAGTTGGGGTCCCGGTATCTTTTTTTTTTAAAGTGCCCCACATGGTAACAATGTGTAGTCTTGGTTTGAAAATCACTACCATCAACTTTACCTCTGCATGCATCTTCAGTCATGTCCAACTCTTTGCAACCCCGTAGACTGTAGCCTGCCAGGCTTCTCTGTCCATGGGATTCTTCAGGAAAGAATACTGGAGTGGGTTGCCATACCCTTCTCCAGGGGATCTTCACGACTCAGGGATCGAACTCTCCTCTCTTGTTAAACTCACATATTGGCAGGCAGGTTCAACTCACATATTGGCAGGCAGGTTCTTTATCAGTAGCTCCACCTGGGAAGCCCCACAGTAAAATATAAAAGGTCTCCAAAGACAAAAACCAAGCTGATTGGGTATTTTGCCCGTAGCTTGTAGTAAATGGTGACCAAGAGGACTTTCTGATATTTAATTGTTCAAGTTGAGACTATATTCATGATACCTCTACAAATAAAGAATATTTAAATTAACAAATGGTATATATTTAAAAGAATGAAAGAAAGAGTATATAACAGCTTGGTTTGTAAAGTTTACAAGGCATGTGATTTCCCCCCCCCCTCTAGGGACAATATTGTTTAAGCAACTACTTCATTGCATCATTTGTCCTAAATGGCACTTTAATGTGGAAGAAGGCAAATAGAATGATGCCAGCAAAAGTGACTGGTCATATTTCACTAATTTGTAGTTTCCTGTCATATCCAACTAATCTGGAGGAAGGATTTTAAAGTTCATCTTGTGTTGACACAATAAAATGACAGGTCAAAGTCTTTGATTTGGGCCAGTTAAAATTTGTGGCCTAATGGTCATCTGATCAATTTGGTTTAGCAGTAAAATTGGATTGTGAAGAAAGATAAAGTTTTTAGTCTTAGCAGAGCCTTTCTTTAACAGTGTTACAGACACCCTTCATTTTTTTATACAAAGAGCAGATTTTTAGTAAAATGGTGACACAAGCCTATCATCAATTTCAAGTAATAAATTGAGTTGTGTCAGAAAGGCACTGGGATCTTGTTGGACAGACTTTACTAGTAGCCACCTAATTTTGCAGAAAATATGTTTAGGCTTGACTCTTTTTCTGATACTTACATCTTTACTGATTTGGCAAATTTACCTCCAAGTTTTAGTTTCCTCATTTGTAAGAAAGAGAAAATATAGTGTATGTTACTCTTGTTGTAAGGATTGTGTGAGATATCACATGTACTAAATGTCATGTGAGTTGTTATGAAAATATGCATGAAAAAGAGTCAGCAAAAAGAATATGGGCTTTGGAATCTGACAACCAAGATTTGAGCCTAGATTTCTCCATTTGCCTGGTCTAGCATCATGGCCAATAATTGAATTATTCTGAAACCCACATTCTTAACAAAATTTTTTTAGTCATAAACCAGTCTGGATCATTAGTTTAGGTAAACTGTAGACTATGTTATTTACTCAAACTTCCTTTTGTCCTTGTCACCTCCAAATATCCCATCAGGCATAACACAATACTTGGTTTTCTTTTCTCCTTTTCCTCTTTTTTTCTTTACTTCCTTCCCTTCTTTTCTCTTCCTAATGAAATCTCACCTCTGCCCTATTAATTTGCCCTAAAATCATGCTCATGACAACACCCACAGTGATATTCAAAAACTTTGTCTGGATCAAAATGTTTACCATTGGTAATTTTTATGACTGCAAATAGGTATGTGATGGTTAAATAACGACAATATATGTCTAAACTATAATTTTAGAGTATTGAGTTTTAATTTCCATTTGTACTCTAATTCTTACTTGGTATTTTTCTTTCCTGAAAATACATGGCCGTGATCAAAGGAATACAATATGCTCGATTAGATTAGGTTTGTTGCTCCTTGATACTAGCATTCTGGTCCTCTAGAAGCTCAGTGGACTTACACCAAAATGCTGTTATCCCCTTTTCCATCATATTTAGAAATCAGTGATAAATACCAGATATCTTAATTTCTTCATGTAATATTTCACAGTTTTTGCAATTAAGGACTTTTGTGGACATAAGCCAGAAGTTTCATTATAAGATACTTGTGTTATATTAACCTAAAGATATAGTGGGCTTTCCTGTGGCTCAGCTGGTAAAGAATCTGCCTGCAATGCAGAAGACCTGGGTTTGACCCCTGGATTGGGAAGATCCCCTGGAGAAGAGAAAGGCTCTCCACTCCCGTATTCTGTCCTGGAGAATTCCATGGATTATACTAGTCCATGGGGTCACAAAGAGTCTGACATGACTGAGCGACTTTCACTTCACTTCATAGTGAGTAGATTTGCAATGAAATTGCTACTGAAGTAAAAATCATCAAACTGAAATGATCTTTTGGAAAACAAAAGAATATGTGAGTTTAAACAACAATACATTTTTATCCTTCTGACAAAAACAATGCTGCAGGAAGACCAACGACAACTTTGTGTGATGGCAAATACCCTGGGAGATGGCAGCATGACACCTGAATTGGCCGAGGTGATAAAACGACTGTGGCGAGATCCAGGGGTTCAGGCCTGCTTTGAAAGGGCATCTGAATATCAGCTCAACGACTCAGCAGCATAGTAAGTAAATGCATTTTAAAAGGAACTGTAGTTGCAACATTTACGCTTAAAAATTGTAACTCTGTATACTCTGCATTTGTCATCACAAATGACAAAAGTATATAGCTTTACATTTTTATCATACTAAAATAACAAGTAAATGAAAGGAAAGAAAAAAAGAGCAAGATGATATAAATAAGATGCAAAAAACAAAGCCATGGAAGCGTTTTAAGTAACTAATTTTGAAACTATTAATATATGTCTGGAAAGATATATGTTGCAAATATTTTCTCCCAATTACAAAGACTGGATCATTATGTGTGCTTCTCAGGTTTACCTGCCAAGCAGGAAATGCGGGTTTGATATCTGGGTCAGAAATGTTCCCTGGAGAAGGAAATGGCAACCCCCTCCAGGATTCTTGCCTGGAATATCCCATGGACAGGAGCCTGGCTAAAGTCCATGAGGTTGCAAAGGGTGAGACATGACTTAGTAACTGAGTGCACTTGTGTGCCTGTGTGTGCGCACACACATACACACACACACACACACACACACACACACACACACACACACACAATCATTATGCACCAAGCTCAGTTCAGTTCAATTCAGTCCAGTCACTCAGTCGTGTCCGACTCTGTGACCCCATTAACAGCGGCACACCAGGTCTCCCTGTCCATCAACAACTCCCGGAGTTCACTCAAACTCATGTCCATCGAGTCAGTGATGCCATCCAACCACTTCATCCTCTGTCGTCTCCTTCTCCTATCACCTTCAATCTTTCCCAGCATAAGGGTTTTGAAATGAGTCAGCTCTTCACATCACGTGGCCAAAAGAGTGGAGTTTCAGCTTCAGCAGCAGTCCTTCCAATAAATATTCAGGACTGATTTCCTTTAAGATGGACTGGTTGGATCTCCTTGCAGTACAAGGAACTCTCAAGAGTCTTCTCCAACACCACAGTTCAAAAGCATCAATTCTTTGGCACTCAACTTTCTTTACAGTTCAACATTTACATCCATACATCACTACTGGAAAAAACCATAGCTTTGACTAGAGGGACATTTGTTGGCAAAGTAATCTCTCTGCTTTTTAATTTGCTGTCTAGGTTGGTCATAGCTTTTCTTCCAAGGAGCAAGTCTTTTAATTTCATGGCTGCAGCCACCATCTGCAGTAATTATGGAGCCCCCAAAATAAAGTCTGTCACTGTTTCCACTGTTTCCCATCTATTTGCCAAGAAGTGATGGGACTGGATGCCATGATCTTAGTTTTTTGAATGTTGAGTTTTAAGCCAACTTTTTCACTCTCCTCTTTCATCAAGAGGCTCTTTAGTCCTTCTTCATTTTCTGCCATAAGGGTGGTGTCTTCTGCATATCTGAGGTTATTGATATTTCTCCCGGCAATCATGATTCCAGCTTGTGCTTCTTCCAGCCCAGTGTTCCTCATGATGTACTTTGCATATAAGTTAAATAAACAGGGTGACAATGTACAGCCTTGATGTACTCCTTTTCCTATTTGGAACCAGTCTGTTGTTCCATGTCCAGTTCTAACTGTTGCTTCCTGACCTGCATACAGGTTTCTCAAGAGGCAGGGCAGGTGGTCTGGTATTCCCAAAAACTTTGGCATAGTCAATAAAGCAGAAAGAGATGTTTTTCTGGAACTCTCGCTTTTTTAATGATCCAACAGATGTTGGCAATTTGATCTCTGGTTCCTCTGCCTTTTCTAAAACCAGCTTAAATATCTGGAAGTTCACAGCTCACGTGCTGCTGAAGCCTGGCTTGGAGAATTTTAAGCATTACTTTACTAGTGTGTGAGATGAGTGCAATTGTGTGGTAGTTTGAGCATTGTTTTCATTGCCTTTCTTTGGGATTGGAATGAAAACTGAGCTTTTCCAGTCCTGTGGCCACTGCTGAGTTTCCAAGTTTGCTGGCATATTGAGTGCAGCACTGTAACAGCATCACCTTTTAGGATTTGAAATAGCTCAACTGGATTTCCATCACCTCTACTAGCTTTGTTCGTAGTGATGCTTCCTAAGGCCCACTTGACTTCACACTCTAGGATGTCTGGCTCTAGGTGAGTGATCACACCATTGTGATTATCTGGGTTGTGAAGATCTTTTTTGTATAGTTCTTCTGTGTATTCTTGCCACCAAGCTCAAGATGAACACAAACTGGTGACATGCATGTTGAGGTATGGACTATTCACTTCATTTCTAACCAAGTTACCAAAATTATCTTCTAAAATAACCTTATTAATGACATGTGCTTTGGCTCCCTTGGTTTGATAGGCATGATATAGAATTTCAGAAGAAAGTAATGTATTGATTTGAGGAATGTTTGTATATAGTGGGATTCTTTTGGAATCACAAGCAAGATTATCTAATTTTCACAATAATATCAACCAGTTAGAAATTTTTAGCCATAAGCAATAGGAGGTTGCAACAGTATTTATAACTTCATTATTAAAATGATTTTAAATATCCATTTTAGTAAATGGTTCTTGACCTGTTCCACAGTTACATGCCTGTAAGCATGTGTGCACATGCATATAAATACAATGTAAGTACTTATTCTACATTTCTGTCCCTGAAACTGAATGTGTGAATGGATATATATGCAGTTCTTCTGATGGACTCCCAACAGAGCATACTAGATGTACTTAAAAAAGAAAACAGTAAAGTAAAAGTTAAACAAATGAGAGATTATTTGAGGACAGAATAAAAAAAAACTTGCAAGGTACTCAGATTTTAAGCATAATAAGAAGGATTATGGAGAGAAAACAAACCATATAAATTCCAAGAAAACACAACAAAAACAAAAGTCTTCTGTGATTGCTCATTCATGTTCATTTAAAATTCCAAAATCCAATGGACATATTGCCCTTGGAGGAAAGTCCTGTTCTTATCTCTCTGATGACGTAGAGAATGGGTATTACCCTTTGATTATATAAACAATGGTTTAATATTACTCTATGGTATAGAAAACATTGCTTTTGATATGAGTCATTGAAAAAGGCAGTCACAATTAATCAGAAACTGAATTGTGAAATATTCCTATAAAATATTGCTTAGCAAAGTTCTGGAGGAGGAGGAGAAGAAAGATAGGTCGATACTTGTAATTTTAATATATTTCGTTTTAGATACACATTATTGGTTGGACATTTTCCCTTAAAATAATGTAAGAAATATGTTTGCAATTATATTACATTATTTTTACCAAATTATTTGCTCTTTGATATCAAGAAAGTTTATGTACTGCATACCCCAAATGGGCAAATAAAATGACATTTTACTGTTTTTTTTTTTACTTCCTTTAATGTTAGCTTTTTATCTTTGTTTTGACAAAATATATTTTACAGTGAGACTATTACATTTCAGATTCGTATTAAAAATATTTGTCTGTTCTTCAAGTTAAACAAGTCTATAAATCTCTGTTTGCACCAATTTTGTGAATGTTGCCAGTAATGCAGTGATTTTTAACTACCCAGATCAATTTGCAAAGAGCAGTAGAAAATAAAAAGAAAGTTGACGTCCTCTCTCTGTGTCTAAGAAAGTTTTCTTATAACATTTTTTAAAAACAATGTAAAGGTTAACTTTTTTGCCTTTATGGATTCTTAAAGTGAAAATTAAATGAAAACTTACTAAATTAGCTGAACCTCCATTGCTTTCTTCCAAAAATTAACAGCAGGTTTTAAAAAAATACTTAATTACATTAACATTTTAAATTAAAATTAATATCAGATTGATACCACATCCAGTTTACTTCATACACATTCTATAGTGCAGTGGTATTTCTTTTCCTTCCTCCCTCTTCCTCTTTCTTCCCCCTTTCTCTTCCTCTCCTTCCTTCATTCCATCTATCCATTCATGTACCTTCTATTAATCTCTCCATCCAGTTTTTCTGGAAATGAGATATTTGATTTTCTCTCAAACCTAGGCTCTTTAAATTGAGGTCAATAAAGAGATGAGTCCTAACCAGGGAATGTTGGTGACATAACACCTCACCCTCCACAATCAGTACTAGTAAACAGAAAAAGCGTCACGAGAGCAGGAAAGATTTTTATTAATACTTCACGGTTTGCTGATTGGGGTGGTCTAGTGTGCAACAAACTCCACATGCTTTAAGATTCAACATGGACTTCACTGTAAAAGATACTATTTTTACATGATTAGAAAAAGAGTGATATTTTTTAAGTGATTTGAGCTATAGGTATTTCAGGCCTTTGTCTTAAGATTTAGACCACAGGCTTGAGCATCCAAATTCTATATTTGTTTATTAAAATTAGCATTTTAGATGCAAATTTGTCACTCTGCCAATGCTTCTGCTTTGTTTGACATCATTTATGTATGCAAATAAAGGTACGTTAAAGCGTGTCTTTACCAAAGTATTCATTTACCCGTAACTAAAATGGATTTAATCTCTATCACAGCAGGTATGTTTCTGTTTGGATTGCTTTTGTTTTTGCTCCTGTATGAATCAACTGACCAACAGTATACTAAGCACATACGCAGCCTGAGTTAACAAGAAATTCACCAAAGACCTTGCTTCAGAAATAGAAAATAGATAAAACAAAATATCTTCTAACACTTTCTTCTGATGTATTTATATCTTGATTTGTATTTTTATAATAAAATTAAACTATTAGAAAAAACATGGTGATCAATTTTCACGTTATACATATATGTGTTTCTGAAGTCTGACTGTCTATTTGTCCTTGACCAAAATCCCTTTGGGACACTTGACAATTCTTAGTTTATTTCAGCTTAAAATCACAAATATCCTTCAAGAATAATTATCTACATTGGTACTGAATTTATTTTAAAAAACAAACAGCATTAACGTCTGAGGCGTTGTGCTAGGCTTGAAGGTATAACAGCTCTTCAACTTAATTAGTCTCTGAAAAATCGAACTGTTGAACAATAACTAATACTCAGTTATATTCTACCTCTCAAGTTCTGTCTAGATGAATGCATGTCCATTATGATCTTTTTATTTAGGTTATAAGTATAAACTTGGTTCAATATAAAGGCGAATTTGATCATAAAAACTTTACTAGGCTATTGGTATCTCTATTAATATTTTTATAGAAATAGCCATATGGCTAAGCTCCTAAAACCTTAGTATCAAAAGTATAGAACAGGTGATTTTCAACTGCTTTTAAAGCAATAAAGCACTTTGTTTTACTCCAGCGACATGATCTGGCTTGAAGGATGAAGCTAAGAGAAGTTTATTTCCTCTAATCTAATAGACTCTTGTAGAGCACATACCTTAATCATTCTCATTCCAGCCCCTTACCACCCCTATATCCTGTGGGCAGAAAGAGGACAGTATTTTGGCTGATGATAGTAGGGCTTTTAAATATGGCCTCTGGAGAAGAGCAGAGGACGCTGAGGCAGTCATGGAAGAGAAGAGGAGGTAAGGATACAGTTTATAAATTCAGCTTTCTGTCCTCAGGAGGGGTCAGCAATGTAACAAAGTAGTTCCAGCATGAATCAGGAAGAAACTTAAAAGGTTCTTCTATTACTGACCTAACTAGATAAAATTATGGAACATAATAAAAACAATTCCAATTCCTAAACTAGATGATCCAGGAGAAACAACACAAAACCCACAGATCACATTACTGAAACAAGTCACTCTCTTAAAATTGCAACTGCCTAAATACAAACTACAGCATTTTGAGTCTAGTCTAGTGACCATCATTACAAGAAAGCATTTTTGACAGAGGGATGACCTAAGTCCTGTAAGGAGAGCTTTCCTCTCAAATGCCTATTCAGACACCAGTGAATCCATCATCTCAGCCTTGTAAAATAAAGTTAAGGCAGCATTCACCCAGCTGGTCAGCACACCCAGTGCTCTGCAACATCCCAGCCACTGAGCTCCTATAATTTTGAGAAGCAGGGTTTGAAAAGCATCAGTCTGGAGTTTAATCAGTTTAATGGACTCAAAACAAAAAATTCATTTTTACTGAATCCTGGTATCTTCTAATACAAAGTTAAAACTATATATGCTCTTTTTTTTGTTAGCTACCTTAATGATTTGGACAGAATAGCAGCTCCTGGCTATGTCCCGAATGAACAAGATGTTCTACATTCTCGAGTGAAAACAACTGGGATCATTGAAACTCAGTTCTCCTTTAAAGACTTGCATTTCAGGTATGAGCAAATGTCTTTTTAAACTCTCAACAGAAATATGCATCAGGCACATATTCTTTATGGAGAAGAGCTCTAAGCCATGATGAGTGCAGTGAACCCTGGGCATGTCTGTGAGGCCTCATTTACTTCAGTTCCGTGGTCTTTCACTGCCCTCCTGTAGGGCTCCATACCAATCCTGATCCCGAGCCTCATCCTCCTCTTCAAGAAAAAAGTACCTCTTCTTGAGCAGGTGGGAGCTAGATTTTAGTTTCCTCATACTTGAAATTGATATCCTACTTTGAAAAAAATTCCAAAGGAAATACATTTATATAACATTGAAGCAACAGGTGCCAAGGATCTTATTTCTGTACCTTCCTACTCTCCCATTTGCTTGAAATGCTATTTTGTTTCCTTAATTTTAAAATGCAAATAATTGAGAAGAGAATTATTTGAATGTGATGCTATCTACTGGAATAACAAGACCTATTTCATAAGCATAATTTGGGTATGAGTCCATTATTTTCATTGCTGTCACATTATCAAGACCCTCCTAGCAATTATGTTGTAAAATTGCCCATTTACTATATCAAGAAATAGAAATCCATACTATAGTGTTAGAAAATGTCCCTTGACACTTAAGTACCTCTCCCTATGATTGTGGATGAGATAGAATATTAGACATTAGGACCATGTTCTGGATGTACACTTAGTAATGAATATGTCGATAAAAACAAGCCATTCATGCATTCAATAATGGGAATATCTTTTAAAAGTAGAAAAAAATGGGAAAATGTGACGAATTATTTGTGTCCATTGAGGAAAGATTGTTTCAGTGGGATTGAAGTTTAATTGCTTTAAAACTATTGTAATTACGGACATATAGTATTTAATTAGAATATTAGTACACAGGTGGCGAGGATACTTTCAAGTTAATATGGAAGAAAGCCCTGAAAACTACCCATTAATGTCAAGCCCACAAATAATTAATTTTCTGAAAGATGAACCAAAGATCAAACAGGATAAAGGAACTGCAAAGATTGGGATCGACATCTCTTGGCACACATAAGCAGTTTGTCTTCAGGCCTGTCTGTCATCACTGTGGTACAGCTCCTCCTTGGCAACTGCTTTCTCCAGACTCCTGATCATTGATCCAGTTTTCAGCATTTTACTTTGAGAACCCAAATCCAATTGCTCCACTGTTCTACTCCTCCTAAGCCTCTCAAAGCAATTTTGGCACACTCACATTTCTTTGACTCTTTCTCTTCTTCAGATATTCCCCTGCAACAGGCTAGAAGCTGACTGCAGGCCTTGGGGCGAATCCTACCAAGGTTCCAATCACAGTCTCCATTAATTAGCAGCAGCTGTTGAGGAATAAAATTATCTTTCCTTTGCTTGTCTAACGTGGCTGTTGTAAAAATTAATTGAAATCCCAGCAGAGAGTTATAACTTGGTGTCAGCTTATCTTATGTAAAGCTAATGGAATTTTCTGGATCCTAGATTGTCTTATTATTAAAACTGGCTGATAAGCCAGTTTTAAGAATTAATGTCACATCTTGAACATCTAGAAACTCCCAACCCTGGTCTTTCTTTACCACATATGAAACAATCTAATATCTTGTCAGGAATGCTGACTAGCATAAATTATCTTTTTTATATCTCTGTTCCTTGAATATCCTAAGTCTTAGAGTCTTTGCGCTTACTGTTCTTCTTACCTAAAATGCTCTGACACTAGATCTCTGTAAGAACTGGCCCCTTCTTATTAAGCTTCCAAATCAAACACTGTCCCCTTATGGAGTCTTTACCACCTTATCTATTAACCATCCCTAAACATCCCTGTTATAACTACACCCTGCAGAGTGTGGGTGAACATGTAACAGCAAGCCCCCAGGGGTAGAGAGAGGGCAGACTGATTTTTGGCCCTTGAGGATTTCTTGGGTGTAAGCACCCTGACAACAGCCATTTTCAGCTGATAAACATGATGACACTGAATGTAGAACTGGGCAGATATACAGACAGTTCTTTCCAGCCACGCCGATGTGAGCCAGTATCATTACACAGTTGATGTTACACCGTTTTTCTCTCTTTGAACTTACCTCCATAGGAAAGGCCTCGTTTGCTCTTTTTGTTTCATGTGCCCTGAGGTCCAGAAGGCCAGGGGCCATGTTTGCTTACATCTGTCTCCTGTGATTATCACAATGACTAGCTCAGAGCAGGCACTCAGTCAGTCCTAATCCTGCCTGGAGGAATAAATGTACTGTGCCAGGCAACTATGAACACGGTCTTTACACCCTTACTGTAACATGATGAATGGATATTGTTATCTTTACCTAACAGAGAGTCAAAAATGGAGGCTGAAAACAGGTAGAAGTTTTCTCCAAGATCACACACAGAAATGCTAGAAGTGTGATTAGAATGGCTATCTTTCTAACTTCAAAAACCACATTTCTTACACTGCTCAACCCTGATGGGCTCTAAGGTAAATTGGGCTGGAAACACCCTTGGCCTGTAGAGTAAATGCTTCTTCCAATGTTGTTGGTCATCCATAATTTCCTTCAGAGGGAAGAGGGAAGGGGGATAAAAAGACAGCCTATTGGGGAGATAAAGTCCTGTTGTCAGGGCTCTTTGGCATTTCACAAATCTGTGCTCCTAAAAGGAGGGTATGTGTGAAACTGCCAACGAACATGCAAAAACTCAGGAAATCATGATCATTTCCTGAAACATCAAGTTCACTCAGTACCAAGTAATATCATTATCCATACATTGTAAAAAACCAAGTAGAATACAGCATTTGCATTAGGACACTAGACTTTCATTGGTGCATCATCATTTTCCTTTCCAATTCTGTGGTTAATTCTGTAAAGCACTTTAAGTTGTATAATCTTTCATATATATATATATGAAAATATAGTTTCTTATATTGTTGGCCCATATGAAGGGATGAGAAAGGTCTTGCTAATTCTTTATACAGTAGCAATGCTAAAATATAAGATATTTGTGAATTGGACTGAAGCTCAGTGAAGACTCAATTTGATATAATATTTTCTATAGTATGCAACCACTAACTCTGTCCCACCCACTAAAACAGGTTTTGAGCTCTTTTGTTTTCTTACTAGCTTTTGCTTTCTCTCTGGCTCAAGAGGGTGTGTAATTAAGGACATCGTTTATGAGGAAGAGAATGCAGGGAATTTCTCTAGAAACAATATTTAAACAATGAAATTTTGAAAATACTCAAATTTTACTATAAAGCGTAAAAAACGCAGCTATATATACTTTTAAGGAACTATTTTTAAATCATTAAAAAAATTTCAAATCATTTAAATAGTCACAGCAATTGAGATAACTAATCCCTTAATAAATTCTCACAGCTAAATCACTTTTTTTTTGAAATACTAAATAGGATTATCCAAAAGTACACAGGCATTCGCAGTGTAAAATTTCATAGTATTTTAAAATAGGAAGTATAAAAATAAGGTACCTTCCAACTTCATTTCAGTAAGTGCCTAGGTACTTACATTAGCACTGATTTGTATTCACATAGCATAAATCATCCTAAAACTTTTAAAGCTAAAGTTAATTTACATATTAAATTCAAGACTGTAGAATTTTAAACAGGAACATCAAAATGAGAAAATTCTATCAATGCACTGTATCATCTTCATGTATCACCTAATTTAATGCAAATTACCTTGGAGTTTTTTTTTACCAAACCAGAACCTTCAACTGTCAAACTGGTAAAATTAATTCTCTTTACAGAAGTTACTATGTAAATAGAAAATGCAATGCAAATGTGAACCCTTTTATTATTATAAAATAATTCCTCAGGGCAAAGAACTTACAGATCATAAGAGTTATCAGTTATAGAGAAGTCCTTTCTTCCTATTACTCTATGATTAAAATAATTGAAAGGAAACTATATGGAAGCTAGGGAAAAGAGGTCAGCAACTATTACAATGTAGAGCTTTAGATTTTGTAATTGTAATGTAACTATTTTCAACAATGTTTACCCAATCTATGATACAAAATAAATCATAATTATTTTGAATTTGAAGTTAAATCATGCCCACTGTGTTCATTTCTGTGGGAACATGAGACCTCTTAGCTTAGGAGTGAGTCTGGTTGTCTACTAAGCAATTGCAGACCAACTTAGGTTTGCTATTCTCTATTAGATCTCACAGAGCAATAAATCATGTATAACTATACCTTTGTTACAGGTATGTTCATGGTTAATGTTATCAAAACTATAAGTTATATAACATGATGTCTAATTTATTCTCATGATAGAATTTACTTTTATGACTTTAAGCATTATATTATTCAATAATCAGAAAGCTCTTCTGTAGGCATTTTAAGTTACACACAAATTTAGTAGAAAATATATAATGATATTAACAATTACAGGAGTTTAGAGACCCCAGGCTACCTTATGGTGGTTAATCCTTTTGATTCTGTTTTTTAATAACAAGCAGTTAAGAGATTTAGAATGACCGTGGTGCATATTCTTTCTGTCTGCAAGCATCTGCCCTAATTTATCTTCAGAACTGGGCACCAGGGAAGGACTCAGTGGAGCTCTTTTGCTCAGACTGTGCAGTGGTGACACAAACACCCCTGTTGGCCCTGACACACGTAGCCGCCCTAGGACCTTACACCTAGATTTCTTGTGGGGATCAATTTATACCGTATATAAATGTCAAATCACTAGGTTGTAACATGAAATAATATAATTTTGTATGTCAACTATACTTCAATAAAAAGATAAAATTTAAAAAGTTATACCAATTCTGATATAGTCAAATATGTTGAATACATCCCATTCGACACAAGAGCCTAAAATAAATTTCTACTCAGATTAGATCTTATTTTTCTGTGGTCAAATACATAAAGGATGTCAGAAATTGTTATTTTTCCAAGGGAGTCACATGCTTATAGGATGAGCAAAGACATCTTACAAAAAATTAGGTGTAATAGCATTATTTTTAGCTGTCCTAGACTGTGCAATGACTTTGACAGTATACAAAGGGCCTATTATTTCATAATAACCTCTTCTAATATGAAGTATGAGTAACCTTATGTGGTTAAATATTTGTGTATTCAAGTCCCTTCAGTCATGTCCAACTGTTTGCAATCCTATGAACTGTAGCCCACCTCTATCCATGGGATTCTCCATGCGAGAATACTGGAGTGGGTTGCCATGCCCTCTTCCATATTTAGCCAATTGTTTAACATAAATTAGTAAAATTCAATAGCTTTTCCAACTGTTTAAAATGGACTGTAAAACTCAACTGTTTAGTCAACTGTTTAATATAAAGCCATAAAACTCTGATGGCTTGCCCTATGTTAATACCATGGGCAGTTTAACAAATAATTGATATTCAATTTTTGCTTAAAAGCCTGACCTGTGAATTTTTAGTTACATCATACATGTCAGGCATTTAAACACATTTTAATATTTAAGAATCCTTACTTAAATATCAGACTTAAGGAAACATGTATTAAGTCAATCAAGCAATCAAAAAAGAAAAAAAAACTTTTCAAAATGAAAACTGAAAGTTCCATTTAAAGTCATTAAAGCTCTAGTTATCAACTATTCAGGCAATTAAGGATATTCAAGCCACATCACATATCCATTCACCTCATTTATTGTCCCAGTATATTTAACCAACCCAGATATTCAGTTGGCAAATATACAGGTTGTCCTCTGATTTCTATTATTGTTTTTCTCAGGATAGTGATGACTAAGTGTGTTTTTATATTTCTTACATTCTCCACTTTGGGAATCTCCACATTTTTTTCAATGATTATAATGCTTTAGTGTTATCTGCTCAGTCATGTCTGACTCTTTGCGACCCCATGTAGTATAGCCCACCAGGCTCCTCTGTCCATGAAATTCTCCAGGCAAGAACACTGGAATGGGTAGCCATTCCCTTCTCTAAAGTAAGCCCCAATTAAAATTTAGAGGAGGAGATAAACATGAAAAGATATGTAAAAAATAAATTACTACAACAGCAGCAAAATAAAATGTAATATTCAAGAGAATGAATATAAAAGCAAAACTCCAGCCACTGATCTGCTTTGCCAATGAGCATTTCAGTTCAGTAATAGCAGATGAAATTAGAGAAAAGGTCAATGCTCCCTGGACCTGTGTCTCTACCATCATTCTGCATAGGAAAAAAAAACCACAACTGTTTATCAAGTGAGTCATAAAATGAGAGGATTATTAGCCTGCAATCTAAGATTTTTCAGAAGCCATTTTATCAACATGAATAAAATCTTAAGACTGAGTAATCTTTGTCCTCCCTTCCTTGGGAGGCTGTAAGATATACTGAGAGAACAGTGGGCTAAGGATTATTTACATAACTTATACCTCTTATCAACTAAATATTTGACTGAAAAGGAGAATAGCTACTTTTCACACGGAAGTGTTAATATCAATAGCAGAGTTCAGAGAAGATAAATGATCAAAGTCAGGGGATAAACAGATGGTCCATTAAAAGAATGTAACATAACCCTTGGGAAGGGGAAAGTTTTAAAGTTTTGCACAGTTATCTGTTTGACAACACAAAAAGCTATTTTCTGACCTGGGGAAAGAAGGCTCCACAACAAATATGCTTCTACTCTACTTGGTGAGGATTTGACAGCTAACAGTAGATAGATGTACTTGTTACGACCTGTAGTCTAAGGAAGTAGACCTCATGAACTTCAGAAAAAAGCTTAACATTCACAACATAACTGTCATACACAGGGGAACCTAACATGGCACCTGCTACACAGCAGCCTCAAGTATCAACTGGATTCATGAGCCTTGGGCAAGTTGCTTAGAGAGATAATTGTATCTAATAACTTTATGGTGAAGTTTAAATAATTGTTGACTAAAAGGTTAAGAGTCTGAATGCATATTTATCATCCTTGCTTCTATAAGAATGCTTACTAAATTTTAAAAGTTAAATTTGTTGGCTAATTTTTACATATAAAGTCAAAACAAAACCTTTAAGTCAAAACTGTCCTCTTCCTCCATTTATATTGCAAGTCTGAAACCGTAGAGGGTTTGATAATTAGCAGCACTTAACAATAGTCTTTGGAAGTGAAACTGAAAGTCCCTCAGTCGTGTCCAGCTCTTTGTGATCCCATGGACTACACAGTCCATGGAATTCTCTGGACCAGAATACTAGAGTGGGTAGCCGTCTCCTTCTCCAGGGGAGAAGGGAGATCAAACCAGGTCTCCCACATTGCAGGTGGATTCTTTATCAGCTGAGTCACAAGGGAAGCCCAAGAATACAGGAGTGGGTAGCATATCCCTTCTCCAGTGAATCTTCCCAACCCAGGAATCAAACTGGGGTCTCCTGCATTGCAGGTGGATTCTTTACCAGCTGAGCTACCAGGGAACCCCATAATACCTTTATTGACACTGGATTTAAATTTCTAAACCACACAGCTATCGAACTCCTGAACATTGTCTTCAATAATATGAGCAACTGCTCTTTCAATATACTACTAAATGGAGTGATTTTGCATTGGTTCACACATATTTGAGGAATTTTAGTTCTATATGTCTGTTCTTTACTGGTTTAATATGTGAAATATTAAGCACCAGAGAAATACAATGTGTGGTACTTCTGATTATCTTCAATAAGTCAGCTGACTGATGTTTAATACTCCAATATAGTTATTACCTTTGAAATATCTGTACTGTTTGGGTGTTCCCTGGAATTGAATATTTAATATCTTGGGATCAAGCTATTATGAAAGCCCTGTAGTTTTTCCTTTGCCTCTAGTCTCTTCCTCATCAAATCTGTCTTCAGATTTGAACTCAGATCAAAGTGACCTACCAATAAGCACACAAGCAAATGTTAATTCCCTAGTTCAAAATCACCTATGGATTGCCATTGACCACAATATAAAAACTGATCTCATGTTAGAAAAGACAGAAAATCTATTTCTGGTCTAACACCTCAGGCTTACTCCTGCGTGCTCAAATCCTTTGTTCTTGCTTTTGCTCTTGTTGCCTCTATCTGGAACATTCTTTTTACACACTATCTTCTCTGCAGTTTCTGATCACTCCATTTCACACACATACATACACACACAGACCACACACACACAACTACCACCAACACAACCAGATCAGAAGATTTTCAAGACTGAAACTCTGACACTTAGAATGTAGTAAATGCTGAATAAATATTTGCTGACTCAGGCCATAAACTTCAATATTTTACCCTAATCTTCACATTCTCCAAAATATAATTATGTGCCCCAAGAATGCCATGTTCTCTCATGCCTTGATGACTTACACATGCACTTTGGGTAAAAATCCTCCCTCCATTTCATTAACATGGAAACTGTTCATTTATTTGCAAATATTTATTGCATGTTTATTACGTTACAGGCACAGTGCCTGGTACGGGGAATGTAACCACCTTCAATGTAGATAAGGTCCCTGCCCTCATGAGACCACTATTCTATTAGAGAGATGATAACTACTAAACATATGAAAAAATAAATCACAGCTATTGATTGTGACAATAACTATAAAAGAAATGGAGTGATACAACAGAAAGTAAATGGGCAACGGAAAGATTTAACAATTTACAAAGGATGCCCTGCAAAGTCTCGATATTGATATTAAGACCCAAACATTGAGAAAAAAAAAAAAAACAGTCTTAGGGAAGGAAGAACTGAACCATGTTGCCTGGAAGGGAGATGGACTATGCAAAAAGTTAGATTTATACTAAAGGAACTGAATGAATAGCATTGTGATTGGATTGCATTGAAAAGAAGAATGGTAGAAACTAAGCTTGCAAAAGTAGGAATGAACAAAAACAGCTAGAACCTGAGAGGTCATCAGAAAAAGTTTGTGTTTGATGCTAAGGGCTTCCCTGGTGGCTCAGGAGTAAAGAATTCTCCTGCAATGCAGGAAATCCAGGAGATGTGGATTCAATCCCTGGGTCAGAGGATTCCCTGGAGGAGGGCATGGCAACCCAGTTTAGTATTCTTGTCAGGAAAGTCCTGTAGGCAGAAGAGTCTAGTGGGTTACTGTCCACAGGGTCACAGAGTCAGACACGACTGGAGTGACTGAGCATACACTAAGGGGCAAAGAAGCCTTTGAAAAATTGTAAGCAGGAAAGTGGTATAATAAGGTTTATATTAGGAGAAATTTTGAGTGCTGTGAGAATTTGTTTTTAGAGCTTTTAGAAACAGGGAGACCAATTAGAGCATTTCTATAGTGTCCCTGGTGAGAAACTATGGTGGCTTACACAAGAGAGGAGTTTCAAAGGAGTTGATGAATTAGAAACTGCATTTCACATGTGCACTATATGGAAGATAAGGGAAAGAGGGGGGTTACAAAGGATTCCTAGCTTTTTGAGTTTCTCTGTCCACACGGGTGCTTTTTACCAAAATACAAAACCAGAGGGAGGGCCAAATTTTCAAATATCTCCTTTAAGTTTCATGATCACTCAGGGTGACTTAAATCTTCCTCTGGGCTCTTATTTTACCTTCTATGTTAGAATTTACCTTCTATGTTACCTTCTATGGACATGAATCTGAGCAAACTCAGAGACAGTGAAGGACAGGGGAGCCTGGCATGCTGCAGTCTATGGAGTCACAAAGAGTTAGACATGACTTAGTGACTGAACAACAACAACAAATTAGAATATTTATTACAAAATATTATAATAATTTACTTTTCTCTTTACAAAACAGCAAGCTCATGGAAGACAGTGACTGTATCTTTTTATCTTTGCGTCAGTAGGCTTAGCACAGTGTCAAGTACATAGTAGGCAGATGATAATTGTTCAAATGAATGAATGAATGAATGTAGGAGGAGCTCAGCGAGCAAACAAGACTTGTAGCATCAGAACCATGACAACTTTCAATCTTCTCTGGGCTCTAGCAATTTAAGAATACAGATAGTCTTTGATCAAAATCTCTAAGGCCAACACGTATCTTACTAAAACTTCAAACTGCTGTAAATTTCCCAGTTACTCAAAGTCAGTATGTGAATTATTTTACTCTACCCTGTGTAAATACATGCTAAGTCGCCTCAGTCTGACTCTCTGCGACCCTATGGACTGTAGCCCTTCAGGCTCCTCTGTCCAAGGGGATCCTCCAGGCAAGAATGCTGGAATGGGTTGTCATTACCTCCTCCAGGGGATCTTTCCAACCCAGGGATCAAACCCACGCCTCTTACATCTCCAGCATTGTCAGGCAGGTTCTTTACCACTAGCACCACCTGGGATGCCAGCATGAAAACCAATAAATAAATAAAGAAAAGTTCTCTTCTTCTGTAGTCCTTGAGCTGCAAGTTGCCCCAATAAGTCTTACTTCAGAATCAATAAAAATTAAAAGACTACCTTTAAGCATATGAGAGCATTCATTTATAATGCCAAATGTTCAGCTTAATGTAAATTTTAGAGGATATTTGTAAGATTCATTTTTCTGTTATCCTTACTTTTTTAAAGAATGTTTGATGTAGGTGGACAGAGATCTGAAAGAAAGAAATGGATTCACTGCTTTGAAGGAGTTACGTGCATTATATTTTGTGCTGCGCTCAGTGCCTATGACATGGTTCTGGTGGAAGATGAAGAAGTGGTAAGTCTAAAAGGAAGACAAGAGCGAGGTAAAACATAAGCATTTGTGATTTCCAATATGACTACCCCATTTCCCAACTCAGTTAAGAACTTCCAAAGACAGATGTTATTTCTAGATCCTTATTCATAATCCCCACCATTAATATCTTGCAAACAACAATCCTACACATTTTCATCTTTTATATCTAACAGAACAGAATGCATGAAAGCCTTCACCTGTTCAACAGTATCTGTAACCACAAGTACTTTGCCACCACCTCCATTGTCCTGTTTCTCAATAAAAAAGATCTCTTTCAAGAAAAAGTTACCAAAGTGCATCTTAGTATCTGCTTTCCAGAGTATACTGGTAAGATTCTTTTCCTTTAATTCCGATTTAGTAAATTCTTGTATAGAGATACACTTTTCTATCTGGACCTTTATGTATAATATTTAGAAGGTTTGAGGCTTATGATACTTTTTGAGTCAAGTGTATGATCCACATTGGAAAGAATTTTACAAATAAAAGAGGAAACCCTTTCTACACTGCCTGCATTAAGGCAAAGCTCTAATGAGTAAAGGGGAGTTGGTTAGACCAAACAGGGCTGAGACTCCATATAATGTATCAAATGACATTGCAAACTATATTATCTTAAACATTATCATAAGAGTATAAATTTTACTTCGAATTGGCGTATTTTAGATATTTCCCAATGAAACCTTGTAATGCTGTACTAGATCTCGGTGACTCGTCAAAGTCAGAATTAAGTTTCCAGAGGAAGATCTTGAATCAATTTGAGAATAGTGACAGCTTTTTTTTGTTTTCCCACCTCCAAGAGTTTTAGTATTGACCCCGTTTGCCATTGACTATAAACGTCAAGTTCTCTAGAAGGGTTATATTTCTTTTGGAGACTATTTTTTTTTTCTTTTGGTAAATAGTTATATGCTCTGTTGTTAATGAAACTGTGTTAGATGGAGAGATGTATGGTTTAAACATAAATATGGACTTCCCTTGTGGCTTAGTTGGTAAAGAATCCGCCTGCAATGCAAGAGACCTGAGTTCAATCCCCGGGTTGGGAAGACCCCATGGAGGAGGACATGGAAACCCATTCCAGTATTCTTGCCTGGAGAATCCCCAAGGACAGAGGAACCTGATGGGTTACAGTCCATGGGGTCGCAAAGAATTGGACACAACTGAGTGACTTAGCTCAAGCATAAATATAAACCTAGTTTACCACCTAGATATGTGGGTAGCCCAGATATGCTAGGGTTGTGGCACTCTGTCAAAATAGCTACTTAGGCTAATCTATAATGACTGTTTATACCTTTTTTCTTATTTATAAATATTAATTATATGCTTATACATTTGTCATGTAATTAAGTATAATTACATGTATGTTGTATTGAATGTGACAAAGTAAATATAGAATCATAATTAAGCACTTTGTGTGTTCCAATAAGTTATAATCTTTATTTCTTAGAGCAATTTTTAGTTGATAGAAAAAGTGAGCAGAAAATAGAGAGTTTTCATATATTTCCTCTCTGGTCAGCGCCCATCCTTTGCTCTATTATTAACACCTTGACTTGGTGTCATACATTTGTTTTGTTGCAACTGATGAGCAGATATTGATACATTATTAACCAAAGTCCATGATGATATTTTACATCAGAGTAAACTCCGTGTTATACAGTCTGATGGGTAATACCAAATGCATGTCAGGTACCCAGCATCCTAGTGTTACACAGAATAGTGTCACTTCTCTAAAACTCCCTGTGATCTACCTATTCAGGTACTTTTCCTTACCTCCAACCCTTGCCACCACTGTTTTCACTATTACTATACTTTTGCCCTCCCGAGAATGTCATATAGCTGGACTCTTACAGTACATGCCTATCACTTTTTTGCTCTCATTCACACAATTTTTTCTCTCTCCTACCTACCCTCAAAGTCCAGCTCAAATACTACCTTATTATGTATTCCATTCATCTTCAATTTCCATTCTTTCCTTTAGTTCATATTAACACACGTGCACACAGCATAGTTTTTGACATCATCTAGGCTTTCTCACTCACTTTGTTATGTTATGTCTGACACTTTTGCGACCGCACGAACTGTAGCCTGCCGATCTCCTCTGTCCTTGGGAATTCCCAGGCAAGAATTCTGGAGTGGGTTGCCATTTTCTTCTCTGGGGGTCTTGTCGACTCAGGGATGGAACCCATGTCTTCTGTATTGGTGGGTGGGTTCTTTCTCACTGAGCCACCAGGGAAGCCCCAAATATGTTAGTAGTTCTACTATATTTTGATGTTTTCATGCAGAGGTTACATTTTAACCACTTGAAATCCCCAGTGGGGTAAGCATAGCTTCCAACACAAAGTAGATGTTATATAAATCCCTGATAATTAACCATTGCCATTTTGATTTTTCAATCCTGAGCACATCAAACAGCATGCAAAGTAAAATTCTAAAAGATTATCTATACTTGTATGCTTTTTAAATGCAATTATGGTTTACTTCTTTAACTTTTCTTTTTAACAAGGTCCAAATACATTTGAAGATGCAGGGAATTACATCAAGAACCAGTTTCTAGACCTGAATTTAAAAAAAGAAGATAAGGAAATTTATTCCCACATGACCTGTGCCACAGATACTCAGAATGTCAAGTTCGTGTTTGATGCAGTTACAGATATAATAATCAAAGAGAATCTGAAAGACTGTGGGCTTTTCTAATTAATGCTTTTTCTCTTCCACTCTTGCTCACGTACACTTTTCAAGATATAAAAGGTGCTGTGTGATGTATTTAGTTTTAATAGATACTAACTTGTATAACTAGTGTTGTAAGGCAAAATTTCTCACACAAACATTTTAATGTGTTGTCACCTTTCTTTGGTAAGCTTTGATTTATTTGAGATAGCAAGGATTTGGGGTGTCTGATGCCTTCAGTTCTGAAAACTGATACATTTTGGTAGCACTCTTACTGTACATATCAGTGTGAATTTTCTTGGAAGTAAATTCCGCATTGTGGCCTATTTTAAAATCATAGAACAATGGGGGAAAAAACAATGCATTCTACATCATTTCCATTGGCCAGAATTTAAGAGGCATTCATTCTTGCTGATAATATATCTGTGCCTATACCATAGAAACACTCAAAGATAATACATGTGGCATTTTATTGGTCAGTTACTCCTTTTCAACCAGTGCAAATGAAATGGTCACTATACACATACCTGTTGATGGAAATTAAAACGCATACAATTTCATCTAGTTTTCCATAGGAAGAAAAAGTATTAATGCTGAATTTACCTTTAGAATTGAGGATTTCAATAACGTATTTTTGTACCAATCCAACTGAAAACTGGGGACCATGTCTGATCAAGACAGTGTAAGACTGCTCAGGCTGAAGAGTCATCCTCAATGGAGTACGCCTTTCCCCCATTTTATTTTGGAGCAGCATGGAGCATTATTACAGTTAATGGTTTGAGGACAATACATCGTGATTGCAAGAGAAAAAAAAAAATCAATATCTTAGCACTAGTGTGTTTTAGCTTTGTGAATAAGAAGTAGGAAGTAAGAGTAAATAATTAGGAGATTTTTTAGAAGAGAAACATTGAACTTCTTGCTTGTGGCATCTGCTCCTTTCTAATGTTATATGGTATGCTCTTGGTCAAAGCCTACTCTTTAAAAGATTATTTGGTGCATTACCAACAAAATCATTGTTTATGAACAGAAAGGATGACTTTTCTTTTTTAAAGTGTGCATCACTTACAACATATATTTTTAAAACACGTCTGATATCATTTAACTTATCCACTTGTAGAAGGTGATATATGTCGAATAAGAGATCAGTGCATAAGATCTATAACTACTCTGAAAAGAGAGCTAATTAGATAATTAGATGAGATGAAAGGAATATAAATTAAGCAATTGCCAATTGGTAGTTCTGGTGGATTTAGGTAGCCCTGTCTCAGTGTCACCGCCTCACTGTTCTATAATACATTTCCAACCTAAGCACGTAAGAATGACCCCCATTCAATGAGTAACCTTGACAAGAACATTCCTGGCTTTATTTTCAAAAACACAAGGAGTTACCAATAAATACAATCAAATAAAAATGTTATATTAAGAACAATTAATTTGAAATTTCTTTGCAAAATACAAGTTATTAAGGAGCCTAAGACAACAAGGACAAACAATGCACAAGAAGTCATTTAGTTCAGGCACTCAATAAATTTTTCTGGCTGAAAACCATTATCTATTAAACAAGTCCACATTTTACTAGGAGCTATACAATGCTCTGAGATTTTAAATTAAGATTACAAATACTATCATTTTATCCACTACTTTGTCTTTTTGTTCTCCTGTTCTACTTTAATCTGTTTTTCTCTATCAGTGTGAAGAGACTGTTTCAGAAAGTAATTTTTTGAAATAGCATTACTATTGTAATTTAGATTTTGACTTTTACTTATGCTTAGAGTTCCTATTTTAGATAACATAGGTAGAAAGGGTAAGGTCAGAAATGGTCTTTTAAAAATATATAACTCATTTTGGTCTTAGCAAAAAATTAATAGACATTATTTATTTATGAAATCTTGTTCTGAGAACTTTAAAAATATGTGTTAAACTTACCAAACTAAAATTAGAAGTCAGTTGTGATTATCTTTTTAAAAACCGTTCGATTCCTTCCAATTCTATAATTAAATTAAAAAAAACTTTTCTTCATAATCGAAAACAATTACTATGCTAAGTCATTTTAATTAAGAGAAATTTTTAGTAGGGAAATATAAATGTCTATTATTTCTTCAGTGATTGTACCCCTTAAAACTGAGTCTATTTATGATTTTACTTTTAAAATTTTTCAATTAAAAAAAAAGGTCAGAGTGGATAAAAAGACTTTGAGGTTAAGCAAAGTAACAGAATGGGAAACATGGGAAGTTATACTTCAGCTAGAAGAAACTCACCTAGACACTAGAAATGTTTAATTGATTAGACTCAAAACTTCTATTTCAACTGAAAATTCAATCTTTTAACTGTATAGTTAGTGTTTTTGCTTTCATAACATCTCAAGGAAGTAGTATTTGTCACTCAAAAATTCAAATGTGATTATAATGATATTTTCCTTTTCTGTTGAGACTTTTCTTCCTGGCTCAGAATGTTTTATAATCCTGCTTGTCTTAGACTTTTAATACCCCCAACTCATAATTGTCTAACATATGTCCAATTGTAGACACACTGCGCTGCCTCAGAAATCTAGGTGTGGGCTTATATCTAATAGGGTCACTAATAATTAATTCTTGCAGAGTTCTTCCAAATCATGAACTGATCAACAAATAAGTTTTTGCATCTTGGAACTAGTGACTGGAGAATTAAATGAAGAAGAGTATTAATTGGGTAATATCTTTGTGTCAAAATACAAGAGTTGGCAAGTCTATGAAGAAGGAATAGGGAAAGGGAGTTTCAAATTCTGTGGAATCTACAACATACCTTATAGATATCCAATATCCTGCTGACTAACAACACTTATAAACAATGAACAGTTTTCATGTATACCACAAAAATAGGCTCACTACTTTTATAGGCCATGAGCCTGTCCTAATACACATTTTCTTACTTAATCCAACCTCCTATTTTTAAACACAAAAGGTATTTTAAAATACTTGACAGAATTACTCAGGCTTAACATAATCAAACACTATGTATACGAGGGAAAAAAATAATCTTTTCTGTTGACTTAATGTGTTTTCACAGTGCCACACCACATGTAGAAGGGTTGATTAATGTGTATCTACTAAAAAAAAAATATTTGTGAAAGCTGTAGGAGATTTACTGGAGAATATAACCAGCTAAGGCCCTCATTTAAAACATTTAGGTATTTTTCTACATTTTTACAAACTAGCCTATAGCCACTTGGGGGCACACTTATATCATGTGTTTTTCTACCCAAATGTTGCAAACATAATGAATTTGGATTATTGGTAACGTTAATGACACAGATAATAAAATCCTATTAGGAATCACGGTTCATTTTGTGTTTCCAGCTCAGTAGTACATGATAATTTTCTGATAATCATAATATGCACGATCTTAATCAATTTTTTGAGTAATGGCTATTGAAACAGCTTGAAATTTGTTTGATATTATACAGATATTTAGTTTCCTTGCATGCTTTTATTTTCTGCCATTTTCAAACTATTATTAAATCTAAGTAACCATTAATTTTACAAAGTGTATTTTTCCATTAATTTGAATTGTTTCTAAAATCTTGATTAGCTTATAGTGAAAGAATAATTTGAAGCCTAACAATTATGTTTTGTGAACGGTTATTAATTAGATGCTTATTAGTGTGTTATCTTTTCAATAAATCAAAGCAAAATTCCACTCTTCTATAATATTAGCAATTCCATTATTCCTTTTGTTACAACTTTTTCTGTAACCACCACTGCACTAAATCAAGAGGAAAATGAGTGTTCTGTGACATTTTTCTATTACCAGCGCTGCCACTACCAGCACATTTTTCACTAGTAATAGTACAATTGTTATTTTAAGCCACATTTGTCATACTAGTTAAGAAATAAATAGAGTCACAAGAAAGAAAAAAGAAATTAAAAGACCCTAATTTACTTCACAAGGACTAGTAATAATCCTCTAATTATTATACCTTTCAGATAAAGAATAATATATGTGACACACAAATATAGTGATTGCTTGAAAGATATTCACATTTTCTAAATTGGTCAGATTAAAACAAACAGCACACATATGGAATGGAAAATCTTTTTTTCAATATATATTGCTGTGAGTTTTCTGAAAAACAAAAGTGGTCAAATATGAAATGCCAGTGTAATATCAAAACCAATGAAAACTCTCTTTTAACATATTAAAAGTCTTACATTGGAGAAAATACTAGATAACTGTACATATAGTTAGCATATGAAAGTTCAACACGAAAAGTACCCCATGTAAAACACCGAAGAAAAAGATGATCTATGCTGTGATGATCTTACTCAGTTAAAATCTGAATATTTAATGACATTTTTAAAGTACATTTGGGGCTTCCCTGGTAGTTCAGCTGGTAAAGAATCTGCCTGAAATGTGGGAGACCCGGTCCGACCTCTGGGTTGGGAACATTCCCCTGGAGAAGGGAAAGGTACCCACTCCAGTATTCTGGCCTGGAGAATTCCATGAACTATATAGTCCATGGGGTCACAAAGAGCCTGATACAACTGAGTGACTTTCACTTTCTTTCAAGTGTACATTTATATATAGCTCAAATTAGGGAAGACAATTCATGAGCAAATGAAGTGATTTTATTTCCCTTGGAGTTAAAGCCAAGTTATTCATCACAGTGAGCCCACTAGTGTTTATTTTCTAGCATATCTGAGAAAGAACTTCACATTGTTATTCACACATACGATGTGCTCCCCAATAATACCTTCATAATCATCTGTACCTTTTGAACCAAAAGGTAGAAAATTTTATAAAAAACATACAAACCACATGGATTACATCTAAAACAGAAAAAAGTGCATATTCATTTTGATCATTCTGTTTTTCGGTAAATATATAAAGAAGCATTGCTTCATAATCTAAAGCAGCAGCCACACAGTTTTGCTCTGAAGCAGGAGAGGAAGTGTCTGGGCAGTGGTATTCTAGACCACCACACATGAAGGCTTCATTAAACTCAGATTTCCAGAGCAAATTACTCATCAGGCATTTTATCCTGAATCTGAGGCAAAAGGTCCTCTTGAGCTACATTTTTCCCTCAAGGAGAGATGATATGGTCACTGCAGGACACCCTTGGCTGTGCTTGAGAATTGGCATTTAAATCTCAGTTTTGTCACCAATCAGCCCCTGTGAGACACTGAACAGAATTTTTCTCCACGTGGCTGCTTTTCTTATCTACAGATGAACAGAGTACATTAAACTATCACCACAAACCAACACACCCTGAGCTTCTCAATCAGCACACCGAACACTGGTACCTGAGTAAGACTGTCTTAATTGCGTACTCAAAGAAAACAACAACAGGGAGAGGAATGATACATAAAGAGTCCTTAATTAGCACTTAAAATGTGACTTAATAAACTATGTGACTTTCTGCTCTTTTCACTGCTCAGCTGAGCACTAGACGTGTAATTTCTTCCTGGAAAGAACAGTCTAGCACCTGGCATTGCCTCTGGTTAAGACTTCACCAACAGGACAACTCATAGTTCAGCCAGGTACGATAGAGCATCCATTACCATCCAAAGAAGTAAAACTGCATTGATGCATGTTTAAAAAAAAAATGTTAAAGACCAATGTAACAGCTTATAAAGTTACCAAACTCTCAATTACATGCTTAAAGTGAATGAATATATAGATGATCCCCCAAAACAATAATAATGATAACTTCTAGAAAGAATAATATGGCACCCGTTCTCCCCCATAGTATCTCACACATGTAATGGCATTAATAAGTTTTTAACAAATTAATAAGCAATAAGCTCATATCCTCCATAATGACCTCTCTGACTGAAACAGATGAGTGCTAAGCTCCAATATCTCTGTCGACCCTAGGATATAGGTCTGCCCTCCCTACATGGTAGGTTGCCCAAGAGTAATAAGTCATTTCTACTTTATTAAAATTCCTGAAAGCTTAGATCACTCTCATGCTAAAATATAGTTTCAGGTTAAATCTTGGAGTCAGGGCACAGGCCCTGGTCCTTCACACAGTAGGTTCTTAGCTCTTGCTGTTTTATTGTCAGGACTGCCTGCTCTCACCCGAGGCCTTATGGGCTCTTGCTTATTCTTCATATTTTAAATCAGTGTTGACATCTTGAGACAGGGGTTCCCAGGCCTCACAGATACAAGTTCACCTGCTTCATACTTTTGTAGCTTTTTATAATAAATTTACCCTTTATACTTTGCTGACATTTACAATGAAATATTTATGTGTAGGCTTGACATTTGTACACAAGTTTGTACACAAATATTGATGTGTATTTGTTTCTCCACTTCACTATTAGTTTCCTGAGGGTGGAGCCAATATGTGGGTTTTACGTAGTTATCTTTGATGCAAGTAGTGGTTTTCAGTCGTGTCCAATTCTGTGTGACCCCGTGGATTGTAAGCTTCCAGTCTCCTCTGTCCATGAAATTTTCCGGGCATGAATGCTGGAGTGGGTTGCCATTTCCTCCTCCAGAGGGTCTTCCCAACCTAGAGATCACACTTGGGTCTCCTGCATAGTAGGCAGATTCTTTACCATCTGAGCCACTATCTTAAACAGTATCTGTGAATTACTCAACCAAAAACCAATGATTGTTCACCGGTTCTCCTTGAAAGCTGCTTTTCACTTAACTTCCAGAATGCCACACTTCCCTGAATTTTCTCCTGTCTCTCTGCTTCTTTCTCAAACTCCTGCCTATCCTGTAAACGTTACTATTACTGAAAATACTCATCTAGACCGGGTTTTCCACAGCTGTGTTTGAGGCAAGCAGTAGTTGATCAGTTGTGGCCAATTCACCGCGCCCCCGTGGATTGTAGCCTGCCAGTCTCCTCTGTCCATGAACTTCTTACCTAGAAATTAGAAGTACTTTTACACCTTTATTTTTTATTTAACCAAGATCAGTTTCCTGATCCCTGGATGTATATTTTAACTGCCTTTGGGAACATGATCAGGCAAGTAAAGCTCAACATTTAAAAAGTTAAACTCAGGATTTAGTAAGTTTAATTAATCTCAAAAATCTGTCCCTCCTCCTGTGGCCTCTCAGTTGTTTATTCCAGACCTCAGGTTCTACCCTACTTTCTCTCATCTGTTACCCATCCTAAATTATTCAACAAGTTCTATGATTGCTCTACACCTTAAATATTTCTTTATTTGCTTTTTTTCTATCATCACCACCCCTATCTAGTTCAAGTCTCTTGCAGAGATTCCTGGCATAGCTCCTTAAACTCTCTGCCCAACATCCATTCTTGTCACTCCCTGTCTATTCTCCACCCAACTGACAAGATAGACTTTCTGAAATGTGGAAAAATCACATTACACGGCTTCAAATGCTTCCATGGCTCTCCAGTGTCATAAAGTCCAACTGCCATAACATCTGCGTGGGCTCCCTGATCTGGTGCCTTTTGTCCTCTCTAGCCCATCTTTTGCCATGCTTCAGTCTCAATCCACTTGCAAATGGATTTCCTCCTAAAACACTTCCTTCTCATCCACTGATTAATTAACTCAACCTTTAGGTTTTGACTTTCTTCAGTTCTCTCCTCACCTGCCAGGTCTTGGCTACCTACTGCTTTAGGTGCTCGTTGACTGCCCTATATCTCCTTCTCTGTAAGCCTTGCCATGATAAGGAAGTCAAGTAAATTCATGCTCTATTACTCTGTGCATGTATTTTACAGTGTCTAACTCTATCTTAATGTTCCTGGTGGGGCAGGAAGAAATAAAAATGTCTAAAGAAAATGATGTGTCATAGTAAAAGGACATCATTTGTTTCTCCTCAGTTCAGACTTGCGAAAAGCCTTGAATGCATTTGGCAAGATTTCCAATTGGTAAATCAATATACCAACTTAATATTCTAAACAAGTCTACATAAATATGTCAGCAATCTGTTTCCCAAAGCCATTTACCACATCCTATTGGTATCAGTAGGAATAGACAAGTTTCTAGAGAAGTCAAACACATTACTACTGAGAGAATTTATAGCTAATCCTATCCTAAAGACATCTGAAAGAAAACACCACCAGCCTGGCCTTTCCTGCCAGCCTGACACCTCTATAAACAGAGACACATCTAAATGTCCCAGAGATTTGAAATGAGATTTTTAATCCAGAGAAGCCATATAAGACACATAGACTTTTTCTTTTCTTTTTGAAGTTTTGGATAATGAATAACTGAACATTACAAAATCCTATAATAATTAGTCCATTTGTATAAAAAAAAATAAGCTTTAAAGTGTGAGCATTGCCTTAATTGTTCACAAAGGGAGAATTACATTACACAAAGCATTATCTTAGAACAGCAAAGTCTGTTAGTTGTTCAGTCATGTCCGACTCTTTGCAACCCCTTGGACTGTAGCCCACCAGGCTCCTCTGTCCATGGAATTCTCCAGGCAAGAATACTGGAGTGGGTTGCCATTCGCTTCTCCAGGGGATCTTCCTGACCTGGTCTTGAACCTGGGTCTCCTGCATTGCAGGCAGATTCTTTACTGATTGAGTCACCAGGGAAGTCCATAAGAACAGCAAAACCCAACAATTAAAAATTAATGTTCAGAATCTTTAAACATTTGTTTCATAACTTTTTATGATATTTTTAAAAATAATTAGAAGATTTAAATTTACTGCTAATATTTTTCTATTCTTTTTGTTGCTGTTGTTAAGTCTCCTCAAGTCTTTCAAAAACAACTTTTATCTCCTTAGCAGGACAGACTCTGAACTTCCTCTGTACACAATCACCTCACAAACAAATCATATTTTCATCAAAGTATCAGTCCCTTTTAAAGTTAGTTCCCTCTATACTATAAATAACCCTTATCTGGAACATTCCAGAAGATTACCAAACATACTTGATCAAAGTTCTATTACTGCCTTTCAGAAAATGCTTACACTTCAAAACTTGCAATGTAACGTGGAGAATTTATAAACAGATCAATGACCCTTTAATATCTATAAATATAAGTAGATAATCTGTGTTAGTTATTCAGTTGTGTCCAACTCTTTATGACACCTTGGACTGTAGCCAACCAGGCTCCCCTGTCCATGGAATTCTCCAGGCAAGAATACTGGAGTGGATTGTCAGTCCCTTCTTCAGGGGATCTTCCTGACCCAGGGATTGAACCCGAGTCTCCTGCTTTGATTCTTTACCAACTGAGTCATCAGGGAAACCCATAAGCAGATAATAGTGGAACTCTTATCAGTATGTTTTCCATAACTTGAATCTATTATTTTCCTTAAAATTTCTCACATTTAAAAATATTATGTAAAAGATACTTTCTTCACTGAGATGCGTAAGAATATTGGTGATAGATTTCAGGGGGAAGTCAAGAAAGACTTAATCTTGATGAGGTTAGTAACTGTGATCTCCGATACAGATTTAGGTGTTTGGTGGGCTTCCCTGGTGGCTCAGATGGTAAAGCGTCTGTCCGCAATGCTGGAGACCTGGGTTCAATCCCTGGGCCGGGAAGATCCCCTGGAGAAGGAAATGGCAACCCACTCCAGTATTCTTGCTAGAAAATCCCATGGACAGAGGAGCCTGGTAGGCTACAGTTCATGGGGTCGCAACGAGTCGGACACGACCGAGCAACTTTACTTTACTAAGGTGTTTGGTAATTTCCATTAATCATATGAGTGTGTATGTGTGTATGTTTTTGAACATTACATTTTTATATTTCTGACTTTCTGATGATCAGGTAACAGTGTAAAAAAAAATGTTATGATATTTACCTTCTGAAAGTAATATTTTCACTTCAAAAGTCTTCCCCCCCCCCAAGTTAAATCAAGTATTACTCCACGAGAGGCCTATCTTCAAACCCCATCTCAGCAGAGGCCCATCAGATTATTTATATTACATTTGTGAGCTCTGGCCACAAAAAGCCCAGCTGAGCCCACAGCATTTTACAAGTGTTCTAAACCCAGGAGGCAGGCATATCAAACATCCACATACTAATTGTGACATTAATCTCTAGCCTTCAGCTGACTAAGGATATTAGAGCTGTAATAAAAACATGCTGCAGTTTTAAATCACTTCACCGAGTAACCCATGTGGTGCCATATCTTATTTCCATACCAACAAGGAGTGGCAAACAGCAGAAATAGTATAGCTGAGCACAAATTTTGAAAGAGAATCTTATGTTTAGATGTGTAAGTTGTATAAGCAGGGTATGAAAAGCTGCCAATCTAGGTCTCAAATAGCATTCATTTTTATCACCTGTCTGTACAGGAGACTTCTTACTAAACATTATATTTTCAGACCAGTAGAAGATTTTCTCCTTTCAAATTCTGGTATCTTAAACCATAACGAATAATTCAACTATATTATAAATTATTCTGTCTTCTGAGATTGAATATATTCAACATATTTTACCCTTTCCTTAAAGTCCCATAATTGATATGATACATAATTACTATATTGTACTGCAATAATACTCAGAGTTACAATTTTGGCATGTGGGTCTCTTTTTATTCAGTGTCACAGGGACTCATATGTGTGAGAAGATGCTATGAGTCACCAAGAGAAAAGGCGCTTGCTTTTAAAGACAAACACTCAAGTGAAACCTGCTCTCTCGTGTGGACAGAATATAAATAGAGAACAATGATGCCTGAAGGTTCTTTGTCATCTGGGCTGATAACTTAGTCCTGTTCCTGACGAGTTGCATAGTCTGGAATAAGATTCTTAACTACTCACTATCCACATTCACACAATGAGGGAAATAATAATGGCTATAGGTCAGAACCCAGGAAGAAATGAGATAATACATGTGAAGTGCTTAGAAGAGATGATTGTTTATTAGTAGAGCGGGTAGAAAGCTTAACATGGAGTTGCGAAGTTGCATAGAGATGTATAAAGAAGGTTCATGGTATAACAGAGCCCTTGGCTGGGAGGGAGGAAGGGATTTGAGGGAGGTGGAAGTTTAGAAAATATTTAGAAGTATATCCTGTGAAATGAAAATATCTCCTGCCATATCGATAAGCAAGAAATGTCATAGTCATCAGCAGTTTCTGCCGGCCACATGTGAACAAGGGCTCCCCAAACTGTAGTACGGGAGATGCTGCCACCCCCACACGGTGAGACTGAAGAGCTGGGAATGCAAGAAGCAACCATCTGCCACTCCTCAAGGTCAACAAGGAAACAGGATTTGGTCCCAGATAGCTGAGTGAAGGGAAAGTCTCTTAGTCATGTCTGACTCTTTGCAACCACATGGACTATACAGTCCGTGGAATTCTCCAGGCCAGAATACTGGAATGGGTAACCTTTCCCTTTTCCCAGGGATCTTCCTAACCCAGGAATTGAACTCAAGTCTCTGACACTGCAGGCTGATTCTTTCCCAGCTGAGCCACAAGGCAAGCCCAAGAATAATGGAGTGGGTAGCCTATTCCTTCTCCAGGGGATCTTCCTGACCCAGGAATCACACCAGGGCCTCCTGCATTGCAGGTGCATTCTTTACCAACTGAGCTATGAGGGAGATAGCTCAGATAGCTGAGATGCATATGAAAGGAATGAATTCAGTGAGGTTTGCATCTTCCTACATAAACAAAGCTAAATTCCTTAATTTGATACCTTATCTTTGATGTTCAGACTTCCTGCTGGCTTTGCTGCAAACTTTTATATAGCCTGACTACCCCTCCTGCTTCCGTGGAGCAGTTTTCTCAGAGCTACAGAGATGCTGTCCCCTGGGCTCTGAGTCCTAAATATTCTCACTGTCAACTGCAAACTGGCACTTGCCAAGAGCACTGCCAAAGACTGAACAAAAAGGACATTTGCCATCTGCCTCCGAGGAGATTGAACTCTGTGCTGTTGCAGCTGCTGACATTCAGCACCACTTGAGGGAGTTCAGTGTGGAGTAAAGCACTCTGTGCTCCAGGCAATCTGGTGAGACAGCTGTTTAGATGGTTAGATGTTTTTAGAAACTGATTTTATGATCTCAACCCCCTGTATCTCCTCATATCTAGAAAAGCACTAAATCCCTTCATGGTGACATCAGATCCCCAGGCCCAGCAGAAAACCTTTTGTAAAATGAGTGCTTAATGGTATTGAACTTCCTCCTTTCACCAAAATCTTAGATATTGACCTTCCCCTACTTCCTCTTCGGAGCAGTCTCTCAGAGCTATCTGGGGTGCTGCCTACTGGGCTGCAGTCCTCATTTTGCCCCAAATAAAACTTAACTCACAATTGTCAAGTTGTATATCTTTTTAGTTGACACCACCAAACAAAATAACTCTTTATTTTCAGGTTGTGACTCTATTTTTTAGTCGACAGGATTAAAAGGATGATGTTAAAGGATTTTTCTTTCTCTTTTGCAAATATTTTCTTTATCTTTTGTAAATATAGTAACTTCCCTGGGGGCTCAGAGGTAAAGCATCTGCCTGCAATGCGGGAGACCCGGGTTCGAATGCTGTGTCGGGAAGATCCCCTGGAGAAGGAAATGGCAACCCACCCCAGTACTCTTGCTTGGAAAATTCCATGGATGGAGGAGCCTGGTAGCCTATAGTCCATGGGGTCACAAAGGGTCGGACACAACTGAGTGACTTCACTCTCACTCTCTCTTTGAAAATATTGGTTCATCTGACTGGTATCACCTGACATGTCATCTTAAATTTAACTATTTATAATAACTATATCCTAAATTGTATCCTGTGTTAGACCTAAGAATTATTGTTACTTCTTTGCTTGTTCATTCTTCCATCTATACATCCATCCCTACACTAAACTATGCATTAAGTTTTTCAACAAGGAATCATCATGAAAAGGTACTTTGAAAGTTACTGTGAAATCCTTAAAGTTCAATTTTAGGTCTCTGTCATCAAGATACTTTCAAATTAATAGAACAGAATTTCCTACATTATACAACTTCAAAAATAAGTGTTGAGGGATTAGCTTTGTTAAACACCCTTTTGTCTGAACAAGAAGAACAGAGAGTCACTCACCATCAACGGAGGGTCACTTAACACAAGGGTTAAATTGCAACCACTGCAGCTGCCCACCCTGAGAAAAACTAAGGATGAAGAAAACTGAGATCCTCCAGTTATCTTTTTTATGTATAGTAGTGTATATATGTTAATCCCAATCGCCCAATTCATAACCTACTGTTTAGCACAGGAAACTCTACTCAATGGTCTGTGGTAAAAATGAGGGGTTTTATATCTATGTATAACTGATTCACTTTGTTGTATAGCAGAAACTAGCTCAGCTGGTAAAGAATCCACCTGCAATGCAGGAGACCCCAGTTTGATTCCTGGGTTGGCAAGTTCCCCTGGAGAAGAGATAGGCTACCCACTCCAGTATTCTTGGGCTTCCCCAATAGCTCAGATGATAAAGAATTCGCCTGCAATGTGGGAGACCTGGGTTCGATCCCTGGGTTGGGAAGATCCCCTGGAAGAGGGTATCACAACCCACTCTAGTATTCTTGGCTGGAGAATCCCCTTGGACAGAGGAGCCTGGTAGGCTACAGTCCATGCGGTCGCAAAGTGTCCAATACAACTGAGTGACTAAGCACAGCTTAAATTAACAACATTGTAAAGCAACTAAACTCCAATTTTAAAAAAGAAAACCAGGATAAAAGGGCCCTCTAGATAGCTAAGATGCATGTCTCCAGAAGTATTTCAATGAACCCAGAGTCGTGCATCTTCTCATACATCACAGAAAACCACTAAAATCATTAAGTTGATATCTCTGGTCTTTGTGCTTGGCAGTAATATATTTAACCGAGATGTATGCTTGACTACATGTATTTCCTAGCCAAAAATTTAACTAGGTATTGGTTCCTCTCTTATCTCTTCAGAGCAGTTCCTCAGAGCTGTCTGAGAGGCTGTTTCCCCAGCTATGGTCCTTAGTAAGATCCCTGAATAAAACTGAAACTCAAAACACAGCTCTGACATTGTGTATTTTCCTTTCAGTTGACAAGTTAAATAAAGATAAAAGTTTCTTTAACACTGTGTATCTTTGAGAAGGAGACACAGTGTAAGAGCTCTTTTTTGGAACCATTATTTTTGCAGCTAATGTTTGGGAGGTGTGTTAATCACTCGGTCGTGTTCAACTCTTTGCAACTCCATGGATTACAGTCCACCAGGCTCCTCTGTTCATGGAATTCTCCAGGCAAGAATACTAGAGTGGGTTGCCATCTCCTTCTCCAAGGAACCTTTTGGACCCAGGGATCAAACCTGGGCTTCCTGCATTGCAGGTGGACGACTTACCATCTGAGCTACTAGAGAAGCCCCTTGGGAAATATTAGGTAATAAATATAGCAATAGCATTATTGGAAAGACTTTGTGATGGGTCCTTGGGACAGAAGTCTTTTCTACTTACTTTCTGGTTTTCAATTCTGTTCATACATGAAATAAGGGTGCTGTTTTTATTCCTTTAGGTCATGGACACAGGGAACGGACTCCAGAACCATAAAGGGCAGTTGTAATAACTGACGGTGTGAAGATGGCAGGAGAGAAAGCAACGAACCGAGCCTGGTGAGGCCATATTATGGATGATGGTTTTATGCCAGGAGCCAGTGCTGCTGCTTTTTTTCTGAATGATACTATTTGGTACAGCAGTTTTCTTTTTTTTTTTTTTTTTAAAAAGGTGGGCACCTGAATAAAGAGAAGGGGAGTTCTCCAGATATTTGGCTTTCATCCTGAGTATCTGAAGTGAATTGAACACCATTTTTAAGTTATGAAATTGTAATGCTGAAACACAAATTCTACCCTGACAGAAATCTTAATTGTTCCAAAACCGGAACCATCACAATGTCATTTATCTGATTTATCATCATTGTAAAATGCTGAACCAACTACCAGATTCTCTGTTTCTCTAGGAAATCATTTGTTCCTTTGCATGAAATCAATATGAGGTCACTCATCTGCATACAAGTCTTCCTTGACACTAATTTTTCATGAAAACACAGTTGAAATAATCTCAATGTGGCTTTCTCAGCCTAGCTATTTTCCAGATGATTTAACCTACAGAGTTGAACCTAGAAAAATGTTATTGCTTAGGTTGAGACTTCCCAAAAAGTAGGCAATAAAATGTATGAGCCATCGTTAGGATATAGTACACATCATTAGGCACAAATACATATTCAGCATCTAATTTTAACTAGTGAATCACTGACCTCAAGTCACAAGTAACAATTTCTTATCACACAGGACAAAGGTGTTTCTGCCCTTAGCAAAACTTGGTCAGATGAAATCCAAAGTGTACTTATGAATCAGGGGACGAGAAAGGCAAGATTTGTAAGTCTATTGTAAATAAACTTGACTCTGATTTTTGGCTGTATCAATATTAACATATGGATGAAGAAAGAAGGAAAGTAGGAAGACTGTAAGAAAGATATATTTTTTCCTTAGACATGTGGGCATGTCATTGGTTTTTCTTTATCACTATGTCAATTGTAAATATAGATATATTAACTGCATTAAATTGATGTTTCATAAACTTTTCTTGCTAACGCCAATGGCAATTGTTTAAAAATATAGATTAAAGGGTTCCTATTCCACTTCTGTTGGTTTGAAGAACACCCAAGAATTTCTGATACCTATGAGTAGGCAGTAGGAGAAACATGGCTTAAAATACCAAAAATAAAACACTGATTTGAATTAACTTCTATTTTTACTTGTATTTTTTCAGTTTCAATGTTAATGAAGCTTACTTACTATACATTAGTTATTATATTCCAACTTAGACTGTTGAGGGAATTGTGAGTGGGTGCTGTGAAAGTGCTGCACTCAATATGCCAGCAAATTTGGAAAACTCAGCAGTGGCCACAGGACTGGAAAAGGTCAGTTTTCTTTCCAATCCCGAGAAAGGCAATCCCAAAGAATGCTCAAACTGCCACACAATTGCACTCATCTCACACGCTAGTAAAGTAATGCTCAAAATTCTCCAAGCCGGGCTTCAGTAATATGTGAACCATGAAGTTCCAGATGTTCAAGCTGGTTTTAGAAAAGGCAGAGGAACCAGATATCAAATTGCCAACATCCACTGGATCATCGAAAAAGCAAGAGAGTTCCAGAAAAACATCTATTTCTGGTCTATTGACTATGCCAAAGCCTTCGACTGTGTGAATCACAATAAACTGTGGAAAATTCTGAAGGAGATGGGAATACCAGACCACCTGACCGACCTCTTGAGAAACCTGTATGCAGGTCAGGAAGCAACAGTTAGAACTGGACATGGAACAACAGACTGGTTCCAAACAGGAAAAGGAGTACATCAAGGCTGTATCTTGTCACCCTGCTTATTTAACTTCTGTGCAGAGTACGTCATAAGAAACGCTGGGCTGGAGGAAGCACAAGCTGGAATCAAGATTGCCGGGAGAAATATCAATAACCTCAGATAGGCGATGACACCACCCTTATGGCAGAAAGTGAAGAGGAACTAAAAAGCCTCTTAATGAAGTGAAAAAGGAGAGTAAAAAAGTAGGCTTAAAGCTCAACATTCAGAAAACTAAGATCATGGCATCTGGTCCCATCACTTCATGGCAAATAGATGGGGAAACAGTGGAAACAGTGTCAGACTTTGTTTTTCTGGGCTCCAAAATCACTGCAGATGGTGATTGCAGCCATGAAATTAAAAGACACTTACTCCTTGGAAGAAAAGTTATCACCAACCTAGATAGCATATTAAAAAGCAGAGGTTTGCCAACAAAGGTCCATCTGGTCAAGGCTATGGTTTTTCCAGTGGTCATGTATGGATGTGAGAGTTGGACTGTGAGGAAAGCTGAGTGCCAAAAAATCGATGCCTTTAAACTATGGTGTTGGAGAAGATTCTTGGGAGTCCCTTGGACTGCAAGGAGATCCAACCAGTCCATCCTAAAGGAGATCAGTCCTGGGTGTTCATTGGAAGGACTGATGTTGAAGCTGAAACTCCAATACTTTGGCCACCTCATGTGAAGAGTTGACTCATTGGAAAAGACCCTGATGCTGGGAGGGATTGGGGGCAGGAGGAGAAGGGGACAACAGAGGATGAGATGGTTGGATGGCATCACCGACTGGATGGGCATGAGTTTGAGTAAACTCCTGGAGTTGGTGATGGACAGGGAGGCCTGGCGTGCTGCGATTCATGGGGTTGCAAAGAGTTGGACACGACTGAGCGACTGAACTGAACTGAAGATTAGTGTCCACTTTCAAAACAGACTATTCTAGTAAGGTAGATAAGCTATGTATATCCAGAAGAATTATATAACAAAGGTAGAATTGCCAATCTTAAATTGATTAAACAATTCTCTTATTAATTTACTTAGTAAATGTATGTGTATTATCCACCTATTAAAGAATGGTTTTTTATCAAATTAGAGAGCTCCAATGATGAGCAAAAACAAGCACAAGTCCTGCCTTCCTGAAACTTCTAGTTTAGGAGGGAGAAATTCGCTACACAAATTAATAACATTGTAAGTATAAAGTGCAGCATATGTTATGAAAACAGTGAATAAGACACAACTAGCCAATAGCATGCAAATAGTGATCTAGTCACTAGTCACTCCAGAGGGGCTAAGAAGTTTTTTCTTAGTAAATAAACTTGAACTGAGGGTGAGGAAGCCGTAACAAGATGAAGGGAGGAAAGGAAAGCTTCCAGGCAACAGTAAGTGCAGGAACAAAGGCCCTGAAAAGAAATTCTGTGTAGGTAAAAGGCTCTGCTGGCTAGAGCTCTAAGAGGAAGAGGGGGAAAGGCTAAAAAGATCAGATAGAATAGGGTCTTTTAAGATGCATCAATGATTTCTGTCTATATTTTAAAAACAAGTGTTCAAAAATAGAATGGTATGATAAGATTTGCAATTTGAAAAGATCACCTTGGGTGTGGCATGGAAAAATGACTAGAGGAAGGAAGGCTAGATTAGTACAATGGGTGGGCAGCTACTCAAAATGTTCCAAAAGGAGATAACAAGAACCTAAACTAGGACACCAGAGTTGGAGAATAAAAGGGCAAGCAGACTTATAATGTATTCTGGAGGCCAAACCTAAGAACTTGGTGATTAATTCACTGCTGTCAGATACGGTAGGGCCTAGTGGGCAGCAGGGGGAGGAAATTTCAGGGGTGGTGGTGACATGCTGAAGTAAGAGGTGGTAGAAGAAGAGATCTGAGGAAGGAAGAGGGAATAGATGGAAATGATTTTAAAACAAAATGAATTTGAGATGTTTTGGATATATCCCCTTAGAACTGAGTAGGTAATTAGAAATTCTTACCCAGAGGTTAGAGAAGTATCAACTGGAGACAGACAGACGTGAAGCATCAGGAAAAGTAGAAAATGTGGGTTCAATCAAGATTAAGGACATACAGTAGAAAGAAAAGAGAGCTTGGGATACAGCCTATAAGAACTGCAGAAGTGTTTTTTTTTTTTTTTTTTTTTTTGACCAAGAAGAGAAGATTGCAAAGTACACTGAAAAGGAAAGGAAAGTAAAAGAAGTAGGATTCAGACCAGGGAGTGTGTAAGAACAAGGCAACATGGGAGAAGTTTTCAAAAATGGAAAAGAAAGTATCAATAATTTTACCTATTGTTGTTTAGTCACTAGGTCACATCCAACTCTTTTGTGACCTCGTGGAGGAGCCTAGGCACCTGTGTCCATGGGATTTTTCCAGGCAAGAATACTGGACCAGGTTGCCATGCCCTCCTCTGGGGGATCTTCCCAACCCAGGGGTCAAACCTGTATTTCCTTCATTGGCAGGTGGGTTCTTTACCACTGAGTCACTAGGGAAGTCTCAGTTTTACGTATACAAAAAAAAAGTAATCTGGGAAGAAATGTCTGAAACATGAAAAGAAGAATGATTAAATAAATGATAAACATGGGTAAATCTAAATGATTTTTAAAATTAGTTTTATGTATATACCCATTGGATTTAGGGACACTGGGTGTCACTAACATCTTGGCAAAGTGACATTTGACAAAGTCAGGTAGTCATGACTCAAGGAATGAAAGGATAATGGTGACAGTAAGGAATGAATTGGTTTTTTTTTTTTTAGAAGTCTGACTATAAAGAGGACAGGTAAGGTAGCACTGATTTCACTTTTTCCTAATAAAAACATCATCTTTACTTTATTGCTCACCCTTTTCATATCCTTCCACACTTCTATGAAATATGCCATGTGCCTCTCAATCACTGAAGCTTGTGAGTCTGTCCTAACACACACCATCTAACAAGCCTTCAGGTCCTGTCTCATTCTTCTGTAAGTTTAAATGATCTCTAGTACCCTAAACTCTTTCCCCTCTACTCGAATGAACAAGTGGCTTTATTTCATGAGCAGATCCACCCTAGTTCTATTATTTAGCTAACCTAAGCTTCAGGAAATGATATAACATTTTTAGAACTTCGTTTGCTTGAGTAAAAGGGAAGAATCATCTGTATGTCATGGTGTCCATGAAAGCAGAGTGAGATAGTGAGTCCAAACTGCTTATTACATTTTCTGGTCCCTGTAGATCTCAGTGATTACCAGTTTAATTTTAATTTGATTCATCTGTGCATAATGTCTTTTATTCAGTATTAAAAAGAAGAGAACAGGCTCAAAATGGAGTCATTAATGTTAAAGTCCCATTTCGCCAAACTGAGACTTAACTTAGTTATAGTTTTGGCTTTCTCAGAAACAGAAACTGAAACCAGTCAAACAGTAATCACCCGGTAAGCACGAGTGAGGTCTTTTACCTGATAGACCCTCAGCATCCTCTAAAGGAAAGAAACCTTGCTTTAGGCAACCTGCTTTTTGGCCTAGTACAGCTTACTTGTTCCTGCTCCTTTCTTCCTGTAAAGCTCCTTCATTTTGCAAAGCTCCTCAGAGTCCCTTTCTCTCTGCTAGAATGAATACTGCCTGATTCATGAATCACTGAATAAAGCCAATAAGATCTTTAAAATTTACTCAGTTGAATTTTGTTTGTAACACGATTTTCACTTGTGTTTCACACGAGTTTTCACACAGGTTTCCAGTAACTACATGTAAAAATGAACAAGAATCATATAAAATGTTGTTGAGAAAATTTAACATTGAAATAGCAATTCAGATTAGATTGAATCATGGATACACTCCTCTAAACTTTATAATTATTATTATCATATTACTTTAAAATAGTTACTTAATGTGCTATGCTCCTTGGATCCAAGTATTTAAAAAAACTACAGAGTGAAGGTAGGTTAGTTCAAGTCATGAGCAACAACGTTCATATCATCCCTCCTCACTCTCTCAGGCTGCAGCCTTTCAAGGGAATGATGCCATGTGACTGTAGCCTAATGCTTAGGACTGTAAGAACTCAAGTGCAAATGTAAGATTCAGACTCTGAGTTCAAACCCCAGCTTTGCTATGTGACTTCAACTATAAGCTTCAGATTCTCTGTCCTTAATGTCTATTCAGGTTGCTATAAGAGAATACCACAGGTCAAGTGGCTTATAAGGAACAGAATTTTATTTCTTATGGTTGTGGAGGCTAGGACATCCAGGATCAAGGTGCCAGCAAATCCGATGTCTCATGAGAACAAATTCCTAGTTCATAGAAGCTTGTCTCCTCACAGGTTCTCACATAGCAGAAGGAAGAAAGGGCACTAATCTGATTCTTCAGTGCTCCACCCTCATGATGTAATCACCCACCAAACACTTCACCACCTAATACCCTGACACTGAGGTTTAAGATTTCAACACATGGATTTACGGGGACACATGTATTCAATTTGTAACAGTGGTGATGATAAACGTTTCCTCATTCAGTGAGTTAATGTAAGAAGTAAGTAATGTATATAAAGCGCACAGCATAGTGCATGGGGAATATTAAACAGATAAAGGCTAGCTGTTACTATTGTGATTGTAGCCTTCTAAGAAATACAAAAGTGACGAGATATACCTAAGTTTTATCAGAGGCTACCAAGATCTGTATCTACTTCAGCTAATTTACAAAGGAAATATAAAATTTTATCACATATCAATACACAAGCACAATGGACGTGGCCTAGAGGATTTATACATAAAACTGCATTGATCAGTCTCTGAAATAGCACAAGGAAGCCAGAAGGGACTCAGTATACATGCAGCATAATGAGAAATGGCAGGAAATGATATGGATAATAAGCTGGAGTCAATCGGATGCTACTAGAGAAAAAGCAAAAGAATGTGCCAGTTGGGGTGTAACAAAGGACAGTGGTGGGGGAGTCTTGGAGATAGTAGGTGAGAAGGTGAACATCATGAGCAAGTCATCTGGGCAAGAGTCAGGGAAGTCAGGGAGGCAAGGTGGAGAGGCCTGGGGTTGAGGTTATGAGGCATTCTTTTTCCTCATTTTGCTAAAGATTTTACAATGTTGCTATTGCTCTTATAGTTTAAGCTGTATTTTAAAGTAATTATCTGGATTAGCATGTCTATAATCAATATGATTTTCAGTGAATGAAAATGGGTGGTTCTCTGGCAACTTATTCAACATCTTAAGACATTTCAAATTCATGTGAAAAATAGGGCAATTATCCTTAACATTCATGTAACAGGTTGAAAAGCTTATGTGCTTATTTTTAAATTGTTTGTCCTCTACTTCATTTTAAACATTAATCTACTGACCCAAGTATTGTACCTATAGAATACATTATTTTATGTCTCAGCTAGCTCAGTGTAGTAGGTGGAAATATAAGATGACCCCAAGGTTCTTCTCTCTGGTGTACACATCTTATAAAATGTGGGCATTTTAGTGTGGGCAGGGCTATGAACATGATGGGATATCACTCCTGTGATTAGACAGAGTTAATCAAAAGAGGCAGTCGCTGTGTGGGCCTGTCCTAGTCAGGTGAGCCCTTTAAAAGATGATTGTCAGAGAGATGCTCTCCCGTGTTGTGAGAGGACCTGTGGGTGGGTCAGGGACCCACGGTCTCTAGGAACTGACTGCTGCTGCTGCTGCTGAGTCGCTTCAGTCGTGTCCGACTCTGTGCGACCCCATAGGCGGCAGCCCACCAGGCTCCCCCGTCCCTGGGATTCACAGCGAGCAAGAAATCAGGGGTCTCAGTCACACAACCATTAGCCTTACAGGAAATTGGACTCCTGATCCAGAGAAATTATAAGACAATAAATTTGTATTGTTTCAAGTCACTAAGTTTGTTGTTATTCATAGGAATAAAGAACTTATACAATGAGAAAAGTAAAATAAGAAATTCTGTAATATTCAAAGATGTGAAATGTAAATACACAAGGTATAATATGTCAAGATGGATGAATAGATAAAAAAAAGATGTGGCACAATTAATGCAATGGAATCTTAGCCATAAAAAAGAATAAAATAATGCCATTTTCAGTAACATGAATGGACACAGAGATTGTCATACTGAGCGAAGTCCGACATAGACAGACAAATATCATTAATATCACTTGTATGTGTATTCTAAAAAAAATGTTACAAATGAACTTATTTACAAAACATTAGTAGTCACAGGGTTAGAAAACAAACTTTTTGTTACCAAGGGGGACAGAGGAGAGAAGGGAAAAATAGGGAGATCAGGACCGGCACACACACATCACTATACATATAATAGAGAATAAGGCTCTACTGCATAGCACAGGGAACACCGCTTAGCGCTGTAATGACCTATGTGGGGGAAGAACCTAAAAACGAGTGAATATATATGTACATGTAACTGATTCACTTTGCTATATGGCAGAAACTACACAACATAGTAAATCAACTCTACTTCAATAAAAATTAATTTAAAAAAACAAAGATATGTTAAGAATTCTTATCAGCTGTTAATTCAACAACAATTAAAAATAACTTCTCATGCTAATATAAGCATAGTAAAATGTGCTAGTATAAAGGTTGGAAGGCTGTATTCAATCATTTAGGAGACCTGGTAAGGTGCTTCAATTTCTGCACCAGGTAAAAATCCCACTAATGTCATTACAATATTAGTTATTTAATAAATAAAACGTTAAGGAATCAGTATTTTTTGAACCATCTGACATTTGATTCACAATTTGGGAAAAAGCAGGAAAATGGCAGAATGACTCTGGTGGCCTTGTGTTGGTTGAGATTTGACTAGTTAAATGTATAAAGTTCCTACAAACTAGCTTATATCATAATCACTTACCAGCAATTCTACCTTCTAGCATTTACATTTTAGGTGAACAGCTGTTAAATCCCACTATCTGCTAACACTGCTAATACTGACACGTATCACCTCTCCTCACATCTCCTGGCCTCCTCTCTCATTTCAGCCAGTGTTTCAACATCACCACACAAGAACATTTCTGCAGTGCCTTGTCTGGTTCATGCAGCATCCTCTCCCTGACCAGTGGCTCCTCCAATTCTATGGTGTAGGGATACCCTCAGAAACCCCCTGGGCATTCAGACAAGTGCAGCCAATAAGTAGGGGTAGTTAACATACCCACAGGGCCAAGTATCAAAGGAGACCAGAAGTTTATTGATAATACTTTCTGCTTTTGTCCTCTCTGGATAGATGAAACAGATTTAAAGTGTTTAATTTGCAGTACATCTGATTTGATCACAGATATTTTAGAACTTAACTATGTTTTGAATTCTAAGTCACAATTTTGTGGGAGTGTATGTTTGAATGAAAGTAAATAAGTATAAATCAGATGAAAAATGTTTATAATATTAAAAATAATGCAGGATATAATTAAATTCCTATCAATTGGAAAGTTTGCAGTGCTATTTTCCTTCTACTTTTAGTAAAAATTTCACAGGTGCTAACATATTCAGTTTGTGACAGGTAAAGGCTGATCGAGTCTTTATGAATCATCTGTCTTTAAGTCTGGATGAAGATTCTGATCCTCTTATCTAGGAGTCTTTCCCCTACCACATGTTGGTATAGCTGATTCTAGTAGAAGATGCCTTTCAATTAATATGATGGGGTCTTCCTTTGCAAGAGAAGAGAGTGAGAGCAATTACAAAACTGGAGAAAGAAAAATGTAGATACTGGCATGTAGGATGCATGCAAATGTGACAAATCAGTATGAAGGAAAATGATCTTGGCCAGGGTCATGTACAGAGATATGGGATTCATTGAATATGCACCACTTTATCAGCTTGAGAGAGAAGCATATGCTTTGCCTATTGGAACAAAGCAAGAAGAAATTAAACAGAAAAAAAGCGAAAGGGTAAAGAAAAAACTAAGCTTTTTTTAATGGCTCTATCTAAAAACCTGAGAGAAGAGCAGAAGATTGATCTTAAGAAGAACAAATAAATGTCCATTGCACATGAGCCAACTGGAAGCCTCTAGACAAACAGACCATACCAAAATTCACACGAAGAATAAGAATTTTTAAAACAATAACATGGAAAGCAGCCACTTGATTCAGTATGAATAATATAAAGAGAATTTATGGCTGAACACAATGTATGAGGTTATCAAATGAGAAGAGTTTTATGAAAGGACAACAAACTATAAAGTAAATTAGGCTATGGGTAAGTAAGAGTCTTAAAAGGAATAAAGTGGTTTTGCTAATCTTTTATGACCCCATGGACTGTAGCCCACCAGGCTCCTCTGTCCATGGAATTTTCCAGGCAAGAATACTGGAGTGGGTTGCCATTTCATCCTCTGGGAGTCATCCAACCCAGGGATTGAACCGGGTCTCTTGTGTCTCCTGCATTGTTCAGCAGATTCTTTACGGCTAGCTCCACCTGGGAAGCCGTTTGATGAGGAAGTAAAATATTAAAAGGAACAGAGTGGTTTGGCTAATCTCTTACATAGTTCATATTTTGCTTTAACCCATGATGTGCTTCTTCAAAGTGGAATAAATCTGAAGTAATACTACGTATAAAAAATGCACCCTTGCTCTCAGGATTTTGCTGGGTCTTTACCTGAGCCTTGAAAATTCAAGTAGATCTAAATGTTACAGAAACTTTCCTATATGCCTCTGATTTCTCATAAACCTATGTCTTTTTTTGGGTGGGGGAGGACTTTAAAATATTTTCACACTGTTAATATCTGGAGCTAACTCTGCCTGAGAAAATCTGAGGCTATGTAGTCTGACCAAAAATATGTCATGTTGCATGTATGTTAAGTCTCTTCAGTCATATCTGACTATTTGGGACCCTATGAATTGTAGCCTGCCAGGCTCCTCTGTCCATGGGATTCTCCAGGCAAGAATACTGGAGTGGGTTGCCATGCCCTCCTCCAGGGGATCTTCCCAACCCATGGATCAAACCCACCTCTCTTATGTCTCCTGCATTGGCAGGAGAGTTCTTTACCAATATAACCACAAACAAGTTCAATGCTATCATGTTTGAAATTCCCTGAAAAGGAGGGACACAGGGAAAGGGGTTGCAAACAATTTAAATTATCTTCTCCTAACCACCTTGTACTCCATACCTTGCCTAATACACTCCAGGGGAGCTATCTCAGGTAGATATTTTAGGGGTGGGCAAAGTCTTCAGATGATTAAATTAAAGTCAGATCTCCCTTCTGTCTTTTTCTCTCTTTCACTGAGAATCCCTCAAAGGTAGACAGTGGCTCTAAACATGTGACCCCATGTAAATGCCATGTTGTTGCATGTATCAATAGTTCATTCTTTTTGGTTGAGTGATATTCCATATTTTGTTTATCTACTCACGTAGTGAGGGCTATTGGAGTGGTTTTTCAAGTTTGAGGTTGTTACAAATAAAACTGATCTGAGCATCTGTGTACAAATCCTGGTATCAGTTCTCCTGGGTAAATACATAGAGGTAGAATGGCTGGATCATATAGTTCAAATTCTAAGGAATTGCCAAGCTGCTTTTCCAATGTGGTTATACCATCTTACATCCGTGTGGCAGAGTAAACAGAGTTCCTTACTCGAATAGGTTAGTCTTTTTCATGAGCTAAATAAATATGTATCAATATATCCCAGTGAAGTTTTAATTTACTTTTATTATACTTTTACTGATCATTCATATAGCATCTACAACAGCATGATTCCATTAATATAAACTCAAGATTTTGTAAACAAATGTCTATTGACCAAAAGTAGATTAACGGTTGCTGGGGAACAGGAATGGAGTAACAGATGGATTGCAAGGGAATAAAAATCAACTCCTGTTTTCTGTCCACCACTATTACTATTCTCAATACTTCACGTCTGACAGCAGGTATGTTTTTGCCACACCAAGCAGTTCTCTTGTTCGCTGGATACCAACTGAGTCTCATATAACTTAATTCAGTTCTGACAATACTTATCAAGAGAAAGCATCAGAGAGATGCCACAGGTTAGGGGCTCAGTCTCTTAAGACTGCCCTTGCTTCAGACGCCAACTGAAACTCAGGCTGTGACCTGGGCTTCTGACCACCCCAGCATAAATCAGAGATTCCTGATCCTCTTTCTCCAGTTCCATCAATTGCTAGAATGCCTCACATAGTTCAGGAAAGCATTATATTGTCAGCTTATTATAAAAGGATACAACTCAATAATAGCCATATGGAAGAGATACCTAGGGTGAGAGGGGTGGGAAGGGGTGCGGTTTCCATGCCCTCTCCAGACACACTACGCCCCCCCATACCTCTCCCCATACATGTCCACAACCCCAGAATCTCTCTCACTCTCATCCTTTTGGCTTTTTATAAAGTTTATTACATAGGAATAATTGACTGAATCATTGGTCATTGGTGATTCATTCAACCTCCAGTCCCTCTCCTCAATCTGAAGGTAGGGACAGGGCTGAAAGTTTCAGCCCTCTAATTACATAGTTGGTTCCCTTGATAACCAGCTTCCATCCTGTAGTTATCTAGAGGCTTTTTTAAAAGCAATTTTATTTATTTATTTTTGTCTGTGCTGAGTCTTTGCAGCTGTGTGGGCTTTTCTCTAGTGGCGGAGAACAGGGGCTTCTCTCTAACTGTGGTGAACAGGCGTCCCTTTTTGTGGCTTCTCTTATTGTGGAGCACGGGCTCTAGGATGTGTGGGCTTTAGCAGTTGTGGCTCCCAGGCCCTAGAGCACAGGTTTAATCGTTGTGGAGCATGGGCTTAGCTGTTCCTTGGCATGAGGAACTTTCCCAGATCACATATCGAAACCTTGGCTCCTGCTTTGGCAGGCAGATTCTTTACCACTGAGCTGTCAGGGAAGCCCCCATCTAGAGGCTTTTGAGAAAGATCACTCAGTGACAAACTCAACTTATCACTCTTATTACTTAGTAAATTCCAAGGATTTTAGAAAGGGAATGATATACCCAACTGAATGCAGCTTCAGAGAATAGCAAGGAGAGATAAGAAGGCCTTCTTCAATGAACAATGTAAAGAAATAGAGGAAACAATAGAATGGGAAAGGCTAGAGATCTCTTCAAGAAAATTGGAGATATCAAGGGAATGTTTCATGAAAGGATGGACACGATAAAGGACAGAAACTGCAAAAGAGATTAAGGAGAGGTGGCAAGAATACACAGAAGAACTATACTATAAAGGTCTTAATGACCTGGATAATTACAGTGTTGTGGTTACCCACCTACAGCCAGATATTCTGGAGTGTGAAGTCAAGTGGGCCTCAGGAAGCATTACTACGGATAAAGTTAGTGGAGGTGATAGAATTTCAGCTGATCTATTTAAAATCCTTAAAGATGATGCTATTAAAGTGTGCACTCAGTATGTCAGCAAACTTGGAAAAAGAATTTCAGCTGATCTATTTAAAATCCTAAAAGATGATGCTATTAAAGTGTGCACTCAGTATGTCAGCAAACTTGGAAAACTCAGTGGCCGCAGGACTGTAAAAGGTCAGTTTTCATACTAATCGCAAAGAAGGGAATGCCAAGGAATATTCAAACTACAGACTGTTGGTCCTTTATTGGACCAGAACCTGGTGGTCCGGAGTCGACGATGAGAAAGTGAAAGAAGGAACGAGGCTAATATTCCCTGGGTTATGCAGCCGGCTTCCACGCTCCAGGGAATCAGCCAGAAATAGAGAGAGAGAGAGAGACAGACAGACAGACAGACACGGGGACCCAAGCTCTGATGGAGCAAAGGTGCTTTATTGAATTCTGTAAGAGTATATATACCAGTAACTTCTTTAGATAAAGATCAAGAGACCAGACTTTACAAGTTTACTAAGGAAGCAAGGAGCAATAGAGGCCATAAGGCCAAGAGGCAATCCATAACAAAAGAGGGTCGTAAATAACCCCTTTCACCAAATGGAAAAGCTAATGAAGGAAATCCTATGCAAGCATCCCATCTCTTTGCTCTCCATCCTGAGAGAGGCTTGCCTGATCCTCTCACCCCTGACAGGGACTTATAAGGAACAGAGGGCTCAAGAGAGATAGGAAACAGCATAGAGGAATCTTATTGTTAAATGCTCCCCGACAACAGACAAATGTACCCATTTTCCATGCTAGTAAGGTTATGCTCAAGATCCTTCAAGCTAGGCTTCATTAGTACATGAACCAAGAACTTCCAGATGTACAAACTGGGTTTAGAAAAGGCAGAGGAACCAAAGATGAAATTGCCAACATTCATCAGATCATAGCCAAAGCAAGGGAATTCCAGAGAACACCTACTTCTGCTTCACTGACTATGAGAAAGTCTGAGTGTGTGGCTCACAACAAACTGGAAAATGCTTAAAGAGACAGGAATACCAGACCACATTACCTGCCTCCAGAGAAACCTGTATGCAGGTCAAGAAATAACAGTTAGAAACTCTTGGCTGGTTCAAAATTGAACCAAAATTGAAACAAATGACTAGTTCAAAACTGGGACAGGAGTACAAGACTGTACATTGTCACCCTGCTTATTTTACTTAAATGCAGAGTACCTCATGTGAAATGCCAGGCTGGATGAAGCACAAGCTGGAATCAAGATTGCCGGGAGAAATATCAACAACCTCTGATATGCAGATGATACCACTCTAACAGCACAAGTGAAGAGGAACTAAAGAGCTTCTTGATGAAGGTGAAAAAGATGAGTGAAAAAGCTGGCTTAAAACTCAACATTCAAAAAACTAAGATCATAGCATCCAGTCCCTTCATTTCATGGCAAATAGATAGGGAAAATGTGGTAACAGTGACAGATTTTATTTTCTTGGGCTCCAAAATCACTGCTGATGGTGACTGCAGCCATGAAATTAGAAGACACTTGCTCCTTGGAAGGGAAGCTATGACAAACCTAGGCAGTGTATTTAAAAAGCAGAGACATCACTTTGCTGAGAAAGGTCAGTACAGTCAAAGCTATGGTTTTACCAATAGTCATGTATGGATGTGAGAGTTGGACCATAGAGAAAGCTGAGTGCCAAAGAATTGATGCTTTTGAACTGTGGTGTTGGAGAAAACTCTTGAGAGTCCCTTGGGCTGCAAGGAGATCAAACCAGTCAATCCTAAAGGAAATCAACCTGGAATATTGATTGGAAGGACTGATATTGAAATTGAAGCTCCAATATTTTGGCCATCTGATGAGAAGGACCACTCATTGGAAAAGACCCTGATGCTTGGAAAGATTGAAGGCAAAAGGAGAAGAGGGCGGCACAGGATGAGATGTTTAGATAGCACCACTGAATCACTGAACAGGAACTTGAGCAAGCTGTCAGAGATAGTGGAGGACAGGGAAGTCTGGCCTGCTGCAGTCCTTGGGGTGGCAAACAGTTAGACACAATTTAGCAACTGAGCAACAAGGATTTTAGGAGCTCTGTAACAGACTAGGACAAAAGCCAAGTATTTATTACTTACTATAAATCACAATATCATGAAGTGGCATAAGGAAACATTTTGGATTTATGGAAGTATTTGTTATGCCCACTAAAGTGATGGTGTTAGAGGTATATATAAATGTCAAAACTAACCAAACTGTATACGTTAAATATGCACAGCTGACTGTATGCAATTAAGCCTCAATTAAGTTGTTAAAAAAAAAAAAAGAAATGCAAAAACTCTATTACAAAGTATAACCATTATTACATATACTTCACAGATTGGTTCTTAGCCTGCACTGCAGAACCTTGTATTTTGATGGTATGTAGGTGGTCTAAAAGGTGAGGAATGAACTATGGGAAAGAGAAAGAAGCCAAGCCCAGCACGTCACAGGGAGTGTGATCCAGAAAAAGAGAATGGAAGGAAACTGCCCACGGCAGCTGCAGCAGCAGGAAGAGGAGAGACACAGGAATTAAAGGAGGAGGTTGTTCCTTCAGGACAGGGCCACTGTAACATCTTTCTGAATGATAGATACTGTCTGTATGTAGAGCTCCTCCTACTCCAGGCTTGTGTATAGGTTTGGGGAACGTCTTCTAAAGTAAGGGCTTCCCAGTAGGCTCAGTGGTAAAGAATCTGCACAGCAGATGTGGATTTGATCCCTGGGGTGGGAAGATCCCCTGGACGAGGGCATAGCAACCCATTCCAGTATTCTTGCTGGAGTCACAAAGATTTACTCCACGGGGTCACAAAGAGTAGACATGATTTAGCATCCACGCCACTCACACTTCTGAAGTAGACTCATACAAGAGTAGGAAAGGAAGCTGGGAAGGCAATCTACTTTGTTACCACTTGTTCGGGGCCATCTTGGTATCAATTCTTTTTATGATTTGTACCTCATGAGAAATCATTCTATATGGTAGATTCAAATACTTTTATTTGTGAAATCAGGGGAATGGGGTGTTGTGGTTTGGGGAAAGATGATGAGATCTAGGGTTAGGCCTGTGTTTGAAGTCTAGCTTTACCAGTTATGTGATACTTGATAAAGTGCATAATCTATTAAAGACTCTTTCCTTCAACTGTAATATCATATTAATTAAATGATATAAGACACACAAGGTTCCTCCTGCTAGATTGTCTAGACAAATTTAGCTTATTTCCTATAAGTAGCTCTGAACACTCAAAAGCTAGAATTAATGTGTTCTAAATTTTTATGTTTGTGTTTATTCAGGTAAATATAAAAGATTGCCTTGAAACATAATATTTCTTTTTCTTGAACCAAAAAGTTTAGTTACTAGGTGGTTTGCATTAAGCTTCTATTTCTAAAATTCCTGTTTGTGCCCTTAACAAGCAATAATTTTTCTTCTGTAAATTTAATAATTATACTAAACTCATAAAACAACTTTTTAAAGCAAAGCATCTCATGAAATAGCAGTGATTTGAACCCGATTAATAGCAAACAAAGGATATGTCATAGACAGAAACCCAACTATTTAAGTGGTCTTTTAAATATAGAAATTAATTTCATCTTGTAGTAGCATCATGCTCTCTTTTATATAGGCAATAATTGGTATTACTTTCTCATACTCCAAAATTTTAGGTGCTTGAAAACCTAAAACTCATCAAATTCCAAGCACTGATTTTGTAAAAATTCCTCTGAGTTTTAAGGATTCATTTATGTTTGATATTAAACTTTATTTGATCTAGAGATTAATTTATAATCTGATCAGTTTCTAAGAAACTTCCTCATGACTCTCAAACAGAATTGACAATACAGCTCTTTTAACTAATGAATATATAATATAATAAGAAGCAAAACTGTAATCTATGTACTTCACAAACTGCTTTCTGAAGGTAGGACCCTACTGGAATAGGTCCAGCTTTTCACTAACTTGATGCAATGGACACTTCAGAATTCTCTCTTGGTCTTCCTTGTACTGTTTTCAGGGACAGAGAGCGGCAGCATGCTCTGGTGTGTGCTGCTCCCTACTGGACGAGCGTAAAGCTATGTGTTCAAGCTTTACCCTTGAATGATGTGAGAGCGGGGCCACAAAGAAGGCAGAGCATCGAAGAACTGATGCTTTCAAACTGTGGTACTGAAGAAGACTCTTGAGAGTCCCTTGGACAGCAAGGAGACCAAACCAGTCAATCCTAAAGGAAATCAACCCTGAATATTCATTGGAAGGACTGATGCTGAAGCTGAGACTCCAATACTTTGGCCACCTGCTGTGAAGAGCCCACTGACTGGAAAAGACCCTGATGCTGGGAAAGATTGAGGGCAAGAGGGGGAGGGGTGACAGAGGATGAGATGGTTGGACAGCTTCACTAACTGAACAGACATCAATCTGAGCAAACTCTGCGAGCCAGTGAAGGACAGGGAAGCCTGGCGTGCTGCAGTCCATGTGGTCGCAAAGCGGTGGACACGACTTAGCCATTGAACAACAATAAATGTATTCAAGAGTGGGGCACTGTCTCAAGAAGCCTACGTATCAGTTTTTTTCCTGAGCTCTGATAGACAGTGAAAGCAGATTCTTTTGCCCCTTTGCTGCTTGGTCATTTCTATTCCCCTCTAACCGTAAAAAACCTAATTGTAGGAATGAGGTCACTAAGTAATTGAAACAACTCTTGACTTACGTTCCCTTGAAAGCACACACCTTGCCTGTTGTGTTGCTTCTTTTCCTGGATAAAAAGAATGAACAATTGTCAATCAAAAGGTGTGCCGCTCTCTACTACCAACAGCCCCCTTAGCAATCCTGCAGGCAGATCACATAGTCAATTTAACATCTAAAGACAGAGTCAGCTTGTCTGCACTCACTAGAGAATGATGCAGACCCCAATTCCAGCCTTGATGATTCCCTTGCATCTCTGCACTCTTTTTTCTCTTTAAAAACTGTCATAGTTGAGAAGAATCTTTGGAGTTGGTCCTTGGACATGAGTCTACCTAACCCCAGGTTACCGATTTTCCTGATCATAGCACCTTTTTTTTTTTTTTTCTATTGACACTTTCCTCTCCAATTATTGGCTTGTGAGCAATAAACACTCAATCCTGGGCTCAGTAAAAATAGACATTTAGGAATCAAATGCTTAGCTTAAGCTTTCATATTTTATGTCCACTCTAGATTTACATTCCTAGTCATTAAAACAGGTCACACATCTAGTCAAACATAGATCACACTCCAAACATCAACAATTGACAGCCCCTTCTAATTTATGGAAATGATTATGGTTAACATAATAGAAAAACCAATACTTGTTAAAAGCAAAGTTATACAAGCCTGAGTCTAAATTATACCTTCATTGTTCTGCCTGATCCTACATGCTAAGCCTCAGTTTTATCATCTGTAAATTGTGACTAATAATGCTACCTCAACAATTCCTTGAAATTTTGCTCTCGTATCTGAATATCTATTAGCTACTCGGCACAGAAGACCCTAAGTTTCTGATCTACAGGTTTAATTATCATTATAATAATTATGAATTTAAATACTTAATGTCTAATTGTTATAAACTTTCATTGTAGTAAATTATTCCTTTAAGAACATTGTAATATATCAAATATACTGTAGTGTAAGGACTTAAAAAAATAATTATAATGTTACCCCATAAAATCACTGTGAGAATTAAATTCCATACACAAAGCACCTAACAGAGTTTCTGGGAAAAAAAATACATGCTTAATAAATGTTAAAAATGATAATCATTTAATGAGCTATGAATATTTTTGCAACTAAAGTAAATATTTATCCCAAAGCAGCTTCCTTCCCTACCTCAAATTCTATTAGAAAAGTGTTTCCTTCTCAAAGAGGTTCCAACCTATGCTAGTATTTTCTGTCTTATGCTCTATCACCTCACTTGCTACTTTTCTCCATTAATGATTCCCTCGCACTTAGGCTTTCTTTTCTTTGTACTGACTTTTCCTCCAATTATAAACACGCTTTCCTATTGACCTATAGCCTTGCCACAGTCTTCCCTTTCAAAATCAAAATTGCTAAATATTACTTTACATTGGCCATCTCCCTGTCTCTTACTCCTTAAACATTTTTACCCAGTGCCACTTATCTCAATCTACCAAAATTCTTTTCTGCAAGGTCACCAATGTTTGATCTGCTTTTCTCCACATTAGTATCCAAGTATCCACGTCTCCGTTCTTACTCTGCATGAACTATTTATAGCATTGACATAGTTTCTTCTTCAGTTCCAGAACACAGCTCTCTTTTACTCCCTTCTTCAATTTCACCTTCCCATCAACTGCTTAAATGTGGACATGCCCTTGAATTCACATTTTGTCTCTTTCTTTCATCACACCTACCATGTAACTCTGCGATTCCACCCCTGTTTGTATACCCAAGAGAAAACGTTTCCATGAAAAAATTGGAACATAAATGGTTACAGCAGCATTATTCATTATAGCCAAAAAGTATAAGCAACCCAAATATCCAACAACTGATGAATGGATACATAAAATATGGTACATTCATACAATGGAGTATTCACAATAGAAAGAACTGAAGTTATTGACACATGCAACAACATAGACAAACATTGAAAACATTATGCTAAGTGCAAGAAGCCAATCACAAAAGTCACGTTATATGATTCCTTATATAAAACAGATTTAGACTTAGAAAATCTATGGAGACAGAATGCAGATTAACTGTTGATCAGAGCTGGAGAATTAGAGAGTTGATTAACTGCTAATGAGTCCATACTTTCTTTTAGGAGAGAAGAAAATAGGCTAAAATTAGATTGTGGTAATGATTGCATAATCATATGAATATACTAAAATATTGTACTATACTCTTTACATGGGTGATGTGTTTCGTATGGGAATTATGCCTCAATAATGCTACTGAATTTAAACACACATACAAATAAATCACTATTAAGCATCCAAGTGATCTATTAGAAAATTATTTATCCTTAAAATAAGGCATTTTCATGTTGAACATGTTTCTGAATTAACTCCATTTTCACATCTTCCTGTTTTATATAAGTATTTCTTATCTAATCAGGCAGTCTTTCAACCTAGATAGAAGCATATCCTTTATTTACTTTTTTCTAAAAAAACACAACTAAGGAAACTAATATAATACTAGATTCATTCTACTTAATCTGGAAACCACACATACTTTTTTCCAATTTGCAGTGACAACTAAAAGCCTATAACCTTGAGTTTTCTTCATTGCTAATTTTTAACCCTTCTAATTTGCAAATGAAAAATATGAAGTTTTGGATGTCTATGATTATATACTTATGACAGAATATCCATATGTCTTCCAGCAAGGTGATGTATCTAGTAGTTGAGGAAATGATGATATCAAGGGCTGATTTATTTTTAGCTGTGGATGCCAATTATTCTGCAGAAAACTTGTCCTCTAGGGAAGCAATGTCAGGTTTGGGTGTTTTTTTTTTTTTTTTTTTTTTTTCAATTTTATGCCATATATGACTTTGTTTCACCAACCTTCTAACTCCTGCAATAAAATGAAGGTAAGTGACAGGAAAACGGGACCCTTTTTTTCAGAGTGAATTATGTGTCAAACACACAGTGAAGCTGCTTAACATCAAACTTAACTTGTTCTTAATATCTTACTATAACCACTGCTAAAATTAATTTAGCATCATTCAAGATATAGAGAACAGGCTTGGGGATTTTTGGCTTTTTTAATGTGCATATTATTTTTCATTGGAAAATTCAGAGTATTGTTTTCTGTCAATAGGTCCTACTGAACCTGATGAGGAGCCACTGATCTTGACTAATCTCATCTGATCAGATCTAACAATGTTAGCTCTATTTTCTGAAATATACACTGGAAAACTCAAAAGCAGAGAAATTCGAAAGGAGAAAGATAAGCTTAGCAGACAGAGAATAACTGAATACTTCCATAAACAAAGATAAGAACCATATCACCGGAGACATGTGACATCTCAGAACAGTAAAGTGCTCTTTGCTCCCAAATATGGTTGTTGATGGGAACGGTTTCAATTTTCACTCCTTTTCAAGTGACTGAATAACTTAAAAAAAAAAGTCTTTGTATATTACTAATTCTCAAAGTTTCATGTCTAGTTATTTTTCTCTTTCTTATCCAGAAATATGTTTTCTTAACATCTTTAATGACAAAGTTAGCTATGATATACTGTATATATGAAAAGTGTCTTTATGGTTTCCAAAAGATTTCCTATGTTTTATCTGTTTACACCCTATAAAATTTCCATAGGCAAATATTGCTATACATAATTTACAAATGAAGGGATTGGGGTTTAGAAAGTTTGAGTAAGCAGAATGCTTGCCTAAGATATGTGCTTAAAAACTAACATAATCAGGAAAAGTATCAATCCTTTTGATCCTAAACAACAGCGCTCCTCCTAAAATTTTAATTCTGATTTACTTTTTAAATAAGAGTATCTTTTTCTTTTTTCACATCAGAATGATAATATAAAAACATTAGAAAACAGTTATGTAATATACATATTTACATAGTGAAAAGTGGGAAGCCCTGAATTTTAAATTTCAGTTCCAGCTACTGTTAAGTATTTGCTGCCTCTTTTTCCATTTTCTTCCCTTATACACATACTAGGATTTTTAACAAAGTAAGTTTATATAACTATTTTAGCTCAGGGTGCCACAACAAAATACCATCGACTAGGTGGCTTAAACAATAGAAATTTATTTCTCACATGTTTGGTGGATGGAGAGTCTAAGATTAAGATGCCTGCAAGTCAGGTTTGTTCTGAGGTCTCCTGTCTTGATTTATAGGCAGCCACCATCTCCCTATGAGCTCCTCATGACCTCTTCTTCCAACACCCATAGGGGAGAGAGCAAGCTCTCTCGTGTCTCCTCTTATCAGGGCACTAATTCCACATAAGGACCCACCTTCGTAAACTTCTCTAACCCTGATTACCTCCCAAAGGCCCCATCTTCAACTACTACCACACTGCGGGTTAGGTCTTCAACATATGAATTTTGGGGAGACACAAACATTCAGTCCATAACAACAACATATACTTTTATGCAAACTATTTTCACAAACTATATTTGTAAAATACTCCTTATTAGTACAAGCACACTCTTACATTAACAGAATAGCTCTATATTAATCTATGAAATAGATTCAGTAAGTCATTGAGTCAATGACTTATTGAATTATTACTAAATTTATTACTAAAATGAATATTCTTATATATATCATTTGTGCTTGAGTTGGCAGTTGCTATTGCTATAGAAAACCATATTGTCAAACATGAACATTTATCAATTTAAGTACTCTTGCTATTAATATTTGTCTCATGAAAGAAATTCTATTAAGAAATGACAACATTGGCCTTAAAAAAGTTAATAGCATAAAGAAACTTTATATCTAGTGTGCTGCTTGATTTTTTCAAAGACCATGTAAAATCAACAGAATAGACATATTTAATTCTATTTTTATACACTTGGGAATCAAGGCACAGTGAGTTAGAAATTACTCATTCAAAGTCACATTTGACTAAGGACCAGAATTAGAATCCAGGCCCAGGTCTGTAGGAGTCAGTGGTTAATCTTCAGTAATTTCTTGGATGCATTCACAAAAACAAGAAGGGACCATGTGGGAAATGTGTACTATTTACCTTGGGCCTAGAGCTCTCTGCTGCTGGGATTCTCCTCAGACTATTTCCATCATCTTTGCCCCGTCTTCACACTTTTCCTCTACAGGATTCTTTTTCCTAGATGCATTTCAAACTCAGAAAATTGCAACTTTCCAATTTTTTGTCACTTTTCTTGCACTTGTTCCTCTAGATTGTGCCTTTAGTGACACAAGAGAAACTTGGAGAACAAGAAATATCAGTGAAAAATTTACAAATCTCCATATCACAATTCTGCTACCTACACACAGTTTATTCATAACTTAAGGGGAGATGTTCAAGTTTACAGAAAAGTTGATGGATAAATACGTGTATTAGATACGGGTACGTCATAACCTTTAGTTTAGGAAAGATATATAAGCAAACCTCTTTCTGACTAAGCTGACAAGTCTGTTGATTTTTTGTCATTGTTTTATCTACAGAGGTCACTTTGCCTCTGTTTATAGCTATCTTTTCAACAAAACAGAACATGTTCTACCAAAAATAAAAATTCACTATTCTAATGAACAGAAATTCAATTATCATGGCCTGGAAAGAAACTGGAGCATGACGAGGATTATGCTTATAAATGTGTGCTGCCAACAAATACCAAACATTTCATTAAGGAAATAACCAAGACAAATCTTGTGCCTAAAACACCATATGACTTAATATATGCAGAAGTGAAAACAATCACAGAAAACGTGATCAGGCACTAATTAGCAAATACCACTGTTTCAAAATGGTCATGCACTTTATGCCCAAATTCCAAATTATATCATGAGGCTTATAGAAGTCATTAAATATGCTCCTCCTGCCCCAAAGCTTCTCACAGTTCCATTTGCTTCCTTTTTCACTTTATCATAGTGACTGAATTATCATCAACTGAATATTTATTAAGGTTAAAGTGTCTTATTTTAAAATATAAATTCTTCTTCAAGGATTTAGAAGTGGGTGTGGGGTTATCAGCTATTCATACTTTGGGTAACAATTAGTATAGCCTAATTGCTTTCTTTTCAGATTAAGCTGCCATCTTAAGATTCAATATAAGATTGCCAATGTGAACAGAACTAAGAGGTTTAGTACAGAGTGCTTTAAAGGGAGCTGAGAAGGTGGTTATGCATGGGTTCCTGGTGCACCAGGAGGTGTTGGATAGTACAAGGATGCTGAGTTAAGAGCAGGGAGAGAGTATGCCCCCAGCTAGCCTGAGACAAGAGAGAACAGACAGGGAGGACCCCAAAGCCAAACTCTGTCCTCGTGCATGCCTCTCTAAGGGGCTTGTCTTTGAGGGGACACATAAGGTGTAAATACGTATCTTAATCTACAACCTTTTTACTTCTATAAGACAATATTAAAGTCTCCCAATGACAGTACCCAGATCCATGTATCTCATCTTTCAGGCATCTTCTCATCCATTGCCCTTCATAAGAGCCCAGAGCTGCTTCCCATGTGCCTCAACCTTCCTGTCTCTCCTCTGATTTCAACTCTGTTTTGTATGGCCAATCTCATGTAGGCATCACTAGGACTCACAGCCTCATTATACGACCGCCTCAGGGCGGTTTGCCACATCATCCTTCACTAGTGAACTACAAACAAAAGAAAGGCTAAATACGGGATTCAAAAATTACCAAGCAAGTCTGTTTATTCCTCATGCAGAAGAGTATCACATCGGTACTAAGGCTAAACAGAGTTAAAAGGCCACCTCTTAAAACCACTCATCTGTCTGACTCAGAGTTCGTTATTTTGTTTCTTAAATGTTACCCTTGGATTCCAAAGCAGATTCGTAAACATGCCCAACCCAACAGCCTATCTTGACATGAATATGTACTTCAGTTTATAATAAAATGGAAATGTTTTCCTTCCACCTAGCAGGAAAGTTCATAAGGTGTCTTCTGCGTAGTCCAAAATGCTAATCTCTAAAATATAGACTTGTAAGTGCATTGTGATAGGTGTAGGCTAGTTTCTTTTAACATAGGCTTATTAATTTCTGCTATGAATAACTTTTTGATGCCATATTAAACTCATGCTATTGTGTTTGTTGATCCATATCAGAACATTGGCAAAGCTTCATGCTTTGCTGGAATTTAGGTTAATATCTTGATATCCTTTTAGTCATTGTCTTGATTTATGATGTTTTTGTACAACTTTAAAATTTTATTATCTCATTGTCTAATCATCCTTAGGGCTTCCCTCATAGCTCAGTTAATAAAGAATCCACATGCAATGCAGGAGACCGGGTTTGATTCCTGGGTCGGGAAAATCCCCTGGAGAAGGGTTAGGCTACGTACTCTAGTATTCTTGGGCTTCCCTTGTGGCTCAGCTGGTGAAGAATCTGCCTGCAATGCACGAGACCTGGATTCAATCCTGGGTTGGGAAGATACCCTGGAGAAGGGAAAGGCTACCCACTCCAGTATTCTGGCCTGGAGAATTCCATGGACTATATAGTCCATGTTTTTCTTGAACAGTCAAGAAAGTTCATTGTCCTAATTTCTGTACTGTAAACTACACTCAATATTTTTTATGTCTTTTTACTCTCATTCTACAATTCAAGCTATTTGTATTTTTATAACATTTTATGAGATGCTTCATGTATGTTTTTATACATGATAAATGTTTATCTTCCAACACTATTTGTACTGCATTAATGTATCCCTATCTTTACAAATTAATTTTTCTGATTTCATTTCTTTTATTTTTAAAGCACATATTACTCCTTTGTGTGTTAGTTGCTCAGTCATGTCTGACTCTTTGCGACCCTGTGGACTGTAGCCTGTTCATGGACTGAATTCCATGGAATTCTCCAGACAAGAATACTGGAGTGGATTGCTATTCCCTTCTTCAGGAGATCTTTCCAACCCAGGGATCAAACCCAGATCTCCCACACTGCAGGCAGATTCTTTTCTATCTCAACCATCAGGGAAGCCCTATTGCTTCTTTAAGTACTTTTATTATTTATACATGTTTCTGTTTTAGTCACTTTGTGCTATCTGCTTTCCATTTGTTAATTTAGGTTGATTTTCCATATTTATTTTTTCTTCAGGTTTTTTAAATAAATTGTTTTATGATAATGATGATTATGGCCATGGGTTAGGTATATGGATAAAGTACACACTGCAAGTAAGGAAATTGGGAGCCTCCTCTGACGCAGCTGTCCACACAGACACTGCTCTAAATCTCTAAATGGATTTCCTATCCGTTCAAGGAATGCTTTCCACAAGCCCTTATAATAACCAGCCCTTATGAATCACAGGTTATTTCTCACAGGAAAAATCATTCCCTAGATGTGGGTGTTTTATTATCAGACGTCATACATCTATTTTGTTGCATGACAAGCTTTTATTTGTTTAATGCCTGTTCTGTGACACGCATAAATATTAGACTTTGCGAAATGTGGTAACAGCCTGTTTTGCTGAAGAAAATGACACCTGGCTACAAAAGGACTAGGTGGTACCGGTGCTCCCAGTACATCGGCATTTACGGCAGGAAGCACAGGAGAGTGCTGCCACTGCAACCTTTGCTTCCTGCTAGTATATTACTAACAAGTTGACCCTCCTTCCTTTTTCTCAGGTCCATGGGGCATTTTATAAGCACATGAGTCATTTCCATCCCTTCATTTTGATGGTCTAGGGAAAGCTGGATAGATAGGAAGCTATCTCAATAAACATTTGTATACATCACGGGTGTACCTTTTGGTGGCTTCCATCTGTTTTTAGAAACTTTCTTTGGGCCTGGATTAATGGAGAAAGATAGAAGCTAAGGTTAAAAAATATTTGATTCATTCTGTATATTTCTTGAAGTAGGGAGAGTCAGATGGCTCTCTCCCTGTTTTTTGTTATTTTTGCAATGGGGGGGGGGTGCTGTTGTAGTTTTTTTTTTTCCCTTTAGATGCAGGGATAAGAATAAGGTACTTTCAAAATTGAAATTATGGTTACTCTCAGGAATACATTAGATGGATTCAACATGTAAAAAATGTTTAGCCTTTTCCAAGAGATGACATAAGAGCTCAAACTAATTCTAAGTAAACTCAAGGATACAAGACTGAAAAGTGATTATAAACGGAAAAGCTCTTATCTTGGTAAACTCTTTTTTCTCTGAAGAAGTGTGTTGATGAAATAAAAGTCTTCTAAAAAACATCTACAAAAAGAGAAACAAAAGTGGCATGACACAGCCAGTATTTTTCAGGGGTGCCTTGTCCCATAGACACATATTCTATATGGCAAGTGTGTGTGTGTGTGTGTGTGTGTGTGTGTGTGTGTGGTGAAAGTGCAGCATTGGGTACCGTGGTTTAATGAAGCATTAACACCATCCAATGAAACCCCTGTGTTCTCATTATTTACATGCCTGTGGTCAATTTCATCATCTGTGAAATGGGAAAAGTAACAGTATCTACCCTATACTGTGAAGTTTAAATGATGCAATATAACTACATCTCTTATAACATAATAAATACTCAATAAATAGAAGATCTTTTTAGTATTATTATATATAGTCATACTTAAGGATTTGTAACCACTGTTACAAGTACTACAAGATTCCTATAGGCAAACATATAGTAAGTGTAGTATTTTACAGCCTTTATTAAATATAACCATGGCATTATAGAAGATTTCTTGGTTCTATAATTCCAAGAAAAAGTTTTGATTTTTGTTGGAGACTATTGTCTAACTAAGTATAATCCATAAGTAATCACTTTCTTTAAAAATGTGTGGTTCAGTTTGTTCAACGTGCCAGCAGACCTCCTATCAGTACATTGATTATAAACTGTTATATTAGTCACCTTAGGCTACCTAAACAAAATACAGACTGTGTAGCTAAAATAGACACTTATTTTCTCACAGAGAGACTGGAAAGCCCAAGATCAAGGTGTTTAGCTTCTGATGAGAGAGGTCTTTCTGGTTTGCAGGGAGCCACCTTCTAAGGCCACAGTCCCATTGGATAAGTCCCCACTCTTATGACCTCAGGAGGGTGCTCAGTTGCTTCAGCCATGTCTGACTCCTTGCAACCTTATGGACTGTAGCCCGCCGGGCTCCTCTATCAGTGGGATTATCCAGGCAAGAATACTGGCATGGGTTACCATGCCCTCCTCCAGGGGGTCTTCCCCACCCAGGGATCAAACCTCAGGCCCCATCCACTGCAGGTGGATCCTTTACTGTTGAGTCACTGGGGAAGTCACTCTTATGAGATTATTTAACCTTAATTATGTCCTAAAGACCAAGTCTTTAATATAGTCATATTCAGTGTTAGGGCTTTAACATAAGAATTTTTCAGGGACAGTTCATAGCAACTGTCCAGTCCAACTAAAAAGATTTATCATCATATTTTGAAGAATATACATCACACTTTCAGAGTGCTCAAGTGAGCAGAAGTCTAGGAATAACACATATGGAAGCTTGTTTTATTTATGAAAACAGTTATATCCTTAAATTAACATGAGAAAACATCCAATTTCATAGACCAAGATCCTTGTTTTCAAATTATGAAAGGAACAGATTGGAGGAGGAGGGCTATCTGTTATGTTGGGATGTTTACTATTAGGGATCTACTTAAAAGATTTATAAGGAAAGTTTCTTCATTTTTTTAAAATAATTGTAGTAAGTCCAGTCTGCTTACAAATAGTGGGTTGGCCAAAACATTCATTCAGGTTTTTCCATAAGATGTCACAGAAAAACCTGAATGAACTGTTTGGCAAACCCAACACTATCCCCAAGGACATGAAACCAGAAAGGTGAGTTAAATATATTTCATCATAGAAGGATGATGCTAATCCTTTTATAAAGTAACCTTATCTCCATTTTACCTGGGATCTTTATGTCTAAGATGAGATATGTTAATTGAAGTTAAGTTCTCATTTGGTCACTGAATATGTGAAAACCCATGTTAAATTCCTTATTCCTTTACTGATCAATGTTGATCACCACAGGTAATTACTTATACAGTATTCCTCACCTATCAACACAGAAGCCAATATAAACAGTTGCTTCACTTATAATGTAGTCATTTCACATTCATGGAGTAATCTATCCAGTCATAAAATCTAACACATAGTCAATATGAGATACTGTATTGTATAGATAACATATATAGAACATGTATGAACTCTGTGGACAAAAAGCAAGCAGAAATCCTTATAGGAAATCCAGGCCTTTCTAGTAGTATTGTCTGTGTAAAGAAAAGATTTTGTATTAATACACATTAGGAAGGATTTAATAATAATACAAAATTTAGATAGAATTAGTGAGCTATCCTGATCACATTACCTGTAAATTCTGTTTCTAAGGAAAAGGTTAATGTTCCAGATAGTGAGGATCAGTATTTTACTGGATGAGAGATGTGCTGTTACTGCAAGTAAGGAATGACATTCCAGATCAGTGTAATGTATTACCGAAACGAAGCACTAATCACATCGCAAATACCTTTTCCTTCAGGTCTGAGAAACATTGCTGGGTTTTGACCTTTTATCTGAGTGTCTCTAGGGTGTTAATCAACATTAACTTAAAGGCCAATTGATTTTATTAGTGTCACATATAACAGACATTTAAAAATAAAGCTTATAAAACAATCATTTTTTTTCTGGGACTGTTGCTCATTGTTATGTTGCATGACTTATGTTTTTCCTTTACCTATTCTTAATTCAATCATACTGTATAATACTTTGCCCTTATTTTTTTAAGCATTTGGAAACTAGTTCATAAAAGAATTGGTCTTAAACAACTTATTTAAATAGTGACTAAAGTTATAATCATTTGTGGAATTTTATGGATTGGTCTGCATCGTATCTCCATTCTATGTAAAGGATGACTGACCATGAAGGTAAAATAGTAACTTTGCACTGGGTGTTATTTTTGTTTACAATGAAACAGTCATTTAAAACACCTAAACATGGTGGGAATGCAAACTAGTACAGCCACTATGGAAAACAGTGTGGAGATTTCTTAAAAAACTGGAAATAGAACTGCCATATGACCCAGCAATCCCACTCCTGGGCATACACACTGAGGAAACCAGATCTGAAAGAGACACGTGTACCCCAATGTTCATCGCAGCACTGTTTATAATAGCCAGGACATGGAAGCAACCTAGATGCCCATCAGCAGACGAATGGATAAGGAAGCTGTGGTACATATACACCATGGAATATTACTCAGCCATTAAAAAGAATTCATTTGAATCAGTTCTAATGAGATGGATGAAACTGGAGCCCATTATACAGAGTGAAGTAAGCCAGAAAGATAAAGAACATTACAGCATACTAACACATATATATGAAATTTAGAAAGATGGTAACGATAACCCTATATGCAAAACAGAAAAAGAGACATAGAAGTACAGAACAGACTTTTGAACTCTGTGGGAGAAGGTGAGGGTGGGATGTTTCAAAAGACCAGCATGTATATTATCTATGGTGAAGCAGATCACCAGCCCAGGTGGGATGCATGAGTCAAGTGCTCGGGCCTGGTGCACTGGGAGGACCCAGAGGAATCGGGTGGAGAGGGACGTGGGAGGGGGGATCGGGATGGGGAATACGTGTAACTCTATCGCTGATTCATGTCAATGTATGACAAAACCCACTGAAATGTTGTGAAGTAATTAGCCTCCAACTAATAAAAAAATAATAATAATAATTAAAAAATGAAACACCTAAATAACTCAACTCTTTCAGAACACAATGCTAAACATTTTTTATAAGTGAAGAATAAGCAAAACTGACACCAAAACTTGGATCTCTTGATTTAGAAGCAATTTTAGTGACTTGAAAAATAATTTGCCTAGTTACAGATGTCTAGCACAATTGAATCTTTATATATTAAAAGTGAATAAAGCTATATACCCCACAAGTTTTTCTGGAAGTGAGTAGAACATCCCAGAATCAGTCATCAGGCACAGTCTGAACTAATAATGGACACTTAGGATTATCTGACTAAGCAGCTCATTTGGGACTTAGACAAGCAGTTCCTATTTCTATTCTCCTGGGCCGTCATTCAAATACATTATTATTCAAATAGCTAATGAGACAGGAAGAGCTGGAACCATAATTGACTTGCATCCTCTTGGGAAGTCAGCTCTGAGAGTAGATTTAAATAAACTCCCCAAGTGTGTTATAGACAGAAAATATTGTAATTAATTTACTAGTCAGGCCCAAAGCATTGTGACTGAAAGGATTACCCAGTTCTTCCTTTACCAACTCCTAGATTCCAACCTCTCTAAAAAATAAAAAATAAAACTTACTTCCACATATTCTGAAATACAATGTAATTTGAAACATGAAATGTGATATATAATGTACATATGTCTCTACTTTTCCAAAGAATATGGTGCAAAGAAAAGTAAAAGCACTCATATACAGTACAGGACACTTCTGGATGTCACAGAAGTTCCATTATATCAAGTATAGCATACTTATATTACTATAAACAATCATTATTACTGTTACATAATATGTGCCCTGTGTTATAAAAATAATTTATTACTTTTTTTAATTTTATAGTTTTAAACATAACCCCTTTAAGGGTCACAGCCTTGTCATGGCTGTGTAAGGGACTTGTGTAACTCAATGAAGCCTCGAGCCATGCTGTGGAGGGCTGCCCCAGATGGACGGGTCACAGTGAAGAGTTCTGGCAAAATGTGGTCTACTGGAGGAGGGAATGGAGAATCACTTCAGTACTCTTGCTGCAAGAACCCCATGAACAGTATAAAAAGGCACAAAGATATGACACTGGAAGATGAGCCCCTCAGGTCTGAAAGTGTCCGAAAGAGAGGAGGGCAATTACTAATAGCTCCAGAAAGAATGAAGCACCGGGACCAAAGCAGAAAAGACACTTAGTTGTGGATGTGTCTGGTGGTTAAAATCCAATGCTGTGAAGGACGATATTGCATAGAAACCTGGAATGTTAGGTCCATAAATTAAGGTAAATTGGATGTGGTCAAGCAGGAGATGACAAGAGGGAACATTGACATCTTAGGAATCAGTGAACGAAGATGGATGGGAATGAGTAAGTTGTTTTCATTTCAGTCCCAAAGAAGGGAATGCCAAAGAATGTACAAACTACTGTACATTCTGCTTATTTTGCATGCTAGTAAGGTTATGCTCAAAATCCTTCAAGCTAGGATTCAGCAGTATGTGAACTGAGAACTTCCAGATGTACAAGCTGGGTTTAGAAAAGGCAGAGATCAAGTTGCCAACATCCTTTGGATCATAGAGAAAACCAGGGAATTCCAGAAAAACATCTGTTTCATTGACTACACTAAAGCCTTTGACTGTCTGGATCACAACAAACTATGGAAAAATTTTCAAGAGATGGGAATACCAGACCACCTTGCCTGTCTCCTGAGAAATCTCTATGCTAGTCAAGAAGCAACAGTTAGAACATAACATGGAACAACTGACAGGTTCAAAATTGGGAAAGGAGTAAGACAAGGCTGTACACTGTCATCCGGTTGATTTAACTTATATGCAGTGTACATCATGCGAAACGCTGGGCTGGATGAAACATAGGCTGGAATCAAGATTGCCAGAAGAAATATCAATAACCTCAGATATGCAGGTGACACCACCCTAGTGGCAGAAAGCAAAAAGAAACTAAAGAACCTCTTGATGAGGGTTAAAGAGGAGAGTGAAAAAGCTGACCTAAAATCAACATTCAAAAAACTAAGATCATAGCATCTGGTCTCATTTTGCCACTTAATGGCAAATATGAGGGGGAAAATGGGAGCAGTGACATATTTTATTTTCTTGGGCTCCAAAATCGTTGCTGATGGTGACTGCAGCCATGAAATTAAAGACTCTTGCTCCTTGGAAGGAAAGCTATGATAAACCTACACAGTGTATTATAAAAGCAGAGACATCACTTTGTCGACAAGGTCCATCTAGTCAAAGCTATGTTTTTACAAGTAGTCATGTATGGATGTGAGAGTTGTGTGTATGTATATGTGTGTGCATGTGTGTGTGTGTGTGTTTATATATAAACACAGCAATCACAAAAAGAAAGGCTGAGTGCAAAAGAACTTATGCTTTTGAATTGTGGTGCTGGAGAAGACTCTTGAGAGTCCCTTGGACTGCAAGGAGATCAGACCAGTCAATCCTAAAGGAAATCAACCTTGAATGTTCATTGGAAGGACTGATGCTAAAGCTCCAATACCTTGGCCACCTGATGCAAAGAGCTGACTCATTAGAAAAGATCCTGATACTGGGAAAGATTGAAGGCAAGAGAAGAAGAGGACGAGATGGTTAGATTGCATCATTGACTCATTGGACCCAAGTTTAAGCAAACTCAGGGAGATAGTGAAGTACACTGAAGGACAGGGAAGTCTGGCATGCTGCAGTCTATGTGGCCACAAAGAGTTGGACATAATTTAGCGACTGAACAAAAGCAACAAAACATGGCTAAAACGATTTCTTCCCAAGCTCTAATAAAATAAGTGTAAAAATATAAAATATATATGCATGTATATTATCTGGGTTATGAAGATATTTTTGTACAGTTCTTCTGTGTATTTTTGCCACCTCTTCTTAATATCTTCTGCTTCTGTTAGGTCCATACCATTTCTGTCCTTTATCAAACCCATCTTTGCATGAAATGTTCCCTTGGTATCTCTAATTTTCTTGAAGAGATCTCTAGTCTTGTGTGTGTGTGTGTGTGTGTGTGTATAAAAACAGCAATTACAAAGAGGAAAGAAAAGGAAGCAGAGATGAGAAATTTCAACCCATTTTGGAAGGCTGAAAGCATGCACTCAAGTCAGAAACTGACATTTTAGAGTAGAGAAAGATAAAACCAGGCACTTTTAGACAAATGTCCTGCTGAAAAGTATAATTTTTTCACAGAGCTTAGGAGTGCAAAATATTGAAAAATGGTAAAATGAGATATGGAGTAGATACAAAGGGATTTATTGAAAGTTCATATTAATGTACTTAGTCTCCAGATCTGGTCCTCAAATGACTACCTGCCTTCAATGACCCTAAAAGAGCCTAAAGTTTCATTGTTCAGAGAAAGTGAATCAGACATTTTCTATACTAATGTAGGAGAAATAGGACAGTAGCAAGAAATAAGAGCTTAAAATTAGGAGAACTAATTGAATGGTGAAACTCTTAGGGCTCCAGCAAAGTAGATACTTCCTGAACCTCTTTTATAGGCAGGCGATCATAGCCTCTTCTCTAGGAAAATGAGATGGCCCCAGAAAACATAATATATTAGGATTAGATAGTACCTGAATAGCAACATTATCTAATAAGTCCAGAAGTTGGCAAACATTAATAACACAAACGTAGCTTCAGATTCACTAAATATAAACAGATGGCTAAGGATCACCAGGAATTTGAAGACTACTTTCAACACACACAGGGGATTCCCTGGTGGTTCAGAGGGTAAAGCATCTGCCTGCAATGCAGGAGACCTGAGTTTGATCCCTGGGTCAGGAAGATCCCCTGGAGAAGGAAATGGCACCCCACTCCAATACTCTTGCCTGGAAAATCCCATGGACTGAGAAGCCTGGTAGACTACAGTCCATGGGGTTGCAAAGAATCGGACACGACTGAGCGACTTCACTTCAACACACACACACAAAAGGATCAAACTAAACAAGTGAAGAAAAGGAACTGAAGAACCCAGGAAGAATTTTAAAGCTCCATAATTAGTATTCTCAGAGTAGGAATGTAAAATAGTGTATGAAAGCAAAAAAGGAAAAACATGGGATATGGTAAATAGGCAGCAGAGAACAGGAATAAAAGGTTTTTGCAAATTAATGACAGAATAACAGATATTTTTAAAATTCAACAAAAGTTTGCAAAGTGTAAGGAAAATATTCCCCCTACACACACACACACACACACACACACACACACACACACACACACACACAGGAAAGAACAGCCACCACCAAAAAGAAAAGACAAAGCAACGTATCATGGAAAAAAAAAAATGGTAAGAAAATTACAGTGTCATTTTAGGTGGGGCAACATCCAACCAATATTAGTTTCAGAAAGAGAAGAAAGGCAAGAAACTTTGATTCTTCAGAAGTGAAAGCCTTGTGTTTTGGTTACTATTGCCAACAAAATACCCTAGAATTTAGCTACTTTAAATGATCATTTAATCATGTTTATGAGTTTAAGGATTATAAATTTGGACAGAAAACTGTGAGAATGTCTTATCTCTGTTCCACAGTTTCTAGACCCTCACCTGGGGAACACTTGACAGCTTGGGGTGATTGGATGATGGAGTCCTGGAATCATTTGGAGCCATTTTCATGGATATATCAGGTGACTGGTGTGGCTTACAGCTGGGACCTCACCTGAGTCCATATGAACTACGTCTGGCCTCTCCATGTGATCTGGCCTCCCACACAGAACAGAAGTTACATGGTACTGGGATTTCCTATGGAGTGGCTCAAGCCAACCAGTCTGAGTGCTTCAGCATGCAGTACAGAAGATGCATCACCTTTTACAACACAGCCTTGGAAGGTCACACGGCATCATTGCCAATCCATCCATTGGTTATAAACAAGTGACTAAATCTAGTCCAGATTCAACCAGAGGAGACACAGACCCCACCCCTCTCTTGGATGAGTGTCAAAGATTTGCGGATAAAACTACTACATGCTTGAATGTCAGAATAAAGGCCTACCATAAGGAGTATAACATTTCTTGCACCGAAGCATTGATAGTAAAATTTCAAAACATTTAATGTTAATATAGATTTTAGAAGTTTCTGGAAGGCAAAAGATAACTAAATATTAAAGAATATAAAAGTGGTGCGGGATATCTGAAGCTTTACCCTAGAATCGAGAGTCTTTTATCAATGCCTCCAAAATTACTATAGACTCAATTTCTGACAAAGAGGACAAAAAAATTGAATGAGAAAAAATAATCTTTTTAACAAATGGTGTGGGGACAATGATATAGCCAAAAGAATAAATTGGTATACCTCTGACACATCACATGTAAAAAATTAACTCAAAAAGGATCAACAATCTAAATACAAGAACACTTCTTACATATTCTAAACTCTTAGAAGAAAGCATAGATATGAAATCTTTGTGAATTTAGCTTAGGCAATAGTTTCTTAAAATGACACCTACAGCATGAACAACCAAAAATTAAAATAAAATCAATTTCAAAACTTCTGTGAATCAAAACAAAATTATCAAGTAAAACCAAAAGCCACAAAATGAAAGAAAATGCCTATATATCATATATACAACATGGGCCTAGTATCTAGTATACAAAAATTTCTTATAACCCAACAATAGGACAAATAATTTTTTAAATAAGCAAATTAACTGAATAACTATTGCTTTAAAGATCTAGAAATAGCCAATAAGCATGCACAAAAAAATATATTCATTGTCATTATAGATACACAAATCAAAATTATAAGATTCCACTTTAAATCCATCAATATGACTAAAACCAAAACAGAATATGCCATGCATTAGCAATGATGTGGAGAAATAACGACTCATGTACACTGCTGACAGGAATGCAATATGGTACAGTCATTGTGAAAAGCAGTTTGGTGATTCTTTAAAAAGTTAAACATGGACTTTCCTATGACCCAGTTATGCCATTCCCGAGAGAACTGAAAATATTTTCCCACACAGAAACTTGAACATAACTATTCATAGCAGCATTATTCATAATAGCCAAAAAGTAGAAACAACCAAAATTCCATCAACTGTTAAACAAGTAAATTCCATCAACTGTTGAACAAGTAAACAAAGTATGGAATATTCATACTGTGGAATGTTACATAGCTCTAAAAAAGAGTGAAGTATTGATACAGGTTACAACATGGATGAACCTTGAAAACATTCTAAGCTAAAGAAGCCAGACACAAAAGGTTACATATTGCATGCTTCCATGTATATGAAAGGTCTAGAATAGGTAAATTGAAAGCATATTAGCAGCTGCCAGGGGTTGGCGGGAGAGGGAGGTAACTGCTTAATGGGTTTGGGTTTGGGGGGGTGGATGATGAAAATGTCCTGGAATTAGATAATTGTAATGGTTTCATTTTGTGATAGACTTGAGAATAAACTAAAACTCCTAAATTATACAGTTTAAATTGGTGAATCCTGTGGTATGTGAATTATATCTTAAGAATATGTTTATGTGTTTTAAGATTAAACTTTTTATTTTAGCTTTGCCTATATCATCTCAATACTTGCACCAGGAAAATGATACTGAATGGTGGGGCCCATGGCAAGGCTATTATTCATGATAAGTTTTTGAGTATTATGAATTTTAAAATTACATGAATACTTGTTATTTTAACATTCAGTGAACTTTTTCATAACTATTTTTCATAATAATTATTATGATTTTAAAACTATATGATTTTTATATATAAACCTTTTATATAGAGTCCAAATATTACTTAGTTTGCAAAGTACATCATTTTATTTAATATGAGCAATTAGATAATTATTTCTACTCTGTATTAGTTATATCAGTTCAATGAGTTTGAAATATAGTTATGAAGTACTTTCTGCTTCAAGTTTTGTTATTTTGTAATTCCAACCATAAATTCAAGTACATACTCATTTCAGTCAGTCAGTTCAGTCGCTCAGTCGTGTCTGACTCTGCGACCCCATGAATCGCAGCACGCCAGGCCTCCCTGTCCATCACCAACTCCTGGAGTTTACTCAGACTCATGTCCATCGAGTCAGTGATGCCATCCAACCATCTCATCCTCTGTCGCCCCCTTCTCCTCCTGCCCCCAATCCCTCCTAGCATCAGGGTCTTTTCCAATGAGTCAACTCTTCGCATGAGGTGGCCAAAGTATTGGAGTTTCAGCTTCAGCATCAGTCCTTCCAATGAACACCCAGGACTGATCTCCTTTAGGATGGACTGGTTGGATCTCCTTGCAGTCCAAGGGACTCTCAAGAGTCTTCTCCAACACCACAGTTCAAAAGCATCAATTTTTCGGCGCTCAGCTTTCTTCACAATCCAACTCTCACATCCATACATGACCACTAGAAAAATCATAGCCTTGACCAGATGGACCTTTGTTGGCAAAGTAATGTCTCTGCTTTTCAATATGCTATCTAGATTGGTCATAACTTTCCTTCCAAGGAGTAAATGTCTTTACCATGGATCAAATCATTCGCTGTTGGCACTCAGAATGCCTCAATGTACCATCTACTGGGCCTTTAAACCAGTAATGATCAGATTTTTTTCCTGAGGCCATATATGAGCACCACCCTAATCCAATAATTTCTTATAGGCACTTAAAAGTAAGTCCTTTAAAATGTTGAATAAACCTAGTTCTGCTTACTGTGCCTCATTCCTCCTGATCTAATAAAATTATTAAGAAAACATTTGTGGCTTATATATCTAAAGAATTGTTGGTAAACCAAAGAAGCAAGTAAACCAGCTAATCACAGAAACCCAACTGTGAAACCCAAAGAAACTGCTTTCCAAGGGACAGACGTGATCTGTAAGATTGCACTGTTAACTAAAATCAGTAATTTTATATTTGGTTTCATCCCATTCAATACTGCTTGTTTGGTTTTGCCATTGTTATCACTGCTTGTTTCTTCAAAACAGACGAAATTTGATTTCAGGCTAAGATGACATGTATTTTCCCTTTTTCTTATTTCTGCTCCCTCCTTACTGAACTCTATCACAAAGAACCTCATAGAATCTATCTGTTTAGCTACAGAGGCTAGACATTGACTCTAGTACCTAATGTGAGACCAAGTGCATATATTTACATCCAGAACTTTTAAACAATATACGGTACAATAGAAAAGGAATAAAAATGGTATACAAACATAGCAATATGAATGATAAGAAAGGTGGATTCAGCAGATTAGTTTAGGAACAAAGATAGAGAGGATAGAAAATGAAGGAAAGGGTGTTAGCTGATGGAGCAGAGGAGGAAATCTCCTCCTAAAACAATTTAAATGGGAGCCGCAACTGGAGAGTGAAACTTGGAACCCAAAGAGCAGAAAATGAAAAAAAAAACAAAACAAAAAACAAAAAAACAGAGTGAGGACTAGAGTATCACAAATTTTAACTAACTGGAGTCTGTGAGGAAGCCCCTTTCCTCCAGTAATGGGGTTTCTGTAGTGGCTCAGACAGTAAAAAAATCTGCCTGCAATGCAGGAGACCTGAGTTCAATCCTTGGGTCGGGAAGATCCCCGGAGAAGGGAATGGCTACCCCTTCAGTATTCTTGCCTTGAAAATTCCATGGACAGAGGAGCCTGGTGGGCTACAGTCCACGGGGTCACAGAGAGTGGGACACAACTAAGTGTGACTAACACTTTCATTTTTCCTCCAATAATGTGATGCACTACCTAACATGTTCAAATCACCAGGAATCTCTCTTTAAAATAAGTGTCTGCATAGAATGAAGGAAACTTACATAGAGGTTAGCACTACAGGGTTGAAACTTCCTCCTTTTGGCAGTTAGTGATACACCATCAGAATTCCTGGCTCAGTACCATTCACTCCAAACTGAAGTTGTTAGTAATCCTCAACTACTTTCCAGAGCTCCCAATCACACTTCTCATTGTCAAATACGGCAAATGACCAAGGGTCATATGACATTTTAAAAAAATATGCTTTGTTATCAAAGAAAAGTCAGAGAGGAAAAAGAAAAATATTTTGGAGGAAACATAAACATTATTTTAAAAAAAAAGGAGTTTAAATATTCCATAATATCTTCATATATGTGTGGCTACATTATATTCATAAAATGCTAATAAAAATCTATGACAAATAGAATAATAGTGAGGTTTTGTTCCTTAAATATATATTTGTAAACTTTTTTTAAAGATAGGAGAAATAGTAAAGAAAATCTTTCATCACATAGAATAAGAAAGCAAAAAGAATAGATGAAATACAAGAAGCAGCAAAAGACAAATGTAACAAGACTAGTAACAGATTACTGAAAATTCAAAAAAGTGGGAATGGCAAATATGGAAGGAAAGAAACCTCCAAAGAAATAATTCAAGAAAAATATCTATTATAGTACTGAAGGGAGTCGTGGGTCTTCAAGATGAAAAGGTCCACAAGTGCTGAGTGACTAAATAATGACTTAAGTTAGAAATTTTGTTACTGAAGGAACCAACTCCTTATGCCATGTCTCTTCTTTGTTTTTTTGGTAATATTTCAACTTTGTACACTTTAAAAAACTGCTTCTGTACTATGAATCAGCTTATGAGATTATGACAGATTCTGACCACTTTCATGCTGGGACTTTGGCCTATGGTCTATCCCCAACCCTGCTGAGGTGAGAATCCAAGCATATCACACATCAGGTAGTTATGTGGCCCTCCATCCCACCTAACTGAATACTGACATTTGTATTCAGTCCATACACTGCCCATTAATATGAATTTCCCCCCTTACTCCATTGATGATTTCCAGTATCTTTTTGAGACTTTTTCCAAGAAACACTTAGTTTACCTATTGTGTGGAAAGAGAAAATATTTTTGAGTTTCTAAAGAGCTGGGGCCTTTTGAGTGAATTTTGCTAAAACTTGGGATAGCCAGTTAAAAGTAAGACTTGGGAAATTGGTTGACAACTATACAGAAACTGAGAGAACCCCAGGGATACTGATCTAACTCTCGGGGTAAATGTTTACATGTCAAGGGAAAATGAGTCCTAGAACCTTGGAGACATCTTTAGTCATAAAATCCAGGGACACTGGATCTTATCTGGCCTTTGGAGAGGTGTATTTACACTCCAAAATACTACAGTGAGAATACAGAATCCTTTTTATCCATCTCCAAGAAGCAAACAAATTTTTTTCTCCTTTTGGGAGGGTAGGAGGAGGTAGTTGCCCCTTTCTCCTGTATATAAACAGAGAAAATACATTTATCTCTGTTCCTCTCCTATGATACAAATTTTATAATCTGCATTTATAAGCAGAGAAGGCAATGGCACCCCACTCCAGTACTCTTGCCTGGAAAATCCCATGGATGGAGGAGCCTGGTAGGCTGCAGTCCATGGGGTTACTACGAGTTGGACACGACTGAGCAACTTCACTTTCACTTTTCACTTTCATGCACTGGAGAAGGAAATGGCAACCCACTCCAATGTTCTTGCCTGGAGAATCCCAGGGACAGGGGAGCCTGGTGGGCTGCCTTCTATGGGGTCGCACAGAGATGGACACGACTGAAGCGACTTAGCAGCAGCAGCAGCATTTATAAGACGTTATAGCTAAATTTCCTCTCATTGTCCATGAATAAAAATTAGAGTGTGGAGGATCACACAATCATTATGTTTCCATCCTTGTAGTAAACAGGCCCAACCCTGCTTAGCTTCAGAAATCAGATGAGATCAGGCACGTTCAGGGTGGTATGGCCGTAGACATCATTATTTTTATGTGAATAATGATAACCTATCTTTCATCTAGAAGACTTCATGTGCATATTGAGGATTGAATTAATACAGATTAATATTTTAAAACCTCACATTTATTCTGCCTGTACTCAAGAGTGGACATTAGTCCTCCCAACAGTAGCAGAGGTCATAAATCAAAACCCTCAAATATTAGTTTTTGAAGGAGAAAAAAGAAAAATGGATACTATTTTTCTATTTGTAATTTATGATGATGGCATAAGACATTCCATAATAATGTGAAATAATTAAGAAATAAAGTAAGGGATTTTTTCCTGACTCAACAAAAGATAGGTAATAAGGAGTCTACTTGGTGTAAATAATTTATAGATAGCATTGAACTGTGAGCATAAAGGAATGACTGTGGCTAGAAAATAATATTTCCAGCTGGATTTTGGCTACATTCAAGACTGAAAAAGTTGAATATTTTAAAGGTTATCTTTTCTTACATTTCTCTCCATCTCTAAAAGAATTATCTAGTATGGAAAAATAAAATTCAAGTACCATTTTGTATTTTGAACCAAGACTAACTTTAGCTTTTTTGTTTGGGGTAGGGGGAAGTAGGATTTAGACTCTGTACTTTTTAATAAAGTTTCATTTTAATTTCATTAAACTTTGTATGTCTGTTGTGAATATGTATGTAATGGAATTCCTTTGGAATTGTTACTCTACATCAATCATTTATTTAGAATAGCAAGAGTTTTGAACTATTGATGTCATTTTGAGCTTGGTATTTTTCCATTATCTTTGGTCTATGATTACAGTAAACAAATATTTAGAGTTGAAGTCTTTGAGATCAAATCATTTGACTAAGAACTGATGTAAATTTTGACAGAGGTAAACCTATAGCAGAAAACATCCTGACTTAATCTTTACTTTGAGATCCCAGTACTTGCAGTTTCACTCAAATTGTCCCAAAGACTTCTTTCTCCAGTTTAATAATAATTCCTCAGTCTCTTTGTCTTTTCGCCACAACTATCCTGATTATCCCATCTCTGGAGAAATCTAACCATCTCTTTTCTCCAGTCCAAATCTTAGGCTGCCTAGGGAGAATCAGATGCAGCTAGGCATTATTAAAAACAAATACTTTTCTTTTGAATGAACCCACGATCTGTTCAGAATTCTATTTTTTAATTCAAACTTACCCCAAACCCTCCCTCCACCTTTTTTTTTTTCTGAAAGCAGTTATTCACCATTTTGAATACTATCTGCAAATCTTTAATCCTTACTCCAAATACCTTCATCTAATAGTTAATTTGACAAAATAATCCTTCAAAAAAACCTTTCCCTCTGCTCTCATACTTTTTATATCTAGCCATCCCTTTCCCTCCGCCTTTCAAATTTTAACAGGAGAGGTGCCTTCCATCTTCCAAGGTTAGCTCTTTCATTTGAGATCTTGATTGATCCTATTCCAACTCCTCAGGGCTTGTTCTAAGCATCATCTCTGCCTTTTGGAGAAGATACCTGAATACAACTCACTTTTTAAGACAAAAAGTATTTTCTGCTCTTAGGTACTAAGTCTCCATCAAACAATCTTCTATCTTTCTCTTGAACTTCTTTGAAGACTAGGAAATTTCCCATGTAGTATTAAATTCATGGCAATCTGTCTTTGTCTGCCAAAGACAAGGTCAATAACAGCATCCCAATTGCCTAAATAATAGCTAACCTTCTGTTTAATCCTCTGATTTTTTTTTTTTTTTTTTAGGCCAATCCATCCATTGTGAAATACTTTTCACTCATGACTACCAAGGAAAGATTTCCTTCTGGTATGCATGTTGCCAAATGACTTCTGGCTTCTTCTAAGTACCCTTTACCTGTTACATTTTGGGTCCATTCCATGTTTTCTTTGAATAATTGCATCAAACTCAACTCTAATAGTACCTGTGAATCAACAGCAATCAGTTCCTTATCTCCACCTCTCTTCTATGTTTGGCTCACATTTTAGTAGAGATGGAGTTACTTTTGTGTAGAAACTCACCCTTGTTAGAGATTTAATTTCCCTAAGAAGTCAATTCTTCAAAATTGTTTGCAACAACCTATGACTGCTCTTACCTGGCAACTAGAGAAGCAGCTGCACCCTAAGTACTTGCCAAGGAGAGAAAAAATAAAATATACCACTATTTAATACATTTTCAATATTGAATATTTGCTCAGTTGAGCAAAACAGCAGTATTTAAAGAGTATCCCCAAGGGATATGTGGTATTCCTATAGATGCTCAAAAATGTATCCTTGGATTATGTCAGACCATTAAGGATTCTGACAGATTCCTGAATTGCTTTATTGACCCTCTTTCCAAAGTTACTTTTAGGGAACTGTCTTTGACATAATTAGTTCGTTTATATTGAGAGAGTGTGTAAGAAATGGCTCCAAGATTCTTATCACTGTGTCTACTTAAAACAATATTGAGGATGAGAAGTAAATGGTTTTCAGTATTGGGACAGAGCAATGCCAGCATCGTGGTGGTGTGAGTTCTTTTTTTCTCACTCCTTTGATTTACAGTAACCGGTTATCCATAAGGGGCGTGGAGGGGCAGGGGAGCAACTGAGCAATACATCCATGTGCATTGAGAGTGGGTGAATCGGACCTCAGGGATCACTGTGAACGAGGGGAGTCGTGGCGGTCCAGCGGGGAGCCTGCCAACCCTTCCCGGACGAGTGAAGGAGGTGAGTGGGTGCTGACCAGCTCCTAGCGCTGCCGCTGGAGAGGCTTCGTGTGTGTGGAGAGAACGGCAGTGACTCAGTGACTCGGGAGGGAAAGGAAAGCGAAGACTGCAGCCAAAGATCTAAGGAAGGCATTTCCTGCTGTCGGTCCCAGGATTCTGTTAAAAGCACCACCCGCAAACCTCTGTTGCCCCCCAGTTCAAGGATTCTACTACCAGGCCATGGCACACCCAGAGCCTGCAGTGACAAGCACACATCTCCTTCAGCACTCTATTGCCAGCCTTTTCTTTCTTCCCCCTCTGCCAAGTTTTTGTTTGTTTGTTTAAATGAACAAACTCCCTCCCCAGCTTAGCAGCCTGTCGGTGCTAAGAGAAACGAAAATCTTGTGCTATGGTGCCACCTTCTGGGACAAAAAAGGAAGGCTCCTAATTACTAATCCGTTGGATCACTGGAGTCAAAGCCTTACCTAAATATGATGTTCAGTGCTTCAAACGTGGCAACACAACTTTGCATCAAACGCTATGAAAAATCACTATAATACAGTATCACAAAAAGAAAATGACAGTTTTTCAGCAGCAGAACCCAAAGACATGGAATAGCGTAATCTACCTGATAAAGAATTCAAAATAGCTGTTATGAAGAAATTTAATGTGTTACAAGAAAACCCAGAAAGACAGGATGATAATTTCAGGAATAAAATTAACAAGCAAAAGGAGTTCTCCACCTCAGAGGTTGAAATTTTAAAACAGAACCAGGTAAATTCTGGAGCTGAAGAGCTCAATAAATGAGATGAAGAATGCTTTCAAAAACATGCAGAGCAAGCAGATCAGATGGAAGTGAGAATAAGTGAGCTCAAGGATAGGAATATAGAGATGACCCAAGTGGAGAGAGATAACTCAAGAGTAGAGAGAACTAAGATATTTTAAAAGTGAAGAAACCCTACAAGCACCATCAGGCCCCATTAGGAAAGGCAAGATTAATCAGTGTAACCGAAGAGGAAGAGAGGAGAAAGTGTATTTAAAGAAATATAGCTGAGAACTTTCCAAACCTGGTTAAGAACTAGATACACAAGTCTATGAAGCTAATAGAGCACCTTATTATCTGAACAAAAAAAGAACTTCTCCAAGACACATTTTATTAAATGTGTCAAAAGTCAAAGATAAAAAAAATATAAAGGCAACCAGAGAAAAAAAGACAATATCCTACAAAGAAACCCCCGTAAGAGATTTTTCAGCAGAAACTTTATAGGTCAAGAGAGTAGAATGACATTCAAAATATTGAAAGCTAAGAAGACTCTACTCATCAAGGTTATCCTTCTGATATAAAGAAGAAATAAAGGCTTTTCTAGAGAAACAAAAGATGAGAGAGTTCACCACCTCACAAGAAATATTGAAAGGAACTCTTCAGGCTGAAATGAAATAACAAAAGTACACAAAATTTTAAGGTGATAAATAGAAAACTGACTCTTTTTACAATATTATATTAGACACTTAATTATAGCATAAAATTAAAGGAAAAGAGCACTAAAATTAACCATAGTTATTCCTGGTGGCTCAAATGGTAAAAAAAAAATCTGCCTGCAATATAGGAGACCCGAGTTCAATCCCTGAGTTGGGAAGATACCCTGGAGAAGGAATTGGCAACCCACTTCAATACTCTTGCCTGGACAATTCCATGGACAGAGAAGCCTGGCAGGCTACAGTTCATGGGATCACAAAGAGTCAGACTTGACTGAGCAACTAACTTTCACTTTTCACTACAACTTAGTAATGAAATCACAGCATAGAAAGATAATTGATGACCTTAATACAAAAAGAGAAGAGCAGAAGAATAAAATTTTGCTTTTTATAGTTGAGTGAAGACGAATTGCTATCAGCACAAAAAGGACTGCTTTACCTATGAAATGTTTTATGTAAAACTCATGGTAACCACAAAGCAAAAAAAATCTAGAATAGAGACAACAACATAAAGAAAGGGAAGCTGAGCAAATCACCATGGAAAACCACCAACTTACAAAGGTAGACAAAAGGAGGAGGAAAAAACACAGTGGGGAGAAAAAAATAACCAGAAGGCAGAAGATAAAATAGCGGTAGTAAATCCCTACCTATCAATAATCACCCTAAGTGAAAATGGATTGAACTCATTAATCAAAAGTTACAGAGTGGCTGAATAAATAAAAAATAGATCAAACCATTTGCTACCTACCAGAGACTCATCTCGTCTCTAAACAAACATACAGGCTCGTGTAAAAGGATGGAAGACAATATTCCAAGCAAATAGAAACCAAAAGAAAGCAGGTACAGCCATCCTTAGATCAGACAAAACATATTTCAAGTCAAAAAAGGTGACAGGGTATACATTATACACTTTAAATTTATACATTATATACCAAATGTATTCAATAAAAGGAAAGAAGTATAAATGCCTCAATAATTTAATATTGATTACATGTTGATTTTTGATTGAATATAATTTAAAAAGTTGCAAACAGATTGGGACAAATTATAAAATCATCATAGATTACTCAAATTACCAAGAAATCAGATTTTTTAAAAAATACAAATGTCTAGTCCATATTTTTTAACTTAAAATTCCCATTAAACGTATCTCCATTCAATGTCTCTAGTTAATATACATAAATTAATGTCTAAAGAACCATGAATATAGTTTTAAATATTCTATCATCTGAGCTTGTTAAATCACATATGTTTATACCAGAGGAAATTTGTAATTCACTTGGCGTATCAGTTTACAGTAGAGATGTGGTTAAAACGTTACACTCCATCAAAGTGATCCAAAGTAGAACAGGTTTCATTAGGACTCATTCTTAATGAGTGCATTTGCATTTATGTTTGTAATATCTTCATTAGAAGACTTAAAATAAATTATTAATAAAATATTTTCAAGCAAATATGAAAAATGTAGAATGATTGGAAGCAATGTTAGAGAGTATAAAGAATATTGACATAGAAGTTATTAAACATGAATGGAATCTAGTCTTAATTTTGCTACTGATCAGCTGGAAAAGTTGTTTCATATAAGCCTTAGAGTTTTCATTTACTTATCTGCAAAGAAGACTTTTGAAGGTAATTTATGTCCTAGTCTTACCATTCTCAATCATTGCTTGATTATACTTCATTTAACTTTGCAGCCAAATCCAAATTTAATTGCTTTTGTTACTAAACCCTCTTTATTAGAAAATGATGCCACTCTTGACAGTGCTACCAAGAGCAATGGGCATGTCTTATGGAGAAAATGTATACTGAAGGAACAAACTATGTGATTCACTAGGCAACTAAGGGAAATAAAATGGTTACATTTTTGAGCCATCAGAATGAATGAGATGTCTCTTTTCTTCCTTTCTCTATTACTTGACTAGTAGTTATCAATGCTCATGTTTATTCCAAGAATAACTGATATAAGATAGAAAATTTCATATTATTCCATTTGATAAATTCAGTACCAACTTGCCATACTTTTAATCAAAAATTATGAGAGTACACATTGATTATAAAAAATTTTCAGCCAATATATGAAGCAGGAAGAAAAGCTAGGATCTTAATTGCATATCAAGAGATTGGTGGTGGTTTAATCACTCAGTTGTGTCTGATTCTTGCAATACCATGGCCTGTTGCCCACCGGCTCTCTGTCCATGGGATTTTCCAGGCAAGAATACTGGAGTGGTTTATCATTTCCTTCTCCAGGGGACCTTCCTGACCCAAGGATTGAACCCGGGTCTCCTGCACTGCAGACAGATTCTTTACCAACTGAGCTTGACTTGCCAGGAAGGTAGTGTCAGTGTGTGTGTGCTAAGTCACTTCAGTCACATCCAGCTCTTAATGAACTGTGGACTGTAGCCCTCCAGGCTCCTCTGCCCATGGGATTCTCCAGGCAAGATTACTGGAGTGGGTTGCCATGCCCTCCTCCAGGGGATCTTCTCCACCCAGGACTCAAACCCACATCCTCTTACACCACCTGCACTGGTAGGTGGGTTCTTTACCATAGCACTACCTGGGAAGCCTGGCTAGTAGCTAAGAGTATCCCTGAAGCCAAGTTGTCTGCTAAATCCCAGCTTTAAAAAAATGCTATTTCAGGCTCACTCTTGTGTGATGTAGTGTCTGTAATAGATATTATTTATATATTTATACATATATTTTACAAGTTTCAGAATGATATCATTATTACACTTCATGTTTAATGCTGAGAATTTCCCCCAAAACTATTAAAAGTCAGTCACTTAATAATATTTTAAAACTAGGACAGATTATAAAAGTATTACAGAATCTTTAAGAAAAAAATGTCTTTTCTCAAAAACCATAAATGACTTGCTACATAATAATGATACTTTTTTTTACTTTGATATATTATGAAACATATTCTCAGCAATGTCTCAATTGAAAGGTTTAAATATTAATATACTGCAACTAAAGAATGTACTTTAATTGATTTAGCAATTCCACTATTGACTATTTATCCTGGCTTTAGTACTTAGAGCTTCCTAGGTGGCTCAGTGGTAAAGGGTCCAACTGCCAATGCAGGAAGCACAAGAGACATAGGTTTAATCCCCGGGTCGGGAAGATCCCCTGTAGGAGGAAATGGCAACACACTCCAGTGTTGTTACCTAGAAAATTCCATGGACAAAGGAGCCTGGCAGGCTACCTTCCATGCAGTTGCAAAGAGTTGGACATGATTGAGTAAATGAGCACTGCACTTAGTATTTTAGTATGATAACTAATTCTTTTATTTATAAAATGGACTGACTTCAGTCCAAGTACACATATTCTTCATTCTTCTTTACGAAATAAGATGTATAACTATTTGCTACTCAGTACAACTTGGAAAATCTTTATTGATCATATTCTCCATATTCATCTAAATAAAATTCTAAAAAAAAACTCCTAAAAATGTTGAAACACTAAAGCATTCACATGTTCTCATACAAGAAAAACCAAATTTTATAGTGATATAGCTTGATGAGAGAAGATTCACAGTTTCCCATGTTTCCTTGGCATTCAATCACATTCTTGCATATACATGTCCCATTTATAATTTACTGATGGTTTAAAATATTGGATTCCAATTACACAGTCAAAATGTTGGATGACTCCTTTTCTTAGCTATTATTCCAGTGAGGGAAGAAAGAAATCTAAGGGGGTCATTAGACATACCATGTCATCTTAGTCAATTTTTATTCTTTTGTAATCTGTCATTTAAATATTAGTTTATGTCATATATCAACCCCTTATGTATATCAACCCCTTTATCCAGAATACTATTTCTTATTCACATCTCATCATATTGTTTAGTAAAAGGTCTACTGTCATCATTGAAGATTCAGCTCCTTTTTTGGTCCTATTCTGTACAGCATTTCTTCATTCTTATTGTCAAGTAGAGCTTGTCGTTCTCTCTGATTGCACCTTGCATTTCAAATATCTGTCCTATTGTTCTTTTCATGCTACATAAACTCTCTTCTTTCATACTCCTCTGTAATATTTGAGGTCCTTAAAGGCAGGATTCATTTTGAATAATTACCTGAATCATGCAAGGACTTAGCACTTTATCAACTTGGTATACTTAGCATTAAGTCAGTGCTTGCGCTGGGTGTTAACAATGAATGAACAAAAGAATAGATATTCTGTAGGCATTTAATTAAGGAGCATTATAAAATGTCTTGTACCGTTTTAATTTCAAGTTCTAAAGGAAGATGTTACTACAGAGAATATTATTTAAAAAGTAGTTGTTTTATTCTTCTCTATTTTACAGACATAGTTCTCAGAAATATGTTGAGAAAGGAATATAAAATGATGATTGGTAATCTTGCAAGAATGGAATTTTTATAAATTTATCCCTGGCACAGAGAAAATTGTGATCACAACCTGTCACCATTCTAAACATCATTTTCGTGGTTTTGAAGAAAATATATCTGGTGGGGATTAATTTTAGAAAGAACAAAACCACCCTGATTTCTTAAATGGGAATGGAAAATTCTCTGTGCTATCACCACCACATCAAGGTTAACCACAGAAATGTTCTTAAATGTGTTGTATGTGCTAGAAATATTTGTATTGTAAAGGTACCACAGTAATAACTACACACAGTACAAATTCAAGAAGATGTTTCAAAATCAAAAGCAAACATAGAGGAAATCTAAAAAACACTGAAGGAAAACAAACATGAATATTTATATCCTTGGTGAATATTTCTTTTAATTATGCTTTAGTGAAGCCACGTGTTTTTTTTTTTTTTTTTAATCACACAAAAGTTCATAGGAAGCTAAAGGCGAATGTGGAGGAGGGGGTGTCCCTCCTCATTCTCCCCACACACATGGCTTGGCCTCTTGCCAGTGAACTTCTGTTCTGTTTCAGGCAAGATTCGTCTGATGACTAATAATGCTGGACCCCTATTAAGTGTTTTCTCTTTACTAGGGACTTGTGGAAGAGGTGTCATCAAGATCTAAAAGAAATGCATCTTTAATTGAAAAGTTTCAATTTGATTCTGGCAGTAGTAGATGGTGATAGCTTTTTAGGAAGGCCTCATTCTTAATTGAAATCACATTCTGTGGCTCCTAATACATTTATACTACACCATAAACTGACTCTCTGTAAGCAAAACAAAGCAAATCTGCTCTCAAGTACTATTTCCTTTCTATTAGATATTATTCCTCCCCTCCCCCCCCCTTTTTTTTTTGAGCTGGCTAGAACCAGGGATAGAAGGAAGCAAATTGAATGGGAGAAAAGTAACATAATAATGCTACAGTTTTATAGTGGTATATTTTTATGAATTCTTTCATGGACAGCATATTTATTGATCACCAAAAAACGTTTGGTATAAGTAAGGTATATGTTGTCATCATCCTAATTTTCAGGTGAATCTAATGAATCACTAAAATCTTTCAGTGAAATCAATTAACTGAACTAGACATGGAATCAAATAGTTTGTAATTCTACGTCTTTAGTCCATCAAAAAAAAAAAAAAAAAAACCACTCAGACTTCAAAAAGGACAGCAAATAAAATCAGTTAGTACTGAAACATGCTTATCTACAGCACTGAACCAGTGCTGTAAAGACTTAAACAGAGAAGCCACATAGGATGAACTCCATTCTAAGAGGATGAGCTTCCACTGTGTTGAAGATCCTCTTTCACAGGCACAGGACAGTAATGGTAAGATAATTAGTCATGTTTTAAGAAGAGTCCTGAACCCAGAGTCAAAGTCTTAAAGGATGGAAATAACTAAGTTTAACCCTGAGCCTAGGGAGAAGGGACTTTTTGTTTAACTACATAGCCTGGGATATCTCATATTCATTTCCTCTGTAACAACATCAATGTCATATCTTTCCTACCCCCACTTCCCTGCTACACTCAATTCCTGCTACATTACTTTCTTTGCATGATTAGGTGTGCAAGTCACTTCTTTACCACTAGCTCTATCTGGGAAGCACCATGATCAGGAAGGCGTACAATAAACCAGACTTTCATTTTTGAGCATCTGTTCCTTCATTTCTGCAATCTAATGGCTATTTGTCTTCAACTCCACTGATAACTACACTTTGCTTTTATAGTTTGCATTCAGTTTTACTTGCCCATTCTTGCAGACATTTACCAAATTAATAATATTTTCTATAGCCACCAAAAATCCCTGGACATTCTAAAAAATGTACTGAGTTGAACAAAGATGTGAAAAATAATTTAGAGCATGCTGAAAGAATGCTCTTCATCCCCAAACAATACCATTTATAGGATTCAACAGAATGAGACATTTGTGTGTAAATAATTTTATAAGTATGTCATAAATTTTGAAGAATTCAGAAAAGGAAAATATATTCCATTCTTTCCATGTTCAATACACTGAAATGTATGCCAGTTTCAGTTATGGCATGTTACTCTGTGGGAGGCAATGTATATTCATATATATGCACAAAGAATTAATAGCAGCTTCATAGACTGTAAGAATGTCAACACTTTCAACCACCAGATGGCAGAAATAAAGCTACAGAACTTTAGAATCTGAAGATTCAGAAAAACATAACAGCAGTATCCATCTTGATTTTTTTCAGTTGAAGAGACATAAGATACTTTGGTGCAAAAATTCTGTGTGTGAAGCAGAAAAAAATTTTGATTAACAACTTTCCATTTGAATGGATTGCCAACTCATTAGATTTTTTTTCATTTAGATTGTGGAGGCTTTTAAAAGAACCATTTTAAAAGACAAACTACAATCAAACCTAGACTATAAAAGAGTTATCCATTCCGTCAGCGGAGAAGGCAATGGCACCCCACTCCAGTACTCTTGCCTGGAAAATTCCATGGACGGAGGAGCCTGGTAGGCTGCAATCCATGGGGTCGCTAAGAGTCAGACGTGACTGAGCGACTTCACTTTCACTTTTCACTTTCATGCGTTGGAGAAGGAAATTGCAACCCACTCCAGTGTTCTCGCCTGGAGAATCCCAGGGATGGGGGAGCCTGGTGGGCTGCCGTCTCGGGTCGCACAGAGTCAGACACGACTGAAGCGACTTAGCAGCCGCAGCAGCAGCACTCCATCAGCCTCCCCTTTTGGAAGTCTTTCTAAATCAGTCCTATCTGTTTTGAACCATGGACTCTCCTTGTCTCACTCTTTCAATCACCCAGCCTTCTCATTTTTCCAAAACTGATCAGTTGTCTATGTATCTGCAGTGCTCTAGATGGCTGGATTTGCTTAATCATTCTACCATACATGATAACATGTTTTCTTGTGATTTCCAGTACTGACAATACAGGTTTTTTGATTTGTTGTACTAATTTTTATGTATTAGGTAGTTGTGATAACCATAAATGGAGAAGGAAATGGCAACCCACTCCAGTATTCTTGCCTGGGAAATCCCAAAGACAGAGGAGCCTAGTAGGATACAGTCCACAGGGCCACAGAAAGTCAGACAAGACTTAGCAACTAAACAACAACAATAAAAAACATTAAAAACAATAATAAAGAGAAATGTTGCTATACCATATATAAACTTTGATTCTAAGAGTCCAAAGTTCTCATTCCAGTGGTATAAGTTTTAATATTTTAATATTTCTATTACCTCCTATAAGAGATACAATGAAAGAGATACTGAGCTGATCAAATTAAATGGCTGCTATGAGCTCTGATAACTTGACTTCCTTAGATTAGCTAGAATTTTAAATATCTTCAGTGTAACATTATATTAACATAAATTAACAGCAGCAATGATGTGAAGTGTTGACTGGGTGCTAGAAAGTTTTTAAAGCATTTTAAAAGGATTCAAAATTCAAACTTTATAACAACCCATGAAATAAACACAATGAAATGACCTTATTTTATATTTTAAGATGCTGAGTCATATTTAAAGTACATTATTTGCAGTTTTTATTCAGTCACTAAGTTGTGTGCAACTCTTTGTGACCCTGTGGACTGTAGCCCACCAGGCTCCTCTGTCCTCAGGATTCTTCAGGCAAGAATACTGGAGGGGGTTGACATTTCCTTCTCTAGGGGATCTTCCTGGACCAGGAATAGAGCTCGTATCTCCTGCATTGTCAAGCAGATTCTTTACCACTGAGCAACCAGGGAAGCCCCAAATCCCGAAAGTAATATGTAGTCTAGTCTCATTTATTCTCCACTTTCTGCCCTTAACCATGGCTCCCTTCACCTAAACTACACTATTAAAAATCAGGTGTTTATCTGAAACATTATTCATATATTTTTTAAATGCCTTTTTGGTACCAAGGGTTGAATATCCATAGAAAAGACTTAAAATGGACTCCATCTTGTCAGGCACAGAGTCTGGTAGGGAACTGGGACATGTGATTAGGAAGGACAGTAAGGCTTTGTGTGCGTCATGACAGTTGTGTATAAGGTATAAGAACAACGACAACAAAGACTAGATACATTTCCCATAAGGTACTTTGTCCAAGTGTCTTCTGACAGGTGACAAGAGAAGTGTTTTAACAAAGGAGAGAAAGCATACACATGTGCAGAAGTACTGAAGAGTTGCACATATAAGCAGTTCATTATTTTAGGAGTGTAAGTTTAAAAACTGTATACCATGGGCATACATATTTAATCAAGACAGACTGAATGGTACTTAATGACTGTGCATTTCACTATATATAAATATTTCAAGTTTTAAAAATTGGTTGCTAATTTTAAAAAGATGAGTTTGGAGGGTCAGGAAGAGGCCTTAGCATAGTTGGTTCTGCAGAACATCCTAAAGGGAGTGCATTGGAGTGTATGCACATTGGGGAACTTCCGAAGGATTTTAAATAAGGAAATCACATGACCAAAAATGTTCTAGGAAATCATCGTGGTGGCAGAGTGACTGGAGCGACATAAGGCCAGAAATAAACAGACCACATAAGAGACTACTGTAATAGTGAAGCACAGATGATGAGGACAGCTACAAATGAAACAAAGAGTTAAAAATGAGCACGAAGCTATTTAGATATGCAGTTTACTAATGTGCTGAAGAACACAATCTGCTGCACATGAGGTAAAATTATAATGAACCAGATGTGAACAAGCTTGCCTATTTGGACTAGAGAGAATGTGGTGAGGGTGAGAACAGGTTTTATTAGTTTCCAGCTGATCACCTTGATTTTCTGTATATGGTAAAGTGGGAAGTCACAAGTCATCTCTAGAGAGAGAAGGTCATAACCATCAGTACCGTGTGTCCACGTTCAGTCGTGCCAACTCTTTGCAACACCCCCATGGACAGTAGCCCAAGGCTCTTCTGTCAATGGAATTTCCCAGGCAAGAACACTGGAGTGGGCTGCCATTTCCTATTCCAGGATAACTTCCTGATGCAGGGATCAAATTGGCACCTCTCAAATCTTAAGAACTAAAATGGACTGGAATGGGTAAATTTAACTCAGATGACCATTATATCTACTACTGTGGGCAAGAATCCCTTAGAAGAAATGGAGTAGCCATCATGGTCAACAAAAGAGTCAGAAATGCAGTACTTGGATGCAATCTCAAAAATGACAGAATGATCTCTGTTCGTTTCCCAGGCAAACCATTCAATATCACGGTAATCCAACTCTATGCCCTGACCAGTAATGCTGAAAATGCTGAAATTGAACGGTTCTATGAAGACCTACAAGACCTTTTAGAACTATCACCCAAAAAAGATGTCCTTTTCATTATAGGGGACTGGAATGCAAAAGTAGAAAGTGAAGAAACACCTGGAGTAACAGGCAAATTTGGCCTTGGAGTACAGAATGAAGCAGGGCAATGGCTAGTAGAGTTTTGCCAAGAGAACGCACTGGTCATAGCAAACACCCTCTTCCAATAACACAAGAGAAGACTCTACACATGGACATCACCAGATGGTCAATACCGAAATCAGATTGACTATATTCTTTGCAGTCAAAGATGGAGAAGCTCTATACAGTCAGCAAAAACAAGACCAGGAGCTGACTGTGGCTCAGGTCATGAACACCTTCTTGCCAAATTCAGACTTAAACTGAAGAAAGTAGGAAAAACCACTAGACCATTCAGGTATGACCTAAATCAAATCCCTTATGACTATACAGTGGAAGTGAGAAATAGATTTAAGGGACTAGATCTGATAGACAGAGAGCCTGATGAACTATGGATGGAGGTTCGTGACATTGTACAGGAGACAGGGATCAAGACTATCCCCATGGAAAAGAAATGCAGAAAGGCAAATGGTTGTCTGAGGAGGCCTTATAAATAGCTGTGAAAAGAAGAGAAGTGAAAAGCAGAGGAGAAAAGGAAAGATATTCCCAATTAAATGCAGAGTTCCAAAGAATAGTCAGGAGACATAAGAAAGTCTTCCTCAGCAATCAATGCAAAGAAATAGATGAAAACAACAGAATGAGAAAGACTAGAGATGTCTTCAAGAAAATTAGAGATACCAAGGGGACATTTCAGGCAAAGATGGGTTTGATAAAGGACAGAAATGGTATGGACCTAACAGAAGCAGAAGATATTTAGAAGAGGTGGCAAGAATACATAGAAGAACTGTACAAAAAAGATCTTCACAGCCCAGATAATCACAATGGTGTGATCACTCACCTAGAGCCAGACATCCTGGAATGTGAAGTCAAGTGGGCCTTAGAAAGCATCAATACAAACAAAGCTAGTGGATGTGATGGAATTCCAGTTGAGCTATTTCAAATCCTGAAAGATGATGCTGTGAAAGTGCTGCACTCAATATGTCAGCAAATTTGGAAAACTCAGCAGTGATCACGGGACTGGAAAAGGTCAGTTTTCATTCCAATCCCTAAGAAAGGCAATCCCAAAGAATGCTCAAACTACCACATAATTGCACTCATCTCACACACTAGTAAAGTAATGCTCAAAATTCTCCAAGCCAGGTTTCAGCAATATGTGAACCGTGAAGTTCCAGATGTTCAAGTTGGTTTTAGAAAAGGCAGAGGAACCAGAGATCAAATTGCCAACATCCGCTGGATCATTAAAAAAGCAAGAGAGTTCCAGAAAAACATCTATTTCTGCTTTATTGACTATGCCAAAGCCTTTGACTGTGTGGACCACAATAAACTGTGGAAAGTTCTGAAAGAGATGGGCATAACAAACCACCTGACCTGCCTCTTGAGAAACATGTATGCAGGTTAGGAAGCAATAGTTAAACCTGGACATGGAACAACAGACTGGTTCCAAATAGGAAAAGGAGTACGTCAAGGCTGTATATTGTCACCCTGCTTATTTAACTTATATGCAGAGTACATCATGAGAAACGCTGGTCTGGATGAAGCATAAGCTGGAATCAAGATTGCCAGGAGAAATATCAATAACCACAGATAGGCAGATGACACCACCCTTATGGCAGAAACTGAAGAGGAACTAAAAAGCCTCTTGATGAAAGTGAAAGAGGAGAGTGAAAAAGTTGACTTAAAGCTTAACTTTCAGAAAACTAAGATCATGAAATCTGGTCCTATCACCTCATGGGAAATAGATGGGGAGACAGAGGAAATAGTGTCAGACTTTTTTTTGGGGGGGCTCCAAAATCACTGCAGATGGTGACTGCAGCTGTGAAATTAAAAGACGCTTACTCCTTGGAAGGAAAGTTATGACCAACCTAGATAGCATATTGAAAAGCACAGACATTACTTTTCCAATAAAGGTCCATCTGGTCAAGGCTATGGTTTTTCCAGTGGTCATGTATGATGTGAGAGTTGGACTGTGAAGAAAGCTGAGTGCCTATAAATTGATGGTTTTGAGCTGTGGTGTTGGAGAAGACTCTTGAGAGCCCCTTGGACTGCAAAGAGATCCAACCAGTCCAACCTAAAGGAGATTAGTCCTGGGTGTTCACTGGAAGGACTGATGCTGAAACTCCAGTAATTTGGCCACCTCATGCAAAGAATTGACTCACTGGAAAAGACCCTGATGCTGGGAGGGATTGGGGGCAGGAGGAGAAGGGGACAACAGAGGATGAGATGGCTGGATGGCATCACCGACTTGATGGGCATAAGTTTGAGTAAACTCTGGTAGTTGGTGATGGACAGGGAGGCCTGGCGTACTGCGATTCATGGGGTTGCAAAGAATCAGACACGACTGAGCAACTGAACTGAACAGAAATCTCCAGAATTGGCAAGCAGATTCTTTACCTGGGAAGCTTCCATAAACATGCAGGGAGACAATTTTAGACAACAGTGAGACTTTTTAACAACAGCTATAGAGAATAAAACAAGTGAATTGACCAGAAACAAGTAAATAATATTCACTTCTGACAGGAAGCTTAGGGATTAAGTAGTGATAGGTACTGAGAAAACTAAGGGGGTGAGGGGGAGAGAGAGAAAATGAATCAGTAATTTTCCAGTGAAGCGATATAATAAAAAAAACACACAAGTGTAGTATATCACATTATTCAGCTATGACTAATAATCAGTAATATAAATACTAAATCGTGAAGGGAGACAGTGTGAGTAGGGAGATGGGCATATGTGAGTTATAAAGATTCTTCCTCTGTAAGAAGTTAATAGCAAGTATTTCAGTTCAGTTCAGTTCAGTCGCTCAGTCATGTCTGACTCTTTGCAACCCCAAGGACTGCAGGATGCCAGGCCTCCCTGTCCATCAACATTCCCAGAGTCTACTGAAATTCATTTCCATTGAGTTGGTGATGCTATCCAACCATCTTATCCACTGTTGTTCCCTTCTCCTCCCACCTTCAAACTTTCCCAGCATCAGGGTCTTTTCAAATGAGCCAGCTCTTCACATCATGTGGCCAAAATACTGAAGTTTCAGCTTCAACATCAGTCCTTCCAATGAACACCCAGAACTGATTTCCTTTAGAATGGACTGGTTGGATCTCCTTGCAGTCCAAGGAACATTCAAGTCTTCTCCAACACCACAATTCAAAAGCATCAATCCTTTGACATTAGCTTTCTTTATAGTCCAAATCCCACATCCATACATGACTACTTGAAAAACCATAGCCTTAACAAACACATGAAAAGATGCTCAACATCACTCATTATCAGAGAAATGCAAATCAAAACCACAATGAGGTATCATTACACATCAGTCAGAATGGCTGCTATCCAAAAGTCTACAAGCAATAAATGCTGGAGAGGGTGTGGAGAAAAAGGAACCCTCTTACACTGTTGGTGTGAATGCAAACTAGTACAGCCACTATGGAGAACAGTGTGGAGATTTCTTAAAAAACTGGAAATAGAACTGCCATATGACCCAGCAATCCCACTCCTGGGCATACACACCGAGGAAACCAGATCTGAAAGAGACACGTGTACCCCAATGTTCATCGCAGCACTGTTTATAATAGCCAGGACATGGAAGCAACCTAGATGCCCATCAACAGACGAATGGATAAGGAAGCTGTGGTACATATACACCATGGAATATTACTCAGCCATTAAAAAGAATTCATTTGAATCAGTTCTAATGAGATGGATGAAACTGGAGCCCATTATACAGAGTGAAGTAAGCCGGAAAGATAAAGACCAATACAGTATACTAACGCATATATATGGAATTTAAAAAGATGGTAACGATAACCCTATAGGCAAAACAGAAAAAGAGACACAGATGTACAGAACAGACTTTTAGACTCTGTGGGAGAAGGCGAGGGTGGGATGTTCAGAGAGAACAGCACTGAGACAAGTATACTATCAAGGGTGAAACAGATCATCAGCCCAGGTTGGATGCATGAGACAAGTGCTCCGGGCTGGTGCACTGGGAGGACCCAGAGGGATGGGATGGGGAGGGAGGTGGGAGGGGGGATCGGGATGGGGAACACATGTAAATCCATGGCTGATTCATGTCAACGTATGGCAAAAACCACTACAATATTGTAAAGTAATTAGCCTCCAACTAATAAAAATAAATGTAAAACAACAACAACAACAAAAAAACATAGCCTTAACTATACGGACCTTTGTTGGCAAATGTCCCTGCTTTTCAATATGCTGTCTAGGTTGGTCATAATTTTTCTTCCAAGGAGGAAGTGTCTTTTAATTTCATGATTGCATTCACCATCTGCAGTGATTTTGGAGCCCCCCCAAATAAAGTCTGCCACTATTTCCCCATCTATTTGGGCTTCTCTGGTGGCTCAGAAGGCACTCTCAAAGTGTCTCTTTGCAACACAGGAGACCCGGGTTGGATCCTTGAGTGGGGAAGATCCCCTGGAGAAGGAAGTGGCAACCCACTCCAGTATTCTTGCCTGGAGAATCTCATGGACAGAGGAGCCTGGTAGGCTACAGTCCATGGGATCACAATGGGTCAGACATGACTGAGTGACTTCACTTTGCCATGAAGTGATGGGACCAGATGCCATGATCTTAGTTTTCTGAATGTTGAGCTTTAAGCCAACTTTTTCAGTCTCCTCTTTCACTTTCCTCAAGAGACTCTTTAGTTATTCTTCGCTCTCAGCCATAAGGGTGGTGTTTTCTGCATATCTGAGGTTATTGATATTTCTCCTGGCAATCTTGATTCCAGCGTGTCCTTCATCCAGCTCAGCATTTCTCATGATGTACTCTGCATATAAGTTAAATGAGCTGGGTTACAATATACAGCCTTGATGCACTCCTTTTCCTATTTGAAACCAGTCTGTTGTTCCATGTCCAATTCTAACTTGCTTCCTGACCTGAATACAGATTTCTCAAAAGGTAGGAAAGGTGGTGTGGCATTCCCATCTCTTTCAGAATTTTCCACAGTTTATTGTGATCACATAGTCAAAGGCTTTGGCATAGTCAATAAACCAGAAGTAGGTGATTTTCTGGAACTCTCTTGCTTCTTCAATGATCCAATGGATGTTGGCATTTTGATCTCTGGTTCCTCTGCCTTTTTAAAATCCAGTTGGACACCTGGAATTTCATGGTTCAAGTACTGTTGAAGCCTGACTTGGAGAGTTTTGAGCTTTACTTGGATAGCATGTGAGATGAGTGCAATTGTGCAGTAGTTTGAACATTCTTTGGCATTGCCTTTCTTTGGGATTGGAATGAGAACAGGGCTTTTCCAGTCCTGTGGCCACTACTGAGTTTTCCAGATTTGCTAGCATATTGAGCACAGCACTTTCACAGCATCATCTTATATGACTTCTAATAGCTCAACTGGAATTCTATCACCTCCACTAGATTTGCTCATAGTGATGCTTCCCAAGGCCCACTTGACTTTACATTCCAGGATGTCTGGCTCTAGGTGAGTGATCACACCATCATGATTATCTGGGTCATGAATATCTTTTTTGTATAGTTCTTCTGTGTATTCTTGCCACCTCTTCTAAATATCTTCTGCTTCTATTAGGTCAATAACATTTCTGTCCTTTATTGAGTCCATCTTCGCATGAAATTGACCCTTGGTATCTCTATTTTTCTTGAAGAGATCTCTAGTCTTTCCCATTCTATTGTTTTCCTCTATATCTTTGCACTGATCACTGAGGAAGGCTTTCTTATCTCTCCTTGCTGTTCTTTGGAACTCTGCATTCAAATGGTTATATCTTTCCTTTTTTCCTTTGCTTTTTTTTTTCCCCCCTTTTCTCCTTTTCATTTCTTTTCTTTTCACAGCTATTTGTATAGTCCTCCTCAGACAGCCATTTTTCTTTTTTGCATTTCTCTTTCTTGGGGATGGTCTTGATTCCTGTCTCCTGCACAATGTCATGAACCTCTGTTCATAGTTGTTCAGGCACTCTATCAGATCTAATCTCTTGAATCTATTTCTCACTTCCACTATAAAATTGTAAGGGATTTGATTTAGGTCATATCTGAATGGTCTACTGGTTTTCCCTACTTTCTTCAGTTTAAGTCTGAATTTGGCAATAAGGAGTTCATGATCTGAGCCACAGTCAGCTCCTGGTCTTGATTTTGCTGATTGTATAGAGCTTCTCCATCTTTGACTGCAAAGAATATAATCAGTCTGATTTTGGTATTGACCATCTGGTGATGTCCATGTGTAGAGTCTTCTCTTGTGTTATTGGAAGAGGATGTTTGCTATGACCAGTGTGTTCTCTTGGCAAAACTCTACTAGCCTTTGCCCTGCTTCATTCTGTACTCCAAGGTCAAGTTTGCCTGTCATTCCAGGTATTTCTTGACTTTCTACTTTTGCATTCCAGTCCCCTATAATGAAAAGGACATCTTTTTTGTGTCTTAGTTCTAGAAGGTCTTGTAGGTCTTCATAGAACCATTCAACTCCAGCTTCTTCAGCGTTACTGGTCAGGGCATAGAGTTGGATTACCGTGATATTAAATGGTTTGCTTTGGAAAGGAATAGAGATCATTCTCTTATTTTTGAGATTGCATCCAAGTACTGCATTTTGGACTCTTTTGTTGACTATGGTGGTTACTCCATTTCTTCTAAGGGATTCTTGCCCACAGTAGTAGATATAATGGTCATCTGAGGTAAATTCACCTATTCTAGTCCTTTTTAGTTCACTGATTCCTAAAATGTTGACATTCACCCTTGCCATCTCCTATTTGACCACTTCTAATTTGCCTTGATTCATGGACCTAACATTCCAGGTTCATATGCAGTATTGCTCTTTACAGCATTGAAATTTGCATCTATCACCAGTCACATGCACGACTGGGTGGTGTTTTTGCTTTGGCTCTGTCTCTTCATTCTTTCTGGAGTTGTTTCTTTACTGATCTCCAGTAGGATATTGGGCACCTACCGACGGGGGAGTTCATCTTTCAGTATCCTATCCTTTTGCCTTTTCCTACTGTTCATTAAGTTCTCAAGGCAAGAATACTGAAGTGGTTTGCCATTCCCTTGTCCTGTGGACCACATTTTGTCAGAACTCTCCCCCATGACCTGTCCATCTTGGTGGCCCTACACAGCATGGCTCATAGTTTCATTGAGTTAGACAAGGCTGTGGTCCATGTGACCAGATTGGTTAGTTTTCTGTGATTGTGGTTTTCAGTCTGTCTGCCCTTTGAAGGAGAAGGATAAGAGGCTTATGGAAGCTTCCTGATGGGAGAGACTGACTGAGGGGGAAACTGGGTCTTGTTCTGGTGGGTGGGGCCATGCTCAGTAAATCTTTAATACAATTTTTTTGTGGATGGGTGGAGCTGTGTTCCCTCCCTGCTATTTACCTGGGGCCAAACTATGGTGGAGGTAATATATATGCATATGTATATGTATATATATGTATGTGTATACACACAAGTTATTTAAAAATCTGGGGGCAAATTCGAAAAGAAATAGCTAAGAATTGAAAGTGTTGCTTCTAGGGCAGGAGATGGGAGACTAGATTTCTCTAGTAAGCTATGCAGAAATTTTTATATTTTTAATATATATCCATGTATCACTTCAATAAAGATATGGTTTAAATGTAAAAAAATTTTTTTTTATTTTTTATTTTTTTACAGAAATCAAGTATTGGATTGGAAATCATCTTAGGGATTTAGGAGATGCCACATTTGCTTTGAAACTCTGTGGCACACAGAATGTGGGCAGATTGTTCTCCACAAGTTGTGAGTCTGAGGAGCTGGTGTGATCAAGAGGAAGAGGAGCTGTGCTTAACGTGTGGAGCTTAAAGTACCTGAGGATGTAGGGAAGTTTGCTTAAAAAAAACCAAGAAAGAAAACAAAAACAGGTTTCTGGAGTGTAAAATGAGGAAAATCTGGAAGACTCACACAATATAATATAAAATACATGTAATATAGTCCTCTTAACTAGGATTAAGAACAGTTATAATAATAGAGCAATAAAAATTAACAGATAAATGGAATTTTTTGGCAAATGAATGATGTGGGAGGAAAAAAATAAATTCCTTGGTACAGTTTAAGAACTGTATTTTGATGTTGACCTTTGAGACATTAAGTCCAAAGCCTAGTGACTCCCCTACCCATGATGTTAAACTTAGTAACAGATACATACTAAAGATAAAAGGAAGAAAAGAAAATTATTAAACACACACACATGAACTGGATTCCTTACCTTAGACAGTGATGTTGTTAACATAACAGCCCAGAAGGCTGCTGAACAATTTAGAGCCGTTCTGGAATCATTCTGTCCTAACATGCCATACAAGTTGACAATTTAACTAACAAAATTCACGCCTCAAAGTCAGAATAAAACATGCAAATGTTAACAGGATCTCAGTTTCCTAGCCAAGGGTGGGGGAAACAGCAGGGCAGAACACAGAGCTGAGGGTCAGGAGTGAAGAGGCGTTTCTTTGCCTCGAGGCAATCACGAATGTGCTGGGTGAAGTCAAGCGGAGCACTCCACTGGAAAACATTCTTTCATTTGCCACTAATGCTTGTTTGTGGTTTCTTTTTTCTTCTTCTAATCTTCCAATAATTCATTCAAGAAAGGCATACCTCAAAAGTAGGTCAGCTCCAATTCACAGAGCTTGGAACACATAAATATTTAACATTTACAAATGTTTAAGTGACTAAGAGAACTAAATGACATTTTAAAGAATTTACACCTGTTGTAAATGACGGACTTTCAACTTCATCTTTTCCTTGATCTCACTTCGTTTAGGGATTTAAGAATCCCAAAACCTTGAGAACAGAGATTCCCCCACCTCACCCCAAGGTTTCTATTATTCTCTTAGGTAGGAAGTTAGGCATGAGCAAGGAGAGGTGGCCTTGCTGAAAAGGATGCAAGTTGATCTCAAAATCTCACCCCAGAGACACCCAAGAGAGCCCACAGATATGCTACAATAATAACCACAGAGACTTCTCCAACCCCTGCACATGTGCCCTCAGCACACAGTGGATACAAACAAACCATAAGGACTTCTCCAACTCCTGCACATGCACCCTTGATGCACAGCTGTGTCCTCAAGTAACCTTAGGCAGCCAGGAGCCTGTTAAGGGTTCATAAATATTCTATACATACACAATCTTGTTATAGCAGACTGAATTATGGAAAAGACATGTGCAACAGAGTCTGTTATATAATTTACAGCCATCAATCAAAACTCAGTCCATGCCTGCCTAAATGAATATGTAACAACCCTATTTTGTATGTGCCTAGACACGCCCCCTTCCCTAATTGCATTCCATTTCCTGTTTGGTGGTACAAGCCCTATTTTGCATAGGGCAGAACCAAAAGGAGGAAATGGGAAGCATAAAGAGAGAATCCAAGAGGAATAACGGCCCCTTCTTCGGGGCTGGTCTGCTCCCATGTCTCGAAAGTGTACTGTCTGCAGTCTGTTTAATGAAAGATCTGTCTACTTGAACTGTAACTGATCTGTAACCAGTCTGTTGTTTCAAATCCTTGCTACCACAAGAGGAGAGCCAAGAAATCCTACCTGAGTTATAATTAGTCTGTCATTCCAAATCTTTCTTACAATGAAATAAGAACTGGGGGAGAGAAATAAACCAATCTAACAATTCTCTCGATGATGTGGTTCCAGCACTAAGCCATCAGCTACTGGAAATTTTATGGTGAAACAAAAATCTGACTTGATATTTTAAAAAGTTTTATGTTGCAGTTTGGAAACATACAGAAATTTTTTCAAGTGAATAAATTCCCTGTCTCTCCTGTCCTAACAAACTTCTAATTCCCTAAGTGTGACATGGTGACATAAGTCCCATCCTCAACTTGTTCTCCAGGACAAAATCTCCTAATTTTTCCAAACTAAGCTAACCTATCTATTTTGAATTGCCTCTCATATTCATGATAAAATTACCAGCTCAAAAGTACTGGTTATCTCAAATTTTCCTCAACCATAGAAGATATAATCATTCTCTGCTGCTTCCCATAATTGTAGCCTAAGGGTTTTCATTGATTCATACTTTGACTAAACTGGTTCTCTGAAAGCAGCAGGCTTAAGGATTACCTGAAGGTCTAGTTAACACACACAGATATCTGAGCCCCATCCGCAGGGTTCACAATTCAGTACAAGTGGAGTGGGACCCAAGATTTGCCATTTCTAACATGCTACAGTTAGGGAATGTGATTTATATTGCTAGTGTTTTGCCTCTCTTTATATTACAAGTCTTTATCCACATGTTTGATGCATGTTCTAAGTGCAATCATATTTAATGCCCATTTTACACTTGACAGAGGCTAAGACAGAATAAGTAATATACCCAAAGGTCACAGATACATAGAAGGCATAGTGCCAATTCAAGCTAAATTCAGAACTTATCTTAATTAAATACCTGCTGTTTGATAGTCACATCAATAAATAGCAAGGCATTTCTATTTTTTTTTTAAAGGTTGACACAGAATATGAGAAAACATCAAAGTTTCCTTCTCTATTCCTGTCATTTTTGCTCCTCACTCCAAGCTACAGACAACTAGCATTAGCTCCTCAAATTAATAAAATTTTATCAGCTCAGAAGTAGCTAAGAAATAACTGTCCAGAAATTTCCAAGAAAGTGAAAATATTATGTTTTTTTATCTAAAAGTGTTCTTACAGGGCAGCAAATTGCTTGGAGAAAGAGTGAAAGCAGAGAGGAGTCAGTATTTACTTCCAGCTAATGAGAGCTTCTACTACACAGTGTGATTAAATCAAAGAGTACTTGAAGTCAGGTTATCCACAATGAATATAATTCATCTGTTGATATTCAGGAATTAAACATTTTGATTACTATTTTATAGGCAAGCAGACAACAAAAGGCAGACTTCCCCATGAGAGTACAATAGGTCAGGAGCAGGTTAAAAAAAACGGTTCTGATTTCCCTTACTTGAGTTAGTGAATTAAACATTGCAAGCAGATGGGAGCATTACTACAGAAAACCTGAAGGGCTAATAGTCTACTTTGCCTATTTTTTGGAAAAAAATTTGCATCAGGTAAAAGTTCATCCACCTTACTCTCAAGTCACACTGACTGAATTCAGTGAATGCTTTTTTCGGGAAGTTTAACAGGGTGTTGATGATACACATGAAAAAAAAACACCATCATTTTGAAGAGGGCTTTGAATGTCAGGGTCAGTACTTGAAAGCACCTAGTTGAAGATGCTTTAGCAAGATAGAAATGTTACCAGAACTGTAATATTGGTAAAAGGCTGACTTTACAGTGTATATATATATATATATATATATATATATATACACACACATACATATATATAAAATATATAAATAAATATTATAAGTATAAATACATAAATATATAAAGTATATATATACTTTATATTTTATATATATACTGTAAAGTATACATATACTTTATACAGTATACATATACTTTATAAAGTATACAAAGTATATGTATACTTTACAGTACATATAAAGTATACAAAGTATATGTATACTTTACAGTATATATAAATAAAGTATACAAAGTATATGTATACTTTACAGTATATATAAAGTATACAAAGTATATGTATACTTTACAGTATATATAAATATTATAAATATATTTAAATATATATATATATACACATAACAAGTGAGGTTGTCTGTGTAAGGAACAGAAATAATGTAAAAACCACATTTAAATCTTAGTAGAGATATTAGGGATTGAAAAGGAGAAACAAACAGGAAAGAATCTTTGTATCTTGTGTATCTTTGGACCTCTTATCCAAACGTGATGCAGTGGCTGTTTGTGAACCGTCCATCAATGCAGAGCGTATGTCATACTCATCTTTGTATCTTCAGTATCTAGATGTGTACCTTTATATACATACTAAAGTTTTCTTCCAGGTTTGAAAGTGAGAAGTCAAAATGACTTCAAAGTGTTGAGCCCGGTAACTGGGAGAGGGATAATAGGATTCACGTGTCTATGTGAATGTTAGGAAGAAGGAGAGAAAAAGTTGGCTGGATCTTGGATCATCTGATTGAATAATGCTCATGTATCTCACAGGCAGTGGAATATGGGGATAGAGTTTCAAAGAAAGAATTCACTGACAAAAAGAAACATAGTGGGAGAAGCTGCCATGAGAGGAAAATGGGAATACCTAGAGGAGAAAGTGTAAAGTAGGGCCAAGAACAGATACTGTATGTAAGAAACAGGAGAATGAAGGCTGGGAAGAAGGGAGAGAAAGAACTTCCAGGGGCGCAAAGAGAGAAGAACCAGCTAACCTTAGGAGACAAGAGAGGAGGTAGCTTCCCACAGACATGTATACCTCCTTTCAGGATTTTCATCTGTGGTGTATGTTAGGTCACTTGAAATGATGATAAAAAAAACTGAGTTTTTTTTTTTTTTAATTATAATCACTGCAACAGAATACTACCTATCATATTTTGTTTGAAAATGTGTCTTTACATACTTGCTTCTGTAAGATTCTTTAGCATAATTAACAGGGATCACTATAAACTAAATGCAGCTAGATCAGGGGCAAAGATAAGGCTATTCAATACTTACAATTCTATTAAGTATTGTCCTCAGACATCTAGCCAACACAGGAAGGTAATTAAAAGAAATAAATATCGGAATGTATGAACCAAAACTGATATTATTTATGGATGATGCTATGGCTTATATTTTTAAAAAAGAGCTAAAATTAGACAAATATTAGTAATGAAACAGCTCAGCAATGTGATTATAAGGAAAAAATAATACAAATTTCTAGTCACTATAACAAAAAGCTTACCTCCCCAGTCCTGAACTATGGGTTGTACACAGTGATTTACCTCCAAAAGTACAGAATGGGAATGGAATAAATTAAATAGAATAACTTACAATGGTGGAGTATCTGAGTAACTACTACTTCAGCCAAGTTATCAAGGTGAAAATCAACAGTCTTAAATCACATAGCTAGTAAGTGTCCTTTATAAAACTGCTGTTTACCTCTGTGGTCTTTCTCCCTAAAATTCATAACCTCAGTCTAATCATGAGAAAAAAAAAGCAGACTTTTCTACAAAATACATGAACAGTAAGTAACTGTCACAATGGTCAACATTATCAAAATAAGTCTGGAAGATATACAGGTGGCCAAAAAGCACATGAAAAGATGCTCAACACCACTAATTACTAGAGAAATGCAAATCAAAACTACAATGAGGTATCACCTCAAATCAGTCAGAATGGCCATCATGAAAACATCTACAAAATAAATGCTGAAGAGAATGTGGAGAAAAGGGAAGCCTCCTGAATTATTGGAGGCAAGGTAAATGGGCACAGCCATTACGGAGAACAATAGGGAGGTTCTTTAAAAAACTAAACATACAACTACCATATGACCCAACAATCCCACTCCTGGGCATATATCCAGAGAAAACCATAATTCTAAAGAGACATATGCACCCCAATGTTCATTGCATCACTATTTACAATAGCCAGTATGTGGAAGCAAACTAAATGCCCATCAACAAAGGAATGAATAAAGAAGATGTGGTACATATATACAATGGACTTTTAGTCAGGCATTAAAAAGAACAAAAATAATGCCATTTGTAGCAACATGGATGGCCCTAAAGATTGCCATGCGGAGTGAAGTACAATAAGGCAGACACAGGAAGACAAATGACAAATATGATATCACTGACATGTGGAACTAAAAAATGAGTACAAATGAACTGATTTGCAAAACAGAAGCAGAGCCATGAATGTAGAAAATAAACTTATGGTTACCAGGGGATAAGTTGAGAGATTGGGATTAATATATACAAACTACTAGTTGTAAATGGATAACTAATACAAACCTACCATATAAAATAGGCAACTCTATTCAATACTCTGTAATGACAATTTTTGTTCTAATTTTAGAATTTCAGAACAAAATCTATTAATTTAAAAATGTAATTTTTCAAAGATGTTACTTTTAATATCATTGAAAATAGAAAGTTCACAATAAAAATTTAACAAAAAAATGAGATCTTTATAGACATATAATCTACTGGCAGACCTAAATATAGAAAATATACCATGAACAGAACAATATACCATCAAGAGTCTCAATATTATATGGATATCAATTCTTCCAAGATTGATCAGCAGCTTGATCAATATCAGTTAACATTTCAAATTTTTTTTGAATTTAAAAAGCTAAATGAAAAATGTAAATAAAAGTACAAAGATCTGAGAATAGGTAAGACACTCTTGAGAAAAACAAAAATGTGGGAAGAATTACCTTACTAAATGGCAAGAAGTATTAGAAAGTTATAGTAATTAAAATGATCTGGTATTGTTTAAAGAATAAACCAACTGAACAGCACTCTCCTCCCCCTTGCCTGCCCCCAACAAAAGCCCACACATAATAGGGAATTTGATTTATATAGAATTAGATTTGAGTTATACTCAAATTATACTGAATTATACTGAATATAGAATTAGATTTATAACTGGTCAATGGAGAAAAGATAGAGTTTAATAAATGTTACCGAGACTACTGTTTAATGTTAGGAAATTATGGCACTGAGCTCCTCCCTCACATCCTATACAAATAAACTAGCTGGTTAAAATATAAAGATCAAATAAAACCTATACAACTTTTAACAGATAATATAGAAGGTTATCATTATGTTGTCAGTTAGGAAAGCGTATCTTAAGAAAAAGTTACATATACAAAAGGAAATGATTAATAAAGTCTTATGATATCAAAGAAATAACCCAGAAACTGGGAAAAGATGGGTTAGTACACAAAATATACAAAGAGATCCTGTAGGTCTATTAAAAACACACACAACTCAATAGAAAAAGTGGTTTTAAATATCCACATAAAAGCATGTCCTAGAAGATTCATCATAAGCAGCAAATAAACAAAATTATGTTCAACCTCAAAATTAATCAGGAAAATAAAATTAAAATCATGAAACAAACTTTTTGTACCCACAGAAATAGGCAAATGAAACATTTATAAAATGATGTCATGAGTGCCAAGGGCTTCAATCATTTTGGAAAACAAAGTGATATTCTCTCACAAAGCTAAACCTGCAACCCAATTATTCAACATGTGAATATTTTAAGAACTCTAACACAGGAATACTTAGACAAAAATACTCATAATAAGACTGAATATTTATGGAGACAACCTAAATGTATATTAGCAAAGGAATCAATCAATAAATTGTGACATTATACTGTACTGAGACAACAGTAAGCATGAATGTATTGCATCCTTAAACAACAGTAAGAATGAATTTCTGAACATAATGTTCAATTTAAAGAAAAATTATAAAGACAGTTCTGTACATATAATTCCTATTTAGAACCATAAAAACATTAAACATTGCATTGTTTCAGCATATAAAGCCATGCAGCAAAAGTCAAAAAGCAAAGCAAAAGTTAAGTACGAAGTGTATTATTTAATTTTACCCGAGCAGAGAGAAAAGGGAATGACATTCAGGAGGACTAGAAGGAAGATTCCATAGGGAATGATTACCATTTTCTTAGACCAAGAGTCAATGGGATGTGCATTTGAATCATCATTCCTTATATCTTACACATATTTTTTATTTTTAGTTTAATCAATATTTAAGAATATTATTTTAATGCATAAAGCAATAATAGCATGTCACACCCCCAAACAGTTGAAACAAAGTCATTTCTCCATAATAACTATAAAACATCCCAGTTGTTGTTGTTGTGTTCAGTGGCTAAGTCATGTCTGACTCTTTGCCACTCCATGGAATACAGCATGCCAGGCTTCCCTGTCCTTCACTATCTCCCAGAGTTTGCCCAAACTCATGTCCATTGACTTGATGATGCCATCCAACCATCTCATCCTCTGTTGTCCCCCTCTCCTTATGCCCTCAATCTTTTCCAGCATCAGGGTCTTTTTCAGTAAGTCAGCTCTTCGCATCAGGTGGCCAAAGTATTGGAGATTCAGTTTCAGCATCAGTCCTTCTAATGAGTATTCAGGGTTGATTTCCTGTAGGATTGACTGGTTGGATCTCCTTGCCATCCAAGGGATTCTTAAGAGTTTTCTCCAGCATCAGAGTTCGAAGATATAAATTCTTCAGTGCTCACCCTTCCTTATGGTCCAACTCTCACATCCATATATGACTACTGGAAAAACCATAGCTTTGACTACATGGACCTTTGTTGGCAAAGTGATGTCTCTGCTTTTTAATTCACTATCTATGTTTGTCATAGCTTTTCTTCTAAGGAGTATGTGTCTTTCAATTTCATGGCTGCAATCACCATGTACAGTGATTTTGGAGTCCAAGAAAATCAAGTCTGTCACTGTTTGCATTTTGTTTCCCCATCTATTTGCCATGAAGTGATGGGACTGGATGCCATGATCTTAGTTTCCGGAATGTTGAGTTTTAAGCCAGCTTTTTCACTCTCCTCTTTCACCTTCATCAAGCGGTTCTTTAGTTCCTCTTCACTTTCTGCCACTGGAGTGGTGTTATCTGCATATCTGAGGTTATTGATATTTCTCCTGGCAATCTTGATTCCAGCTTGTGATATCAGGGTAAATTTAAATAGACTGGATTATCTGTATACATTTGCCCATTTTCCTGACAGCATGATAGGAACACAAGAATAAAAATACTAAATCCCAACTGTTGAAAATCTGAATTGTTTCTATGTTTCTGAAATTTAGGATGGCAGACAAGACCAGAAAACTCCAGTGGATATAAGAGGGAATGTAAAATAAAGAAGCATTTTAGCAGACATTGCTGACAAGGTTTGTTGTCAAATAGTACTCATTGACATCACTTGATCAACTGTAGTGCTCACCAAATTGCAGTTCTGACTCTTTTTCCTACTAGCAAATTAAGATTAAACCTCCATTAATTAGCAAGTCCTCTTTGCCTTTACAAGAAGTCTAAAGATAGCAGAAGTGGTTTGACACTAGAAATTTAAGATGATAAACAGGGGCCAGTACAGATGTGGCCTAACCTCTCATGCAGAAACATACAGATCTTCAGAGCTCCAAGTTCCTTAGAGATGTTCTGTTTCTATCTCTCATTTTGCAGTGGTCACACCGAATCTGAATAGGTTCTTTAGGAGCAGAGATGGTACTGTCAAAGACTGCTACTCACTTGATATGTAAGACCATAAGTGGACCTTATGGTAAAGTTTCAAAGCAGAGGAAAGTACACTGACTGGTATATTTTAAAAGATATTTTAACAATGGTGAAAACAAAAGGATTGTCTGCTGTCTAAAAGCTAAATGGTTCTTGCTAGGACCAGTAAATAACGGTAGAGTCATGGTTTTCCAAAGAGAGCATTGTCATTTCAATTCGGCATTAGAGTAAATAATTACTATTGTAAACACATCGTTCTTTACAGACCTATAGTGCTGTTCTACCAAGAGCACAGAGAGCTGCATTCTGAACCATGTAAATGTTCCAGAGTGCTTATTATCATCAGTGAGGTGTTGGCTAGAAAGCGAGGGACATCAACAAGCAGAAATTGGTAATGATCACTATAAGCTTTAGCTTTAGCTTTTATTTTAATGCGTGGTTCTTTGGATTTCAAAATAAATGTAAGGTATTATATGGGTCCTCTGTCATGATTTATGATTCATGTAATCGTTTCTCTAGTTGAATCTATTGACTTGGCAAGAATTTAGCATTATTATGAGTTTGCAGCAGCCTAAGAAGTGATAGCTCATGTTTTAGGAGTGTTGCATTATGGAACAAGTGAGTATATTTTTCAAACAAAATGCTGCATTACAATGTCATTTGAAAATCCAACTTATAAAACCACAAAGATGTACACTGAAGGAAAATATCATGCTGAGGAATATGGAAAGTAACCTATAAAATGCATATTATTATTGACAGTAATATGCCTTGCTCTTGTCACACATATATATTAGCATCACCTCAATTTATGACAGCAATCTCAAGCAAACAAAATTTACTCAGAATTTGGTCTAACAACATCCAAGAAGCAGAAAATATTCCTAGTCAATTTCCATTATACTGAAATCACAGAAATGCATACAGTTTCCATTCTTTTAAATAATCCCTGGGGTTCTTTATATAACACTATTTGGGGAAGTCACTTTGCCTCCCATGGTCTATTTCAGTTTTCTATAAACTGGAAGGAATGGACTTATTCTTCCCAAACTGGCTCCGATCAGCACCAGCAACAACTAAAAAATTTTCTAAAAACCCTGATCCTCAGGTTTATATCAGTTTCTTTTTAATTATTCCCCCAAGTGAGATAAACAAACTTATAAATTAATAAGCTACATGATTTCAAAGATTCTTTTTGACTCTGATCAAAAGACATAGACTTGTTGGTAGAAATTTCAATTCAGAGTTCACTGGTGTTAGATTAGTAAAATATTTTGATTGCAATTAAATTTAACTTTGAAGATACGCTGGAGAGAATACTTTGAAAATCTAGGAATATCCAGTTCTATTAGATGACTCCAGATTATTAGAATTATGTAGTGTAGATACTCACATAGGGCCAATTAACAGGGTGGCTTTAAAAAGACAACCCACTTAGGAACTAACGGAAGAAAACCATATTTTACATAATTCTTACAGAATCAGTCTCATTTTGTAAAGACAAAATTTAGAGATATGCATTTCTACAACGTTTTCTAAAATGTAAGATTCTCAACGACTATCTAGTTTGTAATCAAAAAGTGGCTTTCCCGTGCTCCAGCCCACCCCAACTCCTACAAATTTGCTATAAAACTTATCTTCAAATTTTTTAACTAATTTTCTGTATAGTGTTATTTGGCATAAATAAACTGATAGAATATTGGAAACTGTCTAAGAAAGTAATTTGAGAATAACTAACAAGCCTTTCTTAATGATGAAATTGATGATAATTAGGCCACTGAGCCAACTGTCCATTGAGATGGGTCCTAGTTACATTATGAAGAGCAAGTTTCCTATTCACAATGGCCAGGGCATAGTCATTGAGTTCTTCTAAATGTAGAGTCATGTTATTCTCATATAGGCATACCTTGGAGGTATTTCAGGTTTTGTTCTAGACCACTGCAATAAAGTGAATATTGCAATAACACAGATACTGCAATAAAGTGAGTCAGATGAACATTTTGGTTTCCTAGTGCATATAAAAATTTTATTTATGCTATACTGTAGGCTATTAAATGTACAATAACATTATGTCTTAGAAAACAACAAACATACCTTCCAATACTTCATTGCTAAACAATGCTAATTATCATCTGAGCCTTCAGTGAATTGTAGTAGTGATAAAGATCACTGATATCACACATCATTAACAAATATAATGAAAAAGTTTGAAAGACTGTAAGAGTTACCAAACGTGACAAAGACACTAAATGAGCAATGCTGTTGGGAAGATGACATCAACAGACTTGCTTGACGTGGGTTTGCTATAAATCTTCACTTTGTGTAAAAACAAAACAAAACAGTATCTTCAAAGTGCAATAAAGTAAGACAATAAAATGAGGTATGCCTGTATTATACTTTATAAGAAAGTTTCAACATAACTTGCACATTATCAAGATTATTCTGCCAGGATAGTGCCAGTCAACCCTGGTTCTTACTGGATTTCTAGATGTGAATTACACCCCCACAATGATGGGAGTCCACATTCAAGTGCTGCCAGATGCTGGCATTAGCACCTGCACAGACAGAGGGCGATGGAAACAGCAGAGCTACATCGCTCCTGACTTGTTCATTCACAGGGCAGCAGAGCAGGGCTAATGCTTCATGAGAAGCCTACTTTTCTTTCACATAAAATGCTGGCCTAAAAGGTCCAGATTTAAAGCTTGTTTAAAAGCAAAGAAGGCAGCAAGATTTGAAATAACAAAACAGTAAATCTTTACCTTTGTTATTTTCCTTGCTGACTTTTTGTTCTCCACAAAGCTTTAATAAATATACTTGATAACACTTAGCTATAATTTTATTTAGACTCTTTGAATGCTGTATAGAAGAGAATGGATCTTATCTGGGACCACTATTTAACTGAGAAGTGGTACGCCCAGGACCTAACACTTTGGTAGCAGTAGTGACCCTGAGACAGCCTGCAGCGAAGGTCAAACTGCAGAAGTGTCTGACCTGGGTGCTTTTCTGGAGATCCTTGGTACCTTACAAAGACCTTGGAGATTCTGTGTGTTGCTTTAACAGGAAACATAATTATTTAAGCAATGGTTACTTTAAGAAGTGAGAGAAACTACCAGAGAGCTTGAGCAGAAAAGTTAAAAATAAAGGAAATACAAAAGGAAACAGAATGATATAGCCGATCTGAATTTCAGAACGATTAGCCTGGAGGCAGTGCAAAGAATGAGTTGAAAACAGTGAAAATAAAAAGGTTAGAGACTGTGATGAAGTTTACTCTTTCACTAAACCAATGATGGTGGAGGTAACATGGCTTGGAGGAATTCTAAGGATCTAAGAGTCATTGCTAAAACCAAACATATTTGGAGAGCTTTCTAAGCTTCTCATTTGGGAAAATGAATACACGGTGGTGCAACTGACCAGAAAAAAAATACTGAAGGAGCAGAAGGAAGGGGTTTTGGTGAGATGATCAGTTAGTATTAAAGCTAAGTTTGAGATGCCTGTAGCACATCCCGATGGAAACATTTAATAATCAATTACATACGCAGTCAGTTGTGTATGTGGTATCTATCAGAGAGACCTGGGGTGGAAACAGATTTGGGAGTGATCAGCATATGTTGTCCACTAGATTTACCTATTTAACCAAGAAAAAGATGGACTGTGAAGAGTCTGCTAGAATTGACAATGGTAATCACTGACAATAGTAATTGGAGATCTCGGTAAAAGATATTCCCAGTTAATAGTGAGGGGAAATACTGAATTTCAGAGTTGAAGATTAAATTATAAGTGAGGAATTATAGATAACAAATGGAGGGAATTCTTTTAGAAAATTTGGAAAAGTGACAAAGATAGAATCAAACTAGAGGTTGAAATAACTCTTACATATATTAATGAAAATAATAGAGAAGGTAAGTTTTAAGACTGGAAAAGAGCAAATATGAAGCAATGTCTAAGATGAGATAGGAATGAAGAATATTCAAGCTCTAAAGAATGTATTACCCTTGGGTGAGAGAAGAGATCTTTTTCAGTGAAAAGATGAGAATAGAAACAGATGAAAACAAATTCATTTGAAGATGAGAGGAACAAAAGGTTTCAAGTATTACAAAGATACCAAGATTCTTTTAGAATAAAAATATAATTTGGATTATTAAAGTAACATATATTCATTGTAAGATACTAGACATTTTAAAATAAAATATTAAGAGTTCTTGTACACATAAATTCACCCATTTCCCATTTCTTCTCCAGCAAGTAGGTACATGCTGCTACATTCTATCATGCTTCATACACTAAGATCACAAATACTAATTATGCTTTATGTCTCAGATCAATCCTTCTTTCCTTTAAGTCCTGAACTGTTTAAGTTTCTAGTGTTATTCAGATTACTCATCATCTGCATTACTGAGTTTTTTTCTACATTCTTCCAAGCACTTCCCCAAATATCTATTTTTTCCCTACACTTAAGTTACAAGAAGAGCCACATTCCACTCATCTTCAAAATTCCACAATACAAATAAAACTTTAAACATTGTAAATCAGCACAGCCCAACAGAACATTCTGTGATGATAGAAGTATTTGTTCTCTGCACCAATATCGTTAGCCACTTGCTACTGTGGCTATCAAGCACTTGAAATGTGAAACTAAAGAACTGAATTCTTAATTTTAATTAAAATTAAATATGGATAGTGACTACTTATTGAACAACACATTGCAGGCTATTAGTATAGTGATTAAACTATTTTAAGTTTTTGTGTGTTTGGTTTTTAATTCTTTTTCCTTCTTGGGGTAAAAAAAAAAAAAAAAAAGATTCCCCAAGGCTCACAAAAAATTAAAGGGAACAAATTGGAGGAGAGATGACTAGGAATGAGGAATAATCTTAATCTTTCAACTGATGTTTGCTGTAATGATCCTGAACCATCCAAGGAATGGATGAGTGCTAGGATCCTTGTATAAGCTCAAACTTAAATTTTAGGATAATTTCAGGAGATATATAGCATTACCCTTATATTTCAATTTTAAAAGTTTCCAGAATTTAAGCAACTTCCAAAAACAAAAGAAAGAAGAGATGTTAGGTGATAGAATTAAAATTCTACCACAGTCAAGGACAAAGTCCATGAGTTGTAATATGATGCCTAATGCCCAAATTGTCTTCATCATACTCTTTACTCTTACATGCACACACAAAATATTTTGGAAAAATATTTCACTAAAGATAGTTAAAACCTGAAGCAAATAATTGTAGCACATAAAGGGATAAACCTTCACCTAATTAAAAAGAGCTATTTGTTTTCCAACTGACTCATAGTCTAGTGAATCTGGATAGATGATACCATATTCATTTTAGTAAGTCAGTGCAGATGTAATAAAACATGCAAACCCTAAAAATGTTTACATGACATATTCTTTTGAATCTATCTTTTTCTCAAATAAACTTGCTACATTCAAGTTATAAGAAAAAAATCAATGCATTACAGAGATAAATTCTTTTCATTACTTTCAAACAATAAAGTTGTAAAACTTACACTTACCTTGTTTGCTGTAAATATGTGGTATATTCCTATTTTCCTTCACACTTCTCTACAATTCCTTCAGTTGTTTAGGTCCCAAATGATACTATACATATTTTATAAGTACATTTTTAAAGCATTCTTTAGTCTTTAAAGAAATATATTGAAACTATCTTCAATGTCTCTTAAAACTCAAACATGACTTTTAAAGACGTGGTGCCTATGGTCAAAATGATACACTTACTGCCTCTCATTGTCTATAAATAAGCTATGGTTTCTTAAAAAGGCCCATAAAATAAAAGTCTGTTTGTTATTAGTTATCTTATTTCCTAATTAAAGATTATGCTTGTTAGGAATGGAACCTAACTATTTACTGATTTAAGTAATTTTCAAATAGTATCTTATGATGATATATTTTTACACCAGAATTTTTAGTTGCCTTTCTTATTCTTTTTAGTTTTATTCCATATTTCCCTGCTGAATTATAATCGTGTGTTCTATTCTGGATGAAATACTCTCATTTTCCTCTAAAGTTCAGCTGGTAAACAAAAGCATGTAAGACTATACATAAGAGGGAAGCATCATCTCTTTCATCTGTGACTTTTCTTTTAAAGTTTTCCTTGGCTTTAGTAAACTGTGGGTTGTTGTGGCTGTTATTGTCTCGCTAAACATAGACCCTAATTTAGATAATCATAGGATAAAACAAACCCAAACTGACGTACAGTTTCAAATAAAATACTGATACCCCTTCATATAGACTAGGGTGGCAGAGACACACTGCATTTAACATTCAACCAGGCATCTCAGTGCTGGACTCTGTTATTTCAGATGTCAGTGTAAACATAGCCAGAGAGAAGCAAATCAGGGGGAGAAAAACAAAAACTTCTGCTTTTCTATTCCCTTTAACGAAAATGCCTTGGCAGGTGGTGTGTGTGTGGGGAGGGGGGTGGTGGTGAGGGGGTGGATCCTTTATTAAATGCATCAATGTAATCAAGAATGTGTGACATGTATTTCATCTAAGAGAATCAGGCTGTAAAATTTAGCATTCTTTATTCCAACCCATCAGGTTTAATTCAATTCATAGTTATTGAATGTTTTCTTCAGATAAAAGGCTTGTGTAAATGATTATAATAAAGTGTGCTGGATACTAGGCCTCATTTTTGCTTCAGTGACAGAGAACAAAAGAAAATGGCAAAGGAATCTAACATACCATGAGCTCAAAGCAACGCTTTTCAGATGGAAAAATACCTAGATGATTGCCCACGTTTCCTGATAATGCCATGATGCCAAAACACATAATAATTAGGGATAAACAGTCATAAAGAATAGTTTACATAGGCTTCATTGTTGCTATTATATAAGCAGCATTTTCATAGTAAGTTTACACTGAAGGACTGAACATGAAGGCACTGGCTGTAATCCCAAATAAGCCACTGACCAATCAGTCAAAAACGAACATTTATCTTTCTACAAAATAGGCTTTTCTGGCTCACTAGTTATTGAGCCTCTAGGTAATTTGATATTGAGTCATTAGCAATCACTACATGCTCACAATGGCCTTGGGAAATACACGGATGTGAATTCAAAGAAATTCAGCACAGCATTATGAACTGTAGGTGCTCTAAAATACAAATGCACAGTGGATGGTGGAGAGGCCCCGTACAGAAACTGCTTGCCTGCTGGAGCGCCATCTCAGCTGCTCTGAGACCTGGCTGCCAGCTCCTCACAGCTGCCACTTCCTTGGAAAACTGCCCTTCACCAAAGATGGACTGGAATGGGGGACAAAAGCCTGCCCCCTGGCTTCAAGGATGGACTAACTATGCTGCCATTTCTACTCCTGAGAGTCTCCCTGCAATCACAGTGCGGTAAGACTCCAGAAGAGATGCCATCCTTGCTCAGCCTTTTTCTTTAGCTCTTTCTTGCTTTCCTCACTCCTGTGAACCTGAGGTTACTTTCCAAATGAATCACATTCACTAGTTCATGTCCTGCTTTCAAGGAACACTCACTTAGGATATACAGGTGTCATTAAAACTATAGCCCTGTTTAAAGAAGAAAAAAAGGCAAATTGAAGAGATGGTATAAAGGAAGAATGGAATGAGATTTCTATTATCAAGATTTTATTGGATGATATTGTTACATTGAGCATAATCTGCAATTTTGACTAACTACTTACTTTCTATGGGTTTGAGAATCCATTTCTTTATCTTTAAAATGGACATTATATCTCACAATCCAGTTTATAGCTGCAGTGTTGTATTTACAAGTGGAAGAGTTGGAAAGACGTGTTATTTTCCTTGTCCTCTATAAGTTAACTTTCTAACAGAAAAAAAATGCATAAAAACAAAAATAACTTTATGATAAGCAGATCTGCCAGTTTGAGATTTTTTTGCTTTTCCTTTTCCTTCTTCCCAGCATAGAAATACAGGGAAAAAAAAATCATTTTTGAAAATATAAATGAATCTCAAAAATATAGTAGCTAGTGTTTTAAACCAATATCTTACTCAAAACATTTTCATTGGGCATTCCATGATTGTTCAAATCAAACATTTCAAAGTCCAGTACCTTTGTTTCCTACTGTACTTCTCAAAGACTGGCACATAATTTAGTGCAAATAATTCAGTTCAGTCAGTCAGTCATGTCCAACTCTGTGATCCCATGGACTACAGCATGCCAGGCTTCCCTGTCCATCACCAACTCCCAGAGCCTACTCAAACTGATGTACATTGCATCAGTGATGCCATCCAAAGATCTCATCCTCTGTTGTCCCCTTCTCCTCCCACCTTCAATCTTTCCCAGCATCAGAGTCTCTTCCAATGAGTCTGTTCTTCACATCAGCTGCCAAAGGACTGTAGTTTCAGCTTCAAAATCAGTCCTTCCAATTAATACTCAGGACTGATTTCCTTTAGGATTGACTGGCTGAAACTTCTTGCAGTCCAAGGGACTCTCAAGAGTCTTCTCCAACACCACAGTTCAAAAGCATCAATTCTTCAGTGCTCAGCTTTCTTTATAGTCCAACTCTCACATCCATACATGACTACTGGAAAAACCATACCTCTGACCAGACAGAACTTTGTCAGTAAAGTAATGTCTTTGTTTTTTAATATGCTGCCTAGGTTGGTCATAACTTTTCTTCCAAGGAGTAAGTGTCTTTTAATTTCATGGCACAGTTACCATCTGCAGTGATTTTGGAGCCCCCAAAAATAGTCTCTCACTGTTTCCATTGTTTCCCCATCTATTTGCCATGAAGTGATGGGACTGGATGCCATGATCTTAGTTTTCTGAATGTTGAGCTTTAAGCCAACTTTTTCACTCTCCTCTTTCACTTTCATCAAGAGGCTCTTTAGTTCTATTTCGCTTTCTGCCATAAGGGTGGTATCATCTACATATCTGAGGTTGTTGATATTTCTCCCAGAAATCTTGATTCCAGATTGTGCTTCATCCAGCCTGGCATTTCCCATGATGTACTCTTCATATAAGTTAAATAAGCAGGGTGACAATATACAGCCTTGATGTACTCCTTTCCTGATTTGGAACCAGTCTATTGTTCCATGTCCAATTCTAACTGTTGCTTCTTGACCTGCATACAGATTTCTCAGGAGGCACATAAGGTGGTCCTGTACTTCCATCTCTAAGAATTTTCCACATTTTGTTGTGATCACACAGTCAAAGGCTTGGTATAGTCAATTAGGCAAAAGTAGATGTTTTTTCTGGAACTCTGGCTTTTTCGATGATCCAGAGGATATTGGCAATTGGATCTCTGGGCCCTCTGCCTTTTCTAAATCCAGCTTGAAATCTGGAAGTTCAGGGTTCACGTATTGTTGAAGCCTGGCTTGGAGAATTCTGAGCATTACTTTGCTAGTATGTGAGATGAGTGCAATCGTGGGGTAGTTTGGATATTCTTTGGCATTACCTTTCTTTGGGATTGGAATGAAAACTGACCTTTTCTAGTCCTGTGGCCACTGCTGAGTTTTCCAGATTTGCTGGCATACTGAGTGCAGCACTTTCACCGCATCATCTCTTAGGATTTGAAATAGCTCAACTGGAATTCCATCTCCTCCACTGGCTTTGCTCTCACTGATGCTTCCTAAGGCCCATGTGATTTCACATTCCAGGATGTCTGTCTCTAGTATGTGATCAGACCATAGTGGTTATTTGGATCATGAAGATCTTTTTTGTATAGTTCTTCTGTGTATTCTTGCTACCTCTACTTAATATCTCTCCTTCTGTTAGGTCCATACCATTTCTGTCCTTTACTGAGCCCATCTTTGCATGAAATGTTCCCTTGGTATCTCTAATTTTCTTGAAGAGATCTCTAGCCTTTCCCATTGTATTGTTTTCCTCTATTTCTTTGCACTGATCATTGAGGAAGGCTTTCTTATCTCTCCTTGCTATTCTTTGGAACTCTGCATTCAAATGGGTATATCTTTTCTTTTCTCCTTTAGCTTCTCTTCTTTTCTCAGCTATTTGTAAGGCCTCCTCAGACAACCATTTTGCCTTTTTGCATTTCTTGTTCTTGGGGATGGTCTTGATCACTGCCTCCTATACAATGTCATAAATCTCTCCATAGTTCTTCAGGCACTCTGTCTATCAGATCTAATCCCTTGAATCTATTTCTCACTTCCACTGTATAATGGTAAGGGATTTGATTTAGGTCATACCTGAATGGTCTAGTGGTTTTCCCCACTTTCTTCAATTTAAGTCTGAATTTGGCAATAAGGAGTTCATGATCTGAGCCACAATTAGCTTCCAGTCTTATTTTTGCTAACTATATAGAGTTTCTCCATCTTTGGCTGCAAATAATATAATCAATCTGATTTCAGTATTGACCATCTGGTGATGTCCATATGTAGAGTCCAGCAGAACTTCTGAGATGAATAATATTACATTGAGTTTTAAAGATTCGGAAAATGAGATTTCAAAAAATTAGGCAACATAATTACATCTCTACTAAGAGATGGACAAATAGACTCTCTATTGACCAACAGATATTTATTTTTTTTAGGCACAGAATTAGCATAAAATAAATACCTGTTATTTCAACAGAGTCTATTCCCCCATCTCTTAGTAGAGATTAAATTTGTTACCCAATTATTTGAAACCTCATTTTCCTAATCTTTAAAAATCAATGTAATATTATTCATCTCATAAGCTCTACAAGAGTCTAATAGCTAGTTAGTTGAAATAGTGGCATTACAGTAAAATTTAGATTCCATATATAAACCTATGGACAAGTTGTTGCTAATAATGAAATCATGGTCAGTTAAAAGCACATTTTAAATAGCATATGTATTACTGCTATTGTTGCTATTATAATAATCATGGGCTGATCATCAGTAGACAGTTTTTAGCATTATAAAGACAAAATTTTTTTTCTAAGAATTCCTGAAGAACATCTATGGTAAATTGATGGCTATAAAAGGACAGTCAAGAGCCAGCATTAATGCCATCTCATCTGACTATCTAAGAAACTTAAGGTTCAACAATAATAACTGGTTCCCAAGTAAAGAATTTAATCAAGGAGAGACCATAAATTTGACCAATATAGAAACAAATATCTGCCATTTTAGACATTGTTCTATGTACAGCTATTTAACCATACTAACATCATGTTCTTTTCAATGGAAATTTTACCTCATGTCTTTCATTCAAATAAAAAATTGTAATTATTACAAAGCAATCTTTGTAAAAATGACAATATCTTAAATATCTCTAAAGAGAACTGACATGAGAAAGACAAGTTTAGCACTTGAATATAAAAAACTGATCATTTTTAAAGTATAAGGTGAATGCGTCATATATTCAGTTGTATCTGACTGTTTGCAACCCCATGAATTATAGCCTACTAGGCCCCTCTGTCCATGGCATTTTCCAGGCAAGAATACTGGAGTGGGTTGCCATTTTTCCATCCAGGATAAGGTGTAAGTTGAAGTTAAAATATAGCACTGGCAAATAATAATAAAAACTGTAGTGAATGAATGAAATGAAGCAAGAAAAAATTTTTAAAAAACCCTCAAACTACTGCCCCACCCCAATACAAACACAAAACATCAGTACCTGAAGAGCTACACCAGACCACTGAAAATAGAAGCTATTACTACTGTTTCCATTGCAAGATAATCAGGTATAATTTTAGATATCCTTCATAAAGTTTCTTGGCCATTTTAAATTGGACATTACACATCTACTCCTTTAGATTTCATATTTCTATCTTGTACTGGCTTATCTTCTCTTGTGTTGTTGGAAGAGGGTGTTTGCTATAATCAGTGCCTTCTCTTGGCAAAACTATGAGCCTTTGCCCTGCTTCATTCTGTATTCCAAGGTCAAATTTGCCTGTTACTCCAGTTATCTCTTGACTTCCTACTTTTGCATTCCAATCCCCTATAATGAAAAGACGTCTTTTTGGGGTGTTAGTTCTAGAAGATTTTGTATGTCTTCACAGAACCGCGCAACTTCAGCTTCTTCAGCATTACTGGTCAGGGCACAGACTTGGATTATCATGATATTGAATGGTTTACCTTGGAAACGAACAGAGATCATTCTCTTGTTTTTGAAATTGCATACAAGTACTGCATTTCAGAATCATTTGTTGACTATGATTGTTACTCCATTTCTTCTAAGGGATTCTTGCCCACAATAGTAGATATAATGGTCATCTGAGGTAAATTCACCCATTCTAGTCCATTTTAGTTCGCTGATTCCTAAAATGTCAATGTTCACTCTTCCCATCTCCTGTTTGGCCTCTTCCAATTTGCCTTGATTCATGGGCCTAACATTTCAGGTTCCTATGCAATACTGTTCTTTACAGTATCGAAATTTGCATCTATCACCAGTCACATCCACAACGGGGTGTTGTTTTTGATTTGGCTCCATCACTTCATTCTTTCTGGAGTTATATCTCCACTGATCTCCAGTAGGATATTGGGCACCTACCGACCTGGGGAGTTCATCTTTCAGTGTCCTATGTTTTTGCCTTTTCATACTGTTCATGGGGTTCTCAAGGCAAGACACTTAAGTGGCTTGCCATTACTGCTCCAGTGAACCACATTCTGTCAGAACTCTCCACTATGACCCGTCTGTGTTGGGTGACCCTACACAGCATGGCTCATACACATGGACATCACCAGATGGTCAACACCAAAATCAGACTGATTATATTTTTGCAGCCAAAGATGAAGAAGCTGTATAAAGTCAACAAAAACAAGACCAGGAGCTGACTGTGGCTCAGATCATGAACTCCTTATTGCCAAATTCAGACATAAATTGAAGAAAGGAGGGAAAACCACTAGAACATTTGGGTATGATCTAAATCAAATCCTTTATGATTATGCAGTGGAAGTGGGAAATAGATTTAAGGGACTAGATCTGATAGAGTGCCTGATGAACTATGGATGGAGGTTCATGACATTGTACAGGAGACGGGGCAAAACCATCCCCACAAAAAAGAAATGCAAAAAAACAAAATGGCTGCTTGAGGAGGCTTTATGAATAGCTGTGAAAAGAAAAGAAGCTAAAAAAAAGGAGAAAAGGAAAGATATACCCATTTGAATGCAGAGTTCCAAAGAATAGCAAGGAGAGATAAGAAAGCCTTCCTCAATGATCAGTGCAAAGAAATAGAGGAAAACAATACAATGGGAAAGACCAGAGATCTCTTCAAAAAATTTAGAGATACCAAGGGAACATTTCATGCAAAGATGGGCTCAGTAAAGGACAGAAATGGTATGGACCTAATAGAAGCAGAAGATATTAAGAAGAGGTAGCAAGAATACACAGAAGAACTATACAAAAAAGATCTTCATGACCCAGATGATCACGATGGTGTGATCACTCACCTAGAGCCAGACATCCTGGAATGTGAAGTCATGTGAGCCTTAGGAAGCATCAGTAAGAACAAAGCCAGTGGAGGTGATGGAATTCCAGTTGAGTTATTTCAAATCCTAAGAGATGATGCTGTGAAAGTGCTGCACTCAATATGCCAGCAAATCTGGAAAACTCAGCAGTGGCCACAGGACTTGAAAAGGTCAGTTTTCATTCCAATCCCAAGGAAAGGCATTGCCAGAAAATGTTCAAACTACTGCACAATCACACTCATCTTACACGCTAGTAAAGTAATGCTTAAAATTCTCCAAGACACGCTTCAACAATATGGGAACCATGAGATTCCAGATTTCAAGCAGGATTTTAAAAAGTCAGAGGAACCAGAGATCCAATTGCCAACATCCTTTGGATCATCAAAAAAGCAAGAGAGTTCCAGAAAAACATTTATTTTTGCTTTATTGACTATGCCAAAGCCTTTGACTGTGTGGATCACAATAAACCGTGGATAATTCTGAAAGAGATGGGAATACTAGACTACCTGACCTGCCTCTTGAGAAATCTGTCTGCAGGTCAGAGAGCAACAGTTAGAACTGGACATAGAACAGCACACTGGTTCCAAATAGGAAAAGGAGTATGTCAAGGCTGTATATTGCCACCCTTCTTATTTAACTTATAATGCAGACACAGAGCACATCATGAGAAATGCTGGGCTGGATGAAGCACAAGCTGGCATCAAGATTTCTGGGAGAAATGTTAATAACATCAGATATACAGATGACACCACCCTTATGGCAGAAAGTGAAGAAGAACTAAATTGTCTCTTAATGAAAGTGAAAGAGGAGAGTGAAAAAGTTGGCTTAAAGCTCAACATTCAGAAAACTAAGATCATGGCATCCAGTCCCATCATTTCATGCAAATAGATGGGGAAACAGTGGAAACAGTGGCAGACTTTATTTTTGAGGGCTCCCAAATTACTGCAGATGGTGATTGCAGCCATGAAAATAAAAGACACTTACTCTTTGGAAGGAAAGTTATGACCAACCTAGACAGAAAGCAGAGATATTACTTTGCCAACAAAGGTCTGTCCATTGAAGGCTGTGGTTAATCTAGTAGTCATGTATGCATGCAAGAGTTGGACTATAAAGAAAGGTGAGCACCGAAGAATTGATGCTTTTGAACTGTGGTGGTGGAGAAGACTCTTGAAAATCCCTTGGACTGCAAGGAGATCCAACCAGTCCATCCTAAAGCAGGTCAGTCCTGAGTGTTCATTGGAAGGACTGATGTTGAAACTGAAGCTGTAACACTTTGGCCACCTGATGCGAAGAGCTGACTCATTTGAAAAGACCCTGTTGCTGGGAAAGATTGAGGGTGGGAGGAGAAGGGGACAACGGAGGATGAGATGGTTGGATGGCATCACCGGCTCAATGGACATGAGTCTGACGAAATTCCAGGAGTTGGTGATGGACAGGGAGGCCTAGCGTGCTGCAGTACATGGGGTCGCAAAGAATCGGACATGACTGAGCTACTGAACTGAACTGAATCAACTTATCTAACCCCAAAGCGAGAATCATACTTACCTTCTTAACTACCTAAAGATTTTCAGTTAGACACATTTTAACGTCATAATTATATTGGAGTGTAATTTTTTAAATGAACAAATGTTCTGCATCTTATGTGAAAAAATCATTATTAGATTTCTTAATGAAAGTCAATATTCTTCATAAAATAACTTCCTTTTAGATACTATTATCCATGAACCATCTTATTCTCCTGATGAATTAATGTTCCCTTTCATCAAAGAACACACTATGCATTCCATCACATAAAAAAAAAAATTCTATCATGAAAGGGAAAAGATGTTTTGGCTTTATAATGAGATTAGATTCATATTCCTAAACATATAGCAATGTGATCTCTCTGAATCTCAGTTTCCTCAAAGTTCAAGTGTGGGAACTCTACTAGGTTTCATGGTCTGTGAATAATCCATTAGGGCTCGTGGACCCTCTGAGCCTGAGGTTCTGAAAATAATGTAAAGATGAATACAAAATCAGTGTAGGCCATTGGACTTCCAAGATTCTGTTTGGAAACAAACTGATACAGTCAGCAGCTAACACATGTTTTAAAGAATAAGTTAAACATTTGAGGATGAAAACACAACAATTACAAAATAGATACTACAGTGGACAATTACTCAGCTAAATGAAAGAATGAAATATCATTACACACAACATCAGTGAATCTCAAATGCACTACGTCAAATGAAAGGAGCCACCCATATGGAAATATATGTGCTATGAGTCCATTTTATGATTAGACAATGCAAATATATTATGAGCAACAGAAAAAAAAATCCATATTTGCCAGGGATCAGGGGTTGGAGTAAAAAGATTGAAGGCAAAAGAAATCAAGCGGACATTTTGGAGTGACAGAAATGTTTTATATCCTGATTGTGATAGTAGTTAAATGCCTATATATCTTTGTCATAACTCATGGAACTTTAATCACTAAAATTGCTGAGTTTAATCACATTTCAATAATTAAAAAATTAAAATTAACACCAAAAAATTTATTGTAGTTTTCTGGGTAGTAACATGGTCACTAACTTGAACGCAGATTTTCTCTTTTAGAGGGAGTGAAAGAAATGAGTTATAGCTCGAATGTCCATAATTGCCCCTCAAAATCTGGTAGGCCTGTTTTAGTATTTTCCTCACCTGAGTACTGTAACTATTTCCATGATAGAAGGAGGGAGACTAGTCAGAGTTATTGTAATAGGCAAATGAGAGATTATGAGGGTCTTATATAGGGCAGGGTTGATATGGAAAGAAATGCTTTCATTCAAAAAAGTATACTGAAGTAAAATTGACAGAAATTTTTGTATTCTTGGGTGGAAGTGTTGTACAGTAAGAAGTATGAGATAAATTGCTCATTTCTGCCTTCATCTACTTTGTAGGAAGTGATAATGTCTATCAAGTTGGAGGAGGGGAAAAAGAGAATTTGAAGAGTAAGACTCTTCTATTTTAGCTTTACTATCTTTGAGGATTAAGGGGTTATGTAGAACTTTCCAGTAACAACTTCCATGTATCAGTCTGAATGTCACAGTAAAGGTCAAAGATAAGAACAGAAATTTCAGATTATATGAGTAAGGTTTAATCTTCAGAGTGATGTAGAGAACATGTAGAGAGAAAAGATGACAAAAATGGGTCTCTGGGTAAGACCAATATAAACCTGGCAGAAAAAGAACGTGGGCTCCATAAAGACAAAGAAGAAATTGTTGATGAGGTAAGAATGCATCAGGAGAAGTTGATGTCCAGGGGATAGAGATTTTGACCATATTAGGTGAAAATGGGCAAGATGGTAGAGTAGAAACATCCTGAGTTTATCTTCTCTCATGGACACGCCAAAATTACAACTATTTCTAGAACACCTTTAGATGAAAAAAGACCAGAACCTACTGGAAAAAAATCTCCTACAACAAAAGATATAAAGAAGGAACCACAATGAGATGAGTAGGAGGGGCAGAATGGCTGTATAATCAAGACCTATACCCATGGGTAATGTGTGTGCTTTGGCGCTCAGTTGTGTCTGACTCTGTGGCCCCATAGAGCATCTTCCATGGGTAAGCAACCCACAGACAGGAGAATAATGGAAATTTCAGAGGTTCTCCTCAACCAGAAGGGGGCCTAAGGCCAACATGAGGTGTCCCAGACCAGGGGTCCTGCCAGGAAAGACCAGTTCCTAGAATATTTGACTTTGAAAGCCAGAAGGGCTTTCTTTCAGGAGGTCGAGATGTTTTGTGGGAAATAGACTCTGCTCTTAAGGGCACACACAAATCTCACATGCAACAGGACCCAGGGTAGGGGCAGTAATTTGAAAGGAGCCTGGGTCAGACCTAACTGTTAATCATGGAGAGTCTACTATAGAGGCAAGAGAAAATTGGAGCTCACCACTGAGGACAAAGACACTGACAGCAGCCATCTAAGGAGCTTATTCTACCACATGGACACTAGAGCTGGCAATCAACATTTTGGAATCCTCCCTCTAGCTTGTTAATTAGCCTCAAGACCCAGCCCCATTCATGCCACTAGCCTGTGGGCACCAGTACGAAGATGCTTCAGGCCAAGCAAATAATGGGATGGAGACATATCTCCACCCATTAGCAAACAAGCTGCCCTAAAATCCCCAAACTCACAGCTTACCCTGGAGATAGCCCCACCCACTGAAGCACCAGGATCAGGTATCACATGCCAGTGTAGAGGCACTAGATCTGGGACCCCCAGGGCCCTGCAGTCAGAGACTAGAGAAACAGCTCCCTCCATCAATGGGCAGAGATCAGTACCAGAACTCACAGGTGACCTGCTGTAGCTTCAGGACCAGCCTCACCCACAAGCAAGCAGATACTAGTCCCAGAAAAGACTCTTAGTTTATAAACTTTTATCCAGACTCATAAAAAAAGGGGGGGGGGACCCAATCAATAAAATCAAAAGTGGAAAAGGAAGTTACAACTGAACACAGAAATACTGAGGATCATAAGACATTATTACAAATAACTGTACATCAATATGGAGAAGGCAATGGCAACCCACTCCAGTACTCTGGCCTGGAAAATCCCATGGACGGAGGAGCCTGGTAGGCTGTAGTCCATGGGGTTTCGAAGAGTCAGACACGACTCAGCAATTTCACTTTCACTTTTCACTTTCATGCATTGGAGAAGGAAATGGCAACCCACTCCGGTGTTCTTGCCTGGAGAATCCCAGGGACGGGGGAGCCTGGTGGGCTGCTGTCTATGGGGTCACACAGAGTCGGACATGATTGAAGCGACTTAGCAGTACATCAATATAATTGACAACCTAGAAGAAATGGACAATTTCCAAACAATATACAGTCTCCCAAGACTGAACCAGGAAGGAATAAAAACATGAACATATCAGTTACCAATAATGAAACTGAATAATTAAGAAAAAAACAACTCCCAACAAACAGAAGTCCAGGACCAGATGGCCTCACAGGTGAATCCTATCAAACATTTAGAGAAGAGTCAACACCTATCTTCTCAAACTATTCCAAAAAATTTCAGAGGAAGCAATGCTTTCAAACTCATTCTATGATGCCAGCATCACCCTGATACAAAATCAGACAAATACATTATAAGAAAAGAATATTATACGCCAATATCATTGATAAACACACTTGCAAAAATCCTCAACAAAATATTATTAACCCAAACTGAGCAACACTTTAAAAAACAAATCATACACCATGATCAAGTAGAATTTATCCCAGGAATGCAAGTATGGCTTGGCATACACACACACACACACACACACACACACACACACACACACTCAACGAATGTTATACACCTCATTAACAATTTGAAGAATAAAAACCATATGATCACCTCAATAGATGCACAAAAAACTTCTGACAAAATTCAAGATCCATTTATGATAAAATCTCTCCATAAAGTGGGTATAGAGTGCACATATACCAACATAATAAAGGCCATATATGATAACCCAACAGCTAATATCATACTCAACAGTGAAAAGCTGAAAGCATTTTCTCCAAGATCCGAAATAAGACAAGGAGGACCACTCTTGCCATTTTTATTCAACATAGTATTCGAAGTGCTAGCCACAACATTCAGACAAGAAAAAAGGAATCCAAGTTGCCAAGGAAGAAATAAAGCTGTTACTGTTACAGATGAAATATATTATACATATGAAATCCTGAACATGCCACCAGAAAATTACTAGGTTTCATTAATGAATTTAGTAAATTTGCAAGATACAAAATTTATATAGAGTAGTATGTTGCATTTCTATACACTAATAAACTACTACAAAAAGAAATTAAGAGGAAAACTCCATTTATAACTGCATCAAAAAATAAAATACTTAGGCATAAACTTTGCTTAAGTGGTAAAAATCTATATGCCGAAAAGTAGAAGACACTGATGAAAGAAACTGAACACAACACAAATAGATGGAAATACATTGTATTCATGAATTGGAAGAGTTAATATTGTTACAGTGACCATATTATCCAACACAATCTATATATTCAATACAATCCTTAATCAAAATAACAACGGCACTTTTCACAGAACTGGAGCAAATAATTTTTAAAATTTTATGAAAATACAGAAGACTCCGAATAGCCAAAATAATCTTGAAAGCTGGAGGTACCACACTCCCTGACTTCAGTCTATGTGACAAATCTACTGGAATCAAAATAGTATTGTACTGGCACAAAAACAGACACATAGATCACAGGAACAGAAAAGAGAGCTCAGATATAAACCAATGTACTTAAGATCAGTTAGTCTACAACAAAGAAGGCAAGAATAGACAGTGGACTAAAGACAGTCTCTTCATAAGTGGTGCTGAGAAAACGGGACAGCTACATGTAGAAAAAAGTATGTTTCTTCCCTCCTCACTCCATGTACAAAAATAGACTCAAAATGGATTAAAGACCTAAATGTAAGACCAGAAACCATAAAACTCGTAGACGACAACATATGCATAGCAGTCTGACATAAATCATAGCAATATTTTTTCACTGTTTCCTAAGGCAAATGGGGGAAAAAAGAAAAAAAATTAAATAAACAAATTAAACAGATATAATTAAACTGAAAATTTTGGCACAGTAAAGGAAACCACTGACAAAATGACAAGATAATCTATTCAATAGAAGAAAACGTTTGCAAACCATATGACCAATAAGGGGCTAATATCCAAAATATAGAGAGCTCATACAATGTTTCATACATGAACCGTATGAAAAGGAAAAACAAAGGATATTGAAAGGAGCTCCCCAGGTTGGTAGGTGCCCAATATGCTACTGGAGATCACTGCAGAAGTAACTCCAGAAAGAATAAAGAAATGGAGCCAATGCAAAAATAACACCTAGTTGTGGATGTGACTGGTGATAGAAGTAAAGTCTGATGCTGTAAAGAGCAGTGCTGCAGAGGAACATGCAATGTTAGATCCATGAATCAAGGCAAATTGAAAATGGTCAAACAGGAGATGGCAAGAGTGACCATTGACATTTTAGGAATCAGCAAACTAAAATAGACTGGAATGGGTGAATTTAACTCAGATGACTACTACTGTGGGAAAGAATATCTTAGAAATGGAGTAGCCATTGTCAACAAGAGAGTATGAAATGGAGTAGTTGGATGTAATTTCATAAATGACAGAATGGTCGCTGTTCATTTTCAAGGCAAACCATTCAATATCACAGTAATCCAAGCCTATGCTCCGACCAGTAATGCTGAAGAAGCAGAAATTGAACGGTTCGGTGAAGACCTACAAGACCTTGTAGAACTAACACCCCAAAAAGATGTTCTTTTCATTGTAGTGGACTGGAATGCAAAAGTAGAAAGTCAAGAAACACCTGAGTAACAGGCAAATTTGGCCTTGGAATACAGAATGAAGCAGAGCAAAGGCTCATAGAGTTTTGCCAAGAGAACACACTGGTCATTGCAAACTCTCTTGCAACAACACAAGAGAAGTCTCTACAAATGGACATCACCAGATGGTCAACGCTGAAATCAGATTGATTATATTCTTTGCAGCCAAAGATGGAGAAGCTCTATACAGCCAGCAAAAACAAGACTGGGAGCTGACTGTGGCTCAGATCATGAACTCCTTATTGCCAAACTCACTTAAATTGAAGAAAGTAGGGAAAACCACTGGACCATTTGGGTATGACCTAAATCAAATCTCTTACGATTATACAATGGAAGTGAGAAATAGTTTCAAGGAATTAGACCTGATAGACAGAGTGCCTGAAGAACTATGGGCAGAGGTTCATGACATTGTACTGAAGTCAGTGATCAAGACAATCCCCAAGAAAAAGAAATGCAAAAAGGCAAAATGGTTGTCTGAAGAGGACTTACAAATAGCTGAGAAGAGAAGAGAAGCTCAAGGAGTAAAGGAAAGATATACACATTTGAATGCAGAGTTCCAAAGAATAGCAAGGATAAATAAGAAAGCCTTCCTCAATGATCAGTGCAAAGAAATAGAGGAAAACAATAGAATGGGAAAGACTAGAGATCTCTTCAAGAAAATTAGAGACACTAAGGGACCATTTCATGCAAAGATGGGAACAACAAAGGACAGAGAAATGGTATGAACCTAACAGAAGCAGAAGATATTAAGAAGAGGTGGCAAGAATACACAGAACTATACAAAAAAGATCTTCATGATCCAGATAATCACAATGGTGTGATCACTCACCTAGAGCCAGACATCCTGGAATGTAAAATCAAGTGTGTCTTAGAAAGTATCACTATGAACAAAGCTAGTGGAAGTGATGGAATTCCAGCTGAACTATTTCAAATCCTAAAAGATGACGCTGTTACAGTGCTGCACTCAGTATGCCAGCAAACTTGGAAAACTTAGCAGTGGTCACAGGACTGGAAAATGTTAGTTTTCATTCCAATCCCAAAGAAAGGCAATGCCAAAGAATGCTCAAACTACCGCACAATTTCACTCATCTCACATGCAGAGGAACCAGAGATCAAATTGCAACATCCATTGGATCATCGAAAAAGCAAGAGTTCCAGAAAAACATCTATTTCTGCTTTATTGACTTCCAAAGCCTTTGACTGTGTGAATCACAATAAACTGTGGAAAATTCTTAAAGAGAGGTGAACACCAGACCACCTTACCTGCCTCCTGAGAAATCTGTATGCAGGTCAAGAAGCAACAGTTAGAACTGGACATGGAACAGCAGACTGGTTTCAAATTGGTAAAGGAGTACGTTAAGGCTGTATATTGTCACCCTACTTATTTAACTTATAGGCAGAGTACATCATGGGAAATGCCAGGCTGGATGAAGCACAATCTGGAATCAAGATTGCCGGGAGAAATATCAATAACCTCAGATATGCAGATGACACCACCCTTATGGCAGAAAGTGAAGAGGAACTAAAGAGGCTGTTGATGAAAGTGAAAACAACACTCAGAAAACTAACATCATGGCATCTGGTCCCATCACTTCATGGCAAATAGATAGGGAAGCAATGGAAACAGTGACAGACTTTTTTTTTTTTTGGCTTCCAAAATCACTGCATATGGTGATTGCAGCCATGAAATTAAAAGACACTTGCTCCTTGAAAGAAAAGTTATAATCAACCCAGACAGCATATTAAAAGCAGAGACCTTACTTTGGTGACAAAAGTCCATCTAGTCAAAGCTATAGTTTTTCTAGTAGTCTGTATGGATGTGAGAGTTGGACTATAAAGAAAGCTGAGCACCAAAGAATTGATGCTTTTGAACTGTGGTGTTGGAGAAAACTCTTGAGAGTCCCTTGGACTTCAAGGAGATCCAACCAGTCCATCCTAAAGGAGATCAGTCCTGAGTGTTCATTGGAAGGACTGATGCTGAAGCTGAAACTCCAATACTTTGGCCACATGATGCAAAGAACTGACTCATTTGAAAAGACCCTGATGCTGGGGAAGATTGAAGGCAGGAGAAGTGGATGACAGGATCAGATGGTTGGATGGCATCAATGACTCAATGGACATGGGTTTGAGTAGACTCTGGGAGTTGGTGATGGACAGGGAGGCCTGGTGTGCTGTAGTCCATGGGGTTGCACAGAGTTGGACACAACTGAGTGACTGAACTACTACTACATACAACTCAGTATTAAAAAAAAAAAAAAAACAGATTAAGAGGTGGGCAGATGACCCGAATAGATATTTTTCCAAAGAAATATATACAGTTATCCAATATGCATATCAAAATATGCTCAACATCACTAATCAGAAAAATGCAAATCAAAACTACAATGAGATACTACCTCACACCTGTCAGAATGTCTATCATCAAAAAGAACACAATAACAAATATTGGTGAGGACGTGGAGTAAAGAAAATCCTTGTACACTGCTGGTGGGAATATTCATCAGTGTAGCGTCTGTGGTAAATAGTATGACTTTTCCTCAAAAACCTAAAAATAGAACTACCATATTCCCCAGAAATTCTAATCCTGGATATCTATCTGAATTAAATGAAGTCACTAATCTGAAAAAAATACATACATCCCAGGGTTCACAGCAGCATTATTTAAAATTGCCAAGCTAAGGAAGCATGCTAAGTGCTCATCAACAGATGAATGGGACTTCCCTGGTTGGCATAATGAATGGAAATCCACCTTCCAATGCAGGAGACAAGATCCCTAGTCCAGGAAGATTCCACATGTTGTGGAGCAACTAAGCTCGTGTACCACAACTATTGAGCCTGCGCTCTAGGGCCTGAAAGCTGCAACCACTGAGCCTGTGTGCCCCAACTACTGAAGCCTGCATGCCTAGGGATTGCACTCCATAATAAGAGAAGCTATCACAATGAGAAATCCATGCAATGCAATGAAGAGTAGCCCTTGTCCATTGCAACTAGAGAAAGCCCAAGCAAAGCAACAAAGATCGAGTGCAGAAAAAATAAATAATAAAGTTTAAATAATTATAAAAGAAATGGATAAAAATGTTCTGGTATATACATGGAATATTATTAAGCCATAAAAATAATGTAACTTTGCCATTTGCAACAAAATGGATGGAACTGGAGAGGGGTTACACTTAGTAAATCAGAGAAAGACAAATACTCTGTTTTAGAACTTAAATGTGGAATCTAAAAAACAAAACAAACTGATGATTATACCAAAAAAGAAACAGCCTCACAATAGAGAACAAACTGATCAGAGGGAAGAGGGACAATGTAAGGGACAAGATAGGGGTGACAGCTTAAGAGGTACAAACTATTTTGTATAAAATAAGCTATAAGAATATATCATATAGAATAGGGAATATAGCTAATATTTTACCATAACTATAAATAATCTATAAAAATTTCAATCACTATTTTGTTAACTTGAAATAATTTAATATTATAAATCAACTATTCTTCATTAAAAAATGCATTAGGTAAACTCCTATAACAAACATATTTCAATCCCAGTTGTTTGTGTTCATACCACAGTTTTTTTCTGGGTCATGTAAGGAACATGAAGATCTGTAGCAGTAATTCAAGGCTCAAGGCATCTTCCATCTTCTAGTTCTATTTTCCTTTAAGACACTCAGAAGATACACAGAAATAAGATCATGGAAAATGTCATGCCTTTAATAATCTTGCCCAGGAAATGACACATATATCTCCTATCACATTTATTGGGGTGGGTTAGTCAAAGTAACCTCACCTAGAAGCAAGGGAGATGGGAAATTTAGTCTAGCTCTCTAACAGATAATGATGAACACTAAAATCTTCTAGCTAAAGCAACCAGAGTTCAATACTTAACTAGTGTAGCAGATATATCCAGTGAAGAGAAGACTTGAAGAAGAAATTATAGGAAAGATAGAGACAGAAAGATACAGAAGGTCAGAGAGACATCAGTTATAAAACATTACATAAAGGCCATGGGTGGAAATGAGATCAAGTGTAAAAATGGAGAAAGCGCCACTTAGATAAGTCTCCCCAAAGTAATAAAATCATTTTAAAACATTCCTTACATCCATCCTGGGAAGATGGCTAATAAGGGGAATAGGTTTTCTATTTTTTTATCTTTCTGGTTTCTTTTTCCCAGAATGCTAGAATCATACTACCTCATGATTTGAGATGAAAATAAACTGTTTCTAAGACAGGGCCAATGGAAACCACAGACCCAAATCCCCATAGCCTTTTGACATTTTTCTCTCAGCAACACACTCTCTTCTATGAAGCCATAGATTAATAAGACCAAGGACAGGACAATTATGCTTAAAATGCAAAAGAAAAAAATCATATCCAAACTGATGCTGTCCTATCCCACCAGAAGTTATTTAAACCAATTATTTACCCAAATTGATACCAATAGCAGAGTAAACAAACTATTAGAGACAGAAATCTCCACAGAATTCTTATAGCATTTCAGAAAGATGAGAATTTACTGGGGCCTTCTGGACCACATTAGATTGTTGTTTATAGGTTAAAAGGTCAAATAGCATTACTTTCATGTGATGCAAAAGAGGAACTACATAGAGGAAGTTGTTTTGTCCATGAAGTTTTAATAGGATAGACCCTGGATGGGAATTCCTGACATGCATAACTCCCTAAAACTTTTCTGTGGTAGTTCAAGCTAAACCAAGGTTGAATGGACAGGTGTGCATCAAACAACAAGTCCTTAACAGATGGTCTTTCTATCTCCCTTGAGACTATTGGGTGGGCTAGAGTAAGATTTTACTCTGGCCTAGTCCCAGGGAATATAGTTTTGTACAAATGTTAAGTTTATCATAATTAAAATTTGTTTTTTTTCTTAACTATTCCCTTAGCCATCTAAACTAACTTTAATATAATTAAAACCATACTGAAAAAATGCAACACCCATTATGATTAAAAAAAAATTCTCCAGAAAGCAGGTATAGAAGGAACATACCTCAACATAATAAAAGCCATACACGACAAACCCACAACAAACATTATCCTCAATGGCAAAAGTTGAAAGCATTTCCTCTAACATCAGGAACAAGACAAGGTTGACCACTTTCACCACTACTATTCAACATAGTTTTGGAAGTCTTAGACACAGCAGTCAGAGAAGCAAAAGAAATAAAAAGAATCCAGATTGGAAAAGAAGAAGTAAAACTCTCACTATTTGCAGATGACACGATCCTCCACATAGAAAACCCTAAAGATACCACCAGAAAATTACTAGAGCTAATTAATGAATATAGTAAAGTTGCAGGATATAAAATTTATACACAGAAATTCCTTGCATTCCTAGAAACTAATAACGAGAAAACAGAGAAATAAAGGAAACAGCCCCATTCACCATTGCAATGAAAAGAATAAAATATTTAGGAATAAATTTACCTAAAGAAACAAAAGACCTATATATAGCAAACTATAAAACACTGATGAAAGAAATCAAAGATGACACAAATAGTTGGAGAAATATAGCAAGTTCATGATTAGAGGAATCAATATAATGAAAATAAGTATACTACCCAAAGCAATCTATAAATTCAATGCAATTCCTATCTAGCTACCAATAGTATTTTTTTTTTTTTTTTTTTTTTACAGAACTAGAACAAATAATTTCACAATCTGTGTGGAAACAAAAAACCTCAAGTAGCCAAAGCAATCTTGAGAAAGAAGAATGGAACTGGAGGAATCAACCTGCCTGACTTCAGATTATATTACAAAGCTACAGTCATTAAGACAATATGACACTGGCCCAAAGACAGAAATGTAAATCAATGGAACAAAATAGAAAGCCCAGAGATAAATCCATGCACCTATGGACACCTTATCTTTGACAAAGGAGGCAAAAATATACAATGGAGGAAAGACAATCTCCTTAACAAGTGGTGCTCGGAAAACTGGTCAACCACCATAAAAGAATGAAACTATAATACTTTACATAGAAAACCCTAAAAACTCTACCAGAAAATTACTAGAGCTAATCAATGAATATAGTAAAGTTGCAGGATATAAAATTAACACACAGAAACCCCTTGCATTCCTATACACCAGCAATGAAAAAACAGAAAGAGAAATTAAGGAAACAATACCATTCACCATTGCAACAAAAAGAATAAAATATTAGGAGAATATCTACCTAAAGAAACAAAAGACCTATACATAGAAAATTATAAAACACTGATGAAAGAAATCAAAGATGACACAAATAGATGGAGAAACATACCGTGTTCATGGATTGGAAGAATCAATATTGTCAAAATAGCTATTCTACCCAAAGCAATCTATAGATTCAATGCAATCCCTATCAAGCTACCAACGGTATTTTTCACAGAACTAGAACAAATAATTTCACAATTTGTATGGAAATACAAAAAACCTCGAATAGCCAAAGTAATCTTGAGAAAGAAGAATGGAACTGGAGGAATCAACCTGCCTGACTTCAGGCTCTACTACAAAGCCACAGTCATCAAGACAGTATGGTACTGGCACAAAGACAGAAATATAGATCAATGGAACAGAATAGAAAGCCCAGAGATGAATCCACGAACCTATGGACACCTTATCTTTGACAAAGGAGGCAAGGATATACAATGGAAAAAAGACAACCTCTTTAACAAGTGGTGCTGGGAAAACTGGTCATCCACTGTAAAAGAATGAAACTAGAACACTTTCTAACACCATACACAAAAATAAACTCAAAATGGATTAAAGATCTAAATGTAAGACCAGAAACTATAAAACTCCTAGAGGAGAACACAGGCAAAACACTCTCCGACATGAATCACAGCAGAATCCTCTATGACCCACCTCCCAGAATATTGGAAATAGAAGCAAAAATAAACAAATGGGACCTAATGAAACTTAAAAGCTTTTGCACAACAAAAGAAACTATAAGTAAGGTGAAAAGACAGCCCTCAGATTGGGAGAAAATAATAGCAAATGAAGCAACAGACAAAGGATTAATCTCAAAAATATATAAGCAACACCTGCAGCTCAATTCCAGAAAAATAAATGACCCAATCAAAAAATGGGCCAAAGAACTAAACAGACATTTCTCCAAAGAAGACATACAGATGGCTAACAAACACATGAAAAGATGCTCAACATCACTCATCATCAGAGAAATGCAAATCAAAACCACAATGAGGTACTATTACATGCCAGTCAGGATGGCTGCTATCCAAATGTCTACAAGCAATAAATGCTGGAGAGGGTGTGGAGAAAAGGGAACCCTCTTACACTCTTGGTGGGAATGCAAACTAGTACAGCTGCTATGGAAACAGTGTGGAGATTTCTTAAAAAACTGGAAATAGAACTGCAATAGGACCCAGCAATACCACTGCTGGGCATACACACTGAGGAAATCAGATCTGAAAGAGACACGTGCACCCCAATGTTCATCGCAGCACTGTTTATTATAGCCAGGACATGGAAGCAACCTAGATGCCCATCAGCAGACGAATGGATAAGGAAGCTGTGGTACATATACACCATGGAATATTACTCAACCATTAAAAAGAATTCATTTGAATCAGTTCTAATGAGATGGATGAAACTGGAGCCCATTATAGAGTGAAGTAAGCCAGAAAGATAAAGAACATTACAGCATACGAACACATATATATATGGAATTTAGAAAGATGGTAACGATAACCCTATATGCAAAAAAGAAAAAGAGACACAAATGTACAGAACAGACTTTTGGACTCTGTGGGAAAAGGTGAGGGTGTGATGTTTCGAGAGAACAGCATGTATATTATCTATAGTGAAACAGATCACCAGCCCAGGTTGGATGCATGAGACAAGTGCTCGGGCCTGGTGCACTGAGAAAACCCAGAGGAATCGGGTGGAGAGGGAGGTGGGAGGGGGGATTGGGATGGGGAATACGTGTAACTCCATGGCTGATTCATGTCAATGTATGACAAAACCCACTGCAATGTTGTGAAGTAATTAGCCTCCAACTAATAAAAATTAAAAAAAAAAAAAAAAGAATGAAATGAATGCTTTCTAGCAACATACACAAAAATAAACTTGAAATGGATTAAAGATCTACATATAAGACCAGAAACTAAAAAACTCTTAAGAGGAAAACACATACAGAACAGTCTCTAACATAACTGACAGCAAGATTCTCTATGACCCACCTCCCAGAGTAATGGAAATAAAAACAAAAATAAGCAAATGGGATCTAATTAAACTTAAAAAAATAAAAGTCACTCCATTGTGTTCAACTCTCTGCGACCCCATGGACTGTATATTCCTTGGAATTCTCCAGGCCAGAATACTGGAGTTTGTAGCTTTTCCCTTCTCCAGGGGATCTTCCCAACCCAGGGGTCGAATCCAAGTCTCCCACATTACAGGCAGATTCCTTACCAGCTGAGCTACAAGGGAAGCCCAATTAAACTTAAAAGCTCTTGCACAATGAAGGAAACTGTAGGCAAGGTGAAAAGGCAGCCTTCAGAATAGGAGAAAATAATGCAAACGAAAGCAACTGACAGAGAATTAATCTCCAAAATATGCAAACAGCCCATGCAGCTCAATACCAGAAAAATGAACTACCCAATCTAAAAGTGGGCCAAAGAACTAAACAGACATTTCTCCAAAGAAGACATACAGATGGCTAATAAACATATGAAAAGATGCTCAACATCACCCATTATTAGAGAAATGCAAATCAAAACCACATTGAGGTATCATCTCACACTGGTCAGAATGGACACCATCAAAAAGTCTACAAACAATAAGTGCTGGAGAAGGTGTGGAGAAAAGGGAACCCTCTTACACTCTTGGTGGGGATGCAAACTGTTATAGCCACTATAGAGAACAGTGTGAAGATTCCTTAAAAACCTGGAAATAGAAGTGCGATATGATCCAGCAATCCCACTGCTGGGCATACACACCAAGGAAACCAGAATTGAAAGAGACATGTACCCCAATGTTCATTGAAGCACTGTCTACAATAGCTAGGACATGGAAGCAACCTAGATGTCCATCAGCAGATGAATGACTAAAGAAAATGTGATAAATATACACAATGAACTATTACTCAGCTATAAAAAGGAATGCATTTGAGTCAGTTATAATGAGGTGGATGAAACTGGAGCCTATTATACAGAGTGAAGTAAGTCAGAAAGAGCAACACCAATACAGTATATTAACACATATATATCGAATTCAGAAAGATAATAATGACGATATTATATGCAAGGCAGCAAAAGAGACACAGATGTAAACAACAGACTTTTGGACTGTGTGGGAGAAGGCAAGGGTGGGATGACTTGAGAAATAGCATTGAAACATGTGTATTACCACATGTAAAACAGATGACCAGTGCAAGTTCAAAGCATGAAGCAGGGCACTCAAAGCTGGTGCTCTGGGAAAACCCAGAGGGATAGGGTGGGGAGAGAGGTGGGAAAGGGTTTCAGGATGGGGGGACACATGTGCACCCATGGCTGATTCATGTTGACGTAAGTAATTATCCTCCAATTAAAATAAATTAAGTAAAACACATACTGAAGCAATTGTTTTAATATTTATAAAAATGTTTAATTACATATTTTGCCTGTCAGAATCCCTTTTTACTTGCCTTCTATACAGACAAGACTAAGATCTACCCTTAGCATATATCTTGCAAAGTCATTCTTTCCTAAGTCATGTGGCCAAATGACATACTTTAAGATATTCATAATAGTTATATTAAATTTTAAAATTGTGTTTTGAATCAGAGTGACACAAAAAACCAATATTACTAGCAATTGGTGAAATTTAACAGATTTCTGTCAGTTGGGCTTGTATTATTCTATTTCTGTTCCTTTCAGTTTGCTTAAAAAATTCAAATATATTTTAGAATAACAGAACCTACATTTCAGGGGAAAATGACATAAAATCAGCTTATGTTCTGTTCCCTTACCCAGAGCAGGTAACAGTGATCTGAACTGGGAAATCAGGGGGAAAAAAGGAAAGATTATAGAGGGATTCTAATGCTTTCAGAAAGCTTTCAGAAAAACATCCAAGCAATTAAACTCAAGAACTTTTTTTTTAAATGGCTTCTTTCTTGTCAATAACTTTATAGTTCTCCAAAGCTTAAAAGCCTACCAAGATTTACTCAATTGCAATTCAAGTAACACTCATTTTTTATCAAAAAAAAAAAAAAGCAAAGAGAAGCACAAAAATGCTTAGCAAATTTGCATGCAATCTGTTTGCTGCCCTCAAAGAAAGTAAATATTTGCAGCGTTGTATACTTGCTACAGAATCCTGTAACCAAAAGAAGAGACTCTGAATGGCATCTTTTTTTCCACCTACATAAACAGCTGGCTCTTAGATGCAAGTTTGGCTGAAATGTTTTACCTTCCTGGATACCATGTTTACTTTGACTGATGCAAGGAATTTTCACAGTGTGCAGTAACATCTGTTACCAAAGTATGTGGAATGCATACCAAGGTATGTATCTACTCCAATCATTCTTCCAGTAAGGGAACAGGCCATTTTCTAAAAAACAGTAGAAAAATACAATTTTGAAAAGCTATACTGTTTCTGTACATAATCCTATCTTTTGTTAAGAATAACACAATAGGCTAGTGAACTAATTATTGGCTTATAGTTGTTGGTCAGAAAGCTAAGAGCAACTTAATTAAGAGCTTTGGGGTATCAGGAACAAAGATGAAACTATGAACTGGCCAAAAAGTTTGCTCTGGTTTTCAGAACAACAAAAAGTTGTTTCCAGTTTTCCATAAGATGTTATGGAAAAACTTGAACAAACCTTTTTGGCCAACCCAATACTTAAGTTAAAGTTTGTCTTATTAACACTTATTAATGCCAACACTATAAAACATCTGCTCTAGTGAACCCAGATGGAGATAATTGGGATCATTATGCTTCTTCATTTTCCACACAGAGATTTAATGCGATCTGAACTCAAGTTGCAATTATTTCATGAAGAGTTTGTCTCCTTTCTCCAGTAGCCTTCGCTATTTTTTGGCCATGTGTTTAACACTTTTATGTTCTCTAGGTTCTCCTTGGACCTAGAGCTGGAGTACTGGGGGCTCCATTCCTGCCTATTATACTCCCAATAACTTCTGAACTCATTCTGATTTCTCAAACATGTATCTGGACCAACAAATTCGTATGCCTTAACCAAGTCAAAGATTGGAAGTAGAGAGAGATGTAACTAGAAAAGCATGGTTGGAGCTAGAGAATTTGAGGGCTTATAATGGTACTCAGAGTGAGAAAGAAAGTAGAGGAAAAGGTAAGATGAAGGAGATTATGGAGAAATTGGACAGGATCTGGTAAAATATGTTAAGCAGAGGGTTATCAAAGGCCGACCTTCAGGTTAGAAAGATCCTTCTGGCAGCTATGTGAAGAATGGTTTGAACTGAGGCAACAATAAAAGAGAGAAAAAGAGGATTTTGGAGCATTGATTACTGTAAGAAATCATAAGAACCAAATTGGCATTGGCAATGGTGATGAAGAAAACTAAAAAGATTCAAAGACAGTAGAGTTAATAGTTCATGCCATTAATTTAGAAACAATATTACTATAATTGTATATGGACACAATTATCTGTAAGAAAGAATATTGAATGAAATCTTTATTTCCTTTACCCAAATAATTACCAAAGGACTGGGAAATCAATTTCCTAAAGAAAAAGTTAAGCAAGTCCTTGTCAATTTGCTTGTATACAGATCCAAATTTGAATTATAAAGGTTATTATGTAAACTGTGTCCTTACAAGCAAATTTGTGCTCAGAGATATGACTCTGGGTCATATATTCTAGTATATTCTCCCTTCAAGTTGGGTCAAAAAAACTGTCAAACCCATGCATTGATTTCTTAGTTTCATCCTCATAATCTTAAGTTCTTGAATTTCATTTGGTTGCTTAATAGAATCAAATACAGCAATGTAGTTTTATCTTTTTATATTTGGTAACTGTTTTATAGGACTGAGGTCCAACTTTAAGGGTAATTTTCATGACCTTCATAGGGTTCACTAAAACCTCTAGAACTCAGAGACTGTAGGGCAGTAGAGACCCAGATGAAACTCCACCAGGAGTGAAACTACCACACAATTGTATTCATCTCACATGCTAGTAAAGTAATGCTCAAAATTCTCCAAGCCAGGCTTCAGCAATACGTGAACTGTGAACTTCCAGACGTTCAAGCTGGTTTTATGGACCTCTGGCAGAGGAACCAGAGATCAAATTGCCAACATCCACTGGATTATTGAAAAAGCAAGAGAGTTCCAGAAAAACATCTATTTCTGCTTTGTTGACTATGCCAAAGCCTTTGACTGTGTAGAGCACAGTAAACTTTGGAAAATTCTTAAAGAGAGGGGAATCCCAGACCATCTAACCTGCCTCTTGAGAAACCTGTATGCAGGTCAGGAAGCAACAATTAGAACTGGACATGGAACAATAGACTGGTTCCAAATAGGAAAAGGAGTACATCAAGGCTGTATATTGTCACCCTACTTATTTAACTTACATGCAGAGTACATCATGAGAAATTCTGGGCTGGAGGAAGCACGAGCTAGAATCAAGATTGCCAGGAGAAATAGCAATAACCTCAGATATGCAGATGACATCACCCTTATGGCAGAAAGCGAAGAACTGAAGAGCCTCTTGATGAATGTGAAAGAGGAGAGTGAAGGAGTTGGCTTAAAGCTCAACATTCAGAAAACTAAGATCATGGCATCCGGTCCCATCACTTCATGGCAAATAGATAGAGAAACAGTGGAAACAGTGGCTGATTTTATTTTTGGGGGCTCCAAAATCACTGCATATGGTGACTGCAGCCATGAAATTAAAGACACTTACTCCTTGGAAGGAAGTTATGACCAACCTAGACAGTATATTAAAAAGCAGGGACATTACTTTGTCAAAAAAGGTCCGTCTAGTCAAGACTATGGTTTTTCCAGTGGTTGTGTATAGATGTGAGAGTTGGACTATAAAGAAACTGAGCACGGAAGAATTGATGCTTTTGAACTGTGGTGTTGGAGAAGACTCTTGAGAATCCCTTGGACTGCAAGGAGATCCAACCAGTCCATCCTAAAGGAGATCAGTCCTGGGTGTTCATTGAAAGGACTGAGGTTGAAGCTGAAACTCTAATACTTTGGCCACCTGATGTGAAGAGCTGACTGATTTGAAAAGCCCACAATGCTGGGAAAGATTGAGGACAGGAGGAGAAGGGGATGACAGAGGATGAGATGGTTGGATGGCATCACCGACTCAATGGACATAGGTTTGGGTGGACTCTGGGAGTTGGTGATGGACAGGGAAGCCTGGCGTGCTGTGGTTCATGGGGTCATAAAGAGTTGGACACAACTGAGCGGCTGAACTGACTGAGAAACCTAGATAAGACTCCATCAGGAGGAAAGAGTACTGGGCAATTGTCGTTTGACAATCAAAGAGGCTGCTGGTTTGATAGTGAAGAGAGTAATCAAAAGTCCAAGTATAACTGTAGACTACCTGCTACCAGGAAAAATTGGGGTAGGTTTGAAGGCAGAGGTTAAAGAGGCTGGAAAATTGACATGGGTGCCCCTTAAAAGACACTAAAGTTGAAGGTAGATGAATCTACATAGATATCCAGAAGTTATGAAGGGATGTGAAAGAAAGCAATCCAAAATTGATAATTGAATATAATAATATCAGAACAATAGATCTTCATGGTGTTGCTTCCTTTCCTGAACACCATGAGTTAATGCTCTTACATATCCCAAAAGAGAGTCATCTGAGATCTCTAAGTCATCTTATTAATGAAGACCAGAGCATCAAATGTTAACTACTGCATCAAAATGTAGAATTGAGCACTGGTTTTCACTTTTTTGTTTCTGGTAAATTCTACACAAGACATGTACCCACTTTATGTTAAAATGTTATCTCTGATGAGGATATGATGATAATAAAAGGCAACACACTTTTAAAAAAGAAACTGACACTGGCAAAGACATCTAAAAAGTTCAAGTCCATTTATCTTCATAAATTGCCCATGGAGTTAAGTTCAGTGAGTAAGAAACAGAAACAAGGATTTCAAAGTACTATCCCTATTATAAGCACATTGCAATTTTGGTCATTTATCACATGCTCACTGAGACACCAGTATTTTTCTCGATTTCAGCATGTTACAGTTTATTAACCATAAAACAGAAAGACCCTTTTAGAAGTAAGATAATGCGCGATCTTGGTTCAAAATCATTCAGTAACTTCCCATCACAATTATAATGAAACATGAACAATTTATTAGAGCCTAAATGGATCCTCCATTGTGTGACTCTTACCTACTTCTACCACACAGCATCTCAATCTGCTCTCTCTCCATGTGCATTTATTTCTGTCTTAGAATCTGGATCCTGTTGGTCCATCAGGCTCAAAAGCTCTTCCCCAGATGGAGATGTGGTTTAAGATTTTCAGAGAGGCGCTCTCTGACTGCATTATTTCAAATAACTTCCATCCCTAGTCCTGCTTCCATGGTCACTCTCTAAACCATTGCCCTGGTTTTATTTTTCTTCATAGCACTTATCTCCACCAGAACTTGTGTTTTATCTGTTAATTTCTTTCTTCCTCACTAAGATCTGTATGAGCAGGAAAGTTGTTATATCTACTGCCTTCTCCTAGGTAGAGGCATAAAGGATTGCTTAAAAAATAAAAGTATCATATATATATGTTTGTGTGTGTGAATAGCATGTTGAATTATATATGTGTGTGTACACACACACACTTAATTAATGAGTGATGCATGAACTTGATCCAGGAAGAAGAGCTGGAATACCCTGGCCACATACTACAACCTCTATATGAGCTAATTTCAGAGCACTAAAGGGAAGCAAGTCTGAAAGTGAGCCTTGTGGTTGTTACCAAGCCGTGGAATCATCACTGCATTCCAATTCCTAGATAGATGTTGGAGCTGAAGCTGCTTGCTTTGACATACTTGTTCTATAGGTCATGGTTCCTAAGGTCAAGGGGCAGGTTTGGGTCCCCAAGTTGTCAGGGTGAGCTGGGTGTTAGAGTAACGGGAAAGAATAATAAATTAGCTGTAAGAAAATGCTGAGGGCAGAAGCAGATGAGCAAGGAGAAGCCTTTGTTAAAGAAGTAGATTCTTGTCTATTTTCTTGGCATTATACCTTCTCATTAGTATTCTAGAGGTTTTCAGAACTTCATTAATGACAAAGAAGCCCTTCCAACAATTCTCTCATTCCTGGAAAGTAAGAGCACATTCAAAGGAAAATAGACTATTGTGTTCTGGAAATAGTTGCGCTACATAATAAACTTGTGAAACCATAGGCTGGGGCTATACAATGGACCCAGTCAGCTGAAGGGAAGTATAGTCTCTTTATTCAAATTAACAGGGGAAATGATTGAAAATTTACATTACTCAGAACACATATAGTGGATATTTCAGCCTACACTTATCCCCAGTTTTTAGTTTTTGTTTTTTTCCTAATCTTAAGAAGTGACTAATAATTACTTATCATACAAAGGTACAATTTCCATCATTAAGAGATAGTATTAGTTGCACGACTATTGGAAATGATCCACAGTTGGGAGGCACTATCATATACAAAGTCAGCTTAAAAACAAGTTAGAAACCTGCTTGCAAATCATATTCGACTACAAGCTGCATCATTAAACTACTCAAGCCTGACTCATGCAAGTACATAAGCCTTAATGAAGGCAGTGAAGCTTAAGATGGTTTTTCTTCCCCCACCCCTTGTCAAAATCATGATTTTTAAATCTGATTCTGTCCAAAAACATTGACAAAATAAAAATGAATTTTACTTGTTGCTCTAGGTATTACTTCTATACAGAAACAACTTAAGAAATAAAAGGTCCCATGGTGATGAGACAATTGCCTACCACAAATCACAGCAAACTGAAACATAAATACAGGCATTACAAAAAAAAAAGAACAGAGGGAAGGTTAAAGGGAACAAGGGAAACAAAATAGTGTAATATTATGGGCTAACTGGGCTTCCCTGGTAGCTTAGACAGAAAAGAGTCTGACTGCAGTACTGGAGACCCAGGTTCAATTCCTGAGTTGGGAAGATCCCCTGGAGAAGGAAATGGCAATCCACTCCAGTATTCTTGCCTGGAAAATCCCATGGATGGATTTTGTAACTTGACAGGCTACAGGCCATTGGGTCACAAAGAGTTGGACACGACTGAGCGACTTCACTTAACTTCATGGGCTAAATAAAAATACCACGGGCTCTGCCATCTTACTTTGCTAAGAACATTTTTAGAAATGTAAAATTCCTAGGAATTTCTCATAGTTTAGAAACATGGGTGCAGAATATAACATGAGGAAATAGTGAGAAAGTAGAACTAGGAAACAGTGGATTCACTGAGGACTACAAGGAATGTAGACCCCATTTTACTTATCCCCAGCTTCCCCAACATTACTTCACAAACCTTTTCAAAGATAGTTTTGTTTCACTTCTCTCTTTTTGATTAGTTCTCTATATTTTATCTTTATTTTTAAAATGTTATTTGCCATTATTTTTTATTATTTCCTTTCTTACTTCTAAACACCAGTGAAATTTTTATAGTTTCTGATATTGAATTCTTGGTTTACTTGTTAACAGAAAAATATTTAAAACTAAAAAGTTCCCTCTGAGCACTGCCTCAGCTTTGTCGCTCAAATTTTGACAAATAGTGGCTTAGGTATTAAGTTAAATAATTTTGTAGTAACTGAGGCTTTCAATTGCAAAGATTCCCAGCATCTCCACTTAATTTTTTTTTTAATCTATCCCTTTCTGAGAAATGTATGTTGAATGCTTCAGTCTTAATTGTTAGTTTACGCTTATGTTTTGGCAATTCTGTTAGTTGCTTTATATAATTTGTTGAATACATATATGTTCATAGTGTTTATATATCCTGGCTCATTTTTTTTTCTCTTTAGCATTGTACAACACGGTTTTTGGGAGCAGAGTGGAATATAAAATAGTAAAATAGAAGTATGGACTTTTAAAGCTATATACCACAGTTAAATCCTGGTTCTATAACCAACTTTTAATTAGCATATTTTTATGAGAGTAATTGGTGTGGGCTTTTTTTGCCCACAGTTAATATGATTAATTTTGCATATAATAAGGTGCTTTGTGATAATGGCAACTTATTTAACTTCTGGATTTCTATGTTCTATACATGTAAAATGGAACATAAATGTGGCAAAAATTGAATGAGGTATCAAAGATACCAGTTATATCAAGGTGGTTATTAAGTACTGTTATTTCTATTCATGTAATCTATTCACCTAAAACACGATGACCCACTGTATGACTTAAAATTTATTTTCCAAACTCATTTGGGTGGAAATTTCTCTCCCCCAGGATAACAGCCCATCTTTTTTTTGAAATATACACCTTGACCATGCTTTAATAATAATTCTGTGATTGTGTTTTTGTTCCTTGCTCTCCTTAAAAGACTAGAAGATCTACAAGGAAAAATTCCATTTCTTCCTCATATAGACTTTTATCTCTAAAGCCTAGCAAAATATTTGCAGATAATTCTCTAGGTAGCATACATTTTTTAGAATTAATGAATAATCAGTATGATTAATCTAGAATAGCATTATCCAAGAACTTTCTTCAATAATGAAAATGTTCTATTCTGTGCTGCTCAATAAGATAATCAGTTCAAGTCTATTCAGAACTGAAATGTGGTTAGTGATGGATTTTACTTATTTTTAATTAATTTCCACTTAAATCACCATATGTGGCTAGAGGCTGCTTTACTAAACAGCTTAGGTTTTCAAAATTTATGTTGCAAATTATGTAGGTTAGTAAACTTTCCAATAGCATCTCATCTCGGGGTAAAACTCAAAGTCTTTATAATAACCTCCAAGGATCTATGCAATACAGCCTTCCATCCATAATTCCAGTCTGACTCCACTCCCTGCTTCCTGCACCACAGCCTTATTGGCCTTCTTGTTGGCACACTCTCACTCCCAACATCTTCCAATAGTTACTCCTTTGCTCAAAAAAGCTTCTGTCAGACATGTCTATGGTTCCCTCCCTCAATTCCGTCAGCTCTGTTTTAGGTGATAGTTTCTATATTATACAAAATGCTCTGTGGCAATCCTATCAAAAATTTTCTTCTCCCCATTAGCTATCTGTCTTTCCTGTTTATTTTTTTCTCCAAAGAATGTATCAGAGAGTGAAATGTCCTACTTACCTTGTTTACTGTCTATAACCATCTATTAGAATTGTGCTTCAGAGAACAGAGACCATTTTTGTGTTTTATTCAACACTATATACCCAGCTGCTATTATAGAATACTGCTTTACATGAGCGGGTTCAATTAACACTTGCTGAATGAATAGGCATACTGATGAGATAATGAAGAATTTTTAGAATCAGACAGAAAACTGTACCTTAATACTGCCTGCTCCTTGAGTAAGTCCAAATTTGCTGTCCAAATTCAATGAGTTGAGCTTGTATGATCTCGGAGTTCCAACATCACAAAAAACCCTACAAAACATGAACAAATTGAAACAGCAGTGAGGCTGGTTTATAACCCTCTAACCTGCTGTACTTAAAGACTGTAGCTACTGAAGATTTTCTACAGCCTTATGGAAATACAAAAGAGGAATTGAAATAAAATTCATTGTTGTAGGTAGCTCACATAAGTGAGCAACAATTTGTGCTCTGTGCTCTTTAATTTTATAGTCACTGCCTGCATGCTTTTACATGTGGTATAAGTTGTATCACTGTAAGTACATTTTGAGTTCCATGGCATACTGTGTTCAGTTTTCATGGCATAAAGTGTTTCTTTACAGCTGAAGTAGTACTTTTTGTTTGGTCTCGTCCCTAACCTTCCTCCTGAAACCTACTCCAAATTCAAGCTCATCAAGCATGCAAAAAACATTAAGAACAGTAAGATACATCCACTTCCCCTGCTATTATTCTTATCCAAGTGTCTAAGAAAAGCTCCAATACCCAGCTGGTTCAGGAGCTATGTTATTCACAGTTTTGGCTGATTCAAGCCTGAACAAATATCGCTTCTGTTACTGTCCTGGAACACTAACACCCAACTTGACTCCTTTAGGGAAAACACCTGAGTTGGAGACTGTATAGAACCACCCCCCTGAAAAGTATGCATGGAAGGGGAAAAAAGCAAGCATTTATATTTTCCAGATCTTATAGATATTCAATCAAAGAGAACATCAATAAGAAAAGATGCAAGTGTGGTTATATAGCCCATATTCTTACCAATGGTTTAAGAGTATGTTTGCAAAGTAATTCTTTCCAGTCCCCAAATGGAACTATGGAAAAGTTTTAAGGGGCAAAATCCTAAAGACATGCCCATTTAAAACAAAGGAACAAAAAATAAGTCATCATCAACAGAAACAGGTTCATAGACACAGAGAACAGACTTGTGGCTGCCAAAGGCGAGTGGAGGAGTTGGGGAGGGAAAGGTTGGGAGGTGGGATCAGCAGATGCAAACTATTACAGAAAGAATGCATAAATAATGTTCTCCTGTATAGTGCAAGGAACTGTATTCCTTATCCTGTGATAAACCATAATGCAAAAGAATGTGTCACTGAATCATTTTGCTGTACAGCAGAAATTAATACATTATAAATCAACCAAACTTAAATATTAAAAAAATATTTTAAGTCACTGTATGGCCACTCCATATTGAGGTCATGATTTTACTATTACTGTTAAGAATTCCAGGGGCATAGTTTTAAGAGGGTAGAGTGGGCAGAGCCTCTGTGAAACACTACATGCTGAATTCAGTGCAACATTTTGGAAAAAGAATCTCAGGCCTCAAGACACAGAGTTCTCGTCCTTTCTCTGTCACTGAGAACTACTCTGCTTTACGTAAATTTGCTTACATGCTTCTTGCTCTCAGTTTTGCTATCTCAAAAATAAAAGAATTCGAGATTTCTAAACTTTTGAATGCTGAATACATTTACATGGCATAAAAATCTCAAATGCCCCAACAGGATTTTAATTGAAATAGTAACATTTGCTTGTTAATAAAATACATAAAGAGGAAAGGGGCTAGTAATGCTTTTGATGGTATTTTTATTGATTCCAACAGCAACAACATGCATTTGAAATACACATGCATGCATATGCTAAGAATATGCCATCCCCAACAGGCCACTTTTGGTATATGATTATTTTGAGTAACTGCAAGGAGAGGCTGTTTCTGAACTCCCTTCTGTGTATACATATATCTCCAAAATACGTAGCTTTTTATTCAGACTAGTCTTCCCAGTTGGCTCAGCGGTAAAGAACCTGCCTGCCAAACAGGAGGCACAGGTTTGATCCCTGGGTCGGGAAGATCATCTAGAGAAGTAAATGGCAACCCACTCCAGTATTCTTGCCTGGGAAATCCCATGGACAGAGGAGCTTGGCTAAAGTTCATGGGGTTGCAAAGAGTTAGACATGGCTCAGCAACTAAACCACCACCAACTTTCAGTACCTAAATATCTAGGCACACCTGTTGGCCCCTTCTCAATCTCTATTCCCTCTTAGTAGGTACTGTGGCTTTAAATACAAACACCTGTCCCCAGTCAACTCTTAAAATCACATCTGATCCACAGTCTGTGAGTCACTGAAAAGGAGAAAACTCTAGCTGCATCTTTTCTCCAGACTGTTTGCAAAGTGCTGCTGCTGCTGCTAAGCCGCTTCAGTCGTGTCCAACTCTGTTCGACCCCATAGATGGCAGCCCACCAGGCTCCACCGTCCCTGGGAATCTCCAGGCAAGAATACTGGAGTGGGTTGCCATTTCCTTCTCCAGTGCATGAAAGTGAAAAGTGAAAGTGAAGTCGCTCAGTCGTGCCTTAGCGTGACTCTTAGCGACCCCATGGACTGTAGCCTACCAGGCTCCTCCCTCCATGGGATTTTCCAGGCAAGAGTACTGGAGTGGGCTGCCACTGCCTTCTCCATTGCAATGTGCAGTCACATGTTAATTTCTACCTCTGCTATATCAAATTACCATCAATGCAGTGACTTAATCAAAGGGAACTTGTTATTCATTCTGGAAGGCAGAAGTCCAACTTGCTTTGCTGTACAAACACCTCGTTATTGTTGTTAGTCACTCAGTCGTGTCCGACTCTGCAACCCCATGGACATAGCTCGCTACACTCCTCTGTCCATGGGATTTCCCAGGTAAGAATACTGGAGTGGGTTGCCATTTCCTTCTCCAGTAAGAAACCTTAGATCAAGGTGTCTGCGTGACTAGGTTCTTTTCTTGCGATTCTAGGGGCAAATCCATTTCCCCACCTTTTTCAGCTTCTAAAGGCCCACATATTTTGGCTTATGACTGTCTCTTCAAAGCCAGCAACAATGAGTTGAGTCCTCTTCATGTGGTCATCTGCCTGATTCTCTCTGCCCTGCCTCCCTCTTCTATTTTTAAAAGCTTTGATGATTAGATTGGGCCCACCTGGATAATCCTCAAGGTCAGCTGATTAGCTATAAACTTAATTCCCCTTCTCCACGTAGTCGAAATACTGATAAGTTCTGGATGTAGGACATGGAAAACTTTCGGGGTGGCTATTTTGCCTACCACAGGACAGGGAAAACTCATCTTAGAGACCTAATAGAAATGCCAATGCAAATGTCCTGATAAAAATACCAATATGACAGTAATAACCTTATTTCCAGTGTATGTTTCTTTTAAAGCTAGATTTGATTGCTTATAATTTCAAGTCTATCTAAGGGCTGCAGTTTATGGAAAGATGAGGGAAGAAGAGAAGAAAAAGAAGAAAAAGCAGGAGAATGAAAAAGTAGAGAAACTAATATAGTGAGAGAAGCAAAGAATATTAAGATAGATACGGAGGAATACTCTTCACCTGGAGGAAGAAAAGAGAGACAAGAGAAATCTCCATTTAAAAAGTGCACCTGAAACAAAAGGGTAATTCACCATCTCTGTCCTCAATGTTTTTAAAAAATCGAATTCAATGAGTGACCCAAGACTCATTTGTCAAATTCAAAAAAATTCTTTAAAAAAAGAAAAATGATTTCAATTTTTTTTCTTTTTTACATGTTTTTCCTTTATTGCTTCCCTAAGAAGTGGTTATATTTTAATACTTTGTAATATATATAGGAAGAAAGACCTCAGCTAGGCTGGGTTATTCACAGTTCTCCTACTGCCATGACTGAATGGCTTACTATGAGTCCCCACCAAGGGGTTGGTTTCCTGAGGGCAGGGGCCCTGTTTATCAACCACTATAAAGCAGCAGCTGACATGGTTCCTGGCATGTAATCACCTCAAAATATTAATTAATAAAATCAATAAAGTGATCAGTTGCTTTCCTCAAATTTTCTAGCCTCTCATCTAAACTTCCAAACCTATCAGTCAAACCAAACAACAGCACAACTCCATTTAGAATGGAAAAAGGAGAGGAGGAGGGATGATGATATAAGGCATGATATCTCCCACTTCCGATTGAATTTCAGATGCTTTCTTAACTCACAATTTGCTACAAGAAAGCTAGAAACTCTTTTTTCTTTCCGAATATTTCAGTTGAGAAATGGGATTTTTTTTTAAGCTAAATATTTATTTTAACAGAATAACTCTGCAGTAACATGGCTTGGACACTGTACGGTTTATAATGAGGGGATTTTACATGGCAATGGTAATAGATAATGTCGTTGAGAACACTGTTTCCTTCTGTTTCTACATAACGATAACATTTGGAGGAACTGTCCTTTTGCCAGCTCTAACACTCTTTGCTCTCGGGATCCTCCATTCCACTTGATGAAGTCTTCTTGGTAAGATCAGCCTAGAGCAAGATTGTGACACAGAGTAAACGCTCTTAGGCTTCACCTCTGTGCGGGCTCATCCTTGGGGCCTCATGCTTTCCCAGAATGCACCGCACCTGAGGCCCCCCCCACCCCCACCCCCGGCCACTCCTGATACAGCCTTGCCCTTGGCGCCTTCCCACGGACGTGTATGTGCGCTTGTGCACCGTGTATGCACACGCACAGACGTGCACACGCATACACACAGGTGTGAGATTCTGAGGGTGATCTTAATGTCTAAATCTTTTTCCAGAGTTAATTTACACTTTCTTTTTTAGCCAAAGCATATATGCAGATGGTTAAAAATCAAGTAATTTAGAGGAATTTATATTGAAAATTATGTTTCCTATTTGAATTCCTCTTTTCTGAAAAAAAAAAGAAGCTACTCTTTTTAGAAGCTGGCTTTTAAATTTTTCTGACTTTTGGCTGCTTATACTGTGATTGCTTTTCATTCTTTAAATTATTTCTATTCATTATCAAGTTATTTTGTTTTAATCTACAAAAATTTCATACATAACTTCTTACCACACTCCTTCCTCTCCCCAATATAGTCCTGTCACATCTCTATTACTTCTATAATTTAAATTACATCATACATTTTAAAAGTAGAAGGCTCAAAATATTCTAGCATGTTCTGAAGATGAGTTAATGGCATAGGAAAAAAGTCACCACTTAAAATTAAGTGAAAATCAAAAAAGACATATTTATTAATATGGTTGGGTTGGGGAGATCTCCTGGAGAAGGGAAAGGCTACCCGCTCCAGTATTCTGGCCTGGAGAATTCCATGGACTGTGTAGACCATGGAGTCACAAAGAGACCGACGTGACTGAGCAAGTTTCACTTTCAATTCAAATTCTATAGATACAGATTGTGTATAATAAAATTATAGAAACAAAACATACAATAGAATTGATAATGTTTATCTCAAAGAAACAGGCTTATAGATCATTCTTATTTCCTTTTTTTCTAAAATCGCTATAATAAATACATAGACTTTTAGAGTAAAAGAATATTCAGAGGAAAAACCACCTCCTTTTAAGTAAAATGAATGACTACCTAATAGTAGAATCTTAGGCCAGTGGAACAGCTATTAGGCCTTGCCCTTCAATTATATGAACTTTGGAATGCCTATTAGACCCAAATCCTCTTTTCTCACTTAAAATATGCAAACTGGTGGCTGTTCAGAGATCTAAATCATTATAAAAATGCAGGACATCATCAGAACTTTTTAAAATAAAAATCCAACAGTTTTAATTAAGTGCATAATACATATGTATGAGTGTATTGTCTTTTGTAATAGAAGACAGCTGCTTGCTATGAGTTTAAAAATCCCATTTAAAATTTGTTAATCCTATGCTAATGATCTAAAGAGAAAAGGAAATTGCAGGCAATAACATTTTATTTTAATATTAATTATTTTCAATGCTAGCAGAATCCTCACTATTTCAGTATTAATTAAAAACATTTTCTCTTACAGTAGCATATTTGCTTTTGGTAGTGACTCCCATCTCTAAAAGTACACCAAATTACTTTTAATGAAGAACTCTTTGTACAATACATCGAAAATTAAAGAAATTCTGTCTTCCTCAATAATCAAGATTATATAATCTAATGAACACTGTTGGGAAAATTTTGCACAAAGTAGAGAGAGAGTGGGATTGGCTGAGTTATGTTCTCTCCAGCCCCCAAGACTTAACAGCTGACCTGGTCACACACTGTTCTGCCCACAAATGCTTCCTCCTCCATTTTGGGCATAGACATCTTAAACAGAATTTCTCAGATCTCCTTCCTTCAGCCTACCTCTTTCCATTTAACTTCTGGCAGCCTGGCTAACTGCCTCAGGGTCATCCTAGTTCTTTGCTGCTCGCAGAAAGCAGACCGATGCAGAACTCTGCCACTGTCTGCTTCAGACCCTTAGTCTGCCTAAGATTGACATCTGCTTCTCAGAACAGGCAGTTTGTGACTTGCTCCTTATTTTGCCTGTCCCCAGGCTCCCTCTGCTTTCTGCTCACCAGCCAGAGAAGCCAGGACAGGCTCCATGTCCCTCTTTGCTTCACTGCCAAATCACCGCTAGGTCATTGTGAAAGCTGGAGAGCCTCATCTTCCCAGGCCCTGATTAGAGGCCCCTGCTCTCCAGTTTTCTGCCACGCCTGTCCTCTCATCCCTGCAACAAGTCAGGTGCCATGTCAACTAATTCACTATTGCAGGTTATCTTAGCACCTCTATTGCCTGAGTTCAAACCATTTTAGCTTTATGACCTTAATCAAGGAAATTGGTTCTGTTCCTCAGTTTCTTTATCTGTAAAACAAATAATCATAGGGTCTAAAACATGGTTACAGAATGGATGAAATCAGATCATACGTATAAAGTGCTAAGAGCAGTGCCTTGGACACAGTAAGTTCAGTATAAATGTAGCTATTTCTATTGCTGTAGAACACACACACACAAATCCTCTCACACACAATGAACACAAAGATACACTTTTAAAAATCCTGGTCTAATTCAGACAGTAGATAACAAGAGTTATTTAATAGGAAAGCAAGCCTTAGCAAGGGGAAACTGCTCCTTGAGTAACTGTCCTCAAGCCCCAGCAGACCTCAGCTACAAGCAACGTGTTGCTAAATAACAGCAACTGTATGAAGGTGTGAGAAACACTGGGCTGGATGAAGCACAAGCTGGAATCAAGATTGCTGGGAGAAATATCAATAACCTCAGTTATGCAGATGACACCACCCTCATGGAAGAAAGTGAAGAAGAACTAAAGAGCCTCTTGAAAGTGAAAGGGGAAGAGTGAAAAAGTTGGCTTAAAGCTCAACATTTGAAAAACAAAGATCATGGCATCTGGTCCCATTACTTCATGGCAAATAGATGGGGAAACAGTGACAGACTTTATTTTGGGGAGCTCCAAAATCACTGCAGATGGTGACTGCAGTCACGAAATTAAAAGATGCTTACTCCTTGGAAGAAAAATTATGACCAACCTAGACAGCATATTAAAAAGCAGAGACATCAGTTTGCCAACAAAGGTACATCTTGTCAAGGCTATGGTTTTTCCAGTAGTCATGTATGGATGTGAGTTGGACTATAAAGAAAGCTGAGTGCCGAAGAATTGATGCTTTTGAACTGTGGTGTTGGAGAAGACTCTTGAGAATCCCTTGAACTACAAGGAGATCCAACCAGTCCATCCTAAAGAAAACCAGTCCTGAATATTCATTGGAAGGACTGATGTTGAAGCTGAAACTCCAATACTTTGACTGCCTGATGCGAAGAACTGACTCATTTGAAAAGACCCTGATGCTGGGAAAGATTGAGGGCAAGAGGAGAAGGGATGAGAGAGGATGAGATGGTTGGATGGCATCACCGACTCAGTGAACATGAGTTTGAGTAAATTCTGGGAGTTGTTGATGGACAGGGAGGCCTGGTGTGCTGCAGTCCTTGGGGTCACAAAGAGTCGGACATGACTGAGCAACTGAACTGAACTGATATGAAGGTGGCGCTAGAGGTCAGGTACCCACCCACCAATATAGGAGACATAAGAGATGTGGGTTCGATCCCTGGGTCAGGAAGATCCCCTGGAGGAGGAAATGGAAACCCACTCCAGTATTCTTGCTTGGAAGAATCCCATGGACAGAGGAGCCTGGTGGGCTATAGTCCAAAGGGTCGCAGAGTCGGGACACGATTGAAGTGAGTTACCACACAGCACATTTGAAGATACACCTCCCGGTTCTTTCTGAGTCAAAAGGAACTTGAGACTAGTAGTTGCTCAACTTTTAGTACTAGAAATATTTAGCTGAAAAATCAAATCAGCTTCTAAAAAAAAGAGTTAGAGATCCTTCTGTTCTCATGTCTGAGGATGTCCAAGATCACAGAGATGCAGACAAAATTTCAGGACTGACTGAACGAAACCTGCATTAGGTGAAGTGTTCCTTTGGCAGAAAGCCTTTATCTCTAGGACTTCAGCCCACAAGCAAGGGTCAGGCTCAAACAAGGTGCATTTGAAAAGAAATAGCCAGATTTAAGTGTTTGAGATGAAGACTTGATGATTCATTACTCTTCACCCTTTCCTCTGACTCAATTCTGAAGTGTGTATACTACAGGTGGTAATCCACCACTGGAAATGGCTTTATTCCAGTAGCAGTACTATAATTTCATGCCTATAGCAAACCTTTCTCCAAATTATACCCATGCTATAATCAGCTGCAGAGGCCTTTGTGATTATTTTTAAAGGGCACCCTTTAATTCACCCTTATAATTTAGCTGGTAGCATGTGCTGGAGGTTTTAACAGCTGTGCAGTGCCAAACCCCTTCCACTAAGTGCCTGGTCTCCTTTCTAAGTGTAGAGTATACTATATAGCCACAAAATGGTCATTAATACAGCTACCATCAAATTCTGGTGTGAAATTATAACATTCTTAACTTTGGGGCTATTATAGACATTTTAGAAGTGCCACAGAAAGAGTCTGGAAATGTTGGTCTGTGTCCACCCCAAAACAAACAGCATCGAAAAAGTTGCAGCCTAAAAGCTGTGATCAGAGATTCCCCATTGATGAGTATAGTTTCTCATCAGAGAGGTACATGAGGCTCATCAACGATGCTCTAGAGCAACTTTCATGTGTGTGCCAGTGACCTGGAGATATGTTAAAGTGCAGATTCGGGGTCACTAGGCCTGGAATAGCCCTGAGAGTCAGTCTGCCTATTAAGCTTCTAGGTCAAGTCAGTGCAGATCACCCTTTGAGAGGTAACAGTGTTGGTGGCCAGATTGGGAAGAATTGGGGAGAACAGTGGGTTCAGTTGACACATGTATGAAGATCGTGTCATTGAATCTTTTGGGTGGTTATTTAACCATTTATTGAAATCAGTGAAGCTGTGTTCTCATATTGTCAGCCTTTGCTGCCTTCTCATTTTTACCATCATCATCATCCCAAATAGAGAAATAATAACCATAAATGGATTCCTAAAAATAGATCCATGAGTAAGCAGAGGGTTTGATGTTGCACTGATGACATAAATGTATGTATTTTTGGAGCTTGTGACTATATTAAGAACCAAAAGACTACTCTTCACTCAGACTTAAAATAAAGGAGACCAGCTTTTGGTCTTTGGGAAAATCAATCTTTAATTCCCCAAGTTTCTCATTAATAAAGGAAAATAATTTAATTTACTGATACATATATTCTAAGTCTAAAATATTACAATTCAATAAATTATTTTTAAAATTCATATATGATATCTGTCACACTTAAAACCAAATAATGCATGTCATATTGCATGCAAAATTGTACCTTTTGCCACCTCCCCTCAAAAAGCTGAAGCAAATAATGACAGGTATCTTCTTATCACTCACCTATAACAATGTTATAAAAAAAGTAATCTCAAATATTTAAAGGGGGAAAGTGCCTGAAATCAAAGAAATTATCTGTCTACTAATGGACTTATTGGTTTATTTGTGTTATTATTTTCAAATTTTCATATGAAAGCTCTGTTTTCAAACTTCATTGTGTATCAATGATAATATATAATTGAAATAATCTTTAACAAAAAAAATCAAGACCATTTTTATGAACATTCCATTAATTGCTTCAGCAGAAGAATATATATGATAAAATATCAATGTCATGAGTATAACCTCCCAAAATACTGCTTGTGTGTAAAATTCTCTCTAATAGTTTTCTTTTATATGCTAAGAAACCCTCCAGTTTAAGGAATACTACTCGAGACACAGAAAGTAAATTAGCATGAAAGATTCTATGTAGTCAACTTTTAATTACTTAATTCTATCTACCTTATATATGTTCAAGGATTCTATCGCCAATTATTTTGCCTGAGTTGTTAACTACCTGGGGCTTCCCCAGTGGCTCAGCAGTAAAGAATCCACCTGCAATGCAAGAGCCTTGGGAGACAGGTTTGATTCCTGAATCAGGAAGATCCCCTGGAGGAGGGCAGGACAGCCCACTCCAGTATTCTTGCCTGGAGAATCCCATGGACAGAGGAGCCTAGTGGACTACATTCACAGGCTCACAAAGAGTCAGACACGACTAAAGCGACTTGGCACTCGTGCAGCTAACTACCTATTTATTTCCAAAGTGGGAAAGACAGAATCTGCACTTTACTATCAGTAGCGCTTTTGTTTTTATACTGTCTGAGAGCATGTTAGGAATATTAAACATAACAATCAAGGATTGTTATATTTACTTGCACAAATTTTGCTTATTTTGAATTTTTCCTAGTCATATTTTCACTGTGACAAAGGAGACTTTTTATAATTATAATTAATAATGGGGAGAGACTATAATAATGAGCAATTATAGGCCATCTTAATTCTCTAAAATATTATTTTATAAAAGAAAAAATAAGTCTCAAGTGGTTCATAACTTACCCATGACCAGACAGCTAGTGTTACAAACCTGAGAAACAAAATCTGATCTTCCTGACTCTAAAAACCATAGTTTTTCTCTGATTTATATGCATCCCTCAAATTTCTGCCCAAATAGCTGAATTAGTTCTCAGAAGATATAATACAATGTAAAAGCCCCCAGTTAGTAGAAACTAGGAACTAGGAAATGCTTAAACCTTAAGTCTGTTCTGTGAGAGAAAATTATAAAACAAAAGCAGAAAATGAAACTATCTTTTCCATTTATTTAGTATTTATTTGCTTTTATTTTTTAGAAAAGTATATACTTTAGAAGGGAACAGAAAGGAAGGATGTGAAATTCAACAGATTTTTTTAAAAAAAGATATCATATTTCTAAAATATCACTCTCCAGCAGATCAGCTTCAGGGACCTTTGAGAAAATGGTGAAGCAAGTCTATTTGCACACACACTGCTGCATTCCAGGACATGTTAAGGTGCCTAGACTATAACAAGGGCTCAATAACAATTTATTGTTGATGATGGAAATGCCTATGTAATGCACATAGCAAAATAAGGTTGTTCCCATCTCCATAACAAGGAAATCTCCTGAGTCATTAAATACAATGTGTCTGTGTCAATACTTTCATCATTAGTGCAATTCAGAAATGCCCACCTCATTATTCCTTTAGTGTCAAAGGGATGCCTGCAACTTCTGCTTTTCTCCTCCTTTTTGTACTTTCTTTTCCTCTTCATCATATGTGTGCCTCATTTCATTTATTGACATCCGAATGGCTAGTCAGTACAGTCAGTTCACTCACTCAGTCATGTCCGACTCTTTGTGACCCCATAGACTGCAGCACACCAGGCTTCCTTGTCCATCACCAACTCCCAGAGCTTGCTCAAACCCGCGTCCATCAAGTCAGTGATGCCATCCAACCATCTCGTCCTCTGCCGTCCTCTTCTCCTCCTGCCTTCAGTCTTTCCCAGCCTCAGAATCTTTCCTAGTGAGTCAGTTCTTCACATCAGGTGGCCAGAATATTGGAGCTCCAGCTTCAGCATCAGTCCTTCCAATGACTATTCAGGACTGATTTCCTTTAGGATTGATGGTTTGATCTCCTTGCAGCCCAAGGGACTCACAAGTGTCTTCTCCAACACCACAGTTCAAAAGCATTAATACTTTGGCGCTCAGCTTTTTTTTATAGTCTGACTCTTACATCCATACATGTCTATTGGAAAAACCATAGCTTTGACTATATAGACCTTTGTCGGCAAAGTAATGTCTCTGCTTCTTAAAATGCTGTCTAGGTTGATCATAGCTTTTCTTCCAAGGAGCGTGCATCTTTTAATTTCATGGCAGTTACCATCTGCAGTGATTTTGGAGTCCAAGAAAATAACGTCTTTCACTGTTTCCATTGCTTTCCCCATCTATTTGCATGAAGTGCTAGGACTGGATGCCATGATCTTAGTTTTTTGAATGTTGGCTTTTCTTAAGCCAGCTTTTTCACTTTCCTCTTTCAATTTCATCAAGAGACTCTTTAGTTCCTTTTAGTTTTCTGACATAAGGGTAGTGTCATCTGCGTATCTGAGAAATATTGATATTTCTCCCAGCAATCTTGATTCCAGCTTGTGTTCATCCAGCCGAGCATTTTGCATGATGTACTGTACATATAAGTTAGGCATACTCAGGCAGGCATAGCTGGTCAGGCATAGTCTTAAGCATTCAAGCACTCAAGAGATGCAGGCTTGATCCTCGGGTCAGGATCAAGATCCCCTAGAGGAGGGCAAGGCAACCCACTCCAGTATTCTTTCCTGGAGAAAGAGGCAAGAGAATGGCAAGAGAAGCCTTTCAGGAGGTGCATAGGGTCGCAAAAAGTAAGAAACGACTGAAACGACTTAGCATACACACTTGCTAAAGTTTTTGCAGAGACTCTCGTATTCCTTTCACTATAAGAAATTCATTCTGAGCTTTTTGTATACTAAACATATGCTACACATGATTTGGTTAATCAGGCTCTACTATCAACAAGCTATTAATGTCTACATTAGCCAGTTTATGTTGCTCTGTTTTCCCAACATTTATTCCATAGTTCACTTCTGTAGTGTCTTAATGTCATAACACAAAGTCACAGCTCAAAGTACTTAGATTTAAATTTTATATAGATGAAGATTTTATAGTTAACCTGGGTGGCACTTTTTAAAATTAATACATTTATTTTAATTAGAGGATAATTACTTTACAAAATTGTTATAGTTTTTGCCATCTATTAACATGAATTGGCCATATGAATACATGTGCCTCCCCCCACCCTGAGTCCTTCTCCCACCTCCCTTCCCACCCTATCCCACCAGGTTGTCCCAGAACCAGCTTTGGGTCCCCGCTTCATGCATCGAACTCACACTAGTCATCTATTTTACATATGGTAATATAAGTGTTTCAATACTATTTTCTCAAATCATCACACCCTTGCTTTCTCCCACTGAGTCCAATACGTGGCACTTTTTTGCAGGCAGAAACAAAAATATACAGGCTACACTGCCACACTCTGAAGGAACAATAAATACACTGAGTCTGTATAATATAACCTACTCACAAATTGCATTTATTTATATTTCCCACCACAAGCAGTGACCATTGACTATTGATCAACAGTGGTGATCAGAAGCACCTGCTTAGTTCATGTTTCAACAACGTACCCTAGGATCTAGCTTGTATTAACAGGAATACAGTGGATTTCAGGAGAGAGAACTCTTGTGTGTTGTCCACATTAAAATAGCTCTAGTTGTTTGATCTATTTTTACCATCTAAGAATCCTCTTTGAAGTTTTGATGGAAATTATTCTAAACAAGTTTCACATTGTATGTACACACATGCACACACACACGCATACACAATGGAGCTATAGTAACACACTTTTCCAGAACAAGTGAGATCATCACCAGATTAAACTCATCTAAGAGTCAACAGTGGGATTTCCCTGGTGGTCCAGTGGCTAAGATTCCACACTCCCAGTACAGGGACCCTGGGTTCAATCCTTGACCAGGGAACTAGATTTCCGTATACCCAAACTAAGGCCTTCCATAGTCAAATAAATAATTTTTTTAAGAGTCAATAATTTTGACTCTTACCTTCCATGATATGTTCATGGGAAACCACATATTTTTGCATCATAAGTGATAAATGAGATAACTGAAAGGACCCAGAATTGGGAAATGAGTTTAATATGCTTTCCTACAATTGCCAAATGCCATATTCATCCAGTTGAATTGAAATCAAATGTAAAACGGTATATGAAAACAGATAATCTGGAGACTATAGGCTATAACCCACATTTTATATAGATGATATATTTATATAGAAACTAGTCTCGTTGCTATAAATACCTGTTATAATGAATGATGCAGCCCAGCTGAGCTGGTGATTCAGTGAGGCAGGAGGTACCCACGCCACCTTTGCTACATACTGAACAAGGAGAATGAAATGTACTGTTTCCATTTTCTAGCCATAAATACATATTATGTATTCTTTCAGAATGCACAGGAAAAAATCTACTGATGGAACTGAATTGCAGTTAAAAACTATAACTACACCCATCTCTGTGATTCATTTCTCACTCTCATGATATATTTGGAAATTGTTCCTTTAGGATTTCCAGCATCTTGTCAACCATTCTGCTCTTAAACTTGCCATTTCTACAAAGTAGCTCTTGGAGATTTGAAGTGTTGTGTTTTAACACCACTGTGTTTCTTAAAGAGAGCTGAAACTGACATTTTGAAAGCAAAATGAAACACGCACATTAATTGTATTTTAAAATTTGACAAGGCACATCAAATTACTTTTACTCAGGTAATTAATTGAGTTAGATTTTAAATACATAGTCATTTGTGCACCTATGATAATTTATTGTTTTGTTTTGTTTTTTGCAAATGAAAATTCTCCACTCACTCCAAAATGGTGCATAAGAGTTATTTGTAACAATGGTAACTCCAACAAACAGAATTTAAACACCAAGAGAGCAGCTCAACTGCAATAGCCAGAGTTCTCTGATTTTTGGCTAAAGATGCTCTGAGATGAAGAACCTCCCAGATTTTCTTCACAGGAAATGCTAAATAGAAAGAGAAGCTTGATATTTGGAGCAAAATGCTTGCCATTCTTAACTCCTTCCATTTTTTCACACTCATATGTTTTAGTCACCAAATTTTTGAAATATCTATGAATCCACTTATTTCTCTCCATCTTTGTTACCACTATCTTAGTCCAGGCCATCAATGCATCTGAACTGAAATACTCCCAAAAGTAGCCTCCTTGCATGACATCAGGGCTACTTCCAGACCATTTTTGGACCACAGCACTGCGGTCCCTTTAGAGTGCATATCACATAAAATTGTAGCAACTGTCTATCAGCCTCAGTATAAAATCCAACCACCCAAACATAAAGTTTAGCTTTAAAGTCTCATTATCAGTTACTCACTACCACATACCTACTTGCAAAAAAAATAACATTCAGCTTGTGGGGGCTGCATGCATCATCGTGTCTAGTGTAAATGTATTTTCTTATGTAGTCACTCATGTCTAGAATGAATTTTGCGCACATACACACACTTCTTCAGGACACAAGGTATATGTCACCAATACCAGGATCTATCTTTGATTTCTTGAATGACCAATATTTCACAGATCCTAATGCCAAGGCCATATCCTATATCAATTAAGTTATGTTTCAGTATTTTTTAAAGCCACCCAAGTCAATTCCACCAAATAGCCAAGGTTGAAAATCACTGCAGTAGGCTTTCAGCTGTTTTTCCTAACAATAATCCATCTTCTGAGTCCATCCTTCATACCCCACTGCCACATTAATCAGACCTTCCATTTTTTCTCACCCAAACTTTTCCCCCAACTTGGCTGCAGAGCCCTATGCAGGGCACTGTGAAGTGCTTTGTTGAAATCCAAGGCCTCATTTGGTCATTATCTTATTAATCTGCTGGATTCTTTCAGAATAATGCATGCTAATCCTAAATTACATGAGAGTTTTCGACATTTAGCAAAACATCCATAGAAATTAGATATGTTTTCTTTCAATGCAAACTATGTGGACATCCACTAATATTGGTTATAGACATAATATAGCTTATCTGGAATGAGTTGTGGAATGAAGCCTTAAAGTCAGGTTGTTTTGTGTTGTTTTATGTGTGAAATATGTTCTTTCATACATACGCAAAGGCATGCTATTACTTGTTGTACTCCTCATGGCATCCAAATACCCTAGAAAATGACAATTAACATGAAAAGTCCCAAACAATATTCACATCACATTTTAAATGATTCAGTTCACTTACAAGCTTAGTATTTCTAAAACAGGTAGATTTATTTCTTGTTTTTCTTTTTGGATAATAATGAATATATTGAACAACAGCAAAGCATTTTTTCCAGATCTTCCTATGCATAGGGAGACTGCTGTAGAAAGAGTCAGGACCACTAAATGTAAGCTCTGGTTCAACAGTCTGTGTCCTTAGGCAATGCTTTGAGTTTCCCAGGCATCCGTTTCCATTTTTTTTTTTTTTTTTTTAGTATTTATTTATTTATTTGACTGCATCAAGTCTCAGCTGCACAGCATGCAGGATCTTTATTGCCTTACGCAGGATCTTTTGTTGCAGTGCACAAACTCTAGTTGAAGCATGAGGGCTTAGTTGCTCCATGCCATGTGGGATCCTAGTTTCCCAACCAGAGATGCAACCCATGTCCCCTGCATTGGACCATCAAGGAAGCCTTACTCAGGCCTCAGTTTTTTAAACACAATATAAAATGAAGACAGGGCTATAAGCTAGAACTCCTAAGAATGTGGCAGTACATCAATGGGAGGACTTTCCTGGTGGTCCAGTGGTTAAGAGCCCACCTGCCGAAATAGGGGACATGGGTTCTATCCCTGGTTGGGGAACTAAGATCCCACATGTCATGGAGCAACTAAGCCCCCTGTGCCTCACCTGCTGAGCCTTCTCTCTAAAGCCTGTGCTCTGCAATGGGAGAAACCACTGCCATGAGAAGACTGTGAGCAGCAGCTAGAGAATAGCCCTCGTTTGCCACAACTAGACAAAGTTCTCAAGCAGCAGCAGAGACCCAATGCAGCCCAAAATTAATTAATTAAAAACATCAATGGGGAAGACATGTGTGCTTCTTGCAGGAGACAGAAGTACAATCAAGGTGAAATTGAAGAAAATTTAGTAAACGGTCTATTGACACAGGTGTGTGCAGCAGAAAGAAACTAACAAGGGATGGTAAAGCATCTGAGAACTAACTAAAATAGGAAGGAGTTATTCCCTCTAGCCCTGGGGGGACAGGGGTCGGGGTTGAAGTGAGAACCTGGTGAGAGTTCTGTCTGGGGAAGTGAGACTCCAGTTGAGGTGTGGTTAGACAAACACAGCCATTGCCACACCATAACTTGACAGGGGGAAGCAGGGAATAAACCCCCCAACCTCTCTCTTCTCCCCTTCCCTGATCATCCATCATCCATCCACTTCCCTTGACCAGACCCAAGCCAAATTCAGAAGGGAGTCCCAGTGATGCCCTCTGTAGAGAGGTAGAGCAGGATGAAGAGAAGTGAATGATATGAAGAAGCAGTTGGACAACATTGGCCACAAAGTGAAAGCTTTTAACCAAACATTTGTTCAGTAAATTGTTTTTCAAATAGTAAATAAAGGCACAATATAACTGGGAAGTCATCATTCCATCCATATAATACTATAATAGTGGAGACATTTCATTACACACTTGTCAAATTCCATGTACAAGAATACCAGTGAACCCTAGTGTGTACTATAGACCATAGTGAATGATAATGTAACAGTATTGATGCACCGATTGTAACAAATATACCACACCAATGTAAGATGCTAAAAACAGTGGAAGCTGGTGGGGGTAAGGGGTTTAAGGGAATTCTCTATATTTTTTGCTCAGTATTTTGTAAATTTAGGATGTTCCCAAAAAACAGTCTATTAATTTTTTTAAAGTGCCCTTTTCACTACTCATATCTATTGAAAATGTCTCATTATTACCCCAATTCCACATCCATGCAAATGAGGTGACTGTGAGATAACCACCCTATGACATTGAGTAACAGGAGGTTAATTACCAAGATTAGAGAAGTGGAAATACATCTAGGAAACGTCAAATTGCAAAGAGTTAAAGGTGTCTGTTTTCTGAATTCTCCATGTCCCTATTCCTTGTTGTACTAATTCAGAAAGACAAAATTCACCCCTACTTCTCAGCAAAAGCTCTTAGTAAGGTATTCCAAATCATCATTGCTCTTGTAATGATTAACTTTTCACTTAAAGCTAAGACAACTCTGTTATCATAATAATTTGTATGTGAAAGTTCTTTGCCCTTTGAAGAGACTGAAGACATAATTTGGAAAGGTTTTCATGGCATGATAATTACCATGGATACCTCCTGCTGATAATTCTTCATCAAGTAGAATATAAAGGTGAAAGAGAAAATAAAATATACTTTGGGTCCAAAAAGAACCTGACACCACACTGAAATACATTATATTTGGAACCTTACATCAGATGTTTTTAAAATCTGGTTTATTTCAGTATGATTTACCATATTCTAACAGTATGTCCTCTGAAATGCAAGTAACCTACTATAATAATCAAATTCCACACATTATACAATTAATATAAAGGTTCCAGAGCCCTATATTTTTGGATGTATAACACACAGAGCCATAGGTACTTGTGACGTCCTCTCAGCATTCTCTTAATAAGAGTTTATGTTTTAAGCACAAAATTATAGATTGTGTTCAACATTAGATTAGAAAAAAATCAAGTAGTAAACTATACTTAAAAAAAAAAAAAAAAAAAAAAAACCAACAAACTAGGGACTCCCCTGGTGGTCCAGTGGTTAAGAATCTGCCTTGAAATGCGAGGGATGCAGGTTTGATCCCTGGTTGGGGAAGTAGGAGCCTATGGGCTCAGGAGGAAACTACGCCCAAGTGCTGTAATGGAGATCCCAAAGTCCCATGTGCTGCCGCCACTAAGACCCCATGCAGTCAAATCAATCAGCAAATATTAAACAAACAAAAAAACCCCGACACTATCCATGTTCCAAAGTCAGTAGTAGATAAATGACAATAGAATTCAGAAACGATTCCTGATGCCACTTGCTGAAATCAAGCAGGTATGGTTGTAAAGAATAGTCAGCCAGCTGTTTCTCCTCCAGAGCATGGAGTGGCACTCTCATTCTCCACTTGTCTTCTCCCCTCTTCACAATTGTCCCCTGATTAAACCCAAACACCCTGCACCCCTGCCTTAGAGGGAAGCTCAAATCAACAATGTCGTCCGACAGCTCTGACTCTTTTGTCCTCCAGGGTTGCAGGCATTGGCGAGCCACAGAACCCCCTTTCTTCAAGATGCTGTGATCTAGCGGTGACAGCTGAGCTGCTTGATGCCTCAGAGACCAGCCTAAATGAGGGCAGCTCATACTGTGTACCACTTTGATGATAAGACTAACTTATTAGTCACAGGGCAACATTTTGAATGTGTCTCCCTGCCTCCTTTTTGTTCACTCATGTGCATAAATGCAAACATTGTTAGGGTGTAAATGCCCCTCTTTCTGGTCTTATCTGCATGGTTTGTGCGCACACTCCAGGCCTGGGAAGACTGAGGAACAGCCTATCACACTAAGATACTGAGTGCTTTCTGGTTTGCAGTGGCAGCTGTTGTTTGCCCTGTCTGATGCCTTTCAAAAGCTTTTTCTCCTCCATATCTATGCAGTGATTTTCCTTGAAAAATCTTACACCAAATACTGAGTTGGCATGTTTAGCCCTGTGACTTCACAGTAATCCATAGCAGATTAAATCTTCTACAGGATTTTAACACAGAAAAGCAGTGACTCAACTACTGAAAAAAAAGGGAGCGGGGAGGGTAGCTCTTTTCTTCCTGATACAATTAAAAAATATTAAAGACTACTTCTCAATGCTGCTCAATATAGGACTCACATCCCTTTGGCCAAAGGGAGGCTATAGTTACACTTGAGTCTTCTAAGAATTATTTACAAAGCTACTATCATCTAAAGGAAGTGTATTTTTTGGCCAGGGATGCATGTTTTGTCAAATTAAAATGAACAACAACATCTTAGTAGGTAATGGGTTAGCAACTACTTCACAATTTATTCTTGGCAAGATCACCAAGGTTCTGGGGCTCTGTAACACCCTGTAAAAACATTTAGGGAAAGAATGCAGGGTGCAACAGGAAGACAGATTACAGGTCCCTCAAGTGAAGAGAAGAATGTTTCTTCCCTTGTAGCCAATGCTTGTATCTGTTCCTGTAGATCTTGAGAAATGATAAAGTGACTTCCAGTGGCAGTTCTAAGAAATATATCTACAACTTCATTTTCCCTTGGTAAGGGGAGAGAAAATAAAAGAGGAAAAAATTAATCTGTAGATTAAAATGTTGACATAAGAAAATAAGGAAATATACATATATCTGCTGCATGATCCCTCTTCTATACCTTATAACTAAATTATAAGGCTAACAACCAGTAACAACACACACTATTTAAAAATAGAAGAGTGGGCTAAGAGGGAAAACATGATTTGGTTAATATATATAAATACATGGCACATGTGTGTACATGTATACACATACACACACACACACACACACAGATTATCCTCAAAATCTTAGTGAAGTTTTGAGTTTTAATAACTTAAGAAGTATAAGTGCTACAAACTTTAAAAAACACCATTTCAAGACAATTAAGTTTCTTTTATACTTATTTAGATTTGTGAGTGCTGAATAATATATTTTTAATTTTAACTTCATTTGCCATCATCTACATATGTAAATTGGTTTCCCAGATGGCACTAGTGGTGAAGAACCTGCTTGCCAATGCAAGAGACATAGAGACTCGGGTTTGATCCCTGGGTCAGGAAGATCCCCTGGAGAAGGGAACAGTTACCCACTCCAATATTCTTGCCTGGAGAAGCCCCCTGAACAGAGAAGCCTGACAGGCTACATACAGTCCATGGGGTCACAAAGAGTTGGACATAACTGAAGCAGCTTAGCACACACATATATGTAAACAGAGCAAAGACGAGAATACACACAGCAACGAGTCATGAGGCTACAGTCGAGTTTTGTAACTTCTTTCTTCTGCTATCTAGTTTTTGTTTTTTGTATCTTAGCTGGAATTTCTAAGCTGGTTTTGTTCTTTACCTGCTTCGGTGACCTACATATGACTTCTGAACTATTGTTAGTAGTTACAGCAGCAGAAACAGCAATAGCAGTAATAAAGGGAAGGCCTCAGAATATACAACAGCAACCTCATCACCCCCTGACAATCAGGATCAGTCATTCAGACATTAAGCTCCTTCGTGCCCTTTAGGTCAGTGTTATGAGCTCAAACTTCTTCTCAGCTTCCACTTGGATAGAACCATTTTTATGAGAACTAAACTGATGGATCCAGACAAGATCAAACTTGTAGTAACGGGAAACAAAAATCTTAATGAATGGATCACTGAGGTAACATGGAAAAGGTCTACCATCACTCCCACATCCTTAAGTCCATGTCCTGGTTATTGCAGAAACAGAATTATGTATGAACTGCTACTGCCATGAACTGTTATCAGAATATATACTGCATCTTGTCAGATGACACCTCAGACTTGCAAGTTATTTTGTCTTTTTAATATTAAATCTATTTATTTGGCTGCGCCAAGTCTTAGTTGTGGCACACGGGATCTTTCTTGCAGCACAGAACACATAAATGATGTGCTCCCTTCCATAAAGATGGGGAGAAAGTAAGAGCACATTTCATGAACACCTCCAGGTGGGCTGGAGGATCCTTGCCTGTGGCCCCCACTCTATTGTTCTGCCTTTGAACCATGGGGACTTGTTCATTATTCACACATTTTAAAAGGAAGCAATGGTGCAGAAAGTGAGCCTCAAGATCGGTCATTCAAGAAAAAGCCAGAGCCTTACCTGATGGCCCATTGGTTAGGACTGCACGCTCCCACTGCAGGGGGCACAGGTTTGATTCCTGGTTTGGGGACCAAGATTCTGCATGCCACAGGGCTGTGGCAAAAACAAAACAAAACAAAACAAAAAGCTGGATACAGAGAAGTGGGTAAATATACTAATTGTTCAGGTGGGGACAAGGAAGATGGAAAAGGAAGGAAAGGAGAGGCAGGAAGAGCAGGGGAAGATGGGGTGGAGAGTGGCAGTTCAGACCAATAGGTTCCTCAGGATCTTCCTTGCATCAAGTGGGATTTTCCTTGCGTCTGGCGGTACCTTCCTTGCTTTGTGCAGGCTGAGAAGCTGTGGCTCTTGGCCTTTGTTGCCACCAGGCATGTGGGATCTTAGTTCCCAGACCAAGGATGGAACCGGAGGCTTCTGCACTGCAGGGCAATTTTTAACCATCAGGCCACCAAGGAAGCCCCAACTTGGAAGTTTTTATTCATATACTTGGACTGTTTCTTCAATGGATCATTGTACCATTCCATCAGAACAGTAGCTTCTGGATAATATAGTACACGGTAAGACCAGTAATAAATGAAGAATAAAAAAGTCGCTCAGTCGTGTCTGACTCTTTATGACCCCATAGACTGTATAGTCCCTGGATTTCTCCAGGCCAGAATACTGGAGTGGGTAGCATTTCCCTTTGCCAGGGAATCTTCCAAACCCAGGGATCGAACCCAGGTCTCCTGCATTGCAGGTGGCTACTTAACAGCTGAGCTACAAGGGAAGCCCAAGAATACTGAGGGAATCTTCCTGACCCAAGAATTGAACTGGGAACTCCTGCATTGCAGGTGGATTCTTTATCAACCCAGTAAGTCTCATGAATATGAGTCACCGCTTTTGCTGTAAGATGAACTCTTTGGTCAAAAGCCATATTATATGGGATTCCAATATATGGAATAAGGTGTTCAATAAATGCACAGGTGGTGATGCTGCAGAGGCTTTGTGGAGGAAGCAATACAATTCATACCCAAAGTCAGTATATTTTTTAAAGAAAATAATTTCTTTCCTTCTAGGATGGCAAGGGTCCAATATAATCCTTCTGCCACTGAAAGGCTCACTAGTCTCACTAGGAAATGTTGCTATATTGGGGGATGAGATTTGGTTTGTGCTGTTGGTTGGTGATCTGTTCAGCTGTCTTACTTGTCATATGCATTTTGTGGGGGAAAAAATCTTGTGTTGTTTCGATTCCATCCTTATTATGGTGATCTTTTTCCTGGGCCCAATAACAAAACACTGGAATGACTAAGAAAAGAGAGAAACGGATCTCCATAGCAAGAGTTGTATCCAAATATTACCAAAGGCCTTCTCTAGCTTGCTGTCAAGAGTACTCATTCTCTCTGCCTAGGTCTCATTCCACCAAGTCCCCCATCTTATCTCCTTCAAGTCTGTGATTATCCAGCTTATCCAGCAGTCTTTGCTCAGAACTGATATCCATGTGTACCTTTAGCCCTTGTTTTTTCAAACTAAAGTCAATAATGCAATGCATGTCTTAAAGTTCTGTCCACTGAGAGGGCTTTTTTCCCTCTTTCTCCACATCTTTCTACAACACTCTTCAACTAGGCTGTAATTAAGTTGCAATTCACTTTGAACTGATAGCAGCCTACCATCCAGAACTCTCTCTCAACAAAACCTGAAATTTTACCTGTTTCAGATGAGTGGTCATAGAGAAAAATTGCCCATGAGTCCACATGTTATAGTCAAAGGAAAATTGATAATGAAGCAGGAGAGCAGGCTTGTTCTGGGAGCCTGAGTTGCCTATGGAACTTGTTCCTATGACTTGTTAGAACGTGGCTTCTTGCGTATCACTGCCATTTGGTGATAAGAGTGATGATGAGCATGCTCATCTTTATGACTGAGATCAGATAACACTCAATTTGTGATGGGAAACTTAGGTAGCATGAGCAACTCATATCCTCTAGTGAGTCATTCTATCATTGTCAGGGCTGAAAAGCAAGCCAGCGATGATTTCTTAAAAGAACAGATCTACTGTATAGTGAGTGGAACTCTGCCCACTCTCATGTGGCAGCCTGGATGGGAGGGAAGTTTGGTGGAGAATGGGTACATTATATGTATGGCTGAGTCTCCGCACTGTTCACTTTAAATTATCACAACTCGTTAATCGGTTATAGTCCAATACAAAGTAAGAACTTTAAAAACATTTTTTTTTTAAAAAAGGAGAACAGTTAACTGTGAAGGATAGTACTTTTTAAAAATCTTAAGAATATATACTGGGCTTCCCTGGTTGCTCACTAGTAAGAATCTGCCTGTAATGCAGGAGACATGGATTTAATCCCTAAATTAGGAAGACCCACTGGAGAAGGGAATGGCTACCCTTTTCAATATCCTTGCCTGGGAGATCTTGTGGCGAGAGGAGCTGGGCAGGCTGTAGTCCATGTGGTTGCAGAGGCTGGACACACCTTAGCAACTACACCACCACCACCAGGGATACACGCTATCACATATCTATCAGTGCGTGCCTGATGTGCTACAGAGCAGACCCGTCTTCCACAGATAGCATGGGCGCTCATGGAGTTTTCTGGCTCATAAATTCCAAATGGCAAAGCAGTTGCTCTTCAACCCAGAACAACAAGAGCACTTTCTTTTCTTCGGGGCTCTATTAAAAATTGGCAGCTTTAGGCGTTACTTGTTAAGTGGATTAGAACATCCTGAAATGTGACATATGTTGTCTCTAGAACCAAAGCTCCTCCCAAGAACTATCACTCTTCATATGGTGGTAATAGAAAGTATAGTAAAAGTTCTAGATGAGATATCTTGATATGCCCATTGGGCCCCCTAGAAAATCAACCAAGATCCCTGAGTTTCCATGAGAATTTTCTGCACCCTCTAGGGCACATATGTCTTAACAAGGCAATTGACCTGATGTCACTAATGTAGTGGACAAATGTAATATCCTATGTAATAATTCCCTAAAGAACCTGAGACAACAGAGAGCAAAAGAGTCAATATAGCCCTGAGGAAGGATGATAAGACACTGCTCAATAGCTGTGTACTAAATACTAGGTGCTGAGTTGATTTACTCTAATATAGTCCAACTGGGAGAGCAATTGAAATTAGAGTCACCACCTGATTAATTTCATGAAAATCAACTATTTTTCATGAAAAATCTTTATATCTTCTGCTTAAAAAATAGATGAGTTAAGTGAGAATGTGATTTTTTTTAATGTATCCTGTATCTTTCAAGTAACTAGTGATGGCAATAAGTTTTGCAGTTGCCCGTGATTTGACATGAGTTTTCATTTTCTGTTATGGTAAGAGAAGTACTTCCTCAGCTTCTAAATTTTCCCATCCTGCTATAGTGGTCCTCTTGTGATAGAAAGCCATCAGAAAGTCAATGTGGGGACTCTGCCAGTAGTTATGTCTCTCCTAAATATGCATTCACAAAAGTAATAATATTCTGGAATAATCACAGGGTGTCAGAAGGACATTGGCTAAAACTCTATTTTCTGAACACAGTAAAACCAAACTCATACTGAGACATTTTGAAGCCTTGTGTATTGGTGGTTGTTTGGGACCAAGGTTCAAAAATATTTTATAAATCTGAGCCATCCCCCTTACTCAGGGCATAGTCACTCTGGCAAATGTCCCCAGGTCACTCTGTGGAAAACTGAAACAAACATTTACAGTACACAATTGTGGCAATTCTGTGGGGGAATTTCTGTAAGGGAAATTGCCACCTCTATTCAAAAGCTCCTGTGAACTGGATCTAATCAAGTATGATCCAGTTATGACTCCATTGAGTCATTGAGTTATGATTCCATTGTAGTGACTCCTTTCAGATCTCCGATTACTAAACCTTGACTTTGCATTTATGTATTTATTTTCAGCCGGGCTGGGTCTTCATTTCTGCTCATGGGCTTTCTCTAGTTGTCATGAGCAGGGACTACCCTTTCTTTGGTGCACAGGCTTCTCATTGCGGTGACTTCTCTTGTTGCTGAGCTCTAGGCACATGGGCTTCAGCAGTTGTGGTGCACAGGCTTTAGTTGCTCCGCAGCATGTGGAATTTCTGGACCAGGGATCGAGTCTGTGTCCCCAGCATTGGCAGGCAGATTCTTAACCACTGGACCACCAGGGAAGACCAACCTTGTGTTTTTAATGAAACCAGGTCAAGTAGACATTATAAGAATCAAGTAAAATTTTAGTCGGTCGCTCAACTATCGAAACCTAGACTATCAGAGTCAAGTAACTTTGCTCCACCCTTTACCATCTGCAGAGAAACAAGATACCTTCTTGTCTCTGGCTTCTGCCATTCACTCTCTAAAACTGAGAAGTACATTTTGTGACACTATCTCTCACAGTCTTCCCCAGCCTGCAATGAAGAGCTAGCACTGTTCTTTCTAAGATGCCGCATCAATCAAAGCTTTGGTGAAGGGAGTGTTCTCTAAACAATCAAAGCTTTGGTGAAGCATCAATAAAAGCTTTGGTGAAGCATCAATCAAAGCTATGGTGACAGGAGTATTCTCTAAACTCTCCTCAGGGATACAGTAAGGCCATAGATGTGAAATTTTCCCATAATTAATATTCTCTGATCTTCTGATTTCTTCTGATCTTCTGATCTTCTCTGATCTTCTCTCTGATACTTCAGTCAACATGATACTAAAGAAATCCTGGCACCTCATACTTATTTACTTTAGGTCATTGATATGACCATATTTAAGTCAACGGTCTGAGTAAACTATTGAAGCCTCTCCTAGCTGCTTGTGGTAACACAGTTACTCCGGGATGTCTGATAAGGGTGCCTTTTCAATAAATCAGCCTTATACATGTATTTTAAATTGTTGTTATTGGTTCATTTTGTCCTGCTATAAAACCCTTAGAAGTTATTTTTACCAACATCATGCCCTGTTTTCTGTGAATATAAATTTGGAAAACATTGCTTTTGCTTTAGTGTATGGTGCCAGCTCCTCCTGGATTTGAATTTGTAATCATCCCCCACATCCTGTGCTCAGCTTTTGATTACATGTCTGGAAGCAATGAGAAGAGTGGGGGTGGGTCTTAAAGAGAATTGGCATCACCTCACAAGGGGATGCTTCATTGAGGCAATTCAGAATCATCAGGCAAAGTGAGGCTAACATCCCTGGATAGGGAAAGATACACTGCTTCTGATGGAAACCAAGGATCAGGGAAAGTAAGCAATGTAAGCTCCTCTGATTCATTGGAATCCACGGGAAAATTCTTATTCCAGTTCTACTCATTCTTAACCAGTACTCCAACTTTTCCAGGAGGCAAAGCAAAGCTAAAAATTCCATTTGCCTTGTAAATCTGCAATTTACAACACCAAATCTTTTTTCTGGTTCTGTATTTATAGGTCTGTATCTACTAATTTACTTAAAAATATATTTTTTAAGGGTAATAATAAAAAGATTTTGCTTCTCTGATCATGCCATAAGCATGTCTTTCGTAGGCACTTTATTTCCTATTTACCATTTCTGTGGACTCTTCTGTTTTCTGCTGATGACAAAGTCATATAACCTTCCAGTGACTAATCCCAGGTTCCCACATGTGAGAGTCTGTGCCCTGGATCCATGTTTTTATATATTGAATCAAATAGAGTTTGCTCAGGGAAACAGAAAGCATCCTAAGTATTATAAACAGGAGACATTTAATATGGGAAATTAGACACAAAACATTTGAAAACCTAGATTGGGGAGGTTAGCAAAGAACTGCTAGGTTTCAGAAAATGTGAAGTGAGGAATTACAAGGAACTACTGTTTCCTCAGCTGCCTTTAGCATTAAAGTGGGCAATCCAACAGAAAATATTGGCAAAAATATCCACCTGTTCTTTTATAATCCGACAAACCTATTTGCTGCTGCTCATTCAATAACAGTGCTTCCTTTCCCTCTTCCTGGCAGGAGATGATTGTCTATGGGTTTCCAGCATCTCTGCACATTTTGCAAATAAAGGCACTGACTGACTTTATTCTAGACCATCTTTTTAGGGATGTTTATGTGGCAAGGGGGCTTCCAAGGTGGTTCAGGGGTAAAGAAACTACTGCCAACGCAGGAGATGCAGGTTTAATCACTGGGTCAGGAAGATCCTCTGGAAAAGCAAATGACAAGCCACTCCAGTATTCTTGCCTGGAAAATTCCACGGACAGAGGATCCTGGCGGGCTGCAGTCTGTGGGGTACCAAATGGTCAGACAGGACTGAGCGATTGAGCCCTCATGTGCATACCACGTGCACACCCAGATGGCAAGTAGCCTTTGAAGACAGAGATCCTGTCTCCCTTCAGGGCAAAGACCAGATAGGATTACTGCTTTAAATTCAGAGTTACTCTCCTTTAATCTACTCCACTGTGTATGCAGGGATCTCCCAGCCCTCCTTTCATTGTCCTGTGAGATTTGTGTTTGGCAGAACCAATGCAAATGTTTATCCTCTGACTTTTCCTGTTGCTCTAAATAATAAAGTCCTTCATCTCTGACCCAGGAGTTTGATGTCTTTTACCAGCTCCTATAAAAGAGAGGCAGGCTTCCCTGGTGGCTCAGTAGATAAAGAATCTGCCTGCAATGCAGGAGATGTAAGAGACACAAATTCGATCCCTGGGTCAGGAAGACCCCCTGGGGGGAAAAAATGGCAACCCACTCAAATATTCTTGCCTGGGAAATCCCATGGACAAAGGAGCCTGGCAGGCTACAGTTCATGGGCTCCAAGAAGTGGACATGGCTTAATGACTAAAGTACCACGCATAAAACAAAGGCAGGCTAATTTGTTAACATGCAAGTAGGGAAAATTTCAGATCTTTTCAGTTTTTGATACCAAAGGTCATATCTCATAGGAGGATCTTTGTTTCTATAAAACAGGGGGGAGAAAAAAACAAGCAAAGATAAATAAACTTGCTCCAAAAAATCATCAATACAAATATAAAAAAGAATATTTCAGATTTTGGTTCATTTTTTTTCATATCTCATTAATTTTATCTTTTGGTGTTGGTTTAGTCCCTAAGTCCTGTCTGATTCTTTTGACTGCATGGACTGTAGCCCACCAGGCTCCTCTGTCCAGGTATTTTGCAGGCAAGAATACTGGAGTGGGTTGCCATTTCCTTCCAGACCTAGGGATCGAGGGATCGAACCTGCCTCTCCTACAATGCAGGAAGATTTTTTACTTACAGAGCCACCAAAGAAACTTATTTTATCTTTTATCTTTATTAAATCCCCACATATATTCTCAATCACAATGTATAGTTTATAGACTCATTGAACAATGAAATTCTTATGCTCTATTAGGGTTTGAGTTTAAAATTATGAGTAAAAATATATATTATCTCTATTCCATTGGAATTTTTCTTTATTGTTTTTTCCTAACTCCTTAAGTTGAATGCTTTAGATATTTTAAAACTAATTATGGCTTTAGTTACATTTCACATTTATTTGAAGTATCTTTATTTTCATACATTTCTTAGTTGTTTGTCTTCCATAACTTTATTTCTTCTTCTAAGCAACATTTTTAGAAAAATGTTTTTGTGATTCTCCTTTTATTTCTTAAATGTGAAAGATATTTGCACAAACTGCTTGTCATGCTAAATGTAAAGGAGTAGGGAACAGATTCTCTGAAATAACTGAAAACTTTTTTGAGTTTGAGTAAAAATGATTTTTTTTCAAAGCAGTACACATCAAAATATACAATATTTCAAGAATCAATATTTTTTTTTATCTTCTTCTTGCCCTAGAGTGGTAGAATTTCTTGTTTCCATTCTCCTAGCATACTTCTGCTTTTAAATTTTTTTTTTTTTTTTTTTTTTTTTTTAAATATTATTTTATTAGTTGGAGGCCAATCACTTTACAACATTTCAGTGGGTTTTGTCATACATTGGCATGAATCAGCCATATAGTTACACGTATTCCCCATCCCGATCCCCCCTCCCACCTCCCTCCCCACCCGACTCCTCAGGGTCCTCCCAGTGCACCAGGCAAGAGCACCTGATTCATGCATCCCACCTGGGCTGGTGGTCCGTTTCACCATAGATAGTATACATGCTGTTCTTTCAAAACATCCCACCCTCACGTTCTCCCCCAGAGTTCAAAAGTCTGTTCTGTACTTCTGTGTCTCTTTTTCTGTTTTGCATATAGGGTTATCGCCACCATCTATCTAAATTCCGTATATATGTGTTAGTATACTGTAATGTTCTTTATCTTTCTGGCTTACTTCACTCTGTATAATGGGCTCCAGTTTCATCCATCTCATTAGAACTGATTCAAATGAATTCTTTTTAACGGCTGAGTAATATTCCATGGTGTATATGTACCACAGCTTCCTTATCCATTCATCTGTTGATGGGCATCTGGGTTGCTTCCATGTCCTGGCTATTATAAACAGTGCTGCGATGAACATTGGGGTGCACGTGTCTCTTTCAGATCTGGATTCCTCAGTGTGTATGCCTAGAAGTGGTATTGCTGGGTCATATGGCAGTTCTATTTCCAGTTTTTTAAGAAATCTCCACACTGTTTTCCATAGTGGCTGTACTAGTTTGCATTCCCACCAACAGTGTAAGAGGGTTCCCTTTTCTCCACACCCTCTCCAGCATTTATTGCTTGTAGACTTTTGGATAGCAGCCATCCTGACTGGCGTGTAATGGTACCTCATTGTGGTTTTGATTTGCATTTCTCTGATGATGAGTGATGTTGAGCATCTTTTCATGTGTTTGTTAGCCATCTGTATGTCTTCTTTGGAGAAATGTCTGTTTAGTTCTTTGGCCCATTTTTTGATTGGGTCGTTTATTTTTCTGGAATTGAGCTTCAGGAGTTGCTTGTATATTTTTGAGATTAATCCTTTGTCTGTTTCCTCATTTGTTATTATTTTCTCCCAATCTGAGGGCTGTCTTTTCACCTTACTTATAGTTTCCTTTGTTGTGCAAAAGCTTTTAATTTTCATTAGGTCCCATTTGTTTATTTTTGCTTTTATTTCCAATATTCTGGGAGGTGGGTCATAGAAGATCTTGCTGTGATTTATGTCGGAGAGTGTTTTGCCTATGTTCTCCTCTAGGAGTTTTATAGTTTCTGGTCTTACATTTAGATCTTTAATCCATTTTGAGTTTATTTTTGTGTATGGTGTTAGAAAGTGTTCTAGTTTCATTCTTTTACAAGTGGTTGACCAGTTTTCCCAGCACCACTTGTTAAAGAGATTGTCTTTTTTCCATTGTATATCCTTGCCTCCTTTGTCAAAGATGAGGTGACCATAGGTTCGTGGATTTATCTCTGGGCTTTCTATTCTGTTCCATTGATCTATATTTCTGTCTTTGTGCCAGTACCATACTGTCTTGATGACTGTGGCTTTGTAGTAGAGTCTGAAGTCAGGCAGGTTGATTCCTCCAGTTCCATTCTTCTTTCTCAAGATTACTTTGGCTATTCGAGGTTTTTTGTATTTCCATACAAATTGTGAAATTATTTGTTCTAGTTCTGTGAAAAATACCGTTGGTAGCTTGATAGGGATTGCATTGAATCTATAGATTGCTTTGGGTAGAATAGCCATTTTGACAATATTGATTCTTCCAATCCATGAACACGGTATGTTTCTCCATCTGTTTGTGTTAAATTTATATAGACTTTATACTGGGACATTGAGCAACATAAAGTCAAACATTTTCACATTGTTTAATCAAGAAGTTCTACTTCTAATACTATAAAGAATAATTGTACATGTTGGCAAATATATGTATATACATATATGTATGTGTGTGTATATATATATATATTCAAGAGAATGGCCACTGTTGAGTTACTACTGAAAAATCAGGCAGAACCCTAAAAATGTCCATTAACAGATATTGAGTAAAAATGAATAAATATACATATTGAAATTCTGTGTATCATTGAGAATGAAGATAAACATGTATTAATAGGGAATGGCACAATCTTCATGGAAGAGGATTGTTAGTAGTAGGTAGTGAAAGGAGGTTTAGTTCCAAGATCCAATTAAAAATGTATATATTTTTTGTTGTTATGTATACATATGAAGTATGAAGTCTTTACACCAAAATGGTATTAGTTATTTTTCTGAGTGTTTTGAAAATAGGTGATTTTTCCTCTTAGTTTATTTTATACTTTTTTCTAAAGGTATATATATGTATCTCCAGGTGGCAGTAATGGTAAAAACCCACCTGCCAATGCAGGAGATATAAGAGACATGGGTTTGATCCCTGGGTTTGGAAGATCCTCTGGAGGAGGAAATGGCAACCCACTCCAGCATTCTTACCTGGAAAATGCCATAGGCAGAGGAGCCTGGCTAGCTACAGTTCATGGGGTTACAAAGAATCAGATAAAATTGAAGCAACTGTGCATACACATGCACATATATATTATCAGTCCAGTTCAGCCACTCAGTCATGTCCAACTCTTTGCGACCCCTTGAACTGCAGCATTCCAGGCTTCCCTAACCATTGCCAACTCCTGGAGATTGCTCAAACCCATGTCCATCAAGTCAGTGATGCCATCCAACCATGTCATCCTCTGTTGTCCCCTTCTCTTCCTGCCTTTAATCTTTCCCAGCCTCAGGGTCTTTTCAAAGTTTTCAATGAGTCAGTTCACATCAGGTGGCCAATGTATTGGAGTTTCAGCTTCAGCATCAGTCCTTCCAATGAATATTCAGGACTGATTTCCTTTAGGATTAACTGATTGGATCTCCTTGCCGTCCAAGGGACTCTCAACAGTCTTCTCCAATACCACATTCAAAGGCATCAATTATTCAGTGCTCAGCTCTCTTTATAGTCCAACTCACACATCCATATACAACTACTGGAAAAACCATAGATGATACTAATTATGGTGTAAAACATCACTTTTGTGGCCTATTCTACTCCAGAATTGATAATGAAAAAGGTCAGAACACAGTACAGACATCTCTTTATAACTCAAAGAAGCCAAAAGATATTGCCTGAGTGTACTACAATCTTAAGTCCCAATCATGTATATTGTTTTGCTGACCACAGGAAGAAGACCTAAGGAAATCCTAAAAATGTCTGGCAAAAACCCTAAAGATGTCTGACTCTAGCTGGTTAATGACACCATCATGGTTAATTGGGTCATTAAGATGGCTTTTGTATAGTTCTTCTGTGTATTCTTGCTACTTCTTCTTAATATCTTCTGCTTCTGTTAGGTCCATACCATTTCTGTCCTTTATTGAGCCCATCTTTGCATGAAATGTTCCCTTGGTATCTCTAATTTTCTTGAAGTGTTCTCTAGTCTTTTCCATTCTGTTGTTTTCCTCTATGTCTTTGCACTGATGACTGAGGAAGGCTTTCTTATCTCTCCTTGTTATTCTTGGGACCTCTGCATTCAAATGGGTATATCTTTTCTTTTCTCCTTTCCCTTTCACTTCTCTTCTTTTCTCAGCTATTTGTAAGGCCTCCTCAGACCACCATTTTGCCTTTTTACATTTATTTTTCTTAAGGATGGTCTTGATCACTGCCTCCTGTACAACATCATGAACCTCTGTCCATAGTTCTTCAGGCACTCTATCAGATCTAACCCCTTGAATCTATCTGTCACTTCCACTGTATAATTGTAAGGGATTTGATTTAGCTCATACCTGAATGCTCTGTTATATATATTTATATATTATTTGTATGATATAAGCAACATTAACAACAAAATTCCTCTGTATGGTGCGGTGTTTTCATTTTATGTAGGACATTTCCAGCTGTTGCACATGCAGAGGTAGTTAAAGGAGATAGCGTGTATGGATTAGTGAAAGTGAAAGTCGCTCAGTTGTGTCCAACTCTTTGCAACCCCATGGACTGTATAGTCCCTGGAATTTTCCAGGCCAGAATACTGGAGTGGGTAGCCTTTCCCTTCACCAGGGAATCTTTCCAACCCAGGGATCAAACCCAGGTCTCCCACATTGCAGGCAGATTCTTTACCAGCTGAGCTCAAGGGAAGCCCGAGAATACTGGAGTGGGTAACCTATCCCTTCTCCAGCAGATCTTCCCAGCCCAGGAATCAAATAGGGGTCGCCTGCATTGCAGGTGGATTCTTTACCAACTGAGCTATGAGGGAAGCCTGTAGATGCCTCACTAGATGAAGATTTTGTTCTAAAAACAACAATAACACTTTGTCCAACAATTTACATGATCACAAACAAGATTTTTCTTGTGTTAAGCAAGACCTACTCTCTGTGTTTAGCAATCTAAAATTCTTTCAAGATGCTAAAGCAATCGTATTAAAGAATACTTTACTTTTAACTTAGTTAATGCTGGATTTTAAGAATGGGGGTGGTGGGAGTTGGGTCATGGCACTTCTCAGTACCAAGCTTGGGGAGAAGGGTTGCACAATTTGGGAAATAGAATCTAATTCTTCTCTACTTTCTTTGATATGAGTTGATTTTAAAAATATAGTAATCTGAAAAGGGTCCCATTACTAAGTGAATGCTGCTGATCTAGGATATTCAGTGTCAAAACAGCATGGGTTTTGCTCTCCCTGAAAGGTAGATTTCCTGTTTCAGAAAATTTAGGAATGATTCGCAAGCCTCCTTTGTAGATGAGTGTACCTATTTGGCTAAGCTTTTACCTTCTGCTTTCATCTTCTGAAGCATCATTTCCTAGGCTATTGCTCTTGATTCCTGCTGAGTCAAATTCCACTGGCACCAACCCATATATCAGAGGCATTATAAACTTTCACATGAATTCAGGATTCTCTAAATACTTCCTTCATGGGATCACTCTCATTTTCTCCATAGACTGGATACTGGCAAACTGCCTGTGATTTTCTTTGTAATTACACGTCCCTTTGCCACACATTCATAAACTAGTTTCCGTGTTACAATTAATCACAGAATACTATCAATGAGATCTCCCTCAATATCATTAGCATCACACAATCTTTTATTGGCTTAGAGATTATTCCTGGCTGCTGAGAAGAAAAATAAAAGGAAAAGAAACAAGCAACAACTCCAACAAAAACCCATAGTCTCTTTACATTCTGTTTCTCCTTCATAGAATACAGTAGTTGAATTAATTTTACAACATAATTTCAGAAATAAAAAGTCTTATAATACATTTCTTTTGATGCTGACACCAGTGATCAATCAAATATAAGACAATGGAATATGTAATAGCAGTTATCTTTCTTAAAGTAAAAAATGTAAAAAAAAAAATTTCTGAAACAGAAACTAGAGGCTTCCCACAGGCTTAACTTTTCAACAATGAAATAATTTATTCCAAGGAGTCCTGTGGAATCTCTTTCCTTAGTTTTGGTAGACAGATGGTTCCCTTTGTCAAAGAAAAGCCAGAGTCTGATAGTAGTTAAGATGATAATAATTAAAAAAAAAAAAAAGATTTTACTCCGGAACTGTTGCAATAGGAGAAAAGAAACCTCAGTATAGCGCTAGGCTCAGTTCTGAATACAAGAAAAAGTGGGAATTTCCAGCCAAAGAGAAGATGGAGGGAAGGTAGCTGGGGTGGAAACTTACTAAGTGGAAACAGGACAGGCAAAGGGATTCTGGTTAAACCCATCTAACAGGATTCTCAATGAAGTCAGCAGCCAGAGTGACCAGACATCGGCTAATGAGGGTGATCAGATACCAAGGGTCAGGTGTGTCAGGGTAAAACTGGGCTGTTGGGCAACATGCCCAAGAATGGGTCTTTGTCTGGCTCAGAAGAACCAGGCTAAAGTTTGGTGAAGGAATGAATCCTTGTCAGTCTCTCCCCTTGTTCATGGAAAGAAGAATGTCTCTTCTAGCTTAAGTCCATTTCTCATTTGGTCGAATTTTATCCATTAAAGATCAACTGAAGCATCTCCTGGAATTTGTTGGAAGAGGATATTTGCGGGGTGATACTACCAGTCAAGAATTTAAAGAAGGCGTTTTCTATAAAAATAGAAGAAGAGCAAACACCAATAATTGGAAAACCAGTTTCTGAGTCCAGAGCACAGTCAGTTGAGATTCCTACACGCTGGACTCAGAGATAGCACTGGCCAGCCAGTGGAACTCCTGGTTTGCAGTTTGAATGTCTTTGGTGATGGCATTAGTTGTTCTGCTAAACTTTCTGAGTTGCCCACATAGCAGCAAACTATGTTCATATATGATCTGTTGTGATTTATTTGAAGCTTATAACAAGTCCTCCAGCTTCAGTCTCCAAGTTTCAGGGGAAAGGGCAGGAAAAGGGCCAAATTTTGTTCTTAGTACTGCCAAGGAATGAGAGTAGATGAAGAAATAGAAACTTTAATTTGGAAAGTTGTCACCAGATAGCAGAGAAAACTAGGAGAATTGAGAACCCACAGATGAAGGAACCCAAAATTTTGAGTGGAAACACTGAACATGTGTGTGGGATTTTTTAACTTTAAAATTTGACTAGGTGGATGAATCACAAGTATTAGAGTCTTTATTCCTTTTCTTTTGAGCTGGTCACCTTCCCCGGAATGTTCTCTTCATCTCCTACTTGGTGGGTAAAGTTCCAGCTGTAAGAATTCTGGAAGATCAGCAGAAAAAGAAAGCTGGGGACTAGTCACTGCATCTCCTACTGTCTATGTGATATCAACATTTTCTTTCATTGCACTTGATGCTCATTCCGAAGATCCTCAGTCTTATGTTTTCCAGGAAATGAGTCCTTTTTCTTCTAACCAGTGGGATAGCAGGGAAGAGGGACTAGAGTTTCAACTACTTTGCAGTTTCCCCTAGTTTTCTTCATTTTAGCTTCTCTCGCTTCACTTTTATTTCCAGAGGCATGTGGTATTACCTACTCCTGACTCTTCTGATAATTCTCTGATTTAAATCAGGAGGCTTCTCAGGACTCAGAACACCACTTCCTTAGGATTCCTCTTTTTCATGTATGCTCAGCCAGTTACTACAGGCCCATCTGTTTTCCAGCTTGCAAATTTCGTTGCTGTTGGCTTTGTAAATGTCATGAATTGCTGAGGCTGTAAGTCTTAGTTCCTTTATCCCAGTTAAACTGCTTAAGATCTGCATGTTTCCCTGAGATCCTTTATTGGTCATCTGAGAATATACTCCTAGAAGAATATCCCTGAACTACCCAATTTGTATGCAGCACACCATGGGCTGCCACAAAAGGGCTCTGGGTGTGCCGTGAAATACAGATCACTGAAGTCCTTTCTCCCTGAGTCTCTCAGACAATGGTCCAGGCAGAGCAAGCAAGCCAGAAAGTGTGCCCAAGGTCCCTGAGAACAGTGAAATCATAAAACACCCAGTAGGTACTGCTCTATAAAAAGACTGCAAATCCTCTACCACTGGGACATCTATATCAGCAGTCACTCTGGATGTGCAATCCATTGAGCTGCTGCATGTTGTATGTTCCAGGCACACAAAAGAGCATGGTATATAGGCCAAGGTCAGGGCTAGGACCTCAAACTGTCTTTACATTCATTATGTTCCTCTTGCAATCCAAGTGCAATTTTAGAGATATCTAAGCTAGCAGCCGGGTTACAGTCCTAGCAATGTATTTGTATTCTATAATTGAAATATTCACCTTATTTTGAAATTACTGATTTGAAAGAGTTTGAGTGAATTTGAAATCTGTTACAGTTATTAGAAGAAATTTTATCATTAAAGTATTAATGAAGGAAATAATTTCTTTAATAGCTTTAAACATAATTTCAATAGTTTTAAATTTTTAAATGGTTTTTAAATATATTTAAATTGTATCTCATATATCTGTATGAACAAAGGTTTTCCTTGATGGTGACTATCAGTAATTTGAAAAGATCATCATTAAAATGTCTTCATAAGGAGTTGTATATAGCCCTTTCAAGCATAAAGAAAAAAAATTTAAAGTATTTTTTTAAACAGATGTGAGCTCAAGTTTCTTGTGTAAAGTTTTCAGTGAATGTTATTTGCATGTTTCATATTCCTTCAGTATCAAAATTTACCCCCAAATTTTGTACTTATTTCCTTTCATATAAAAACTGTACTTAAGAAATAATTATAAGTGGAACGTAACCTTAAAATTGCATAAAATTTAAATTTTTTAAATAAAAAATAAATGTTTTTAAAAAGAGAGTGAAACAACTCAATAAAAATCGAGCAGAAGACCTAAACAGGCATTTCTCCAAACACATACAGATGGCCAAAAAAAGAAAAACTGTTCAACATCGTCATTATTAGAGAAATACAAATCAAAAAAACAAAGAGGCATCATCTCACACCAGTCAGAATGGCCATGATAAAAAAATCTACAAACAATGATGGCAAGGATGTGGAGAAAAGGGAACATTCTTGCACTGTTGGTAGGAATGTAAATTGATACAGACACTATGGAGATCAGTATGGGGAGGTTCCTTAAAAAGCTAAGATTAAAACTAACATATGATGTATCAATTCCACTCCCAGGCATATACCCTGAGAAAACCATAATTGAAAAAGTTATGTGTACTCCAAAGTTCATTGCAGCACTATTTACAATAGTCAGGATACCAAAGCAACCTAGATGTCCCTCAACAGATGAATGGATAATGAAGATGTAGTACATATATGCAATAGAATACCACTCAATCATTAAAAGGAACGAATTTGAGTCAGTTCTATTGAAGTGGGTAAACCTAGAGCCTGTTATACCAAGCGAAGTAAGTTAAGAAAGAGAAAAAAATATTGTATATTAATGTGTATATATGGAACCTAGAAAAAATGGTACCGATGAATCTATTTGCAGGGAAGGAATAGAGACACAGACATAAAGAACAGACTTGCAGACACAGTAGGGGAAAGAGAGGGTAGGATGAGTTGAGAGAGTATCATCAAAACATATATATTACCATATGTTAAATAGATCACAGGAAGTTTCTGTATAACACAGGGAGCTCAAGCTAGTGCTCTGTGACAGCCTAGAGGGGTGGGATGGGGTGGGAGTAAGGTTTAAGAGGTAAGGGGCTCCAGTTTCATTCATCTCATTAGAACTGATTCAAATGTGTTCTTTTTAATGGCTGAGTAATATTCCATTGTGTATTGAAACAAGTATATTATCAAGTGGGAAACAGATCACCAGCCCAGGCTGGATGCATGAGACAAATGATCGGGGCTGGTGCACTGGGAAGACCCAGAGGGATGGGATGGGGAGGGAGGTGGGAGGGGGGTTCAGGATGGGGAACATATGTAAATCCATGGCTGATTCATGTCAGTGTATGGCAAAAAACACTACAATATTGTAAAGTAATTAGCCTCCAACTAATAAAAATAAATGAAAAAAATAATAAACCTCTCAGTTACACTGTTAGAAAAAAAAAAGAGGTAAGGGGACATTATGGCTGATCCACTGTTCTTTGATAGAAACCAATACAACATTGAAAAGCAATACCCCTCCAATTAAAAATCAATTTTTAAAAAAGTGAAAAGACAACTCACATAATGAGAAAAAATATCTGCCAATCATGTACCTCAAAAGGAGTGTTTACCCAAAATATATAAAGAAACCTTGCAACTCAATAACAAAAAAAAAAAAAAAAATAGAATCCAATTTTAAAACAGGCAGAGAATCTAAATAGATATTTCTCCAAAGAAGATATACAAATAGCCAATTAGCACATGAAGAAAAAAGTCTGTACTTAATTTTCACCAAACTTCTTAGGTAATCACTTGACTTCCTTCAGTATATCTGTGTTAGACTGGGCCCCTGGAAATATATTACAAGATGGAGAATTTCAGGCAGAATGTCTACCAGGAAAGGTCGTCAGGAGACACACCTGTAAGGAATTAAGGGTGGAGGCAACAAAAGGCAGGAGCTGACCAATCGCGTGTTTACAGCCAAGGCCTCAGCTGATCTCACTTGGAGATCTGGAGCTGTGATGGCCTTTCAGAGTTATCTCTATTTGATGTGAAGGGCTGGGCCTATGTGTTCTCTCATCAGTTACTCATTACACCTGCTCCGAGGGTATATAACTTTGAGTGAGAACCGCGGTGAGATGGTGGGATTTTGTTTCTCTACAGCTTGGAGAGGGGTAAGTCAGTCCTGGGCAGGGCACTGCAGAATTTGTCACACTGTGTTATCACAGATACTGACTTAATTTCTTTAACTTCCTTGGGATTTTCCTGGGCGACATTCATTTGGGTTATTTACATTCAGCCTACTTTTCTGGGTTATTTACATTGGGCTTACTCTGTACCTCCTGAGATTTCACTAACATTGTGGATGTTGGTACTATGTAGTTTTTACAGCACTTACTAGTATCTAATATTATAAATTAATTTACGTGCTGTCACGTCTTTGTGGGTTTCCCAGGTAGGAGAGTGATAAAGAATTCACCTACCAATGCAGGAGACACAAGAGGCATGGGTTTGACCCCTGGGTCAGGAAGGTCCCCTAGAATAGGAAATAGCAACCCACTGCAGTATCCTCATCTGGATAATCCTATGGACAGAGGAGGCTACAGTCCGTGGGGTTGCAAAGAGTCAGACACGATTGAAAATGCCCGCACATTTTCATTGCTATCGTAAAACTTGAGAGGATGACAACTTCATTAATTATTGTATCACCAGCACCTAGAACACTGACTGGAATACAAGCAAGCACTCGGTAAACATTTACTAAATTAGTGATAAAATAAATGAATGCGTGAAAGGGTTCCTGAATCCAATTCCAACATGTGTGTTTGGAGGCTTCCACACCAACAAGCAATTCTCAGATGCCAGCAGGGTGTTGGAGAACTCAGTTCTGACACTGTACTTAAAGATGGAGTTAGACTCCACAGTTAGATGTCTCAATCCCACAAAACCACTCTTCACTTCAGATGCCAGTTGCAAGCCCAGGTTTTCACCTGTGATTCTGAGTTACCGACTCTAGGTCAGTAGTCTCCTCGACCCTCTCCTCAGGTTCAATTAATTTGCTAGAATGGCTCACTCAGGAACTTAAGAAAATCTGTTTACTTGTACGATAACCAGTTTATTATAAAAGGGTATTAAATTATACAAATCAACCAGATAAAGAGACACATAGGTCCCAAAGAATCGTATGTCCTTGGGGAAGGTGGGGCTCAGCACAGTGGCATGTGGAAGTGTTCTGGCTCCCCAGTGTGGAACTCTGAAAAGGGCCAAAGAGCTATCCTTTGGGGTTTTATAGAGGCTACATTACATAGTCGCACGCATGTGCGTGCTCAGTCATGTCCAACTCTTTGCAACCCATGGATTGTAGCCTGCCAGGCTCCTCTGTCCATGGAATTTTCCAGACAAGAATACTGGAATGGATTGATATTTCATACTCCAACATTATATAATTATGACTAAGTCATTGGCTAATGGTCATTGATTGAACCTCAAGCCTCCCTCTCCCTTCCTGGAAAATCAGGTGATGGGACTGAAAGTTCCAATCCTCTACTCACAAGGTTGGTTCTCCTGGCAATCTGCCCACCCTGGGGTGGGATCAAAAAGTCACCTTCATTAACATAAACCCAATTGTGATGGGAGAAAACCCAAGGGTTTTGGGAGCTGTGTGGCAAGAACTATGAATGAAGACCAAATATATCTGAAAATGTATTTTGGTCATCTGATGAGTATCACAATTAATGAATTCATTAACTTCTCTTTCTCCCCCTCCCTGCCCTCTTTTCTTCTTATTTTCTGCTTCTTAGTATCTCATTCTGCTATGAAATGTATTTGAATGGCAATGTCATGAGGTCAATCAATCCTGGTAACTCCTTTGGATATCAAAGGAGTTCACACATTCTTGAAAAATCACCTGATGAGATGTCCTGTCTAAGAATTTACTGTTTACATTTTAAGGAACATCATTTTCTTAATTTCAATCTTTTTTTAAAGTGCTTTTTTCTATTATAATTTATATGTAAGAACAGAATTGTCAGTTCTACAGAAAAAGAAGCCTCATGTCCAAACATTTTTCAACAAATTGCTATTGTCTTTGAGTATATTTAGAACTTAGGCACATAGACTCAATAATATTTTCCATCTCTTATCTTTTTCAGGATGTTGTCTTACTCTGATAATTCTCTAACTCTTTTAGTAGAGTTATACATTTCCCTTCTTGGTGTTGATAACTTATCTGAAAAAGCTATGGTACATTTTATCCCTTCTGTGTAGACTTTTGCTATTAATCTGTTCAGAAATTACTTCAACTACTTCTGCAACACTGGAGACAAATGGTCACAGCATTGCTTTTTGTTTTGTTTTTTTCAGGTTTTTAATCAGGCCAGAAGTTTTAAAATAAGTTCAAATTTTTCCATTTCTCTCCCATAATTATCTGATTTGTTATTAACTTAGGACCTCTTTTTTCTACAGTCCATAATGCATGTTTCACTGCAAATATTATGGAACTTGTGATACATCTTGGGGACAAATTTAATGATACAACTTACACTTTCCCAATACAGAAAACAAATTTCTTTAGATTGAAGATATTTCTGTTGTCAAATGAATTTCTTTGTTTTCTGAACTTTTCTCTGTCTTAATGTTCTTGGGTATAGGTCCAAAATGACTACTTCCGTATACTTTGTCTCCCTTACACACAGTTGGTGATCCTTCATATATACGCCTTTTTGTTCCTGTTGTTTTTAGGGCTGGCCTTTGTTTCAAACAAATGTAATCAGTTACATTTCCAGCTTCAAACAGCTTAATTCAAACAAAGTTCTAGAGAGTCAAGCACCATTTACAAGAAGTCCTATCTTTTATAAGACTAAATGTTTCAATGTTGATCTTTCTATGAATGTATTAAATTCCTTAGAAAGGATCAGTTAGATTTGTCCCTATCCTGATTCTGTTTAGATCTGCCATTTCTTGTCTGAGGTGTTTTTTCTATGTTTTTATAACCCATAACAGTGATTTATTGGTGTCCTAGTATTAGGAGTTTCTATTTGCTTAAAAATTTCTCATTAATTGTAATGCATAATTATTAACATTTATTAGTATTGTGTTTCAAGTGCTCCTAGTTTGTAAATCATTTCATTATGTCCTTTAATCTTTTTTATATTCCTTACAATGAGTAATGAGGAAACTAAAATCAGATTGTCTCAGGAACTGTCCATCATCAAACCACCAGTACATAGGGGAATCTGGTTTCAAATCTTAGTTTATCTGGGATACTTTACTGCCTCATAAATGTGACATTTTAAAAAATATTGATTTCTTTCCTCCATTAAAGACCTCACATCATAATTCCATTGGTCTCATAATTCCTATGAGAGCATGAAATGCCATAACTGCTAGAGATATGAGTCTTGCTTGTAACTTTGTTCAGTGCAAATCTTCTATACCATGTTAATGTGATTGCAAGCAAATTTCCCAAGGTAAAGAAATTTCTTGCTCTTGGGGCTAAGGATACTCGATTTGAGTAATATATCTGAACTTACCAGTTAAACATTTCATGTCTTCCCAGTATAAGATATTAATTTTTTATTGCTACTGCCCTTGCTTTAAAGAAAATTCTGTATTCAATTGTCCATTTTTCAAGTTGCATGAACTCAGAACAACTTTTACAATGTCTTTCTGAACTCCTACCCAATGTTAACTCCTGTTCATCCAAGGTGCTCTGTACAAACAGTTCTATAAATTCTGAGTTCAGTATGTACTATTTCTGGCAACATAATGACTTCTTACAAGTTTGAGATATATGTTAAAAAATAAGGCAGAACAAATAAAGTAAATAGAAATGAAACAGGAAAAACATTGGGAATGTTGATTGGGGGTGAGGATTTATTGAGCTTATCTGGAAAAATTAAATGAGAGTTTTGAATCATGTTAAGGAAGGAATTATGCTATTAGATTATAAACTTTATTTTGAAGATGCAATAGGTAATATAGTGTGGTAGTTGTTTAAGAACTGAGGGACAGATAATAGAGAAACTCTAGGATAATTACTAGAATCTCAATATAGGGTTTAAAAGGTCACAGATCTATAAAAAAGGGTATATTATGTTTAACATTGTGTTGGAAAAATTATTTTGAAAACAAATGCCAATTCTCAGTTGGCATTACACCTAAAATATATTGAAATGATGAAAAGTTTAAAGGTAGCATCTAAAACTATAAAATACATGCAGATTTTTCAATATGGAAGATAAAAACCATCTAAGAATGAAATCATTATAACATGTATGAAGATAAAATAGATTTGCCTATTACATAAAATTTATATCTTTAATATATCAAATATTAACATTTTTCATTCTATTAAAATGTTTAATTCCTTTTATATTTAAATCATTAATAAAAATCCATAAGCAAAATGGTCAAACTCAAGACTAATTATTTTGTCATATAATTAATAGACATATAAAAATACAGCTCATTATAATCAGAGAAATACAAATAAAAGCTTCACAGCTCAGGTCAGTTCCTCAGTTCTGTCCAGCTCTTTGCAACTGCATGGACTGCATCACACCAGGCCTCCCTCTCCACCACCAACTCCCGGAGTTTACTCAAACTCATGTCAATTGAGTTCATGATGCCATCCACCCATCTCATCCTCTGCCATCCCCTACTCCTCCCACCGTCAGTCTTTCCCAGAATCAGCTCTTTACATCAGGTGGCCAAAGTATTGGGCTTCAGTTCAACATCAGTCCTTCCAAAGCATATTCAGGATTGATTTCCCTTAGGATGGACTGGTTGGATCTCTTTGCAGGCCAATGAACTCTCAAGAGTCTTCTCCAACACCACAGTTCAAAAGCATCAATTCTTTGACATTAGCTTTCTTTATAGTCCAACTCTCACATCCATACACGATTACTGGAAAAACCATACCCTTGACTAGACAAACCTTTGTTGGCAAAGTAATGTCTCTGCTTTTCAATATGCTGTCCAGGTTGGTCATAACTTTTCTTCCAAGGAGCAAGCGTCTTTTAATTTCATGGCAGCAGTCACCATATACAATGATTTTGGAGCTCAAAAACATAGTCTGTCACTGTTTCCATTGTTTCCCCATCTATTTGCCGTGAAGTTTTGGGACCGGATGCCAAGATCTTAGTTTTCTGAATGTTGAGCTTTAAGCCTACTTTTTCACTCTCCTCTTTCACTTTCATCAACAGGCTCTTTAGTTCTTCCTTGCCTTCTGCTGTAAGGGTGGTGTCATCTGCATATCTGAGGTTATTGCTATTTCTCCTGGCAATCTTGATTCTAGCTTGTGCTTCATCCAGCCCAGTATTTCTCATGATGTACTCAGCATATAAGTTAAATAAGCAGGGTGACAATATACAGCCTTGATGTACTCCTTTTCCTATTTGGAACCAGTCTGTTGTTCCATGTCCAGTTCTAACTATTGCTTTTTGACCTGCATACAGGTTTCTCAAGAGGCAGGTCAGGTGGTCTGGTATGCCCATCTCTTTCAGAATTTTCCACAGTTTGTTATGATCCACACAGTCAAAGTCTTTAGCATAGTCAATAAATCAGAAATAGATGTTTTTCTGGAACTCTCTTGCTTTTTCTATGATCCAGCAGATGTTGGCAATTTGATCTCTGATTCTCTGCCTTTCCTAAAACCAGTTTGAACATCTGGAAGTTTACAGTTCACATACTGTTGAAGCCTAGCTTGGAGAATTTTGAGCATTACTTTAATAGCGTGTGAAATGAGTGCAATCGGGTGGTAGTTTGAGAGGTTTTTTTGGCATTCCTTTCTTTGGGGTTGGGTTGAAAACTGATCTTTTCCACTCCTGTGGCCACTGCTGAATTTTCCAAATTTCCTGGTATATTGAGTAAAGCACTTTCACAATATCTTCTTTTAGGATTTGATATCATCTTTTCACAATATCATCACCTCCAATAGCTTTGTTCATAGTAATGTTTCCTAAGGCCCACTTGACTTTGCAATCCAGGATGTCTGGTCTAGGTGAGTGATCACACCATCGTGATTATCTGGGTCATGAAGATCTTTTTTGTATAGTTCTTCTGTGTATTCTTACTACCTCTTCTTAATATCTTCTGCTTCTGTTAGGCCCATACCAATTTTGTCCTTTATTGAGCCCACCGTTGCATGAAATGGTTCCTTGGTATCTCTAATTTTCTTGAAGAGATCTCTAATCTTTCCCATTCTATTGTTTTCCTCTATTTCTTTGCACTGATCACTGAGGAAGGCTTTCTTATCTCTCCTTGCTATTCTTCGGGCCTCTGCATTCAAATGGGTATATCTTTCCTTTTCTCTTTTACTTTTCACTTCTTTTCTTTACACAGCTATTTGTAAAGCCTCCTCAGCCATTTCGCTTTTGTGTGTTTCTTTTTCTTGGGGATGGTCTTGATCCCTGCCTCCTGTACAATGTCACAAACCTCCATCCATGGTTCATCAGGCACTCTGTTTATCAGATCTAATCCCTTGAATCTATTTGTCACTTTCACTGTATAATCGTAAGGGATTTGATTTAGGTCATACCTGAATGGTCGAGTGGTTTTCCCTACTTTCTTCAATTTAATCTGTATTTGGCAATAAGGAGTGCATTTTTTGCTGACTGTATAGAGCTTCTCCATCTTTGGCTGCAAAGAATGTAATCAGTCTGATTTCGGTATTGACCATCTGGTGATGTCCATGAGTAGAGTCTTCTCTTGTGTTGTTGGAAGAGGGTGTTTGCTATGACCAGTGCATTCTCTTGGCAAAACACTATTAGCCTTTGCCCTTCTTCATTCTGTATGCCAAGGCCCAATTTGCCTGTTACTCCAGGTGTTTCTTCACTTCCCACTTTTGCATTCCAGTCCCCTATAATGAAAGTGACATCTTCTTTGGGTGTTAGTTCTAGAAGGTCTTGTAGGCCTTCATAGAACCATTCAACTTCAGCTTCTTCAGCCTTACTGGTTGGGGCATAGCCTTGGATTACTGTGATATCGAATGGTTTGCCTTGGAAATGAACAAAGATCAGTCTGTAGTTTTTGAGGTTGCATCCAGGTACTGCATTTCAAGACTCTTTTGTTGACTATGAGGGCTACTCCATTTCTTCTAAGGGATTCTTGCCCACAGTAGTAGATATAATGGTCACCTGAGTTAAATTCACCCATTCCAGTCCAGTTTAGTTCTCTGATTCCTAAAATGTCAACATTCAATCTTCCCATCTCCTGTTTGACCACTTCCAACTTGCCCTGATTCATGGACCTAACATTCCAGGTTTCCATACAATATTTCTCTTTACAGCATTGAACTTGGCTTCTATCACCAATCACATCCACAATTGGGTGTTGTTTTTGCCTTGGCTCCACCCCTCATTCTTTCTTGAGTTATTTCTCCACTGATCTCCAATAGCATATTGGGCACCTACTGACCTGGGGAGTTCATCTTTTAGGTCCTATCTTTTTGCTTTTTCATACTGTTGATAAGGTTCTCAAGAATATTGAAGTGATTTGCCATTCCCTTCTCCAGTGGACCACATTTTGTCAGAACTCTCCACCATGACCAGTCCATCTTGACCCTACATAGCATGGCTCATAGATTAATTGAATTAGACAAGGCTGTGGTCCATGTGATCAGATTGTTTAGTTTTCTGTGATTGTGGTTTTCAGTCTGTCTGCCCTCTGATGGAGAAGGATAAGAGGCTTATGGAACTTCCTGATGGGAGAGATTGACTGAGGGGAAAATTGGGTCTTTTTGATGGGTGGGTCCATACTCAGTAAATTTTTAATCCAGTTTTCTGTTGCTGGGTGAGGCTGCATTCCCCTCCTGCTATTTACCTGTAGGGCTGTAAGGATGTACCCCTCATCCAAGGGTAAAGGAGAAGCCCCAGCAAGAAGTCAGGAGGGGTGAATTTGAATTTAGAACCAAACCCCATTCCCACCAGAGATGCTCAGAGGCTCATACAAACCTTGTGGACACCAGGACCCAGGGACCCCACAGAGGCTGAGACAGAGCTGTGTCTGGTGTCTCCTATGGAGGGACGGGTCAGCAGTGGCCTGCTGCAGGGACAGAGGCTGTGGGAGCAGCAGACTTGGGTGTGGCATAAGCTCTCTTGGAGGAGGTCACCATTAACCCCACCACAGAGTGCCCAGAACTTACACACGACTGGGAAAACAGACTCCTGGAAGCACAGACAGGACCTTGTGCACCAGGACCAGGAGAAAGGAGCAGTGACTCCACAGGAGACTGACCCAGACTTTCTGGGAGTGTCCAGACGTCTCCAGCAGAGGAGAGGGTGAGTGATGATCTGCTGCAGGGTGGGGGCAGTGAGTGTAGCAGTACATGCACGGGATCTTTTGAAGGAGGTCGCCATTATCTTCATTACCTCCACCAGAGCTTGGCCCCAGGTAAAAGTTTGACAATTTCCTATAATAGCCTATAAATTGGCACCAAGAAATACATAGCACTTACTGTTTACCACTTCAACCAAAGTTGGCATCACAAGGTAGCAAGTAAGGCCAAAAAATGAGGATACAAAGGTTTGCCTAAGAGCAGTGAATGCAGGAAAAAGTAAATACTTCTGGCCTATATAATTTATGGATCTACATCTCCGCTAGTTTGAGGGGTAGAACAGGGGTAATTTCAAGACAATTAAATCACACTTAAGACAGAGTGCTCTAGCATTCGAAACGTGAATATCCAGCTTTGGAGCATATGTAGGTGGTGTCTTAGTCTTTTCAGGCTGCTATAACAATACTGTAGACTGAGTGACTTATAACTAATCGAAATTTATTTCTCATAGTTTGGGAGGCTGGGTCGTTCAAGATCAACGTGCCAGCAGATTATGTATCTGGTGAGGTCCTGCTTCCTGGTTCACACACTACAGTCTTGTCTTCTTGTCCTCATCTGCTAAAAGGGGCAAGGGATCTCTCTGGGGTCTCAACAGAACACTAATGCCATTTATGAAGGCTCCACCTTCATGACCTCACTAACTCCAGAGGCCCCACCTTCATATACCATTACATTGGGGGTTAGATTTTAATATATGAATTCTGAGGAATACAAATATTCAGTCTATAGCAGGTGGTAACTGTTTATAGATATTATAAATATTATATGCCTATATGTAATATATATTTAATAGTCTGTGATATATATTTAATAGTCTGTACAGATATAAAAGCAATGACTGCTCTTTTAAGATTCATTGATGCCTATAAATGCCAGTATTTCACAAATGTACACAAAGTTTAAAAATGCATAGCCTGGTCAGAACACAGACATACTAAATATCTTTATATATTATTTAAATTGAAAAAATCATACTTCAACTAATGCTTGGCTTTCCTTTTCAATTTTAATATAAACATTATGCGAGCTCATTAGTTTTTCTTCCATAACTTCAACATTTTAGTTGAGTCAGAGAAATACAAAATTAATACTATGTATATATTTTTAAATAGAATACTTTTTCCAGGTTGTGTTTCTACCAGAATCTTTTGTTCCAAGTCATTGAATACATTTCAAAAAAATGAGTCATTTCAAAATGAGATTTCTTGGGTTATAAGCATAATGTGCATGCGTTTGGGAAAAAATAAGAAAGAAAATTATTTTTCAAAAAGAAGCCAGATGAGTAAGTTAGCATAGCCAAAGGGCAGCAACATCTGATGTGGTGACAAACTTTGCATGCTTCATGTATTAATGCAGTTTCCATAGCAGCCACCATATCACGTGATAGTTCAAAATAATTTATAATTGCCAAGAATCCTCAAAGGGAAACATATCCAACTCTGACATAATTTTAAAAAATCAACTAAGTGTTTCTGAATCTAGATCCTGACTCAGGCCCCCAAAATGAAACTTGATGGGTACCGCAACCTCCAAGTGCCTACCTCTCGATCCATAAAATAAAGATAAAAATATATGCCATGTCTGTCTCAAATAGGATCAGTGATTAACAGTTATGAACATGATTTGAACAGTGGAATCTGATGGACTAATACCAGGCACAGTTAATTTGCAGAATCATAGTCTTACAACCGGTAGCAACACTAGAGGTCACCTGGCCCCAGCCCTCAGCTCACAAGTGTAGTATAGGCACTAAACTTGCCTGCGGGTCACCTGAGATGGTCACCACAGCTCGTGGTAGGTCATTTGTTTCCAGGTCCAGTGCTCTTGGCCTTCACCCCTCTCTGTCTCTCTGGCCAGCTACTGCTGTTTGAGATCCACCACCCCTGCCTCCCCGGGTCTCCACACTGATTACTATGGTAGGAAGCAATTGCTCCCGTCTTCAGAGGACACAGTCTGCTCAGATCTGGCTGTATAGAAGTTCAGTATGTATTGAGATCTTTTTGCACTTTTGAAATCTTCCTATCAATTCCAAACTGAGTCCTTAGCATACTCTTCTCCTAAGCTCTTTCAACTGTCTGAGTGTTTATGAATGATCTTTTGCTATAACAGGGATTTTTAATAGGACTTTGAAAATTCTAGCTAACTTGCAAGTGTCTAGGCATCATGTAAATCCAGAAAGAGAAGAGACTCCATCTCCTGAAAGAGTTATTGTCTAAGTAGTCAGTTGAAATGTAGCATTCATAGCCAATTTTCATCGTGTATGGTATATTTTAGTTTGGGGCAATTTCGTCTATAGATCTAATTTAATACTTGAACACTTGGAGGAAGGTTACCCCCATTTTGCTGGTGGAAAAAAACTGCTTTTCAGAGAAATTAATTAACCTTTCTATTGTGACAGTGATATTGGAGCCAGGATTTGAACTTAGGTTTTTGTTTTGCTTTGTTTTTAATCAGATGCTTTTTCTATTTCTCAGCAGTGGGTGCTTTTGATCAGACTTGCTCACTTGCTTGGTGTCATGTGCCTGTAGGGCCTAGAAGGAATGAAGCCTGGCACAGCGACCGAATACTTACATAGGATCTGAGATTTACTAACCCATTTGAACTTGAATTCTTTGTCCATATTTTCTTCCTTAGCTGTTAGCCTTGCCTTTTCAACTTGACCCATAGTCTCTCAACTCTTGGCTGTAACACTGATTACTGATTACAACCGTCTTGATTTGATCCCATAAACAGACTTCACCTACCCTGTCCAGGTCTGATAGATAAAAACTGCTAAGGATGAACTGACATGCTAACTGTGATTAGCTAGTGCATGATCAAGCATAAACTGCTAGTGGCAGGAACTCAGCAGCCTGGCATCCCTAGACTACTAATATAACCTATTCTAATGACTTTATTTACTTTATAAATTGCCTTTTCATTGTATGCCCATATCCACAAACTACCACCACCATCCTTCTCAATCTCTCCAATCTTCTTCACAATATACCTCTTATTTATAAAGCACTTAAATATTAGAAATAGAAGTCCTTCTATAGATCATCAAACCCAACCCCACCATTGTACATAATTCTGGATTTTACATATTACAGGAAATGTAAGGTCATCTAGGTTATTGGTGGTAAATCCCCGCCGATCAGCCATCAGTCCATTCTCTTTCTAAAATGTCGTTGTTTAGTTTATTCATTCCTGTTGTTAGTTTCTCCCCTTTCTACAAAGAATACATCAAGAATACCATGTTGAACAAAGTTCATGGGTAAATTTTACCTTACCTAGTTAACGTGATGTCATCTTCCTGCCCAGAGTGTAATCATTGAGAGAAATAGTGACAACTCTATTTACAACTCTACCAATTTACAAGACAGGGATAGTTACTCATATAAGCTTGGCATGTCTTGGCATACTCAAACATTAATAATAAGTCCAAGAATGCTTTGACAGAGAGTGCAGGATTTAAATCTGCAACTAGTCAGAATACATAGGAAAGAACCTATCATCTGATAATCAAACTCCATGGGCTTTAAATGGTCCTAATTAATGGTGCTCTCTGGACTTCATACTTCATGGTATCAGACAAACTCTATATCCCAAGGGGACAGTAATAACATCTCAAGGAGGAGATACCCTTCAGTTTAACTCTAAACTTCATGTGTTAGTTGCTCAGTTCTGTCCGACTCTGCGACCCTATGGACTGTAACCCATCTAGCTCCTTTGTCCATGGAATTCTGCAGGCAAGAATTGCGAAATGGGTAGCCATCCCCTTCTCCAGGGGATCTTCCCAACCCAGGGATGGAGCCCAGGTCTGCTGCATTGCAAGAAGACTCTTTACCCCCTGAGCTGAGTGTTCAGTAAATGTGGTTGGTTGACTTACCCACCAAATATGGAAAGTAATGGTAAAGGATATGAGCCCTGGAATCTAACTACCTGAATCCTATGTTCCTCTTACTTTTTGTAACTTAGACAAGTTATTGGTTCTCCGACCCTCAGTTTCCTTGTCTTTAAAACAGAGCTAATAATCCCTCAAAGAATTATTGCAGGCAATAGTGAGATATTTCAGCAAAGAGCCTAAAAATTCCTTGACACAGAGGGAGCACTTGATAAATGTCAGCTATTACGTTTAAATCACTGAAAATTTCTTTTTCATAGACATGAGACAAATGACAGATTCGTTCTTTTTCAGAAAAAGAAATCCATTCATCTTCAGGAAAAAAAAAAAAAGTGACTGATTTTACAAGCACAGCCTAGGTCTGAGTTCCAGCCACCGCCCAGTTGTATGATCTTAGCCAAGTAAGTTAACCTTCCTGTTTCTGTTTGCTTGTATTTAATATCAATATCATGGTACTGACTACTTTGTACTGTTATGAGGTTTATACGAGTCACCACATATGAAAGACTGAATTACTAAATTGTCCTATGGTTAGCACATTGAAAACATTTGGTGTTATTCTGGATCTTATGCATAAAGAAAGATATGGTTAGATGAGAATTATTCCAATCCACAGATTTACTTGAAAGTGAATAGGTTTCCCAGCCATTTTCATCATTCTTTGAATCAAAATATTTTGGTTCTTATTGTACCCAATAGCTATTACTCTTTTTGACAGGAAATGGTGTGAGATGAGAATGCCTATAAATCACACTTTCTTTTTTTGAATCTACTGTTGAATTACTGATTTGACCTTTCAGGATTGTGTTAGATTAGTAGAATAACACCCTACTATCACCACCACCACCCAATTTCCACCCAGCTTTTCTGTGGGTTTGTGTATGTGTAAGTAGAAGAGATTAATTAAATTACAGAAGAGTGCAGATGTCAAAAGTGTTGCACAGCAGTATTTCTGCTAGGTGGGAAGAATCAGGCATCCCGGTTCAGGAACCCTTACAAACAAAGGTTACCCTACTCTGAGCCACAGGAAAGGACGAGGAGCTATTGCTGTAATGCAGGGTAGATGAGTGAGAAACAAACATAATGCCTCCAGAAGTCTAGTTTTCCCCTCCCCTTACTGCCAGGATACCTTCATCTTTGGTGTGTTAGGCTCTATCAGATATCATGTGTGTATGTGTGTGTGTGTGTGTTTGTGTGTAAAGAACAAATAGTTATACACCTATATCTTTTTTTAAGAAGTTTAAAAGAAAAACTTACAGCTCCATGATGTAAGACATTTTTCTCTTTGTCTTCCTGTTTGCTTATGTATACTTTGTTATAGTAGTGAAAGTATATATGTGTGTACGTGTGTGTGTTTTGTGAGTGTGTGTGTTTATATCATGATTTTTACTGTTAAAATACTATATTTTCACATGACATAATTTGACAAATACCAGGAATGCTGTCCCTTGCCTGTGTGTAAAGCGTGGTCCTTTCCATCTATTTTATTAATTTTCTGTCATAACTATTCCTGAGAGAACAAATGAGCTATTCTTTTAAATATATTGAGTTCCTAACATCTTAGAGACTATCCAAACCCTTTCCTCTAGGACTGACAGGAAATTTGGAGCCTCACATTCACACCCTTTACAAGCAGGCAAGGAAGAAAAATTAAAGGAAGAAAAGACTAGCAAGCAGGCAATACAAATTATAAGTACTTCCTACTTCCATGACTGCTCAAACTGTATTCTAAACAGGCTATTTCTTTGGAAGTCCAAAGAAATAGGAACTTTATTTTCTCTTCCAAAGTGGAAACAAAATACTTCCATAGTTTGAAATAACTAACCATAAATTACACATAGTCTATACTTATCCTACTTCACTGCCTATTCATCTGCCTGTCATGGGGTGACCTAAATACATCATTGGGGCCATCTTATTTTATAGCATTATTCTCTCTTTCTCTTAATCCAGAGAAGCATAACAAAATAATTGTTACTTCTATGACCAATCAAGAAACCATCTCTCTATATAGTATTTCCCCTGGAGAAGAGATAGGCTATCCACTCCAGTATTCTTGGACTTCCTTTGTGGCTCAGCTGGCAAAGAATTCACCTGCAATGCGGCAGACTTGGGTTTGATCCCTGGGTTGGGAAGATCCCCTCTAGAAGGGAAAGGCTACCCACTCCAGTATTCTGGCCTGGTATATTCCATGGATTATCTATGGGGTCACAAAGAGTTGGACATGACTGAGCAACTTTCACTCACTCATATAGTATTTCCATAGGTTACTCTTCCAAAAACAAAGAATCTGCTAAAAAAAAAAAACAGTCATGAGTTAGCTCTGTTTGGGAACACTGTGTTGCCATTGCACTGGGCTGAATTAGTGCTAATGGAAATGAGGTCATGAGTTTAAGTCTCATGAGGCCCCTTTTTGCCCTGTGGTTGTCCTAACCTCACCTGGTTTGCTCTCTTGCAAAACGAAAAGGAACCTCACAAGCTCCTCGCCATACGAATGGAGCTCTGCTAGACCTAGACTTTTGAGAGTGTCAGGATGGATGGAACTCATGAGTCTCCTTGGGATCCCCAAAGACCCATACATGCCTTGGCAAAGTGTAACCTGTGACTTTAGGAGGTCAGAGCTGCCCAGCCCAGGGACCTGGCAAAGTTTCCCAAAGCAAAATACATCTCAGCTGCCATCGAAAAGGGGCCCTCTGGGTCAACTTTTCCTTAAAGCTGGACTTTGGCCACCTTTAGGAGCCCATAAGGCTGCTGCTTCCTCTTCTCTATGAGGGGAGCATTTAGGCAGGCTTCGTGGAAATAGAAACTTCCGCTTGTTTCTCTGAGTCAAAAGAGCCAGTGCATTTTGATCTTCTCTAAAGACTTATCAAGATTCCTTTTCATTTCTTCTTTTTGACATTGGTTGCAGAAGTTTCTGGAATATGCAGATAGTCCTTTTCTCCCTATGTCCTTGTGAGACAAAAGGACTCTCTTCAGCAGGAAGGAGAGACCAGAGGCTCTCATGGAGGGAGCGTACCACATGTGGGCCCCTCTGAGGATGACAAGGTAGTGATTTCCTCCTGTAGATGGCCCTTCCCCTCCAACAGTCTGAAATGGTTGACTCATCATCTGAGAGCCAATAAACTGCTGGAGCGCAAAAAGCTCTCTCCCTCCCTACCGTAGCACTCTACGTCTAGACGAAGCCCATTCTGACTATAACTTGGAGTAATAGTCTCTACTCTTTTCCATTGGGAGGTGGAAGGACACAGAGTCATGTACGTCTTATGGAATGGAGAATTTAAAATTGATATGAAAAGTACAAATATAAATGAGGTTATATACTAACCTATGAATATTAATAGCATCATAGGAAAAAGTTATTTATAGTTCATCATATTTTGTGGGGGATTTTCCACTCTGGAAAAAGTACCATACCAAGATTGTACATCCATTTGTTTCTGAGTAAAGAGTGGTGAATAAAATTGAGGGAAACCTCAAAAAATGCAAAACGATAGCAACAAATTGTCATGTGATTATCGTTGGACATTTTATACAGTGTGATCCAGATACTACCAGATATTCTGGTATAGGTTTGTGAACTTACTCATATGTAGAGTGAAACATACACATGCTCTGATTAACCTCTTGAGACAGTCTGTGCAGGAACCTTGCCTATGATACTGAGTTAAACTCTCTGGTCTCCTACTTCATACATGTCCAAGGTGGTCTTTGGGTCAGCTTGTTCAGTGAGTGTGTACTATGGTCATCCCTTCCTTCAAGGCTGAGAACAAGCAATGGGAAAACCTGAAATATGTGCCCTTAGACACCAAATTATCCAAAGTTTAATTCTGTTTATTACAGCTGAACCAGTGTGAAGAAAGAATAGTTAGGTGTCCTATTTCTCTCCAATTTCACAGCAGCCTTAGATATAAATGAGAATGTCTGAGTGTTGAAAGAGAAGATCGGGTCACAGAAGGTTTAAAATGCCCACCAGAATGTCCCATCTCTACAATCCAAATTTTACCAAGTATTACACAGCAAAGATCCCAAAGCCAGAACATATTGAAAAAAGTTGCTGAGAAATAAAACTTTAGATAGCTAAAAAAAAAAAGTGACCTTGAGTAGAAGGTGTGGTGATTAGGAGTGTGATGAGGACTCTTTAAAATGTTTAGGAAAATGATAAATTGATAAATAAGGGGTTTAAAGTTGAAACAAAAGACAAATTGATAAAAGGACCATCTTCTATCACATTTCTTTAAATTTTCAGAGCTGAAAATGACAATTTCAACCCCCAAGATAATTTAAGCAAGCCAAATCTGAAAGCTGTGAAATAATTTGCCCATGTTGACACTGCAGGCATAGCTCATCTCTTTGGACTCTTAGTCCAGTGCTCTTAAACTCATCTCTTGAACTCTTAGTCTAGTGTTCTTTCCATCATCCTCTACTGACAGTAAAGAACAGCACTTTATCATGACTTTTGGAAAGAATCTTATGAAGTTTCCAGTATAGTACCCACAATATATTTCCATATTAGTCTGTCTTAAGACACAGATCTTATCATGACCAGTGTGTGCTTTCTGAGGGCTCCAAAAATTCAGAGGGTGAATTTGAAGATGATATACTTCTGAAGGTGATATTATCACCAGACAATAATAAAGACATAAATAGACTTTCCTCACTAGAATTTTGTAAAAGCTATGACTAAGTGACTAATCTAACCATACATAAAATTCTCTGGCAAAAAAGGGTGATACATAATTTGCTAGTGAATGTTCCTTAAGATGAGAAAGGGAAATTAAAAAGAGAATTCAAATAGGTATTTAAGAGAGATGGTTTGATATAAATGCTATATTTACATCTTTTAGGAATCCTGTTTTCATATTTCTGTAAAACATGATTGATAATAGAAAAGGAACATTGCAGTGCCTAGTGAATACAGAGCCTGAAAAAAAATCACTTGTTTTCTTCAAACTGGATTGGTATCTGTTGTGTATCTAATTTGTTCTACTTCATGACTTGGAGCTTGGGCTAAAGCTGAGGTTCTATAGACTGGTTCTACTGGTAAGCAAGAACAATTTTTGAATAATTTAAGATGAACGTTTTTTATTTCTCATCAAAGAATTCAGCATGAGAATTATGTTTAAAACATATTTTTAATATGTTTTTTAGAATAGATTTGCATTCCATGCATACTACAAATTTCCTACATTTTTCCCTAGTCCCACTTTTCATCAAATAGAGAAATGACCCACTTTCCTTCTATCAAGGGTCATTTGTCAGGCTAGGAGATGTGAGATTGCAAGAATCCTGGGGTCAATTTCAGGCAGCTGTTTACTTGAATTCCTCAGGAGGATGTGAGCCATGACTTGTGGAAATTTAAGGGTCAAAATCAAAATTATATCAAGTTTCAATAATAAATTCAGAGCTGGAAATGAATTTATTGCTTAGCAAGTGTTTGGGAAGAAGTAAAAGGGGAAAAGCAAGATGAGCAGATCAGGTATAATTGCCTCAGCTGGGAGATGATTTGTCTGACAACCGTCTTTAACGACTAGTGACTCACCATTATGAATAGCTGAGACTGACTTAATGGTCCACCACTTGCTTTCTCCATGTCTCTCAACTAGACACAGTTTTTCCAAGACTTCCCATCAGCAACTTCTGAAAATTTACTATATCTTCTAGCGTTTTCTAGAGATAGGAAAGTAGCTCTCACACATTGTGTCTGAATACATCTTGACTTTATGAGTAGTTTGGGTAGCTATTTTAGAACACTTAATCTGCAAAGTAGGACTAATAATACCTATTCTACACCACAGCTGTTTTGAAGATTAATAAGATAATGTACATGCAACTACTATAGGGCCTGGCCTTGAGTAAGTGGTCAATGAATGATGGATGTTGTTACAAACTACTACCATTATACTTTGTATACAATTATGCTGAGACTTCAGAATAAAGTATAAGGGCAGTCGTCGGTAGTAGAATCTATCATTGACTGAGCACTTATTCAAGACTGAGCCCTTGGCCTGTATGTTATCTTAGCCACTGGACCACCAGGGAATTCCTTCATTCTATATCTTAAAAGCTGACTTCCTCTCTGGGATTTCTGGTAGAGATGGAAAATGCATAAAGCAGATATTGTGCTCCACAGGAATAAGAGGAATTATCAGAAGTCTGAGTTTATGGATGGTCACAATCTCCATGATTTTGAAGGGGGAGATTAAGTGACTTCCAAGTTATCCAGGGAATTTTTAAAATAGTCTATGTCTGGAAAAAGCACACCCAAACCTTCAAAATTTACAGTGTTATAATGTCATCTTATTTCATGCTTACTAGATTCTCTACCAAGAAACTTAACGACTTGACATATGGTACAGATTCAGGAAGTATTTGCTAAAGGGTAGACATTTTCAAAGAAATTAAGTTATATTTATTTGCAGGGAAAGCAAAACCAATGTAGTAAGCTGCTATGTCTACTGTGCTTCTTCTGATGGTCCATTGCTCTCTGTGATCACACTGACTCTTAAAATTATCCTTATCCTTATGATTGGTGTTCTAAATGTTTCTGGAGTTGTGTAGGTCTGGTCTCAAAACAGCACTATCACTTCTTGTCTCTAAACAATTATATCATTATCAAGAACATGTACAGTTCCCTGACCTAATAAATGCACTGTGTCTTTATTACTATGAAAAGCAAGCATAGCTACAGAGTATAGACATGTATTTTATTAGCCTACTATAGCTTTCATTTGGGGAATTCTTTCATTGGTCTTATCCTTTCAAATGTGTCTCAATATTTGTTTGAAATTTTGCATAACCACCATGTCCTTTGACCATGATTACATTTATATTAAGTAGGAATTTTTCTAATAATGCCAAGTATCTTGAAAAAGTTTGATGCTGTCATGGCCAGAACTTAAGACAGTCACCTAAAAAACAGATATCACACTTCCTTTACTAAGTTATAAACTCTTGTTAAGCCTGGCTTACTTCATTGTTTGGTTTCTATTGTTAAAAAGCAAAATAACTGAGTAAATTGTAAAGATCTAATTAGCTTTACTCAATGGTTCATAAATATAGCAGCATCCCACCTAAGAAATAAATAGAACTCCAGAGAGGTCTACAAAATGACGGACTTTCATAGGCAGAGGCAGGTGGGACAAGGAAATTACTAGCAAAGAATGGATTGTTTCAGGCAAGGTCACTCTTTTCGGAGAACAGCAGGGTCTGTCGGGGAGATTACTTCACTAGTGTTGACCAGGAAATGTCAGACTGACTGGTTAAGACTTTACTCCTGGGAGAGGCTGACACTGCTCTTAGGTTAGATAATAAGTCTGGATTTGGCGAGGTGAGCTTAGCACAAGTGACTCTATTGAGGCCTGTTATCTATTTTTTAATGTTTAAGGAATATATTTAAGAAATCATGGCATTTTATTTTGGTTGTTAATGTGTGCCAACCAAAGTTACTTATTTGCTATATTTTCCCTATGGTGCTTGAATATCACTACAGTGTACATGTCTTATTGTCAAATTAAGAAAATTGGCAAGGCTATGGGATTTTCATGTTCTTTGTGATCATGGTTACAAGTATGGAATGTGCTACCTGTTCATGAATAATAGCTTGGTTTCTCTCCAGTTTGAGTTGCATAATGCACTAGAAAAATCATGTCCCAAACACCAAGTATTTGTCTTTATAAAGATCAAGCAATTCTGAGCCAACATTATTTTCTAAAGTCAAATTTATTTCAAAGATAAATTAATATAGTATAAGCAGCATTATAATAAGAAGCAAGTAAGGTATATTTATTTCTAGACCTATATAGAAAGATAATATGGCATGATCCCACTTATATGTGGAATATAAAAAATTTGAATTCATATTAATAGAGAATAGAATGGTTGTTACCAGGTGGAGGGGGAATAGTGAAGGATAGGGGAAATGAGATGTTGATTAAAGGGTACAGATTTTCAATCACAGAATAAATAAGTTCTGAAGACATAATTTATAGCATGGGGACTATGGTTAATAATAATGTACTTACTGTATACTTGATATTTGGTAATGAAGAAGATTCCAAGTGTTCTCACCACACACACACAAAATGGTGACTATGTGCTGTGAGGAGTATGCTGATATCTTGATTGTGGTAATGATTTCACATTACATATGTTTATCAAAACATCACATTATTTATCTTCAGTAAATACAATTATTGTCAGTCATATCTTAATTAAGCTGAGGAAAGTGATATATTTATTTCTGCTAAAATTATCCTACTTTGTTCTTCAAAATGCCCAAATAATGGTGAATAAACAAAATATATCCATAGTACAAATTTTTATTAGCAGAGATCATATACATAAATTTCTACAAAACAATAACATTATCCACTGTTTCAATATTGGGTTTCCCTGATTGCCCAAATAGTAAAGAATCTGCCTGCAATACAGGAGACCTGGTTTCAATCCTTCCCTGAGTCAGGAAGATCCCCTGGAGAAGGGCATGGCAACCCACTCCAGTATTCTTGCCTGCAGAATCCCATGGACAGAGGAGCCTGGCGGGCTACAATCCATAGGATTGCAAAGAGTTGTACACGACTGAAGCGACTTAGTGAGCACTCAGGCACACACCCATTATGACAAGTATCCCAGAGACATCTCAGCAGCTCAGTAGTAAACTCCTTGGCGGCAGCAGCACCTACAGGCTTGACAGTGATGTATCTGCTGAGCACCTTAGGCGGATCCCAGCTTCCATTTACTTCAGGTAATGTCTAGTTTCCCTTTGTTTCCAAGGCAAGATCTTAATTGATTTTATCTGGTAGAGATAATAGAGTAAAGTGAGAGGGGAACAACTGAGGAAAGGGGATATACAATCATGAAAACTGTTTCAGAAAGCTCCTTCGACAGATCAGGGAAAGAAGGAGGGAAAGAAGAATGGACAGAAGGAAGGAAGCTTCTCACTTGCCACAAGTGAAAAGCCCATTGCTATTCCACTTCACACAGTGGAATATGTGAAGCTTTGTTTGTACAAGCTGAGGGCACAAACTCATGGGCCCCTGTGCCAAGCTTTCAGTAAACTACTTTTTTTGTTTCACAAAAGCATAGTAGTTGATATGTATAAAAAAAGAAAAAAAATTCTCATTTGCTCCTGAAGGCAATCTGCTTTGTTCCTCATGGATGAGCCTTAGGTAAAACAACATTAAGCCCCAGAAAAAGCTCCTAAAACCCAAACTCATTCAAGACTGACTTGTGACTGAAAACTAATTTCATCATTTAAACTATAACTGCATCATTTTAAAGAAAAATTGAACAGTTACTCATGATTTAGTTACACATAACCAGTAAAACTTCAAATTTCTGCTCAGAATTCAATATTACCTCAGGAATAAAGCTTCAGTTAGATGTTAATCTCACTTGTGATACCTTTAATCTAAGCACTTTCTATTTACCATATAAATCAGTTCAACATATCCTGCTACAAGTTGTCCCCTGTCCCTTCCTTTTAAGTTAAATGCCTTATTAATAGTGGTTTGAGCATTGTCTCAACTGAAATCTTTGATAGTTGTTGCTGTAAGTATAAAGTCATGGGTCAGATGTTAATTTTAGAACGGAATATCTTTATATAGGCTTATTAATTTAATAGCCAACATGTGTTTAATGAACATCTATTATGTGTAAGAAATTATGTCTGTAAATTATTTTGTCTTACTATCAGTAAGAAAAGTAAAGATTCATGTCATTCCAGTATTAATTCATATATTGGGTTTATAAAATGGAAGCAACTCCAAAGACCTCATGTTTAGCCCATTGTCAGAAATATGAAACTACATCAGTCTGCACTGACAGGAAACACCTGCCAAAGAATCCTAATGGAGATCGTCCACCATCCTCCAACTCAGCTAAGGTAGCTCACCCTACCTGAGAAAATAGGACCTGCTAGTCTTAAAGGGAAATGCCTGAACTCTTGACCAATCATGCCCTGCCTCCAGTCTGCCTCTTCTGAGGAATTCTGTAGAATTTGCTCTTGCCCAAAATCCCCAGATAAGAGCACTCCACTACTTGTGAAGCTCTCTAGTCCTCTATCCTTGGGCTGCTTTCCCTTGAATAAAAGACATCAAACTCATTACTAAATGTGTTAACTTTGTCATTTGACAATCCCAAGTATCATAACTAATAGAGAGCAAAAGAAATGATTCATCTATTACATTTAAATACCCATTGTGATTAATACCCAGAGACATCTCAACAGCTCAGTAATAACAAAGCAAATAAAATTTCCAAATTTCTGCTCAGAATTCTGTATTACCTCAGGAATAAAGCTTCAGTTGGATGTTAATATCTTGTGATACCTGTAACCTAAGCACTTGACTCTATTTACCACATAAATCAGTTCAAACATATCCTGCTACCAAGTGTCCCCTGTCCTAATAAAAGAGATAAATTTAAAAATCTTCAAATATTTTTTAAATTAATTGCCAAAGTTTCTATAACTGTTTCTCTTGAGTTTTCCCTATGGCTGACTTGCTAGTATTAGAGCCCTTTATCTGTTAAGCACCCCTTTCAAGAGAAAGCCTTCCTGCCTTCCTTCTTTCTCCTGATTTATCAAAGGAACTTTACTAAACAGTTTTCATGATTGTGTATCCCCTTCCTCCATCATTCTCCTATCATCTCACTCCACCATCTCTATCACATATAACCAAGTTCTTGCCTTGGAGAAAGAGGGGAAACTAGGTATCACCTGAAGTAAATGGAAGCCGGGATCCTCCTAAGGTACCCAACAGACACATCACTGTCAAGCTCGTAGGTTCTGTTGCCAATGAGGTTATTACTGAGCTGTTGAGATGTCTCTGGGATACTTATCACAATGGGTATTTAAATGAAATAGATGAATCATTTCATTTATTCTCTTAAACCCAACATTTTTACAGATAGGATACCCTAATATTGAAATAGATAATATTGTTATTGTTTTCTAGAAGTTTATATAAATGGTTATGGTCAATATTTTGCTTCTGTATATATTAAAGGATAGCAATTTTACTTATGAAATTTTAAGCTAAGAAAACATAGAATCTTGAAACCTGAAATACACTTGCTTTTGAACATTTCCAAAGAGTGAATTATCTTTTGTCTTTTTAATACTCATTTAAGAATATTTATTGTGAGTTTAAAAGTAATCCATGCTCAGGGTAAACAAAAATAATTGATTAATAATGAGAAAAGTAAAAGGCTTCATCTCTATAACTCCTTTGCCTCTTAGAAAATCCAATGTTGACTGTTCCACGGGTACCCTTAGAAAATATCAATGAGTTGACAAGCATATACATATGCGTATTGTAGAGGAAGGTACACGTTTCAACAGCCTTAGGATATCTGGTTGGGTCTGAAAATTGACACAAACAGATTGACAGCAGAAAGGCATACTAATTTGTTTATTTTGTGTAACATAAGAGCCTGCATGAGGAAATAAAGTCGCAAAGGAATAGTTATACCTGAGCATTTTATGCCAGGTTTGGTGAAGTGCAGGGCAGCGGAGGAATCTGATAAATTACAAAACGTGAGGCTATTGCAGTAAACAGCGGGAAACAGAAAGACCTATTAGTTAGGATTCTTCTCAGCATCCCTTTGTCTTCAGAGATAAAGATACTGCTTCCCTCTGGGTACAGGGAGCGTTCCTCACACGTGACTGTTTCTTGGCCTGACTTAGGGAAGAAGTATGATAGACTGGAGGTCACAATGACTTCCCTGCTTCTGCCATTTTGTCAAAGTCCTTTGTCAAAATACTTAAGGTATTTAATATGTCAAATTGTCATATTTTGGAACCCCATCAATATATATGTATGTGGTTTTGTCTGTCATAGTCACCTGTCCTTATTAGCACACAGACAACTACCTCATGAACTGATTTCTACAAAAATTAGCTTGACTTAACCATTCTTCTACAAGTGCACATTTAGTTTGGTTTCATTGTTTTGCTAGCACCATCAATTCTGCAGTAAACCACCTGGTACCTTTGAATACTTGTACAAATTGCTAGCAGTGGATTTGCTGGGCCACATTTTATATGCACTTAAAATTTTGATAAGATTACTAAATTAGCATCTGAAAGGTTGAAACAATTTACATGTCTACCAGGACTGTCTGAGCATGCCTGTTTACCCGTACTCTCATCAACGCTGGGTATGATCAAGATAAGTTTTGCCTCTGTCATTAATTAAAAAAAAAAAGATTCTGCACTGTTGCGGCATTCTCTTTTCCTTATATTGCCACTGTTAAGGAAAGGTTAAGTGGCTAAAATCAATGATCAAATGTTGAATAAGTAAATTAGAATAGCCCTGATGCTTTTCTGTGTTGTTAATCTGAAAGAGTGAAGTGAAGGGAGGAAGGAAAAACACTCAGTTGCATTTGACTGTGCTAGGTTGGAAAATATTCAAGGCACATAGAATGTGGAGAAAAGCTCTAAAAACTAAGCTTGTCTTTTGTTCCACAAATGTACTGTAATATGCACTAGTCAAAATAAAATCTGTCTTGGAGAGCATTGAAATTTTCAGCAGCAATAATTATCTCTGTGTATTTCATTTTCTACTTTGGGAAAAGCTTATGATGCATGCAGAGTGTACATCTGAGTTTCACAGATGTGATCTAAATTACTCAGATGCCAAGCCCTTTTATCTGGCCGCTGCTGGGTCAATTGCCAGACATAGAAAGGAACAGAGTGACATGAGTTTTCAAAGAGTTTAAAACTGAATTGAGCTTACAGTTTAGCTTTGCCTTTGAAGACACTATATAATGCAGTGAAACTCTACTCAAAGTGTAAGGGAGAATGTTTACTACTTCCTATTCTGTGTCCTAACCAAAGAAAATAAACAGCAAAAATTTTCTGACAAACATTAGGCTCAACTAATCAAAGTAATTGACCTATTCTCATTATTTAAAGAAAAAGAATTCTAACACAAAAATCTTCATACCTACATAACTAGAGAATAGATTCTTAGTCTTTTCTTACAAATTGTGTACCACATACTAATGCAAGATTAATATATTTTTTTAAAAGACTATTTTTTAAAGCAGTTTTAGGTTTACAACAAAATTGAGAAGGTGATATAGAGATTTCACATATATTCCCTGCCCCACACATACACAACCTCCTCCGTTATCAACATCACATAAAAAATGGTATATTTGCTGTCAAGGCTGAACCTGCATTCACATATCACTATCACCCAAGCCCATTAGGACTCACTCTTGGTGCTGTACATTCTATGAGTCTGAGCAACTGTCTAATGACATACATCCATCATTATGCATATTTTACAGAGTGTTTTCATTGTCCTAGAATCCTCTGTTTTGCCTATTCATCCCTTCCTTCCTTTGTGTCAACCACCAATCTTTATTATCTCCACAGCTTCACCTCTTACAGAATGTCACATAGTTGGAATCATACAATATGTAGCCTTTTCAGATAGGCCTCCTTCACTTAGTCATGCTTAAATGTCTTTTCATTTAATAGCTTGATAGCTCATTTCTTTTTAGCACTGAATAATATTTCATTATCTGGGTATAACACACTTTATTCATCCATACACCTACTTAAAGACACTTTGCTGTGTTTACTTCGAAGTTTTCTGGGCTTTCCAGGTAGTGGGCAGCGGTAAAGAATCCTTCTGCCAATACAGGAGATACAAGAGATGTGGGTTCTATCCCTAAGTCGGGAAGATCCCCTGGAAAAAGAGAGGCACCCCACTCCAGCATTTCTTGCCTGGGAAATCCCATGAACAGCAGAGCCTTGCAGGCTACAGTCCATGGGGTCACAAAAGAGTTGGACACAACTTGACGACTAAACGACATCTGAGCTCTTTACTCAGAACAGAACTCAGAACTCTTAATCTCTGTTCTTTCGTCAATCCATGCTGTCTTGAATAGAAATAGCTTTATAGAAAGCTTTAAAGATGGATGACATCAGTTTTCCAACTTGATTTTTCTCCTTTAATATTAAATTGGCTATTCTGGGTCTTTTGTCTCTCTATAAATCCTAGAATCAGTTTTTCAATATCCATAAAGTAAATTGCTGGAATTTTTATTGGATTTGCAACTTGATCTATAGATCAATTTGGGAAAAGCTGACATCTTGACAATATTGAGTTTTATATCCATAAACAGTCTCCAATTTTTTTATTTATCCAATAATTATCCAATTATTCTTTGCTGATCTTCTTCTCAAGTTTTTCAGTTTTTCTCATCTTCTTATATAGATTTCCTTATACATATCTTCTCATATAGATCTTATATGTATTTTGTTAGATATATACCTAATTATTTCAATTTTGAGGTGCTAATGTAAATGACATTGTATTTTTAATTTCAAATTCTATTTGTTTTTATTGATATATAGGAAAGCAACTGCTGTTTGTGTATTAACCTTGTATCCTACAGCCTGGATATAATTGCTTATCTCTTTCAGAAGTTTTCTGAAGATTCTTTCAGATTCTCTGAATTGGATGAGAATGTAAACAGGGGAAGTTTTATGTTTTTCTTCTCACTCTATCTTTTATTTCCTTTTTTGCCCTATTTAATTAGCAAGGACTTTTAGTATAATGTTGAAAAGCTGAGTTGAGAGGAGACATTCTTGTTTTGCACCTGATCTTAGTGGGAAAGCTTAAGGTTTCCCACCACTGAGTATGATGTTCACTGTAAGATTTTTGTGGATAGTCTTTATCAAGTTGAGAAAGTTCCCATCTGGCCCTCTGCTGAGAGTTTATCATGAATGGATATTGAGGGGTTTTTTTTGAATATTTTTTTCTGCATGATCATTATTAGCATGATCATGTGATTTATTTTTTTTAGTCTGTTGATGTAATGGATTACAGTAATTGATTTGGAATGGTGAATCAGCTTTGTATACTTGGAATAAATCCTACTTGGTTATGATATATAATATATATAATTTTATGCTTTTTTAGATTTGATCTGTTAATATTTTCTTGAACATTTGCACCTATGTTCATGAGAAATATTGGTTTATAATTTTCTTGTAATGTCTTTAATTTTTCTATCACAGTAACACTTGTCTCATAAAATGAGTTAGAACTTCTTCTCTCTGCTCCTATCCTCTGAAAGAGATTATAGAGAATTTGTATAATTTCTTCCTTAAATGTTTGGTAAAACTCACCGTTGAACCCATATGAGCCTGGCAATTTCTGTTTTGGAAGGTTATTAATTATTGATTCAATTTGTTTAATAAACATAAGCCTATTGAGATCATCTATTTCTCCTTGTATGCATTTGGGCAGATTCTCTCCATCAAGAAATTGGCCTGTTTTATCCAGGTTATTAAGTTTGCGGACAGAGAGTTGTTCATGGTATTCCCTTATTATTCTTTTAATTTCTATGAGGTCCGTAATGGTGTCTTCTCTTTCATTTCTGATATTAATCATGTATGTCCACTTATCTTTTTATCTGGCTAAAGTCCTATTGATTTTATCGACTTTTTTCAAAGAATAGCTTTTGGTTTTTTTGTTGATTACTCTATTGACTTTTTGTTATCAGTTTTGTTACTTTCTGCTCCTATTATTTTTTTTCTTCTGCACTAAATTTAATTTGCTGTTGTTTTTTCTAGTGTCCTAAATTGGAAACTTAGATTGTTGACTTTAAATCTTTTTTTTTCTAATATATGCATTCAGTGCTATACATTTCCAAGAACTGCTTTTGCTGTATCCCATAAATTTTTATAAGTTGTATTTTGATTTAGTTCAAAACAGTTTTAAATATCTCTCAAGATTTGTTCTTTTGCCCATATGTCACTTACAAGTGTGTTTTTAATGTTTTGTATTAGGGGATTTTCCATTTATCTTTCTGTTACTGACTTTTGGTTTAATTCCTTTGTGGTTTGAGAGCAAACATTGATTTCTATTCTTTTAATTTTGTTAAGGTGTATATTATGGCCCAGACATTTTTATGGTCTATTTCCAAAAATGTTTCACATGAGTTTTAGAAGAATGTGTATTCTTCTGTTTTAGAGAAGCGACTTAGCAACAGCAGCAATCTGTAGATAGATATGCATTATATCCACTTGATTGATGGTGTTGAGTTCATATGTCCTTACTAAATTTTCTGACCATTAGATCTGCCCATTTCTGATAGAGGGTATTGAAGTCTCCAACCATGATAGTAGATGAAACTATTTCTCCTTGCAGCTCTATCAGGTTTTACCTCACAAAGGATGGTATTCTATGGTTAGGTGATACGCACTGAAAATTGTTACATCTTATTGGAGACCTGAGCCCTTTGTCATAAGTAATGTACTTCTTTATCCCTGATAACTTCTTAAGTTCTGTCTGAAATTAATGTAACTAATGCTGTTTTATTTTCTTTAGGGATAGTGTGGTATATTTCTCTCCATCTATTTATCTTTAATCCATAAATTCTTTATATCTAAAGTGAGTTACTCATAGACAACAGGTATTAGGGTCAGTCCACTCTGATTTGAAAAGACCCTGATGCTGGGAAAGATTGACGGCAGGAGGAGAAGGGGATGACAGAGGATGAGATGGTTGGATGGCATCACCGACTCAATGGCCATAGGTTTGGGTAAACTCTGGCAGTTGGTGATGGACAGGGAGGCCTGGCATGCTGCGGTTCATGGGGTCTCAAAAAGTTGGACACGACTGAGCAACTGAACTGAACCACTCTGATAATCTGTCTTTTAAATGATACACTTAGACAACTGACATTCTAAGTAATCATTGCTTTGGTTGAATTATAGCTACCATATTTGTTACTGTTTTCCATCTGATGCTCCTGTTTTTTGTCCCTATGTCTTCCACTCTTTTTCTGCCTTATTTTCTTGCATGCTGCTGTGCTATTCATTAGACTCTTTAGCATATTAATCATAGTTGTTTTAAATTCCCAATCTGATAATTCCAACATCTCTGTCATGTCTGGTCCTGATGCTCATTTTGTCTCTTCCAACTGAGTTTTTGCCTTTGGTGTGCCTTTTAATTTTTAATTTTTATTTTTTGATGGGCAGGCCTGGTGTACTGGACAAAAGACATTTAGGAGGTGAATAGGCCTTTTGTAATGTGATGCTGAGGTATGAGGAAAGGGGAAGCATTTTATAGTTTTCTGATTAGACTTCAGTCTTTTCAGGGAAAACATGCATCTGCAATGTGAACTTAGCAAGTATTTTTCAGTTTTTTCTCTTCCATCTGTCCTTTAGGAGTGGGACAAAAAGGCTAGAATTGAGTAATTTTCTTCTTCAGGTACCTATTATCTGGCTCTGATAATACCCTAGCAGGTTAGGCTGTGGTTACATGGTTTCTCCTGAAGGCAGGTCTTGTTTAGAAGAACAGAGTGCTCTGATATATTTCAAAATGATTACTTTTCACTTCCCCCTTCAGGAAGCAGAAGGGGATTTTTCTCAGATTCTTACTGTGGGAATCTAGTCAAGTTCCAGGAGATAAATCTCACAGTACTGTAGCAGCCTCCCATATGCATCCCCCTGGAGTTAATAGATCTCAGATTTGTCGACACTGACCCTCCAGCAATTCTTCAATGCCAGTTCAGGTTTTCCTTCTCTGGCTCTGGCTGGTGTAGTAGTTTCTGCCCCCGAGTCTCTGCTCTGCTAAGCTGGGGCTCCCTGTATTCACTTGTCTGCCTCTCTAATCTTGGGGGCAGAAGTTTTCCACATGTTTTCCCCTCTCTTATGAAGAGACTGACTTTTCACTCTCCTAATCTTTTTACTTATTGGTAGCATGGAGTGACAATTTCCAAGCTCCTTACATGTAGAACAAGGCAAGATTAATATTCCTAAAACATTATTTTCTTCACTTCATTACTTCTCAAAAAAAATTGCACTGGATTTTTAGTAGCTGTGTTCCAACTGTTCAGCTTGACATTCAACGCCCTTCAAAACCTGAAATAAACCTTTCTTTCAAGTGTTATTTCTACCTACATGTTGATAGCTTCCTAGTATCCATTTTCCCCTCCAACTTTGGTACATTTTGTCTGAGCACTTTCTCACCTGATATAATTATTACATCTCCCAGTCACTTCTGTAGCTAGATATGGTCATGAGACTAAATTTTGTCCTGTCAATTGTTAGCAGAAGAGTGCCGGGGGTGTCTACAGCAGCTCCTTAAAGAACAGTTATATGCAGAAATTAGATCCAATGGATAAATGTATCCCTTTTGCTCTCCTGCATTTTCTTTTTCTATCCTTCCTTCCTTCATTTTGTTCTAGGCATTGTTCTATATGCTAGAGAGCAAAATAGTAAAAACCTAGTGCTCACATTCAAATTATATCCTAGTGCTTTTTAGAATTTAATGTGATGGTTGGAGCTCTAGCAGTCACATCACACCAGAAAGAAAATTTAAGGATAGAAATCATGTGTGCAGAGAAGAAGAAAGGACAGAAATCGTGGGCTTTAATGACTTCATGAAACATTAACTGGAACCATAATCCCAACCACATGTGTCACAACTTCTAAACTTCTTTCACGCTAGGCCATAAACTCTTCTGTGTTTAAGCCTCTTTGAGTCTGTAAAACTAGTAACCAACACTCAACTTTCCTGATACTCAATTTTCAAAGAATACGTCACATTTTCCTCTGTAGTCTTTTCATTATTAGTTACCTTTTCATTTGTAAATTATAGTCCTTTGACTATACTCTAACTGTACTTTACCTAAGAAAAGGTATAAGGTTTATTTAGTCTTGGGATTCCTCAAGGCAAAATATGATAGTACCTTGTAATCAATATTTAATAAGAAAATGAAAGAACACGTGGTTTTGCTACATGATTACCACATAGTAGGTGAATATTGAAGTAGGAAGATTTTTCTCTGGGTTTCTGCTTATATTTTACGTTAGATGGTGTCTAGATAAGAGGGTTCTAATCTAACAGGTGTTTTTAGTTCAGTCAAATAAGATACTAGTGTCTATTTTACAGCAGGCAGGAAATAGAGTAACATAATTTATTCCCTCAATGATCTTACAGATCAAAAGGAGAAAAGGATATTTAACAAATAGCTATAATAAAGAATAAAAAGTATTACATTAGATGGAGTAAAGGGTTTAGTGAAACAGAGAACTGGGAAACCATATGTGTTAGGTGAGAAAAGAGCTCTTTGAAGACGTGATGCATAAGCTGAAATCCAACAATGAGTATTTTTAGTATTTTGATTCAGATCTGACTTGCAATAACACCAGATGCAACACAGTTCATGTGGCTACAGAAATCCAAGAAATACAAGCATGTCCCCAGGCAAAGTTTATACTGAGAAAAAAACATGAAACACAGAGAAAAAGAAGGAAAGAGGAAGGAAGGAAATGTCACTAAGGATATATAAGAGGTTAAGTTGGAAGTGTTTTAGATTAAGAAAGAGAAGGTGGGGAAGGAGAAAAGAGGAAAAAGAAAGATAGGAGAAATAGGAAGAGGAGAAGGGCAGGTGGAGGAGGAAGAAAAGGAGAAAGAGGAGGAGGAGACACCTCTGAGAGAGCCCTGATACAAATCAATCTGAGGACAAAGTCCAAACATGAGTCTTTAATCTCTTCCAGATCTATGATTGTCTAGATATTTTTACTCACAAAAATATGCTTTTTCAATTAAGAAGCATACATTTTTTTAAAACTTCATAAGGTATAGCTGATATAGTTCACATATAATAACTTGGATATTTGTAGGTGTACAATTTGATGAGTTTTAACCTACAGATTCATCCATAAAACCATCAACACAGCCAAGTTAATGAACATGTGTAGACCTCAAAAGTCTTACATATGTTCCATTGACAAGTGTCCCACTCTAATCCTTTACCCCTGCCATTCCTTACATCCCTCACCCTTGTCTGTAGTTTCCTTTCTGTAGATTAACTTGCATTTTCCAGAATATTATATAAACAGAATCATACAGTACATACTATCATGTTTTTCACTTGAAATAATCATTTGGATTGTTACTCAAGTTGTTGCAGGTACCAACAGAGCATTCCTTTTATTGCTAAATAGTAATCAGTTGTGTGGATGTATTATACTATGATGTGTTTATATATATACTCACCTTTGAAGGCTTCTTGGGTTTTTCCAGCTTATGACTATTAAAAATAAAGCTGCTATGAACATTCTTATATAAGTATTTGTATAGAGAGAAGCTTTCATTTCTCTAAGGTTAAATGCCTAGGAATGGAATGACTAGATTATATAATAGGTATATGTTAGTAATTTTAAGAAGCTGACAAATTGTTTTGCAAAGTGGTCATACTGTTTCACATTCCCACTAGCAGTTCACAAGAGTTCCACTTCCTCCACACTCTCCCTAACATTTGATCTTTTAAATTTTAAACATGCTAGTAGATGGCTAGTGATAATCTCTTTGTGGTTTTAGTCTGCATTTTCTCAATGGCTGATGATACTGAGCATATTTTCATGTACTTCTTTGATGAGGTATCTTTTCAAATATTACGACTATTTCTATTGAACTATTTTTTTTCTTATTATTGAGTTTTGAGAGTTCTTTATATATTCCAAATACAAATAGTTGGTTCTTAGTAGGGTATATATCAACAAATATTTGCCTGCCTTAAGTGGAAAGAGAAATATTAAGGACATTTTGTTTATTTAAAATAGTGTAAAACAGGACAGCAACAATAAATTCAAAAAGTGCTTGTTAGAAATAATATATAAATATATATTTGTCTATACATACATATATGTATTTGTGCATCTATGTATACAAACAAATCAAAAGAAAACTCATTGAGCCAGTAAATTAAGTATCATTAAAATAAAAAACACCAGAGGCAAGAAGTGAGAAGCTGCTGTGTTAAGAGCTGTCTCATCCTCTTGCTTGCTGCAGCTCTTCTCTCCACTCATTTCTGATGGATCATGGATAGTGGCCCACAGTTTACATCATTAGCTATTAATGACTTGGTTAAAATTTCCGGTTACTCAATCCACACAGCCTTCTAAAGATCCATTTTAAGCTCCTATTAAAGACTATGCAGGAAGAAGATTTACTATTTATGGAACAACCTTGAACATATTTTCTGGCAGGCATCTTCAGAGGCAAGAGTTGCATCAGCAGCAGTTGCACAATTTCAGTGCTTAATCTTACTAACTAGCCTAAATGATAACTCTTCAACAAGCAATTGATAAGCATGCTTTGCTGATGGCTAATCTAATCATTTAATGGGAAAACAGGAGGAAAAAAAACCTAAGATAGTAGTTTGTTCCCTCCCTAGGGCACAAAACAATATCAACAACAGTTACCAAAGGAAAACACGTTAATTCAGATAGTTTTATAAATCATTTCCTCCCTAAGATAAAAATTAAAAGGTCAGTAAAAGTTTTTATTACAAAAGAAATTCGATTTGGCATCCTGCTGTACAACACCCTAATAAAATCAGTAAAAGTATGTTTGCATGAGGAAATTTAAAATTTCATGAATTTAACTGAGAAAAATATGGACATTGACGAACTAGTCTGGGGTTCCCATTGTTAAAATTAAAATGTTGCAAATCTGAACTTCACGATATGATTCTAGTTTATAGTCCACTTTGCAGGTTTGTGCAAAATAATGAGCATATATATTCAGAAATCCTTATAGCAAACTTCAGACTTAAATTGAAGAAAGTAGGGAAAACCACTAAACCATTCAGATATGACCTAAATCAAATCCCTTACTATTAAACAGTGGAAGTGACAAATAGATTCAAGGGATTCGACCTGATAGACCGAGTGCCTGAAGAACTATGAATGGAGTTTCATGACATTGTACAGGAGGCAGGGATAAAGACCATAACCAAGAAAAAGAAATGTAAAAAGCCAAAATGGTTGCCTGAGGAAGGCTTACAAAGAGCTGAGAGAAGAAGAGAAGCTAAAAGCAAGGAAAAAAGAAAGTGAAAGTTGCTTAGTCATGTTCGACTCTTTGTGAACCCCATAGACTATACAGTGCATGGAATTCTCCAGGCCAGAAAACCAGAGTGAGTAGCTGTTCTATTCTCCAGGGGATCATCCCAATCCAGGGATCGAACCCAGGTCTCCTGCATTGCGGGCAGATTCTTTACCAGCTGAGCACAAGGGAAGCCCTGGTGGGAAGCCACCAGAGAAGGCAAAGGAGAAAAGATACACCCATTTGAATGCAGAGTTCCAAAGAACAGCAAGAAGAGATAAGAAAGCCTTCCTCAGTGATCAGTGCAAAGACAGAGACGAAAAAAAAAAAAAAAAAAAAAAGAATGGAAATACTAGAGATCTCTTCAAGAAAATCAGGGATGCCAAGGGGACTTTTCATGCAAAGATGGGCACAATAAAGGACAAAAATGATACGGACTTAAACAGACGTAGAAGATATTAAGAGAGGTGGCAAGAATACACAGAAGAACTATACAAAAAAGATCTTCATGACCCAGATAACCACGATGGTGTGATCACTCACCTAGAGCCAGACATCCTGGAATGCGAAGTCAAGTGGGCCTTAGGAAACCTCACTATGGACAAAGCTAGTGGAGGTGATGGAATTCCAGTTGAGCTATTTCAAATCCTGAAAGATGATGCTGTGAAAGTGCTGCACTAAATATGCCACCAAATTTGGAAAACTCAGCAGTGGTCACAGGACTGGAAAAGGTCAGTTTTCATTCCAATCCCAAAGAAAGACAATGCCAAAGAATGTTCAAACTACCACCCAACTGCACTCATCTCACATGCTACCAAAGTAATGCTCAAAATTCTTCAAGCCAGGCTTCAACAGTATGTGAACTGTGAACTTCCAGATACTCAAGCTGGATGTAGAAAAGGCAGAGGAACCAGAGATCAAATTGCCAACATTCATTGGATCAATGAAAAAGCAAGAGAATTCCAGAAAAATATCTGCTTTACTGACTACACTAAAGCCTTTGACTGTGTGGATCACAACAAACTGGAAAATTCTTAAAGAGGTGGGAATATCAGACCACCTGACCTGCCTCCTGAGAAATCTGTATGCAGGTCAAGAAGCAATAGTTAGAACCAGACATGGGACAACAGACTGGTTCCAGATTGGGAAAGGAGTACATCAAGGCTATATATTGTCACCCTACTTATTTAACTTATATGCAGAGTACATCATGAGAAATGCTGGACTAGATGAAGCACAAGCTGGAATCAAGATTGCTGGGAGATATATCAATACCCTCAGATATCTTCAGATGACACCACCCTTATGGCAGAAAATGAAGAAGAACTGAAGAGCCTCTTGATGAAAGTGAAAGAGGAGAGTGGAAAATGTTGGCTTAAAACTCAACATTGAAAAAACGAAGATCACGGCATCTGGTCCCATCACTTCATGGCAAACAGATGCGGAAACGATGAAAACAGTGAGAGACTTTTTTTATTGATCTCCAAAATCACTGTAGATGGTGACCGCAGCCATGACATTAAAAGATGTTTGTTCCTTTGAAGAAAAGCTATTGCCAACCTAGACAATGTTTTAAAAAGCAGTGACGTTACTTTGCCAACAAAGGTCTGTCTAGTCAAAGCTATGGTTTTTCCAGTAGTCATGTATGGGCGTGAGAGTTGGACTATAGAGAAAGCTGAGCTCTGAAGAATTGATGCTTTTGAACTGTGGTGTTGGAGAAGACTCTTGAGAGTCCCTTGGACTGCAGGGACATCAAGCCAATCAGTCCTAAAGGAAATCAGTTCTGAATATTCATTGGAAGGACTGATGTTGAAGCTGAAACTCCAATACTTTGGCCACCTTATGTGAAGAACTGACTCATTGGAAAAGCCCCTGATGCTGGGAAAGATTGAAGGCAGGAGGAGAAGGGGACAACAGAGGATGAGATGGTTGGATGGCATCACTGACCCGATGGATATGAGTTTGAACAAGCTTTGGGAGTTGGGGACTGACAGGAAAGCCTGGCGTGCTGCAGTCCATGGGGACACAAAGAGTCGGACATGACTGAGCAACTGAAATGAAGTGATCAAATAAACAAATGAAAGGGACACAGAACAAGTCACAGTGCTGTTCACTTCTTCAGTGTAAGTTACTGCTGGTGTTTGATGTGTATGTTTCTGTCTAGCATTTTACTAGCCTAGATTCTATTTTGTAGTCCTGTTTTTAATTTGACTGTGTAAACCAAAGAAAAAATGAGCTGCCTCCTGAAATATCTCTATTTACTATTCATTAAAATCTTGATATCAAAACTTTTCACAATGTCAGTAAAATATTATTATCACACCAAGTAGATAAGAAACCAAATGCACTCTTCTAAAAAAAATTACCAAATGCAGACTTCTAAAGATTAATATTCATAAAAACCTGAAGTTGCGTTCTTGGAGCAAACTTAACAATAGTAGTCATAATTATGATAACACATTCAGTCACTCCCCAAAAATTTTTCAGAAAAGCATAGTATTTAATTTCAGAAAAATACATTTAACCTGCTTATTTTGTTGTTTGAATTTAAAAAATTTAGTCTCCACTTTGACAACAGAAGCATCAAATGTAAAAGCTGGATGCAAATTAGAGTTCATTAACTAGCTATTGAATCCAGAATGCCAGCATACCGAGTTCAAACAAGAAATTAAAACCTATAGAAGCTAAAGAACATTGTTCAATATTGCAAAATCTTATTTCTTTACCCAAGACTTGGGCCTAAATTCTGATGCTCTGATTTTCAAAACCAATTCATATTTACTTTAGTTTTTCCAAGGTAAAGAAATAAGATTTTTGCTGTTAAAAATTGTTCTGCACGCCTATTTGTAGAATGTATATCCACAAATTTTTGTATTACCCTAATATAAAAGTTTTACAAGTGTGTTTTTTTAAGGGAAGAAGAGCAAGTTTGTTGTTTATACTAACAGTCTGTAAATAGGCTATAAACATTTGCTGAAAGAATGAGTCACTAAGAAAAAATTTCAAGTAATAAGATGAAATCTAGATGAAAGTCTAAATTGTTTAAGTTATTTTTAACTTATTTATCTTTAAGTTATTTGTACCAGGATCAAACAAGCACATACTAGAATTAAGTTTGAATGCATTTTGAAGGCCTAGTCATTGGGTAATATAGAGTGACTTGAAAAAGTGAATAAATACCACCGAAATAAGTAAGGTCGACTTGGAAATAGAAGGACACGGGGACAGGGGCAGGCGCCTGGGACACTGGGTTTCTGGCAAAGCAACTGGGGGAGTGTGCCCCCTGAGCGCTCAAGCCTTGGCCCACGACGGCTACTCCAAAATGTCTACTGCTTCCTCATGGCACCCATCTCTTGCCCTATCTCCCCAAGAAAATGTATTCACACAGCACCTGTGTTGTGTCCAATTTTGTTGTTACGTAACCATAAAATTTGATAGCTTACCATATTAAAAGTTAATAAAAATTCACCTTTAATTCAAGCTTTGGCCACAAGTAAGAATTGTTTATTTCTTTGAGGTAAGAAAGAACTTTAATTTATGGCCAGACTACTCCCTTGGGCCCCAAACCTCTCCCTTCACTTCTTGAGGAAACCATTTCCTTTGCCTAAGTAACATGAACTTGGAATTCCCTGGGCTCTGCCTGCAGAATTACTGTACTCTATTTTCCTTTCTCTGACACTATTCCTTAGGTTTCCAAGACAGCTTGGAAATCTCTCAGACAGCTTCCTTATGTTATTAACTGCTTTATCTCAGGTGTACCCTCATAATTTCTATAAAATCAGTCAATTACTTTTCCCCAAAATCTTCCTTTCCAGGCTCACTAGTCTCCTTAATTGGCTTGAATCTCACATGCATTCATCACTGTTATTACTAGGCCGACAGAATTATAAATGTGTGTGTACTCTGTCTATAAAATGTTTGTACTTTGATTTGAACCTAGCTGAAGGTGGCTTACTCCCAAAGCTCACAAAATTAGAAAGGTGGTTTTAAAAGAAAATTATTTCTTTATTTGGCTGCACCAGGTTTTAGTTGCAGTAAGCAGGATTTTCATTTCAGTTTGTGGGTTCTTCGGTTGTGGCATGTGGTTTTTTAGTTACGGCATGAAGGTTCTTTAGTTGCAGAATGCAAACTCTTAGTTGCCGCATGTGGAATCTAGTGTCCTGCCCAAGGATTGAGCCCGGCCCCCTGACATTGAGAGTGTGCAGTCTTAGCCGTTGGACCATCAGGGAAGTCTCGCGAGGAGTGCCTGTTTTGTTTTGTTAGCACATCTCTGAAGTTCAGATTCTAACCTAACACAGCAGTTATCCAAATGCAGTCTGGGGACATGTCATTGTCAGAATTTTAGGGTATCTGCAAGACCAAAATCATACATAGGTAAAAGATCTATTCAGAGTTCTAGAGCAATGGATTTTATGCTGCAGATTAAGAAATGTTTATTGAAATGGTTTCAGATACCACATTACAACTAACCTTTAAGGAACTAACACTTGTGGAGTTTTTAAAACAGATTTATTCACAGATATAATTCACATACTATAATTCCAATATTAAAAGTGTACACTCCAATGGCTTTTAGTATATTAACAGATATGTGAAACCACTCTACAGTAAATTTTAGAATGCTTCCAATCATTGCAAGAAGAAACCTCATACCCTTTAGCTAGTACCATGTTTTGTTCCATTCACCCCAGACCTAAACAACCACTAATGTGTTTTCTGTCTCAATAGATTTACCTATTGTAGATATTTCATATAAATTTCATATAAATGAAATCATACATGTGACCCTTCATATTTGGCTTTTTTGCACTTAGAAGAATATTTTCAAGATGAATACATGTCATAGCATGTATTAGTACCCCATTCCCTTTTAGGGTCAAATAATATTCCATTGTATGGATATGCCACATTTTATTTATTCATTTATACATTGATGGATGTTTGAGTTGTTTCTATCTCTTAGCTATTATGCTGTTATAAACATTTATGTAATTGGATAATGTTGTTATAAACATTTATATACAAGTTTTTGTGTGAACATATGTTTACTTTTGGGTATACCGCTAGGATTGAAATTGCTGGATCATGTGGTAACTCTATGCTTACTTATTTGAGGGACTACCAGATTGTTTTCCAAAGTGGCTGTGTCATTTTAGATTTCCATGAGCAGGTTGAGGGTTCCAATTTCTCCACATTTTGTCAGCACTCATTATGTGTCTTTTTGATTATAGCCAGTGGATGTGAAGTAGTATCTCATTGTGATTTTGATTTGCACCTGCCTGATGACAAATAATGTCAAGAATCTCTTCATGTGTTTATAGGCCACTTCTATACCTTATTTGAGGACATGTCTGTCCAGATCCTTTGTCTATTTTAAATTACATCAATTTTCCTTTTATTTAATTGTAAGAGTTCTTCATATCTTCTGGATACCAAGTCTTATCAGATACATGATTTGTAAAAAATTTCTTCCATTCTCTGGGGTGTCTTGTCACTTTTGATAGTGTCTTTGAAGCACAAATTTTTAAAGTTTTGGTGAAATCTGACTTTTCCAGTTTTTCATGTTACTCATGTTTTGATGTTACATTATTCATGGCAAACCCAAAGTCGTGAAGATTTACCCCTATTTTTTTCTAAGAGTTTTATAGTTCAGTGCTTACATTTAGATCTTTTGTTCCATTTTGACTTGATTTTCCATATATGGTATGGCAAGAGTCCAGTTTCTTTCTTTTTTTTTTTTTTTTTTTGCATGTGGCTTATCTCAGTGCCATTTGTTGAAAAGGCCATCCTTTCTCTCACTGAATGATCTTGGCACTCTTGTTGAATGTCAGCTGACCATAAACAAGTGGATTGACTTCTAGACTGTTGGTTATATTCTGTTGATTTCTACGTCTACCTTATGCCAGTATCACTGTCTTTATTACTGTTGCTTTGTGGGAAGTTTCAAACTCAGGAAGTACTAGTCTTCCAACTTTGTTTTTCAAGATTATTTTAGTTACTTTGGGAACCTTTGTAATTTCCTTATGAATTTATAATCAGCTTGTCAAGTTTAACAAAGAAACTGGCTGTAGTTTCTACAGGAATTGAGTGGAATCTGTAGGTCAATTTGGGAAGTATTGTTATCTTAATAGTATTAAGTCCTGCCATCAATTCTTGAGTTTTTTATGTAGTCTCAAAAAAGAATATCCACAATTATCTGAAGTAGTTGTGAAAAGACTAATAAGAGACTCCTTCCTTTCCCAAATATTTATGTTGTGAGGCTGAATTTTCTCCATTAATTTGGCCAAAATAAAATAGTGAATGTAGAAACATAAGTGAGAATCCAGCTGTATTCCCCTAAGCTAGACATTAAAGTGAAAGTGAAGTCGCTCAGTCGTGTCCTAATCTTTGCAACCCCATGACCGTAGCCCCCAGGCTTCTCCATTCATGGGATTTTCCAGGCAAGCCTACTGGATTTTCCAATGGGGATCTTCCCAACCCAGGGATCAAACCTAGGTCTCCTGCATTGTAGACGCTTTACCCTCTGAGCCACCAGGGAAGCCAAGCTAGACATTAAGGAGATCTGCAAAAAAGTAAAGCTTACCCCAGAATTTTTTTTTTGTTTGGGAAAATATAGTTATTTTTCATAAAAAATTGTTTATGTACTATGAAATGGTCTTCTTGTTATCTCCCAATAGATTAACAAACATTTTTAAAATTCCCTCAGTTGAATTCTAATATGAAACTAGCAAAGATATGTAACTCATGTAACCAAATACTCTTTGGAGGACTCAGTAAAGGGATCCTGAGACCAAAATGTGAGCTGTTGGTTTAATACATGATGCCCTTCATTGATGGGTCTGGTCGATTTTTCTGTGCATATTCTCCTATACTGACCAAAATACAACATACTTGTCATATCAATCATAAAAAATGATTTGCATTTCTTTTGATGTATCATGCGCTTCCAAACTTCTGTGCTTTTTCATTTGTTGATGCTTCTGCCTGGAACAAATGCCCCATTGCTCCCCCCCTCCCCCATTCGTAATATGTCAAAACTTCCAAACTTCACTCAAGCCCCAAATTCTCCGGATCGGAGCTCTTTCCATGTGACCACTCTGCTCTGTTCTTTGGACTTCTGAGTTTTGTTTTGTTTTTCTCTAAATACTGTATATACTCCTGGAATAGGAAACTCAATTGTATTCACTTCAATACATGCTCTTAGCACATAGTAAGTCATCAGCTGTGTGTTGGAATGTGCTTAATTGCTCAGTCATGTCCAGCTCTTTGCGACCCCATGGACTGTAGCCCACCAGGCTCCTCTGTCCATGGAGATTCTCCAGGCAAGAATACTAGAGTGGGTTGCCATGCCGTCTACCAAAGGATCTTCACAACCCAGGGATCAAACCCAGGTCTCCCACATTGCAGGCAGATTCTTTACCATCTGAGCCACCAGGGAAGTCCAAGAATACTGGAGTGGGTAGCCTATCCCTTCTCCAGGGGAACTTCCTGACCCAGGAATCGAACTGGGATTTCCTGCATTGCAGGTGGATTCTCTACCAGCTGAGCTACCCGGGAAGCTCAAGTGATCAGTTACTATTTGCTAACGAAGTATATAATCCTATGGTACCATTAAAAATTTGTCAAACCTATTAGAAACGAACCTCACACTATGTATTGTCAAATGTTTTATTTCCTATAAAGAATAAACACTTAGAAGTATAATTATTTAGAATTTGTAAAAATTAATGCTTCCAGAATAAAGAGTACTACATGGAAAAACTGTTACAGGATTTCCCAATTCATGAAATATAATCCTTTGATATTCTGTTACTTTGTGGTGTTCAGACCCATTACCATTCACATAGGGGCTTCCCAGATAGTGCAGTGATAAAGAATCCACCTGCCAATGCAGAAGACACAAGAGATGCAGGTTCATTCCCTGGGTTTGGAAGATCCACTGGAGAAGGAAATGGCAACCCACTCCAGTATTCTCGCCTGGAAAATTCCATGGACAGAAGAGTCTGGCTGGTGATAGTCCATGGGTTGCAAAGAGTTGGACACGCCTGAGCATGCAAGCACACATGCATAGATGCAAATAGCTTAGATAAATAGATTAGCTTAACGAAAATGATTTTTCGGAAAAGTAATTATGAAAGTACTTTGATTAACTTAATGGGTTCTAAATTATTTGCTTAGGATATACGGATATAGTGAATTGATAGCCACCTCCCCTTTAATAAAACATATATGAATATTTTGTTACAATTTCCCTGAAAAATCACTATATTTCTTTATAGTCATAAATCTTCCTTTTCATATAAAAGTTTTCAATTCCCAAATATTTAGTTACAATAAAACTGTGAATTAGCTACATGACTACAGTGTATTTTATGAGTAAATTCAATGAAATCAAATAAGCATCAAAGGTACTATTTTAACATGACTTGAAATTATATAGATTCAAATATCTGAGACTTAATAGTTGCAAAACCACAGAAAGTAGTTATGTATGTAACACTGCATTTAGCCTATGATATGTGTGTTACATCTCTTTAGCATAGTAATGAGACGACGTATTTCCTTTATAAATTCCTGAGAAGTCAGTAGGTAGAGAACAGTTTGCATTTTGCTGGTAAGGAGATAGCTTCAGAATACAAGCTTTGGAAAGTCAGTCTTCTGAAGATCTCATCATCATGTTATGGGGAGACAACTAATCACGCATGGTGACAGGTGTTAACTAGACTTGTAGTGATCATTCCAGAAGAGGAGCAAGTATCAAATCACTGTGTCGTACACCTGAAAGTAAAACAATGCTATAGGTCAATTATACCTCAGGAAGATGGTAATAGTAACCATCTGTACTCAAAGCTAACTGCAATATAATTTCTAATAAAAATGTAATTGCAATGCCATTTAAATCAACCAGATCTTTTAGTAAATGGAAAGATTCCTAATTTAACTGTACTATAATATCTTAAGATAAAAGCAATACAAATGGGAAAACCTATGAACTAACTTGACTATTGACTAAAGATGCAAACATTTTAAATTTTAATAAATTTAGGGTAAAAATATTCCATTCACAATAACAACAAAACTATGATAATTAATTTTATCTGGTTTGCCACTGATCTACCTGGGTTTGGAGATAGTAAAATGTGAAAGGAATGTGCATGACATCCTAGAATAAATGAAATATATAAAAGGACTAGAAATAAGCCTAGTTATGCCTAGCTTTAGAAAAACATAAATCTTAAATTAAAAAACTATAAAATCTTACTAAGTACTCAGATACATTCTTAGATTTATTTACAACAGATTCTATATTGAAAGGTCCCTGATAGATTCCTGCATACAGCCAAATTGGAAAACTCTTGCAGTTAAAGGTAGAAATGAAGAGGGTGGGAAGGGGATATGGTTAGCTGCTTCTTTATATGAGTTTATATTGAAATATGTCACTACTAAATGCTTGTTACTAAAGCAAGCATCATTGTATTGAATTTGAAAGTAGAATTTTCTTTTTACTTTCAATATTTTATGAAAAGGACAAAACTGGGAAGTATTATTGGATCAGTAATTAGACACTTAAAATACAGATGAAGGGAAAGAGCAATATGTTGCTTAATCTGCATGTTAATGAGGAACAATGGTTAGTCCAAGTTTTTATTTATAAAACTTGAAGGTATAAGAATAGAGTTGCCCAGAATTTAGGTCTTAACTTTCCATTGATAGGGATAAAACATGAATTATAAGATCCTTCTTCCAAAGAGCAAATTGAGGAAATTATGTTAAAAACTTGGAGGAAAGGCATTCTAGAAGAATAAAACAGAGATAAGGGAAAAAATTGAGAAAGATGCAAAAAAAGACAATGTTCCGGTTTTCTCCTTTAGTCATTTGCAGCTTTTAGACTATGAGTTCAATAAAGACATAATTCTTAAAAGCAAGCTTGACGTTACACTTAAGCAGGGTAGAGATCAGAGGACAGTCTATACGAAGTTAGTTTAGGGAGCTGGGAGATCGCCTCTAAATATTTCCCCTCTATATTTCATATCTGAAATGCTTTTAGTAGAAGAAAACACTCTTCATTTTGTAATTAATCAAAGGCAATATTATAATGTGTACACTCCTTGGGAAAATTAAATATTGAATAAAATTCATATGTTATAATAAAATAATATCAAGTCTTTTGATAATTATAGGGAGATGAAAAGGACACGTTTGTGTGGTGGAGAGGGTTTCTGTGGTGAAGGATGACCGGAGAGATCACAGTGGAGTATAAGGTCAAAGGAGGAAGTTGCTAAAATGGAAAGCTCGTGATTTGTCCAGGGCAGGCCCTACCAAACACCTTCAAGGTCAGTCTACAATGTGCCAAATGCAACCAAGAAATGAGTCCACAGTCTTAGTCTTTTCATTCTCTTATGCTTGATTGGAGTGTTTGAAAATAATAGAAAAAATGTCAGGGTTAGTTATGGGAAGCAATGTATGGAGGCTCTCACCATGCGCTTCATAGTTCTCTGACTCACAGAACGCACACAGCCACCCACCTTAGCCGAGTGCTGAAAGCACAGAGGACATAGCGGAAGAAAGCCTGTCTGTCAGGTTCCTTATTGCCTGTAGTTTTGTGTCCAGATCCGCCCTAGAGACAGCAGTGATGCATTTATCACTGGCTTCCAGGAGGGATACTCCTGGGAAAGGAGCATAAACTATATTCTTCACCTAGCGACTAATAACTTGGCAAAAACTTGCTGGCTGAGATACAAGAAGTAGGCTTTAAAGTGGTGTTTCAGTCTTTTTTATTTACCTTTTTAGCCATTTTCCCCTTAATCACTTCCCATGAAATTTTAATGCCGCAGATATACTATGTTTTTATTGGATGTGTCATGGTCCGTGTGTGGGTTTGGAAAGGAATTTCCAGACATGAGGCAAAATGAGAGAAAAATGGACTTTATTAGAGTGGGAGATGCTGTGGTCAGCTCAAGGGAGAGCTGAACGCTTTTGCAGGCTTGCAACCAATTTTTATAGCCTCAAGACAGAAACTTCTTACTGGAATGGTGGCATTAGGTGATTGGTTAGGATGCTATAGGGTGGATAGTAGGGTGGGTATTTCACATAAAATATGGGGTCAGGGAATTTGCTGGTTTAGATCCAGAAGCTCATGGCAACTGTTGCTATGGGGCTTGGTCAGTTCCAGAGATTTTTATCCTGTGACTTTGGTACAGGGCTCCACACCTTTGGCATAAGGCTCCATAGTAAGCATGTCTGTCATTTATACACAGATGTTTCTCCTTCCCCAAGAACTAAGTTATGCTTCATTGAAGGAGATATTGCTTCCATTGAAAATATTTGTCTTAAAGCAGTATCTTTGAATGTTATTATTGCATGAGGCAGCTAGTCTTCCCTTTTTCCTAATTTGTGAAACTACAATAGGCCATTAAAATTTGTTTTTATCCTTTAGAAAAAGACTCAACACAATGTTCACCACACTACTGTAGAGAAATCACTTAGATTAAGCAGTTAAGGCAGATGAGTCAATTGGAATTTTTCTGGCATTAAAGTCGATTGCTGAGATACTTTCACATCTTCCCACTACTAGAATTTGAAAGAAAACGTCTCACGCCTTTAGAACTAATCTACATGTAATTAGTAAGTCATTTATGTTACAAACACTCCATAGTCTCATATACATTGTTTAGAACTAAGAATTGGGATTTTACTGAATCAAATAAAACCAAAGAGGCAATTCTGCCTCTAGGATAGGGTCACATGACATTTACATGTTTAACTGAATTTACTTAAATGTTCTCCATAGTAATATTTATTTCACTACACATTTTGAAAATAATATCAAGAAAAATATATATGCATCTTATTTGTGCACACACACAGACACACATATTCTCTCCTCTGTTACTAAATTATTTTATTCTTTGGCATAACAGCTCTGCCTTCAGTACTTTGTAATGGACTATGCCCTTTACAAGGTAGAAAGACAAGTTTTTATTCAATTTTACTTGAGAAGGGAAGAAGTAGGAACTCTATATCTTCCATCCAGCACTGCTCAACCTGTTCATTTATGAAGTGACTTCCACCTGCTGCAAGGTAAAAGCATACAGATTTATGGAGGGCCTTGAAGGTACTGAAAATAAACTAGGTATGCAGCACCCATACCAATGGAATTATTTCATTAATGTTTGCATATTAAACATGGCATGTAGCCTACAAAGTTTTTGAAAAATAAATGTAATTCAAATAGTTACAGTGATTGATGGTAAATGAGTGAGAGTTAAATAGTTGCACACCTTAAAAATAAGTTAGATAATGATAGACAAAGAATATTTACACAGATTAATAAATAAAAGTCACCAGAAATAGATTTAAAACTATATCAGCTTACTGCAAGATAAAGGTAATTCATGTCATTGGGGAAATGACAAACAACAGCCAATAACTAAAGAGGATCCCTCCCTCCTGCCTTTATTTTTAAAATGCCAAAGGGATCAAAGATATAAATGTAGGATATAGAATGATAAAAGTTGTAGAAGAAAATATGAAATAACTGGAGACTAGAAAAATGACTGATCAACTCAACTAAACAAAAATAAGACGTAACTACAGAGCACAAATATCTTGAATACAGTTAGGATAAATTCAAAATTGTAAAAAAAAAATCATTGTAACATGATTATAGGAATAACTAGACTTAAAAGAGCTTCTAAAATTAACAAAAAATCAATAACCCACTTAAAATAAGGATATTAATAAATCATTCACCAGAAAAGGAAATATAAATGTCTTTTAAATGTGAAAAGATTGCCATCATCAATAAATTATAGTACATCTATATAACGGTAGCTCTGTATAAACTATGAAATCATTTCAAAGATGCATTGTTAAAATTTTAAAAACAAGGTTAAAAACAAAAAATTTTTAATCTATAGATAAAAATGAATATGTGCATATAGTGTTTATGTGTGCATATGCTTATATATGTATAGATTACAGCTAGAGAAAGATATAGGTGTTTGTCTGTCACTCAGTCGTGTCTGGCTTTGTGACCCCAAGGACTGTAGCCTGAGAGGCTCCTCTGTCCACCTAGTTCTCCAGGGAAGAATGCTAGAGTGGGTTGCCATGCCCTTCTCCAGGAGAGAGAGGGATAAGTTATCTATAATCATGGTGTCCCTTGATGGGGCAGGAAATGGGTGCTGAGAAGGGATGATTACTTTTCATTACAAACCCTTTCATATTTTCTGAATTTTGTACCTTATGCATTTATTAATTATTTTTAAAAGTTGGTTATATAAGTCAATTATTTTCACCATTACTATGATTTTAGATGATCATTTACATCATTTTAATATTTCTTAGAATTCCAGTATAAATGCACACACACACAATAGTTTAATTATTTCTCTATTGGTGAACAATTTTTCTAATTTTTTTTTAAAGATTTCGCGATTGTATGTAGTATTTTTCTTTCATGTGTATTGTCTAGCCAAGCTGGTCTCTACATAGTCTTTTTATTTCCATCAATTTCATATGCTTTCACCAGCTTCGTCTCAAGAGTTTTAAATCCAATTCATCTTTTAAACTCTATTTTCTTTTTTCACTCTGGCCCTGAATTTTTTCTTTAATTTTATTTCCTATATATTTATTATCACTCTATACCTATTTTGCTTCATCAATAAAATAGGAATACTAATATCAATCTCAGAGTTTTTGTGAACATTAAATTAATGTGGGAAACATGTGTAAGTGATTAAGGGCTACAAAAACAAATTTTATCGTTCATATTTTGTATCTTCTTATAATTATTTCTTATATTATTTGCACTAGTGTCACTGTTATATTATTATCTGTGTATCTCCTGTGTATGTACATACTACCCTTTTTACTAGCTTTGATTACTTTAAAGAAGGATTTACTGTTCATCTGTGTATCTTCTACCAGCATATATAGTTGGCATCTTTCACTGAGTGGTCCTCAATAATGTTAATAGGACAATAAATGCAATAAACAAAACATGATTGATTCTACTATTTGGATTTGGAGTTAACAGTTCCATAATTTTTTTAATTCTACAATTAGAGTATAAATGATAGTCTGTAACTTATATAAAATGCTGCTTTAAGAGAAATGTTCAGCCAAAGGGGACACTTTTCTTGCCTTGGTATGTCCCAATCTGCCACCAGCTCATGTAAGATCACATCTTGAAGGAGGCTATTGGATCTACTATAAAACATAATTCAGATCCCAACTTCTCTAAGGGACCTATAAACCTCTCAGACACAATCACATTCCCTCTGACTTATTACTATGCCACTTATTTTATGTATAGACTTTGCCTTACTTATTGTCCTCCACGTTATTATTCATTTTCATGAATTTTTCCTCTATCATATGGTGACTCTTTGAGCATAGCAACCATGATTTTTCATCCTCATATTCCTAGTCCCTACCACACTGCCTGGCACATGATATGTCTAGAAATATTCATTAAATTAGAATTAGGCTAATTTGAGGAAATGAATCACTTCTATTGCACTATACCTGCTAAAATGACTTTGGAGCAGATTTCATCAGGTGAAAAATATGTTTTATGCAATTCTTATCATCATAATATCTGTGGTAAACTTAGTAATAATGAGAAAATCCAAAGATGATATATTACAATCAAGCACAGAGTTGAAAAGAAAAAGAATTGCACAGTGTCACTTAATATAGTTCAGTTAACATCTGTTTGTGGTGCCATTGTTACTACTTACTGACTAGTGTTCAACAATGATCAGTAAATTAGTAGGTTGTATTCCTGATGATACATCTATTTTCTGCCTAATGGCATATTAACTAAACTGACATTGGCTGTCCTGATTAGAAAAAATTCACACATCAGAACATTGTTTATTGAGCCTGCCAAATATTTGCCCTTACTCCTTCCTTTGCTTTCCCCTCTTAAAAAAAATGATGAGTTAAGAATGCCTAGTAAGAAATTTAAATGATTCTCTTCAAAGCAAGAGCATCTCCAGTCCCAACCAAATCTATATATTTATATATAAATATAGTCTAACTTATAGATGTTGAAAAATTAGTGAAAATTTTAACTATGAAAAAACATAAGTAGGGCATAGAGATATACTATAACAGAAACATTATTTTTGGTTAGCATAAGAAGTTGGCCCTCAATTATAAATTCATAGACAATTGAACACTATATTGTATGCACTAAAGCAGGATGTGGGAAAACTAGTCCTTAAAAGTAGTTTGATGTATTGGTTTTTCTCCATTTAACCTTTCCTCTCACCTCTGCTTTAAACTTTTCAATGGATTGTACTCCTTGGTGCACCTACTCTCTGGCTTATGATTGAATCTGGTCCAACAAGGCACTGTCAGGCAATGAGAGAAAGGAGGAGTCTAGAGCATTGATTCCCTTTACCCCTTTCATCCTGAGGTAGTGTTTGATTATGCCTGCACTGTTTTTTATGGTCAAGGTTCTGTCAGGGAGTTTTACTTCCATGGCTTTATCTTCTGTCAAGTTCTAACAGCACTATGGGACTTCTAGTTTCAAGAAGGTGGGCTGAACATTTATGTCAAAATTTCTGGCTCCTATTCAAAACTGACATTGTAGTGTAAGTTTAATACAAACACTACATAAAGTTTGCAAAAGTAAATAAATATTAATATATAATAACATTGAGAGGGAGATGGGATAAAATATTCTGTTATCAGTGAAGCAATGAGCAAAGGCTGCTGCTACTCCTAGACATAAACCAACAACATCACCAAGAAGGCAACTACCAGGAAAAGCCATGCTGTCAGCAGGTCATAACTGAGGACATAGAATCAAGACCAACCAAGAATCATCAGGCACCTGAGAAAGGCTACAAATTCTGAGGCGAAAAATTCATAAGTCAAAGGATTTATATCCAATAACATAGAGATAATATAAAAATATCAAAAGGAATTAGAATATAGTTCCTAGTCATAAAGAAATAAATAAAAATACACTCATGACACAAAAGTAAATAGCTATAAAATAAAAAGTTACAGTTGTGGAAAAAGAACATAGAGATCACAGAAATGCCAACCTGTTGGATATTGGTTAAAAAAAAAAAAAAGAAACTCATTATAGTCAGATTAAACAACAAACTGAACCTACATAAAGAACAAAATAGTTCACACATGTAAAATCTGCATCTTTTCCCTCCAGGAACAATTGCTCAGTATTGCTAATTCAAGATTCCCAGAGACTTTATATAGTATATTACTGGGAATAACTAGAGTTGGGTGGATGGGCAGGCAGGGAGGAGGGGATGAGGCAGGATCTTGGTGGCAGGGCAAGTGTGGAGGCTGAGGGACTCAACAGGATTTTGGCAGGATGGGGATTTTACTGGGGCTGGGTGCATTGACCAGGTGGAGATATCTGTCACAAGAGCCACTTAGGCACCTGGGAAATGCAGCTCACATGTATTGATATTTACAATGCAGTGGATTTGTTTATGAAGACAAAAGACAATAGAAGCAGAGAGCCTGCTTCCAAGCAAGATGTTTCTGTTTGTTCAGTTCAGTGCTGGAATCACTTTGGTGTTTGCTTTACTTGCAGGTTCCCTTCTAGGTTTGTGCTGCAGTGAGATCTCATTCTCTACATTTAAAGAACACCCTTTCTGAGCTGCTGTGAATAAACTTGCAGTGGTACTGTATATTTTCATCTAATGGAGAATTAGCTGTACCTTGAATAAAGACTGTGGAAAACTTCATAATATTACAATGTCATCAGACGGGAGCCAGAATCCCAGCCAGAAACTGAAACGTCTTGGCATCGACGAGCTCTGGGATAACGTCAGAGCGGGAATCCAACAAGTGTATGCCAGACAAAGTATGGTGAAATCCAGATACATAGAACTCTACACTCTTCTTTATAACCACTGTTTACAAATGTCCCCTGAGGTCCAGACTAAATCAAAAAAGGAGCAGAAGCTGAAGGAAGATGAGAATGTTAGCCTTGAATTATACAAACGAATTAAAGAATTTTTGAAGAACCACTTGACAAATCTTCCTAAGGATGGAGAAGATTTGATGGATATAGGAGTACTGAAGTTCTACACTCAACAATGGGAACATTACCAGTTTTCGAGCAAAGTGCTGAACGGTATTTGTGCCTGCCTCAATAAACAATTACTTAATATCGCAAATAGAGGCAAAGCTTGTCAAATATATTCTCTCGCGATGGTGACTTGGAGAGATTGTCTTTTCAGGCCATTGAATAAACAAGTAACAAATGCCGTTTTAAAACTGATTGAAAATGAAAGAAATGGTGAATCCGTCAATACAAGACTGATAAGTGGTGCTATACAGTCTTATATGGAACTGGGGGTGAATGAAGATGATCAGTTTGAGCAGGGTCCTATGCTTACAGTGTACAAAGAAGCCTTTGAATCTCAGTTTTTGGCTGACACAGAGAGATTTTATACCAGAAAGAGTACTGAGTTGTTGCAGCAGAACCCAGTTACTGAGTATATGAAAGAGGTGGAGACTCTTCTGCTGGAGGAGCGGCGGAGAGCCCAGACCTACCTTCACCACAGCACCAAGGGCAGGTTAGTCAGAAAATGCAGGCAGGCGCTCGTGGAGAAACACTTGGAGATTTTCCTCACAGAATTTCAGAATTTACTGAATGCCAACAAAAGCGAAGATTTGGGTCGCATGTATAAGCTCATATATAGAATCAAGAATGGCCTGGGAGAATTTAAAAAACTCCTGGAGACACACATTCATAATCAGGGTCTTGCAGCAATTGAGAAGTGTGGAGAAGCTGCTTTAAATGACCCCAGAATATATGTAGAGATAGTGTTGAATATCCATAAAAAATACAATGCCCTGGTGATATCGGCATTCAAGAACCATGCTGACTTTGTGGCTGCACTGGACAAGGCTTGCAGAGGCTTCATAAACAACAATGCAGTTACCAAAATGGCTCAGTCATCCAGTAAATCTCCCGAGTTGCTGGCTCGATACTGTGATTCCTTGTTAAAGAAGAGTTCCAAGAACCCAGAAGAAGCAGAACTAGAAGACACACTTAACCACGTGATGACTGTCTTCAAGTATATGGACGACAAAGATGTGGTTCAGAAGTTCTACACAAAAATGCTGGCCAAAAGGCTTGTCCATCAGAACAGTGCGAGTGATGATGCTGAAGCAAGCATGATCTCTAAGTTAAAGCAAGCTTGTGGTTTTGAGTATACCTCCAAACTTCAGCGGATGTTTCAAGACTTTGGTATAAGCAAAGCTTTGAATGCACAGTTCAAAAAGCACCTGATGGATTCAGAGCCTTTGGACTTAGATTTCAGTATTCACGTTCTGAGTTATGGATGGTGGCCCTTTGAGGAATCTTGTACAGTTCTCTTGCCATCAGAGCTGGAACCATGTTATCGGCGCTTCACAGCATTTTACGCCAGCTGCTACAGTGACAGAAAATTGTCATGGGCATATCAGCTGTCTGAAGGAGAGTTAGTAACAAACTACTTCAAAAACAAATACACTTTGCATGCATCTACATTCCAGATGGCCATCCTGCTCCAGTACAACACGGAAGATGCTTACACCGTTCAACAGCTGACAGACAGGACTCAGATCAAAATGGACATTGTGACACAAGTCTTACAGATTTTATTGAAGTTTAAGTTACTGGTTTTGGAAGACGAAAGTGCAAATGTTGATGAGGTGGAATTGAAGCCAGAAACCTTAATAAAATTACATTTTGGTTATAAAAGTAAGAAATTAAGGGTTAATATCAGCTTGCCAATGAAAATTGAACAGAAGCGGGAACAAGAAACTATGTACAAAAACATCGAGGAAGATCGCAAACTGCTGATCCAGGCGGCCATTGTGAGAATTATGAAAACGAGGAAGGTTGTAAAACACCAGCAGTTACTTGGAGAAGTAACGACTCAGTTGTCGTCAATATTCAAGCCTCAGATCTCAGTGATTAAGAAATGCATTGACGTTCTGATTGAGAAAGAATATTTGGAGCGAGTGGGTGATGAAAAGGACACCTACAGTTACTTGGCTTAACCCTCCTGGAAGGGTCGGACTGCGGGCACAGCCCCTCGTCCCATAGGAAGGAGGGAGACGAGCTCACAGCGGTGGCAGAGTCACTCCAAACTCTTCCTTGGCCCCAGGTCCAGGTACCCATCGCTGGCTCCGGATGGAGAACTGCTTAGGATTGCCACCCCTCACATCTGTAAATATGGACGCTGATGCCATTTAACATAACTGAAGACCAGAGAAGAGGGATCTTGCCACCCTGAGGGCTGCACGCTTTTGCATCCAGATCAACCCATTGGCCACATGAATAATAGCTGCTAGCTGGGCAGCCCCTTGGAAGCTGACAGCACCTTGAGAGCAGGTCTGAATGGACCCACTTGTAATCTGTTATGAAAAACCATTTGTCTATGTGCTTCATTTTTTAAACTGTAGAAATAAAATTAAAGGGAAAAAAAATAAATTGATTCTAGAAAGTGTCAAAGAATGTTCAGAAGCATGGAGAATAAATCCAGAAGTTCAAATTTTCAGAGTAAAGTAATAGAGAAAAATCAAAGAAAGTCAATATTTGAAGAAATAATAGGAAATAATTTCTCACAATTATAGAAATGTATGATTCCACACATTACAAAAGTCCATTTAATGCAAAGCAATATCAAAACAAATTTTAAAAGCAAGAAGCAAATGAAACCACTCCTGAACGCATGGTAGCATAGCTTCCACATGTTAAGGATAAAGGGAAACTGAAAGTCATCAGAGGGGAAAAGCAACATAGTCAAGTGTAAAAATCCATTTTCATGAGTTATTTCATTAGATACATGACATGAGGTTTGTTAGATACATGACATCAATACTTCCAATTTACTGAGGGAGAGTTCTGTTTCTGCAATTACTCACTAATGGTTTCAGACCAACCTTCCAATCAAGGAAAACTTAAAAGTATAGACAAAATTCAAAATGGAAAGAAAAAAACTGAAAATTGAGGTAAAGCATTAACCATTAGGCTTGGAGTGTTCAAAACTGTCACATTCCAAAGAAAGAGCTGGTTCCTGAGTGAGAAGTCTTTAGAATAGCCTTTTTGTTAAGAGTGTATGTACATACATGAGGTCTTGGGGGCATGTCAAATAGTTCTGCTAATAACGTGACATGGTGGGGTACTTGGACCATACTTTATCAGTTTGACCTCTGGAGTTGCTGGAAACTAAGTAACCAAGGTCAGCCACTTGGACAATAAACCATGCCTACTTGACTGACGCTTAATAGAAACCTTGACACCAAGAATCCTGTGAAATAGGCTGTTCAACAAAAGTTCATACACCTTGTCACCTAAGTTGCTGGGAAATTAAATGCTATTCAATGACTCCAGGAAAGAGAACAGTTGGAAGCTTGTTCCTAATCTCTTATTGACCCTGACTTTTGCACCTTTTGCTAGACTGAGTTTAAATTGTATCCTTTGGTGTAGGAAACTGTACCTGAGTAAAATAGCTTTTCTGAGTTCTCTTGAGTCTTTCCAGCAAATCATCAAACCTAAGGATGGTCTTGGGGACATTCAACATAGAAGGATTTTCAAGGCAGTAGAGACAAAGTTCTGAAGATCAAGCATAAGTGGGAATTTAATGGGTTTGGAAGTTCTATGACAAATAAGCAGTTGAAATGGTTAATTATTATTGGCTCTAGTTCTCCACATGGACAAATATATTTAAATAGAATGCATTTATTTTATTACTTCAAACACAAACACAAATTCCAGATGAAGAATAAATCTAAAAAGAGAAACATGACTTTTAATAAAATAGTCTCTATGATATTGAGCCTTTTAATTAAAATTTTTCCAAGGTAAAATTAGTTTAAAAAAAAATTTAACAAATGCTGTGGCTCTCTCAAAAGTACTAATAATCATTGACAAAAGACAGCACCAACAAAATTAACAAATGGAGAAAAACTGGAAAAAAATTATAAGATATTATAAATATAAAATACATATTACAAAATAAAGGACTAGTACATAGCATAAAGAACATCTATAAGTCAATAAGAAAGGTGTAAACAACTAAATAGGATACTGGAAAAGGACAGTTTTTCAAAAAATTAGAACTGTTGACATATTAAAAGAGTATCCAAAGACAGTAATAATTAAACAAATGCAATTTGAAAGAACAGGATTATATCATTTTTCACTCATCAAATTGACTTTTTCCTAAGTCAAAAATGGTTTAAATGTTTGAGTCTTGGGAAACCATCTCAGAGTACTGATGTTTACACTGGGGCAGATGGTTTTCAGGGCAACTTGAGTGTCTTAAAATATGAAAGGTGCATACTCTATAACTTAGTATTTCTGTTTCTAGGTACCTCCTTTAGGGATGATCTATTCGTGCATGTCAAAGTGAAAACTTATAGATTGCTCTTAATATAACTTGTTTACTGGCTTTCAAGGACATCCCACTCTATTATTTTGTTCTCTTTTGTCACTATTCACTCCTGACTCTCCACTATGGTTTTCTCTTTCCTGACGGTGTCAGGTTGAAGTAGCCCCAGGCTCGGCCCCTGCTGCTGGTCTCTTCTCCAGCTGCATTCACCTTCCTAATTATCTCAGGTGGCTCAAAGCTTTAAACAGCATCTATAGGCGGATAACTCCAACATACCTATCGCCAGATCAGCTCACTCTCCCAAACTAGACTCACATACCCAGTGTCCTACTTGTTCACTCCGGTATAGCTAGACAAAAATCCTCTGTGTCTCCTCAAAGCCCCTTGGCACCTCTTCATTTACAAAGATGCTTTCTTCCCATGGGTCACGCTGCTGCCGCCTTTGCCGTTCCTCTTGCCAAGCTGGCTGGTGGTCAAGCTGAGGTCCCAGACCATGACGCCTCTCATGTCCCACAAGCCAATCCCCATTCACTTGCATACCGCAATGAAAAAATGAGGGTGTGGGATTGTTGTCCTTGTTATTGACCACCAAGGTGCTGACTAGTGACATCCAGTAAAGCAGGGCATTGCTCTTGACTAATGGGAATCGAGAGATGGAGGAAACTGAGTAGAAAAATTCTGTCTCCTCTCTCTTCTAAACTATTCTGAGGTGTAGTTTCTTGGGGTTACTAAATTCCAACTGGGAGAAGATGAGAGAAAGCACTGCCCTTAAAAAGTAAAATGCGCCTGTGAGTAAGTCAAAGCAGACCTGTAGTCAGTCACACATTTGTGGCTCCTTCTCCAGCATCAGCCCACACTCATCACTTCCTCCTCCAAAGTCTTAAACGGAGTCTAGATTTCTTCTTCTCATGTATCCCCACAGTATCTAGCATCTTGTGGAACATACATCAAAAATTCTCTAAAATGTCTTTTTAAAAGAAAGACAGAATGGGAAATAGGATATGTGAAAGAGAAAAAAGAAAAGAAGAAAAAAAATCAATTCAGACCAACATATCAGCTGTTCTCCCTCTACACAGTTGTGAAGAACTACTGTTTTATTTTTTCTCTAAGTAACAAAATCCCAATAATGTATGCAGTTGAGAGAAAAGTCAGTGTTCTTCTGGCAAAGGACCTCAAACCAATATTAAAGTTTAGATTTATCTGTGTAAAAGCAATTAACTTCTTGGAAAGTATGGAAACAGTAATTGTGTAACTTACGTATCCTAACCTCTTTCTCCCCATTTGGAATTTGCCCAATTTATAACTGACAGGTTGCACTTCATAAATGTTGCTGTCTTTGGGCCACTTCCCTGTACAAAGACTTAAATTTGTCCCCAAGAGTTTTTTTGTTATTCCAGGATTTATGATCTACTCTTTAACCATATCCTAACAATACTCTAAACTTTCTGCCAAAGCATTTTATGTTTTATAATTGCCCTAAACAATATCCACTTTGGTCAGAGAGTCTTAACATTCTTCTTTTTATGTCTATACACTCAAGGTAATGCTGCTTTCTCTCCATAGATTTTTTTTCCCCTTCCCACCTCTAATATATTACCATTATAAGAACTTATTCTTCTTAGTGACTATAGACCCTTGTAGTCATGGGAGTAAAATGAAAAGGAAGAGATAGGGCTGGGTTCCAGTATTCAATAATTTAATTGATCTCATGATAACTGTCACCATCAAGAGATGTTGTAATGCAGGTGGTACTATGACCCAACTATACCACAAACAAAACTTTATAAGGCATATAAAATTACTTTTTTATTGTCATCACAAGTGAGCCCTCTGTAATAGCCTCTATAATGTCTCTTCTACCACAAATGTGTCAGCACTGGTCATTCAAAACATTTCTCCACTGGCAGTTTTTATGTCAAGTGATCTTAAAACACTGAGGATTCATTCATGATTAAGATACACCTCATCCCTGCCCTTTCAGAACTTCTATTTCAATGAAGAGAATTAATACATAAATGAGATAGTTTTAGTGTCATCACCAAAACAGAGATGATGTGACAGTAAATCGGACAAAGGAGAGACAGTTATAGATTGAGTCACCGATCAGAGAAGATTTGCTGATGTTGTAAAATGTTGAGTTGAAGCCTCATTAAGACAGTATTTCAAGAGCCTGGGAAAAAGGATGCCAAGTAGTGGGACTGACAAGAACAAAAATCTTGAGTTTGAAATGATGTTGGTGTACCTGGGCAGTGAGAGAGTTCAGTGTGGTTATAGTATAGTAAGGAAGAGAGAATATGGCACATTAAGAAAAGAGGCGAGTACAAAGCATTCAGATCTTGTGGACCAAGATATGGAATTTACATTTTATTGAAAATAAAATGAGAAGCTGCTAAAGAATTTTGGCAAGGGATTAACATCCACTTTTCATGTCAAAATTGCTGTTTTCTCCATGGAGAAGGGAGAAGAGAACACATCAGTTCCACCTTTGTTCCAACTTCAGAGATAGGTTCTCGAAAAACATTATGAGTTTTGGAATAAAGTGACTTTTTATATCTGCTGATGATCACCTAAAAGTTTCTAGGTAGACCTTTGTTCTTTTGACATATTAGCACAAAAGGTGTTGTCTGCACACTTAACATCAGTAATCAAATAACAACCAAACATTCGAAAGTGATAAATACAAGCAGATAGAGCTGAGGAAAAATAAGAGAAAGTTCTGATTATTACTGCATAGACAAGCTTATCAGACAAGGAAGTAATAAGGCTGAAACAATGCCTAATTACAAATGCACTAACCAGCGCAGTTTTGTCTCTATGTGGAAAACATGGCTTAACTCCCCCAATTCTTATTGACTGTACTCCATTTCAACTACTTTCAACAACTAGGTATAACTCATTTTATTCTGCTTTGTTTTATTGGGCTTTGCAGATAATGTGGGTTTTTACAACCAAATTGAGATTGTGGCAACCCTGTGTCAAGCAGGTGTATGGGAACCATTTTTTCAAAAACATTTGCTTACTTGTCCTCACATTTTGTTAGTTCTGGCAACATCTCAAACATTTCCACTATTATTATATTTGTTTTGGGCTTCCCTGGTGGCTCAGTGGATAAGGAATCTGCCTGCAATGCAGGAGACCCAGGTTTGATCCCTGGGTCAGAAAGATCCCCTGGAGAAGGAAATGGCAACTCACTCCAGTATTCTTGCCTGGGAAATCCCATGAACAGAGGAGCCTGGCAAGCTACTGTCCATGGGGTTGTAAGAGTTGGACACATCTCAGCGGCTAAACCACCATGTTTGTTACAGTGATCAGTGATTGGTGATCTCTGATGTTACTATTGCAAAAGAAAATATACAGCTGGCTGAAGGCTTAGATAATGATTAGCATATTTTAGCAGTGAAGTATTTTTAAATTAAGATACATATACTGTTTTATAGACATAATGCTATTGCACACTTAGACTAGAGTACAGTATAAATATAACTTGTATGCACTGGGAAGCCAAAAACTTCATGTGACTCACTGTATGCAATAGTTGCTTTATTGTGGTGGTCTGGAACCAAACCCACAATATCTCTGAGGTGTGCCTATATATATATATATATACTTCCCAGGTGGCACTAGTGGTAAACAACTTGCCTGCCAGTGCAGGAATCATAAGAGATACAGGTTCAATCCATAGGTCTGGAAGATCCCCTGGAGGAGGGCATGGAAACCCATTCCAATATTCTTGCCTAGAGAACCCCATGGACAGAGGAGCCTGGTGGGCTACAGTTCATGGAGTTGCAGAGTTGGACATGACTGAAGCAACTTAGCACACACACGTGCACGTACGCACACACAAACACATACACACATACACATATTTTATGTCATTTATGTGCTGAATGTATACTCCTGCTGAAACTACAGCCTTTACAATAGCCAATGAAGCAAATAGGAAATTTTGACAATTTACTTTTGGCCAATATCTATCCTCAGAATGTATTGCTAATGAAAGCAGATAGTATTCAACAAAGCAAATGAGCCAGGTTGCATTCAACCTGTTCAAACATGTTCAGAAAATTATATAACCCTAGTAGGTAATAAGTGGGAAATACTGAGTGGTTGTACCTGGCAAGATACTGAGCACAAGGAAGGAGAAAGTTCTGATTAGAAAAATACATCAGAGATACGTAAGTCCAAAAGTGAAAGGGAGCAGGGGTAAACTAGAAGGAGCTGGGGATGCTCTCTACCATCATTGGTTATTAAACCTGGCTGAATGGGATATAGGTGACCTCAGTGACCACCCTGATGGAGCTCTCAGTTCAGTTCAGTCGCTCAGTCGTGTCTGACTCTTTGTGACCCCATGAATCGCAGCACACCAGCTCTCCCTGTCCATCACCAACTCCCGGAGTTTACTCAAACTCATGTCCATTGAGTTGGTGATGTCAGCCAGCCATCTCATCCTCTGTCGTCCCCTTCTCCTCCTGCCATCAATCCCTCCCAGCATAAGGGTCTTTTCCAATGAGTCAACTCTTCGCATGAGGTGACCAAAGTATTGGAGTTTCAGCTTCAGCATCAGTCCTTCCAATGAACACCCAGGACTGATCTCCTTTAGGATGGACTGGTTGGATCTCCTTGCAGTCCAAGGGACTCTCAAGAGTCTTCTCCAACACCACAGTTCAAAAGCATCAATTTTTCGGCACTCAACTTTCTTCACAGTCCAACTCTCACATCCATACATGACCACTGGAAACACCATAGCCTTGACCAGATGGACCTTTGTTGGCAAAGTAATGTCTCTGCTTTTTAATATGCTATCTAGGTTGGTCATAACTTTCCTTCCAAGGAGTAAGCGTCTTTTAATTTCGTGGCTGCAATCACCATCTGCAGTGATTTTGGAGCCCCCCAAAATAGTCTGACACTGTTTCCACTGTTTTCCCATCTATTTCCCATGGAACTCTAGTAGATATTTAATGCTGTTTTACTTCATGTTGCCTAGCATTTAAGTTTCTACTTCCTGTTAGAATCTTATCTCCCTGTTGTCAAAGTCCCCATTTGTGTAGCTTTGATGAAAGATCAGCTCCATAGATGCCAAAGTGGGTGATATTTCTCATTCCATTCCAGTACAGCTAAGAGACAGCACATGATTCAGGAGTGCCCATTTTGACATCAGTGGCAGTCTGGACCAGTCCCTTATTGCTGTATAACCTTGTCCTTCTTCCATTAACTAGCTTTTTAGAATTCCTCTGGCCTTTGCCCATTTCCCAAATCAAATCCCCCAAGCTGTCATGGATATTTTGAGCCTTCAATTCCCCTCTAATTTTTTTTTTTTTTTTTTTTTTTTTTTTTGCTTAGAATAGCCAACATTTAGTTCTAATGCTTGAAAGCCAGAAATATGATTAATACTGACTCAGGCAATGTTTAATCATTTTTTTCCTGGTGTCCAAACTCCCTCCAAGCTAATGGGGCTCAATCCCATTAAGCATTTCAGTGGAAGTTTCTGCTGTCTTCCCAAGGTGCACAGCACCCCCAGTCACAGCCCCAAGCACTAAGATGCCTTACACTTTTCTTCCAACTCAGAACCCACCCTTAGGATACAAAAATTATTAAGAGAAGTTTGAAGTCAAAGCTAGAACAGTTATTCTTTTTTTTTTTAACTTTTTTTAAAAATTTTATTTTATTAGTTGGAGGCTAATTACTTCACAACATTTCAGTGGGTTTTGTCATACATTGATATGAATCAGCCATAGAGTTACACGGATTCCCCATCTCGATCCCCCCTCCCACCTCCCTCTCCACCCGATTCTTCTGGGTCTTCCCAGTGCACCAGGCCCGAGCACTTGTCTCATGCATCCCACCTGGGCTGGTGATCTGTTTCACCATAGATAATATACATGCTGTTCTTTCGAAACATCCCACCCTCACCTTCTCCCACAGAGTTCAAAAGTCTGTAGAACAGTTATTCTTAAATTTAGTATTCTTAGAATCTGATACGGTGTTCATTAAAAGTGTGGTTTCAGAGACTACACTAACTCAAAAGTAAAGCATGGGAGAAGCCCGGGGATTTGCATTTTTTATAAGTATGGAGCCAAGGAGCTAGAATTCTGTTTGGTGAGCACATTTGTGTCCATTTGGCTTTGAAGGAGAAGAACTGCATTTGGATGGTTCTCCATCCCATCATGTATTTCATATTTCCTTAATATTTACTTCACTGAAGATTTCTAGAGAAATTTGTGATTTCTTTGGCCTTCAATGTATGATTTGCTCTGATTTGTCTGTGCCTTCTTGGGAATTTTTTGTTACCATTTAAAGTTTATTTATTTATTTTGTTGAAGTGTCTAGCTTCTTATAATCAACTTTAGAGCATTTTGCAAAGGTCAATGTAATCACTGCTCTACTGAAACAACTTAAATTCTGCTCCTCTAAAGAATGCTTCCTCTCAGCTTGGGGATTGTAAACATTTTCATTAGCAAACAATTGCCAAGGAGTCCTGTTATAAGTTGAGAAATAAATATCTACCACTTTATATCTTCCCTTGTGGCTGAGCTGGTAAAGAATCTGCCTGCAATGTGGGAGACCTGGGTTTGATCCCTGGGTTGGGAAGATCCCCTGGAGAAGGGAAAGGTAACACACTCCAGTATTCTGGCCTGGAGAATTCCATGGACTGTATAGTCCATGAGGTTGCAAAGAGTCAGACACGACTGAGTGACTTTCACTTTATGTCTCAGAGAACACAGAAATGTGTTTCCTTTTACTCCATCAAAACTACTGACTACTGAGAATGAAACATCTTCAGAGTAAATTGAAATTAAATTTTACTCTTTTGAAGATAACTGTACATTTACTATACTGAGTAGAACTTCTGTGTAGAAGGAAAAAATTCAAAACATTTTATTCTAAGATTCATATAGTTTTCATATGGCTATATAATAATAATAATCCTGGATGGAGGTTGACAATATAAGTTTTAATTGTGAATCTAACTTTTTTATTCTTATAATTTAAATATTCATTTTTTCATCTATTAAATGGGTATAATTCTACCTGGCCTAATTATATAGGACAAGATTAAATTTCATAAACTTTAAAAACACTTCACAAACAGAAATTACTGGTAAATACTATGCAAATATGACATTCAATTTAAACAGTGTTAAGAGGTAACAAGAACAACAGCAGTGGTTTATACAGTTTCATATATTTGGCTTTATTCTAAGCTCTGTGTGTGTGTGTGTCTAGGGAGAGAAAGCAAGCGTGATTGATTTAACACTCAGAAACACCCTATGAAATTGATCTTTCTCAGATGAGGAACCTGAGGCATAGAGAAGTTAAATAACCTTTCAAAGACCCCATAGATTTTTCACAGGTACTTTACAGAAATGCAGCAAGAACAAAAGATTTTTTAATTAATTTATTTATTTTAATTGGAGGCTAATTACTTTACAAAATTGTAGTGGTTTCTGCCATACATAGACATGAATCAGTCATGGGTGTACATGTGTCCCCCACCCTGAACCCCCTCCCACTCCCTCCCCATCCCATCCCTCAGGCTCGTCCCAGTGCACCAGCCCTGAGCGCCCTGTCTCATGCATTGAACCTGGACTGGCAATCTGTTTCACATATGATAATATACATGTTTCAATGCTATTCTCTCAAATCATTCCTCCCTCACCTTCTCACATAGAGTCCAAAAGTCTTTTCTTTACATCTGTGTCTCTTTTTCTGTCTCACATATAGGGTCATCATTACCATCTTTCTAAATGCCATATATATGTGTTAATATACTGTATTGGTTTTTTTTTTTTTTCCTGACTTACTTCACTCTGTATAATAGGTTCCAGTTTCATCCACCTCATTATAACTGATTCAAATGCATTCTTTTTAACAGCTGAGTAACATTCCATGGTGTATATGTACCACAGCTTTCTTATCCATTTATGTGCCAATGGACATCTAGGTTGCTTCCATGTCCTGGCTATTATAAACACTGCTGCGATGAACATTAGGGTGCACGTGTCTCTTTCAGATCTGGTTTCCTCAGTGTGTATGCCCAGAAGTGGGATTGCTGGGTCATATGGCAGTTCTATTTCCAGTGTTTTTAAGGAATCTCCACACTGTTCTCCATAGTGGCTGTACTAGTTTGCATTCCCACCAACAGTGTAAGAGGGTTCCCTTTTCTCCACACCCTCTCCAGCATTTATTGCTTGTAGACTTTTGGATAGCAACCATCCTGACTGGCGTGAGATGGTACCTCATTGTGGTTTTGATTTGCATTTCTCTGATAATGAGGGATGTTGAGCATCTTTTCATGTGTTTGTTAGCCATCCTCATGTCTTCTTTGGAGAAATGTCTGTTTGGTTCTTTGGCCCATTTTTTGATTGGGTCATTTATTTTTCTGGAGTTGAGCTGCATGAGCCCTTGTATATTTTTGAGATTAATTCTTTGTCTGTTGCTTCATTTGCTATTATTTTCTCCCATTCTGAAGGCTGTCTTTTCAGCTTGCTTATAGTTTCCTTCGTTGTGCAAAAGCTTTTAAGTTTAATTAGGTCCCATTTGTTTATTTTTGCTTTTATTAATGAACATACCAATATTCACAAATGTTTTGGAATTAACCCTGCATCATGATAGTGCCATGACATAAATATACATTTTTCTTTTTATGAAGCTCAAAAAAAGTGCATTTGATTTAGCTAAGTGGAGTTTGTACTATTCTCACTTCCTTTCCAAATCCTATGACTCTAAGATGATTGCCTGCCTTTACGCAAATAGTAAAAATAGACAACTGGAATGCCATGGTAATTGCTGGAATTTTAATTGGATGGGAAAGAGGAGCATAAAATAGTATTACAGTCAGAGCCAGCCTAGATTTAAAGATAGTGACTATTTAAGTTTGTGATTTCTGAGGTTTCTTCAGAATCCTCACCAGAGAACTACATCTACACCTTTCCTTACCTAATCTCAAATTCCCACCAACATCATTTCTATGTTATATCACTTTAAATCAAATTTGTTTTGATAAAAGGCATAGAAATTATGCTCATTGTGTAGCATCGTGAATTATTGATTACTAGGAACCATGAAATTACCGCAATGATTTTGTGCTCACTAGATTATGACATCCTTAGCAGGGTTATGGGGCTTCCTTTGTGACTCAGCTGGAAAAGAATCCACCTGCAATGCGGGAGACTTGGGTTTGATCCCTAGGTTGGGAAGATCCCTTGGAGAAGGAAAAGGCTACCCACTCCAATATTCTGGCCTAGAAATATTCTGGCTCCTATATAGTCCATGGGGTCGCAAAGGGTCAGACATGACTGATCAACTTTCACTTCACTTTAGCAGAGTTATAAGAGGTTAAAAATGTAAAATTTGATTTATTAGTTCTATCTGCCTCTAGAATTAGAAAAAAGGTTGCCACTACGGGATTAAGTCTAAGAATAGTCAAGTTCAGTAAGAGATCTTTAGAGTTCCCAGAGTGAATGCAGGAAACCTGGAGAATCTGATGGCCCCGAGATCATGATATTCAACCAGTCAGTGCCAAAGGGCAGCAGAACAGGAGCTGAAGGGAGCTGGGTGTCCCATGAGGGCTTACAAACAAGAGATACCAGCCTCAGCCAACTATCAATGTGAAGGCCCCTGGGCCCCGGTTCAATGCAAGAAGTAGGGCCAGATTTTGGAAAAAGAGCCATGTTGGAATGGGATGTGTCAGGAAAGCCAAACCATTGCCACTTTTAGGAAACAATACAGGAGGCATTTATTTCATGACAGATTCTTTGTCAAGGGTCTCAGGCTCCTGAACTGTCTTTTAATGAGGAAGTATTTTAGCTGGAATAGCCCTTCTAGTCTCCTTCCAGTCACTGGACAAGCGTGACTTATTAGTGAGTTTGTGAGGAGGAGACAGTCATGCTCAGCTCAAAAGATTTGGGGTCTCTGTGTCTTGTAGGTCTGCCAACTTTTGGACAGAGCAACTCTGTGACCTCAACTGTGTGATTAGTGTCTGCCCCTACAAAGGGGATTGGGGGGGAGGTCAGGTCATTTTACTGCGTGGATGACTAAAAATATGACTTTATTTCCTGAGCGAAGAATTAGCCCATGGTGACCACACACTGAGGCCATATCAACCAAGTCAGCCTTTATCAGCAATAACACTAGTATTTAGTTTTCCACTTGTCTTTTGTGTCTTATTTATCAGATGCTTCTATATTTGGAGATGAGAGGGATATGATTTATTGACTCCCTTAAGCCCTAATCCATATGTCAGTTCCTTTAACTCTTGGAATATTATTGGTACTCGTTAGTTTCCTTTGTGGTTATAACAAATAACCACAAACACAGCACTTTTAAACAACACAAATTGATTAGCTTATCATTTCTGTAGGTCAGAAGCATAGCACAATGTGGCTGAAATCTCTGCTCAGTGTCTCAATGATGAAATCAAAGTACTGACTGGAGCTGCAGTCCTCAACTTGGACTCCAGATCCTCTAGAAATATAGCTGATCATTGCAGGAACTCATTTCTTCTCTTGTTTTCCATGGGCCCCTCCATCATCAAGCATTTCTAGGCCTCAAACCCCTCTGAATTACTCTTTTGCCTTTTTTCTTTTTAAGGTTTCATGTGAGTACATTGGCCCAACCTAGATGATTCAGGATAATCTCCCAATCTTAAACCTGACATAATAGACACATTAATTATAGCCACAAAGTCCCTTTCATCACATCAGAGGGTGTAACTCCAGGGAACAAAAATCATAAGGGCTATATTTCTGCTAACCACAGTTAGATAATAACATTCCTATTTTGGAAATAAGAAAGTTGAGACTCAGAAAAGATAAAAAGCTTGTCATAAATCACACAGATGGTAAATGGCAAAGCTAGAATCAAAGGGCAAGTGTCTCCGAGTTCAGGTTCGGGACTGCCCTTGATCTCAAATTTCCTACATTCCTGCCCACTGTTCACCTTGGACAAATGATGCATAATCAAACACAGCATTTTTCTTTATAACAAGGAACAGAAAGACATGCTCATTGTGCTTCCAAACCCCTCTCCTTCATCTTATTTTTTTCTGTTTTAACTCCCATCTGATAAATGTTCCCACTTCCTCACAAATGAGAAATGGTCAGGAAGAGAAAAATAAAGGGTCAATAATAAAACAAGGAAATACAAGAGAGAGGTACAACAGGGGGGTAGGGGGGAGAGATGGAGGCAAGAAAGAGAGAGAAAGGGAAAAGAAAAAAGTCAAGAAAAGGGAAGGCACAGGTAGAGATAACACAAGTGACTCAAATAAATTCACTATATTCTAGGAAAATGATTTAGGCACTGAGAGATCAGTTAAAATTTTCCCCCACTATTCTGTTTATACTCCCAAGTAAAGCCTGCAAACTGCTGGCCCAAAACAAAACACACAATCTGGCATTAAAGAGCTCAAGAGTCTTTAGCTGTTGTAAAATGTAATGACTTGAGGCCAGAATTTCAGCTTGAGGCCATGTCAGCCTGCTTTGCTCCTCTTCCTGTCCTAGTGAACTGTCCTCAACTTCAGTCCTCAGTCCTTCTCTCCCACAGTGCATTCTTGCTGCGCTTTTGCTCCTCCTTCTCCCCGCCCCATCCCAGGACCCACAACTTACTGTTTTGATTACATCTTTGCCATCTTGTCTCCTGAAACCCCTATTTTACTGGAACTGTACCCTCAACCTTTTTTTTAAATTTCTTTTTTAATAAAATTTTCCCTTTGCAGGCAGATCTTCTAAAAGGTCAGTTCCTTTCATCATTTACTATGTGGAAGACACTGTTCTAGTGCTGAGGACAGAAAAACATGAGAAGACATGCTCATTGTCTCTGTAGATTTTACAGCCTGGCAATTAAGTAGGACAGAAAAAAAATAGACAATGTTAATGTTAAAGGTTAAAGGGAATAATAATTGACACCATGATTTTTTTTGTTTGCCTTCCATTCCCGTTTAAACCATCACTCTTCCACTCTTAAGAATCTTTCTTTAAGATGTTTACTGTGCCAATATATTTTGCCTACCCTCAAGGCTACCTAGGGATAATTCTAAATATCTCCAGTCCACTCATTTTTCTTTTCCCTTCAGGAAGTTTCCCAGGTTTTTCTCTTCTTCATGAGTGTCCTCCCTCTGCTTTTGTTTACCTCCTCCTCTCAGGTACTTAAACTTCCTCAACCCCAGGTAAAAAAAAAAAAAAATCCAATTTGTAGACTTACTTTTTGGATTCCCTCTTAATGGAAGAAGTGTCTCTATCTTTCAGATCAAGGCGAATTCTTCCTCATCTTCTTTAGATTTATTGCTTTGTGCTTAACAGAAACTGTGATTCATCAGTGATCTCTGATTTCCTCTTTGAGCAACACTCAAACACTAACAAGCCCCAGCCTCCTTAAACAGAAAATGCTTGCCCCGTATCCCATCTTAATCCTTAGGTAACTGCTCATCTCTCTTCTATATTTTGCTGTACACCTTCTTGAAGGAGTATTGGCTACTATCATCACTAGCTCGGCTTAAATTTAATCTCAGTTCAGTTCAGTCGCTCAGTCATGTCTGACTCTTCGCGACCCCATGAATCGCAGCATGCCAGGCCTCCCTGTCCATCACCAACTCCTAGAGTCTACCCAAACCCATGCCCATCGAGTTGGTGATGCCATCCAGCCATCTCATCCTCTGGCGTCCCCTTCTCCTCCCGCACCCAACCCCTCCCAGCATCAGGGTCTTTTCCAATGAGTCAACTCTTCCCATGAGGTGGCCAAAGTATTGGAGTTTCAGCTTCAGCGTCAGTCCTTCCAATGAACACCCAGGACTGATCTCCTTTAGGATGGACTGGTTGGATGTCCTTGCAGTCCAAGGGACTCTCAAGAGTCTTTTTCAACACCACAGTTCAAAAGCATCAATTTTTCAGCGCTCAGCTTTCTTCACAGTCCAACTCTCACATCCATACATGACCACTGGAAAAACCATAGCCTTGACTAGACAGACCTTTGTTGGCAAAGTAATGTCTCTGTTTTTTAATATGCTATCTAGGTTGGTCATAACTTTCCTTCCAAGGAGTAAATGCCTTTTAATTTCATGGCTGCAGTCATCATCTGCAGCAATTTTGGAACCCAAAAAAATAAAGTCTGAGACTGTTTCCACTGTTTCCCCATCTATTTCCCATGAGGTGATGGGACCAGATTCCATGATCTTAGTTTTCTGAATGTTGAGCTTTAAGCCAACTTTTTCACTCTCCTCTTTCACTTTCATCAAGAGGCTTTTTAATTCCTCTTCACTCTCTGCCATAAGGGTCGTGTCATCTGCATTATCTGAGGTTATTGATATTTTCCCCAGCAATCTTGATTCCAACTTGTGCTTCTTCCGGCCCAGTGTTTCTCATGATGTACTCTGCATATAAGTTAAAAAGGCAGGGTGACAATATACAACCTTGACATACTCCTTTTCCTATTTGGAATCAGTCTGTTGTTCCATGTCCAGTTCTAACTGTTACTTCCTGACCTGCATACAGATTTCTCAAGAGGCAGGTCAGGTGGTCTGGTATTCCCTTCTCTTTCAGAATTTTCCACAGTTTATTGTGATCCACACAGTCGAAGGCTTTGGCATAATCAATAAAGCAGAAATAGATGTTTTTCTGAAACTCTCTTGCTTTTTCAAAGATCCAGCAGATATTGGCAATTTGATCTCTGGTTCCTCGGCCTTTTCTAAAACCAGCGTGAACATCTGGAAATTCTCGGTTCATGTATTGCTGAAGCCTGGCTTGGAGAATTTTGAGCATTACTTTGCTAGCGTGTGAGATGAGTGCAATCGTGTGGTAGTTTGAGAATTCTTGAAGATTGCCTTTCTTAGGGATTGGAATGAAAACTGACCTTTTCCAGTCCTGTGGCCACTGCTGAGTTTTCTAAATTTGCTGGCATGTTGAGTGCAGCACTTTAACAGCATCATCTTTCAGGATTTGAAATAGCTCAACTGGAATTCCATCACATCCACTAGTTTTGTTTGTGGTGATGCTTTCTAAGGCCCACTTGACTTCACTTTCCAGGATGTCTGGCTTAGGTGAGTGATCACACCACCCAAGAAAATGAAACTAGTAATATTTCACTGAAATGCTGAGCAACTGTGGCTTCACAGCTAGATACACACACATGGAAAAAAGGTAACATTTCTTATTTTCTATCAGTGAGAGTAATACACACAGCTGTCAGAATGGCTCTCATCCAAAAGAACACAAATAAAAAGTGTTGGCAAGGATACAGAGAAAAGGGAACACTTATGTACTGTGGGTGCAGGAGGAGAACGGGAGGACAGAGGATGAAATGGCTGGATGGCATCACCGACTCAATGGACATGGGTTTGGGTAGACTCCGGGAGTTGGTGAAGGACAGGGAGGCCTGCGTGCTGCAATTCATGGGGTCACAGAGTCCGATACGACTGAGCGACTGAACTGAACTGAACTGAACTGACTATGTACTGTTGGTTGGAATGTAAATTTGTGCAGCCACTATGGAAACTAGTATGAAGATTTCTTACAGAACCAAAAATGGTTTTTAACAATTCTACTCTTGGGTATATATCCAAAAAAATAAAGCACAGATCCATAAAGATACACACAACCCAGCTCATAGCAACATTATTTACAGTAGCCAAGACATGGAAGAACCTAAGTGTCCATCAACAGATCAACAGATAAAGAAGTTGTGGTATAGATATACAATCGAATATTACTCAACCATTTAAAAGAATGAAATTTTACCATTTGCAGCAGCATAGATGGACTTGAAGGGCATTATGCTAAGTGAAATAAGTCAGAGAAAGACAAATACTATATCATATCACTTACATGTATAATCTAAAAAAATACAACAAGCTGGTGCATATAACAAAAAAGAAGCATATTCATAGATACAGAGAACACATTAGAGGTTACCAATGGGGAGGGGGAGGAGATGATACAAACTATTGGATGTAAGATAGGCTCAAGAATGAGTAAATACAGTTCTAAATCTCCATCCACTAGGATGTCGGGAAATCTACTCTTTGCTTTCCTAAAGGCTCCCTGCATCCCAGGGTCACAGTGAACTGAAAAGTTTATGCATTATCCGGGAAACAGAGGCTCTACTGTGTAATCATTTCTTCACTACCAGTTGCAAGTCTAAACTCCCACCACTTCCTCTTCACTCTTTTGCAGTAGTCCTATCACCTACTTGCTGTAATGCTCATTACTGAGTCTAATCCTTCACCAATCCTGTCTCCTATACAGGGGTTGTCCTTTTCATCCTTGCTTGCTTGGATCTCACCTTTTTATTCTGCAGAACCGAGCTCAAGTTGTCCTTCTTGCTCCTCTGAACACTTCCTGACTCAAAGAATGATTTACACACCCTCACTGTCATTGCTCTCTGTACAAACTTTGAGTAATTATTCCTAGATTCTACAATTAGGACAGAGAATATATTAGGCTCCCAAAGAATTTATAATCTGGAGAAGTATGTGAGTGGGGAGAAAAGGTGATTGCAATGTTCTCTGTGATGTTTAGCAGGAGTAATTAAAGAACTTAGGAAAATTTTTAAATAGTTAACATATATTCACTGTTTTATGTGTCTCATATAATCTATATTTTGTATGTTATCTCATTTAATTCTCACCAAAAACTATGAACAAAACACTTGTACCCATTTAGTAACTTGCCCAAGGACTCATGGCTAATGCACAGACTGATGGAAGTCTGGCTTCAGGACATACTCTGTTAATCTATACCCTACATAATTTCACTATGTTTGATAGCACTGCCTCAATGGTGAGTATTGGCTAGGACATGAGAACTAAGATGAGATTATCTAGTCAAAGGCTAGGTGCAAAGAGAAACTATGGAAATTGAAGAGTGGTGAGAAATGAGCCTGCAAGGATAAGGAGTGTCTGAATAATAAGCAGACCAGGGAATTCTATAAGAATTTTGCATTCAGCATGGTAACAAAAGGAAGTCACTAGGATGTCCTCCCACAAGGATGGATCATAACCAGTAGTCGTTGGCCTGGGCTGCCTAATGTGTGGTGGTGCCCTGCAACTGAGGACAGCTGCCTATGGGGATGGAGACTCTTGGCTGAGGATGGAGTGACTGGCTTACAGTGGGGACCTGGGTGGAATCACAGTATCTGCCACGTCTCTGCTCTGAGGGGTTTACAGCCACTTGCTTTCTAGGTGACTTCTCCCCATCAGGGAAAAGCTTTGCCAAGGGTCTGGTTAACCTGATTTCCTGGAGGGAAATTTTGTGAGAGAAGGGTTGGTAGGATACACTACAGTTCCTGTTGCTGAGTCTGATCTCAGAATTAAAACTGATCCTCACCATCTCTCTCCTTCACCACCCATTCTAGACGCCCACTCCCCTTAGCCAACACCTCTGCTGATTCAGCCAGTTTGCCTGTACGGATGTGAGCCACACCATCATTTCTGCAGGGCTGGAACCCCTGGTTACTGTGCCATTTCCAGGCTGTGGCTGTTTATCTATCCGTCATTGACACCAGGCATGGCGGAGCCACAGGTATCCCAGTGGATTAACTGAGGGCCAAACATGTTCATTGCTCCCACACTGGGTACCAGCTGCCCTGCCTCCCCCTGAAGATGGGATCCATCAGCACTGCTGGGAGGGCGGCTCCTTTCTTCCCCTGCTGGCCTCGTGGCAGGAGGATCCTGGAAGACTAGGTGGCAGGAGGAGGATAAATGTCAGTGCTGCCCTTCCTGGGGACCAGAGCCTCTAGGTTTGTGGAATCTACTCTGTATGGGTGGAAAACACAAATTCCCTCCAGGAAACCAGGCCAACCAGATTCCTGGCAAAGCTTTTCCCTGATGGGGAGAAATTACCTAGAAAGCAAGTATTTGTGAGCCCCTCAGAGATGAAGTGGATACTGTGGTTCCACCCCAGTCCCTGCTGTAGGGCCGGTCACCCCACCCTCAGCCAAGAGTAGCCATTCCCTTAGGCAGCTGTCCTCAGCTGCAGGGCATCATCACACAAGGCAGCCCAGCCCAGTAACTGATGTGGGGGTTTAAAGGCCCGGCCTTCTTGTGTGAGTTTGCAAGGATTCAGTGCTCCCCATAGGATCAACTGGGGCCTCAGCAGTAACTATTAAAACACTGTAGGTCACCTTCTCCATCTGCTCAATCCTGCCCCTTCACTTTCTTACTAGTGCATCTCCTGAGAGAACGTCCTCAAACCCCTTTAGTCCAGAATTCTCTGTTCACAGAATCTGTTTCCAGAGAACCGTGTGAGTCCTGGGGACTGAAGGCAGGCTGCTGCAGGAGGGGGAGCCGGAGGGGAGGAAGCACAGACAGTAACAGTGGCAACTCTTTCCATCAAGGAAACAAAGATGGTGGTAGCTCTAAGAAGCAGGTGGGGTTGAGAGTTTTTCTTCTGTTGTTACTGGTTGATTAAGACTTAAGTATGCTTCATTTTTGACAGAACAGAGAAGGAGAAGAGGAACATAGAGTAAGGATGACAAAACTGAGCACTGAATTTGTGGAGGTGAAAGGAAGGACGGAAATCAAAGTCTTAAGTAGCAAGAGTTAACCTTATTTGAGTGCATTGTTGTTCAGTCGCTCAGTTGTGTCCGACTCTTTGCAAACCCATGGACTACAGCACACCAGTCTTCCCAGTCCTTCACAATCTCCCTGAGTTTGCTAACTTCATGTCCAATGAGTCAATTAGTCCATTCAACAATCTCATCCTCTGTTGTTTCCTTCTCTTCCTGCCCTCAATCTTTCCCAGCATCAGGTCTTTTCCAGTGAGTTGGCTCTTCATATCAGGTGGAGCTTCAGCTTCAGCATCAGTCCTTCCAATGACTATTTAGGCTTGATTTCTTTTAGAATTGACTGATTTGATGTAGTGTACTGTATGATTTATAAATCTAACAAGTTTTTGGAAATGGTTAGTCACTCATTTCCACACTATTTTTGACTAGTTTATTCTTTTTGTATATATATAAATTGCTGCTTTTTTTCACAAAATAATCCTCATATATTCCTGAGCCTGTCTTTAGACTCTTCTCTTTCATAACTTTCTACTTCTCATCTAATATTAAATTGATGCAATCACTACAGTTTATATGACATTTCAATAATGGGAGGACAAAACCATCTGCCTCAGTGCCCTCCTTTTTAAATATTTCAAAATTTATTTCACATATATCATGAGTTTTATTTTGCTTTTTAGGTTTATCTCCAGGATATATATATATATATTTTTGCTAGACAGAATTTTTACATTGTATTTTCATATTTCTGTTGTTGAAATGAAGAGGGCTATAGATTTTATTGTATTGAACTTTCATTAATCCCTATATTAAATTTTTACACGTTTTTGCATTTGTTCACTTAGGTTTTTTCATAGAGCAGTTCTATTTCTTCAATAATTTATATCTAATTTATTTCTTATTAACCTTATTAGCTAAAACCTATTATATTATTCTCTGAGATGGAGCTCCCCCGGGGATCAGCAGTAAAGAATCCGCCTGCCAACGCAGGAGACACAGTTTTAATCTCTGTGTCAGGAAAACCCCCTAGAGATGGACATGCAACTCACTCCAGTATTATTGCCTGAAAAATTACATGGACAGAGGATCCTGGTGGACTACGGTCTATGGGGTCGCAAAAGAGCTGGGGATGACAGAGGACTAAACAACAATAACATCTTCTGAGATAAAGATTTGAGTGCAAGAGGATTTGGAAGTAGTGCTCTTGGAGTCAATACCTGTTGGAGGGAAGAGAAGGAAATAAGGCTGAGCAGAAAGATAAGGTGAGTTGCTATGCAGTAAGGATAAAGCAATCACATAAAGTCCTTAGCAACCTACATGGAGGACTAAAGCTTATAAGATCCTTTCAGAGTTTTGGCAGGGACCTCAGACATCCAGTCACTGGATGCTGGCTATTCCTGAAGCAGGGGGCAGAGCCTGAGGCCAGGTGACTCACATCAACTGATACAATTCCTGGCAGCACTCCCTGCACCAACCCCAGCAGCGAGGAAGTAAGTGCGCCTGTTCTGAGGGCTATCTGGGTAGCATGTTACAGCATTCACTACATAACTTCCATGAAAATGAGGTAATTTTGGGTTTTAAAAAACATTATTTATTTGGTTGTGCCAGGTCTTAGTTGAGGCTTGTGAGATCTTCTGTCTTCTTTGCTGCATTCCGGATCTTCATTATCACATGCGAACTCACATGCATGTGGGTTGTACTTCCCTGACCGGGACTGAACGGGGCCCCCTGCCCTGGGAGCCGCGATTACAGGACCACCGAGGAGTCCCTGTGTCTGTTTCCAATATGATCATGCATTAACTAGTGTATCCAACTTGGGGACAAACTACTATTAAAACCTACCTGCCTATCTGCGTTACCTTTCGTGTTGGCAGTTAGCCGGCTTTCCCCTCTCCTGCGTCCCGCCCGCTGCCCCTCTCCACTCCGGCCGCGCCCCACTTCCCCCAAGAGGCCTGGGAACTCCATGGGCCAGAGTCTCACCCAGGAGGTTCGTGTTCAGGTTTCGGGAATGGGAAGCATCTGCTCCAGGCTTGGAAACAGCAGCGGCCACCATTTTCTTGTTCTTCAGGCAGCAGCAGCAGAGGCCCGGGTTTCAGTAGAGAAATTGCAGCGGCTTCTGGGCGTTTTCCTGTGTATCTTCTGCCTCGGTTTGCAGAGCGCAGTCTAGCCCAGGGGTTCGCAAGGTATCAGCATCACCTTGGGAGCCTGAAACAGTACAAATATTCGGACCTACTGCAGACCAATCCATCCAGAAGCTCTGGAGGTAAGTGTTTTCCTGAGTTCCCTGGTTGAGAACCGTCGAAACTGGTAGTAATACAACAGATCTTGACAGAGTTTGCAAACTGGGTTTGATTAACAGAATTACCAGGAGTTAATAAGACTCTCCAGGAAAAGGCCCCATGAATATATATATATATATATATATATATATATATATATATATATATATATATATATATATATATATATATATAATTTTATCTGCACTGCCCAACATGTGGGATCTTAGTTCCCCAAACTTCCTAACTGGGGACCCAGGGGGTGCCCCCTGTATAGGTAGCATGGAGTCTCAACTACTGGACCGCCAATGAAGTCTGCCATCAATGTGTATAGTTTTAACAAGTATCCCTGGTGATTCTGCATTTGTGGAAAGTTGATCAAGTATTGCTTTGTGGTCTCTACAGTTCCTTGTTGAAACACCATTCCCTTTTCCTTATAGTGTCAATGGAAGGGAAAAACAGTTATATTTGATGAAAAAAAGTTGTAACTTGTTTGGAAAGCCTGCTTACTCAGCAATGTCCATTTTAAAAACTTGGTGTTGTAGGTTTTATATTTTTTACTCTGACTCTAACTAACCTAGGATGACTTTATCACAGTCACTGTTAAAATTTCAGACATCTAGACTCTGTTTAGACTTAATTGAATTGGATCTCTGAGCATGGGGCATGCTCAACAAACACACCAGCACCCCAAAGTTGTGAGAGCCACCAAACAATTTTCCCCCTAGTTTATAGTAGACCACATTAGACCACATGTATCACCAGATTTGCTAGGTATACTGCAAGCAAACTTGGAAACTGATACCTGCAAAGGGTCCTACCATTAACTCTGGGTTTTAGTTTATTCATTGGTAGATGAGGGTGTGGAACAAGATTATCTCTAATTTCTCTTCCTGTTCTAAGGTGTTTTGATGGAATTTGGTATTTATCAATCTGTACACATAGCCACTTTCAATGTTTTATGGTTTTCCTTGGGCCTTCTGATGACCACATCATTTACTACATTGGCTAGAGGCAGATATTTCAATTTTTAAATTTGATAAAATTTTACCTCAATTTTGCACCCTTTTTGGTGCAAAACAAATGGGTAAGAGAAAGAGAGGAGTGCTATAAATATTTCATTCATACTCTGATCCATTTCCTACAAATTTATTACTTTTTTCCTAAATATTTTTAAAATGATGATCACATTCTTGAACAGTCTTACAAGATGTCTGATTTAGATTTTGCTTCCAGATGAAAACATTTAAATTCTTACATCACAAAGTTGATAATATACAAAAACATTCAGTTTTAAATCAATGTCTACTTTTAGTCAAGTATTCGTTATTGTAAAAACAGTCTATATATATTTTTAATGTTATTGAAGTATAGTTGATTTACAATGTGTTGACTTCTGCTGTACACCAAAGTGATTATTATATATATATACACACATGTATATATACACACACGTTCTTTTTCATATTCCTTTCTATTATGGTTTGTCACAGGATGTTGAATGCCGTTACCTGTGCTATACAGTAGGACATTGCTGTTAATCCACCCTATATGTTGATGTATCAATAATACTTTGCATCTGCTAATCCCTAACTCCCAGTCCTTCCCTCTCCCAACTTCTCTTCCCCTTGGCAACCACAAGTCTGTTCTGTATGTCTGTCAGTCTGTTTCCTCCTGTTTCATAGATATGTTCACTTGTGTCTTATTTTAGATTTCATATACAAGTGATATCATATAATGTTTGTCTTTCTCTTTGACTTACTTTGCTTAGTATGATAATCTCTAGGTCCATTCATGTTATTGAAAATGACATTATTTTTTTCTTTAATAGCTGAATAATGTTCCACTGTATGTATATACTATATCTTTTTTATCCATTCCTCTGCTGATGGTCATTTAGGTTGTTTCCATGTATTTACTATTGTAAATAATGCTGCTGTGAACATTGGGGTGCATGTATCTTTTCAAATTATGGTTTTGTCTGGGTATATGCCCAAGAGTGGGATTGCTGGATCATATGGCAACTCTGGTTTTTTGAAATCTTCATACTGTTTTCTGTAGTGGCTGCACCAATTTACATTCCCACCAAAAGTGTATAAAGGTTCTGTTTTCTCCACACCCTCTCTAGCACTTGTTATTTGTAGGCATTCATGCTGGCCATTCTCACTGGTCTGAGGTGGTGCCTCGTTGTAATTTTGATTTGCATTTCTCTAATAATTAGTGATGTTGAAAATCTTTTTGTGTGATTGCATATCTCTTTTGGAAATGTCTGTTTAGGTCTTCTGCCAATTTTTTTATTGAGTTATTTGTTTTTGTTGTTGTTGAATGAGCTGTTAAAATACAGTCTATGTTAATGGTTAACATGAATATATGCTTAAGCATTCAGGCTTTTTATTGTTGCCTTTAGTTAAAATGTGTCCTATATTGTACTATGAATAAGTGATGATAATGTATACTCTTGAAGAGAAACTAAACCTGTGATGAGCAGCATTAATACCATGTCTTGCATTAGTATTTACTAAATGTTTCTTGAATGGAGATTAGTTCCTCTGCCAATTATTTCTGGCACAAATGCTGATTTTTAAAAACTCTTTTGCATGACTTGAATAATAAATAGTAAATAGTAAATCCTTCTATGGGCTTACAGATGCTTCAGGTCTTTTGTCTATAATTTTAATGTATCTTAAAATAATTTCCCATTATCTGAAATGCTAAAATTGTTCTGGATAAATTAAGAGTTCTTAAGGACATGCAAGTAGCAACTGTGAGACTGCAGCAGAAACCACATTATTACTTTTATAATTTTGATACATGCAAGGACCATCTTATTGAATGCTGGTGCATCAACAAAAATTGGGGTAAAGGAAAAATCCATTAACCATGCAAATTTGATTAAAAGTTCTTATGTTGTTTGGTGACTTAATCTTGAATGATAAATAAGAATTGTTGGTTTACTGACTTTCCCTATCTGTTTTCAAGATGCTCCCCAAAGCTAATTTAACAGTTACCTCACTTCTGGAGTATTCCAGGCTGGTAAAATGTTCTGAGTTACTGACAAGGAAAGAGCAGAGCCATGGCAGTGGTCATGGTCCAGCAAAGCCAACTCTGGTGGCCTTCAGGGTTCAGTTCAGGATCCAGTTTGTTTAGCCAGATTTTTTTCCTAATTGAAGTCAGCCATCTCCTTAACTTCAAAATTTCATTCTTTCATTTTATTTAGATGGTTTTACTCTTACATTCATAATTCTGGTGATGTTTGATTTTGGTACTTTTTTATATTGGTACATTTTTATTAATAAAATTCTATGATGATTATATTTTTGAACTTTGAGTTGATTTCATTTTGATACTGTTAAAGATAATACTGGTACAACAAAATATATAAGCTTGTATAAAACATGCCAAACCTTTTAAAACATGTAACTTTTGTAAATTACTCAATATAAAAATTCCTTGCTATCCATAAGTTTATTCACCAACTGGCATAAGAAGTAAGAAATGTTCATGTGCTAAACAGAAAGAATAGTAGTAAGACCTTTGACATTGTGGGACTCGTGTTTTTTTAAAGAATAAAAGTTCCTTTGTGTAAAAAATTAAATTCCTATTGTAAGTTATGTTTGATATGATTAAACAATGCACAGTTTTTTTTTTTACTATTTAATAAGAACTTTGAAATGATTTGTGTATATTTGAGAAGCAGATCAGGCTTGATTATAAAACCAAATTTTCCTTGTTAATATTTTGCTGGAAGAAAAAAGGTCTTTTGTAAAGTAACCAATGTTCCTAGAAAATTGAAAGAACAATCATGCCACATAAAGAATAATGAGTTGAATGAATAATTGATTCTGACTCTGAGTTATGAGATAGCTGACCAGCTCCAGGTCCTGGGCTTGTCATAAGTTACAGATTCATTTCAGACAGAAACATAGGTCAGTCATGACTACGGTGGACAAGTTTTTTCTAAATCATGAACAATAACAGACCATCAGATTATTATGCATTCTCTCATTGTATATGCCTTGTTCTGAAAATATGGATTTCCTCCCTTATTTGAATCAGAATAAAAATTTTAAAAAGCAGAAAGATCTACACAAGAAGTATTTAGAGGAAATTCTTCAAAAGTTTGTATTTACTTCTCACATGTACAATAAAATAAAAGCGTGCCAGAGTTTCTTCACCTTTGTTTACTTTTTAGTGTTTTACACACTAAAGGTGTGAAACTAAAAAGACCCCACATTCCTTAATTAACTAAAGAATTAGAAAAGTTAGTTTCTCCAGCAAGAATCATTTTTTAAAAATTCTGATTTCCTAAATGATTGCTTTAGACTATTGTTTCTCAGAATCTGGTTTCTGGAACAGCAGCAGCACCGTAGTACTTAGAACTACAGATTCTAGAGTACAGATTCAGTACTTAGAAACACAGATTCTCAAGTCCCACCCAGACCTCCTGAAGCAGCAACTCTGAGAGTGGGGCCCAGCAGAATCTTGACAAGCTCTCCATGGAATTCTGATGCTTACTAAAGTTTGAGATCAATCACTTTAGACTCTGGAACCTAAATACACAAGCTGAAATAGATAGGCCTGAATTTCTGGGTAGACTCATTGGTCCTTGTTGGATCTCAGTCTTGCCTGCTGATCCCTCGTGGGGACGTTTTCAAGGCCCCAACTCAGATCAACTAAATCTGAATCTGCCTTAGTATCTGCATTTTAAAAGTCTTCGGGTGGTTCTGATGAGCAGCAGGATGGAAGGTCGGTGTTGAAGGTCAGCGACTTAGTGCTGGTTTACCGTAGACTAACCCGTGATTGTTCCTGTTGCCTTTTCTGTTGACCCTGCTTTTCCACTTTACTGCTTTGGCTGAAATACATGGAGCCAAAGAGGATGTGGATTAACTGCCAGTGTAGCTTAGATAAGACTTATTTCCATTTGGAAACTTTTGTATTCAATTTAAAAATCAAACTACTATCCCTTGGATTATTAAAGACTCCACTACTGATTCCCTTGCTCTTGGACTTAACACTGAATACTGCGTGGAGAATGGACTGAAAAGGTTATCTTTCTAAAATGCAAATCTGATCATGTCCAGACTCTTAAAAATGGCTTTCAAGGCTGTACATAAACTTCTGCTTTGTTTATCCACTATATCCTCCCCAAATTCCTTTTGGGTTTTTGTGTTGTAGCTGTACTAATGTTTAGTTTAGTATGTTAGTTTGACACAGCTTGTTTTCTCTCTCCTCCTATCATAGAACATGTTATTCTCTTTTTTTGGAACACTGCTCCCTGATAGATGGTCATCTCACCATCACACGTTCATCCAAGTCTTTGATATGATTTCCTCCAAGAAAGGAATTCCCTGGCAACTCAGATGGTGAAGCACCTGCCTACAATGCAGGAGACCCAGGTTCGATCCCTGAGTCTGGAAGATCCTCTGGAGAAGGAAATGGCAAGCCACTCCAGTACTCTTGCCTGGAAAATCCCATGGACAGAGCAGCATGGTAGGCTACAGTCCATGGGGTCGCAAAGAGTCTGACATGACTGAGCAACTTCACTTTCACTTCAAAAAAAAACTTAACCAATAATCCAAGCTTGAGAGAATACTCTTTGAGGAACCTTGAAATCTTTATTACAATACTGTTGTAACTTGCTTATGTCTCTGAAATTCCCAATAGACTGGAAAACTAAAAAAAGTTATTCTTCATATTTTATCACTAAATTTTTATTTCTACATCTAGCCCAGAGCCTATACATAAAAGTTTTCCATAAACCTTTATTGAGTGAATGAAGGGATACTTTTAAAGTAATCTCAACACAGGTAAGAAAACCAAATAGCTAATTAAAAGTAAACAAATCATGAACAAAAATTTTTCTTTAAAAGGTAATCTATAATCAGGAGTTTTTCAAATGGTTTTTAGGATTTGAAATATCTCAACTGGAATTCTATCACTTACACTAGCTTTGTTCCTAGTGATGCTTCCTAAGGCCCACTTGACTTCACATTCGAGGATGTCTGGCTCTAGGAGAGTGATCACATCATCATGGATATCTGGGTCATGAAGACCTTTTCTGTATAGTTCTGTATGTTCTTGCCACCTCTTCTTAATATCTTCTGCTTGTTAGATCCATACCATTTGTGTTCTTTATTGTGCCTATCTTTGCATGAAATGTTCCCTTTGTAGCTCTAATTTTCTTGAAGAGATCTCTAGTCTTTCCCATTCTATTGTTTTCCTCTATTTCTTTGCACTGATCCTTGAGGAAGGCTTTCTTATCTCTCTTTGCTATTCTTTGGAACTCTGCATTCAAATGGGTATATCTTTCCTTTTCTCCTTTAGCTGCTCTTCTTTCACAGCTATTGGTAAGGCCTCCTCAGACCACCATTTTGCCTTTTTGCTTTTCTTTTTCTTAGGGATGGTCTTGATCCCTGCCTCTTGTACAATGTCACAAACTTCCATCCATAGTTCTTCAGGCACTCTATCAGACCTAATCCCTTGAATCTGTTTGTCACTTCCACTGTATAATTATAAGGGATTTTATTTAGGTCATAACTGAATGGGCTAGTGGTTTTCCCTACTTTCTTTAAGTCTGAATCTGGCAATAAGGATTTCATGATCAGAGCCAGAGTCAGCTCCTGGTCTTGTTTTTGCTGACTGTATAGAGCTTCTCCATCTTTGGCTGCAAAGAATATAGTCAATCTGATTTCGGTATTGATCATCTGGTGATGCCCATGTGTAGAGTCATCTCTTGTGTTGTTGGAAGAGGGTGTTTGCTATGACCAGTGTGTTCTCTTGGCAAAACTATTAGCCTTTGCTTTGCTTCATTTTGTACTGAAAGGCCAAACTTGCATGTTACTCCAAGTATGTCTTGACTTTCTCCTTTTGCATTCCAGGCCTTATAATAAAAAGGACATCTTTTTGGGGTGTTAGTTCTAGAAGATCTTGTAGGTCTTCATAGAATCATTCAACTTCAGCTTCTTCAGTGTTCCTGACTGGGGCATAGACTTGAATTACTGTGATATTGAATGATTTGCCTTGCAAATGAACAGAGATCATTGTGTCATTTTTGAGATTGAACCCCAGTACATTATTTTGGACTCTTTTATTGACAATGAGGGCTACTCCATTTCTTATAAGGGATTTTTTCTCACAGTAGTAGATATAATGGTCATCTGTGTTAAATTCACCCATTCCAGTCCATTTTAGTTCACTGATTCCTAAAATGTTGATGCTCACTCTTGCCATCTCCTGTTTGACCACTTCCAAATTGCCTTGATTCATGGACTTAACATTCCAGGTTCCTATGCAGTATTGTTCTTTACAGCACCAGACTTTACTTCCATCACCAGTCACATCCACAACTGGGTGTTGTTTTGCTTTGGCGTCGTCTCTTCATTCTGAAGTTATTTCTCCACTGATCTCCAGTAGCATATTGGACACCTACCGACCTGGGGAGGTCATTTCAGCATCCTATCTTTTTGCCTTTTCATACTGTTCATGGGGTTCTCAAGGCAACAATATTGAAGTGGTTTGCCATTTCCCTTCTTCAGTGGGCCAGAACTCTCCACCATGAGCTGTCTGTCTTCGGTGGTCCTACATGCCATGACTCATAGTTTCATTGAGTTAAGGCTGTGGTCCATGTGATCAGTTTAATTAATTTTCTGTGGTTATGATTTTCATTCTGTCTATGGTCTGATGGATAAGGATAAGAGGCTTATGGAAGCTTCCTGATAGGACAGACTGACTGAGGGGGAAACTGGATCTTGTTCTGATGGGTGGAGCCATGCTCAGTAAATCTTTAATCCAATTATCTGTTGATGATGCTATTAAAGTGCTGCACTCAATATGCCAACAAATTTGGAAAACTCAGCAACGGCCACAGGACTGGAAAAGGTCAGTTTTCATTCCAATACCAAAGAAAGGCAATGCCAAAGAATGTTTGAACTACCACCCAGTTGCACTCATCTCACATGCTAGCAAAGTAATGCTCAAAATTCTCCAAGCCAGGCTTCAACAGTGTGAACTGTGAACTTCCAGATGTTCAAGCTGGATTTAGAAAAGACAGATGAACCAGAGATCAAATTGCCAACATCCTTTGGATCATTGAAAAAGCAAGAAAATACCAGAAAAACACCTACTTATGCTTTATTGACTACACCAAAGCCTTTGACTGTGTGAATGACAACAAACTGTGGAAGATTATTAAAGAGATGAGAATACCAGACCACCTGACCTGCCTCCTGAGAAACCTGTATGCAGGTCAAGAAGCAACAGTTAGAACTGGACATGGAACAACAGACTGGTTCCAAATAGGAAAAGGAGTATGTCAAGGCTGTATATTGTCACCCTGCTTATTTAACTTATATGCAGAGTACATCATGAGAAACGCTGGGCTGGATAAAACACAAGATGGAATCAAGATCGCCAGGAGAAATACCTATAGCCTCAGATATGCAGATGACACCACCCTTATGGCAGAAAGCAAAGAACTAAAGAGCCTCTTGATGAAAGTGAAAGAAGAGCATGAAAAAGTTGGCTTAAAGCTCAACATTCAGAAAACTAAGATCATGGCATCCAGTTCCATCACTCATGGCATATAGATGGGGAAACAGTGGAAACAGTGAGGGACTTAATTTTTTTGAGCTCCAAAATCACTGCAGATGGTGACTGCAGCCATGAAATTAAAAGATGTTTGCTCTTTGGAAGAAAAGCTATCACCAACCTAGATGGTGTTTTAAAAAGCAGAGATGTTACATTGCCAACAAAGGTCCGTGTAGTCAAAGCTATGGTTTGTCCAGTAGTCATGTATGGATATGAGAGTTGGATTGTAAAGAAAGCTGAGCACTGAAGAATTGATTCTTTTCAACTGTGGTGTTGGAGAAGACTCTTGAGAGTCCTTTGGACTGCAAGGAGATCCAACTAGTCAATCGTAAAGGAAATCAGTCCTGAATATTCATTGTAAGGACTGATGCTGAAGCTGAAACTCCAATAGTTTGGCCACCTGATGTGAAGAACTGACTCATTGGAAAAGACTCTGATGCTAGGAAAGATTGAAGGCATGAGGAGAAGGGGATGACAGAAGATAAGATGGTTGGATGGCATCACTAACTCGATGGACGTGAGTTTGAGCAATCTTCTGGAGTTGGTGATGAACAGGGAAGCCTGGCATGTTACCGTCCATGGGATCGCAAAGAGTTGGACATGACTGAGTGACTGAACTGAAATGAATAATCAGGAGTATTAAACCATGTGTGCGCATGTGTGCTCAGTCCCTTGAGTTGTGTCTGACTCTTTTGTGACCCTATGGACTGTAGCCTACCAGGCTCCTCAGTCCTTGGGACTCTTCAGGGAGAAATACTGGAGTAGGTTGCCATGCCCTCCCTCCAGGGGATCTTGCTAACATCTCTTGAGTCTCCTGCATTGCAGGTAGATTCTTTACCACTGAGCCACCGGGGAAGCCCCTCTCTTAAACCATCCAGACACTTTAATCTTCTTCTTCTTCTTTTTTTTTTTTTTTTTTTGCATCTTGTGGAAAGTAAGTGTTTTCTGACAGAACATTTCAGAGATGCTGTTGTCTTATTAAAGAGATGTCCACAGCCCTTAGTTTGTCAGTATTTCCCATAGTGCATTCCTCAAGCATGGGGATCACAAGATTTTAATAGACATTTTGTTTAAAGTTTTCTGTGGTCAAATAAGTTTGGGAGGTATAAAGTTAAATTAAGCATCTTTCTTTAGTGCAACACATTCAGGATCAATTAAGCATCTTTCTTTAGTGCAACACATTCAGGATCTTTATTATGTTAACATGCTTTGTAAATCTCCAAAAGAGAAAAATAGCATTTCTTTGAAATATTTTGAAGGACATGTTCCAGAATTAATTGTTAATTTATTGAAGTAGTTTGAGAAACTACTTAGTTTAAAACTATCAGTAAATGTTTTACTTCAAGAAAGTTTAAGGAAAACAGGAATGGGGGTGATAGTAATTTTCTCCATTTCTTCAGGAAGCTAATCGATCAGAATTATTTTCTGAACTCTGTTAACTTATTGAACTCAAAAAAGGAAAAAAAGGCTGATTCATGTCAATGTATGACAAACCCCCCCCCAAAAAAAAAACCAAAAAAGGAAAAAAAAAGTATATATGTGTGTGACCAATTTATATATTTTTGAGACTATTTGAAAGTATACATTATTGTGTACAGTACACAATATGGTAAGTATTAGGTACTGATTTTTCTTGGTATATTCAGCTGTGATATTCTTGTTGATCATACAATTCACTGTGGTACTTATGTTTTCTAAATTGTGAATTTTATAAATACACAGTAGCTTAGAGAAAAAGTATAGCAGTGTCAGCTGAAAGAAAAGGAAAGCATAAAGGAAAGAAAAGATGTAGGAGGAACCTAAGTGGGCCCTAAAGGAAGATAATGTGGGATGTTTCTGGAATCTTGGAGTCGGTGGGTCAGATATGTTATGTTGAACAGTAGAATGAGGCAGCCTTTGTTTCCAAAGTTAGGCTTTGAATTTAGTGGGTGCCTCTCCCTCTTGTATGCATTTAGACCTCAGAGCCTCTGGGAGAAATGTTAGTGACACCTTGATGGCTGAGATTTAAAGGTGTAAAAGTGTGTCTGATTGATTAGAGCGGAACTGGCTGAGTGAAGCTCGCCGTTTTCAAGCTTGAGTTCCTCAAAAAGAGATTCTGTTCAGCAGGAGAAGCTGGGCCAGTGAACAATACTGAGTGCCAAAGTCTAAGTAATGTGAGGAAAGTGAATTTCAGTCCCACTGTGCACTAAATTCCAGAACCTCTCTAGCTGCCATTCTGGCTCTGAGATGACATATGGAGACTGTTGAGTGCTATAACAAAGAGCCATTAAAGAGCTCTTACACATGGGGCCATGGAACTTGTTAATGTAGTACCCCTAACTGGGACTGGTTTAGAGGGGCCTAGGAGAAGTTTGTGTGTGCACATCAACCTACATGGGCATGTGTGCACATGCATTTATGCTTCATCACTGCTGTTTCACTGGGGAATGTTCCTCTTCCCTTCCATGTGGTTCTGAGAGGGCCTATCAATCTCATAGTCTGCTGTTGCCTAGCAACAAGGCTGGGCCCAGATCTGGCCTAGCTCATCAGGATAGTCTATCTGCCTAGTCAACAGGGGCAATAGTTTAGGGGTGGACATGCAACCCAAGCAGGATCTACCTGAGTGCTTCATGAGTTGAATACACTCATGAAAGAGTGGAAAGAAACATTTGCTTACTTACAAATACCAGCATGAATTTGTATGGTTTCCATTTTATTGTTTAAATTTTTATGTTATATTGGAGTGTAGTTGATTAACAATGTTGTGCTAGTTTCAGGCATACAGCAGAGTGATTCAATTATACATATAGATATATCTTTTACTTTTCAAATCCTTTCCCCATTTAGGTTATTACAGAATACTGAGCAGAGTTCTCTGTGCTCTGTGGTAGATCCTTATTGGTTATCTATTTTAAATATATTAGTGTGTATATGTCACTCCCAAACACCCAGTTAACCCTCCCCCAACCTTCCCCTTTTGGTATCCATAAGCGTCTTTTCTGTCTGTGAGTCTGTTTCTGTTTTGTAAAATGAGTTCATTTGTATCATTTATTTAGATTGTGCTTTTAAATGATATCATGTGATATTTGTCTTTCTTTGTCAGACTTACTTCACTTGGTATGATAATCTCCAGGTCCATCCCTGTTGCTGCAAATAATGTTATTTCAATTTTTTTTTTTTTTTTTTTTTGCTGCTACTGCTGTTGCTTCAGTTGTGTCCGACTCTGTGCGACCCCATAGACGGCAGCCCACCAGGCTCCTCTGTCCACAGGATTCTCTAGGCAAGAATACTGGAGTGGGTTTCTATTTCCTTCTCCCATTTTTTTTTTTAGTGGCTGAGTAATATTCCATTATGCCTATTACCACACCTATTTGAGTTCCTTCTATATGGACATTTAGGTTACTGCCATGTCTTGGCTATTGTAAACACTACTACAATGAACATTGGGGTGCATATGTCCTCAAGAATCATGGTTTTCTGTGGATGTATGTCCAGGAGTGGGTTTGCTGGATTATATGGTAGCTCAACTGTTAGTTTAAGGAACCTCCATACTATTCTCCATAGTTACTTTACCAGTTTTACTTTCCCACCAACAGTGAATGAAGGTTCCCTTTTTTCCCCACCCTCTCCAGCATTTATTATTTGTGTACTTTTTGGTAATGACCATTCTGACTGGTGTGAAGTGATATCTCATTGTAGTTTTGATTTGCATTTCTCTTATGATTAGCAATGTTGAGCATCTTTTCATAGGCTTCTTGGCCATCTGTATATCTTCTTTGGAGAAATGTCTATGTTGGTCTTCTGCTCATTTTTTGATTGGGTTGTTTGTTTTCTAGATACTTAGCTACATGAGCTGCTTGTAAATGTTGGAGATTAATCCCTTGTCAATTGCATTGTTTGCAAGTATTCTTGCAAAAAAAAAAAAAAACCCACTCTGTGGGGGGTTTTTGCTTTGTTTTGGTTTTGGTTTCCTTTGTTATGCAAAAGCTTTTGAGTTTAATTAGGTCTCATTTGGTTTATTTTTGTTTTTATTTCCATTACTCTGGGAGACAGATCAAAAAAAGATATTGCTGCAATTTATGTCAAAGAGTGTTCTGCCTATATTTTCCTCAAAGAGTTTTATAGTGTCCAATCTTACATTTAGATCTTGAATCCATTTTGAGCTTATTTTTGTGTTGGCTCACATAAAAAAGAATCTGCTTGCAGTGCAGGAGACCCGAGTTTGAGCTGTGGGTCGGGAAGATCCCCTGGAGATAGGAATGGCAACCCACTCCAGTATTCTTGCCTGGAGAAGTCCATGGGCAGAGGAATCTGGCAGAATATAGTCCATGGGATTGCAGAGTTGGATACGACTGAGCAACTAACCCTTTCACTTCATATGATGTTAAAGACTGTATTTGTTTAATTCTTTTATATGTAGCTTTCCAGTTTTCCTAGCATCACTTACTAAAGAAGCTATCTTTCCTCCATTATATATTCTTACCTCCTTTGTCATAGATTAATTGACCATAGGTGTGTGAGTTTATTTCTGGGTTTCTGTCCTGTCACATTGATCTATATTTCTGTTTTTGTGTTAGTACCATGCTGTTTTGATGACTGTCTTTGTAGTATAATCTATAATCAGAGAGCCTGATTGCTCTAGCTCCGTTTTTCTTAAGATTGCTTTGGCTATTTGGGGGTCTTTTGCATCTCTATAAATTTAAACAGCTTTTGTTCCAGTTCTGTGAAAAATGTCATTGATAATTTAATAGGGATTGCATTGAATCTGTAGATTGCCTTGAGTAGTACAGTCATTTTGACAGAATTGATTCTTTCAATCAAAGATCATGGTATATCTTTCTGTTTGTGTCAACTTTAGTTTCTTTCATCAGTGTCCTATAGCTTTCTGAGTACAGGTCTTTTGTCTCCTTAGGTAGATTTATTACTAGGTGTTTTCTTCTTTTTGATACAATGGTAAGTGGGATTGTTTCTTTAATTTCTCTTTCTAATCTTTCATTGTTAGTGTATAGGAATGCAAGAGATATCTGTGTATTAATTTTGTATACTACAATTTTACCAAATTCACTGATAACCTCTAGTAGTTTTCTGGTAAAGCATCTGTAGAATTTTCTATGTATTACGGTATCATGTCATCTGCAAACAGTGACCGTTTTACTTCTTTTCTAATTTGTATTGTTTTAACTTCTTTTTCTTCTCTGATTGCCATGGCTACGACTCCCAAAGCTATGTTGAATTAAAGTGGTGAGAGTTGACATCCTTGTCTGGTTCCTGATCTCAGAGGAAATGCTTTCAGTTTTTCACCCCTGAGTATGTTCATTGTAGGTTTGCCATATATGGCCTTTATTAGGTTGTGCTATGTTCCTTCTGTAGCCACTTTCTGGAGAATTTTTATCATAAGTTGGTGTTGAATTTTGTCAGAAGCTTTTTCTGCATCTGTTGAGATGATATAGTTTTTGTCCTTCAGTTTGTTGTGGTGTATGAAACTGACTGATTTGCAGATATTGAAAAATCCTTGCATCCCTGGAATAAATCCCACTTAATCATTGCATCTGCCTGCAATGCAGGAGACCTGGGTTCAGTCCCTGGATCAGGAAGATCCCCTGAAGAAAGAAATGGCAACCCACTGCAGTATTCTTGCCTGGAGAATCCCATGGACAGAGCAGCCTAGTAGGCTACAGTCCACGGGGTAGCAAAGAGTCAGACATGACTGAGCGACTTCACATCTTCACTTCAACCATGGTGTATGATCCTTTTGGGACTTCCTAGGTAGTACCACTTGGAGAAGGAAATGGCAACCCACTCCAGTATTCTTGCCTGGAGAATTCCATGGATGGAGGAGCCTGGTGGGATACAGTCCACAGGGTCGCAAAGAGTCCGACATGACTGAACAACTTAACTAACTTTAGGTAGTACCACTAGTGGTAAAGAACCTACCTGCTAATTCAGGAGACATAAGAAATGTGGGTTCTATCCCTGAGTCAGGAAGATCCCTGGGGGAAGGACCTGGCAACCCACTCCAGTTTCTTGCCTGAAGAATCCCATGGACAGAGGAGCCTGGTGAACTGTGGCCATGTGGCCATAGGGTCACAAAGAGTCAGACAGAGTGAATTGCCTTAGCACACACAGCACAGCAAGATCCTTTTAATGTTAGATTTGGGTTGCTAGTTCTTTGTTGAGAATTTTTCCATCAATGTTCATCAGTGATATTGACCTATAATTTTCTTTTTTGTGTCATCTTTGGTTTTGGTATCATAGAATGAATCAGAATAGAATGATTCTATAGAATAAAATGATTCACTCATAGACTGAATTTTGGATTGTTCCATCCTCTGCAATTTTTTAGAACAGTTTCAGAAGGATGAGTGTTGACTTTTTTTCTGAATGTTTGTTAGAATTTGCCTGTAAAGCCATCTCATCCTGGACTTTAGTTTGTTGGAAGTTTTAAAATCACAGTTTCAATGTCAGTACTTGTGGTTGGTCTGTTAATATTTCCTCTTTCTGGTTCAGTCTTGGAATATTGTACCTTTCTAGGAATTTGTCCATTTCTTCTAGGTTTTCCATTTTATTGGCATAGAGTTGCTTGTAGTAGTCTCTTAAGATCCTTTGTATTTTTGTGGTGTTCTTTGTAACTTCTTTTTTTGTAAAATTTTTTAATAATTTTATTTTTGGCTGTCTTTGGTCTTTGCTGCTGTGCGGGCTTTTCTTTAGTTGTGGGAGTGGGTGCTACTCTCTAGTTGAGGTGTGTAGGCTTCTCATTGTGGTGGCTTCCCTTGTTGCACAGCAGTCTCTAGAGCACGCAGGCTTCAGTTGTTGTGGTTCCTGGGCTCTAGGGCACAGGCTTGATGGTTGTGTTGCACAGGCTTGGTTGCTGTGCCACTTGTGGGATCTTCCCAGATCAGGAATTGAACCTGTGTCTCCTTCATTAGCAAGAGGATTCTTTACCACTGAGACACCAGGGAAGCCTGTGACTTCTTTTTAAATTTTATTGATTTGAGACCTTTCCTTCTTTTTCTTGATGAGTCTGCCTAAAGGTTTATCCATTTTGTTTATCTTTATGAAGAGTCAGCTTTACTTTCATTGATCTTTTCTATTGTTTCTTTCATCTCAGGTTCTTTTATTTCTGCTCTGATCTTGTGGTCTCTTTCCTTCTTCTAACTTTTACTTTTGTTTTTTCTTTCTCTAGTTGCTTTAGGTGTAACATTAGGATGTTTATTTGAGATTTTTGAGGTATTTATTTTCCAGTTCGTGAGTCACCCACCCAGCAGGTATTTGATTTTATTTTATAGAGGTTGGTCCGCTCCTACCATCTTGTTGTGGCCTCTTCTTTGTCTTTGGATGTAGAATATATCTTTTAGTGAGCTCCAGCCTTTTTGTTGTTGTTGATGGTTGTTCAGCAGTTAGTTGTGATTTTGGTGTTTCTGTAAGAAGACATGAGTTCAAATCTTGTCTCTGTCCCAAGACCATCCTTCTTTTTACAAGAAGGAGACAAGAAATGGGTGAGACCTTTGGCAGCTATTTTCATCAGGATCTTGAGGAGCATGACATGAGGGATCCAGGAAGAGCTGATTGATGTTTAGATGAGCCACAGCCACGAAGAGTTGCTAGGGCTTCCAGCAAAGTTAGCAGCGGCATTTTCTGTCCATTTGCACCACTGGGAAAAACAGCTATCAGTCATGGACTGTGGTGGCACATGGACCATGGTCAGCTGATGGAAGAGAGGGCTATAGAAATGGAATTTGACCTCTAGGAGCTTTATTTGAAGTATTCCTCCCTTGGGGTGTGAAGGGTAAGAACAATAACAAATATTTCATAATTCACTGCAAGCAAATATTGGAAATTTCTAGAAAAGTGATGTTCTTACAAATACTGAAATTTCTATAAGCAAGGGCAGTGGAGAGTTACTGCTATTGTGATTTAAGATACAGTTTTAAGTGTAATTTCAGACTACTTATATTGAGAAAGAAGTGTGAAGAAAGGTAATTCCAGCAAGAGGAAAGTATTGGCAGTGAAACTTTGGTGTATTTGTAAGGTTTGAGAATACCAAACTGATTACACAAGGTGAAACTTTGGACAAGGTGGTGAGAAATAAGGCTGGCTAATTACAAGAAGACTACGTTATGGTACAACTTGTCAGAGAAGTTTACATTTGGTTTAGTAGGAAATAGGAGGTAAGAAGAGGGGTATTATACTTATTTGACTTGCTTGCAATCTAGGTAAAATTACACTTCTTCTTTTCCAGTTAGTCATTTGAGTTTTCACATTTCCTTATATAACATAAGGTCCTCTATTTATTTATTTTTTTTAAGATATCCCCCTGCATTCCTGCCCCAACCACTGACTAATTTGTCTGACAACCAAGGGACTTACCCAATACAAAGATTAGTTCACCTTCCAGACACCAGACAAGAGAAGATTATACAGTCAGATTAATCCACATCTACCATTGGTTTGGTCACAGGCATTTCACCCAGTCAAAGATGTTTCTCCTCTCCTGCAGGGGTGCCCTTTTAGTCCTGATATCTGATCAGAATAGAGGAGGGACCATCTTTGAGAATCAAGGATACAAATCTTAGATAAATATTTTGTCAGACATTGTTTCCTAAAACAGGACACTCTACCACAGTGGCTGGATCTGAATTCATGCTGACTCACACGGGAGCAAGAGTGCAGAGATATTCTTAGCGGGAGTACTCAAAATTCCACAAGATCCACCTCCCAGCAGCTGATCGTGAAATAAACTTTGCTGCCCTGCTGCAAATTAGTTTCAAGTTTAACAATACTGAGTGTTTCTGAGGATGTGAATAATCTGTTAGCTTTATAGAATTGTGGTAGGAGTACAAATTGCTACACCCACCTTGCAAAATAATTTCGCGTCTAGCAAAGTTCAGGAATTTGCTTGTACTCAGTAATTCCATTTTCTAAGTATATACTCAAGAAGAGCATGTTCATGACAGTGTTGGCAAAAGCAGGGGAAATGGTCAAGATATTCAGTAATGGAGCATAACTACAAAAATTGTAATATGGTCAAGGAAGGGATTAAAATTCAGCCGTGAAAATAAATGAACAAGAGCTGCACATGTCAACATGGATAAATCTCACAGATAAGGTTGAACAATTACAAAGGTAAGTCATGAAGAACACATGCAGTTTGAGGCCATATACATCATTTCAAAAATATGAAAAACCGAACAATATGCAGTTAAAGGATATGTACATTTGCAGTAAATTCATAAACACAAGGGAGTAATAAACACAAACTTCAGAATCCTAGTTCACACTCGAGGGAAGGGAGAATGCTGTGAACAAAGACAGGCATATTGGACACTCCAAAAATATTTTGACTTTATACAGTATAGTAAGAGGCTTACCCATCAGCGCTGTATTTGTTGAACATTTCTACTCTTCCAGCTTTTATCCTTCTCTCTTCCTTTTTTCACCTACTTCCTTTTTTTTTTTTTTAATCTTTCACTCTTTCATTCTCTATTTGTCACATCTCAAAGCTCAAAGTAATAGAGAAAGGTCAAGTACAAAGGAAGAGAAAAAGAGAAGGAAATAATTTTTTTTTAAAGTTCTAAATGTATTCATTTTATCTTTTCACGTATTTGCTGAACTTCCCTTATAAAGTATAGCAGTTATTATAAAAAAGTGTTTTGTTTTCTAGCAGGATTTATCAGAGTTCTTGACACTCTTAAGAGGAAGATTATAGTATATTATTTATTTCCAAATTTGTTTGATAGGAAATTTCCCTGTTTTTTAAATGTCTGTCTTGGATAAGACTATATTCAGTGGAGAAATTATGGAAAATACTGAGTTTGAATTATGACGAAGAATGTTCTCGCAGAAAAGGAGTTAAACATATGTTTCCTGGATTACACATTAATCTTAAATATTTGAATTGGATTGTCCTGCTTTCTACAATGGATTCTTTGTCACTATGGATAATACAAATTCTTTATGACAAATACTGCAGTTTAGTGAAGTACATAATCACCTTTTAAAAATGTTATATCATACTTTCTCCTCCAATACTGAATGAGTTGCTACTCTGTTCGAATCTAAGTGCTAGGGACATAATAGTAAACTTAGACACAATTAGCGATCTTATGGAACATAGTTGTAAGAAAAAATTATTAGAAATTAATCATCCTTCTATTAAATGCACTTAATATAATAATAAAATAAGGAGCAAAAGTTTCAAAGGCAACCTGAATGTGATTTTTAGTCCCAGGTATATTTTACATATTGCAATTTTATGCGGGTAAAGCCTGTGTGTTAATTACATATTTGAATTTCCCTTAGTAAAATATTGCTTAGGAAAGGAAAAGTTATCATATGATGAAAATTTCATTTAGAACTTTTGATTGACTTAGTCCCTGACCAAACATCCTTCTCCTGTTAATAGGACTACATTGATCACCAATGACAGCAATATCCTTACCCATTCAAGCTTTTAATTTTGTATTTGTATTTTATGATCTGATGTTCTATGCAATATGATTCATACCGTGAAATAAAAATACCAATCATTGAGTCTGAGACTTAATGCAATTGATGAAAATAATGTTGGAAAAATACTGTAAACAAATCCTTGTAAAGAAATGAAAATCTGGCAGAATAAGAATTGTTAGCAAATAAAGGAAAATATAAGAGTAACAAAATAGATTATTCAGACATGAATTATTAACAGAGATGCTTGAAAATTTCAGTATACTGTCAAATATGTTTTTCAAAAGGATTTTTTAAGATTATCCATAAAAGCCAAATAGAAAGACAGTCATACTATAACTCTCTAACTCATTTTTTGCAAAAGATGCTATATCAAGAGTCAACTCTTTTGCTTTACTCTTTGTTCAACAAACTAGAACACAATTGAAATATAATCTAAATTTTGTTAAACGTGTAGTTTTAGAATTTTCCATCTCATCTGTCAAGAAAACATCCAGCCAGCCTTATTTATCACTATTTATTATGGGGAAAATTCATAATCTTACAAAAACAATATCTTAAAGGCTTTCACTTTAATATCTTTTTCTTTGTCAGTTATACTCAAATAATGAAGATTTCCTACACTGGTGTTCTCTTAGTCAAAGCATATATCTCAAAGTCACACTGAAGTCTGGAGCCCTGTTTTCTCAATAAATGAGGTCCTGATTCTGGTTTTGAAAATTAGAGTTAGTGGACTTAGCCATGTGCCTGAGACTGTTAAAATATCAAATCTTTCATCTTTAATTATATTTGTTTCCAAGTACTATGCTCTTGAGAGGCTTCCCTGGTGGCTCAGTAGGTAAAGAATCCACCTGCAATTCAGGAGACCACCTGCAATGCAGGAGATCCAGGTTCAATCCCCAGGTCGGGAAGATCCTTTGGAAAAGGAAATGGCAACCCACTCCAGTATTCTTGCCTGGGAAATCTCATGGACAGAGGGGCCTGGCAGGCTACAGTCAATGGGGTCACAAGAGTTGGACATGACTTAGCAACTAAACCACAACCACTTACTATGCTCTTGACACCAGAGCATTGAAAACAGCAAATGATGGCTCCTGTGTTCTCAGCCTTGGAGCCAGTGGATCTGTTATTTTACATGATAAAAAGAACTTGCAGATGTGATTACATTAAGGATCCTAAAATGTGGAAGAGGAACCAGTATTAACCAGATGCCCGCCCCTTCCCCCCCCCCCCCATGTAATCACAAAGGTCCTTAAAAGGGAGAGGCAGGAGGGTCAGAACGTTTATATTTAGAAAACGTAAGGATGGAAACTGAATTCAGAGAGAAGAGATTAGGTTGCAGGTCTTGAACTTAGAGGAAGGGGTCATGGGGCAAGAAATGCAGGCAACCTCCAGAAAGCTGGAAAAGGCAAGGAAATAGTCTTCCCAGAGCCTCCAGATGATATGTAGTCCTGTGGACCCATTCATTATAGACTTTTGATGTCTTGAATTTTAACAGTATATATTTGTGTTGTTTGAAGGCACTAATTTGGTAATGATTTGCTACAGTAGAAAGATGAAACCAATACAGTTTCATCTGGAATTTTTAAAAAATTTTATTGGATACAGTTGATTTACAATGTTGTGTTAGTTTCAGGTATACAGCAAAGTGAATCAGTTATACATGTATTTACTCTTTTTTTAGATTCTTTTCCTATATAGGCCATTACAGAGTATTGAGTAGAGTTCCCTGGGCTATAACAGAAGTTTCTTGTTAGTTATGGGTTTTTTATATGTATATATATGTGCATATATATATATATACATATATATAGTAGTGTATATATGGCAATCCCAATCTCCCAATTTACCCCCACTTTGTACCCTTTATCCAGATTCCACATATAAGTGATATCATATGATATTTATTTTTCTCTGTCTGAATTCACTCAGTATGGCAGTATGAAGGTCCATCCATGTTGCAGCAAATGGAATTATTTCTTTCTTTTAATGTCTGAATAATATTCCATTTTATATATACACCCCCCCCCCACATCTTCTTTATCTATTCCTCTGTGGATGGACATTTTGGTTGCTTCCATGTCCTAGGTATTGTAAACAGTGCTGCAGTGAACATTTGGGTGCATGTATCTTTTTGAATTATGGTTTTCTCTGGATATGTGCCTGGGAGTGGGATTACTGGGCCATATGGTAGCTTTGTTGTTGTTTAGTCACTAAGTTGTGTCCGACTCTCTTGCGACCCCATATATTGTACCCTGCCAGGCTCCTCTGTCCATGGGATTTTCCAGGCAAGAATATTGGAGTGAGTTGTCATTTCCTTCTCCAGGGAATCTTTCTGACCCAGGGGTGGATCCCAAATCTTCTGCACTGGCAGGCGAATTCTTTTCCACTGAGCCACCTGGGAAGCCCTATGGCAGCTCCTCTCTTAGTTTTTTAAGGAACCTCCATACTGTTCTCCATAGTGTTTGTACTGAATTACTTTTCCACCAACAGTATGGGAGGGTTCCCTTTTTCTTCACATCCTTTCCAGCATTTGTTGTTTGTAGACTGATTAATGATGGCCATTCTGACAGATGTGAAGTGATACTTCATTGTAGTTTTGATTTATATTTCTCTAATAATGAGTGATGTTGAGCATCTTTTCATGTGTTGTTTGTTTGTTTTCAGGCAAGGCCCCTGCTACAGCAGAGGGAGGGTGAGAACAAACAACAGATCCCCTTCTCAACTCACTCCCTGAGGGGTGGACGAGCATGTTCCTCATATGGGGTGAGGGTAGGAGTGTTTCTAGGGGGCGGGCTGGAGGGTTGGCGTAGTTGTTTGCCCACTCCTTGTGGCATTGTGTGTAGTGGGCATCCCCAGGACCCTGCTTTTGCTCTGGGCTCTTCAAAAGTGGCAGTTGGACTTTTGGTTTCTTTGTATCTTTTGACCAGAATTTGCCTCAACTTCTCATGCATGCGGTTTCTTTGTATTTTGTTGCTTGAGGAGAGTTGTGTCCAGGTGCAAGCATTGCCATACTTGCAACAAAGGGTCCCATGTCCCATCCTGTCTCCTTCCCGACCCCCCCCCCCCACCGCCCCCACCCCGAGAGACTCTGCACTCTTATTCTTAAGGGGTAAGGGGCCAAAGGCCTCTTCTGAAACTTCTTCCTCCTGGACAGGGGCCATAGACCCTAGCCCACTCCAGAGGTGTAGAAGTCCCTTGCTGATTGTATGAGGACCTATAGAGACCTGGGCCACTTTCCACTATAATGGGCTGAATTCCTTGAGCCATTATGACCCTTACTTCAAACAGTTGAAGCCTAGAAAACACAAACTGGTTAAGTTTAACTGTTTGGTTAAAACAGTTAAACAAGAGCAAAAAAGGAGAGGAGCAACAATAGCCATTAAAGGGCCTAGAAAGGGAAGGAACCAGGTTAATTTTGGGCTTCCTTAACTGTTGACTGAACAAGGGAGGCAATATCAACCCTGCCAAAATTATGAAGCCACTCTTTCTGGGTTTATATTTCCTTAACAATAACTTTAACATGTCCTGTCACATTGATCCAGGTACAGCAAGAAATGTTAGTTGTCCCACAAACTATCTTGTTCTGCCAGAAGGAACTCAAGGGTCAGATGATTATCAAGAGACACATCAGCCAAAGATATAAGAATGGTTCCAAATCTCATTAAGATTTCAGATAATCCTCCCCCAATACTTACCTGTTGATGGTGCCTGTCTTTTGAATAGGTATCTCATGTTTTGTTCTTTTGTTGTGACCTATGAGGTTTCTAGAGGTAAAAGCTTTATTTAGTCTGGGCAAATTTTGCTCTTCAGTTGCTTGGTCATGTCCAATTCTTTGCAACCCCATGGACTGCAGCACACCAGGTTTCCCTATCCTTCATCATCTCCTGGAGCTTGCTCAAACTCATGTCCTTTGAGATGGTGATGCTGCCAACCATCTCATCCTCTGTTGTCCCCTTCTCCTCTGCCTTCAGTCTTACCCAGCATCAGGGTCTTTCCCAATGAGTCAGCTCTTCACATCAGGTGGCCAAAGTATTGGAGCTTCAACATCAGTCCTTCCAATGAATATTCAGGATTGATATCCTTTAGTATTGACTGGTTTGATCTCCCTGCAGTCCAAGGGGCTCTCAAGAGTCTTCTCCAACACCACAGTTCTAAATCATCAGTTCTTCAGCACTCAGCCTTCTTTATGATCCAACTCTCAGGAGTACACGACTCCTGGAAAAATCATGTGTGTGCTCATTCACTTCAGTTGTGTCCAACTCTCTGTGATCCTATGGACTTTAGTCTGCCAGGCTCCTCTGTCCATGGGATTCTCTAGGCAAGAATACTGCAGTGGATTGCCATGCCCTCCCCCAAGGGATCTTCCTGACCTAGAGATTGAACCTGTGTCTCTTACATCTCCTGCATTATAGGTAGATTCTTTACCACTGAGCCACCAGGGAAGCCTAGCTTTGACTATATAGACCATTGTCAGCAAAGTAATGCCTCTGCTTTTTAATCCTCTGTCTAGGTTTGTCATAACTTTTCTTTCAAGGAGCAAGCATCTTTTAATTTCATGGCTGTAGTCATTGTCCACAGCAATTTTGGAGCCCAAGAAAGTAAAGTCTGTCACTGTTTCCGTTGTTTCCCCACTATTTGCCTTGAAGTGATGGGACTGGTTGCCATGATCTTAGTTTTTTGAATGTTGAGTTTTAAGCCAGTTTTGTCACTCCTCTTTCACCTTCATCAAGAGACTCTTTAGTTCATTTTCACTTTCTGCCATAAAGGTGGTGTCATCTGTATATCTGAGGTTATTGATGTTTCTCCCTGCAATCTTGATTCCAGCTTGTGTTTCACCCAGCCCAGCATTTCACATGGTGTACTCCACACATAAGTTAAATAAGCAGGGTGAAAATATATAGCCTTGACATACTCCTTTTCTAATTTTGAACCAGTCCATTGTTCCATGTCCTGTTCTTGCTGTCGCTTCTTGACCTGCATATAGGTTTCTCAGGAGGCAGGTCAGGTGGTCTGGTATTCCCATCTCTTTAAGAATTTTCCACAATTTGTTGTGATCCACATACTCAAAGGCTTTACTGTTGTCAATGAAGCAGAAGTAGATGTTTTTCTGGAATTCTCTTGCTTTTTCTATGATCCAATGGATGTTGACAATTTGATCTCTGGTTCCCCTGTCTTTTCTAAATCTAACTTGTACATCTGGAAGTTCTCTGTTCACATACTGTTGAAGCCTAGCTTGAAGGATTTTGAGCATTACCTTGCTAGCATGTGAAATGAGTACAATTTTGCAGTAGTTTGAACATTCTTTGGCATTGCCCTTCTTTGGAATTGGAATGAAAACTTACCTTTTCCAGTTCTGTGGCCACTGCTGAGTTTTCCAAGTTTGCTGGCATATTGAGTGCAGCACTTTCACAGCATCATCTTTTAGCACTTGAAATAGCTTAACTGGAATTCCATCACCTCCACTAGCTTTATTTGTAGTGATGTTTCCTAAGGCCCACTTGACTTCTCACTCCAGGATGTCTGACTCGCAGTGAGTGATCACACCATCGTGGTTATCTGGGTCATGAAGATCTTTTTTGTATAGTTCTGTGTATTCTTGCCACCTCTTCTTAATATCTTCTGCTTCTGTTAGGTCCATACTGTTTCTGTCCTTTATTGTGCCATTTTTGCATGAAATGTTCCCTTGGTATCTCTAATTTTCTTGAAGAGATCTCTAGTCTTTCCCATTCATATTGTTCTCCTCTATTTCTTTGCATTGCTCACTTAGGAAGGCTTTTTTATCTCTCCTACTATTTTTTGGGACTTTGCATTCAGATGGGTGTATCTTTCCTTTTCTCCTTTGCCTTTCACTTCTCTTCTTTTCTCAGCTTTTTGTAAGGCCTCCTCAGACAACCATTTTGCCCTTTTACATTTTCTTGGGGATGATTTTGATCACTGCTTCCTGTATAACATTATGAACCTCTGCCCGTACTTTTTCAGGCACTTTGTCTATCACATCTAATCCCTTGAATCTAGTTGCCATTTCCACTGTATAATCATCAGGGGTTTGATTTAGGTCATACTTGAATGGTCTGAATACTTGAATGGTCTAGTGGTTTTCCCTATTTTCTTCAATTTATGTCTAAATTTTGCAATCAGGAATTCATGATCTGAGCCACAGTCAGCTTCAGGTCTTATTTTTACTGACTATATTTAGCTTCTCCATCTTCAGCTGCAGAGAATATAATCAGTCTGGTTTCAGTATTCACCATCTGGTGATGTCCATGTGTAGAGTTGTCCCTTGAGTTGCTGGAAGAGGGCATTTGCCATGACCATTGTGTTCTCTTGGCAAGACTCTGTTAGTCTTTGCCCTGCTTCATTTTGTACTCCAAGCCAAACTTGCCTGTTACTCTAGGTGTTTCTTGACTTCCTACTTTTGTATTCCAGTCCCCTGTAATGAAAAGGACATCTTTTTTGTTGTTAGTTCCAGAAGGTCTTGTAGATCGTCATAGAGATGTTCAACTTTAAGCTTCTTTGTCTTTTATGGAGGGACACAGACTTGGATTACTATGATATTGAATGATTTGCCTTGGAAATGAACAGAGATCATTCTGTGGTTTTTGAGATTGCACCCAAATACTGCATTTTGAACTCTTTTGTTGACTATGAGGACTACTCCATTTCTTCTAAGGGATATTTGCCCACTGTAGTATATATAATGGTCATCTGAATTATTTGCCCATTCCCGTCCATTTTAGTTCCCTGATTTCTAGAATGTTGTTGTTCAGTCTTGCCATCTCCTGTTTGACCACTTCCAGTTTGCCTTGATTGATGGACCTAACATTCCCGGTTCCTATTCAATATTGTTCTTTATAGCATCAGAGTTTACTTTCACCACCACAACTTGGCATTGTTTCCTCTTTGGCTCAGCCTCTTCATTCCTTCTGGAGCTATTTCTCTGGTCTTCTCCACTCTTCTCCAGCATATTGAGCACCTTCCAACCTGGGGAGTTCATCTTTCAGTGTCATATCTTTTTGCCTTTTCATACTGTCCATGGGATTCTCAGAGCAAGAGTGCTGAAGTGGTTTGGCATTCCCTTCTCCAGTGGACTACATTTTTTCAGAACTCTCCACCATGATCCGTCTGTCTAGGGTGGCCCTACATGACATGGCTCATAGTTTCATTGAGTTTGACAAGTCTGTGATCCATGTGATCTGTTTGGGTAGTTTTCTGTGACTGTGGTTTTCATTCTGACTGCCTTGTGATAAGAGACTGATGAAAGCTTCCTGATGGGAGGGACTGACTGTGGGGAAAACTGGGCCTTGCTCTGATGGGAAGGGCCATGCTCAGTAAATTTTTAATCCAATTTTCTGCTGATGTGTAGGGCTGTGTTCCTTCCCTTTTGTTTGCCTTAGGTGAAACTATTGTTGGGGTAATGGTGACCCTCTCCACAAGGACTTATGCCAGCATCCACACTTACTAGGACTGTTGCAGTCAGTGTCCCTGACTCCGAGGCAGGCCAGTGTCTACCCAGGTCTCCACTGAAGACTCCCGAACACTCACAGGCAAATCTGGCTCAGTCTCTTTTGGGTCGCTACTCCTTTCTCTGGGTCCTGGTGCAAACGAGATTTTGTTTGTGCCCTCCAAGAGTCTGTTTCCCCAGTCCTGTGGAAGTTCTGTAACCAAGTCCCACTGGTGTTCAAAGTCAAATTCCCTTGGGGTTCTCAGTCCCTTTGCCAGATCCCCAGGTTGGTAAATCTATTGTGGGACCCAGGACTTTTGCAACAGTGTGAGAACTTCTTTGTTATAATTGTTCTTCAGTTTTTGGGTTGCCTGCTCTGCAGCTCTATAGTGGAGCTAATGGCGACCTCTTCTGAGAGAACTTATGCCACACACCACATTTGCCAGGTCTGCTGCAGCGAGAGCCTCTGTCCCTGTGGCAGGTCACTACTGACCTGTGCCTCCACAGGAGACACTCAGACACACAAACGAGGTCTGGCTCAGTCTCTTGTGGAGGTCCCTGCTCCTTCCTCTGGGTCATGGTGTGCACAAAGTTTTGTCTGCACCCTCTAAATGTCTCCGGCAGCTATGACGTTTGATATTAAATGCTATTGCACCCCTCCTACTGTCTTGTTCTGGCTCCCCTTTTCCCTTGGACATCGGTATCTTTTTTTGGTGGGTTCCAACATTCTCTGTCATTGGTTGTTCAGTAGCTAGTTGCGATTTTGGCGTTCTCAAATGATGAGGAATGCACATCCTTCTACTCCGCCATGTTGCCTGTTAGGACAAATGTACCCAACTAGATATTCCTAACAGCTTGACAGCAGTGAGATTGGTTAAAATCACTTTATAGGGACCCTTCTCTTTAGCAATAATTGGTCTTTGGGGATCCCCTCTTTCCAGCTTTTAAGAAGAACTTGGTCCTCAGAGTTTATTTGTGAAGGAACTGCTCCTTCCTCTAGTTTTTAGTGGGAACTGGCAGTGCCTTGTGGGCATAGTCCTGCATTACCTTCTGAATTTGTGCTAGGTTAATATGTCTCAGGGCCTGGCTCACTTTCTCATCCTGTCGAATGTCAGTAGTAAGAGAAGGCCTCCCATAGGTCATTTCAAGTGGGCTAAGTCTCAGACCACTCCTGGGGGCTCCACAGACCTTGTGGAATACAAGAAGAAACAAGTTAGCCTAGGTTCATGAGTTTCTTGGCAGAGCTTTGCTAAAGTTTTCTTTCAAGTATGGTTCCTTTTGTCTACCTTCCCTGAAGACAGGCGTTGCCAAGAGATGTGTCACTTGTAGTCTATCCCTAGGGCTGTTGTAACCCCTTGTCTGACTTTGGCTATCAAAGAGGGCCCATTATTGCTCTGGATGGACATTGGAAGTCCAAATCAAGGAATTACTCCTTTTAAAAGGGACTTACAGATGTCCATAGCTGTTTCAGATCTGATGGGGAAGGTTTCACCCTGTCCTGCGAAAGTATGGACAAACACCAGAAGATATTTTTATTCTGATCATGGGGGCATTTGAGTGAAACCTGACTATCTTCCCCTGGATATGTCCCTTGGCATTGAATTGACCTGAGTAATGAAGGGGAAATTAGATGAGTCTGCGGTTTAATTATAGGCACAGAAATCACAGGCGTGTGTTACTTGTTTTACTGTTCTTTTAAGCCCCTTCCCTGGGTGGGGGGCGGGAAATGGCCTTTTGCATCGAGTACCATAGTGCATCCCTCCCATAGCAGGCGGCATCATGTAAGCTCTTAGTGAGTTTCATTGTTCATCCTCCTTTTTATTCCAGCCAGTGATTCCCTTCTCATAGCCCCATTTTCAGCATTTTCTTGTTCCTGCGGGGAATACTGGGGAAGACTCGGGAGTTCAGGGAGGCCAACCACTAGAGCTTTAACTTGTTTAGGTTCCTGCAGTCAAGCTGCTTGTTTTGCGGTTTAATCGGCTTTCCTGATCCCTTGGCTCATAAAAGATCCCTCTCTCTTGCCTCTACAGTGGATTACTGCTCCCTGGTGGGAGACTGTTCTGCTTCTAAAAGAGCCGGAATCAAATCTTTATATTTCAGGAGGGAATTTCTAGCAGTTCACATTTGTCTATCTTTCCATATTGCAGCATGAGCATGTAACACTAGAACCCACATTTAGTCAGTAAAAATATTTAATTTCCTATCTTTCCCTAATGGCAAAACTCTCACTAATACCATTAGTTCAGGCTTCTGGGCCAATGTCTGGGGTGGCAGGGCCTTGGCTTCTAGACTTTGTCTAGACTAACTATGGCATACCCTTCCTTTTGGGTTCCCATTTCTACAAAACTGCTCCCATAAGTGAACCATTCCATCTCGGGGCTGTCAGGAGGTTCATCTGGAAGAGAAGTTTGTTCTGTGGTCTCTATATACTGATGCAGTAAGTCTCCACTCTTGACCACTGGAAGGAGGGTTGCTGAGTTTGGCACACCTTTAAAGTAATGTCAGGATTGTCCATTAGGAGGGTCTGCTAGCTTGTTAACCTTCCTTCAGTCAACCAATGATGCCCTTTGACTTCCAGCACTGACTGTACCTGATGAAGGTTTTATACACCTAAGTGTTGTCCCAGGGTCAGCTTGGAAGCCTCATTACCACCAGGGCTGTGGCTGTGACTGCCTATGGGCAGCTTGGCCATCTGGGCCACTAAGTTCAGTTGTTTTGAAAAGTAGGCCAGCTTTTGGGTCAGGACTCCTACTGCTGTTCCTGGCTGCTTGTGAATGAATAGGGTAAAGGGCTTGCCCAGATTTGGAAGCCCCAGTGCTGGTGTCTACTCAATTCAGTCTTTAGAGTCTTGAATTCCCACTGGTGTCCTTATTCCATTGACAGGATTTGTTTTTCTTCTCCCTTGAGAGCCTCAGAGAGGGTTTTGCTATAAGGCTATAATTTGGAATCTAGATGCAACAGAACCCAGCCATCCCAAGAAACCCAAGAAAGTCTTGGAGGTGCCTCTTTGTGGTTGGAGTTGGTAATACACTAACTACTGTTTTTCTATCTATGGCCAGGGTTCGTGCCCCTAGGGTCAAAACAAATCCTAAATATTGAATCCATTGCTGTGAGGGCTGAGCCTTGGTTAGAGAGACTTTATATCCCCTTTTGTATAGAAAATTGAGGACTCTAGCAGTATTTTGGTCTGAATCTTAGTTGGTCTTCTTATCAATAGTCTATCAACATATTGTAGCAGACTTCCATTCTCCAGGCTCAATTCCCTCAGTTCCCTTGTTAATGCATTCCCAGAAAAGTGGGTGCTGTCCTGAAAACCCTGTGAAAGCCCTGTCCTGAAATATACTGGGGAGCCTCCAGGCTGTCAGGGTCCCTCCACTCAAAGGCCAAAAGCTATTGAGAACCTGGATGTAGGGGAATGCAGAAAAATGCATCTCTGAGGTCCAAAACAGAAATACTGGGCGCTCCCTGGCACTTGGGTGAGGAGGGTATATGGGTTTAGCACAAGTGGGTGAATAGGAATGATTGCCTCATTCACGGCTCCTAAGTCTTACACAAACTGATTCTCCCCACTCGGCTTCTGCACGGGAAGAATTGGGGTGTTGCAAGGGAATTGACAGGGCCTAATGAGTCCGTGTTTTTGAAATTTGCTGAGCCATGGTTTGAACCCCTCAGGGCCTTGGGCTTTAAAGGATATCATCTTTTCCAGGGGTATTTTTCCCAGGCCTTGACTGTAGTTTTATCGGGGAAGGATGTTTTGCCCTTTCTGGCACCAAGGTGTCCAAAACTGTAGGATCTACCTGTTCTCTAATTTCTTGGAGGGTATCTTAGGGATATCTTCCCTAAGGGCTCAGATGGTAAAGAATCTACCTGTAATTCAATCAGGCTGTAGGTTCAAGCCCTGGGCTGGGAGATCCCCAAGAGGGGCCTGGCAGGCTCTGGTCCGTGGGGTCGCAAAGAGTCGAACATGACTGAGTGACTAACACTTTCACTTTCATCTTAGGGAGTATTTTGATGGCCAACCAGTGGATCTTTTAGGTTACAATAGATAGATTGTTCAGATTCTTTATCCCCTTGGATTTCACCCTGTCCTAAGAGTATACTGGTTTCTAACTTATTTAGCAAATATCTTCCAAGGAGGGGAACAGAGCATTTTGGCATACACATAAAAGAGTGAGTAATAATGATGGACCCAATTCTGCAAGCAAGGGGAGACCTAGATCACTTTACCTTTGACTGTTCATCAACTCTTGTCATGGTTGGAGAAGGGGGCTAGTTGGCTAAGCCAGAAGAGAGCAGGTGGCTCCAAGGTATACAAGAAATTCAGTTTTTCTACCTGCTCCATCTAGGGTGACCTGAGGCTACATTGGAGTAATGATGATGAATCTGGATAGGTATGAATCTGGGTAGGTACTCAGACCCTGTCAGTCAGGGGAATCCCTCATCTGAGAGATTTGCAAGGAACTAGGGCATGTTGAGGTTATCTCTTGGGCATCCCACAGGAGGGTGCTCAGGGCGTTTCCCCTTTCAGTGCACCTCTCTCTGACAAAAGGCACACTGGTTCGGGCCCAGGTGGCTTCTTGGTGGACTGTCCTGTCTCAGCTCTCTAGGGTTCCCTTAAAGTAGTACGTGAATCAGAGCAGCCAAAAGCTGCATTCTCTTCACTAGCCTCCTATCCTCATTGGTCTCCGCCATTAAATCTTGATTGTTAGAGACCTTGAAGGCCTCCTCTACCAAGGTTGACTGTGGGATTTGGAGTCCAGCCTCAAGCTTTTTAAATTTTCTCCAGATATCAGGAGTAACCTGGGCGATAAAATGCATGGCCAGCAGTGCCCTCCCTTCTGTGGACTCAGGGTGTATATCAGTGTCCTTCCTTAAGGCCTCTGTCACCCAGCTCAGGAAGCCTGCTAGGTTTTCATCTTTTTCCTGTGTAACCTCACAAATCTCATCATAATATATAGGCTTCACCATATGCCTTTTCATTCCTTCCGACGACAAGTAATATCATGTCTCATCCTAACTGGCTTCATAGTTCCAGTGTAGGTCATGTTCTGGCGTTGCACCTCCACCCAGCTGATAAGTGTGGTGTGGATTGGTGGCTGGTAGGCCATCTGCTTGGTCCCTGCCCTTTCTCGGTATACCTTCCTTTTCATCTGTGGTGCAGCAGAGTGCCAGAGTAACCATGATATACAGATCGCTAAAAGATATAGGAACTCATACGATCGACTGTCAAAAGCAGCATTCCAGGAAAACTTGTTCTCTTACAAGATAGAAATCAAATCCAGTCTTGCATCAGCCTACTCTTAATAAAATCCATTTACCTAGTTAAATTTAATCCAACCATAGAAAATACTGGCACATACAAAATTCTTTCTTCAATGTTCGTCTTCTACAAACCTTCTGCAACTTCCTATAGCCATACTGTGTCCCTTATTCTTTCCACACTCAGAAATAGCCAGCACTGAGACAAAATCACCCCTATTCCTTTCAACAAACTGTATTTCTACTCTTCATACCTTCTTTTCTGAAAACACGCATCCTACTTTCCACGAACTGCTTTCCACATTAACGTTCTATAAACTGGTAAGAGAACATCTCAAGACGGCACCAAACAACTTAATTTCTCTCTCCCATGAAGACAAAAGTAAGTAAACTGAGACCTGTTTAGCAATTAATATTCCAATATGCTATCAAGCTTTCCTGGTTGAATTCAAAATGGTTCTCTTTTTTATTTTTACTCAGTCTGGGGGGCTGGAGATGAATCAGGCTGTCCCGAGAGCCCAGGCAGAATAGTCATGCTACAAGAGCAGAGGAGGGAAGTGTTCAAGCTCCTGCCTTTTCTTTAAGATTCCACTCCACTCAGTAGCCCAAGGCTGGAGTCTCAGGCAGTGTGGGCTGTGCATTTCAAGGCTGAAGTGCTCTGTCCTGCCCACAGTGTTGGCAGAGACTTGCAGGAGCAGTTGGCCACACAAAACTACAGCACAAAGATGCCAACCACAAAACTTAAAAGACACAAACAAGAAATTTTCAAGATAATGGGGGCAGGAGTGCAGGAATGAGGACCAAGGGAGAGGTTAAAGGAGGAGGGACACAAAAGAGACAGAAAGAAATAGATTGCTGTTCCAGCCCGCCCCTCTGTGGGTCTCTATTCAGGCACCAACCTGTGTGCTTCCAGAAGGGGCCAGTGAATACCCACAGGGGCGATCAAGCCTGGAAACCAGACAGTTGTCCGTTGTCTGTGGGCCCCCTACTCACAGGTGGTACTCTCACCCACGTGAACACCAGTATACAGAGTCTGCCACTTCAGCCCATTCCCAGGGACTTTTCTTACTGGCAGAGAAAATTACGGTGAGAATACTGAGATGATCGTACTTCCAGCCACTACACTATACGAGGTTTTATTAGCAGAAGAGACTCTGGAAACCCCTCCTTCCCTGGTCCTCAGTTCTTAGTAAGGACATAGAGATGAATCTGAGGTCCTACCTGTCGTATACAGCTTATTGAAAATAAGGACCGAACAGAAAGATCACCTCAGGAGAGAGGTGGGCCAGGCCAGGGAGTGCAATGGCCCCAAAGGATGAGGGTGTGGAGTTTTTAAGGTAAAGTTTTTTCATTACCCAGGAGGCTATTGTTTGACAGTCTTAATAGACAGCTGCAGGCTATATAATGAGACAGTGTGCATGTCCTTCCCATAATTCAGTCTGTTATAATTGGATGTATGTACTCACAGAATATTCATGAGCATTTAATGAGCCCAGTGACCACCACCGTAGCATGAAGTGCGTCCATGTGCCAGAGTGGGGGAAGTCCTTCCAGTTGGCCAGTGGGAAATTTTCCTGGGCCCCTGACCATTTTGGAGTACTGATGGGGTCATGTCTGGGGCAGAGTTGGCGAACAGCTTGGCAAAATTAGGCGGCTATTGGACATTCAGTCAACGGGGCCACCTTTTGTTGCTCATGGCTAACTTCCTGCCTAATAGTTTGAACCTCTATCATTCTCACAAATGCCTGGCCAGGGAGAACCCGCTGGACCAAGGTATGCCATGGTGTGAGGCGAGCCTCTCCCACCTGTCCTGTCACCTGTCAGCGTGAGCCATTGGAGGGAGAGGGACACCTGCCAGAGGGAGCAGGTGTCACAGGCTGAGAGGAATGGGGCTGTAGCTGCCCAATGTCTGCTGTCTTAGGATAGGACAGAAGGAGAAGAGGACAGAGGAGAAGTAGAGACTTTAGGGGAGGGAAGGGGACGAAGGGGCAAGAGAAAGTGGTGAGGGAAGATGGACAAAGGGGAGAGGGAAAGGAAGCATTGCCTGAATGAGGGTGGTGAGTCCCCAGGGGCCAGGAAGGCAGACTTAACTTGGAAACAAGAGGCTCAGGTGGCCGCTTGTCACCCACGGGAAAGCTGCCTTCAGTGATTCCAGAGGTGTCCAGATTTTTCCCTAAACAGGACAAGGCCTACATCAGGCACTGCTAAGTTTGTTACCGACCAGGGCTCTTGTTCCTCCTTCATCAGTAGAAATTGATCAGAGGCCAGATAGGAAATTCAGGCAAGGCTTTATGGGGCCCCTGCTGCAGTGATCGGGAGAGCTAGAGCAAAAAACAGGTTCCCTTGCTGGCTCACTCCTCCTGTGCTTCTTAGCCATCTGTATGTCTTCTTTGGCAAAAATGTCTATCAGATATTTGCCCGTTTTTTGATTCAGTTGTTTGCTTTCTGATATTGAGTTACATGAGCTGCTTGTGTGTTTTGGAGATTAATCCCTTGTTGGTTGCTTCATTTGCAAATATTTTCTGCCATCCTGAGGGTTGTCTTTTTATTTTGTTTATGGTTTCCTTTGCTGAGCAAAATCTTTTAGTTTAATTAGGTCCTAATTGTTTATTTGTGTTTTTATTTTTACTACTCTAGGAGGTGGATTGAAAAAGATCTTACAGAACTTTTATCCTTTCTGCTTTGCTGAAAACTCAAGGAATAGTCCATCTTCCCCTGCCCATTTCTGTTTTACAGAAATGGCTTTCCTTTCCTAACCATTCCTTTTATGAGTCAGGTCAGAAGTCTTTTCCTCTGTGAGTCCTTAAGTCTATCTCCTAGCCTCTCATAGCAGGCTGTCTTTATTTACAGTGACCATAGGTCAATTCTGAAGGTGCAGTGGAGTGAAGTTAATAATTATGCCACAACAGAGACAAACTGGAACACTGCTGGGGTAGATGTTCCCCCTACTTACATATCTACTACAATACTCAATTTTGTTTTGTTTTCAAATACGAATAAATACTTAGCTTGTCTTTTTCCCCATCTCCTTCCTTCTTCTGCCAGAGGTAAGAGAAGCTTTCCTCTTCACCTCTTTTCTCCGTAACACATCTAATGTCATTGCCAGCAGCAGCAGCAGCATCACCATCGCTATCATCACATTACAATAGCTGAATCTTCTGTTACATTTACTATATGTCAGACACATAGTCATATTATGTATAAAGACTCACTGAATCCTTGCAACAGTTATAGGAAGATGGCATTGTGTTATCCTTGTTTTAGACAAAAATTATATGAGGCTTAGAGAGGCTCACATGCTCAGGGTCACATAGTAGGAAGCAGTGGGGCCAGGATTCAGTTTCAGACAGTTTGACTTCTTTATTACCATTGCCCTCAAATAAGGCTTTTCACAGAGAGTGTGTAAAGTAGTCCTTTGAAAAGTAAGGGATCCCTGGATTCACATGCTTACACCCCTAATCCTAAATTTTAATAGAGGAAAAGATTTAGGAAATAAACAATTTCACTTAATAATTAGTGTTATGTCTGTTGCAGATATTAAAAAACAAAACAGGTTTCCACACAGAATGTTGTCCCTGGTCTTCTGAAAAATTAAACTTATTAGAATTAATTCAGGGAAATAAGAGTTATTGGAGGGAACAAATACATTTTTATTTATTTTACAGTTTTGTTGAGGTATATATAATTGATGTACAGTTCTGTCTGAGTTTAAGGTATACAGAGTAATGCTTTGACTTACATATATTGTGAAATGATCACTACAATAATTTTAGATAACATCCATCTTCTCATATTGAAACAACAACAAAAAGAACATGTTTTTGCTTGTGATGAGAGCTCTTAGAATCTACTCTCTTAGTAACTATCAAATATACTTCACAGCAGTGTTGATTGCAGTTACCAAGTTGTGCATGATGGTTTTTATTTATTCATCTTTTAACTGCAAGTTTATACCTGTTGATCACCTATATCCATCCTGTTCCCCCCATTTCTGGTAACTGTAAATCTGATCTTTTTTTCCATGACTTTGGTTAGGGTTTGTGGGGGTTGTTTGTTTGTTTTTAGTTTCTCCAAATAACTGAGATTATATAGAATTTGTCTTCCTCTGTTTAGCTTACTTATCCTAATTAACCTCAAAGGCCTCAAATTGCAGGATTGCCTTCTTTCATGGTTGATTAATATCTATTTTGTGTTTATGTATCTCATTTTCTTTATCCATTTAGCCATCAGTGGACAGTTAGGTTACTTCCTTCCAACCTATGGTCAATAATGCTTGATATGAGCTTGAGAGTGCAAGTTATATCTCTTCCACATAGTGTTTTCATTTCATTAAAATATGTTCATACAAGTGGAATTGGTCCTCTGGAGAAGGGAATGGCTACTCACTCCAATATTCTTACCTGGAGAATCCCATGGACAGAGAAACCTGGCGAGCTACCATCCATGGAGTTGCAAAAATAGGACATGACTGAAGTAACTTGGCGTGGCATGTCATGGTAATTAAATTTTTAATTTTTTGAGGAACATCCATACTGTTTTCCATATTGGCTGCACCAGTTTATAATCACACCATCAGTACATAGGACTCTTCTCCACATCTTCTCTAGCATTTATCTTTTGTCTTTTTGAAGCTTTTGTAACAATTGTCTTTTGTAACAATCTTCAGATGTTATCTCATTGAGATTTTTGATTTGCATTTCCCTGCTGATTAGTGATGTAAGCACCTTTTCGTATTTGTACATCTTTTTTGGGAAAATGTCTATCAGGTTCTTTGTCCGTTTTTAAATTGGATTGTTTGGTTTTTTGCTATTGAGTTGTATGAATTCTTTATATATATATTTTTGTTAGTCTCTTATCTGTCATATGGCTTACAAATAGTTTTTTCCCATTCTATAGGTTGTCTTCATTTTGTTGACAGTTTGCTGTGCAGAAACTTTTCAGCTTGTTATAGCCCTATTTGTTTATTTGTGATTTTGTTGCTGTGCTTTAGGTATCATACAAAGAAAAAAAATCATTGCTAAGGCCAATTCCCATTGCCTATATTTTCTTCTAGGAGTTTTGTTCTTTCCAATCATACATTTAAGTCTGTAGTGCATTTTGAGTTAGTTTTTGTGAGTGCTGCAAGATAGGCGCTCTATTTTCATTGCTCTACATGTGAATATTCGATTTTCTAAGCTCTGTTTATTGAAGAGACTGTCTTTTTTCTGTAGAGTTTTTTTGCCACCCTGGTCAAATGTTAGTTTACTGCATGAAAGTGAAAGCATTAGTTGCTCAGTCATGTCCTACCGTCTGCAACACCATGGGCTGCTGTGGTCCACCAGGCTTCTCTGTCCATGGAGTTGTTCAGGCAAGAATCCTGGTGTGGGCAGCCACTTCCTTCTCGAGGGGATCTTCCCAACCCAGGGATCAAACCTGGGTTTCCTGGAGTGCAGGTCGTTTCTTTACCAATTGGGAAACCCAGTTTACTGTATATGCATGGGTTTATTCTTTTCCACTGATCTGTGTGTCTGTCTTTATGCCAGTACCATATTTTTTTTTAACTTTTAAATTTTATATTGAAGTATAGCTGATTAACAATGTTACGTTAGTTTCAGGCTTACAGCAAAGTGATTCACTTATACATATACTTGAATCTATTCATCTTCAAATTCCTTTCCCATCTAGGTTGTTACATAACAGTGAACAGAGTTTGTTTTGCTGTACAGTAGCCAGTCCTGCTTGGTCAGTACCTTATTTTGATTAGTATGGCTTTATTATATGACTTGAAACCAGGAAGTGTGATGTCTTCCACTCTGTTCTTCTTTCTCACGATTGATTTGGCTATTTGGGTTCTTTTGTGGTTTAGGATTGTTTTTTATACTTCTGTTTAAAAAAATGCTATCAGAGTCTTGATAGGAATTACATTGAATTAATGGATGGCGAAGAGCTGATTCATTGGAAAAGACCCTGATGCTGGGAAAGATTGAAGGCAGAAGGAGAAGGGGGAGGCAGAGGATGAGTTGGTTGGATGGCATCATCGATTCAATGAACATGAATTTGAGCAAATTCCAAGAGATGGTGAAGGACAGTGGAACCTGACATGCTGCAGTCCATGGGGTCACCAAGTCAGACACAACTTAGGGACTCAATAACAACAAATAGATGGCTTTCGGTAGTATGAACATTTTAACAGTATTTTCCCATCAGTGAAAACATTGAAAATACTTTTCTATTTATTTGTGTCTTTAATTTCTTTCATTGGAGTTTTGCAGTTTTCAGTATAGAAATATTTACCCTCCTTGGTTAAATTTATCCCTGAGTATTTTATTGATTAATGTTATTGTAAATGTGATCATTTTATTTCTTTTTTCAGATAATTCATGTTACTGCATAGAAATGCTCCTAATTTATGTATGCTTATTTTCTGCAACATTACTGAATTTGTTGGTTCTAAACATTTATGACATGTTATTATAAATGTGATCATTTTATTTCTTTTTCAAATAATTCTTTGTTACTGTGTAGAAATGCTCCTAATGTTTGTTCTGTGTATTTTGCAGCTTCACTAGATCTAGCAAATTTTTTTAGTGCTGACATTAGCATTTTCTATATATAAAACCATGTAGAAACAAATAGAAACAATCTTACTTGTTCCTTTGCATTTCTTTTTTATTAAATTGGAGTATAATTGCTTTAAATATTGTTAGTTTCTGCTGTTCAACAGTGTGAATCAGCTATGTGTGTTTGCTAAGTTACTTCAGTGGTGTCTTACTCTCTGAGACCCTAAGGCCTGTAGCCTGCCAGGCTCCCCTGTCCCTGAGATTCTTTAGGCAGGAATACTGGGGTGGGTTGCCGTGCCCACCTTCAGGGGATCTTTGCAACCCAGGGATTGAACCCGCATCTCTTACATCTCCAGCATTGGCAAGCGGGTTCTTTACCACTAGCACCATCTGGGAAGCCCTGAAATCTGCTGTCTGTATATGTATGTGTCCTCCCTCTTTGTCTCCTTCCCACCCACCGTCCCACCCCTTGAGGTCAGCACAGCACACCTGGCTGGGCTGCCTGTGTCATACAGCAGCTGCTCACTAGCTATCGGTTTTATGCATGGTAGTGGATATGTCAGTGCTACTGTCCCAGTTTGTCCTGTCCTCTTCTTCTTTGCCATGAAGTGATGGGATCAGATGCCACGATCCTAGTTTTTTGAATGTTGAGTTTTAAACCAGCTTTTTCACTCTCCTCTTTCACTTTCATCAGGAGGCTCTTTAGTTCTTCACTTTCTGCTCTAAGGGTGGTGCCATCTACATATCTGAGGTTGTTCATATCTTTCCCAGAAATCTTGATTCCAGCTTGTGATTCATCCAGTCCAGGATTTTACATGATGTACTCTGCATAGAAGTTAAATAAGCAGGGTGACAATATACAGCCTTGACATACTCCTTTCCCAATTTTGAACCAGTCAGTTGTTCCATTTCTGGTTCTAACTGTTGCTTCTTGTCCTGCATATAAGCTTCTCAGGACAGATAAGGTGGCCTGGTATTCTCAGCTCTAAGAATTTTCCAGTTTGTTGTGATGCATACAGTCAAAGGCTTTAGCATCAATGAAGTCAATGAAGCAGAAGTAGATGGGTTTTTCTTTTTTTTTTAATTCCCTTGCTTCCTCTATGATCCAACAAATGTTGGCAATTTGATCTCTGGTTCCTCTGCCTTTTCTATACCCAGAGTGTACATTTGGAAGTTCATGTAGTGCTAAAGTCTAGTTTGAAGGATTTTGAGCATTACTTTGCGAGCATGTGAAATGAGCCTAATTGTACATTAGTTTGAACATTCTTTGGCATTGCCTTTCTTTGGGATTGGAATGAAAACTGACCTTTTCCAGTCCTGTGGCCACTGTTGAGTTTTCCAAATTTGCTGGAATATTGACTGTAGCACTTTAGCAGCATCATATTTTAGGATTTGGAATAACTCAGCTGGAATGCCATCACTTCCACTAGCTTTGTTTGTAGTGATGTTTTCTAAGGCCCACTTGACTTCACACTCCAGGATGTCTGGCTCTAGATGAGTGACCACACTATTGTGGTTATTTGGGTCATTAAGACCTTTTTTTTGTATAGTTCTTCTGTGTATTCTTGCCACCTCTTCTTAATCTCTTCTGCTTCTGTTAGGTCCTTACCATTTCTGTCCTTTATCGTGCCACCTTTGCATGTAATGTTCCCTTGAGATCTCCAGTTTGCTTGACAAGATCTCTAGTCTTTCCCATTCTTTTTTTCTCCTAATTCTTTGCTTTGTACACTTAAGAAGGCTTTCTCATTTCTCTCTGCTATTCTCTGGAGTCCTCCATACTGTTCACTGTAGTAATAGTATCAATGTACCTTTCCACCGACATTGTAAGAGAGCTTCCTTTTCTCCACACCCTTTCCAGCACTTACTGTTTGTAGATTTTTTGATGATGGCCATTCTGACCTATGTGAGATAATATCTCATTGTAGTTTTGATTTGTATTTTTCTAATAATGAATGGTGTTGAGCATCTTTTCATGTGTTTGTTGGCTATCTGCATGTCTTCTTTGAAGTGGGCATAGAGGGAACCTACCTCAACATAATAAAGGCCATATATAACAAACCCACAGCAAACATTCTCAAACATGGTGAAAAACTGAAAGCATTTCCTTAATATCAAGAACAAGAAAAGGGTGCTCACTCCTGCCAGTATCATTCAACATAGTTTTAGAAGTCCTAGCCATGGCAATCAGAGAAGAAATAAAAGGAATCCAGATTGAAAAAGAAGTAAAACTGCTACTGTTTGCAGATGACATGATACATTAGTCTACCCATTTTTTGATTGAGTTTGTTTTTTATATTGAGCTGCATGAGCTGCTTGTATATTTTGGAAATTAATTATTTATCAATTGTCTCATTTGCAGATATTTTCTCCAATTCTGAGTTGTCTTTTCATCTTATTTATGGTTTCCTTTGCTGTGCAAAAGCTCTTAAGTTTAATTAGGATGCATTTGTTTATTTCTGTTACTTTATTTCATTACTTTAGGAGGTGGATCAAAAAGGATCTTACTGTGGTTTATGTCAAAGAATGTTCTGCCTGTGTTTCCCTGTAAGAGTTTATAGTGTTTGGCCTTACATTTAGGTCTTGAATCCATTTTGAGTTTATTTTTGTATATGGTGTTGGGAATCATTCTAATATCATTCTTTTACATGTAGCTGTCCAGTTTTCCCAGCACCACTTATTGAAAAGGCTATCTTTTCTCCATGGTATATTCTTGCCTCCCTTCTCTTTGACTGTAGGAGTGTGGGTTTATCTGGGTTTCTCTCTGCTCCATTAATCTGTGTTCTGTTTTGTGCTAGTATGCTGTCCCATACTGTCTTTGATTGCTGTATCTCTGTGTTATAGTCTGAAATCAGGGAGGTGATTCCTGACTGTTTTTCTTCCTCAAGATTGCTTTGGCCATTTGGAGTCTTTCATGTTTCCATACAAATTGTGAAATTTTTTGTTCTAGTTCTGTGAAAAATACTGTTGGTAGTTTGATAGGTATTGCATAGTAGATTGCTTTGGACAGTAGAGTCATTTTCACAATGTTGATTCTTCCAATCCAAGAAATGGTATATCTCTCTCTGTGTTTGTGTCATCTTTGATTTTTTTCACCAGGGTCTTATAGTTTTCTGCATACAGGTCTTTTTGTCTCTTTAGGTAGGTTTATTTCTGGGTATTTTATTCTTTTTGTAGCTATGGTGAATGGGATTGTTTCCTTAATTTCTCCTTTGATTTTTCATTGTTAGTGTATAAGAGATTTATGAATACCCATTTTGTATACTGTGACTTTACTAAGTTCATTGATTAGCTCTAGTAGTTTTCTGGTGGCATCTTTAGGATTTTTTATGTGTAGTATCATGTCATCTGCAAACAGTAGCAGTTTTACTTCTTTTTCAATCTGGATTCCTTTTATTTCTTCTCTGATTGCCACGACTAGGACTTCTAAAACTATGTTGAATGATAGTGGCAGGAGTGAGCACCCTTTTCTTGTTCCTGATATTAAGGAAATGCTTTCAGTTTTTCACCATGTTTGAGAATGTTTGCTGTGGGTTTGTCATATATGGCCTTTATTATGTTGAGGTAGGTTCCCTCTATGCCCACTTTATAGAGAGTTCTTTTTTTTTTTTCCCCATAAATGGGTGTTGAATTTTGTCAAATGCTTTTTCTGCATCTATTGAGATTATCATATGTTTTTTATCTTTCAGTTTGTTTGTTAATATTGTGTATCACATTGGTCATTTTGCATATATCAAAGAATACTTGCATCCCTGAGATAAACCCCACTTGACCATGGTGTATGACTCTTTTGATGTGTTGTTGGATTCTGTGCTAGTATTTTGTTGAGGATTTTTGCATCTATGTTGGTCAGTGATACTGGCCTGTGATTGTTTCTCCCTCAGCAATTTTTGGGAACAGTTTTAGAAGGATAGATGTTACCTATTCTCTAAGCATTTGATCAAATTTGCCTGTGATGCCATCTGGCCCTGAGCTTTTGTTTACTGGAAGATTTTTAAAAGATAATTTTACTTGTTTTGCTGGGTCTTCGTTGCTGCTTGCAAGCTTTCTCTAGCTGTGTCGAGTGGGGGCTACTCTCTAGTTGTTGCACGGGCTTCTCAGTGTGGTGACTTCCCCTGTTGCAGAGCACAGGCTCTTGCCTGCATGGGCTCAGTAGTTGTGTTTTTTAGGCTGTAGAGTGGGCTCAATAGTTGTCGCACATGGGCTTAATTGCTTTATGGCCTGTGGAATGATCCCAGAGCAGGGATTGAATCTGTGTCCCTTCCATTGGCAAGTGTATTCTTAATCACTGGACCACCAGAGAAGTCCAAGAACCAACTCTTAGTTATGTTAATCTTTTTATGTTATTTTCCTATTGTTGATTTCACTTATTTCTGCCCAGATTTTTAATTTTCTTTCTTCTGGTGACTTTGGGTCATTTATTTATTTATTTATTTAATTTTTGAGACATACAGTTATGTTGTTTATTTTTTATCTTTCTTTTTTTTTTTTTTTTTTAATGTAAGTGATTGTTGCTATGAGCTTCCCTCTTAGAACTGCTTTTTCTGCATCCTATAAGTTTTGGTATGTTGTGTTTTCAATTTCATTTATCTCAAGATGCTTTTTAATTGCCTTTTTAATTTCTTCTTTAATTGGTTGTTCAGGACAGTGTTATTTAATTTCCATGTATTTGTGAGTTTTCTAGTTTTCCTCCTGTTACTGAATTCTAATTTCATACCATGGTAGTCAAAGAAGATACTTGGTGTGATTTCAGTCTTCTTGAATTTACTGACTTGTTTTGTGACCTAGCATTGTGATGTGTAATACATAATGCTCCATGTGTACTTAAGCATAATGTATATTCTGCTGTTGTTGAGTAGAATATATGTCTGTTAGATCCATTTTGTCTATAGTGTTGTTTACATCTGTTATTTCTCTACTGATTCTGTCTGAATGATCTATTCATTGCTGAGAACTGGGTATCTAAGTCCCCAACTATTATTGTATTAGTTTTTATTTCTTCTTTAGCTCTGTTCTTTTCTGCTTTATTTAGGTGCTCAGATGCTGGGTAAATAAATATTTAAAGTTGTTAAATCTTCTTGATTGTCCCCTTTATCATTATACAATGATCTTCTTTGTGTCTTTTTACCATTTTCAGTTTAAAGTCTATCTTTTCTGACATAACCTTCCTGCTGGTGGCTCAAATGGTGAAGTGTCTGCCTACGATGCGGGAGACCTGGGTTCAATCCCTGGGTCGGGGAGATCTCCTGGAGAAGGAAATGGCAATCCACTCCAGTACTCTTGCCTGGAAAACCCCATGGACAGAGGAGCCTGGTAGGCTACACTCTCCATGGGGTCACAAAGAGTCAGATATGACTGAGCGACTTCACTTTCACTTTTTCTGACATAAGTATAGCAACTCCTGCATTTGGCGGGGGGATGGTTTCCGTTTGCTTGAAGTATCTTTCTTTATCCCTTCACTCTCAATCTGTCTGTGTCTTTAAGTCTAAAGTGAGTCTCTTGTAGACAGCATATGCTGGATCCTTTTTTTTTTTAATCCATTCAAAAGTTCCATGTACCTTTAAAGTAATCATTAATAGGTGAGGACTTACTCAGCTTCCCAGGTGGCGCTAGTGGTAAAGAACCCACCAAGGACTTACTGTTGTAGTTTTGTTAAATTTTTTCAGAATGTTTTCTAGATTCATTTTTCTTGTTTCTTATCCTGCTGTCTTTTTTTGCATTTCATGTCTTTCAGTATCAGTATGCTTTGACGACTTTAGCATGTTCTTTTATGTAATTACTACAGATATTCTCCCCTTGTGGTTACCACGGAGCTTACATAAATATTTCAGAGTTACAGCACCCAACTTTAAGCTGTTAACAACCTAACTTTGATGACATTGCTAAGCTTTATGCTTTTATTTCTCCCCCTCCCCTCACATTTTATGTTATTGATGTTACAGTTTACTTATTTTAACATTATTTATCCAATAATAGATTATTATAGTTATTTTGCTACACTTGTTTTTTAACTTTGAGTTGTAAATGAATTATGCACCACCACTACCATATTACATATTTCTTTTTCATGGAAAGTCTGCTTTTGAAACTCTTCAATTCTTCAGATCAGTCATTGTATTTTTTAGTTCTCAGATCTCTGGTTGGATTTTTGGATGGTTTCTATTTATTTTGAGGGCAAGAGGAGAAGGGGGAACAAAGGATAAGATGGTTGGATGACATTATCAACTCAATGGACATGAATTTGAGCAAACTCTGGGAGGTAGTGAAGGAGAGGGAAGCCTGGCATGCTCCAGTCCATGGGGTTGCAAAGAGTCCGACATGACTGAGCAACTGAACAACAATATTTGTTGGACATCTTTTGTTCATGCATTTTTTCCCCCTTAGTTTTGGTTAGTTGTCTATGTGTTCTTGTAGTTCACTAAACTTCTTTAGGAGAAATATTCTGAATTTTTCATGTTACAGTTCATAGATCTCTATTCTTTGGAGTTGGTTACTGGAGCTTTATTAGTTTCCTCTGGTGTCATGTTTACCTGATTTTTTGTGATTCTTGATTACTTATATTGGTGTCAGCACATTTGAGGAAGTATTCTCTTCTTCCAGATTCTTTACAGCTTCACTTTGGCAGAGATGGTTTTTCACCAGTCAGCTCAGCTTGAGCTTCTGATTGTGTCCACTTGTAACATCCTTGGGCAGATGCAGCTTGCTGTTAAGGTCTGTTTTGGGGTGAGACCACTGCCCAAGCAGTGTGGTTGGGGGTGGTGCTATTGCCTGGGAAGAGTCAGTTTTCTGATTTACTGCTGACGTGGTTGCCTGCCCAAGCAAGACTGTATGATGGGTTCTGCAGTTGCATGGGTTCTCTGGTCAGGCTTACTAGATGGTTGAGACTGGGTGCTACGCTCAGTAGTAGGCAGGAGTATGAATAAGCTTCCCTGCCCTGGCGGGAGAGCAGAAGGGGCCGTGAGCCTGGGTGGCTCGTTGTTTGGGGAGCCGAGTAAAGCAAGACTATGCACTGAGTTCCCTGGCCAGATGGAATCAGCAGTTTTTCTCTGCAAAGGGAGAACACCCTGGGCTGGATGCTCTGTTCAGGTGCCACTGTACGCAGGGATTTTAGATGGGCTGTGCAGTGTTCTGTGTGCTCTAGTTAAGCCTGATGATCAGATGGGCTGAAAGCTATCTTCAGCAATCAGTGAAGCCATGATTTAGTTTCCCTTCCCAGCTTGAGTGGGAAAATCAGCTCCAAGGCTGGAAAGGCTCTTTGTTTGTGGTCTTGACTCAAGCTGACCCATGTACCAAGTTTTCTGCCCAAACCAGGCCACTGGATTTGCTTTGTGAACGGTTGGCTCTGCCTGCCAGACTCTGAAGTATTGCTTGAGAGTATTCAAGTATTCAAGTATTGCTGGGCTGCACAAATTACTTATAGCTAGGCTTTCTGGGCAGGCAGGATTGGGAGCTATATTTAGTAGTTCACTGGGTTAGGAATCAGACCTCTATTCCCCACTGCCAACCTAGATAGGCACAAACCAGGATCAAGATCCAGCAAGGTCCTTATTTGAACACCTGAATCAGTCAGACCCGTAATCCCATCAAGTTCCCTGGAGTGACTGCACCACCATCTTGGTTCTGCAAATGAGCAAAGCTGCTGCTTGGGTCTTCTCCTTGAGTGTTGGATGTAGGGAGTCAGCCTATCAAGACCTGAGTGCTGCCTTGTTGCAAGCCCCTTCTTCCTTCTCCATGACAGTCAGATTCCAAGTGGTCAAGCCCTGAAGGTCCCCCAGGTTATTTCTGTGGGGTGAGACCGGAGTTGGAGCTCCCAAGAAATAACCCACAGTTTTGGAGGACATCCATCCTGGGCTCTTTTCCTCCAGGGAAGAACCGTAGAGTCAGGGGAGCTGGCCAGCCTAGGGGAGGGGTGGTGCAGTCAGCATGTAGTGGCTCCTCTTACCCTTCGAATGCAGTCTGTCCTGGTCTCTGTGATGCAAGAAGGGCATGCTTCAGTCTCACCCCTGCATTCCAGGATCTTCTTAGTGGTGTCTTGTCCATGAATAGTTGTCAGTTGTTTTTCTCCTGTTGGGGAGCAAAATCAGGATCAGGTATATCAATGTCTTGGTGATAGCACTCCTGCATTTTGACTTGCTTCATGATTAGCAAGTAACCATAGTGTCTATACAAATCTGGTTTAACAGGTCAAATGCTTCTCAGCTGTCCTTGACAATCACTAAACAGAAAGAACATTTTTGCCAAAGGTTCAAGGAAAAGAGGTAACATTTAGTTGGAAAATATGGAACTTGTATATGGCTTATACGAGCCAAATTTCAGGTGAGTCATGTTGAGAAAGAGCTCTCAACTGTAACTGCCAGCCAAGTGTGTGAAGTCTTCTACTGGTTCATAAACAGAATAGCCATTGATTTTGATTATCCACATACTAATGCCAAGAAAAATCACAGGCCTAAAAAATAAAGTTGTACTCTTTAAGATTCAGTAGAGGATTTATGCTGCTTTTTAGGGAAAATACTGTTTCCAGTGTGAAGCATGACATATTTAAGTAAAGATAAATGCAATCTACTGATTTAGTGATATGAAGAGTGGAAACAGAATTACCAGAATGAAGATAGGACTTATATATGAGCATGATTTGATTTTCTAAAGATAGATTCTTTGATTCAAACATTAGATTGTTTGATATATAAAAAAGGAATATAAGTTTACTTGAATGTTAATGCCTTTAATGGATACATCATCATTTAACTCTAGGATAATTAAGTGTATATAATACCTATTCTTTTTATTCTTACAATTATTAGAGCAACTTAAATCAGCTTTAATCATTTTGTGTGCCCAGTTGCTCAAACTTGTCTGACTTTTTGCGGCCCCATGGACTGACTGTAGCCTGCCAGGCTCTTCTGCCCATGGAATTTTCCAATCAAGAATACTGGAGTGGGTTGTCATTTCCTACTCTAGGACCTGGGGATCTTCCCGACCCAGGAATCAAACCTGTGTCTCCTGCATTGGCAAGTGGATTCTTTACCACTAAGCCACCAGAGAAGCTGTTTAATTATTTAGGGCTATTCCAAACTTAAAAAAACCCCAAATTAGACATATTTCTGAAATATGTCTTGATAATTTCAACTATTTACAAGTAAAATTATTCACATATCCCAATATAGTTTTATTTGGTACACATTATATTGAGAAAACATATTTCTCATGGAATGATTTGTGTATGTATATTCTAATTGAAAGCACAGCTAAAATACACATATATATATAAAATAACGTTTCTCAGACTGATACTATTAAACTAATGAACTCAAATCCTGAGGGAAGTTTAAGAATCTAGAAAGTTTCACTTATACAGATAAACAAATGTGATTTTATTAAAACTTAACAGATATGATTTTATTGCTGTTTTCTGTTTTTATGAAAAGAAAAGCATGCATCTAAGGGCTTGGAATATTTGACATCCTATCCTGGTTTAAGCCCTTTAGAATATCAAATTCCTATCCTCCTCCACACCTCCAGGGAGCTACTCTTTCTGAAAAAAAGTTCAGAAGCTTTTATAATGCATGACTGTACTCAGCCCTGTCCTGTGGGAGGTATGGAGGAAGAAAGGAATTTGGCCAGGGGAATTGAAACATATTAAAAAACAAAACACAACACAATAACAACGTTAAAAAAATAACCACTAATGTGATTTGGCTTAAGAATGCTAAAGACATGGGTTTGTAAACCAGGATTTAGTAGTTGTCCAGTGCCCTGATGGGTCTATTCCTGTTCCATGTATTGGAACTAAAGATATAGCTATTTGAGAAATCCATTTCTAGAGTATGGATTTAAAATGTGTATTGCTCTCTTCTATTAGAGTTGACGTATTAGAAGTGACAATGAGAGAGCCACCTTTCTCCACAGAAAAGGCCATATTGTGTCAAACGAAACCTTCGTATTTTCTAACTAGAATAATCTTCAAGTCTTAGCTTTTTATCCATGGTATCTGGTTCTCCTAAGCTTGGAAATTGTTCAGTAGAGTGCAAATAGAGGTGTGTGGAAGGAAAATAAACAGTGTTTCACTTTCCAAGTAGAAAGATAATGCAGGATGCTTGAATAGTTTATATTTCCCACCAGGCAGGTAAACCATGTAAGAAGGAATAGGTGGAATTTTAAAGATATATTTCATTTAACACAGTATATCCAAAATACTGATTTACCAAGTACATTCTTAGAAGCCTCTGTGTCTTTTTCCCTCATGTCACACCTCAGTATGGACCAGATACATTTCTGGTCTCCTAGAATAGTACATCGGTGGTGGCTGATGTGTTAGCACAGCTCTAGGCTTGTGAAACAGCAGGTTAACACACACATGGGAGCTTCTTTACTGCAGGACTTTTCAAGGCCATTGACAGGCTGTGTACACCAGACACACTTCCCATCTGCTTTGCTGTTGTTGTTCAGTTGCTCAGTCGTGTCAAATTCTTTGTGACCCCATGGGCTGCAGCACACCAGGCTTCCCTGTCCTTCACTGTCTCCTGGAGCTTGCTCATACTCAGGTCCATTGAATTGGTGATGCCATCAAGCCATCTCATCCTCTGTCGTCCCCTTCTCCTCCTGCCTTCAATCTTTCCCAGCATCAGGGTCTTTTCCAATGAGTTGGCTCTTCACAACAGGTCCTATGGCATTGGAAATTCAGCTTCAGCATCAGTCCTTCCAATGAATATTCAGGACTGATCTCCTTTAACATTGACTGATTTGCTCTCCTTGCTGTCCAAGGGACTTTCAAGTCCAACCAACACCATGGTTCAAAAGCATCAATTCTTCGGTGCTCAGCTTTCATTACGGTCCAACTCTCACATCCATACATGACTACTGGAAAAATCATAGCTTTGTCTATACAGACCATTTTTGGCAAAGTGATCTCTCTGCTTTTTAATACACTGTCTAGGTTTGTCATAACTTTTCTTCCAAGCAGCAAGTGTCTTTTAATTTTATGGCTGCGGTCACCATCTGCAGTGATTTTGGAGCCCAAGAAAATAAAGGCTGACACTGTTTCCATTATTTCTCCATCTATTTGCCATGAAGTGATGGGACTGGATGCCATGATCTTAGTTTTCTTTACTCTTGAGTTTAACCCAACTTTTTCACTCTCCTCTTTCACCTTCATTAAGAGGCTCTTTAGTTCCTCTTTGCTTTCTGTCATAAGGATGGTGTCATCAGCATATCTGAGGTTGTTGATATTTCTCCTGGCAATCCTGATACCAGCTTGTGCTTCATCCAGTCCGGCATTTCACATGATGTAATCTGCATGTAAGTTAAATAAGCAGAGTGACAATATGCAACCTTGACATACTTCTTTCCCAATTTGGAACCAGTCCATTGTTCATGTCCAGTTTTAACTGTTGCTTCTTGACTTGTATACAGGTTTCTCAGGAGGCAAGTAAGGTGGTCTGGTATTCCCATATCTTTAAGAATTTTCCACAGTTTGTTGTGATCCACACAAAGGCTTTATCATAGTCAATAAGCAGAAGTAGATGTTTTTCTGGAATCATCTTGCTTTTGATCAAAAGATCTTGGCAATTTGATCTCTGGTTCCTCTGTCTTTTCTAAATCCAGTTTGTACTTCTGAAAGTTCTCTATCCACGTACTGTTGAAGCCTAGCTTGGATGCTTTTGAGCATTACTTTGCTAGCATGTGGAATGAGTGCAGTTGTGTGGTAGTTTGAACATTCTTTGGCATTGCCCTTTTTTGGGATTGGAATGAAAACTGACCTTTTCCAGTCCTGTGACCACTGCTGAGTTTTCCAAATTAGCTAGCATATTGAGTGCAGCATTTTCACAGCATCGTCTTTTAGGACTTGAAATAGTTCAGCTGGAATTCCATCACTTCCACTAGCTTTGTTCATAGTGATACTTCCTAAGATCCACTTGACTTCACACTCCAAGACCGTCTGGCTCTGGGTGAGTTATCACACCATTGTGGTTATTTGGGTCATTAAGATCACATCCGCTTAGGCAACTCCATTTGGGATACACTGCCTGACATCCTGCACCACTCTTAGGGAATAACCTTTTGATGTGACTGGATTGTGAAGACATGGCTGACAAATGACTCAGCCCTGGGTTGTACTCCCTCCCACTCTGCTGGTGTCCAGGGATTCAGCATTATACCAGACACTGGACCTTTCTTAACTGGTCTCCATATCTGAAAAGTGAAAGTGACCAGTGGCATTGAAGGGCTGCTCTGATGACTAATTGAGGGAATTAGTAAATCACTGAGAGAAGTTCTGGTATATAGTAGACACCTAGGAAATGTAGTACATATGCATTTTCTATGTATAGTTGTGATATTAAAAGGGACAGATTATCTGAAATATATTTGAATATTATACTGAGCTTATGGTGTTGAATGAATCCTGTTAGTAAAATTTTTCAAAGGACTCAATTTAGAACTGTGTTGATTTTCTTTGTATATAAATACATATATGCATATTTTTGAAGTATAATTGATTTACAATGTTGTGTTACTTTTAAGTGTACCACAAAATGATTCAGTTATACACTCACACATCTATCTATCCAGCTTGCTATATTCTTTTTCAGATTCTTCTCCATTATAGGTTATTACAAGATACCAAATATAGTTCCCTGCCTGTTATACATAAAATAGACAAAGAGCTATGTCGTTTTAAATCTGCACTTAGAAGCTTTAGGTGCAAAAGATCAGAGGTGGGGTCTCGGAGAGAAGAAAGGGCGCCTTATACTGCTTCCATGCTTTCTTCCCTCTCTCCCTTCAGCCAAAAAAACTCTTTAATCATTAGACAGCAGGATGAGTTTCTTTCTGAAGAAACAGATACACAGTTAAAACTAGTTGGTAATCTAAAATAGAGAATTTAGGAATGGAGTAAAATGTATACCCAACCTTGCAAAAGAGATGCTCATATTCGAAGTTAATTGCCTTGTGAAGTAGATTGCTATGTGAAGTGGTCACTTATATTAACAAATTACTTATGTTTAAAAACACTTTAAAAAGAGAAACATTATATTCTATTGGTATATGGCACAATGTGCAGCACAAATTTGATAAAAGAATTTGCTGCTGGGATGGTCCACATTCCATAAGCTACAGAGTTTACAATTCAGTATTTTTTTTTTTCTTGAGTACATTTTATTCAAAGACAGAATTTTAAAGCTGGAAAGATGTCACACGTCTATTCCTTATTCTATTTAGTTTTTATTGAGATATTATTGACATATTTCAGGAGTACAACTTAATGATTTGGCATTTGTGTACATTATAAAGCGATCATGACAGTAAGCCTAGTTAAGATCCATCACCACACATAGCTACAAAAATTCTTTTCTTGTGATTCTTTTAAAATTTATCTTCTTAGCACCTTTCAAATATATAATACAGTATTATTGACTATAGTTACCATGCTGTACATTAAATTATATCCTCATGAGCTTTCTTGTAACTAGCAGTGTCTCTTTTGACCACCTTCACATGTTTCCCCCACCTTCCCACTCCCCAGCCCCTGGCAAGTACCAATCTGTTGTCTGTACCAATGAGCTGGGTTTTTGTTGTTGTTTTTATGTTCCATATATAGTGGGATCATATGGTGGTAGTTTTGTCTGACATCTTTCACTATTATAATATCCTTAAGGTCCATCCATATTGTTGCAAATGGCAGGATTTCTTTTATTTGACTGAATAATTTTCCATTGTGTGTGTATGTGATGTTTTATATATATGTATATATATTAAAATGACATCTCATATTGATATACAAATTTACACATGATATCATACACATGCATATATATGATACCACATTTTCCATATCCATTTACCCATCAGCCGACACTTAGGTTGCTTTCATGTCTTGGCTGTTGTAATAATGCTGCTATGAATATGAAGGCACAGATAACTCTTCCACACAGTATTTTTGTTTTCTCAGGATATATTCCCGGAAGTGGAATTTCTGGGTCATTTGGTGTTTAATTTTTGAAAAACCTCAATACTATTTCCCATGGTGGCTGTACTTATTTGCATTTCTATCAATAGTGCACAAGGATTCCCTTTTCTCCATGCCCTTACCAATGCTCATGATTTCTTGTCTCCTTTATAAAACCCATTCTAACAGGTATGAGATGATAGCTCATCTGCTCTTCATTTTCATTTCCCTGATAATTAGTGAACTTGATGGACCTGTTTTTCATCTGTATGTCTTCTGAAAAATGTCTGTTCAGATCCTTTGTCCATCTTTAACTCAGACTGTATTTTTTGCTAATGTGTTGTAATGAATTCTTTATATATTTGGTCTTGATATAGTTAGGTATTAACCCCTCCCCTTATCCGATATATGGCTTGAGAAATCTTCTCCCTTTCCATAGGTTACCTTTTCAGGTTGCTGATGGTTTCCTTTGCCTTACAGAATCTTTTTTTAGTTTGATATAGTTCCATTTGCCTATTTTTGCTTTGTGTTTGGTGTCAAATCTAAAAATCATCACCAAGACAGATGTCAAGTAGCTTACTGCATATGTTTTCCTCTTCTAAGAGTTTTATGGCTTCAGTACTAAATTCAAGTCTTCAGTCAGTTTGTATTTAAGTCTTTTGTGTGGTATAAGATAGCAGTCCAGTTTCATTTTTTTTGCATGTGGCTGTCCAGTTTTCTCAACACTGTATGTTCTGGGATCCTCTGTGGTAAATTAATTGACCATGCATATGTGGATTTATTTCTGGACTCTATTATTCCTCAGATATATATGTCTGTTTTTATGCCAATATCATACCTTTTTTGATTACTACGACTTTGCGATACAGTTTGAAATCAGGGAGCATGCGTTTAAGTTTGTTCTTGCTCAATATAGCTTTAGCTTTCAGAGGTTTTTGTGGTTCCACATAAAATTTAGGACTGTTTGTTCTATTTTTATGAAAAATGTCACTGGAACTTTGATAGGGATTGTATTGAGTCTTTAGATTGCTTTGAATTGTATGGATATTTTAACAATATTAAGTCTAATCCATGAGCACGGAATATCTTTCCATTTATTTGTGTCTTCTTCAGTCTCTTTTATCAGTGTCTTATGGTTTTTAGTGTACACCTTTTTGGGTTAAATTGATTCCTAGGTGGTTTTATTCATTTTGATGCATTTGTAATGGATTGTTAATTTCTGATTGTTTGTTATTAGTGATAGAAAGGCACCAGATTTTTGTATATTGACAATTATATCCTGCAACTTTACTGAATTTGCTTATTAGTTCTAGTAGCCAACAGCTTTTAAAGTATAAAAATACATATAGTCCCATGAGATAACAAGCATAAATCCTACTGGCATCGGAGCCAGATGATCTGAATGCATCTTCTAGGCAGTGGTTGCGAACACTATGGCATCAGATGAGCGCCCGAGCTCCTTCCCAGGAGGTACGAGCAACCTGGAGCGAGGAGCGGGGAGCACACAGGTGGTGTCCCCCTGGCCACGCTCCCCATTGACCTCTAGACCTGTTTCGTGTCAGAAGCCCACCCGTTAGTTTGCAGTTCCAAGACAAGCAAACAGGCCTCTTCTCATATGGACCGCGGTGTATGTACTTCAGTCTACCGTCTGCACTGTTCCCTGGGGGTGGTAACCAGCTCAGAACTGTCTCTCCATTTGTTACAGTCCCATGACACTCCTGAACAAAAGCCCCATTGGCCACCAGGGACCGGAGATGAAGGGATAGCCCCTGGTTGACAGAGACAAAATGAGCCCTGAGACAGAGGTACAGGCTCCCCTCTGGCAGGTACCGTCACTCAGAGCACAGCAGAGGGAGCATGAGAAGGTGGTGTCAGCCTCTGACATCCCTGCAGAGGATTGGGCGGCCCTTAGGTGTGTGTTTAGTAAGCAGCCTGCCCCTGAAGATGAGCGGATGCATCGCTTTCACAGAAAGAGGGGCAACACAGTCTCCCGTCTCTCACTGAGCCCTCGTTAAGAACTTCCTGTTGGCGACAGTCCCAGAGGAACTGTGAGTTTCAGCCCCACTGGCACCAGAGCCAGGCCTTCTAGAGGTGTCCTTGGGCAGCAGCTGCAAAAGTTGGGGCACCAGATGAGAGTGAAAGTCCTTTCCAGGAGATACCTATGACCTGGAGCACGGCAGAGTGGCCTGCTGTCCTCTGTCCCTGGAGAGTTGTCAGGGGGCCCTAGATGTGTTGTATTAGATGCCCCCCATCTCAGGCCCAGGCTCTAAGATAAACGGGTAAGCCTCCTTCACAGAGTTGCGTGCTTGTGGTTGGCTGCATCTTAGCTGGTCCCTGGCATGGCTGGGTCAGTGTTCCATTCCTCTGAGAAGTGGTTCTGTTTGCAGTAATCTTGAGAGGCTCATGGACACGAGCCTGCTAGCTTTCAAAACCAAATGTTTGGGGTGCTAATCCCTTAGGTGCAGGAAGAGCTGGGGTGTCCAATGCAGAGTTCAAACTCTTTCCTCCCTAAGGAGAAGTGGGGGTTTTGAGGTCTCTCCTGATTTTGAGTTGCTGTGCCGGCGGTGGGTTTTAAGATGAGATTGTGTTCAGTCTCTTACCTGCTTCGATGTGGCTTTTTCTCATTTGCCCCGTGCAGAGGAGTTGCTCAGCTAGTTTTTGGTCTTTTTTCAGGAGCAGTTGTTCCACCTGTAGCTGTAAATGCAGTGTGTCTGAGAGGAGGTGAGTTTAGGGGCTTTTTTATATCACTCTTTCAAACCACAACCCACTATGATTTCATCTGATGAAAATTAAAGACAGAATTGTTTAGAAGTAGCTTTGACCTTACTCATTCTTGATTTTTAAAAGTAAGGAAAGGATCAAAGCTGAAATTATTTTCACAGAAAATAATGAAAATTCAAGAAGACATAACAGAAAATTCCAGGTAATATCCAATCTTCATGACGGCGTATTTGTAAGACTAGCTTTACAAAGAAATTGTACAAATATATCAATTAAGTTAAAAATGCAAAATTGTACATCTCTCTTGGAAAAGGAATTTGTTTGGGTTCTTAGTTTCTCAAGAGTCCTACTCCATGCATTTTCAGTGAGGCACTGTGCAATTCAGAAGGGTATGGTACCTTCTTTTGCTAACAGTGGCACTCGCTTTCTAAAGCAGTATTTAATAGTTAAAATCTGCTTTGGTTTATCGTCTCTGCATGGTTTGCTAACACTAGTGTCTAGTTTTTAATCATTTACAATGCATTCTTGCTTTGAACAACTATTCTTTGGCAATGGCAATGTTTCCATTCAGTACGGAACCCCAGGAAGATGGCCAGTAAGTCAGAGTTAGAGATATTTGAACTTGTATACGGTGCTCGAAAGTTATAATGTGGTAGGAAGGGATAGGCTATGCACTCCAGTATTCTTGAGCTTCCCTAGTGACGTAGGTGGTAAAGAATTTGTGTGCAGTGTGGGAGATCTGGTTTCGATCCTTGGTTTGGGAAGATTCCCTGGAGGGAGGGCATGGTAGCCCACTCCAGTATTCTTGCCTGGAGAATCCCCATGGACAGAGGAGCCTGGTGGGCTACAGTCCATGGGGTCGCAAAGAGTCAGACACAACTGAACGACTAAGCACACACAGCAGAGGGCTGTCCTAGGTCAGGCCTCCTCAGCCCTGGCCTGCATGATTACAGCAGATTCCTGCCTGTGCATATTTGGGTGTATCTGGACTTGATGAAATGTGTTTCATAACTTTTAAAGTAACTGAAAAATCCAAGTAAATAATAGAACACATCACAACAGACACCAAAGCAAAGCAGTTATTGGTTAAGGGGAAAATGCCCAGGAAACAGGCCAATGGAGTAGTAAAATATAAAACTCTTGATACAAAAACATTTTAATTATTAAGATATAGGTTTCCAAGAGCAATTACAAGAGAAAATTTTCCAAACTTTAAAATAAAATAAACATCCATATTTTTGGTTACATTAAATAATATAATAATAAAGAATAAAAATAACAGAAGTGTCCTGAAAATGAGGAAATGCATTTTTTTTCTTCTGACATTTTCCAATATCATCATCAATGTGAGACTCAGAAGTTTCACCTATAAAGATGAACTATGATATTTGTTTTGAGACATTTTATTCAAAGATAGTATCAGCAACTATTGTTTAAGCACTGATTAGGGTTTTAAAGGCACCCCCAAATTAAAGTCTTTATAGTCAAGTAGCAGTACAACTCATCAGGTGCTTACCACATGCCAGACTCACTTCTAAGTATGTAACATGCATTGTGAATTTAATGGCCTATTTATTTAATCCCTATTTTTTTCCAGACAAAAAGGAGACTGAGTGAAATTAAATAACTTGCCCCAACTTACCCAGTTAATAAGAGATAGAGCCAGGATTTGCATTCAGATAACACCAGTGCCTAGGCCCCCCCACCACTTTCAACTTTTCTCTAAAATAACACACTGAGCAATGGCAATGCTAACATCTATAATACAGATTCCATTATTAAATCCTTTACACAAGGCACCATGGGCGATTCTGTAAACAATAAATGATGCAAAAATGTCCATAACTGTTTGGGTCCTTAAGAACCTTCACATCTAATGGGTATTATCATAAATAGCTTTGATACAAGATATAAGTATATGTATTTTTAAGCTTTTATGCATTTTTGAGATATATTTGACATATAACATTATTTCGTGTGTACACTAATGAGTTTATATATATGGCAAAATAGTCAAAATAAGTCTAGTTAACATCCATCACCACACGGTTAAATTTTGTTTTCTTGTAATGAGAACTTTAAAAACTTACTCTTTGTATCCCCCAAATAGGTTACACTGTGTTTTTAACTATACTCACTATTCAGTTCAGTTCAGTCGCTCAGCCGTGTCCAACTCTTCGCGACCCAGTGAGTTACAGCACGCCAGGCCTCCCTGTCCATCACCAACTCCTGAAGTTTACTCAATCTCATGTCCATTGAGTCGGTGATGGCATCCAGCCATCTCATCCTCTGTCGTCCCCTTCTCCTCCTGCCCCCAATCCCTCCCAGCATCAGGGACTTTTCCAATGAGTCAACTCTTCACATGAGGTGGCCAAAGTATTGGAGTTTCAGCTTCAGCATCAGTTCCTCCAATGAACACCCAGGACTGATCTCCTTTAGGATGGACTGGTTGGATCTCCTTGCAGTCCAAGGGACTCTCAAGAGGCTTCTCCAACACCACAGTTCAAAAGCATCAATTTTTCGGCGCTCACCTTTCTTCACAGTCCAACTCTCACATCCATACATGACCACTGGAAAAACCATAGCCTTGACTAGACGGAACTTTGTTGGCAAAGTAATGTCTCTGCTTTTTAATATGCTATCTAGATTGGTGATAACTTTCCTTCCAAGAAGTAAACATCTTTTAATTTTATGGCTCCAATCACCATCTGCAGTGATTTTGGAGTCCCCCAAAATAAAGTCTGACACAGCTTCCACTGTTTCCCCATCTATTTTCCATGAAGTGTACATTATATCCCCATGACTTATTTCATAGCTGGAATTTTTTATTGGCTCTCTTCACCCATTTCATCCATACCCACACACCACCTCTGGCAACCACCGATCTGTTCTCTGCATCTATGAGCTGGATTTTCTTGATTCTACATATATTTGTCAGTCTCAGACTTACTTCATCTAGCATAATGTCCTCCTCAGGGTCCATCCATGTTGTTTTGGCAAGCTCTTGTTTGTTTTACGGCTGATATTCCTGTGTGTGTGTCTGTGTGTGTGTATTGCATTTTCTTTATCCATTCATCTGTGCAGACACTTAGGTGTTTCCCTATCTTGGCTGATGTAAATAGTGCTGCCTTGAAAATGGGGGTGCATGTCTTTTTGAATCAGTGTTTTCACTCTCTTTTTGGATAAATACCCTGAAGTAGAATTTCTGAATCATATGGTCATTCCACTTTTAATATCTTGGGGAACCTTCATCCTTTTTGCCATAGTGACAGCCCCAGTGTACATCCCAACGAATGGGGCACAAGGGTTCCTGATTCAACACACCCTTACAGTATTTGTTATTTCCTGTCTTTTGATAATAGTCATCCTAACAGAAGTGAAGTGATAGCTCACTGTGATTTCGATTTGTAATTCCCTGATACTTAATGATGCTGGGCAACTTACTGTGAACCTATTGGCTACCCATGTCTTTTTTTGGGGGAAAAAAAAAGTCTCTATATTCTCAGGCCATTTTAAAATCAGGGTTTTTTTTTTTTTTTTTTTTGAGTTGTATATTTGGATATTAACTATTGGATTACAAGATACGATTTGCAGTGTTTTCTCCCATCCCACAGGTTGCTGTTTCAGTTTGTTGATGGATTCCTTTCCTGTGCAGAAGCAGCTTCTTAGTTTGATGTAGTCCCACTTTTTCTGTCACCTTCTGTCAAACCTAAAAGATTATCACCAAGACCAGTGTCAAGGAGCTTATTACTGCCTCTGTCTTCTGGGAGTTTCATGGTTTCAGGTCTTAATCCACCCAGGCCCTTAATCCATTCTGGGTTTTTTTGTGTGTGTGTGTGGTATAAGATAATGATGCAGTTCCATTCTCTTGCATATTGTCCAGTTCTCCCAACATCATTTATTGAAGACGTTGCTCTTTCTTTGTTGTATATTCTTGGCTCTATTCTCATAAATTGACCATGTATGTCTGGGTTTATTTTTAGGCTCTCTATTCTTTTTCTCAGATCTATGTGCATGTTTTTATGCCAATAGAACACTGCTCTACTATAGCTTTCTAGTATAGTTAGAACAAAGTGGGATACCTCATGCTCCATAATTTCTATCTTATGTACTTTTAGTCTAAAAATATGACTCAGATAAACTCAGAAGGTGACAATGAGGGTGGGTTAAAAGAGTACTTAGACATTTCCTGGATATAAGGTAGCATTAAACAGAAGTGAAGTCAGAAGTCACAGGTTTGAAATGTTGGTCTTGGTTGTTGATTAACCTCTCTGAGACTTTTGATCTATCGCACAGTTACTGCTGCCATTTAGTAAGAACATGTGTATTTTACTAAGCATTTTTTTGGGGGGTAAAAGTCTGAACCTGAATGAATGACACAGAGTGTTGTTTTTTTAAAAGGATACTGAAATAAATGAAATGAAAGGGACTTTAGAAGCCAGAAGAGCTTTAGGAAATTGAGAAATGAGAACTGGCACTATGACTGGCTCAGTTGAGCTGCTTCCCAGTGATGGGGATGAGGGCTGATCAGACCTGAGCCTCTGGCCAGGGAGGTGAGAACTGCAATTGGCAGCCCTATGAGAACCATGCAGTTTCAAGTAGGGCAGATGGAAGACAAGATGCCAGTTGGTCTAAAAAAGAGACCACAAAAAAAAGTGCTAATAAATAAAAATAACATTAACAGACATAAAGGAACATGTCCTGTGTCCCAGGCATTGTTTTAAGCATTTGCAGGTAGGATGTAGTACAGTGCTTGAAGGAAAGCCTGGGCTACGCACAAAGCGCTGTTAGAATGTGTGGAAGGTGGCAGGGGGAGGGGATGTAGTGAAGTGGGCTCATATGATGAAGAGCATGAATGGAAGGCTAAGTAGATTTCATTTTACTGACAAATCAGAGCTAATGCACAGAAAGTAACACAGGCACAGTTCTAGATTAGGATAAGTAACCTGCACTGAAGAAAAGAGAAACTGGAAGTGGGGAATTTAATCAATAAGCCATTTTAATTGGAAGTTAAGCAAAGACCTGAATTCAGTAGATGGCAGTGGGAATGGGAAAGAGAAATAAAACAAAAACCACATGTATGGCACTGGGAAGGAGACTTGTACTCAAATAGTGGCTTATCAGAAATGGAGATGAAGGCTAAGAAGAGTTCCCAATGGCTGACAAATTACCCACTGAGGGATTATGTGAATGGTGGTTCAGTGGCCAAGAAAGAGGGTGAGAACTGGTTGACAGGGAAAATGATGATGAATTTGATTTGGGCGTACTGAGTTGGAGCAGGAAATTCCAAATGTGGCACCACATCTCATGAGAAAATTTAGGGCAGGGAAAACTCAAGCTTCAGGAATAGATGAAATTGCAAACACAAAGGCAAAGAAGAAATGAACTACAGACTGATAAATGCTAATACAAAAATAGGTATTTCACCAACAGGTTTGTAAAATTTTAAAAATTCGAATTTATTAGATTTTATTAGTAACACAATTACACAGAATAAAGTCAGGAATTCATCAATGGTGGTCACCAATATGTGCTTCTTTTGTGGCTTTTTAAACTGTTATTTCTCATCATTCAAATCGATTCACAGGACAGTTGAATTTCATACATAGCTTCATAAGATGAATACAACAGGTCTTCCATCCATAAAATTAATGAAAACATAACTTTCATGAAAGGCACATAAAGAATCTAAACTAACACATTTACTTAAAGAATTTTGATAACTTTGAATTTCTTTACATTACAAAAAAGAAAAACCCCCCAAATGAAACAGATGTAAATGTAGTTTCTGGTTACATACACACACACAAACACACACACTGCAACAAATAGACCTCAACAAAATGATAACACACAACTAAACTTAGAAACTACTTACCCACAAAGCTTACTGAAACACTAAATAACTTTTTCAAGATGAGTAAAAAAGAGAAGTAGGGTATGGAATGCTGTTCACTTCGCTGAAAACAAGGTCATAGATACTGTGAATAATTAAAACAAAAGGGACTATCAAAAGTTTAATATCTAGCGAAAATGTAATACTTGAGAATACATACAATTGCTGACTTAATTAAATACAATTACTCATTTTTCTAAGTGTAATTGCCCATTTCATTCTCAGAGATAACAGCACAGTTTAAAGAAATAATACAAACTCAAGCAAGTGGAGGAAACTTGAATAATCTCAGGGAAAAAAGTAATTTTAATATAGTGTGATAATTAAATTTGAAACTAGTTACTTACACATGTGATTTTAAAGCTTGCATTTTATCAGCAGCAGAATCTTCAGAGGTCTTTCCTGTTACCTTCCGAACAAGTAGCTGTCATGTATGGTACGTACAAGGGATTTCCCAAAGGAAATACACAAATGAATGTCTCAAAATTCATTATGCTGACTTATTTTTTACCCACAAAAATGCTCTCTCACCCACCTAAACTTAGTTATAAATAAAAATGTAGTTATTTGAAGTGTATAAAAATTAATTTGGCATCACCTTTAAGGCAATGCATGAAAACCATCCAAGTATTAAAATTCAAAGTGAAAACAAACCAACTGAATAAAAATTAAGTGTTTGTAAGTCTAAACGTATATCCTCAGAAACCTGCAATTTTACAGTTTTAAAGCAAATCTAATGTAGAATCAGATTAGCATGCACTCTTAAAAGAAAAACTGAAACGCATACAATGTTTAACTGATCCAAAGGCAGGTATAGTCATCTTCTTCAAGAACAGTTCAATAAAACACATACATTTAAAGAACAAATCATGTTATTAAAATAGTCTGTGCAATGTTTGTACAAATAACATTTATGATTACAAGTATACATATAATCAAGACAAGAGCTGCAATGTGTCCTAATATTAATCATCGTACTTAAAAATTTACAGGACAGGAACATAAATAAAGCTGTTTAGAACTGGCAAACATGACTATAGTCTGTCATTCAGTACAAAGTACTTAATATTTCTGTTATTTCCAAAGCCATCACACTAAAATTATAAGTTGCCGCTTACTAAATACCTAAAAGTAATGTGGAAAACTAAAGTCATAAATACATGTATACATACATTTGCATATTTACACATATGTAGAAGTCATCAGTACACTAGAGCCCAGCTTTAACACTGCCCTTAGTTTCACAATGTAGGGCCACCTCTCACATTTAAGAAAGGTCTTTCCATTACTTTTAGTTAAAAAAACAAAATAGAACAGCTTTGGTCAGGTCCCAGATGCACTTGCTATATACTAACTACATTCTGTGTTGCTGCAAGACTCTAGTCTAGAGAGATCCACATGTAAGTACTCATTTGGTTTGAAAATGCATTTTACCATTTACTGCCAAAACTCAGAAGAGACCACAATCTTTTAGATTATTTTTTATGATGACATCTGTTACGGCATCAAAGACAAACTGCACATTCTTGGTATCCGTGGCACATGTGAAGTGGGTGTATATTTCCTTTGTGTCCTTTCTCTTATTGAGGTCTTCAAACTGACACTGGATATATGCAGCTGCCTCTTCATATGTGTTTGAGCCTGAGAAGGGAAATGGAAAGAAAAGTAAGGTGAAGTTAAAAGGAGTATACTGCTAAGCAACATGGACCTTAAAATACAGCAATAGGTTTCATATGTATAAAATATGTAGATTCCATCATACTTGTCTTTGCCCTTTGAGAACAAGATAAACTTTAAGCGAAAAATACCCAATGTTAATCACCCTTTAATGACTGTAAGTTACACTTAAAGAAAAAAAAAAAAAAAAAAAAACCAAAAGCATGGTATTCCACGTTCTCCATGATCTTTGTTCCTGCCTCAATTTCCAGAGCCTCTTTTTGCTCTTACCCCTTATACTCTACATCCTAACATGAAACTTATACAAATAACTGATGTGGCTTGCTATAACACTTCTAGCCTATAGTGACTGATCAAGAAATGCTGGCTGAGTACTGACTGGTATATTTTTATTCAAAGTGTTGTGTTAGTCACTCAGTCTTGTCCGACTCCTTGCGACTCCAAGGACTGTAGCCTGCCAGGCTCCTCTCTGATAGAATTCTCCAGGCAAAAATATTGGAGTGGGTTGCCATTTCCTTTTCCAGGAGATTTTCCCATCCCAGGGACCGAACCCGGGTCTCCCACATTGCAGGTGGATTCTTTACTGTCTGAGCCACAAAGGAAGCCATTTTTATTCAACTTCCTATATATATTCAATACATAAACTAGCATTTATCTCTCAGTTTTTTATTCAAAAACTGTACAATGGTCTACAATGTGGTATATGGCTATGAAGTTACAAAAAAGTGAATGACAGAATGACTGCTGCTTTCATCAGATGACTGGAGACTCCTGAGTACAACATTTTGATACTTGGCATCTAATCACACGTGTACTCTGTGACCCAAAAGTTCAGGTTTTAGGTGTGTCTCTGACAGAATGCACCTTTATATGTATATATAAAGTCTGGTGAATATATTCACCAGAAGATATATAAAGACTGTTAATAGCAGAACTTCTACTTTAGGAAGCAACCCAAAAACCAGCCATTGTAGACTGGCTGATAAATTCCAACATACTCATAAAATGAGCTGCCACAGAGAAATAAGAATAAAAATACTGCTACACACAGTACTACAGATGAGTTTCAAAAACATACCATTGAACAAATGAAGGCAGACACAAAACAGTATACTATGAACAACTGATGTTGAGAAAACAAAGAAGCTTGAAAAGACTCAAAATTAATCAATGAAGATGGAAGTCATGATAATGTCACTCTGTGTGTGTGTGGGTGGAAGTCGATCACTTAAGACTGGAAAGGGGGATGACGGTTTCTGGGGACCTGGAAATGTTCTATTTCTTGACCTGAGTGTCACATGCATCAGTATTTGCACTTTTTAACATTCAGTAAGTTTCATATTTGTGCTAAGTGTGTATAATTTATTTATGTAATGTTTGTGTACTTAAGTTAAACTTCAATAAAATGTTAACTTGAAAAAAACCTGCAATAATAACACAAAATTATGTGCCTGGCCTTCAAGGTCCTTTGTTACCCAGCCTGCTTGGGAAAGCCATTCTGAAACTCTCTGTCCACATCTGAGGCTCACTCCATATCTGGAGGAAATTTATATTTAAAGTACCACTGCATTACCATAGTGCTTCCCCTTCCCTGAACTTCACTGGTTGTTTTCATAACTTGGCTACCATAAGTAACATTGCAGTGAACAGAGGGGTACATACGTCATTTCCAAAAAGTGTTGTCATTTTCTTCACATACCTAGAAGTGGAATTGCTGAATTATATGGCAGATCTACTTCTAGTTTTATGGGAAATTCATGTTGTTTTCCATGGTGGCAGCACCAATTTACAATCTCAGCAACAGGTTACAAGGGTTCCTCTTTCTCCCCATCGTTACCAACGTTTGGCATTTCTTTTCTTTATGGTAATAGCCATTCTAACAGGTGTGTGGTAAGAGCAAACCGTGGTTCTGATTTGATTTCCCTGATGATCAGTGATGTTGAGCACCTTTTCATGGACATGTTGGCCACTGGTATGTCTTTGGAAAAATGTCTATTCAGATCCTCTGCCCATTTTAAAAGTCAAATTGTGTGTTTTTGTTTCTGAGTTGTAGCTCTTTATACAGCTGGCCCTGTGGATTTGTAACCAGCAAATGGAGGACAAGCTACACCATGCCATTTTATGGAAGAGACTTCATTCACAGAAACAATAAATAATCCTAACAATTTTGAATCATAAAAGACTATAAAAGCTAAAGCAGTCTTGAAAAGGAACAACAAAGGTGGAAGCATCCACGGGTTTCTGTTACCTATGGTAGGTCCTCAAACTATTGTTTTGGTATCCCAAACTAGTATAGTGATATCCATGGGATACCACTACTGTATACCAAACTAGTGTAGTGGTATCCTATGGATACTGAGGGATAACTACACATTTTGAATCAGTTCAGTCACTCAGTCATGTCCAACTCTTTGCAACCCCATGAACTGGAGCATGCCAGGATCCTTGTCCATCACCAACTCCTGGAGGTTAACCAAATTCATGTCCGTTGAGTTGGTGATGCCATCCAACCATCTCATCCTCGGTCGTCCCCTCCTCCTCCTGCCCTCAATCTTTCCCAACATCAGGGTCTTTTCCAATGAGTTAGTGCTTCACATCAGGTGGCCAAAGAATTGGAGTTTTAATCCACTGGAGTTTCAGTGAACACTCAGGGCTGATCTCCTTCAAGACGGACTGGTTGGATCTCCTTGCAGTCCAAGGGACTCTCAACAGTCTTCTCCAACACCACAGTTCAAAAGCATCAATTCTTTGGCGCTCATCTTTCTTCACAGTCCAACTCTCACATCCATACATGACCACTGGAAAAACCATAGCCTTGACTAGAAGAACCTTTGCTGGCAAAGTAATGTCTCTGCTTTTCAATATGCTATCTAGGTTGGTCATAACTTTCCTTCTAAGGAGCAAGCGTCTTTTAATTTCATGGCTGCAGTGATTTTGGAGCCCAAAAAAACAAAGTCTGCCACTTTTTCCCTATCTTATTTGCCATGAACTGAAGGAACTGGATGCCATGATCTTAGTTTTCTGAATGTTGAGCTTTAAGCCAACTTTTTCATTCTTGTCTTACTCATCAAGAGGATCTTTAGTTCCTCTTTGCTTTCTGCCATAAGGATGGTAGCTTCTGTGTATCTGAGGTTATTGATATTTCTCCTGGCAATCTTGATTCCAGCTTGTGATTCATCCAGCCCAGCATTTCTCATGATGTACTCTGCATATAAGTTAAATAAGCAGGGTGACAATATGCAGCCTTGACATATTCCTTTTCCTATTTGGAACCAGTCTGTTGTTCCATGTCCAGTTCTAACTGTTGCTTCTTGACCTGCATATAGGTTTCTCAAGAGGTAGGTCAGGTGGTCTGGTATTCCCATCTCTTCAAGAATTTTCCACAGTTTATTGTGATCCACAATGTCAAAGGTTTGGCATAGTCAATACCAGAAACATGTTTTTCTGGAACTCTCTTGCTTTTTCAACGGTCCAGTGGATGTTGGCAATTTGATCTCTGGTTCCTCTGCCTTTTCTAAAACCAACTTGAACATCGGGAAGTTCACGGTTCACATATTGTTGAAGCCTGGCTTCGAGAATTTTAAGCATTACTATGGTAGTGTGTGAGATGAGTGAAACTGGGCAGTAGTTTGAGCAATCTTTGGCATTGCCTTTCTATCGGATTGGAATGAAAACTGACCTTTTCCAGTCCAGTCACCACTGCAAAGTTTTCCAAATTTGCTGGCATGTTGACTGCAGCACTTTCACAGCATCATCTTTGAGGATTTGAAATAGCTTAACTGGAATTCCATCACCCACACTAGCTTTGTTTGTAGTGATGCTTCCTAAGGCCCACTTGATTATACATTCTAGGATGTGTGGCTCTAGGTGAGTGATCACACCATTGTGATTATCTGGGTGGTGAAGATCTTTTTTGTACAGTTCTTCTCTGTATTCTTGCCACCCTTTCTTAATATCTTCTGCTTCTGTTAGGTCCATACCATTTCTGTCCTTTATAGAAATGCATACAATGTGCTATAGAAATGGCAGCACCACGCTGGAGTGGAGAGAGGCCGAGAGGAGATACCCACATTCAAGGTCAGGAGTGGTGGCTGCGCTTTGCTGGAGCAGCCATGAGGAGATACCCCACGTTCAAGGGCAAAGGAGAAGACCCAGCAAGATGGTAGGAGGAGCGAATTCACATTTAGAATCAAACCCCATTCCCACCAGAGATACTTAGAGGGCTCAAACAAACCTTGTGTGCACCAGGACCCCGGGACCAGGGAACCCCACAGAGACTGAGACAGAACTGAGTGTCTCCTGTGGAGGGACGGGTCAGCAGTGGTCTGCCACAGGGACAGGGGCTCTGGGAGCAGCAGACTTGGGTATGGCATAAGCCCTTATGGAGGCAATTGCCATTAACTCCACCACAGAGCTGCCAGAACTTACACAGGACTGGGAAATAGACTCTTGGAGGGCACAAACAGAACCTTGTGCACCAGGACTCAAGAGAAAGGAGCAGTGACCCCACAAGAGACTGACCCAGACTTGCGTGGGAGTGTCCAGGAGTCTCCAGTGGAGGCGTAGGTCGGTGGTGGCCTGCTGCAAGGTTGGGGGCAGTGAGGGTAGCAGTAAATGCATGGGATGTTTTGAAGGAGGTTACCATTATCTTACAAATAGCTGTGAAAAGAAGAGAAGTGAAAAGCAAAAGAGAAAAGGAAAGATATTCCCATTTGAATGCAGAGTTCCAAAGAATAGCAAGGAGAGATAAGAAAGCCTTCCTCAGAGATCAATGCAAAGAAATAAGAGGAAAACAACAGAATGGGAAAATTAGAGAAAATTAGAGATACCAAGGGAACATTTCATGCAAAGATGGGTTCGCTAAAGGACAGAAATGGTATGGACCTAACAGAAGCAGAAGAGATTAAGAAGAGGTGGCAAGAATACACAGAACTGTACAAAAAAGATCATCATGACCCAGATAATCATGATGGTGTGATCACTCACCTAGAGCCAGACAGCCTGGAATGTGAAGTCAAGTGGGCCTTAGAAAGCATCACTACGAACAAAGCTAGTGGAGGTGACGGAATTCCAGCTGAGCTATTTCAAATCCTGAGAGATGATGCTGTGAAAGTGCTGCACTCAATATGCCAGCAAATTTGGAAAACTCAGCAGTGGCCACAGGACTGGAAAAGGTCAGTTTTCATTCCAATCCCAAAGAAAGGCAATCCCAAAGAATACTCAAACTATCGCCCAGTTCCACTCATCTCATATGCTAGTAAAGTAATGCTTAAAATTCTCCAAGCCAGGCTTCAGCAATACATTAACTGTGAACTTCCAGACATCCAAGCTGGTTTTAGAAAAGGCAGAGGAACCAGAGATCAAATTGCCAACATCTGCTGGATCATTGAAAAAGCAAGAGAGTTCCAGAAAAACATCCATTTCTGCTTTACTGACTATGCCAAAGCCTTTGACTGTGTGGATCACAATAAACTGTGGAAAATTCTTAAAGAGATGGGAATACCAGACCACCTGACCTGACTCTTGAGAAACCTATATGCAGGTCAAGAAGCAACAGTTAGAACTGGACATGGAACAAAAGACTGGTTCTAAATAGGGAAAGGAGTATGTCCATGTACAAGACAATATACAGGACTGTATATTGTCACCCTGCTTATTTAACTTATATGCAGAGTACATCATGAGAAACGCTGGGCTGGATGAATCACAGGCTGGAATCAAGATTGCCGGGAGAAATACCAATAACCTCAGATATGCAGATGACACCACCCTTATGGCAGAAAGTGAAGAGAAATTAAAAAGCCTCTTGATGAAAGTGAAAGAGAAGAGTGAAAAAGTTGGCTTAAAGCTCAATATTCAGAACTAAGATCATGGCATCTGGTCCCATCACTTCATGGGAAATAGATGGGGACACAGTGTCCAACTTTATATTTTTGGGCTCCAAAATCACTGCAGATGATGACTGCAGCCATGAAATTAAAAGACACTTACTCCTTGGAAGGAAAATTTTGACCAACCTAGATTAGCATATTAAAAAGCAGACACATTACTTTGCCAACAAAGGTCCATCTGCTCAAGGCTATGGTTTTTCCAGTGGTCATGTATGGATGTGAGAGTTGGACTGTGAAGAAAGCTGAGTGCCAAAGAATTGATGCTTTTGAACTGTGGTGTTGGAGAAGTCTCTTGAGAGTCCCTTGGACTGCAAGGAGATCCAACCAGTCCATCCTAAAGGAGATCAGTCCTGGGTGTTCATTGGAAGGACTGATGCTGAAGCTTAAACTCCAATACTTTGGCCAACTCATGCAAAGAGCTGACTCACTGGAAAAGACCCTGATGCTGGGATGGATTGGGGGCAGGAGGAGAAGGGGACAACAGAGGATGAGATGCCTGGATGGCATCACTGACTCTATGGATATGAGTTTGAGTAAACTCCGGGAGTTGGTGATGGACAGGGAGGCTTCGCGTTCTGCAATTAATGGGGTCAAAGAGTCGGACACGACTGAGCTGAACTGACCATTATCTTCATTACCTCCAACATAGTTTGGCCCCAGGTAAATAGCAGGAAAGGAACATAGCACCATGCAACAACAGAAAATTGGATTAAAGGTTTACTGAGCATGGCCCCGCCCACCAGAACAAGACCCAGTTTCCCCCTCAGTTAGCCTCTTCCACCAGGAAGCTTCCATAAGCCTCTAATCCTTCTCCATCAGAGGACAGACTGACTGAAAACCACAATCACAGAAAATTAACCAATCTAATCACATGGACCACAGCCTTGTCTAACTCAATGAACATATGAGCCATGCCGTGTAGGGCCACCCAAGACAAAGGGGTCACAGTGGAGAGCTCTGACAAAATGTGGTCCACTGGAGAAAGGAATGGCAACCCACTTCAGTATTCTTGCCTTGAGAACCCCATGAACAGTAATGAAAAGGCAAAAAGACAGGACACTGAAAGATGAACTCCCCAGGTTGGTAGGTGCCCAATATGCTACTGGAGATCAGTGGAGAGATAACTCCAGCTAGAATGAAGAAAAAATGAAGACAACAGAGCCAAAGCAAAAACAACACCCAGTTGTGGATTTGGCTGGTGATGAAAGTAAGGTCCAATGCTGTAAAGAGTAATATTGCATAGGAACCTGGAATGTTAGGTCCATGAATCAAGGCAAATTGGAAGTGGTCAAACAGGAGATGGCAAGAGTGATCGTCGACATTTTAGAAATTAGCAAACTAACATGGCCTGGAATGGGTGAATTTAACTCAGATGACCATTATATCCACTACTGTGGGCAAGAATCCCTTAGAAGAAATGGAGTAGCCCTCATAGTCAACAAAAGACTCCACAATGCAGTACTTGGATGGAATCTCAAAAACGACAAAATGATCTCTGTTCATTTCCAAGGCAAACCATTCAATATCACTGTAATTCAAGTCTGTGCCCCGACCAGTAATGCTGAAGAAGCTAAACAGTTCTATGAAGACCTACAAGACCTTTTAGAACTAACACACCAAAAAAAAAGGTGTCCTTTTCATTCTAGGGGACTGGAATGCAAAAGTAGGAAGTCAAGAAATACCTGGAGTAACAGGCAGATTTGGCCTTCAAATACAGAACAAAGCAGGGCAAAGGCTAATAGACTTTTGCCAAAAGAATGCACTGGTCATAGCAAACACCCTCTTCCAACAACACAAGAGAAGACTTTACCATGGACATCACCAGATGGTCAACAGCAAAATCAGATTGATTATATTCTTTACAGCCAAAGGTGGAGAAGCTCTATATAGTCAGCAAAAACAATACCAGGAGCTAACTGTGGTTCAGATCATGAACTCCTTAGTGACAAATTCAGACTTAAATTGAAGAAAGTAGGGAAAACCACTAGACCATTCAAGTATGACCTAAATCAAATCCTGTACAATTATACAGTGAGAAATAGATTTAAGGGACTAGATCTGATAGAGTGCCTGATGAAGTATGGATGGAAGTTTGTGACACTGTACAGGAGTCAGTGATCAAGATTACTCCCAGGAAAAAGAAATGCAGAAAAGCAAAACGGCTATCTGAGGAGTCCGTACAAATAACTGAAAAGAAGAGAAGTGAAAAGCAAAGGAGAAAGGGAAGATATACCCATCTGAATGCAGTTCCAAAGAATAGTCAGGAAAGATAAGAAAGCCTTCCTCAGTGATCAGTGCAAAGAAATCGAGGAAAACAACAGAATGGAAAGACTAGAGATCTCTTCAAGAAAATTAGAGATACCAAGGGAATATTTCATGCAAAGATGGGCTCAATAAAGGACATTTTGAATGTTAACCCCTAAACAGATAAATGGTTTGCAAATATTTTCTCCCATTCCTTTGGCTGCAGTTTTATTTTGCTGATGATTTTCTTTGCCATGCAGAAGCTTTTTAGTTTGATGTAGTCCCACTTGTCTATTTTTGCTTTTGGTGTCAAACCTAAAAATTAGGCAAGACGGATGCCCAGCTTACTACCTATGTTTTCTTCTAGGAGTTTGATCATTTCTTATGCTCAAATCTTTAATCTATTTGGGTTTATCTTTGTGTATGGTAGAGAAAGCAGTCCAGTTTCATTCTTAGGAAAACTGAACAGCCACATGCTAACATTTATTGAAGAGACTGTTCTTTCCCCATTGTATATTCTTGAGTTCTGTCATAAATTACTTGATCATGTATTCATGGTTTACTTCTGGGCTCTCTATTCTGTTCCTTAGATCTGTTTTTAATGCCAACATCACACTTGTTTTTATTATTCTAGCTGTTGGAAACCAGGAAGAAGAGTGCTTCCACCTTTGTTGTTCCTTTTAAAGACTGCTTTAGTTTTTGGAATATTTTATGACTTAAAATTGTTAGGATTATTTATTCTTTCTGTGAAAACTGCAATTAGAATTTTGATAATGATTACATTGAGTCTTTTAGACAACTGTAGGTAGCATGGACCATTCTAACTGTATTGTTCTAATCGGGCGTGGAATGTCTTCCCATTTATTTGTTATCTCCTTCAATTTCTTTCATCTGTGTTTTAGTTTTCAGCATACACGTCTTTAAATTTATTCCTAGAAATTCTGTTTTTAATGCAACTATAAATCTGACTTTTAATTTTTCTTATAGTTCACTACTACTAAGATTTTTATGTACTGATTTGTATCCTGCAGTTTCACTAAATTCATTGACTATGATTCTTAACAGTTTTCTTGTGAGTCCTGTAAGATTTTCTATATTTAATACTATGTCTTCTGTGAATACTTACAGATCTTCTTGGTTTCTGATTTGGATGCCTTTATTTTTGTGCGTGTGTGTGTGTGTGTGTGAAGTTGCTCAGTTGTGTCCAACTCTTTGTGACGCTATGGACTGTAGCCTACCAGGCTCCTCCGACCATTGGACTTTCCAGACAAGTACTGGAGTGGATTGCCATTTCCTTCTCTAGGACTTGTAATACTATGTTGAACAAAAGTGGTGACGGTGGGAAACCTTGTCTTACTCCCTATCTTAGAAAAAAAGCTTTCAGCTTCTCACAGTTGAGTATGGTATTAGCTACAGAACTGTCACATGGCCTTTATTGCATTGAGGTACATTCCCCCTGCACCTTTCTGTTGAGTTTTTATCCCCTAAATGGATGTTGAATTTAAAGATGCTTTTTTGGTTGTTGTCGTTGGATCTGTTGATTATTTCTTAGGTGGTGTCACATTAACTCATTTGCAGGTATTGAACTATCATTGCATTCCAGGAATAAATCCCATTCACTAATGGTGTATGATCTTTTTAATGTACTGCCCAATTCAGTTTGCTAATATTTTGTAGAAGATTTTTACATTTATGTTTATCAGAGATATTTGGCCTGTAATTGAAAAAGCAAGAGTTCCAGAAAAACATCTACTTCTGCTTTATTGACTATGAAAAAGCCTTCGACTGTGTGGATCACAATAAACTGTGGAAAATTCTTGAAGAGATGGGAATACCAGATCACCTGACCTACCTCATGAGAAATCTGTATGCAGGTCAGGAAGCAACAGTTAGAACTGGACATGGAACAACAGACTGCTTCCAAACAGGAAAAGGAGTACGTCAAGGCTGTATATTGTCATGTTGCTTACTTAACATGGCTGGAAGAAGCACAAGCTGGAATCATGATTGCTGGGAGAAATATCAATAACCTCAGATATGCAGATGGCACCACCCTTATGGCAGAAAGTGAAGAACTAAAGAGCCTCTTGATGAAAGTGAAAGAGGAGAGTGAAAAAGTTGGCTTAAAAAGTTCAACATTTCAGAAAACTAAGATCATGGCATCCAGTCCCATCATTTCATGGCAAATAGCTAGGAGAAACAGTGGAAACAATGGATGACTTTATTTTTGGGGGCTCCAAAATCACTGCAGATGGTGACTGCAGCCATGAAATTAAAAGACGCTTACTCCTTGGAAGGAAAGTTATGACCAACCTAGACAGCATATTAAAAAGCAGAGACATTATTTTGTCAGCAAAGGTCCATCTAATCAAGGCTATGGTTTTTCTAGTAGTCATGTATGGATGTGAGAGTTGGACTGTAAAGAAGGCTGAGCGCCAAAGAATTGATGCTTTTGAACTGTGGTGTTGGAGAAGACTCTTGAGAGCCCCTTGGACTGCAAGGAGATCCAATCAGTCCATCCTAAAGGAAATCAGTCCTGAGTGTTCATTGTAAGGACTGATGTTAAAGCTGAAACTCCAATACTTTGTCCACCTGATGTGAAGAGCTGACTCATTGGAAAATACCCTGATGCTGGGAGAGATTAAAGGCAGGAGGAGAAGGGGATAACAGAGGATGAGATGGTCGGATGGCATCACTGACTCAACTGAGGTGAGTCTGAGCAGACTACGGAAGTTGGTGATGGATAGGGAGGCCTGGCGTACTGTGGTCCACGGGGTTGCAAGAGTTGAACATGACAGCAACAGAACTGAATTTTCTTGTGAATTATTTGCCTGGTTTAGGTAACAGGAAATGCTAGCCTGGTAAAATGAGTGATGGAAGAGGAGAGAATGCCTCCAATTTTGGAAGAGTTAGAGAAGAAATATTAGCAGTGCTTCTCAGAGTGTTTGGTAGAATTCACCAGTAAGGCCATCTGGTTATGAACTTTTGTTTACTGGGAGGTTTTTGATTACTGATTGAACTCTTTACTAATCAGTCTATTCAGATTTTCTATTTCTTAATGATTCAAACTTGGTTGGTTGATTATAGGAAATTTTCTCTAGGTTGTCAAAATAAGTTTACATTTTATCTGAAGTCAATTGCAGACAGCCATATACTCTACAAATTAAATTTTAGTTTATTAAATCATAATAAGGTTGGTACACTGAAATATAAAGGAATAAAAATGTCCTATTGATTCACAGAAGCTAATGCAACCTCTAAATTAAAAATATGTTTTGAGAAAATAGCTTGTCCTGTGTGCGTTCCTCAATCTACTGTATATATTCCAGGTAGCTAGTTACATTACTTAATCCCCAGAACTACAAGATACATGAATGAACTGGTAAGTACAGTATTAAACCTGATTTTAAGTTTTGGCAAAGAATGACTGAGGGAAGGAGTGCTGGAAGATGACATTAGTTTCTAACGTAATAGAATTGTCTTGAATAAAGGTTTATTACAGATGATATAACCTGGCTCAACACCTGAGAATGGGAGGCTGATGATATAATTTAAAGGGAGATAAAGGTGATTTAAAAAAAAAAAAAGATAGTGTGAGTTCAATTTGAGTCTCAGGTGCTAAAAAACACAGATATGCTCAGTAAGCAGTTGGAAATGCAAGCCTAAGTCTCCACAGAGAAATTAGAGTTGACAACAGAATTTATCATGCTGAGAATAAATATGCCTATGAAAGAAGAGAATGCTGGAAGATTATAAGACTGCAGAGGGAATTTGGTGAAATGCCAACATACAGATAAAAAGAGGAGAAGACAGGAGCAGAGAGAGGTAGGAGATAAACCAAGTGAGTTTGCAGGCTACATGTCTTCTTCTATAGCAAACAGTATAGAACAGGAATTAAGAATTGAAGGTGCATCAGAGAATCTGAATCAGGTGAATCAAGAATTCTATAATACTCTTTGCTAAAAGAATCTTAGATCTGTGATTACTACTAACTTTAAAAAAATGTATACCTGGCCAAAAAAAAAAAAAAAAAAAAGGAGCTAACAAGTATGTTCTTGCTGGCTCTAAAATCTCTGTAGGTATGTAATATTTGAGGAGTGATTTGGGTTCTCTGGGACTTTCCCTAGTGGCTAAGACAGTAAAGAATCTGCCTGTGATGCAGGAGACACAGTTCAACCTCTGGGTCAGGAAGATCCCCTGGAGAAGTGGATGGCTACCCACTCCAGTATTCTTGTCTGGAGAATCCCATGGACAGAGGAGCCTGGTGGGCTACAGTCCATGGGATCACAAAAGAGACACAACCGAGTGACTAACACTTTTACTTTATCACTTGGGTCCTCTGACATTAACACAAAAGGGCTACTTTACAATGCTGCTGTTTAGTCTGTAAGTCGTGTCTGACTCTCGCGACCCCATGGACTGTAACCTTCCAGACTCCTCTGTCTGTGGGATTTCCCAGGCGAAAATACTGGAGTGGGTTGCCACTTCCTCTCCAGGGGATCTTCCCAACCCAGGGATTAAACCCACATCTCCTGGATTTGCAGGCAGATTCTTTACTGCTGAGCCACCAGGGAAGCCCTTACTTCACTAAAGAAAATGACAGTGACCTTAAAGAAAAAGTAAAGGCAAAACTGAATTGCCTTGATTCTAGATATCTTCAATCTTGGAATCAGAACTATTAATAATTCTATCCCCAATAAAGCACTAAAAATATTTGAGTAAGGTGACTTAGGATACTAAGACTTTCAAAAATTAAACTAAAGTCAAGTCAATTCTGTGAAATTATTTTGAATTTAAGTATAACTCTGTGGGCTTTCCTTGTGGCTTAGCTGGTAAAGAATCCACCTGCAATGTGGGAAACTTAGCATTTGATCCCTGGGTTGGGAAGATCCCCTGGAGAAGGGAAAGGCTACCCTGCATCTTCAGAAATCTGTATACATGTCAGGAAGCAACAGTTAGAACTGGACATGGAACAACAGACTGGTTCCAAATAGGAAAAGGATTAAGTCAAGGCTATATATTGTCACCCTGCTTATTTAACTTATATGCAGAGTACATCATGAGAAACGCTGGGCTGGAAGAAGTACAAGCTGGAATTAAGATTTCCAGGAGAAATATTAATAACCTCAGATATGCAGATGACACCACCCTTATGCGAGAAAGCGAAGAAGAACTAAAGAGTCTCTTGATGAAAGTGAAACAGGAGAGTGAAAAAGTTGACTTAAAACTCAACATTCAGAAAACTAAGATCATGGCATTAGGTCCCATCACTTCATGGCAAACAGATGGGGAAACAGTGACAAACTTTATTTTGGGGGGTTCCAAAATCACTGCAGATGGTGACTGCAGCCATGAAATCAAAAGATGCTTACTCCTTGGAAGAAAAGTTATGACCAACCTAGACAACATATTAAAAAACAGAGACATTATTTTGCCAACAAAGGTCCATCTAGTCAAGGCTATGGTTTTTCCAGTGGTCATGTATGGATGTGAGAGTTGGACTATAAAGAAAGCTGAGCACCAAAGAATTGATGCTTTTGAACTGTGGCAGTGTTGGAAAAGACACTTGAGAGTCCCCTGGAGTGCAAGGAGATCCAACCAGTCAATCCTAAAGGAAATCAGTCCTTAATATTCATTGGAAGGACTGATGTTGTATCTGAAACTCCAATACTTTGGCAACCTGATGCAAAGAACTGACTCATTTGAAAAGACCCAGATGGTGGTTGGATGCCTTCACCAACTCAATGGACATGAGTTTGAGTAAACTCTGGGAATTGGTGATGGACAGGGAGGCTTGGCGTGCCGCAGTCCATGGGGTCACAAAGGGTTGGACATGATTGAGTGACTAAAGTGATAACTCTATGATCCACAAAAAGGGCTGTAGTAAAAAGCAGTAGGATCACACTGACTGAAGAACCCTCTGCTTTGCCTCCAGTGAGAATATAATTAAATGGGGGAGGAGCCAAGATGGCGGAGGAATAGGATGGGGAGACGACTTTCTCCCCTATAAATTCATCAAAAGAACAATTGAACGCAGAGCAAACTTCACAAAACAACTTCTGATTGCTAGCTGAGGACATCAGGCACCCAGAAAAGCAGCCCATTATCTTTGAAAGGAGGTAGGACAAAATATAAAAGATAGAAAGACAAAAGAGCTAGGGATGGAGACCCATCTCGGGAAGGGAGTCTTAATGGAGGAAGTTTCCAAACACCAGGAAACCCTCGCACTGGCGGGTCTGGGGGAAGTTTTCGAATCTCAGAGGGCAACCTAACTGGGAGGAAAAATAAATAAAACCCACAGATTACGTGCCTAAAAGCAACTCCCAGCAGAAAAGTACCCCAGACGCCCTCATCCACCACCAGCAAGCGGGGGCAGATCGGAGAGGAGCAGGCGGCATTGCTTAGGGCAAGGTCCGGGCCTGAGTGCCCTGACGGCAATTGGAGGAAGCTTTTGTGAGATACCAACTTAAACTGTGGGATAGCAAAAGAGAGAAAATTAACCGGCCGAACACACTGCCGGCCGTTCGCAGAACACAGGGACTGAGCAAGTCCAGAAAAGAGTTCGCAGGCTGCGAACCGGCCCAGCCCCGCCGGAGGCAGGGGAGAGGGGAAAGGGGCAAACTCAGCCCCAAAGATGGCATCCCCTACCACATTGCAAACAGGCCTCCAGTTTCTAGCCAAAGACTTCCTGAGATTCTGGATGGTCGACATCCACTGGGAGGGTCGCGGCTAAACACAAGGTGCACGCACCGCGTGGGCGGAAACAGGCGGGGGCCGCGGAGGGGAGAAGGCGCACCGCACCGGGGAGAGTGCGCCCGGCAAGCTCCTGGCTGCCTGAGCTGCTCAGCCGGGGAAGGCACAAAACCCAGGTGCAACCGAGTCCGCGCTTTTGTGGAGAACCCGAAAACTGGAACCATACGCAACGCAGGGCCCGCTCCATATAGAGCAGCCGGGAGCCTGAGCAGTGTAGACGGGAAAGCACACACCCGTGAGCGGGGCAAACCCAGTGTGGCAGGAACACTGTGAGTGCTCCCCACACACAGAGATATCTGCCTGCAGCGCCCCTCCCTCCCCGCAGTGCTACGGAACTATCAACCTGAATAAGAGACCACCTCCACCCGCCTGTGTCAGGGCGGAAATTGGGCACTGAAGAGACCGGCAATCAGAAGCCAAATAAACAAAGGGAAACGCTGCAGAAGGGACCAGTGCAACAGATTAAAATCCCTGTAGATAACACCAACTACACCGGAAGGGGCCTATAGGTATCGAGAAGTGTAAGCTGGAACGAGGAGCTATCTGAAACTGAACCGAACCCACACTGACCACAACAGCTCCAGAGAAATTCCTAGATATATTTTTACCTTTTTATTTTTTTTTAATTAAAAATTTTTTTTCCTATTTTTTCTCTTTTATTGTCTTTTAAAATTCCCTATTACTCCCCCATTACTCCTTAACTTTCATTTCATATATTTTTATGATTTTTTTAATTAGGAAAAATAAATTTTTTTTCTTTTCTTTTTTTTCTTTTTCTCTTATTTTCTTTTAAAGTCCTCTACTACTCCTCTACTACTCCTTAATTCTCATTTTCATTTCACTATAACCTTGCAAAAAAAAAAAAGAAGCCCTATTTTTAAACCGAACTTCATATATATTTCTAAAATTTTTTGTTTTTGTTTTCAATATTGTATTTTTACGAGTCTAACCTCTACTCTAGATTTTTAACCTTTCTTTTTCAATATGAGATATAAATTTTGGACATTTAAGAATCCAATATTCAGTTCCCATTTTTATTGAGGAGTGTGTTGATTATTCTCTCCCACTTTTGACTCTCCGCTTTCTACCTCAGAACACCTCTACTTCCTCCTTTCCCCTTCTCTTCCCAATCCAATTCTGTGAATCTTTGTGGGTGTCTGGGCTACCGAGAACACTTTGGGAACAGACAAATGCATAGATCTGTCTCTCTCCTCTTGACTCCACCTTTTTCTCCTCCTGCTCATCTCTATCTCCCTCCTCCCTCTCCTCTTCTTCATGTAACTCTGTGAACCTCTCTGGGAGTCCCTAACGGGGGAGAATCTTTTCGCCATTAACCTAGAAGTTTTATTATCAGTGCTGTATAGTTGGAGAAGTCTTGAGACTACTGGAAGAATGAAACTGAAATCCAGAGGCAGGAGATTTAAGCCCAAAACCTCAGAACACCAGAAAACTCCTGACTACATGGATCTTTAAGTAATAAGTGACCATCCAAAAGCCTCGATACCTACGCTGAAACCAACCACCACCCAAGAGCCAGTAACTTTCAGAGCAAGACATACCACGCAAATTCCCCAGCAGCGCAGGAACATAGCCCTGATCGTCAACATACAGGCTGCCCAAAGTCACACCTAACACATAGACCCATCTCAAAACTCATTACTGGACACTACATTCACTCCAGAGAGAAGAAATCCAGTTCCACGCACCAGAACACCGACGCAAGTTTCCCTAACCAGGAAACCTTGACAAGCCAATCGTCCAACCCCACCCACTGGGTGAAACCTCCACAATAAAAAGGAACCACAGACCTCTAAAATACAGAAAGCCCACTCCAGACACAGCAATCTAAACAAGATGAAAAGGCAGAGAAACACCCAACAGGTAAAGGAACATGAAAAATGCCCACCAAGTCAAACAAAAGAGGAGGAGATAGGGAATCTACCTGAAAAAGAATTTAGAATAATGATAATAAAAATGATCCAAAATCTTGAAAACAAAATGGAGTTACAGATAAATAGTCTGGAGACAAAGATTGAGAAGATGCAAGAAATGTTTAATAAAGACCTAGAAGTAATAAAGAGTCAATTAAAAATGAGTAATGCAATAAATGAGATCAAAAACACTCTGGAGGGAACCACGAGTAGAGTAACGGAGACAGAAGATAGGATAAGTGAGGTAGAAGATAAAACGGTGGAAATAAATGAAGCAGAGAGGAAAAAAGAAAAAAGAATCAAAAGAAATGAGGACAACCTCAGGGACCTCTGGGACAATGTGAAACACCCCCACATTCGAATCACAGGAGTCCCAGAAGAAGAAGACAAAAAGAAAGGCCATGAGAAAATACTCGAGGAGATAATAGCTGAAAACTTCCCTAAAATGGGGAAGGAAATAGCCACCCAAGTCCAAGAAACCCAGAGAGTCCCAAAAAGGATAAACCCAAGGCGAAACACCCAAAGTCATATATTAATCAAATTAACAAAGATCAAACACAAAGAACAAATATTAAAAGCAGCAAGGTAGAAACAACAAATAACACACAAGGGGATTCCCATAAGGATAACAGGTGATCCATCAATAGAAACCCTCCAGGCCAGAAGGGAATGGCAGCACATACTTAAAGTAGTGAAAGAGAATAACCTACAACCTAGATTACTGTACCCAGCAAGGATCTCATTCAGATATGAAGGAGAATTCAAAAACTTTACAGACAAGCAAAAGCTGAGAGAATTCAGCACCACCAAACCAGCTCTTCAACAAATGCTAAAGGATATTCTCTAGACAGGAAACACAGGGTTGTATAAATGTGAACCCAAAACAACAAAATAAATGGCAACGGGACCATACCTATCAATAATTACCTTAAATGTAAATGGGTTGAATGCCCCAACCAAAAGACAAAGATTGGCTGAATGGATACAAAAACAAGACCCCTATATATGCTGTCTACAAGAGACCCACCTCAAAACAAGGGACACATACAGACTAAAAGTGAAGGGCTGGAAAAAAATATTTCACGCAAATGGAGACCAAAAGAAAGCAGGAGTCGCAATACTCATATCAGATAAAATAGACTTTCAAATAAAGGCTGTGAAAAGAGACAAAGAAGGACACTACATAATGATCAAAGGATCAATCCAAGAAGGAGATATAACAACTATAAACATATATGCACCCAACATAGGAGCACTGCAATATGTAAGGCAAATGCTAATGAGTATGAAAGAGGAAATTAACAGTAACACAATAATAGTGGGAGACTTTAATACCCCACTCATAACTATAGATAGATCAACTAAACAGAAAATTAACAAGGAAACACAAACCTTAAATGACACAATGGACCAGCTAGACCTAATTGATATCTATAGGACATTTCACCCCAAAACAATCAACTTCACCTTTTTCTCACGTGCACACGGAACCTTCTGCAGAATAGATCACATTCTGGGCCATAAATCTAGTCTTGGTAAATTCAAAAAAATTGAAATCATTCCAGTCATCTTTTCTGACCACAGTGCAGTAAGATTAGATCTCAATTACAAGAAAAAAAATTATTAAAAATTCAAACATATGGAGGCTAAATAACATGCTTCTGAATAACCAACAAATCATAGAAGAAATCAAAAAAGAAATCAACATATGCATAGAAATGAATGAAAATGAAAACACAACCACCCAAAACCTATGGGACACTGTAAAAGCAGTGCTAAGGGGAAGGTTCATAGCATTACAGGCTTACCTCAAGAAACAAGAAAAAAGTCAACTAAATAACCTAACTCTACACCTGAAGCAACTAGAGAAGGAAGAAATGAAGAACCCCAGGGTTAGCAGAAGGAAAGAAATCTTAAACATTAGGGCAGAAATAAATGCAAAAGAAACTAAAGAGACCATAGCAAAAATCAACAAAGCTAAAAGCTGGTATTTTGAAAAAATAAACAAAATTGACAAACCATTAGCAAGACTCATTAAGAAACAAAGAGAGAAGAACCAAATTAACAAAATTAGAAATGAACATGGAGAGATCACAATAGACAACACTGAAATACAAAGGATCATAAGAGACTACTACCAGCAGCTCTATGCCAATAAAATGGACAACTTGGAAGAAATGGACAAATTCTTAGAAAAGTATAACTTTCCAAAACTGAACCAGGAAGAAATAGAATATCTTAACAGAACCATCACAAGCAAGGAAATCAAAACTGTAATCAGAAATCTTCCAGCAAACAAAAGCCCAGGACCAGATGGCTTCACAGCTGAATTCTACCAAAAATTTAGAGAAGAGTTAACACCTATCTTACTCAAACTCTTCCAGAAAATTGCAGAAGGTAAACTTCCAAACTCATTCTGAGTCCACCATCACCCTAATTCCAAAACCAGACAAAGATGCCACAAAAAAAGAAAACTACAGACCAATATCACTGATGAACATAGATGCAAAAATCCTTAACAAAATTCTAGCAAACAGAATCCAACAACATATTAAAAAAATCATACATCATGACCAAGTGGGCTTTATCCCAGGAATACAAGGATTCTTTAATATCTGCAAATCAATCAATGTAATACACCACAGTAACAAACTGAAAGATAAAAACCATATGATTATCTCAATAGATGCAGAAAAAGCCTTTGACAAAATTCAACACCCACTTATGATTAAAACTCTCCAGAAAGCAGGAATAGAAGGAACATACCTCAACATAATAAAACCTATATATGACAAACCCATAGCAAGCATTACCCTCAATGGTGAAAAATTGAAAGCATTTCCCCTAAAATCAGGAACAAGACAAGGGTGTCTACTCTCACCACTACTATTCAACAAAGTGTTGGAAGTTTTGGCCGCAGCAATCAGAGCAGAAAAAGAAGTAAAAGGAATCCAGATAGGAAAAGAAGAAGTGAAACTCTCGCTGTTTGCAGATGACATGATCCTCTACACAGAAAACCCTAAAGACTCTACCAAAAAATTAACTAGAGCTGATCAACGAATATAGTAAAGTTGTAGGATATAAAATTAACACACAGAAATCCCTTGCATTCCATACACTAACAATGAAAAAACAGAAAGAGAAATTAAGGAAACAATACCATTCACCACTGCAACAAAAAGAATAAAATACTTAGGAGTATATCTACCTAAAGAAACAAAAGACCTATACATAGAAAACTATAAAAGATGAAAGAAATCAAAGAGGACACAAACAGATGGAGAAACATACAGTGTTCATGGATTGGAAGAATCAATATTGTCAAAATGGCTATACTACCCAAAGCAATCTATAGATTCAGTGCAATCTCTATCAAGCTACCAGTAGTATTTTTCACAGAACTAGAACAAATAATTTCACAATTTGTATGGAAATACAAAAAACCTCAAATAGCCAAAGTAATCTTGAGAAAGAAGAATGGAACTGGAGGAATCAACCTGCCTGACTTCAGGCTCTACTACAAAGCCACAGTCATCACGACAGTATGGTACTGGCACAAAGACAGAAATATAGATCAATGGAACAGAATAGAAAGCCCAGAGATAAATCCACGAACCTATGGACACCTTATCTTCGACAAAGGAGGCAAGGATATACAATGGGAAAAAGTCAAACTCTTTAACAAGTGGTGCTGGGAAAACTGGTCAACCTCTTGTAAAAGAATGAAACTAGAACACTTTCTAACACCATACACAAAAATAAACTCAAAATGAATTAAAGATCTAAATGTAAGACCAGAAACTATAAAACTCCTAGAGGAGAAAATAGGCAAAACACTCTCCGACATAATTCATAGCAGGATCCTCTATGACCCACCTCCCAGAATATTGGAAATAAAAGCAAAAAATAAACAAATGGGATCTAATGAAACTTAAAAGCTTTTGCACAACAAAAGAAACTATAAGCAAGGTGAAAAGACAGCCCTCAGATTGGGAGAAAATAATAGCAAATGAAGCAACAGACAAAGGATTAATCTCAAAAATATACAAGCAACTCCTGAAGCTCAATTCCAGAAAAATAAATGACCCAAGGAAAAAATGGGCCAAAGAACTAAACAGACATTTTCCCAGAGAAGACATACAGATGGCTAACAAACACATGAAAAGATGCTCAACATCACTCATTATCAGAGAAATGCTAATCAAAACCACAATGAGGTACTATTACACGCCAGTCATGATGGCTGCTATCCAAAAGTCTACAAGCAATAAGTGCTGGAAAGGGTGTGGAGAAAAGGGAACCCTCTTACACTGTTGGTGGGAATGCAAACTAGTACAGCCACTATGGAAAACAGTGTGGAGATTTCTTAAAAAACTGGAAATAGAACTGCCATATGACCCAGCAATACCACTTCTGGGCATATACACTGAGGAAACCAGATCTGAAAGAGACACGTGCACCCCAATGTTCATCGCAGCACTGTTTATAATAGCCAGGACATGGAAACAACCTAGATGCCCATCAGCAGACGAATGGATAAAGAAGCTGTGGTACATATACACCATGGAATATTACTCAGCCATTAAAAAGAATTCATTTGAATCTGTTCTAATGAGATGGATGAAACTGGAGCCCATTATACAGAGTCAAGTAAGCCAGAAAGATAAAGAACATTACAGTATACTAATACATATATATGGAATTTAGAAAGATGGTAATGATAACCCTACATGCAAAACAGAGAAAGAGACACAGATATAGAGAGCAGACTTTTGGACTCTGTGGGAGAAGGCGAGGGTGGGATGTTTCGAGAGAACAGCATCAAAACATGTATATTATCTATGGTGAAACAGATCACCAGCCCAGGTGAGATGCATGAGACAAGTGCTCGGGCCTGGTGCACTGGGAAGACCCAGAGGGATCGGGTAGAGAGGGAGGTGGGAGGGGGTATCGGGATGGGGAATACATGTAACTCCATGGCTGATTCATGTCAATGTATGACAAAACCCACTACAATATTGTAAAGTAATTAGCCTCCAGCTAATAAAAATTAAAAAAAAAAGAATGTAATTAAATGTATTCTGGCTGTTAATGTTCTGGATGCAGCAGGGGCAGTGAACTTGGGTCTGGACTGGGACTCTTGCTTCACTCCTCCCAGTGCTCTCACCTGGATTGTGGGATACAAAAGCATCCATAGCACACGGTTGTTTTAACCCTGCCCGTGGAAAGACAGTAAATATTCATACAATTTACTCAATACAAAACTAAAATTTTGTCTATAAGAAAAAAATTCTTAAAATAATTAGGATGGAGCAATGGTTGTTACTATTCTGTCACGTTCGACTCTTTGTGGAGGGGGCGAGGGGTATCTGTGCTCCTTGTGCCTACTTCCAGCAGTCACCAGGGAAGTGTTCCAAAGAACTAAAGCAGTGTTCTTGCCCAACTTTTGATTTCACAGATGCAGTACTGAGACTTAGGAAAATTAACTGCCTCGTTCAAGATCAAAGAGCAAATTATGGGAAAGCCAGGACTGAATCTCAGGTTTCCTCTTCTCAAAGCAGACCGTTTTCCACAGCAGTAAAATTGAAGTAGCATTAAGGTCTCATTACCAAAGCCTGGATTTCTTGTGAACCCTTCCCCCGTTCCCCTCAGCAGTTAGCTAACTCAGACTCCTTTCTAATCTTCCCCCCCTTACAATTACTTACTGTTCATTTTCCTCTGCAGTCACATGATGGACTGTTGTTGTATCATGTTTCCTCAGGAGTACCTCTGTCTTAGAGATTAGTCAGTGAACAGAGACATATCTTATTTATTGTGCATCACACAATACCTGACCTAAGATCTGTTAACTGCATGAACAAATCAGTTTCTTATGTTTACAAAGACTTGGGGTCACCACAGAAAATTATCTAACAGCTTTTCCATAAAATGAATGTTATTTTTAATCATCCATACCTCAAGGAGCTACCTGGGCTTGAATGCAGTTTGCTAAATAATTTTGCTTACAGGTTAAGAACTACTAAGCCAAAAGATTCAAATCAACGACTGAAATCTTGGCTTAGGGAACTTTCACTTAGAAATCTATGAGTTGACAGAGAAAGTAAAATACCTGCATATTCTGGATAGCATATAGTGAGAGGGCTCTTCTTGATTTTTTCTTCAAAGAGATCCTTCTTGTTCAGAAAAAGTATAATAGATGTATCTGTAAACCATTTGTTGTTACATATGCTGTCGAATAACTTCATGCTTTCATGCATTCGGTTCTGTAATAGAATACAGCCAGTGTGTCAGAAGGGCAAAGATTCTGAGAAATATTACTTTTAAAAAATAATGAGTGTGTGGGGAAAAAAGTGTGGCAGTACAATAGAGCTTAGTCAGCCGAAAAATAGATAACCTATCACAAAAATGCACTTCTGCCATTTAAGAACAAGCACACGTGATGATCTTAGGTGAGATGAATATCTGCATCACTCATCACCCTTTTGCGTCCATCCAGCACTCGCTGAGTGCCCGCAGTGTGTCACTGTACTGCAGGAGCTTGTGATCTAGAAATGCCAAGTGCAGACATCTCAGAGGGGACCTCATCATTACAGAGTGAACTGAAGTTTCCATTAAAAGGTAAGTAGAGGTTTTTAAAGATTAATGAACTGAAAAAGCTGAAACACAATTAGACCAATACCCTATATAATAGTGTATGAGGGAAGGAAACCTCCAATTCCTGTTTCCTGCCCTTCTGGTATTTGTGGTTTCAAAAAGGGCACTGATATATTATAGAATGCCAGAAGGACAGAAATGAATGTTGTATGTTACACCTACTGAACAGTAACTGTATATAGCTTATCTTAAAAAAAAAAAAAGAAACTGACATTTATAGCTCTTCTATTTAAAAATATTTCCCCCAGATTAATGGTACACTGAAACACATGTGACAATTACATGACAGCAGCAAAGTATAATATAGCTCAGGGATTACTAAGCAGGCAGAAGTAAGAAATATAAGCCTTGGACTATAACGGAGCTAACTTTATTTTTAATCAGTATGTAGATACCAGATCACAGAAATGCCTAAACATCTAGGGTTGAAGTGAGATGAACTCTTTGCCTTCTCCTTTTTATGAGGATCCATCATAAAAAGTATGCTTCTTTGCATGCTAAGAGGGAAATGTACTAAATAGAAAAGTTAGAGAAAAGTGCCTGAACTTTCACATTATTCAGGCATTAGCAATAATTTCTCAAGACTTTTTCTTAGAAAAATTCTTGGCAACAATTCCAACTCTTCTTATTCCATGTTCAATCTTTAAAAGAGGTTCTACTTGCCATTTCTTCATCTTCAGCTAGAACCAGGTCATAGTCACTCAGCGCCACACAGAAGATGATGGCGGTCACTCCTTCGAAGCAGTGAATCCATTTCTTCCGCTCAGATCTCTGTCCTCCCACATCAAACATTCTGTAAGAGGAGGAATGAGTTTGACATCACCCTGAATGCTCACACACAGGAGGAGTTCTATAAAAAAATCAACAAAAAAGCTCCAAATCGCACGGAGAATGTGGGATGGAAGGTAAGGAGAAAAGGACTTTAAGGGAGAAAAAGTCTGCTAGAAGGGAAGGTCTCTCACAATAAAACAAAAAAAACCCAAAATACCTTAAAAAAAAAAAATACCCAAATTCATTAACATATGAGACCACATTAGAACAAGAACATTAAAACACACAAATGAAGGGGCTGAACTATGTGTGAACAGAGAAGTCACAGGAAGCATCTAGAGAATGCAGAGATAATAGAATATATTCAATTCACCAGAGTCACAGAACATCAGAGGCAGAGAACATGGTCCCCTTGTCCAACTACAAAATGTTTTCTCTGTGAAGCAATATAGCAGGACTTAAATGTAAAGGAGAAACCATTAGAGGTAAGAAAGGTGTCATATTTAAATAGGGGCAAACAGGCTGCCTAAATAAAAAAATAAAATCATGGTACAGAAAAAAAGAGAGATGAGATAAATGGGTGGCCTATTGAATAGTGTGAATACTAGGAGTGAAAAAACTACTACTAGTTTTTACATGATATGCAATAGAAGACCATTCAAAGTTGCTGTACAAAGTAGTAACACAAACAATATAATGATGTTTTCTGCTCTTTCCTCTAAGAGTATAAGTTAAGCAAAAGTTGAAATTCACATAGATTATGTTATGCAATCTAGAAATAGTCGCTTACATAATGGAAACACTATGCGAACCGGTACATTTTAAAAGGGTCCATTTATCTAGATACTGCACTAATTAAAATAGTCCCTATTTAATTCTCAGGCAAAACGAATTTTCCCAGTAGAGTAGCACTGGCCTATAAACCAAATCCAAGTGCATCAGATTTGTACTCAATATAAAAGTAACAATACTAGTTACTTTTATCATCATTTAAATGGTATTTTTCTATTAGTCTAGCTAGTAAATTGTTCATTAAGTTTAAGTATGCTATATAACAAAATGATTCTACTATACACTAAATTAAAATGGGTAAGATGTGAAAAGGACAGCTGGTAATGAAGATCAAACAAAATAAAAGAAATGAAAATGATTACCCATCTGCTAAACTGCCAAGGAACACAATTTGAAGACTGCGTTACCAAAAAGATAATATATTTTAGCTAACTTCTCTGATCACATGTCATATATCACTCCATGTAAAATAACAACAGAACCCTCCCTCTCCCACATTTTCCCTCTGTTGATGGTTGGTTTATGTATCAATTTGGCTAGTCTATTATATGCAGTTACTTAATCAAACACTAATTTGGGTGCTGCTGTGAAGGTATTTTATTGTTATGGTTAGTATCTATAATCAGTTGATTTTCACTAAAGGAATTTATCCTTGATAATGTGGGCAGACCTCATCTATTGAGTTGAAAGGCCTAAAGGGCAAAAGCTTAAGTTTCTCAGAAGAAAACAATCTGCCTCAATACTGCAAAATGAATGTCTACCTGAGCCCGCTCTCCTGCACTGCAAACCAACACCCACTGTCAGGTATGCCGGCTCCTTGAAATAAACAGACTGTACAGGTTGTTTCCTCTGAGAACCCTGACACGTCTTTAGTACCCAGATTTGGGTAATGCAGTAAAACAAATACTCCTGTGGATGTGGCTTTGGAAGTGGGTAGTAGAGAAAGGTTAGAAGAATTTTGAATAATTTGACAGAAAAAGTCCAGAATACCTTGAAATACAGTTGGTTAGAAATACAGATATTAAAAGTGATTTTGATGAGAATTAGATTTTTCGTTTTTAGCCTTCAGGAAGAGCATAATCCTGCTAACTAATTTTTAACTTCTAGCTTCAAGTACTATCAGAGAATAAATTTCTGTTGTTTTATGCCACAACTTTGTGGTCATTTGTTACAGAAGCTTTAAGGAGCTAGCTAGTATATGCCATCTTGCTTTTCTTATCATAGCAGTTACCACCCCCTGAATACTAAATATGTATTTCATTTCCTCTCATCCCCCAACCGTACAGTGATGTAAAGACAAAGACTTTGTTTTGGCCTCCACTGGACAAACAAATGTACTGCGTAAGTATTTGTTGAATGAAATAATGAACTGTGTCTACAGAGTATTTTAAAACACTTTTAAGCAGTACTAGACTAGTTTTTACCAATGCTATTTTTCACAGAACTAGAGCTAAAAAACTTTAAAATTTATATGGAAACACAAAAGATCCCAAATAGCCAAAGTAACCTTGAGAAAGAAAAATGAGGCTGGCGGAGTCAGAGTTTCTGACTTCAGACTATACTACAAAGCTTCAGTAATCAAAATACCATGATAGAATGATACTGGGACAAGAACAGAATTACAGATCAAGGGACTAGGTCAGAAAGCCCAGCAATAAACTCAAACACCTACAGTCAGTTAATCTAAGACAAAGGAGGCAAGAAAATACAATGGAGAAAGTGGCGCTGGGAAAACTGGACAGCTACATGTAAAAAGAGTGAAATTAGAGCATTCTCTAATATCATATGCAAAATTAAACTCAAAATGGATCAATAATAGACTAATTTTACCATGTTAAAGATACAGACCTTCTAGTTATGCTCTGGCAATATTAAATATAAAATAGCTTTAAGTTGATAAGTAGTATGAATACAGAAACAATCTCTTCAATTTAATTTATGAATGAATGATGGTCATGCATTATTGCTCATAAGTGACCCTATGGACTATAGCCTGTCAGGCTTCTCTGTCCATGGGATCCTCCAGGCAAGGATTCTGAAGTGGATAGACATTCCGTTCCCCAGAGGATCTTCCCAACCGAGGGATCAAACCTGGATCCCTTGCACTGCAGGTGGATACTTTACCATCTGAGCCACCAGTGAAGCCTAGCATAAGCAAAGAACCTTTAAGCTGGTGCTTCTCAGACATTATGTGTGATGTTGATGCTGCTGATTTGCAGACTGGGCTTTGAGAATCACTGGCCTAACTCAAGGAGCAAAAATGACTAAGAACCAATACAACAAAGGATCAGACTGTACACAGAGCATTATTCATTGTTTTACACATATATTAAAATTATCTTCAAATTCTGAATTTCTATTTAATCCAAAACAAAGATTATGTTTTTCATATGAAGAGACTGTTGACTAGTACTAAACAGGGAGTGAAATTGAGCTTTCTTAGATTTCTTTCTTTAGGGGAGCAGAGAGAGGGAGGGAAGATGGAAGGAATGTATTGAAGATCCTGAACTGTGCTAACTTACTCTCAAGACTGTTACCTGATATCACTGTGACCAAGACTGGGACAATGCTAATTGACTATACATGAATACTACCCCATAAATGACTTTCCACCCCAAAACCACCGCACATTTACATTACTATAGACAAGGAATAGAAACATATTACAATGATAAAGCATCCCTTCTATTAGAAAATTCTATTTTCAGCAAAAATATAACAAAATACCAATAAAACTGTTGATTCTTTAAAGCAAAATAATCCTCTAGACACTGTCCATAAATGCCTGGTCACAGTGGTGACAGTATATATTCCTAAGTTATAATGCTTTGTTGACTCATTTTAAATTTGTTAATTCCCATACCAGAAAACAAGTGAAACTAAAATTTTGTATCAGCAGTTAAAAAATTGGACAATGAATTTATACCGCACAACACACAAAACAATAAAACACACTCAGGAGTATCCAGTAGAATTGTTCTAAGCACATTTTTGTCTTCATTTTTCTGAGACTCTTAAATATATAAAAAGCATACTTGGAACCATATGTTAGCAATGATAGTAATTTAACAATTCAAATCCAAAATAAGACAAAGTTTATTTAAGTTCCTGACAGCCCTATGTTTAAGTCAGCAAGTGAAAACAGTAACTATAAACATCCTGCGAAACTTTACGTCACCCAAGAAAACTAAACAGAGCAAGGTAAGTGGACTTCCTGGAAGGATCATGATAACAGACAACCTACCTGATGTTGAAATGACAACTTCGGGAAATCTAGGCTGGAACTGATGAGCATGATCTGAAAGTAAATATTTATAGTGCATCTACCCAAGAACGTGACTGAATTTGACACAGATTGCCTGAAGCACCAAATAATTGACGTAATATTTACCTTTGCCATTTCCCATCATTTACAGAGCTGTCACCTCTGTTTCCTTTTACAGATAATAACCCATTTTATGTACAAACCTCTGACACTGGGCAAGATTGGAACATCAATTAAGAATCTTAAACACGTTTGCCCTTACCTAACAAGGGCAGGTACAGAATCCTTATTTGGTAACCTTAACCCCAAGCACTTTTTCCTCAGATTTCACGGTTAGAACAAAGTGATGATCTGAACATAATTTAAGATTGCTACCAAATATGGTCGTAAAACAAGGTTAAAAAAAAATGCAATAAACCTTACAAGCCAAACACTGAATTTCCTTATACTTAAAATAATTTCATAATTTTTAAATAAATCCAGCAATAGTAATCAAGTAAGACAAATCAGATGATTTAAAATAAAGCTATTTTAATATTCCTGAGTTTGGTTATGTAATATTCTACAAATAGTCAGTAAACTAAAAGAAGGCAAATGATTTCAGTAAATAAAAGATAATATCAGCAGGGAGAGGAGAAAAAAATTACAAGCAAATGCAAAACAGTACCATACTATAGTACCAAAAGTTACATGCTCAGATAAGCTAATTATGATCTGTATCTCTGTTTAAGAAAGCAAGGCAGTGTTTGTTTCTGAGAGGGAAGCTGCCATGGAAAACTGAAATTAAATTTTAATTTCCTGGAAAACTCAATTACATGAATCACTGAATGTGGGATAATGTAGTGATGAATGCTAGTAAGAGATGTATTATATTTAAAACACTTACGGAGAGACTCAGAGGTATAGTTGCATACTTAGCTGTGGTCCCCAGTGTGTAATACTGAGGTTCTTTGAGGTGAGCTGATGCATATTTGTTTTTAATCTCTGACTAGAAACCTCTTTTTATGATAGTTTCAGAAATTCTGACTTATTATCATACTGTTTCAGAGCACTGGAATTAACTGGAGCAAAATTCAGCAGTTTTTCTCACATTTTGTTTTTCTTTTTTTACTAAGTAACAATTTTCAAAGTTCAATCCTGAACTTCCCTGAACTTGGTTCATTATAAAATGAGCGAACAAGACAAAATGAACTTCAGGATCCCTTTCATTCTATAGGCTACCATTCAATACTTCTCTGTTCAGACCTCAATAAGTTATAGTACACTGTAAATTAAATGAACATTTTTCATCATGAAATAGTAGAAATGTAAGTGTGAGTAAAAATCTTTGTGAAAAATTTTAAAAAGGTAGCTTTTAAAAACATTTCCACAAATCAGCATATATTCTATTAGTAAAACCTAAAAATAGATGGCAATACTTTTCCAAAATATACAGTATTAGAGCAGTAGCTTCTATTTAAAAATAAAAACCAAATCTATTTTTATTTAAGCCACTGTGAAAAATACAGGCAAAAGAAATCTGCATGGTCTCTTTTTCTTAAATAAAAATATCCCCCTTTGGACCTGAAAAACATTTTTTTCATAATTTCCAAACCTAAAAAATTTTAAATTTTTTTATACATTTTCCCCTTAAACATTGTATTTTGTATTCTATATCTGAATTCACATATTATATGTTTTGAAGCTACTCACTTAAAATGAAGATCTTTGAAAGTAAAATGGGTCTCAACAATTCCTGTGGTTTTCACGCGAGTTCTGAGAACATCTTGTTGAGTTGGAATATAATTTGGTTGTGCAATTCTGTCCAAATCATTCAAATAGCTGAAAAATAAACAATATGCTAATAGTTAACGTTATCAATAAAGATCATCAAATCAAAGAGTAGAACATTTTGATAAATGCAGTACTGCATTTTTTTACTGCAAGTTTTTACATTTCTGTGTAATGATGTAATTTGACCAGTTAAAATCTGTATCTTACACAACTCTCTCTGAAATGAAAATGTTTATACTTCTCCAGCCACAAAACTCCATAAGCACCCGACTCACTGCAAGCCATGAATTTGTCTCTAAAAACTCTTTATTACATTTTTCTGATGTAGCACTATGTTTATTTTCTAGACATTTCTTTCTTGTTGAGGAGTTATTGCAGAAAGCCTTCCTTTTTGAGAAAGTAGTGAGGAAACCCCTGGCCAAAGGCTGAATTCAGGATTGTTCCTTTTCAACTAGCCTTAAGTTATACATACAAAACCACCACACATGCTCCTGTACTCTACATTTTACTGGCTCTATGAATCAACATTCATATTTTATTTCTGATTGTAGCCACTCATTCAACTCTCTCCGCCAATAATGCAAAATATGTTGTGCTATAAAAATGTAGTGGTATCATACTGTGCAATTCTTTTGTGCCCAATTATGTAGTAGAATCAGTAAGGTTACACACAGTACAGGTATAGAGAGATTATGGTGAACCTGAGTGGTTAAGAAGAGGGCTTACTGGAGAGTGAGGTGAGGACTGTAACAAATCTGAAAGGTGCATGGATAAAAGGGAATGTTACTCACATCAGAAAAAGCGTAGTAAGGAGGTAGGAACAGTCACATCTTGTATCTTAGAACATAAATCCACTAGTAGGCTATGAATTAATCCTAAGGTCACCTGAATGTGGGGAGCACGACTGCAGTGTTTCCTAATGCTAGAGTGGAACAGTTCAAGATAATTTAGCAAATACATCAAGGTTCATTAGAGAAGCACCAACTTTTGCAACTTTAATTGATGCTGCCCTCTCAAAGTGTTCTTTAGCCATTTAGAATGGTGTCTTATCCACAAAAGGAGCTCAATAAATATATGATTTGTGGAGATGGAATTGGAAAGCCATCTGCTGAATTAGTAATCAAAATGTTATAGACAAGTATATGTATGTGATGTTGATACTAGAATACACAGAGATGATAGTTTATCTGTATTTTAAAATAATGTATTACTACATTGCTGATAATCTCCTACTTTTTATCTGTTTTTAGTTCCACATATATTAAAGCTCACTTTACTGTAATAAAATCTAACTTAAAACAGGCCATGACAAGAGTTTGCTAACTGTCCCTTTAAAATAAGGAGCTGTTCTTATTTAAAATATGTTCTGATTACTCATATAAACATTTATTTGCTTAAAACTGCTATAGTTCTATTAGCCTCTAAAAATAATGCACATTTATATTTCAACAAGACAAAAAAGAAAAACAGGCACTGTGAAAAACTCCAATTGTTTTAAAAGATCACAAATTTTTCATAGATTGATGGTTAGATGGTCTTACTGGGCAATTGGGCAGCACCCTCTATCTCTGGTCAAGAATTCAGAAATCAAGATGCCTTATAACTACCAAGGAGAATAATGAGTTTCATGACTTCCTTCATTCTTGAAAAATGGCTCCATTTTTGCCATCTTAAGATAAGTAATGAAATAACAGAGAGCCAAAGTGACTCTAAGCACTGTGTATAGGACAAGGGGTCTGGGCAAATATACTTCGTGGGAAGTGGGGTGTCCATCCAGGAAGATAGGGAGAAATGAACTTTAATCTACTGTCCCTGAGAAGCACCCCATAATTATTCAAATAGCTCCTCTTGCTGGGCTCAGCTCAGAGCAAGTTACTCAGCATAAGTAATTTCCACTTTGATCTTTCTGCAGGTTCTGGTGGTGCCAAAGCAAGTATTGTGGACCAAGAGTTGTGTTTTGCACTAAGAAAATTTTTTTCTACTTTTTTCTTCTAGCTTCTGGAAAGTTTGGTTTATTACTATAAGGGCATACTGTGTGATGACCATGTATCAGGCAATGGAGATAGAACACTGGGCAAAAACAGACCTTACTGAGTTTACAGTTTAGTGGCAGGGATTTAAAAAAAGAATCAAATAGTCCTCAATGTTAAGTATAAATAATATTACCTCAAAATACATGTAAATCTGTGAGTGCTAGAGAAAAAAAAAACACCTCAGATCATGAGTACACAACACGGAGACAATGGCCTACCCACTAAGTCAAAGAATATTTTCTTGTAAAAAGTAAGGACACCAGATGAGAGATGAGCTACATGTCAATGAGATGTTATATACATGTAATAATACATATGGCTTATACACTTGTAAAACACTAAAAATACATGTTAAAAAATATAGCATTATAAAAATTATGACAGGTTACACAATATCTTGTATTACTTCTTCACTCACACTAAATCATTAACGTCATGCCGAGTACACTGACGTGCAACCCATGACATTACTATAATTAGGTTCTCAGCAGCCACACCCATTTGTTTTTCACTGTGGCAAAGTATGTGTGTTTACCCAGACCTTCTAATACTTGGCATCTTCTATTTAATCCTCACTTGTATCCCTGAGAGCCAAGAGCTCTGTCAAGAAAACTAACTTTGGAAAATAAAATAAGCGTAAGGCACTTGTTTCTACTCAGAGTATCATCTTTGACACTGCTGAGCATGTGTGCCAAATAATGGAAATAAATTCTTGATATTTTTTTTCCTATGCAGATCACCAAATAGAAAACTCCCTGACTAGGTTTTATCAAAACTTACTTTATACACTTTCTGAGGCCACCACCTAGAAAACTGGGGCAAACTTTTCTTCTAAAAACTGCAGTTCGATATCTATTAATTTAAACAATGTCTAATGCAACACAGCACATATACTTGAAAATTGTCACGTTTACAGCTCCTTTATTTTCATCAATGAGAATATCTTGATGGTATCACTGTACACCTCTTCAAACAGGGTGCCTGGGACTCAAGGTGCCTGTCCCCGGACAAGTGACTTCTCAGGAACGTAAGTAAATGAAGAGCACTCACATTAGTTACCCTCCCCTTTGGCTGCTCCCAGACAAACTAGAGGTCCACCCAAATTCAAAGTAAATTTTGGGAAATCCCAAATACTTTCTTGGAAGTATACTGGAAACAGTTCCATGCTGCATGATTAGAGTTACATAAGCATGTGTCCCCTGAGACAATTTTTGAACACAAAAGAAATACGAGCCTCGCTACCTGCAAACACACACACAGAGAGACAGAAAAAGTGTTCAAATATTGTCATCCTGAATACCTTGAGTTGTACAAGAATGTGTCAGCCAATTCTGCATTAAAACTGACTTGGAGGTATATTTGACTTGCAAGTAACTATTCATGATCATGAAGTTATGATTACTTACTATGCTGCAGAATCATTAAGCTGGTACTCTCGGGATCTATTGAAGCAGGCTTGTACACCACTGTCTTTCCACAGTCTCTTTATAACTCCAGCAAGTTCTGCAGTCATAAAACCTTCCTCTGCAGCACCAGCAAGCACAAAGAGTTGGCGGGCATCATCCTGAACATTCAAAGGCCATTTTTATTTAAAAAGTAAAAAGACACTACAGATAAAATACATTATCTATTACAAAAGGTACAATTCTGAATTTCCTTTATTCTATTGGTGTCATAACTTGGATTTCCCTAAAAATGCCACTTTAAAAATTGACTTAATCAAAAAAACACAATCTTAAGTCATGCGTCCCTGTTTTGTGATATTAGCAACAGCAATCAAGGCACCAGAAAGCTGAAACAATGATGAGACAGCTCATGAGGGATTATATTAACCAACTACCCACTGACAGTCAGCTGTGCATGGAAGATGATCACTTGTGACCAAACAGAAGATTGTATTCTTTGCCTCCCATCACCAAAATGTTTTCTAATTTAAAAAACACATTCACACCATTAGAAGTTATTTTCAGAATTGAATTGTCAGCTCTGTGATACACTTTGTAGAGGCAAAATAAACTCAGATAAGGAAGAAGTCAATGTGGAATAAAGCAAGAATAGTTCCACAGAATAGTCTGAGGTTTCAGAAGACCTTAAAGTATATATACATTAACATCAGTGGGTCCAGAAGTGGGGATACGTGTTTGCTAATCCAAGCATAGGAAAAAAACACAGCTCTGAAGTAGAAATAACTCATGATGCATATAGAAGATAGCATGCAAAAGTTTTTAAACAGAGGAATACTGCATGCAAAATTAAATTCTGCTTAAGTGTTGAGCCTTCAATGCATGTGTGCTAAGTTGCTTCAGTTGTGTCCAACTCTGTGACTCCATGGACCGTAGCCCACCAGGCTCTTCTGTTCATGGGATTCTCCAGGCAAGAACACGGGAGTGGGTGGCCATGCCCTCTTCCAGGGGATCTTTCCAACCCAGGGATCAAACCCCCATCTCTTATCTGTTCTACATTGACAGGCGGGTTCTCTACCACTAGCACCACCTGGGAAGCCCAGAATCTATAATAGTTACAGTTATTCTGATCTATAGGTAATAAAACCCACTAAGTCAGTGTTGTCCAAGAGATTTAAGCCCCTGATGGAATTCTAAATTTTCCAACAGCACGTTTTAAAAAGTGTAAAAAAAAAAAAGTAAAATTCACTTTCACAGTATTTTATATCACCTGTATATAAAATATACTTCAACATTTAACCAATATAAACTTAGATATTTAGTCTTTGAAACTTGGCATTTCTTTTATACAGACAGCACATCCCAATTCTGATCAGGCACATTTCACATACTCAATAGCCACATACAGGTAGTAGCAACAGTGCTCTAAAACACAACTCTAGTCTTTGGGTAATAACATGGTTAATACAAAATAAGGGAGATGTGAGGTCACCATCGTCACAAAGAGTCTTTCTTGGGCTGGGATTTGCAGCTTATGTTAACTGGGTAGACCATTCCTAACTTTTCTCTAGGGGTATCTTTCCAGCCTAGTGTAGTAGCTCTTTACGAACTGAGGGCACATCCCAGGATATGGTGTACAGAAGGGAAGCATTTGGTGACACAGGCTAGCAGCGGGTACCAGCTGACAATGTAAATTCATTCTACTGCCAATTTGTGAAACATTTTCTTTTCAGATAGAACCCATCATGAGAAATAATTAAGTCACTCAGCATGGGAACATATTATTCAAGCATATGTTTCCCTTTTTAGTAAATCACAAGAGAAATGCATGCAAGCAAGTAACACGTGCACAAGATCCTTAATAAACTCCAACAAAACACGATTTCAAGTCATTCTTAGCACCACTTACCTTATTCCAGTAAATATTTACTCAGTTTTCCAAATAATGACTTACATATAAGAAATTTCTAAATTTGGTCATTTTTATTTTTAACTAAGTGACATCAAACATACTTTTCTCTATCCATTTTAGAAAAGTGCTTTTCACTTAAGTGAGCTTTCATTATGATGTATTTATTCAATTTCCATTAAATTTTTTGACAGAAAAGACTAATGCCCACTGGTATGGGTCATAAGATCACATTCTCCTCAAACTTACCAGGCAAGAAAGAAGCCTGAAGGAAAGACTTGGGAAACCAAGGAAACTTTATTTATAAACTGTATTCTCTCTGTAGCATCCAAAAATGTCTCCTCTTCACAAAAATGTTAAGAAGTCTCTTTTCCTTAATAAATAAATTGGAGTACTCCCACGCCATTAGGAGGATATTCAGATGTCTATAGCTGAGCTTTAAGAAATCAATATAAGCTGGAAGGTACTTTTAAAATTATTCTACCTAACTTTAGGTTTTATATAAAAAGAATCTGATGCACAAAAAAGATTGTGCAATTTATTTGGAGTTCCACAGGTAATTAGTCACCTCACCCAATCACACATATTAGTCAACAGTTACCAAGCAGCCACTGCCTAAGACAGACAAATTTGAAAATTACAGAATGATGACAATAGTCCTATCTTATCATGAACTGAAGTCTTTTCAAGATTCATGTAAAATGTTATTTAAGAACATTTAGGGCTTCCCTGTTGCTCAGTTGGTAAAGAATCTCCTGCAATGCAGGAGACCAGGTTCAATCCCCAGATAGGGAAGATCCCCTGGAGAAAGGCATGGCCACCCACTCCAGTATTCTTGCCTGGAGAATTCCATGGACAGAGGAGCCTGGAGGGCTGCAGTCCACAGTGTTGCAAAGAGTCGGACACAACTAAGGTAGTGACACTACTAAGAACATTTAAGAAAGAAAAACTTAAGTGTACCAAAACAGTGTGACACAGCGCAGAAAACTGACAGGTATTACTAAAGGGCTATGGGTAAGTGAAACAGCTTACAAGAACTCTCATTTGCGCCCTTAAGAAGAAATTTACTTATCAGGCAATTACCTGCAAGTATCAAGAAAAAAATCTGTGAATGTAGCCAAGTTAGTATGTTTTTAACTGACTAAGAACTGAATGAAAATAAGATGGTCTGAAGAATGGAAGTTCTAGTTCATACAAACTGGGCGTTTGGGGAACTCAGAAAAGAAGTAAGAAATGCTATCTGCTATCATGTCAAGAGACACATAATAGCCTCTTTTCCCACACTGATGATGAGGGAGCACCTGTTACTCAGTGACAATACATTTTATTTGAAGCTTTCGCCTACTTCATGAGGATTATGAGAAAGTACTTTGAGGCTGATGACGGCTCTCTCTGATATATCAAGGTTCATTAAAAGGAAGAAGGAGTAGATTTTGTGCTTAGACACAAAGCAGAAAAAGAATTCTTAGGGCAAAAGAGAGCAGATTTCAATTCAATAAAAACACTTTTTAACAACCAAAGCCACCTAAAATACAAAAAAAGGAGGGAGAGTGAGAGACTGAAATTTTAAGCAAAGGCTGCATCATTATTTATGGGGATTTAGCAGACAGAATTTATGAATCAGATGAAGAGTTTAAATAGAAATCATCAGAAAGCCCTTCCAACAGAAGCTAAATAATATGCTCAAGGAGTGTTAAAAAATTGTGACACCAAATTTTTGGCTGCAGAGAAAATATCAATATATTGATGTCATGATTGATACACACATAGAAATCCTTTGTTTCAATGGTTTTGAATAATTATTTTCATTAATAATATTAGTTGACAATACTGAACACCACATACAACGAGAAATTCCCCTATATTTAGTCTACTACATTTCTATAACATACAATCACTCCTATAAATTTAAAATGACTATACAGCTTTTACCAAAGTTAGTGTACTCAATAGGAAATACTGAGAATGTTAGTGAAGTCACCTCTCCACAGCTCCTGGTGCTAATCCCAGACATACTTTGATTAAAAAATAAACATAAAACTTTTTTTCTCTAAAAACAGAAATATAGCTAAAGTAAAAATGACTGAGACAAGGAAATGGGGGGGGGTGCTAAAAATAAAATAATCTAATTTTAAACTGCAGATGGCAAAACTTGACTAAATTGCAGTAAGTGTGAGCTTCATTATGTTAAAAAGAGAAATTACAATATATTACATAAGTATAACATGTATGTATTAATCTTATAAATGTATGTATTTTTTTCTTGATACTTGCAAGTAATATCAAATCAATAAAATAAATATTTAAGTGTTTGTGTAGACAATAGAACCTATAGGCAAATGACATAGATAAATATGTAATGAATAATACATGAATTGAGTAAAGCAGAAAAATATTTGCTGGAGGGACATAATATATTTCAAATTAAGGTTAGTATCACTTTCCACATATACAAATCATTATTTCTCAGAATCAAAAACAACATAACTTCTTCATCTTAGTTCTCAATATAAACCAGACTACTACTATAAATAATTCAAACACTGATCTGGGAAAATAGTAAGTAGAAATAACTAGAAACATTTTGAAAAAGCATACTGGGGGCAGAGGGCTAAAATGATCAGATATTAAAAGTCTACAACATGTAAAACATTTAGTATTAAGAGCAATGGGGGTGGGGAGCCCCAAATCTGAACTTATAAAGGTGGCAAGATAAATCAGGAAAGAATGCAATTACTTAAAAGAACACTTGTGAATATTTAGATAGCCATCTGAAGAGGAAAAAAATAGTGTAGATCCTTATTCCATGCATACAGCAAAGTTTCAGAGGGGTTTGAGGATCTAGCATAGAAACAACACTGAAATTCACTCCCTAAAAAGCTCATAAAATATCATAAATATTCAGTAAATCTTTGGTTGAGAGAAGACTATCTAAATTTAAACATAATGGAATAAATAATAGGGGATATTTTTTTTTTTATGAAAACCTAAGATGAAAGGCAGTAAGTCAAATGTGAGAGAACCTATGCATTAGTGGACAAAGAGTTACTATACTTGTACATTTGTTGTTGTTTACTGGCTAATTTGTGTCCATTCTTTATGGCCCCATGGACTGTAGCCCACCAGGCCCCTCTGCTCATGGGATTTCCCAGAGAAGAATACTGCAGTAGGTTGCCATTTCCTTATCCATGGAACCTTCCAGACCCAGGGTCTGAACTCATGTCTCCTGCTTGGCAGGGCAGAGTCTTTACCAATGAGCCACCTGGGAAGCCCATATATATATACAAACAAGCAAAGAGATTAATCAAAACACCAAGACTCTAGTCAATAAGTGAAAACAGGAAAAAAAAGGTGACAAACGTAAAGAGAGTCAATGAAGACAAGGAAAAATGCAGAGTTGTATGAAAAAACTGTATGCAAATTAAATTGAAATAAGACTTAAACTAGCCAATATTTTTAAAATTTAAGACTGCAAGATTTTGGCTACTGAGACGGCTGAGAAACAGTGCTGCGGCTAGGAAAGTACAGCCTTTCTCAGAAGCAATCTGGCAAATCTGGCAGACAGATGTAATGTAACTAACTAATGAAATAAATGCGAAAACCAGAGGAAGAGAAAAGTGGCCACAGTGCAGGAGCCCACTCCAGCGTTCTTGCCTGGAGAATCCCAGGGACAGAGAAGCCTGGTGGGCTGCCGTCTGTGGGGTCGCACAGAGTTCCGTCTTAGCAGCAGCAGCAGCATACTGAGGTTTAGGGGAGCAAGGGAGCTTAAGTCAATTCAAGGCAAGGTTTTCTGTTCCTTACAGCCCAGCGTATTCTAAGGAAGTACTTCTCAAGCCTTCTTGGATGAAAGATCAGCCCTGTGTTTTATCTTCTTTTGTTTCTAATCTTTTAATACTAATACTATTGGAAATTAAGGTAGCTCAGACGGTAAAGCATCTGCCTACAATGTGGGAGACCCGGGTTCGATCCCTGGGTCGGGAAGATCCCCTGGAGAAGGAAACGGCAACCCACTCCAGTATTCGTGCCTGGAAAATCCCATGGACTGAGGAGCCTGGTGGGCTACAGTCCATGGGGTCGCAAAGAGTCAGACTCGATTGAGTGACTTCACTTAACATATAACATAAGAGTTAACATATAATATGAGTTAACATATAAATTACTATGTCAATTGCTGCAAGTCTGTCTGTTACTTCCCCTACCGCTGTGCTCACATGTGTACATGCTTATGTGCAGTGCCTAAGACATGTTTATAGGCCCCAATTCAAGGCTTCCCTAACTGCACATTATTAAAAACAAAGTAATATAATTTATCAGTATTGTCATCCACAGATTGACTACACTCATTATGAGAGTTCTGAAAGTATATTAGGCACAAAATTTGATTGCTCTATGCCAGCCTTGAAAATAATTTTGCTCCCTTTCATTTTAAATAACTAATGTGTAATGTGCTTTGCAAATTCACTAGCTGCCAAATATGAAGCAAACCACAGCAAATTAGTCACCATCTCTTAAAATTTAAAATACATTTTGTCATCAGTTCTCACTCACCCAGTTAGCCTACATATTAAAATATAATTCTAGTTAAGATACTGACAGACTTTTTCGTTTTTTTCGTTTCAATAGGGATGTGGGGAATTACAATGATTCCTGAGTTCATCTGGAAGAGAAACGGATAGTAGCCTTGATATTTTGGTTAAAAAAGGATAGTGGAATGGATGCACTTACCCTAGCAGATACCAATGCCCTATGAATCAAGAGAAACTAAATGCTACTCTGACAAAAATTGTAACAGTAGTGTAGTCATTATAAATGACAGTAGCAGTAATAAACATTTACTGAAATCTCTTATGACCAAGACATGCGGTAAAGTCTTGTCATTATCCCTCACAACTCTAAAAGGTAGATGTTATTATTATTTTCATCTTATGTTGAAAATAAGTGACTGAGCTGGGGGGAAAAGAACACGTCAGTGAGGAAAAAAAACAACAACTGGAGTCTAAAAACACTCAATATAATGCTAAAGGTAGCATTTTCAAGTCACTCAGGAATGGAGTGCTTAATACATGGTTTGTAAGGCAAGAGATGATCAAACTATAAAACATACTTAGATTCCACCTAGCAGGAGATACAAATAACATTTCCAGGTGAGTGGACACGTTATTCTAGAAAAAGAAGATATGTTTTTAAAAACAATTTTAAGATGAAGAATATCTAAAGGCACAAAACACAGAAGTCAGAATTGACTGAAGAAAACGAGGACTTCTAACGTAAGAAAAATACTGTTTTAAAACAATAAAAGAAATATCCTGAATAAAAATATTTGCAAAGCATAAAGAAGTAATATCCCTAATATCCTGAGACTCAGTGTGAAAAAGGACAAGGTATTAAACAGAACTACTAAACAGTAAAGACTACTAAGAGGAGTCTAAGTTCAATACTAAGAAGAGATATAAAAAGATTCTCAACCTCAGCAAAAATCAAGAAAATAAAAGCTAGTAGAGAAAAAAAGAGAGTAATTTTTCACTAAGATATTAACAAACTCAGGACAATCCCTGGTGGTCAGCCCAGTGGCTAAGAGTCCTTGCTCCAAAAGCAGAGGGCTTGCGCTTGATCCCTAGTCAGGGAGCTAGATCCCACGTGCTACAACTAAAAACCCAGTAAAGCCAAATAAACTTACCAAAAAAGGTATTAAATAACTCAAATGTTGACGTATCTAAGTTAATGAGACTGAGTTGACACTGATGCACACAGTTGCTAGAAGAGATTATTCACTTTGTGTTTTTTCTGAGAACAGAAAAAACTATAGTACCTTCACACTTAAATATCTGGTTATCCTTCAACTTAAGGCTAACACTCCCAAGAATTGATACCTTAGAAAAAGAAATATATTCAGCCTTTCACTATACAGTTTCTTCTTTCTAGAATGCTTTTTTCCCTTGTTTTGGTCTAGAAAACTCTTAACACATGCTCCAATTATCAAGCTCAAAGACCAAGCTGTCTTTAATTCATCTTTGTATTCCTGAGCACAATTTCCAGAGCCATTTGCCTATAAGCAAGGCTGCCAAGACATGGAGTAAACCAATCAAAACCAATGAGACAGCCTGAAGACATCTGTGTGAAAGAGCAACAATGGCTAACATTAGCAGAGGTAACAGTCAGAAGGAAGGAAGAAACTAAGTTACTAGTATACAGCTAGACAGTCTAGAAAGAGTGGGTGAAACTAGCACGGATGAAGCAAACCGGACCAGAGCAGGCCCCCGTGTAGATTCCAAAGCATCAGAAAACCAGTTAAAAAAAAAAAAAAAAAAAAAACACCTGTGTGAGAGCAGTTATTCCCAGTCAGTCCTGAAACAAAGTCTCTGAAAGTTTCTCAGTCGTGTCCAGCTCTTTGCCACCCCATGGACTATATATATAGTCCACTGAATTCTCCAGGCCAGAATACTGGATTGGGAAGCCCTTCCCGGATCTTCCCAACCCAGGGATTGAACCCAGGTCTCCCACACTGCAGGTGGATTCTTTACCAGCTGAGCCACCAGGGAAGCCCAGTCAGTTCTGAAATTAAGCCCAAATCTGCCTCTAAAGGACACAAAATGAAAATATTTCTTGAGGAAAATATGAAAATAAAAAGACCTCATAAAAAGGCAGCTTGCCTTGACCCTTCATTACTTCACACAATGGAGGCTACAAAACCTTTCTCTTTAATAATCACATGTAAGATCTGAAGGCATAATACTGTACACATGAATTGGAATTAATGTAAAGTACAATTTATTCAATTCTTTATCTTAGGGTAGCTTTCTTGTGTATGACTAAGAGCTCAAAAACATTTCCTGAATGAATAACGATAAATGAATAAGTTACAGCCTGAATGGATAGGAGATAAGGCAAAAATTGTCTGGATATGATCAAATGCTGTTTCAGAAAAGATAAGTTAGAATAATGCTATGAATTATTATTAAAAATGATCCTGAAGTCTTTGAAAATTTTAACTCATTACACTGAAGCTTTTTAATCTTTATTTTAAAAAAAAGGTTACACATATTCTATGGCTGATTCATGTCAATGTATGACAAAATCCACTGAAATGTTGTGAAGTAATTAGCCTCCAACTAATAAAAAAAAATTCAAAAAAAAAAAAAAGAAATATGAATGGTTAGTAGGTACATGAAAAGATGCTCAACAACAAGAACAAAAAAAGCTTAGTAAGTTAATATGTCCCACAACTTATAAAGAAATTTTAATGACTTATTATACAAATTATTACAGATTTCCCCAATGTATGTTTTCTAATGCTGCTTTCATTCATTTTTTTTCCTATTAAGTACAAATTGAGTCTATATATAAATTCAAAAACCTGGCAGACCTAAGAAGACAAAAAGTTATGGTCTCTATACAAAAAAGTCTTTATAGTATTATTAGGGAGATAACACACATATTGAACACATAAAAATAAAAAGGAACTATAAAAGGGGGTAGTAGTAGTAACAGTAGTAATAATGTACATCTACTTTGTACCAAAATATTAAAAATTAATCTAGAGATTCACTTAAAGGTTTCTGGAAACATCAAGTTTTACCATGTTATTTAAAAAAAAAAAGAATCAGTGAAGAATAAATCATAACAAATAAAAAAAAACTTGAAACAGATTAAGCAACCCAGGACTGTGGAGAAAAGAGGAAAATGTAATATAGGGCCAGACTGGGGCTGTTTCCAATCAAACTGAAAACAAGTTATATACTGGGTCACAGAAGGAAGCACAGCACACTGCCATCTTTCCTATCATGTAATGTCCTGGGTTCCAGTTTCTTTACTGCTAAAACGAAGCGGTGGAACTAGCCTGTCTCCTAAGGTCCTTGTCCTTCTAGCTTTGAAATTCTGAAAGATGTTTTCTAATAGCCAGTATTTTCTGATTCCAAAGATAAGCAAACTGTATACTGTTTTCATCATCTGAGACTAGACTGCTTTTTAGTCTGGGCATGAACACAAATATTTAGATCATTTCAGCATTCCAAATCATGTAAACAAATTCTGAAGAATGCCAGTGTAGGCAGTTTACTGAACCCGGTAGTAACTACTCAAAACCATTATGGAGAGTCAGAGATAAGGTTTTTTTTTTTTTTAAAACTCTTCTGGTCTGCTCCAAGGACTTTAGTAACTTACCGCCCGGGCCGAGTCACCAAAGTCAATCTTCAATCTCCCCATGGCCCTAATGATAGCGATAATTGATTGGATGGTGTTACTGTAGACCACTGCTTTGTACTGCTTACATTCCTCTTCTGAATAACCAGCTTCGTGGATAATTCTAAGGAGAAAAAAGGAAAAAAAGAATACTTACTTCCTTTGAGGGAACGGTACACTTAAACAACATAAAAAAAAATTAATGTTTTAAATCTACTTACTTCATTTGCTTCACAATTGTACTTTTCCCAGATTCACCAGCACCTAAAAAATGTGAAATAAAGTAATTAAGGGATTTCTAATTCTATCACTTATGTATATCCAACTCCCAAACACACACATTCTCTCTCACAATTGAATTTTTTAAAACATTATTTTAAATTGGAGTATAGTTCATTTACATTGCTGTATTACTTTCTGCTGTAGAGCAAAGTAAATCAATTATACACACATACATGAAAAGTATATTTTCCCATATATGGTCATTACAGAGTATTGAGTATAGTTTCCTGTGCTATATAGTAGGCCCTTATCAGTTATCTATTATATACAGAGTAGTGTGTATATAAATATATATATACATATATATATATATCCCAGTCTACCCCCTTTTACACTGGTAACCATTTTTTTTTAACATCTGTGACTAAATTTTATTTTATATCAAAATGATCTTTATTGGTTTCCAAAATACCGAAAATTTCTTAAAAATAAGTCCCAAATATTTATTACATCATAATACTTAGAACTCAACTGAAAAAAAAATGGTTTCATCGTTGTTTTCATGTATTCCTTAAAGCACTTAAAAAAATTCCTTCTTCTATGGCTTACACTGAAGCAGTATAAATTAATTTTATTCAAGATTTTGCCCCTCGTTGGAAGAAATTTAACTGTTTGGTCAATTATCATAATTTTAACCTTTGCCTCTTGTGAATCAGATAACCAGCAGTACCAAGAAACCATGAAAATTATTTTTAAATATGTTAAAATAACAATGTCTCATGCGTTATATATAGTCGACCACCATTCTTAAACAACCGACAGAGCCAACACACTTTGCCAGCACTGAGGATGCAAAGGTATGCAGAAGGAAATATCTCCGCCCATGTTTTTCTATATTCCCTACCACCTGAGTCATAAACCCAGTCTCAAAACTATCCCTAAAAAAAACCCAAAACTCTCCCTGACCCTCTGTACTCATGCACGATCTCCTCACCATTTGGGTCTCTAGAATTATGCCATCGCAACATGAAAACATTAATCACAAAATGGCCCTTTATAAAATCAGAGCCCTCTAGAAGCTGAGAACATCTGAACATAGCACACAGGACAAGGAGGGGGTGACAGCTTCACACTGTCTTCGGCCAGAGCTACACATCATGGAGCCATCACCCCTGACAGAGACGGGCTTCGGGATTTTCATCACCTGGGCCTCATACTCCCATTTTCCCAGGGCCATTCCTACAGTGCTCTGTGCTCCAGTATCACTGAACTTCCAGTTCCCAGAACGCCTACTGCTGATGACGCCACAAGTCTTCAAGCATACCGTTTCTCCTGCCGAGTGTAATTTGCTCTGTTCCTCGCGCCACACCAGTGATGCTGTGTCAACCACCAGACCCACCTCCTTCATCAGCCTTTCCCGACCCGCTCCCACTGTGATCCCCGCTGCCCGTCCCTTTGCACATTTTCCGCTTGAAAGCTCAGCAGCTAACGACACCATCAACCAGAAATGTACCTGAATTTATTTAAGCTATCTGTGATGGATCTGGTAGATGGCAAACTTCTGGGCCTCACTCTCCTGCCCTTCTCCCTCAGGCACACACACACACACACACACACACACACACACACACACACACAACCAGATCATCAGAACATCTGAGAATAAGCCACAGTTAAATGGCCTATTTGGAAATCTGGGGGAAAAAAATCGCTTACATTTTACTTGTGATTTGATATTCAAGAAATTTCTCCCAGATAGCTGCATATTAAATAGAAAAGCAGGCGGTGAATAAACAATGAGGGCATTATTCGTTTACAGACAGCCTCTGAATCTTAGAGGGCATCTGCCAATACAAACAACTCCAAGATAAACAACCCATTATTTATTAATCAGCAACAGTATACTCGGCTCTATGAAAAGCATAATTGTAGGCATCATGGCTCACACATTTCTCTAATTCAGGAGAGGTCTGCCCAAGTCACACGCCCTCAACAGTCTCCAGCAGAGCTATCTCCAAGGGACCTCTGCGCTTCCAGGGCCCTGCTCGTTGACTCAGCAGCAGGCATGCCATGGTGACACCCCCATTCTGTTAGTGAAACAACCCAGCGGCTCAGAGAAAGGCTTACATGACACATATCCATGAGGTCTGAGAACCACACAAGGTGAAAAAATCAGAAACAGTAAATAAGAAACAGTAAAGAACAGAAAAGTTACTAGCTAAACTATGTGTATACAGATGAAAATTTTAAAATCTTAATGAGAAAAAAGCAAGTTTTCCTAATGTTAGATATTATTTTAAAATTCAGATTCACTTCCCATGTCACCAATTATTGTATGAGCAACAGAGAATCTAGCCAATGGTTTGCGGTTCAAAAAAATCCTGAAAGATGTTTAACATTTAAGAGTGAGGGGTGGCAGTGTCATTGGTTGAATGTTTAACTGATTTTTTTTGCTAGATACAAGGTACCCTCTGTGGAATAGAAATCCCAGAGGCAGAAACTCTAGGGGGTGGGGGATCTATCAAAATTTAAAGATCTATGTAATTAGTTTTCAATTCTTAGTTCCACACAGACTCTTAGTAGGAAAATTAGAATCGCTTCCTTGTTAGGGTTTGAACATTCTAAACACTGCTATTCTTTCCATACAGCATACAGGAGACTAGTTCTCTACAAATCTCAGCACGGTCTTATTTGAGAGACTGACAGGAAGCAATTGTTTATATATTAAAGAAAGAAACAAACAAAAAAACCAAAAACCTCAGAGGTCATGGAGGTAGGATAAAGGAGAAAAGGGTACATTTTCCTAGCAGAACTCAGCGAGGCAGCTGTCGCTTTTCAATTCAATCCATAGGTGAGGTTAAGAGTGAGAGAACCCTCCTTTCAAGAAGAAACAAGGAATGTGTAACACCTATCGTCAGGAGAGATCCTAGCCACAGACCCCGCAGTCACAAAGCTGACCCAGCCAAGGTGACCAGGTGGCCTCTACAGCAACTCCCGACAAGCGGGTCGGAGTGAAATGAGAGTCTTCAGGGTGGCGGGGAGGAATGCGTGCGACGTGGCCACAGGAACCATAAGGCGGCTGAGGGGCATCCCCGGGCCCCTCTTTAAAGAGGAAGTGGCATATGGAAAACTGCAAGTCTGTGCGCAAACATGCGTCCAGCAGTTGCGGGAAGTGGAGCTCGGCATCTGGTAGCTCACCACACAGATGATGGGAGAGTCGGGGCCACCACCAGAGATGCGGACAGGGACTCGCCTGCGCGCACGGCCACGTGCGCAGGCCTGCTCATTAACAGCGCGTCAGTGCTGACAAGCAGAGGGAGGAGGAGGGGAAAGATAAAACATAAAGGTCGAAGTCAAGTCACCCTTGGCTAGATTCTAAGCCCATGAATAGAATGATATAAGTTACAGTTATAAAAATGATAAGCAAATAGTGCCTACTCCCAATGTTTGTTGAGGGGCTGTCTAGGGAAATTTGGAATTTTAACTGCAGTGAGCTGTAAAAGAAAAAAGATCTCCAAACTCAGAAAACACAAACTTGTCTTTTTCCCAATATTCTTTGTCTAGGACATCCCCAGTGGCTGAGTGGAAAAGATTGCCTGCCCATGAAAAGATGCGGGTTCTGTCCCTGGGTTGGGAAGATCCCCTGGAGAAAGAAATGGTAAGCCACTCCATATTTTGGCCTAGGAATCCCATGGACAGAAGATCCTGGCAGGCTACAGTCATGGGATCGCAAAAGAAGCAGACATGACTTAGCAACAAACCAACAGTTCTTTGATTCTCTGCTTAGGTGCACATTTATATAACTTAACAGTTTCAGGTACCCAACATCACAGGCTGTTGAGCATGAAAATACTGACTTAGCCAAAGTCATCTTATGCTGAGCTCCTGACAAACTCAGTTCAGTACCTCAGTTATGTCCAACTCTTTGCGACCCCATGGACAGCAGCATGCCAGGCCTCCCTGTCCATCACCAACTCCCGAAGTTTACTCAAACTCATGTCCACAGACTCAGTGATGCCATCCAGCCATCTCATCCTCTGTCGTCCCCTTCTCCTCCCGCCTTCTATCTTTCCCAGCATCAGGGTCTTTTCAAATGAGTCAGTTCTTCCCATCAGGTGGCCAAAGGATTTAAGTTTCAGCTTCAGCAGCAGTGCTTCCAATGAATAATCAGGACTGATTTCCTTTAAGATGGACTGGTTGGATCTCCTTGCAGTCCAAGGGACTCTCAAAAATCTTCTCCAACACAACAGTTCAAAAGCACCAATTCTTCGCCACTCAGCTTTCTTTATAGTCCAACTCTCACATCCATACATGACTACTGGAAAAACCATAGCTTTGACTAGACGGACCTTTGTTGACAAAGTAATGTCTCTGTTTTTTAATATGCTGTCTAGGTTGATCTTAACTTTTCTTCCAAGGAGTAAGAGTCTTTTAATTTCATGGCTGCAGTCACCATCTGCAGTGATTTTGGAGCCCAAAAAAGAAAGTCTGTCACTGTTTCCACTGTTTCCCCATCTATTTCCCATGAAGTGATGGGACCAGATGCCATGATCTTAGTTTTCTGAATGTTGAGTTTTAAGTCAACTTTTTAACTCTCCTGTTTCACTTTCATCAAGAGGCTTTTTAGTTCTTCTTCACTTTCTGCCATAAGGGTGGTGTTATCTGCATATCTGAGGTTACTGATATTTCTCCTGGCAATCTTGATTCCAGCTTGTGCTTCATCCAGCCCAGTGTTTCTCATGATGTACTCTGCATATAAGTTAAATAAGCAGGGTGACAATATACAGCCTTGACTTAGTCCTTTTCCTATTTGGAACCAGTTTGTTGTTCCATGTCCAGTTCTAACTGTTGCTTCCTGACCTGCACACAGATATCTCAAGAGGCAGGTCAGGTGGTCTGGTATTCCCATCTCTCAGAATTTTCCACAGTTTATTGTGATCCATACAGTCAAAGGCTTTGGCGTAGTCAAGAAAGCAGAAGTAGATGTTTTTCTGGAACTCTCTTGCTTTTTCGATGATCTAGCGGATGTTGGCAATTTGATCTCTGGTTCCTCTACCTTTTCTAAATCCAGCTGGAACACCTGAAAGTTCACAGTTCACGTACTGTTGAAGCCTGGTGTGGAGAATTTTGAGCATTCCTATGGCAGCGTGTGAGATAAGTGCAATTGAGTGGGTAGTTTGAACATTCCTCAGCATTGCTTTCTTTGAGATTGGAATGAAAGAGCTTTTCCAGTCCTATGGTCACTGCTGAGTTTTCCAAATTTGCTGGCATATTGAGTGCAACACTTTCACAGCATCATCTTTTAGGATTTGAAATAGCTCAACTGGAATTCCATCACCTCCACTAGCTTTCTTTGTAGTGATGCTTCCTAAGGCCCATTTGACTTTGCATTCCAGGATGTCTGCCTCTAGGTGAGTGATCACACCATCATCATTATCTGGGTAATGAAGATCTTTTTTATATAGTTCTTTTGTGTATTTTTGCCACCTCTTAATATCTTCTGCTTCTGTTAGGTCCATACCATTTCTGTCCTTTGTCGAACTCATCTTTGCATGAAATGCTTCCTTGGTATCTCTAATTTTCTTCAAGAGATCTCCAGTCTTTCCCTTTCTATTGTTTTTCTCTATTTCTTTGCACTGATCACTGAGGAAGGCTTTCTCATCTCTCTTTACTATTCTTTGGAACTCTGCATTCAAATGGGTATATCTTTCCTTTTCTCCTTTGCCTTTCACTTCTCTTCTTTTCACAGCAATTTGTAAGGCCTCCTCAGACAGCCATTTTGCTTTTTTGCTTTTTTTTTTCCTTGGGGATGGTCTTAATTCCTGCCTCCTGTACAATGTCATGAACCTCCCTCCATAGTTCTTCAGGCACTCTAACAGATCTAATCCCTTGAATCTATTTCTCACTTTCACTGTGTAATTGTAAAGCATTTGATTTAGGTAATACCTGAATGGTCTAGTGGTTTTCCCTACCTTCTTCAGTTTAAGTCTGAATCTGGCAATAAGGAGTTCAAGATCAGAGCCATAGTCAGCTCCCAGTCCTGTTTTTGCTGACTGTATAGAGCTTCTCCATCTTTGGCTGCCAGGAATATAATTAATCTGATTTTGGTATTGACCATTTGGTGATGTCCATATGTAGTCTTATCTTGTGTTGCTGGAAGAGGGTGTTGTCTATGACCAATGTGTTCTGTTGGTAAAACGCTATTAGCGCTTGCCCTGCTTCATTCTGTACTCCAAGGCCAAATGTGCCTGTTACTCCAGGTATTTCTTGACTTCCTACTTTTGCATTCCACTCCCCTATAATGAAAAGGACATCTTTTTGGTGTATTAGTTGTAGAAAGTCTTCATAGAACCATTCAACTTCAGCTTCTTCAGCATTACTGGTCAGGGCATAGACCTGGATTACTGTGATATTGAATGGTTTGCCTTGGAAATGAATAGAGATCATTCTGTCGTTCTTGAGATTGCATCCAAGTACTGAATTTCAGAGTCTTTTTTTGACTATGATAACAACTCTACTCCACTTAAAAAAAACCCTAATTAAACCATTTTTATACTGAATAAAACTAAATAATAACTTAAACTGTAATAAAATCAAATTTACAAGTGCATTTAAAATCACTTCTGTTTAATCATAAAGCTACTGTAAGATTAATAAGATCAAGGTCCTTATTTTTATGATAGAAGCAAATATAGAGGATGCAAGGGCAAATATGACAAATCTAGACAGTGTACTAAAAAGCATGCATTACTTTGCCAACAAAGGGCCATACAGTTAAAGCTATGGTTTTTTCAGTAGTCATGTACGGATGTGAAAATTGAACCATAAAGAAGACTGAGTACTGAAGAATTGATACTTTCAAACTGTGGTGTTAGAGAAGACTCTTCAGAGCTCCTTGGACTTCAAGGAGATCAAACCAGTCAATCCTAAAGGAAATCAACCCAGTATATTCACTGGAAGGACTGATGTGGAAGCTGAAGCTTATACTTTGGCCATCTGATGCGAAGAGCTGACTCACTGGAAAAGACCCTGATGCCTGGAAAGATTGAAGGCTAGAGGAGAAGGGAGTGACAACGGATGAGATGGGTGGATGGCATAATTGACTCAATGGACATGAGTTTGAGTAAACTCTGGGAGATCATGAAGGACAGGGAAGCTTGCCACACTGCAAAGAGTTGGACACAACTTAGCAACTGAACAACAGCAAAGGGCAAATATAAATTAAAGAGGCTTAAATTATCCCTGATGGAAGTAAAGGAAAATTTCTCTCCCTTCTTCTTAGGACATTTACTTAGAATAGTTTTAAATGTAAGCAAAAAAAATAAATAAAATAAATGTAAGTAAAACTCTCCCTCTCTTTGAAATGTATGTATAGTTGACACTTGAGCAACCTGGGTTTGAATTGAATGTGTTCACTTATACATGGATTTTTTTTTTTCCCCAGTAAATTCACATAGTACTACACACAGACTCAGGCTGGTTGAATCTGTGGCAGATCCTAGAACCAATCACCTGTAGATACCCAAGAACAACTGTATTCCCTTTGGAAAACTAAACAGGCCTTTTTTGTCAGATTTATAATGGAGAATGTCTTTCTCAAGGACCTGAGAATCATCTCTTTGAAAGGTAAACACCAGGGAGAGAGTACCTCTAACTGCCCGTTTCTGCAGGTGGGCAGAAGTCTAACTTGGTTGAATATCTTGCTCCAAGTTGCAAAACTACCTCATCACAAGATAAGCTTGTGTCTCCTCTGGACAAGGTCAATTAGCTAAATGATAATTATTTCAATTACCCAGTAAAGTTATGATGAACCATGTATTACATAAGGTGTTATAAAGCCTGTCATTTAGGAACTAGTTGTTTATCTTGAAAACATGTATGTAATAGGTTGTATCAGCTTGGCTACATAAGTGGGTAAGATACCTTTCTGTCTCTGTCTCTCAATGGACGGCCTGTGATGCAATCCATTCAATTAAAAAAAAGTTTTCTTTCTCCACTACTGTTGTGAAGATGATTTCTGGGTTGAGAGAAGACTTTGTTTTTAATTATAAGTCCCCAACATAGATAATAACCTAGAAACCTTTTTTATTCAGCTGTAAGCTGGACTTACATTTATATGAATACATACATTTTATGAGATTACCTGACATTCTGGGATATAAAAATAGTGACTGTAAACACCAGAATCTATAGATTCCCCCAAATGATCCTCTTTCTCTAAATATTAATTCCCTATAAAATCATTCTTCAAGACATTCATGTCTGAAATAGGGGTCACACTGTAACACTGAGCAAGAATGATTACACATGCAAGGCTACCCTAGAAAGGAGGACAAAAGAAAGGAGAATTGTGGGCAACACAGGAAACTTTTTCCTGGCAGCCTAGTCAAAGAGACCACAAAAGTAGCTAACTGAACTGAGGAATCAATGCTTCGGAGAGTCAAGTCTGCAGAATCCAAGGTGAGGGTGAGGAAGGATAAAGGACTGGTGCTACAAGCAAACTCCTGAGAGTTTACAAGTTTTCTGCAAGAATTAATTCAGTATTTTGTTTTGTTTTTGTGTAACAAGAATATTTTAAGAAATCTTGAGTCATTTGAATGCCTCTATATGGCTAAATTTCAGGATCGGTATTTGAGTTTGTGTTTATAGGTCTTAAGATACTCAAGCAAGTGCCAAACATTGTACCTTGCTTGAGAAGGTATCCATGCATGACTCTATCTGGTCTGGCTGTCAATCACTAGACCCCCTTATCCAAAGAAAGGACCATGTGTTTCCAGCATTCTAATCACAATTGTGTCTGAGAGTAAAACTCCCTATTCTTATAGATCTTTTACAAACAATTAAAAAATTTTAGAAATATATGTAAATATATCCATATATTATACACATAATATATACTAAAAGCTTAAGAAAAAAATCAGTTTGGATGCAGTGCTTTTTTTTCCCCCCCTCCAAGGAAGGAATGAGATCTAGGTGTTGGAGATCTTCCTTGGCCTTTTATGTGAAAGTTAAAGAAAGAAATCACAGGAAAGGATAATATGAAATCTGGTCCATAGAAGTCATTTTCCATGATCATATCATGGAAGACACAATGAAAGAATGGGACCAGAACAGAGGGAAGCAGCACTAAGAGAAAGCTAGGGTGAGAAAAGCCTGAAGCACCCCTGAGCCTTTAGTCACATTTAGGGAATCACATTACAAATGACCACAGGAAGTGGGGCACTGCTGAGAGTCAAAGGGGGCAGAAGCACAAACCAGGACTGACCTGGAAGGAGGAGGAAAGACACCACTCTAGTCAGAACTGAAGACAATTTCAACTCAGTCTCCAAGCTATGAGTCAGTTATGAGTTTGCGTTCTGTCACAAGGACCTGAAAAGAGTTTTGGGCTAACCCTGTGCCAAACAGCATTACTTTAATTATCTTGAGCTAATGAGGGGAAAACAAAGGAGGTTAATGATGCATTTGCAGCAAGTAAAGGTCAAATGATAATTACTGGATCCTTTAAAAAAGAAAAGTTACAGAAGTTTAGACAGAGAAAAGATGTGGGAAAATTAGTCATCACATAGCCCACTGTAGAAGAGGTATGCCTTAATCCAAGAGTCATATTGTAAGTACTCTGACTAATGTATCACTATTTGTCTAACTAAATTCATACTTACCTTTTAAATGTTCATATACATTTTATAAAACTGTTTGATTTTATAGTTCGTAGAAGACCTGTAAAGCATGAGAACTTTGTTCCCAATGACAGTTACACACATTTGTGAAAATGATTTGGTACCACACAGGAGGGGAAGGTTTCCTTCCTCAGGGAGTCATACATGGCATTTTCTAAAACTCAAGTCTAATTGCTCTCAGGTTTTTGCTTAGCTGCTTACTAGTAAGGACCATTGAGTAATGTAATACACAAACTCGCAACTCTTCCCATGTTGCCGTACAACTTTCCATGGGTCTCTCTCACATTTCTGAACGTACATGAGCAGAGGCAGCAACTGCCTTTGTCCTCAACCATCTTTTCAAGGATGTTTATGTAGAGAACAGTCTGAAGTCAGAGATAAGGCTCTCCTCTGCAAAGGAGAGGTCTCTTTGCTGTCCAGTATAGTAAAGATAACATATCCTCTGGGACAAATTCCCAGACACTGCACATTATGAAAAAAAATACTGAGGAGCCCTAATTTCGGGGCTCCTCTATTGCAACATAACTCATAGACTGTGTAGCCATGGCTCTCTTCTTGTTGCCTTAGGGAATCAGGGCTTGGTAAATTGCCATAACGGCAACTGCAATTGCTGTAATATAGTCATTTTTGTCTCTGAACCAAGACTCTTATGTCTTCTGCCAGTAACCATGAAACTGAGGTGGGAATTTTCTGGTGGTCCAGTGGTCAGGGCTGCCAAGAGCCTGTGTTCCATCCTTGATAGGGGAACTAAGATCCTACAAGCATCAGGGCTTGGCCAAAACAAACAAACAAACAAAAACTGGGGCAAGCTAACTCATTATATTAGCGTGTTAGTAGGGTAAAGTCTCAGGTATTGAATCACTCTGGACATGCTCTTCTGCTTAATTTTTAGTTAATTCCCAAATCCCTGACAACTAAGGACACTTCCAGCCATTATCTTTACACATGTACTACTTATCTTTTTTCCCTTGGCAGCTCAATCAGTTTCGTCCAATAAAGAGTTAGAATAGCAGTTCTAAAACTACAATCTAAAGACCAGCAGTATCAGCAACACTTAAGAATTCTCTGCTTACAATAGCCAAGACATGGAAGCAACCTAAATGTCCACTGGCAGAGGAATGTCGTGTGGTAGCCTGGGTGGGAGGGGAGTTTAGGGGAGAATGGGTACTTCTGTTTGCATAGCTGAGTCCCTTTGCTGTCCACCTGAAACTACCACATTTTTGATCAGCTATGCTGCAATGTAAAATAAAAAGTTAAAAAAAAGAAAGAAGTGTACATTCTCAGGTCCCACCCAGAACTTAGTGACTCAAACTCTGGGAGTGGGGCCCAGGAATCTATGTTTTAACAACCCTTCCAAGTAATTATAAAACAAGCTAGGGACTGAGGACCAGTTAGGTAGAAAGGTCACCTCATTTTCCTTGTGATCAGAGTAATTACAGTGATTAAGTTGCTGATGAGTTATAAAGAGCTTATTATTTTTATGAAATATTTCTATTTCCCTCCTCCTCCTATAAATGAAACAAGTAGTATTCTTTTACTTTTCTGCAAATTCTAGATTCTCATAACTATGTCTGCATTTAATGTGATACAATATATTACTTTGGTTGAGTGAAGAAAATCCATTTTCATATAATAATGTAGTTAGAAAATGAAAGCATTTTAATAGCATTTGCAGATAACTATGGATAGTTTTCATTGATTCTATAGCAAAATTTGAAAAGAGTAGCTTAAAGTTTGATTACAATACATTTCTTTGGACTTTTTATATGTCGGTAGCTTAAAATCCATTGGTCTATCTTGTACTTGGAATGGATCTTTTATCCATGTCTGATGTGGATATTAGTTCACTAACTTACAGAGAACTGAATGTCTACATATTTTCAATATTTTTTAAAAAGCATTTATGTTTACATTGCCTTTACTGTAATATTACACAGAATTTCACCAGAAAAAGCTTTAGGTGAAATGGTATCAAGCTCCCAGTGGTAGAGACAAGGTTATAAAATTTCAATTTATTTATTTATTTATTTTTGTTTGAAAGCTCATATTTTATTATTGCCAACAAATACTGTTTGCTGTTTTCCTAGAAGTGACATCTAACTAACTGCCAAATCCCAAGTCAGATTAACCATAATTTTTCTGACTTTCATATGAAAATGGAATGGTATTCCAGGAAAACAGTATCTAGTTCACAACTCAAGCAATCACAAAACTGCTCTTTCTCAAGACAAGTGCAACAGCAGTCTGGAAGTACTTCCCATTTGGTCACACAGAATATTAAAGAGGTATTTATTCAATGGTCAAGATTTAATAAAAATAATGTTTATGACTTCAACATTTTTTAATTACAAGTGTATAGTAGTGAAGAATACAATGACCATTGGTACAACCCAGTGCTACGGACGTGATTCAGCAGTTTGACCGATTATTACTTTGGTACCATCAGAGCAAATGACACAATAGAAAAGGCAAATAATATCTTAGTATTATGAAAATGGTCTCAGGGGCCTCCAGAGTCCACTGATCCCTCCTAAAACCACAGATTTAACGTCTTTCTCACCCGTTGGACGGTGAGCTATGAGGGAAGAGAGCACTTGGTTTTTGTCACCATGACATCCCTAATAGCAGGAACACATTTACTCACTGGCTGGATGACAGAAAGGGAGGGAGTAGAGAGAAGGGAAGAAGAATACATAACATGAAGAAAGCATAAGAAAATGTAACTGAATATTTATATGAACCATGGAAAGGAAGAACAGAATTCTGTTGGAAGACCAAGTAAAGAAATGAGTGGAAGTCTGTGACTGACCATGAAAAACAGATTCATAAAGGGAAAAAAAGCAGGTTCTCTTCTTCTATTACAATAAGAGTAGTGGCTGAGAGCATGGCAGCTAGAGACTGTCTTGCTCATCCTTGCTTGCTGCTGGGTGTAGCCATATCCCCACATTTCTCACCAAATCACCATGTGTCTGAAAGGAAAATGCGGGCTTGGACTCTATCATTCCTGTTCCTGCATATAAGCCAGAAAATAGGTGTCCCTGTGGTCTTCTTCCAACCGGGTGAATTAAGACAATGTCCAAGGACAGCAGGGCAATAAGAAGGCAGGAATGTGGGTCCCTGAATCGTCATGCTAGGCAGAGCACCCCAGCACTACTTAACCTTAGATTCCATTATATGAGAGAACTAAACAGCTATCTTCTGTAGGCCATGGTCAGGTTAGGTTTCTCTGATTCTGAGACAGACTTTTATGCTAATTTTTAAAAGCTGTCTAGATGTAAATATACAAGCAAATATGTATATACAAACACATATATCATATATATTTTTTAATATATAGCTATATAAACAAAACAAACCAAAAAGTCCCAAAACCTATAAATGTTTAAAAAAATTACCATAAATTAAGTCAAAAGGCAAACTATAAAACAGGGAAAACTATCAGTAATTAATGAATATCAAAATGTAGATTTCTTTCTCCCCCCCAGATACAAAGCAAAATGATTCAGTTACACAAACACACACACAAAATTTTTTTAATTGAACTTTTTTTTTTTTTGACCACATCATGTGGCACACTGGATCTTAGTTCCCTGATTAAGGATTGGACCCACATCCCCTGCATTGAGAGCTTGGAGTCTTAATCAATGGACCACAAGGGAAGTCCCAACATGTTCTTTTTCATATTCTTTTCCATTACAGGTTATTACAGATATTGAATATAGTTCCCTATGCTGTACAATAAGTAGGTCCTTGTTATTTATCTGTTATCTATATAGTAGTTTGTATATGTTAACCCCAAACTACCAGTTTAGCTCCTTCTCTCCCTCTCCCCACACTATCCCCCCTTTGGTTATTTTCTGGTAACCATAAGTTTGTTTTCTATGTCTGAGTCTATTACTACTTTGCTAGTAAGTTCATATATACTCTTTTAGATTTCACATATAAGTGATATCATGTGATATCCGTATTCCTCTGATTTACTTCACTTAACATGATCATCTCTGGGCCCATCCATGTTGCTGCAAATGGCATCAATTCATTCTTTTTTATTCACCTATCTTTTATTCATCTATCGATAGACATTTATGTTGCTTTCATTTTTTGGCTATTACACATAGTGTTACTATGAACACTGGGAGCATGTATCCTTTTGAATTCTGTTTTCCATAGCAGTTATACCAATTTACGGTCCTACCAACAGTGTAGGAGGTTCCTTTCTCTCCACACCTTCTCAAGCCTTTACTGTTTGTAGACTGATGCCTATGATGACTAGTGTGTAGCTTGTCCAACACAACTTACTGAGAAGACTCTCTTTCCTCCACTGTATTGATAAATTCTTTCCTAATTTATCATAGATTAATTGATCATAAATGCATGGGTTTATTTCTGGGCTTTCTATCCTATTCCACTGACCTATATATCTGTTTTTGTGCCAGTACCACACTGCTTTAATTACTGTAACTTTGCAGTACAATCTGATACAAAAAAACAGGACCTGTATACCTGCTACCTACAAGCAACCCACTTCAGATCTAGAGACACATGCAAACTGAAATCGGGGGTGGAAAAAGGTATTCCACACACATGAAAATCAAAAGAAAGTCAGAGTAGAAATATTTAATATTGGACAAAACAGACCTTAAAAAAAAGACTGTCAAAAGAGACAAAGAAAGTTATGGTACATATACACGATGGAATATTATTCAGCTATTAAAAATAATGCATCTGAATCGGTTCTAACAAGGTGGATGAAACTGGAGCCTGTTATACAGAGTGAAGTCAGTCAGAAAGAAAGAAACACCAATACATTATATTAATTCATATGTATGGAATTTAGAAAGATGGTAATGATGACCCTATATGCGAGACAGCAAAAGAGACACAGATATAATGAACAGACTTTTGGACCTGAGGGACAAGGCGAGGATGGGATGATTTGAGAGAATAGCATTGAAACACGTATATTACCATATGTGAGAAAGATCACCAACCCAAGTTTGATGCAGGAAACAGGGCACTCCAAGTCGGTGCACTGGAAGAACCAGAGGGATGGGATGGGGAGGGAGGTGGCAGGGGGGTTTGGGATGGGGGACACATGTACACCTGTGGCTGATTCATGTCAATGTATGGCAAAACCACCACAATATTGTAAAGTAATTGGCCTCCAATTAAAATAAATTAATTTTTTAAAAAGAGGCAAAGAAGGACACTATTTAATAATCAAAGGATCAACCAAAGAGAAGATATAACAATTGTGTGTTTGTGTGTGTATCTCCAATCCAACAAAGGAGAAACCTCAATATATAAGGTAAATGTTAATAGACATAAAATGAGAAATTAACAGTAATACAATAATAATATGGGACTTCAACACTCTCCACTTACATTAAAGGACAGATCACCAGATAGAAAATCAATAAGGAAAAACACGTACCTTAAATGACAAATTACATCAGATGGACTTAATTGATACTTATAGAGCATCTCATCTAAAAGCAGCAGAATCTATATTCCTTTCACGTGCACATGGAACATCCCGCAGGACAGACCACATGCCTGGCCACAAACCAAACCTTGGTAAATACTGGGTCGATGAAAAAGTTCATCTGGGAAACATTTTACAGAAAAACTTGAACAAACTTTTTGGCCAACCCGATATAAGAATACTGGAATCATATTAAGTATCTTTTCTGAGCATAATACTATGAGGCTAAAAACCAACTACAAGGGGAAAAAAAACACTGCAATAGTACAAACACATGGAGATTAAACAATATGTTACTAAACAAGCAATGAGCCACTGAAACACTCAAAGAGAAAATAAAAAATACCTACAGACAAATGAAAATGAAATCACAATAATTCAAAACCTATAGGATGGAGGAAAAGCAGTTCTAAGAAGAAATTTACACCATACAAGCTTACCCTCAGGGAACAAGAAAAATCTCAAATAAGCAACCTAACCTTACACCTAAAGCTACCAAGGAAAGAACTACAAAAAAGTCTGAAGTTAGTAAGAGAGAAATCATAAAGATCAGAGCAAAAATAAATGAAATAGAGACTACAAAAGCAGTAGAAAAGGTCAATGAAGCTAACAGTTGGTTCTTTGAAAAAATTAACAAAATCAATAAACCTTTAGCTGGAATCATCAAGGAAAAAGAGAGAGGGCCCAAATGAAATAAGAAATGAAAAAGGAAAAGTTACAAATGACACACAGAAGTAAGAGACTACTTCCCTGTAGCTCATACAGTAAAGAATCTGCCTGCAGTGCAGGAGACCCGGGTTCAGTCCCTGGGCCGGAACGTCCTCTGGAGAAGGGAATGGAAACCCACCTCAGTGTTCGTGCCTGGAGAACCCCACGGACAGAGGAGCCTGGGGGGCTACAGTCTCTGGGGTCGCACAGAGTCAGACATGACCGAGGGACTAATACCACCATGTGGGCAACTATGCCAATAAAATGGACAACCCAGAAGGAATGGACAAATTCTTAGAAAGGTTCAATTTCTCTGAAATTGAAAACCAAACCAGGAAGAAACAGAAAATATGAACAGGACAATTACCATAACTGAAATCGAATCAGGAATTTTAAAACTCCCAATAAACAAAAATCCAGGACCAGACGGCTAAACAGGTGAATTCTACCAAATATTTAGTGAACAGTTAACAGCAATCCTTCTGAGACTATTCCAAAAACTGCAGATGAAGAAGCATTTCTGAACTCATTCTATGAGGCCACTATCACCATGATAGCAAAACCAGACAAAGACATCAGAGAAAAAGAAACTGTATATTTTTAAAATTCATAATAAACATTAAATGACAAGAAAAATACCAATATTCTAAACAGCAAAGGACACAAACACAACTTACAGAGAGAAAACAAACAAATACAGTGGTTTTAAACTCTAGATATACATATATTCATACCAAACAAAGAAGGAAAAGGCAACCCACTTCGGTATTCTTGCCTGGAAAATTTCACTGATAGAGGAGCCTGGTGGGCTACAGTCCATGGAGTCGCAAAGAGTCAGACACAAATGAGCATGCACACCAAAAAAAAAGTAAAGAAATATACTGAAAAGTGTTTGTATCTGGATAATGCAATTTTATGTCTCAAATATCTGTATAATTCCAAATTTTTTACACTGTAAGACTGAATCAAAATGATGCAATTTATTTAGAAAAATGTGGTCATATCTCTATGATTAAAGCTGAATAACATCATCGTCTTTAGTCTCCTCTGCTTCAACCCACGTTCCAATCTCATCATTCATGCACATAAATCTCACATTTTAATCACAGCAAATCACTTTCACTTCTAAAAGTTTCCTGATCATGCCTGCTCCATTCCCGCCCCCCCCCCAGACTTTCTCCCAGGTGGAGCCCCTTATTAACATCGGCAATAAAAAGGACCACACCATATTTAGGCAAGGAGCAACTGGGGTTGAACTTCTCCAACCAAAACACAGCTAATTCCCAGGGAGTGTGAAAACTGAGCGGAGATATGCCAGGCCCGCTCCATGGCCCCATATGGCAGGCAAGAAAATCAGCAAGACCACGGCTCTACAAAGACGGAGGAGAGAGATTCTGAGGGCTGCACTGAGGCATTCAGAGCAGGCAGGCTCTAAGCAGGCTGAGTTATAGCACCAGAGACTTCAATTATGATGCCAGGAGCACCAACATGAAAACTGTCCCCTCCATGACCAAAGGAAGCAAAGCAGAGCATATTAAATCTAAGGGACCAGAACCCTGTCCCCACTTCAGTGAGTCCAAGGAAGTCACTCTTCCCTCCCATCCCACTCACTGCCCCCCTACCGATGAAGGAAAACAGCAGGAAGGAAGGATGGCAAAGGATGAAACATTTTTATCTGAACACTACATAAATGATTGTTCAAATAATCAGATTGGACTAAAGCTTAAGCAACATCGAACATTTTATTATTTTCTCTACTAATCGGCAGGAAGTAAGTTGATTTTAGATTAAAATAAAATACTGTGAATTGTTACTCAATTTATAGGCAATAATCTTCAATCATATTTTTTAAAAGACATGGATGTTATACTTTCCCCTAACAAACATCCCAAATTTTATACAGTATCTTCATAGCCTGTTCAGAGGAATCATAAATCCGACTAGGATGACATGTCTCACATCTGATGTGAGCTGACTCCATCCTTTCACCACTTCAAACACTTCCCTTCAGTACATAATCCAATGCACATACTACCTTTTCTACTTTTATCGACTCAGATTAAATCAATTCCAAGGGGCACCAAGCTTTTGGCATGTACACACGTACCTTAAAGTTTTAATGAGGATTCTGGTTCAGGCAATGGAAGTGGTTTAAACAAGAGAGAAAGAATGCCATCGCTCTTTCACTCAGCAGTCCACATGTGAGTCATCCAAGGCCTGCACTGAGGCCCGGGCACCCTCTACCTTACTGCTCTGCCACCCCATGACAAGGCTTCCTACTCGTGTACAGGCATCCGTCCAGGAACTCACTGGTACACGAACTTGCAGTCACCGGGGGTGACCACAAGTAGAGGAAGTGGAGGCAATGTGCTTTCCCTTTAAGGGGACAACCCCAAAGTTGTAGCTTATTTCCCTGCATATTTCCACGAGCAGAATTTATCTTCCTAGTTTCACACTAGTAAAGCTGGGAAATAGAGTCACTATCTGTGTGGCAATGTGTCCTATCAAGGGACAGTGGCTAAAGGAGAACAATCAGAAATGTTTGCTTATCCCATAGGCCTATTCTTTTCTTTCCTGTGCTGTTTGTTTCATACTTGAATTAAAAAAATTTTTTTAAATGAAACATTATGCCAGTCAATATATTAATATACAAAATAAAAGGGTTTGTGTTTTGTTTTTTATCTGCTTTGGTTTCCTCCTAAAAACTAAGTTGGATGCCTTGGAAAAATGCAATAAAGCAAGCTGCTAAAAATGGCCACTGAATTAGATCAATGTGAGAAACTCTTCAACAGAGAGGAGAAAAAAAATCTAGAAGGATTCTTCACTCAGATTCCTTTGCAAGTATCTTTAGTTGAAAAAAAAAGAAATTGGAAGTAAGGGGTTCATTTTAACTATGCAAAAAAGACAACTGTGAACTATATAATCAGTGAATCATACCCCCACCAAAAGGGATCAAAATTGTACATCAAAAGATTGCTAAACAGAACTATACTTATGTTTTCAACTAAAACAGAATACTTCAAGTTACATTTACAAAAGTATATATTTATTTTTAGAATTTACCCTTAAGACCGGTAAATTCTGATCCTATCAGTACAGAGAACTTCTACAAAGGAAATTTCCCCCTGCGTGTCAACAAATTCAGAACTTAATTACCTTTACCTTCCAATTTTTATAATCCTCCCACAACCATTTTTCTAAAATGTTTAAATGTGTATCAGTTCTTTAACACAAACTTCTGAGCATGACATTCCAAGGATGCTAGAATTTGGATCCACGGGTATTCCAGCCTCACCTCTTTCATATAACTCCAATCATTCTCTAGCCATGGAAGTCTTCAAAATAATCTATCTAATATACTCAGCCAGAATTCCAGCATATGTGTGTCAAGGATCACATTACATAACCAAGTCAAAGTTGAATAAATCACAGGTCCTGACTATAAAAGTTTTATCTAGAATCAAAGGAGACAGTCAAGAAAATAAACAATTTCAACATACTTTCTTTCATTCAAGAAGTATGAACTTCTTGCTGTATGGCAGGTACAACTCTGGGTATTGAGAAGAGAATGACTGGGAATAAGAGTTGCGTGTCCTCATCGCATGAGGGGGAGGAACAGGTGGCAGGAAACACTTCAGATCGTGTGGGGAGGAAGGGCTACTTATGGCAGTGATTAATAAATACACGCAGATGGTTTACTTAAAATATAACTGCTACTAATGGATCTTAACAAGCTAATGTACCTAGTAAGTCAGTGGAAGAACCAAATTAATGAGAGGAAGAAAATGATAGTAGAAAGTTACAGAAAGCTACTATAAAACAAAACATGTATGAGTATATAATTCCTAAGAACTACAATCCTAATATACTTTTCACTGGTCCAATAATGTCTAAAATATCCTTTCTAGCCACAGTTTTAGGAAGAACACAGATAAAACAGAATTATGTCCAGAGAGGAGGTATAGATGACTATAAACTACTTCATTTGAGGAAAGGCTGAGGGAGGGAGGAATGTTTAGAAAAAAGACTAGGAGAAAACAGGGTGTGTGATAAACAGCTTAAGACCCTACATGGGAAGAGAAGTTACACTGTGACACTCAAGAAGGCTGAACTAGGATCAATAACTGAAATTACACAGAAGCAACCTCAGTAAAAGGAGTAAGCTATTAACAAACTGAAGCCAGAATCTATAAGAACACATTATCTGTCAATAAGATTGTTATTCTCCTCAATTCTTTATGCTATGGTTTAGTCATTAAGTTGTGTCTGACTCTTGTAACCCCATGGACTGTAGCCCTTCAGGCTCCTTTCTTCATGGGATTTTTCCAGGCAAGAATACTGGAGTGGGTTGCCATTTCCTTCTTCAGGGGATCTTCCTGACCTAGAGATCCAACCTGCATCTCCTGCATTGCAGGCAGATTCTTTATCGACTGAGCTCTGAGGTAGTTCATTTTAGCAGGAGTCATATATGTATAGTTTTGTTAGACGTCATTTTACATCATTAAGTTACGTTAAAAAGAAATGAGGCAACTCCCCGATTTTCCATGGTTAACAATACTGTACACTTAACATTTTGTTAAGACAGCAGATCTCATTGTAGGTATTCTTACCACAACAAAAGGGGTGGTAAGGAACGGGGCAGTACAGAACTCTACACAACACTACTAGAAATCATTAAAACTACTTGCCATGTTAAACTGTATACATACATACAGTTGCATACAAACAATAAAAAAAAAAAAAAAACTATGCTGAATTCATACATTCTGGCCATAGCCAGTTTCTGTTCAGGGTCAAAGTCCTACAGGGATCAGTAAAACACAAGCCTTGACTTTTTCTCATCAGCTCTCTTCACCAAACAGAAGTGAATCTAAAACTGATCAGTGATGAAACAGCTTTAACTAAATTCCTGCAACCCATGCAAACTGAAACACAGAGACTTAAATTCATAAGTAATAAACAAAAATTCTTCATGAAATATCCAATAATTTTATAAGGAAAAATATCTATTAAAAATGAGGATAAATAATGCATCAAATCCCTCATGATTGGCAGGACATGATAAAATAGGTTGGCAAGTATCAGTGAACTAACCAGAAAAGACTTGTGGAGGAAAAGAGACCTCACATCACGGGTTACTTAAAAACTTAGTCTGGTAATCTGTAAGAGAAGGAATTATCAGTACTAAATCCTAATCTGAGAACTCTTTAATTTTTAGATGAATCGGTTGCTCTAGGACTACGGTACAAGAAACAGTAAACTTCTTAAATGCCAACTGGGTTTTCTTTTTCAAGTTGTCTTTACTATAAGCCATATTATACTTACTGTAAGATGTGCACCTGTGCTGATTTCAATATGTTAAATGTGAAAAATGTGTGACGTGAAAGTCGCTCAGTCATGTCCAACTCTTTGTGACCCCATGGTCTATACAGTCCATGGAATTCTCCAGGCCAGAATACTGGAGTGGGTAGCCTTTCCCTTCTCCAGGGGATCTCCCCAACCCAGGGATTGAACCCAGGTCTCCTGCATTGCAGGCATATTCTTTACCAGCTAAGCCACAAGGGAAGCCCAAGAATACTGGAGTGGGTAGCCTCTTCCCTTCTCCAGCAATCTTCCAAAATACGTGTGTCATATAATTAATGAAATACATGCCTTGATTCATTCTCTCTAATGGAGTAAATGTCAGATTAGAGTTTCCATTAGGGATTTCGTATATTTAAATTTTAAAAGTTAAATAGGAATTAATAAACATGAAAAGATACTCAACATCAATAGTCATCTGGGAAATGCAAATCAAAAGCATAAGAGGATACTACTTCACATATACCAGGAAGGCTAGAACCAAAAGGTGAGATAGTAACAAGTGATGCTAAGTGTGTGAATAAATTGGAATCCTCAGAAGTTCAAAAAGTTAAACGGAAGTTACCATTTGATTCAATATTTCCACTCCTAAGTACTTACCAAGAGAAATGAAACAGGCCCATGCAAAAAGTTGTAATCAGTGGTCAAACCAGGATTACTCATAATAGCCCCCAAATGGAAACAACCCAAATATCCATCAACTACTGAAGAGATCAACAAAATGCGGCATATCTATACAATGGAATATTATTTGGCCATTTAAGCAATAAAGTACTAATAGATGCTACAAACATCATGTGAAGTGATAGAGGTCAACAAAAAGACCACACAGTGTATGATTCTATTCATATTAAATACCCAGAAACGTAAAATCTATAGAGACAGAAGTAGACTAGTGGTTGTTTAAGGCCAGGGATGGGGGCGTGGGGTTTAGAGAAAACAGGAGGTAACTGGTCATGGATACAGGGTTTCCTTTGGAGGTTATGAAAATGTTCTAAAATTCATTACAGTAATGGCTGCACCACAATGTGAATATACTAAAAAACATTGAATTGTACCCTTTAAGGGCAAATTGTATGGTTGGAGAATTACATTTCAATAAAGATGTTTTAAAAGTTAGTGAAAACTTGATAGACTATAATTAAAAAGATAGTTTCAAGAATATTTTAGTAGTAACTTATGGCTACTCAGGGGAAAGTGAGGAAGAGGTAAACTGGGAGACTGTGATTGACATATATACTACTATAAAATAAATAACTAATAAGGACCTACTGTATAGCACAGGGAACTCTACTCAATACTCTGCAATGGTCTATATGGGAAAGAATCTAAAAAGGAGTGAATGTATGTATATGTATAACTGACTGACTGTGCTAGTTACTGCCAGCAGTAACTAACAACACTGTAAATAAACTATAATCCAATAAAAAAATTTTAAATAGATTATTTTAAAAGTAGATTACAAACATTCCATTTACCTCCTTCTTATGAAACTGTCTTAAACCTCGACTAATGCTTGCTTCTTTGCTCACAGAAGACCAAACCTTTTCTAAAGGGAAGCTTTGTTATACCTCCTCTTCTGTCATGTAGACTTTCTGACTACACAAGTTGCTGAAAGACTAGTGATTTTACCTAAAGGAGAAGTCCAAAGATTTCATACCTAGCAGACTAGTGGTATTTGTTATGAAAGAATGATGCATTTCTACTATTTTAGTCTGAATGCAGAACTAGCAAAATATTCCCTGAGGAAGAAATTTTAACCTGTAGGTCTCCAGATTTGCAAAAGTTAAAAGTTTTTAGGCCATTCAAATTGTCATTTTAGAACTTCATTAAGGAGAGCTCTTCAGAGAGCTCCTACAGGGGCAAGGGATGGAAAAAGTCACCCCTAGCGCCAGATGTAGGGCAGGATGTGGAATCGTCCTAAAACTGTCATTGTTAAGTCATGATTCTTGCTCCTTCTTTTAAATCCAGGAATACTTAAAAAGAGGAAAAATCAAAAAAAAAAAAAAAGGAAAAATCATAATTATCAAAATTTTAAAAATTCTGACAGACAACAAAATAGTCAAAACTATAAGAATCAGGAAAAGAACTACAGAAAAAGGGCGATAAGAAAACTACTATTTAAAATACTTAAACTAGATAAGATGAAACCAATAAACTAATACAAAGAAAGAAACAAAAAATAAAGCACAAACACTGGCAACAGAGGAAATATACCAGCCCTATAAACATAAAAAGACAGCCAACCTCACTGATCACTAAAAAGAAAAGTAATGAAATATTTTTAGCTAAATCAATATGGTATAAGAAATGGTGTGCAAGTGAGTACATTCTCATACTATTCCTGAAAGTAGAATGGTTACCACCTTTCAGAGGGCAACAGATAATACATTCCAAAAGCCTTAATAAATATTCTAGTCCAAACCATACAATCCTTTTCAGAGATCCATCATAAACATATTTATACATTTTTTAACAATAGAAGAGTAGAGTCAACCTAAGCGTCCGGTAATAGGAAGCTGATTTAACAAATCATGATAGACATACAAAAGTACTTTTATAAAAGCATTAAAATGTGATAGTTTTATATGAGTCAACATAGAAAAATGTTCAGGATATGTTATGTGGGAAAAAACAGGCTACAAGAATATATGAATAGATTAAATATGTGTGTTGGAATATACACATACACAATCAGTATCTAGAAGAATACACATTAAATTGTTATTAATATTGAGGCTAGGATATGAAATGAAATGTCTTTTCATTTTCTAATTTATATATTTTCATAAATTATTTTCTATTAATAATCAAATATCACTGTATAATAAAAATGCAAAAATAACATTCAAACCATATAAGTAATGTATCAAGCAGGCAAGTGCAAAAAGAGATTAAGGCATATCAGGGTTAAAAATAATAAAGATTGAAAAAGAGGACAAAGCTAAATAATTTCAAAAACTGAAGAAACAAAAGATGCTCATATTTAAGAATAAAAATAACTGTATAACATAAATTGGAAAATAAACAGATTGTTTTAAAAATGCAAAAAAGTTTTATGTGAAAGAAGACTGTATAATGGTAAGACAGCTAAGACTATAAACAATAATTTTGAAACTGAAAAGTTGAAAATCTAGTAAATTAGATACCCACATGTAAAAGAATGAAGTTGGATCCTTACCCTGCACCATACAAAAAAATTAAAGCAAAATGGATAAAAAGTCTAAACATAAGGGATAAGACCATAAAACTCTTGGAACAAAACATAGGAGAAAACTTCATGATATTGGATTTGACGATGATTTCTTGGATATGACACCAAAAGTTCAAGTAACAAAAGAAGAAACAACTAAATGGGACTTCATCAAACTTTAAAATGTGTGCATTAGAAGACACTAAAAAGAAAATGAAAAGGCAACTCACAGAATAGGAGAAAAAAATATTTTCAAATTAAATATGCGATAAATGATGAACATCCAGAATACATACAGAAAACTCCTACGACTTAACAAGATATTTATCTTGTTAATAACCCAATTAAAAAATGGAAAAGGGACTTGAATAGACTTTTCTCCAAAGAAGATATATAAATAGCCAAAAAGCACATGAAAACACACTCAACTTCACTAATCTTTAGGAAAAGGCAAATCAAAACAGCTATAAGATACCACCCATTAGGAGACTACTTGTCAAAAAACAAAAACCTATAAATAACAAGCTTTGGGAAGGATGTGGGGAAATCAGAACTCTTGAACACAGTCGATGGTAATGTGAAATGGTGTAGCCACTATGGAAAATGGTATGGCAGTTGAAACTTTAAAAACAGAATTTCTTATTCTAAAAAATGAAAATTCAAAAAAACGGAATTACCATATGATCCAGCAATTCCACTTCTGAGCATATACCCAAAAGAATTATAAGTAGCAACTCAAAGAGACATTTATACACCCATGTTCACAGCAGTATTATTTACAATAGTTAAAAGGCATCAACAGCTGAAATGTGTATTAATGAATGAACTGTAGTATATACAAAAAATGGAATATTATTCAGTCTTAAAAAGGAAGGAAATTTTGATGCGTGCCACGAAGTAGGTGGACCTTGATGACATTATCACAAGCCAGAAAGAAAATACAACCATTCCATGATTCCATATACAAGGTATACAGAATAGTCAAAAATAGAGGTGGAAAGCAGAACAATGATTGCTAAGGGCTAAGAATGTGGAGCTATTGTTTAAAAAGCACAGAGTGTCAGCTTGGGATGAAGTAAAAAAAGAAAAGAAAGCTAAGAGCTGAAGAATTGATGCTTTTGAAATCTGGTGTTGGAGAAGACTCTTGAGAGTCCCTTGGACTGCAAGGAGATCCAACCAGTCTATCCTAAAGGAAATCAGTCTTCAATATTCACTGGAAGGACTGATGTTGAAGCTGAAACTCCAATACTTTGCCCACCTGATGTGAAGAGCTGACTCATTTGAGAAGACCCTGATGCTGGGAAAGATTGAGGGCAGGAGGAGAAGGAGACGACAGAGGATGAGATGGTTGGATGGCTTCACCGACTCAATGGAAATGAGTCTGGGTAAACTCCGGGAGTTGGTGATAGACAGGGAGGCCTGGCATGCTGCAGTCCATGGGGTCACAAAGAGCTGGACATGACTGAGTGACTGAACTGAACTGAACTGATGATGTTCTAGGTATGGCTTTAGTATGCATAGGGGGGGCAGGGGGCTTGTTTATAATAAATTTCACAGTAATTTAAAAATAAAATCTAGCAAGTTAGTGAAAACAGGTTAAATATGTGACTAAAGATTTCTACAAGACATTTCACATGCACAGGTTTATATAAATTTTTGACCTAAGGAAGTTCCCTGGGCTTCAAAGTGCTGGTAAAGTTCTACTGGAATCAGCACAGGGCAGTGATTCTCAAAAGGGATGGTACAGCCTCATGGGCAGTGTAAAGGAAATTTATGAGAGCATTTTTGGTTGTTGAAGTGGTTGGGTGTTTTATTGCAATATACAAAACAATCCTATCAATGAGGCACTGGTCTTGTGTTCTGTACAATTTTCAAGTGATCCTTTGGCCATCCCTACCATTCAAAAAAAAAAAAAAAAAAAAAGGTTCATGATCTGAGTCTAGAACCTAACCCCATTTCTCATATAAATACAAAGCCCTTTTTGCACAGTTTTAGTATATGCTGGATTTTCCGGGAATGCAACTGCTGCATAAATGGGGAAAATATGTTCTTATCATTTAGAAATTTTAGGAAAGCTGAGCTTCATTTCTGACAATCACATTGTCAGTAGCACACATACTGTAGTCTGCATGTGTAGCAAACTACACAGATTCCATACACAGAACAAGCATCTGAGTTTTATAATGACCTATAGTTGTGGCTGAGTCATAAAGTGAGAAACATAAATTACTTTCTCATAATACATTGTAGTTAAACTGTTATATATAGTGTCAAAGTCGCTCAGTCATGTCTGACTCTTTGCGGCACCATGGATTATACAGTTCATGGAATTCTCCAGGTCAGAATACTGGAGTGGGTAGCCATTCCCTTCTCCAAGGGATCTTCCCAACCAAGGATTGACCCAGCTCTCCTGCATTGCAGGTGGATTCTTTACCAGCTGAATCACAAGGGATTCCCAAAGTGTTATACTGATTGCTTATATATATATATATATATATATATAATTATAGGTTATTATTATCTACCAATCTTGTTTCAAAATATTATGGGGCACATTAAAATTTTTTCTTCTACAAAAGGGGGCAGTGGGCCTGATATGGATGAGAAGTGTTGATCTAGAACAAGTAAAATATGGACCACTTTTCCTTTCTCAGACACTTTCACTTCAGTTCAGAACACTAACCTCCATTCCGAAGTACAGAAAAGAAAAGCTAAGTCCACATGATTCTTGCTGTCCATTATTGACATTGTAAATGTCTGTTTTCTACAGAACAGCAAGCACTGCAAGAAAGACCTTCTTCTTTTGTTCCATCCATCCAGGAGCAGTGCTCAAAGGCAGGATGCCCATCAGTCAAGGATGTGGAAGGATACAGGTCATTCTTATATTAGCTGAAGGCTGGACAAGAGTTAACTCCAAGTTTCTTTCTAACTTCAAAAAGTCTATGAAACTATCAATAGTGCTAAGGTGAGTTTAAGTTACCAAACCCCAGGAAAGAGCAAGTCATTAACCCACTCATTCTCAATGGTTGTTGAAATGATGTTAACCAACCACCTCGTCAAGCTCTCAGGACTAGCAGACATCTGGTCCTGTCTAAAATGTCCATAAGATATTTTATCCACACCGAAATGTCCTTGATATTTGGCCCGTCCAAAACTACTTGGCATGAGCCAAATATGCTCATGGATGTTTTAAATAGGACCAAATGTCCAAGAAAGGCTTTCACAGGCAACATAATGCCCCAGGTGATAGACCTCAATGATGACAACTGTACCAAATCACTTTTAAAAACCACAGGTATATATTTTACAGAGCACTATGTGTAGAAGAAGATCCACTCTATCCCCAACCACTGACAACAAAAACAGGAGGAGGAAAAATGAGACTGAAAAAAATTTTATAAATATATATATATATATCATCATTCAAAACTCCCACATAGTTTGAAAAGACTAAAACTAAATTATAATAGTTAAAGCAACAATATTAAAATGGGCACTCAATCCAAGTAATCATAAAGACAACTTAGAATTCTAAATTAATATCAATATGCAAATATTCACAACAGAATTAACTGTGAGACTTCACTTCCTCCAACAGTGCTCTACAAGCAATCACTTAAGAGTCAAGCAAATACCAAATGTATTACTACTACTAACTTTATGATTATTTATAAGAGTAATGTATTGATCTTATTTTGCACACAGGAAAATGATCTAAATAGCACCCTTTTAAAAAATATTTTCATTCTTACCTGTTCAGTACCCAGCATAATGCCTAGTGAATAGCAGTAAGCAAACTGCATTTGTTTCTGTTAATGTATGAAAATAGCTACCTTTATAATTGATGCTAGGTGATAAGCACTATACTAGGCGCTTTGCATTAATTTTTCATCAGTCTTTTTTTTCCCATCAGTCTTAATAAGCATTGCCATTACTATAAGTCATTACTATATTATATTATAAATACTAAAGCTGAAGCTTAACAAAGATTACACTAATTACCCAAGGTCACACAATTATCCAAAAGTCAAAGGAACTTCCTTCTCTGCTATGATAAACCAAGACAGCATATTAAAAAACAGAGACATCACTCTGCTGACAAAGGTCCGTATGGTCAAAGCTATGGTTTTTCCAGTAGTTATGTATGGAGGTGAGAGTTGGAACATAAAGAAGGCTGAGCACTGAAGAAATGATGCTTTCAAACTGTGGTGTTGGAAAAGACTCTTGAGAGTCCCTTGGACAGCAAGATCAAACCAGTCCATCCTAAAGGAAATCAACCCTTAATATTCATTGGAAGGACTGATGCTGAAGCTGAAGCTCTCATACTTTGGCAACCTGATTCGAAGAACTGACTCACTGGAAAAGACCCTGATGCTGGGAAAGATTGAGGGCAGGAGGAGAAAAGGATAACAGAGGACAAGATGGTTGGATGGTACACAAACTCAATGGACACAGCCTGAGCAAGCTCCAGGAGATGGTGAAGGACAGGGGAGCCTGGCATGCTGCAGTTCATGGGGTCACAAAGGCTCCAACATGACTGAGCGACTGAACCACAACCTTCTCTGCCTTTAATTCTCAATGAAGGACAAAGTAATGAAGGTCAAACAGGATGACACCTTCTGTAAAAAGGATGCAGTAATTGCTATGGAAATACCTTACAGATTGAACTTTGCTATTTTGATTATATCTATAATTAACTTTATTTCCAAAACAGAGAAAATAAAGAACTGATGTTCCCAAACAGCATTTGTTCTTCTGAGATAGATAACATGACCAGCTTAAGAATAATCTAGTTTCTAAGAAGTACTACAGTGAAAAACACCCCCAGTTATAAAATAGTTTAGCTAAAAGAAACTACCAACTAATGAAATATCTGAAATATGAAGTAAAAATAAATGCTAGCATATTCAGTTTCACAACAGACAAAAAATCTTCAGCCAAAACTCTTAGGGTAAACTAACTGAAAAGTAAAGACCATCATTAAAAACAATTAATCATATCACCTGACATTTAAATTACCAAAACATTATAGGAAGCATTTATACTTTACATAAACATATTGAGTTTTATTTTTATACAGAACAGCACACTAAACTGTCCAGTCACTTTTCCATTAGCAGCTTCATGAAGGAATGTTCACAGCATTTTAAATGACAGAAAGAGAAAGAATTAGAGTGACTCTAAGGCATCTGATCTGTAGATGTGAGGTGAGATTTGTGAAAAGACAGAACCACTGGGCCAGAAAGGATTTGTAAAGGTCACCTAGTATCTCTGTTAGTCTTGGGGAGCACACAAGGCTACACCATCACTGAGAGATGAAAATCTGTTATTTTTAGACATTAGAAGAGAGGGAAAATATCCTACTTCCTTTAAAAAGTCACCCCAGAGATGAACAATATTTAGAGTCAAACCTCTATTTATACTCAATATAAATCCTTGAATAATCCTGCTTAAGTCCATTTCCTTTCATATGGTCTTCGTGGAATGTGCAAAACTGCTGGCCATCACACTACATGTGAAGTCTTTAGCTTTCTCTTTTGGGGTGGGGTGGGAGGGACACAAATATGCCATCTTTAGCTTTTTCTCATTAGGCTTTGTTTTCTAATCTGTTATAAATCCTTCTCTCTGATCTCTCTCCATTCCTCTTAAAAGGCCAAGGGAGGAAGTAGGTGGTTTCTCATGCTCTAAAATGTCAACCCACTGTTATTAAGCCATCATTCTTGCTTCTCCAATTGCTAGTATCTTTGTAAAGTCATCAAATGAAAGTTGAGACATCGTGAAGGCTAGAGAAGAAAAGAAACAGGCAAAGAGGAGTGGAGAAATTAGGTAAGCCTGGAATAAACTGCTGACAACTTTGAAGATAACTTACAAAAAGTAAATTGTAAGCACTTAGAACAGAAATCCCTGGCATGAGGAAGTAGCTACAGGTTCACTAAAAAAGGTCGGTACTATTTCGATGAGATTATTAGACAAAGAAAAAGGCATGACTACACTTGAGCCCAAAAGTAGCTTAGTTTCAGAGAGACTTTAACAGATATCCCATAATATCCTTGTGCTCAATACAAGAATACAATGCTGAACTCTAGTTTAGGTGGGTGTATATCCGGTATCTATTTAAATAATGGGATTAATGAATTACTATTTGTGAATAATTAGTTATAAAACTTATTCTTTAATCATGAGGTAGGAGGAAAAACTAGAAGGAATGCCAGCATCTCTTAGTATCTCAAAATTCAGTAATAAAGGGCAAGGACAAACTGTCTTCACATATGTTAAAATGGATGTAGGAAACAGAACTTAGACTCAAAATTTCAAATTTTCAAATGTAGGTTACTGGTTTCAGCTAAGTAGTTACGTAAAGAATTTCAGTGGGATACAATTAACATGCCAAGAGTAAAGAGCAGTTTGCTAAACATCAAACAGAGTGACGGAGAATCTACTCTAAACAGAACATACTACTAGAGGACGTGCAGAGATCAAGCAGTGTCTAAGTCCTTGCTGTTGCATAAATATATGTGGAGTTTGCAAACAGGTGTGAGCTCACCTACAGCAGGGCTACTGATGCTAAGGTGTCTGAGAGTAATGCTTACAGAATGACTACAGAACTTAAATTATTTAACTTAGACAAAAGAGTGAGAGGTTTCAGGGAAGGGGCCATTCTCTTCTTTAATTATCTAAAACCCTTTCAGATGCTACATAGAAGAGAAGTGACACAGATACTGCCAGAGGGAAATAAATACAGGGACACAAACACGCATGGACCCTAGCTGTGTCAGCCTCCCCGGGGTCAACTCGGCAAGTCAGCTCTGAGGCTCCCCACGAAACTCAGTTAGCACTTGGACTAAAAAACAAACCCAGGTCCACACATGATTTTTAAACCGTTGAATAAAGATCCTGTGGGGAGACAAAGGATAAAATCTGTATCATGCAATGTATTCCAGAACCTAACAATATTGCCCCCACACACCCATTCTCCTTTCCTCTGTTTCTCCTCACTGGAAGTCACCCCGACCCTCTTCCATTCTCCTCTCACATGCTTTCTCAAAATGCAGCCATCATGCACAGCCACACCTAATGAGTCTGTGGCTGAACAAGGACCATTTATTATTTCTCCCAGGCATCTTAAACATCTCTCCCCTAAACTCAAGGAACTGTTCAAAGCATCCCTTCAACCCAAGAAGGGTTTCTTTTCAAAAGGAGAGATTTGCTGTTGTTACTGACATGGGAGCTCCAAGAGCAAAATCTTCTTGAAAACATGAAACTGAATTCTGCTGATTCTGCTTGGTATCAAAAAAGCCAATTCCAGAAGAGGTAGCAGAGTTCTTTTCCTGCCTTTGGTATTAACCTTGGTATTCAGGTGTGTAGTCTCAGTTTGAGATGCATTAGAAGAGTATATATCTCATCTATAAAATGTGTATAATAATACAAACTTCCACAGTCAGCTGCTGTAGGATTTAATAAAATAACTCAAAAAACCAAGCAAAGTACCTGGCATATTAGCAGACACTCAATAACAATTAATGAAATAAGCCTATATTTACAGATCCCTTGGGACACCGTCTGGAAAATGCTAAGCAATATATAAGCATCTGCTAATAAATAAAACTAAGCATCTTTCCAGTGATTATCAATCATGTTATACAATTCCATGATCCAGTAGGAATGTTGCCGGGATAATTTCAGCTTTTAGAAGAGGAGGATGGACTAAGGGACACTGAAAATCATGTTCAACACAACTTCCTATCAGTCTATGACCCAATGGTTTCGATTGTGGGGCTTCCACTTTAGAAACAAATACAGGCTGCCTTAGCAAACAATAACATTATAGATTAACACGTACTTTAAATTTTAAGTTAATAAGAATCCAAGGAGTTTATATTATAGAGCCACTGTTGTTCAGTTGCTAAGTCATGTCTGATGCTTTGCGATCACATGGTCTGCAGCACGCCAGGCTTCCCTGACCTTCACCATCTCCCAGAGTTTGCCCAAGTTCACGTTCACTGAATTGGTTATGCCATCCAACCACCTCATCTTCTGTCATCCCCTTCTCCTCTTGCCTTCAATCTTTCCCAGCATCAGGGATGACGTACTTTTTAAAACATACAACATTTAAAGAAGTTCTTTCTTATTGACACAAACATAATTAAGGAGTGGAAAATTTCACTCGCATGCTCAGTAGTAAATAGTTGACATTCTTAAACTCTCATTCCCTAAATCAATGTCTTCTAATATATTTCCCTTTAACCACCAAAGCTGTACTGAATTAACTTCTCAAATACTCTTTAAAACAACATACCATTGCTGAGTTAAGATCAAATTTCCTTCTCAATATAAATCTCCAGCTAAGTAAACATGTGCCTTTGTGACATAGCCATAGTTTCTCCAATACTCATACATCTGACTAGTGAAACAATACTTAACAGAGTCGTGAAAATCAAAGGAGGTAATAATGCAACAGTACTTCATAAACTGCTGAGAATTATATACGACTGAGTTTCTCACAAACTATCCTTGGAACACTAATATGAAGAATGCCAATGGGTGTTCTGTGAATACCAAGCTGTATAGTATAACAAGGTGCTTACCATACCTACTTTAAGGATATACACAGTGAACATAAGCATATTAAAGACTAAGAAGTGTCCTACATTTAACTTTAACTCAGTACTTCTTAGAGGTAATGAGAACTAAGAAACCATTCTACTTGATTTATGGAAATTCAGAAAACGGTTGCAAAATAAGCCATACAATATCAACTATGATGTTATTAGCTAAAATGGAAGGAGACATGAACTTGGGTGAACTCCGGGAGAAGGTGAGGGAAAGGGAAGCCTGGTGCGCTGTAGTCCAGGGTGGCAGAGCTGGACATGACTTGGCGAATAAACAACAAAATGGAAGGAATATAAAAAATATTAATTACTGCCTTCCTTAGAAAACATTCAAATTGTTTTACAAAAATATCCTTTTTAACAGATTTTCACACTGCTCTCAAGAATATAATATGCTATTAACAATTCAAGGTAATATTCTTCTTTAACTGGTGAAATCACTCCAAATAATACATTAGCAAATAACTTGAAATTAAGTCTCTGATTTGCAAATGGATATCATAAGTACTATTTATTTTTTAAGCTTAATAAAAATCATCAAAGGCCACAACCAAAAGGACTGGAAGCTGTTGGATCAATTTCCAAACTCTGACTTGTATTAGGTTTATCCTGGATATTTACTTATTCCAGTATGGGAATATCAGAATACATCTTACTTATGTGGAAACCTCTAGCCTAAAATACAAAGTTGAGCATAAAAGATCTTGTCTTGGAGAGTAACAGATTTTTTTTTTTTTTTTAACATGGAGAAGCTCTTCAAAGATCACCTGGCTGCTTTCTCCCATCTGTAAAAATAACCAAACTGTGGTCCAGAGAACTGCAGAAACGCCGAGCTCTATGAGCTGTTGCGTTTTAATCTAGACTCTGCTGACTGTCACATGCTTACATCATGTGCAAACAGTTCCAATGTTTCCCTTCACATTTAAACTGTCTGCAGTGAGCTACCAATAAACAATATATAAAAGTCACTTCTGGGGTGATTGGTGGGATCTTTTAAAAAAGAAGCAGTCATTTTCCAGAGAAGCTGCAGAGAACTGATTTGCAGGAGAGCTGCCTGTTAAGCACAGCTCTATGAAGCAAAGTAACAGGAAAGATTCATTTATTTACTGATGGTTAATGAGTGATCCAGCCAAGCCGGGAAGGTCAACATCACCTACCACATAATAAGCATTCAGCATGTGCGCAGCCCCTGATATATATCTAAACTTCACAACAAACCCTATAAAACAGATATTTTCTTACACATTCACAGATGAGGAGACTAAGCTTCTCAGAAATGCATCATGGTCACCCCACCAGTTAAAGTGTTGAAGTAAAGATGGACATTGAATTCTGCCTGCTTGAAAATTAGGATCTTTCAGCATAGAAAAGTGAAGTGGAAATAATCGACCTGGAGACAACTACAGCTAAAGATTCTCTGCCACCCAAACGGGAAGCAAAGCGTAATTCAAAATGTGAAAACAGTTTGCTGAAAAAGAAGACAGTAAATAGAAACATCTCAAAGTGTCTGCTAAGAACCACCCACCGAGTGTATTTCTTGAACTTGAGCTGCGGTCATCTAAGATTTAAGGCTTTTCTAGACACTAGAAGACACTATATCAAAAGAAATTGGGGGGTGGGGGTGGTGAGGAGTCAATCCACACAGACTGGCTCAAGAACAAAGAATGATGGAGCCTCAGAGCTATGGTTCTTAGCATGTCAGGCAGCAATGCCGGTACAAGGGCACTGCAATCAACAAGCAAGTCAAACCTAAACAGAAGTGTTTCACAAAAGTCTCCGTGGGGCCGTGAGAGCACAATGCTCCGGAACCTGTGCCAGCAGCTGGGGCCAAGGACAGAGCTCTCATCTGACACGGGAACCACCACAAGAGACCTGGAGAGACCACGAGACACACAGCAAGCTCAAGCCGGGGCACCAAGAGTCCCCATGTGTCTGCGTGGGCAATGAGACACGGCGAAAGATACCTCTGATCTCAGCAGCCTTAGAAGACATCACCACTGTGAGCTGCAGCCAGAGCACTGGAAAACAACGGAGTTCATGCAGAAGCCAAGAAAAAAGACACGAGGGATCTGAGTCTCCCTCACAAATCTCAGGGTGCACTTGGCGGAATTTGAAAAGTATGGATATCCTGAGGCTGGCAAGAGTAGCTTGGAACCTCCTGAGAATACAGGGCTTTGCCCTTTGCACTGTGACTTTTTATCTGAAGGTAGCTCTTTGGGAAAGAAAAGTTTAATGAAATATCTAGAAACACTGTTAAGTATTAGTATGCTTATTCAGCATGTGAACCTCACTAAAAGCTTTGCCATTTGAAAGAAATGATTTCATTTCTGTACTCAAAAGCCCTCCTTTAAAAAAAGTATACTTATACTTGGGGGTTTGTTTCACCTAAAAGGGTATCTTAAATCTCTCACCTCTAGATCCAGTCTTAAATCTCTTACCACTAGATCCAGGGTACAACAGCCTTCTCTTGCCTTATTTTCTTTTACTTCTTCCAACATCTTCCAATAGGATGCATGGCATACGATAAGCCCACAGTAAATGCTTAGTGAGTACAGCATATTTATTTAAGATAGTGGGAAAGTGTTCGGAAGAATTATGCAAAGAAGCATGGTGCCCTCCAAAACTCAGGCCTGCTCCATCAGCTCTGATCTTAATGTCATCGGGAAGACAGGCAAACTTGCCTGCTCATCTGTACATTCACTTTCTAATAGTCTGCTCAGTGACACGTTGGATTTCGTTCTCTTAAATATCTAGCTGAATAACTGTGTTATCATTCGTTCTGGAATGCCATTGCTACTTAAAATTTCAAAACCTCAATTATAATCACTGATCTTTAATAATAAAGACACCAGCCTACTCGCTGACTTTGACACCTTAATGACTAAGAGTGCAAAGTCTTGAAAACTAGACTACATAAAATATATTTAAGGAAGGTAAGCACATACGAGTTTTTGTTTAACCTTGACAAAATCATTTGATTTCAGAACAAAAACAACACACCAAAAAATACATTCTGAAATCAATGAAGTCTAACTCTTAAAGATCTGGTATATCACAAAAAAACATTCTTACGCATTGTACATGTATTATCTGATAGAAATATAGAATTAGGAATTATCTGAAATTTACAATACAACCAAAGAAAATTTTATTTCCTTTTTTATGCAGGAAAAAGCAATTCAATTATGATTAAAATATTAAAAACAGAAAACAATCCATGTATTCGTTTAATATCAACTCTCAGAAATATTTGTCCTTATTCAAGTTAATGAGATTCTATTAAAAACATTAAACTTTTCCTTTTACTAAGAAAAGCTCAATAAAACAAAAGTTGTATAATCCCACTGAGTCAGGAGTTTTTAAAAATCTCTGCACTTTAGTTAGAAATACATTTATAGACAATGCTCTTAAAAATGAATTCAAACGCAGGCTAAGACAAACTAAAGAATAACCAGCATATTATTTAATTTTCCTGATAATATATAATAGGTATTTCTTTTGTAGCAGTATATCTAATTAAAGATGACACAATATTTTATAATAATAATCTACTTTAAAAATGTTATACCTGTAACCTAATAAATAAGTCCAAGTCTTTCACAATTAGACTCCACATATAATTTTGGAACACGGCCTGGAAAGCTATTCCGGAAGCCAAAGTTCTAGTTACAATAATTGAAATCTTTCTAAGTTCTTCCAACTTTCAGAAAACACCATTTTCAAGAGATACTTTATAGTTTTCTCATAAATATAAAATGTACCAATCATTTGCTTTATTATAATAAAGAAAACAACCTTCAAAATTTTATAATTGAAATGTGTTGTCAACCATGAACCTAAAGAAAGTTACTCTGGTAAAGGAAAATAATTATGGTACAAGCTTGTTTATCTAAGAAGTACTCACCTAAAAAACTGAAAGCTCATATATATTCAGTCTGGAAATTAATGTAAACAAGAGTTCACAGAACCAGATTTTTTTTAGCCATCCCTGCCACTCTTTCCAGGACAAACTCTTTAAGAATCTAGGGAAGGTTAAGGCTTTATTTCTTAAATCCCTGTGCACTGAGTGCAATCCTAGTTTACCATAATTGCACCAAATACAAAATTAATCATGGTCACAAACAGGCTTTAAAGTATAACCTTAACAAAACATTTACAACCCAGAACTCAACTAAACGCAAGTCATTAGAGCCATAAAAATAACAATTAAAATAAAGGTGCACCTCTCCATTTTTTCTTAAAAATCAGTTCAGTATTATAAACCTGATTACCAAAGAGACTTTGGTAACTGGCTCTTTGAAATATTTCTAGGGATTACACTAAAGGAAACAAAATAGAAGTCACAGAAGATTAAGAGTAAGAAAACTAGACAAACTTCTAAATGCAAAGGAAAAATAAGTACTATTTTCAGTGCATTAAAATTTTTTTCATCTTCTCAACCATGAAACAAAGGATGTATCTCTTTTTTGATGGTTACTGAGTAAACATGATCCTGTGAATGTGCTGCACTCAATATGCCAGCAAATTTGGAAAACTCAGCAGTGGCCACAAGACTGGAAAAGGTCAGTTTTCATTCCAATCCCAAAGAAAGACAATCCCAAAGAATGCCCAAACTACCGCACAACTGCACTCATCTCACATGCTAGTAAAGTAATGCTTAAAACTCTCTAAGCCAGGCTTCAGCAATACGTGAACTGTGAATTTCCAGATGTTCAAGGTGGTTTTAAGAAAAAGGCAGAGGAACCAGTGATCAACTTGCCAACATCCGCTAGATCATCGAAAAAGCAAGAGAGTTCCAGAAAAACATCTATTCTGCTTTATTCACTATGCCAAAACCTTCAACTGTGTGGATCACAATAAACTGGAAAATTCTGAAAGAGATGGGAATACCAGACCACCTGACCTGCCTCTTGAGAAACCTATACCCAGGTCAGGAAGCAACAGTTAGAACTGGACATGGAACAACAGACTGGTTCCAAATAGGAAAAGGAGTACATCAAGGCTGTATACTGTCACCCTGCTTATTTAACCTCTATGCAGAGTACATCATAAGAAATGCTGGACTGGAAGAAGCACAAGCTGGAATCAAGATTGCCAGGAGAAATATCAATAACCTCAGATATGCAGACAACACCACCCTTATGGCAGAAAGTGAAGAAGAACTAAAGAGCCTCTTGGTGAAAGTGAAAAGAGGAGAGTGAAAAAGTTGGCTTAAAGCTCAACACTCAGAAAACTAAGAACATGGCATCCAGTCCCATCACTTCATGGCAAATAGATGGGAAAACAATGGAAACAGTGGCTGACTTTATTTTGGGGGGTTCCAAAATCACTGCAGATGGTGACTGCAGCCATGAAATTAAAAGACGCTTACTCCTTGGAAGGAAAGTTATGACCAACCTAGATAGCATATTAAAAAGCAGAGACATTACCTTGCCAACAAAGGTCCATCTAGTCAAGGTTATGGTTTTTCCAGTGGTCATGTATGGATGTGAGAGTTGGACTATAAAGAAAGCTGAACACAGAAGAATTGATGCTTTTGAACTGTGGTGTTGAAGACTCTTGAGAGTCCCTTGGACTGCAAAGAGATCCAGCCAGTCCATCCTAAAGCAGATCAGTCCTGGGTGTTCATTGAAGGACTGATGTTGAAGCTGAAACCAATACTTTGGCCACTTGATGCGGAGAGCTGACATATTGGAAAAGACCCTGATGTTGGGAAAGATTGAGGGCAGGAGGAGAAGGGGACGACAGAGGATGAGATGGTTGGATGGCTTCACCGACTCAATGGAAATGAGTTTGGGTGAACTATGGGAGTTGGTGACGGACAGGAAGTGCTGCAGTTCATGGGGTCGCAAAGAGTTGGACAGGACTGAGCAACTGAACTGAACTGAGTAAGGTATCAATGACCATATTTCAGACAATTAATATGACCCCGCAAATAAGTTCACCAGAAACACTTCTTTATATATTTACAGTATTTTAGCATTCTTGAAGGAAGAAGCATCCTTGAAGGAATAAGCATCCTATCTTATTAACAGGATAACTTACTAATCTCTGACTTACTAATCTCACTTTTTTCCTATAGTGAATCAGAGCAAAAACACCCCCAATATATTCCTTATTAGCCTGTAGAAATGGAAATGTTTTAATTCCAATTCGATAATTAGACATACCAGTGTTTAAATATACTTACAAAGTTAGAAAAATATAAGCATTAATTATGCTTACCAATTTTACGACATATTTTATAACCAAACCCTTAAAACGAATATATAAAACTGTGTTGTTATGCCTATGCCAAAGAAAAAAGAATTCAAAGTTAAAGTAAATATTTTGATTCTTGTTGAAGTGTATATTAGACCTGACAAGCTTGATTAATTTAATCTGCCCTCAGTTTCCATCATTATCAGTTTGTCATTGAGAGGGTTATTTTTACACTGTGGCATTATCTTTGAAATGTAGTATTTTAGTTACCTTGGCTAATGGAAAAGTCACTGATATAGAAAACAGTTGTTTTAAAATCCAATAGTCCTTAATTTTTTCCAATGGTAAATATAGTGTAAAGTGAAGTCGTTCAGTTGTGTTCGACTCGTTGCGACCCCATGGACTGTAGCCTACCAGGCTCCTTCATCCATGGGATTTTCCAGGCAAGAGTACTGGAGTGGGTTGCCATTTCCTTCTCCAGGGGATCTTCCCAACCCAGGAATCGAACCTGGGTCTCCCGCACTGCAGGCAGACGCTTTACCGTCTGAGCCACACTGAGGGCCAAATATAGTGTAGTAAGTATAATTAACTCTTTCTTCAAAGATTCAGGATATTCAATTTTACTGTTTTTTAAACAATAAATTTCATGTCTCATTTTAAATACTTCAGCCCTAGATCTGAAGATGGAAGACATGGTACTACATGGTACTAAATCTACACTAACCTCAGACTAGATTCTGAAGTTTATTTCTCAAATCTAACATTGAACTATTTTAATGTACATGTATCATTCAGTATTCCCTTCAAAAAACATCTAGCTAAAACATCTCATTATGCATATCAGTTAATATAGGTGTTTTAAATTATTGCTCTTTCCACATAAGACACAACTGTTAATTTATTCAACCAATATTTAGGAAATGTCTATTCTGTACCCGGCCCTTTCACCCTAATACACCCTTTAATTTCACAAATGCAAAAAAAAAAAAAAAACCCTACATGAAACAACAGAAAAGTAGATTACTTCAGATTTAAGCTTAAGAAAGTACTGATAGGCAGTATACCAAGACGGTTAAGAACCTGGAATTTGATCAAGAGATGTATATAAAGACCCAGCCTGGCCACTCAGCAGCTGTATATCCTTGGGCAAATTACATACGAGTCTACGCCTCCATTTCCTACTTTGTAACATGACATATCATCACCTTCCTTAGTTTTAGAAAACTGAAGGGAATAGGTCTGTGAAAAAGAAGAGAGGCAATGGAAGTATCTTTCATGTAAAAAAAAAAGTTTCTGTGAAAGATTTAAATTTTAGATACTCTTAAACCTTCCAATGGGAGAAGGAAACGGCAACCCACTCCAGTATTCTTGCCTGGAGAATCCTGTGGACAGGGGAGCCTGGTGGGCTGCCGTCTATGGGGTTGCACAGAGTTGGACATGATTGAAGCGACTTAGCAGCAGCAGCAGCAGCAATGGAAGAAGAATGAAGAAAATAAATACGAAACTAGAGAAATCAATTCAAAATGAAACGCATCGACCTGATTTTTTTTTTTTTTTTTGCTTGTATCCTTTAATAGCTTAAAGACTGAATAGGGAACAGCTCCGAATTTGAAATCCTGGTTCCTCCTTGTACATGTTCAAATACCACCTCCAGCATTTATCCCTCCTGTAATGCTTCCTTTTGCTTTATGTTACCACTAAACTCCTTAAGTTTTGATGCTTTTGAACTGTGGTGTTGGGGAAAACTATTGGAGAATCCCTCGGATGCAAAGAGATCAAACAAGTCAATCCTAAAGCAAATCAGTACTGAATATTTACTGGAAGGAATGATGAAGCTGAAGCTCCAATACTCTGGCCACCTGATGTGAAGAACCGAGTCACTGGAAAAGACCTTGATGATGGGAAAGATCAAAAGCAGGAAGAGAAGCAGGCAACAGAGGATGAGATGGGTGGATGCCATTATCGACTCAATGGACATGAGTTTCAGCAAGGTCTGGGAGTTGGTGATGGACAGGGAAGCCTGGCATGTTGCAGGCCATGGGGTTGCAAAGAGTTGGACACGACTGAGCAAGTGAATTGAAACTCCTGAGAGTAAGATCCATGTTTGATGTGTGTGGCATCTGCTATGGTAGTCAATTTAATATTTATTAGTGAATCTGCATTTACCTCCAAACATACCTTGTTTCCCCCACATACAAATTCAGGTTACTTGGTGGGTATAGTACTGAGCCTTATGATTCATGTTATCACAGATGATGCCTCAATGGGCATTTATTCCAATGATAGTGAGACCATAGGAATGAGGGGTTGAATAACTCAATTAGAGAAAGGGGAGGAGAATTGGGGCATTTTGCCTAGTAGTACAGGCATGCCAAAAGCAAAGGCATTGTACACCTGACTCATAGCACTACCAGCACAGAATAAACGTTAATGGGAATTATATATGTAGTTTTGTTTGTAATTTTTTTGGGTTTCTAGCTGATTAGGAGTAAGAAATGTATGACTTTTTAAAACCTAATTACATGTTTGCACAACTGTATATAATTAAGTGATATTGCAATACATTTAAAACAGTATTAGGAATCTTTAAGAATTGTTTTCTCTTTATTAAGGATCCAGATATTATTCAATTTGGACGAAAGCTGTTCCAAACTCTCTCTGCTCATGAACATACATGGGCAGGACTGGAAATCGGGAAGGATGGAAGGGTGTTCCTAGAAAGAGGAACAGTATGAGGAAGGGTATCTATGGGGAAGCATGTACAGTGTGCAGAGAGAGACAAGGGATCATCATGGGAAACATGGAAAGGCAGGGCAGACGCCAAACCACAGAGGTTCTTGATTACAAAAGGAATATTCTGTAAGTAATCACAACTATTACATACTTCTGAGTAGCTACTGCTAAGATCAAGGCTGTCACTCAGAAGCATTAATTTAGAATGAAGGGCAGAAAGTGTGTATGTAGGAAGTCCTGGCAAGAAAAAATTACAGTTCAACTTAACAGGAAAATGGAAAAAAAAATGGATGATGAACAAGACAATGGAAATTATTAGCAAACAAGGCTTGGGAAGTAACAGATGTGAAAACACACACACAAAAAAAGAGGATGCCAAAACTGACAAGAATTAGCCAAGAGTAACAATATTTCTGTGTTCTTATGTAATATTTCAGTCAAACAGAAATATCTGGAAAATAAGAGAATCAACACCTGTGTGGTGTATCCAGCACACCGCTTGAGAAATAAAGCACTGTAGCACCCTGGATAGCCGTCCCTCATTCATTCCCTCTCTCTTCTCAGGAATCACCGGCACTTTGAATTTGATGTTTATCTTCTCCACGCATTTCTTTATACTTCTGTTATATACATTTGTACCTATAAACATATGGTACAGTTCTTAAGATTTTGTTTAACTTTACTTGATTGTGCCATAGAAGAGAAAGTTGCTCAGTTGTGTCCGACTCTTTGCAACTCCAAGGACTTACACAGTCCACAGAAGCCTCCCGGCCAGAATACTGGAGTGGGTAGCCGTTCCATTCTCCAGGGGATCTTCCCAACCCAGGGATCGAACCCAGGTCTCCCACATTGCAGGTGGATTCTTTACCATCTGAGCCACCAGGGAAGCCCTGAGAGGCCATAGAGCATATCATTTACAAACTGCATAGGTAACTTAACATTGTCACTGCGATTTATCATATACCCACTTTCTCCTTGAGTATTTCATTAGTAGAGTTGTTTATAGTACTTCATTTTTAATAATACTCTTATTTATTTATTCCTGCTCATTTATTCCTGAATATGAATAATTCTAGTATTTCCAAATTTTGCTTTTACTACTAACAATATTGCAGGAAATATTTTTCTTGGTGTTAAGTGTTAACACTTTCTCTGGAGTCCAAACCTAGGAGTGGGATTCCCTGGTGTGAGGGACATATATCTTTACTAGATATGGACAAAACATTACCCCAAATGGTTCTGCCCTGATGCTTCCACCAACAGTGTATGAAAGTTGTCCAGATCAATATTTGGTGTTGTCTGATTCCAGTAAGTGTGAAATGGCGTCTCATTTTAATTTGCACTCCCATGAAACGTATGCTATGTTTTCCCCCCACTCTGTTTAGAGTGCATATGTCATCAATGTTACTATGAATGAATTGATCAATCTTGCCTACTACAGTTTGCAACCCTTTTTCTTGTTTAAGAAAGTCTTCTCTACTTCTCTTAAAAGTTCTTAAGCTGTGTGTCCTGAAGGCACATATAACTAAGTGAATATAAAAATATCAAGTCATAGTTACATGGCCTAACAGTTTAAACAATTCTAAACCATAAAGAAGGCTGAAAGCAAAAGTGGCTCAGTCCTGTCTGACTCTTTGAGACCCCAGGGACTATACAGTCCATGGAATTCTCCAGGCCACAATACTGGAGTGGGTAGCCTTTTCCTTCTCCAGGGGATCTTCCCAACCCAGGGATCGAACCCAGGTCTCCCAGACTGCAGGAGGATTCTTTACCAGCTGAGCCACAAGGGAAGAGCAAGTTCTGAGAGATGGTGCAGGACAGGGAGGCCTGGCGTGCTGCAGTTCATGGGGTCGCAGAGTCTGACACCACTGAGCACTGAACTGAATTGTATCAATCTCAAGACCGAACAGCTCAGAACATTGGAGACAATGAATAGGACTGATAGAAAAGTTTAACAGAAAGCTATTTTGTTTGTCTGAAATGCAAAAAATAAATTATTTTCTTATACTGGATATATATAAAGGATTCAGAGCAATGTCATATATTTTTTAAACAGTCTGACAGCCCTCTTCTTGGCTTTACTGAGAAGCAGGCTCAGTGACTCTGCACTCCTCTCAGACCACAGCTGCCTGGACCAGAAAAGAGTGAGCACTGGACCAACAGGAGGCCCGATCTTCACCTAACAAAGACCTATAACTCCAGAGCTTGGGGTAAACGTTGTGACAGGCAGATCAGATCTGTCTAATTTTAGAAAACTAATTCAGGGTTTGAGGCTATGAGCGGTGCAAGGTGAACTTTAAGTTCATGGAATGCGGAAACCAGAGGCTGGACGGAAATCATGGAGGAATGCCGTACAAGCCAGAACCAAAGGCACCAGCCCTGATTCCCCACCGGCCATTTTCAAGAGTTTCAGCCTTGGGCTTCCTCTGAGCCTCTCGTAATAATGATGCCCTCTTTGCCAGAGCCGGCTTGAGGAATATCTTTTCCTAGCCAATAAAGAGCCCCACCTAACAACAGAAATGTTCTTCACACACTTATCATGTCAGATATTTACTGTATCTATCATCACAGATGCCAGTTTACATTTAAGAGATTGAGATATAAAATTAAGAGAAATAAGAGAGCTAGAAAGGAAGAAAAAACTTTGTGAATATGTTATGCCCAAGAAAGCTGAAGAATGTCTTTTATGAAGTCTCTTTACTGAAGCTGTAATAGTAGACTGCATTAAAGTATGAAACTACCATGGATCTATATCATATAATCCATTATTAATAGAAGAAATGTATTCAAAAGACTAATAACACAAATGCTCTGGCTAAATGCTTCAACTTAAGGCCACACATCAAGTTTTAGAAACTTAATTATAGTAAACTAAAGCTTTAAATCACAGCAAATGTAAATGATACCTATACACAATTAAAAACCAACTTATCTTCAATCTTATCTATATCTTATCTATATGGGTAACACATGACAAATAATTACACCCCTATATTGCACTTGAAATGTTCTATCAAATAAGCCAATTATCTTGATTGCAAACTTACCCACATAATATTTAATAGTTAGAAATATCATAAAATCTAAACACCTAATCTTAACTTAGATTTTCTTAACTTAGATGTCTTCCCTGGTGGCTCAGCTGGTAAAGAGTCTACCTGCAATGCAGGAGACCTGTGTTCAAATTCTGGATTGGGAAGATTCCCCTGGAGAAGGAAATGGCAATCCACTCCAGTATTCTTGCCTGGAGAATTCCATGGACGGAGGAGCCTGGAGGGCTATAGTCAATGGGGTCACGAAAAGTTGGACACAACTGAGTGACTAACAAATACACACGATCTTAACTTTCAGAATCCAGACAAAATCATCATGCCAAATTATTTTATTAGAATATTATGATCCTTAAAATAACAAAGTTCAACTCTCAACTTATTCCCCCATGTATAGGAATCCATTCTAGAAATTCCTCATGGCTATGTTTATTCAGAAAAAATAAACTGCATACCTGACAGACTCATTCTGATGTTTGAATTTTCTAATATTTTTGTTTTTTAAAATAGCATTTGTCCACTAATGAACAAAAACATCCACACACACCCAAACGTAATTCAAACTCTACACAAGTCTATGAATCACAAAGCTTAAGTCCTAGTGACTGACTGTCAAAAGCCAGCCACTATGAAGAGTCTGTTAAGAGTTTCATATTTTTCAGACTCATTCTTTACATACTGCTTACTTCTTAGATTAGAGCCTCAGTTACTTTGGATGTGACTGCGAGAACCACAATGGGCTACATCTGGAGACTGACAGCTTTTCTGGAAATTAGTTCTGAAATGCCAAGTGCACAGTATAAGTTACTGTGAAGCTCATTACATATTTTCTGCTCCGAAAGTTTTTGAACAAAAACTTTTTTGGCAAAAAGCAGTAAAAAAAAAAACACAACTTTTTTTGGCAAAAAGCAGTAAAATTCAACTTGATGTATAAAATGCAATCATCCAGAGCAAAGTTAAAATGATCTACTACAAAGGGTAACACAAATGTCAGAGTGGAAGAAACCCAGAACCCAGTTTTTAATACTTAAACTTGTAACAAGCCAAAAATAACCATATTGGTCTTATCTAATGGTAAAATGCTTAAAGAATGCTTTCTCTACTTTAATTAATACCAGCTTCCCAAAGATTTTTCCATTCCCAGATACCTAAATGCAGGCCATAGGGTTGGCATTCTATAAATATTCGTTGAATGAATTTACATATGTTTCATAAGAACCAGATGTCATAGCTAACTTAAAGTAAGCCCAGTCAGCTAATGATGCTATAATGAAAACAGAAGTCATTGAACATTTATACTATATTTAATCACATTTTGTAAGTGCATATCAGTAAACATTAATGTGACAGATAAGTTTTCTAAGACCAGAACTCCCTTTAAGGGCAGGGGAAAATGTGTTGTATGTGCATATAGATTAGGAAAGCTGAGGTTATAAAAGTGGCAATGGCTATAAACTTCCTCAGACTTTATAACCATCTTTTATTTACTTCTAACAAAGGAATTTCATCATGAACTTTACCAGATGAAAATGTTCATAAAGAATTATAAGGTCACATTCAACCTGACCTGAACAATTATATGATCAAAAGAAGAAATCCACTGTAAAAATTCTTGCTAAACACACAGAAGATTCATTATCACTAATTATAGTTTTTGATCACTTTCCAGGAAGTGCATGCTTCCATGCAAGACAGTATCAAGCAGTTTTTTTCAAAATGCACTACTAAAACAAGATTCCAGATTAACATTAAAAGTTGACAATAAAATGGTAAGTGGTAAGAATTATACAGGACTTCCTTAGTGGCTCATAGATAAAGAATTCAACTGCCAATGCAGGAGACACAAGAGACGTGGGTTCGATCCCTGGGTCGGAAAGACTCCCTGACGAAGGAAACAGCAACCCAATCCAGTATTCGTGCCTGGGAAATCCCATGGAAAGAGGAGCCTAGTGGGCTACAGTCCATGGGATTGCAAAAGAGTCAGACATGACTTAGCAATAAAACAACAACAAGCATTATACATGCATGTACATATATGTGAATGCATAAAACATAACGAGTGCTTACTTTGAGCAAAGTGCTGTTTTAAATACTTTACTGAGGAGGTTATGGGAGGCTTCAAGAAGGTGGCAAAGATAGGGAAAGTCTTGCAAAATGTGTACAAATGGGTAAATGGAAACAATCCAGGAGGATCACCTACTCAAGGAATTTGCTTCTCCAAGTATGGCCTGGGCTGTGGATCAGCAGCCAAGGGATCCCCTCTGAGCTTGTGAGAAATGCAGAAAACTCAGATCCCATCCCAGACCTACTGAATTAGAACCTGTGTTTTAAAAGATTCCAACTTATCTTTTTGTGTTTAAGAAGAGCTGCTTTAGGAAAATAAAGGTGAGCACATATGGAGCAGCAAGAACTCACAATTAGGACAGTAGTGGAAAAAACCAACTTCAGAGCAGGAATGTAAAGGACAATAGAGAATGTGATGTGAGAAATATTTTAAAATTTTCGTGGTTTTTTTCTCTTTCATATTTACATGAATAACGGGAAAGAGGCAGGAAAGGGTTCGTTAGCGTCATCAAGCCAGAAATGGGTGAATGCACATGGCCTACTTTCCAGGTTATCACACGGCAGAGACTGCAACCCTGGCCGCCACCAGGCGCTCAGTGGTCCGGGAGCAACTGCAGAAGGCTCGTGCGGACAAGCGAGGCACGGGGTCATCTCTACGCTGGTCGTTGAGCCCGCCTTTCAGGCGCGCATGGGGTGTCAGAGAAGAGACTGCTAGAGGCAGGGGGGCCTATCCGGGATCCTGGGAGAAGAGTCGCCTAAGGCAGCAACGCATCCAGGCAGCCTGGTGGTGCGATTCTGCAGAGAGAACACGCAAGTTCGTCTCCCTCCAGCACCTTGGCACCACCGCCCCACAGAACCTTCCACATGCTTGAGGTGACTGGAGAGGCAGAGCTCTCAGGGCGCTCACGGCCTGGCTCCCACATTCTGCTCTGCAGCAAAGGGCTGTCTGGAAAGGGGTGAGCAGGGGGCCCCAGCGCCACTGGAGACGGAGGAGGGCCACGGCAGGGAGGCAGATGGTCCCGGCTGTGATTAAAATGAGACACGATGGACAGCACGGACACCCCCACTGCGGCAGTGGGTGCCGGCAGACAGGAGACAAGCTGTCTGCCAGGTCACAGGCGCAGTGGAAGTGATGAGGACCCTCCCCACTGGGCTCTCACACACACACACCCCTCTCAGACCCTCCCCACTGGGCTCACACACACACACACACACCCCTCTCAGACCCTCCCCACTGGGCTCACACACACACACACACCCCTCTCAGACCCTCCCCACTGGGCTCTCACACACACACACCCCTCTCAGACCCTCCCCACTGGGCTCTCACACACACACACCCCTCTCAGACCCTCCCCACAGGGCTCTCACACACACACACCCCTCTCAGACCCTCCCCACTGGGCTCACACACACACACACACACCCCTCTCAGACCCTCCCCACTGGGCTCTCACACACACACACCCCTCTCAGACCCTCTCCACTGGGCTCTCACACACACCCCCCTCTCAGACCCTCCCCACTGGGCTCACACACACACACACACCCCCCTCTCAGACCCTCCCCACTGGGCTCACACACACACACACCCCTCTCAGACCCTCTCCACTGGGCTCTCACACACACCCCCCTCTCAGACCCTCCCCACTGGGCTCTCACACACACACACACCCCTCTCAGACCCTCCCCACTGGGCACGCGCACGCACACACACACACACACACACCTCTCAACCTAAGCAGAAACCACATAAGCGAAGGGTTGAGGGAAGCAAAAAATAAAAAGAGCACAGGAATGAAAGGAGCCATAAATATTCAAATTCAAGGTTGCTGGATAGTAAAAAAAGGTAAGGCAGGAAAATAAGTACTTAGAAAATAAAGTCAATGATCATTTTGACTAATTAGGTGTGAGAAATAAAGTGATGGATTGGTGGTGACAGGAACTAAGAAGAAGGAAACAGGAAGAAGAAGAAAGTGGTTTAGTGAGTGGAGGAGAGATGATGCCTCCAGTTTTGGAACACCATGTTAGGTAAACGAGAAATAAACCTGAAGGAGTTGAAGCCAGTGCAGAGCACTGGCCTTGAGTTGGGGGAGCACCATCTCATGATTTCCAGCAACTCCACTGACCAACATCGCCAACTTGTACTGTCACCACACATCTCTGGAAGGTATGCCTTGATCTGGTTGTTAGGGACACTGATGTGCTCAGTTTGTAAAAACTCAGTGGATCAAATTTTTAAATTGCATAGAAATATGTTATTCTTCAAAAGATTAACTTCAACACTACTAATCAGAAGGCAGTTTTCTTCTCCTACTACATTATATTGATCTTAAGTATGGTTTACTTACAGGTTCCATGCTTCTTAAATAAATTAAAGGCATGTGCCCAAACAAGAAAAAATATATTGTAGATTAGATAAGTATATTACCAGGATAAAAAAAAAACCTGGTAGAAACCTTAAATAGGTTAAATAGGCACGGTAAACAGAACAATTCCAGGTAATTCAAGGTTAAGTCTTAAGGGACTCCTTTGAAAAAGTATTAAAATGTGTTTAAGTACTGTAATAAATTCAATGCTTCATTGTTTTTATTTCAAGGTTATGACCACTTTTCAAGAGATGCTGCTTCTCTCTTAAAAGTAAATTCATTTTAATTCTAGAGTTTTATTAGGAATCTATTTGAGTTAGCAATACAGGAAGTTGCAGAAAAGTTCTAAAATTTGTAGTAAATAAGCATAAACTTCCGTGATAAACGGCATATTCATTTGAGTCAATTCAAATTATGTTTCATAATTTATATTAACAGCTATTTTTTATTTTTAAGAAAGATAAAAGGAAAGTTTGCAGGAAACTGCTGCATTTATTCTACGAATGGGTAATAAACTGGAGAGAAAACTACCTCTAAATCATTTTTAAAGTTTTCTATTTACTCAAAATTCACTCTCTACAGAATTCTTAACCTAGCACAGGTATTTAGCTGGTCTATTCCCAATGGGGAATCTGTTAACAGAAACCCAAGTCCCAGAGGAAGCTGAGGTGGGATCGGAAACTAGTAATTACGACTGATTTTATACTTCTTCAGCTATGTACACACCCTTTGCTAATAAGAGCCAACAAAAAGATTTAATATTTGTGACCATAAATGGATCAAACTGCAAGGAGGCAGGGAGGGAGGGCTGACTCCAAGGAGTCTCTGAAGTATTTATACTAACAGCTTATATCAATACTTACCAAGCTGTGTGTGCCATGAACAACTGCTCCAAGTGCTGTAGATACACGTTGTCTCTCAGCCCTGTAGGATAGCAATACTTATCGTCTGGAATTTATAGGAAACTGAGGCTTGCAGAACTGGGTAACTTGCCCAAGGTCTTAAAGAAAGCATTTTACTGCCCAAGTTCTGGGTCAACCACCTTTCCCAAGTGGAGAGTCCTCCTACAGAACAACAACAAAAAACCCTTGGAGGAATAAAAGTCCTTATACCTGGAAAAAGTAAGAAAAGTAAACTACAGATGGCAAAGTCCCTTCTAGATGGTAGACTCAGGCACAATACCAAGCTTACAGCTGGCAGAATCCAAAAGCCCCTCAGAACTACATGAAGGCGACGGGCAGATTTGTAACCACTGGATTTCTGAGGTGCATGCCACATCCACCCTCACCTCACAAGATCAACAAAGCAGTCCCCTCTGCCGGGGTCTCTTCTACCTTCTCCCCCATTTTCCATTGTGAGGCATTATTTTTATATATACATTTTCTTTCCCTAAGTAGACTGTAAATTCTCCTAAGGATTTAGCAAACCTAAGAAAAAATACCAAAAATATGGACCACACTTAACAAATGCCACCAATGACAATCCTCACCAGACGAAGACCAACAAGACATGAAGAACACACTGCTGGCTCCTGCGAGCCAGTTACCCACAGTCGCATCATCCTGGAGGCAGATTCGGTTGTGAGAGTGTATGTAATGTCTTGTTGCGTGACTGTATGCGTTTCAAGAGAGCATTCCAAACAAAGCATTCAACAGTATGTGAAGTAGCAACATAACAGTCCTGTTAAAAACAAGGTATTTCCAACAAGGACCTACTGTGCAGCACAGGGAACTCTGCTCCATGTTACAGGGCAGCCTGGATGTGAGGGGACTCTGGGGGAGAACAGATACATGCACATGTATGGCTGAGTCCCTGTGCTGTCCACCTGAGACTATCACATTGTAAATTAGTTATATTCCAATATAAAATAAAAAGTTAAAAAAATGTATTCAGAATACACAAATAAAAAAATCACATTTCACTCCACCACTTACCAAGAGTCAAAATATTTTTCTGATCATGTAACAGGAATTTGGTCCTCTATGTTATTTTTTTAGAACTCTATTAGAAATAACATAGTAAGTTCTAGTTACTCTTAACTAGCAAGCTGTTAAACATAAATAGGGACACAATGGGCCAAAATTCACTAATTTACCCAAAGCACAAGGATAATATATTGACTTTTTCCCTTTAAAAAACTACTACTCAAAATGAATCATTTAACTAGTTACTCATTTAATTAACTCTTATGAAGGGACTAATATGTGTCACCTCACCAGGTGATAAGCCATACAGGGTTCGTGCCCTGATGAAACCAATCCGCGTGTAGAGATGCAACAAACACAAAAGTAAAAGGACAAGATGATTTCCAAATGGTGTAACTTGGAAGGGAGAGGAAAGAAGACTAATTTAGACTAAATGGTCGGGGAAAACTTCACTGAAGAGGAGGCAAACAAAGGAAGTCTTACTCATTCACACTACATCCCAAGTGAAATATTGCAAGTTCAATATGAAGCACCAGAAACTGGTGGTTTCACTGTTACCCTAACAGTTAAGTAAATTACAAGGGGCCAAAGGTTACAAAATTACCAACATTATGCATCCCTAAAGTTAAACATGAGATATAAGTGAGGGTATCTGGAAGTAGAGCGTTGCCACAACAAATACTAAAAATGTGGAAATGGCTTTAGAATTAAGCAATGGGTAGAAGCTGAAAAATTTTTGAGAAGCAGGATGCAAAAAGCCAAGATTTGCCTTGGACATGCTTTTAAAAACACAGATATTAATGGCTCCCTTGGTGAGACTCAGAAGAAAGTAAGGAAGATGGTAGAGAAAACTAAATACCATCACAAACAGACTGTCAATAAACAGGTGAACTTAACATGTGCTGCTGCTGAGGATTTGGATGAAAAGGAGGAACATATTATTAGAAACTAGAGGAAAGGGAATCCTTGTTATTTCATGGCAAAGCGTAAGTGAATTATGTTCTGCAGTTATGTGGAAAGCAGAACTTGTGAACTATAAACTTGGATATTTAGACAAGAAGATTGGCAAGCAAACTGTTGAAGGTGCAACCTGTTTTTTTCTTACTGGTTATAGGAAAATGGGAGAGGAAAAAAGTACAAAATCAAAGAATGCTGTCAGATCACCATCATACAGACAAGAAACAGGCTGATAAAACGGTGCTACCTTTCCTTGAAAAGAAAGGATGAAAACTGAAGGATGGAGTCCAGAGGCCAGAAAGTGAAGCAGAGTCACCAAGAGTGTTCATAGGCCTTGGACCTAAAGTAGTTTGCAAAGTGTATGGGACCGAATACGCAGTACTTTTTCTTTCCACTTTATCCCTTTTTGAATGAGAATGACTATTACTGGTATCCTGATACTTTTGAACCGTGGTGCTGGAGAAGACTTGAGAGTCCCTTGGACCGCAGAGATCAAACCAGTCAATCCTAAAGGAAATCAGTCCTGAATATTCATTGGAAGGACTGATGTTAAAGTTGAAGCTCCAATACTTTGGCCACCTGATGTGAAGAACTGACACACTGGAAAAGACCCTGATGCTAGAAGAGATTGAGGGCAGGAGAAGGGGACGGAGGATGAGATAGTTGGATGGCATCACCTACTCGATGGACATGAGCTTGAGCTAGCTCTGGGAGTTGGTGATGGACAGGGAAGCCTGCCGTGCTGTAGTCGACGGGGTTGCAAAGAGCTGGACACGACTGAGTGACTGAACTGAACTGATGCCTGTTTCATAGGCTATGCATTCTTACTATATTCTGGGAGCAGAGTGTTTTCTATTTTCACAGGTTCACAGATGAAAAGAAATTTGGTTCCAGTATGAATTATATGAAGATTCTCACCCATACCAGAAGTAGAGTCTGAGATCTGGATGAGATTTCGGGTGTTGAGTTCATGCCATAAGGGGCGGAGACTTTAAAGAGATCAAACCAGTCAATCCTAAGGGAAAGCAAACCTGAATAGTCACTGGAAGGACTGATGCTGAAGCTGAAGCTCCAATAGTTTAGTTACCTGATGTGAAGAGCCGACTCATTGGAAAAGACCTTCCTTCATGCTGGGAAATATTGAGGGCAGGAGGAGAAGGGGGCGACCGAGGATAAGGGGGTTGTATGGCATCACCAAATCAGTGGACATAAGTTTGAGCAAACGCCGGGAGACAGCGGGGGACACTAAGGCCTGGCGTGTTGCGGTTCACGAGGGTGCAGAGTCGGACACGACTTGGTGGCTGAAGAGCAACAACAACTGCTTTTTGCACGTGGGATGGACATGAATCTTTGGGAGCCAGAGGGCAGATCATAGGAGACAGAATAACAGTCCCCAAAGATGCCCATGTCCCCAGTCCCTAGAATCTATGAGCATGTTATCCTACAAAGCACGGAACTTTGCAGATGTGATTCAAGACTCAGCTTGAGATAAGTCTGCTATCCTGGACTATTTGGGCGGGCCCAAAGTGATCACAAAGGTCCTTATGGGTGAAGGCGGTAGACAAGAGAGTGATGCTCCATGACAAAGACTCCACTAGCCACTGCTGGCTTTGTAGACGAAGCAGAGGCCATGAGCCAATGAAAGCAGGTAGTCGCCAGACAGAGGTTGGATTCTCTTCTACAACCTCCGAAACAAAAGCAGCCCCAACATCATCTTGATTTGAGTTTGTTATAAGGCTCTGACCTACAGAAATGAAAAGGTAATAAACTGTGCATTGTTTTAAGCCACTAAGTTTATGGTAATGAATGTTCATTTTAAAATTATCTTTGTCCCATTTCTGTTAGGATTTTTAGTCCCACTTCTGTTAAAGTTTTTAATTAGTATTTAACAAATTATAACAGAATGCAGCCTAAGCATTACAAAATCAGGTGCAGTTGACTTTAGCTTATTCAACTCAAATGTGATCTGGGATCCAGTTTCACCAGTGTCACACTCTAGGATGTCAGACATTGGGTCACTACAAGCCAGAACATGTGACCAAAAAATACATGACTTAGAAATATGACAAATACATCAGGTTCTCCCATGTAAATTTGTGGTATACTGAATTTTCCAAGGTAGAGAGAAGTGCATAACAAAATACAAATTAAGACTGTTATTGGACACTCAATTGTCTTAAAAATCATAGCACTCTTTTCAAGGTTTAAATAACATCTTCCACCACATCCTATAACATAGGTATCATATTTGAATGCAGAGTTCCAAAGAATAGCAAGGAGAGATAAGAAAGACTTTCTCAGTGATCAATGCAAAGAAACAGAGAAAAACAATAGAATATAGACTACTCGATAGAAAAGAATATAGAATAGAATATAGAACGATATATAATACAATATATATTGTATTATACAATACAATATATAAATATATACAACAATATATAAAACAATACAGAACAATAGAATATAGAACAAAAGACTATAGAGATCTCTTCAAGAAAATTAGAGCTACCAAGGGAACATTTCATGCAAAGGTGGCACAATAAAGGACAGAGATGGTATGGACCTAACAGAAGCAGAAGAGATTAAAAAGAGGTGGCAAGAATACACAGAACTATACAAAAAAGATCTTCAAGACCCAGATAACCACAATGGTGTGATCACTCACCTACAGCCAGACATCCTACAGCCAGACATCCTAGAATGTGAAGACAAATGAGCCTTAGTCTACGAACAAAGCTAGTGGAGGCGATGAAATTCCAATTAAGCTATTTCAAATCCTATAAGATGATGCTGTGAAAGTGTTACACTCAATATGCCAGCAAATTTGGAAAATTCAGCAGTGGCCACAGGACTGGAAAAGGTTAGTTTTCATTCCAATCCCAAAGAAAGGCAATGCAAAAGAATGTTCAAACTACTGCATAATTGCACTCATCTCACACGCTAGCAAACTAATCCTCAAAATTCTTCAAGCTAGGCTTCAACAGTATGTGAACTGTGAATGTCAAGATGTTCAAGCTGGATTTAGAAAAGGCAGAGGAACCAGAGATCAAATTGCCAACATGCGTTGGATCATCAAAAAAGCAAGAGAGTTCCAGAAAAACATCTACTGCTTTATCGACTATGCCAAAGCCTTTGACTATGTGGATCACAACAAACTGTAAAAAATTCTTCAAGAGATGGGAGTACCAGATGACCTGACCTGCCTCCTGAGAAATCAGTATGCAGGTCAAGAAGTAAGTTAGAACTGGACATGGAACAACAGACTGGTTCCAAATAGGGAGAGGAGTGTGTCAAGGCTGTATACTGTCACCCTGCTTATTTAACTTATATTCAGAGTACATCATGCGAAATGCCAGGCTGGATGAAGCACAAGCTGGAATCAAGTCTGCTGGGAGAAATATCAATAACTTCAGATATGCAGATAACTCCACCCTTATGGCAGAAAGCAAAGAGGAACTAAACAGCCTCATGATAAAAAGTGAAAGAGGAGAGTGAAATAGTTGGCTTAAAAGTCAACATTCAGAAAACTAAGATCACAGCATCCAGTCCCATCACTTCATGGCAAAAAGATGGGAAAACAATGAAAACAGTGACAAACTTTATTTTGGGGGGCTTCAAAATCATTGCAGATGGTGACTGCAGCCATGAAATTAAAAGATGCTTGATCCTTGGGAGCAAAGCTATGACCAACCTAGACAGCATATTAAAAAGCAGAGACATTACTTTGTCAACAAAGGTCCGTCTAGTCAAAACTATGGTTTTTCCAGTAGTCATGTATGGATCTGAGAGCTGAACTCTGAAGAGAGCTGAGGGCCAAAGAATTGATGCTTTTGAACTGTGGTGTTGGAAAAGACTCTTGAAGAGCCCCTTGGACTGCATGGAGATCCAACCAGTCAATGCTAAAGGAAATCAGTCCTGAATATTAATTGGAAGGACTGATGCTGAGGCTCCAATACTTTGGCCACCTGATGCAAAGAACTGACTCATCTGAAAAGACCCTGTTGCTGAGAAAGACTGAGGGCAGGAGGAGAAGGAAAGAACAGAGGATGAGATGGTTGGATGGTATTGCCGACTTGATGGACGTGAGTTTGAGGAGGCTCCAGGAGTTGGTGATGGACAGAGAGGCCTGGCATGCTGCAGTCCATGCAGCCGCAGAGTCAGACAGTACTGAATGACTGAACTGAACTGATTTACTATCATTGATAAATTAATTTCATGTTCTTTATAGCTGAGTCCAAAAATAAAGAATAAAAAATGAGACCTAGGCTTAATAAAAAAAAATTATTTTAAGGAATAATACTACACTATAAGGACATAAATGACTCTCCTCAGATATCCATTGTCATTTATTTTACCTAACATGTCAAATAAATATTACGACTGTGAAAAGTTCTTATTAAAAAAAAAATTTACTGAGCCAATCAACCTGCTTTTAGATATCATGCACTTATTTGGTTGTCATTTACTTTTACTGTTTCCTTTCTGTTTACATTCCCATCAATACTAAAACTGGCAAAGTATAAGGTTTATATTCTAAGTGAATCCTAGTCCTACACAAGATATTAACATAATTAAGAACTAAATATGGGCTTGACAAAATAAAAGGGTTGTCAGGACAACTTACAAAGATCCTCTTCCTGAAGTTTCACAATAGTTTGGGAAGCGGACAGGGCGTAAAGCGAAATCACGCTGGAAGCCAGAGTGCAAATATGCTCTACTATATGCCAAGCATTCCTGTTTGGAGAAGAATGGCGCCCTGAGGAAAAGAGTGAGAGGACAGAGGGAAGCCAGGTCTACAAGAAAGCCTTTATTCTACAGGCAAAGGAGAAGTCAAGAATGGTTTTCTGGACAAGGAGTTAGCGTGATACCTACTGCAGGCTAGAGGTGAATGCAGGGCAAATGCAGGAAAGTCTACTGCAACTGGGCTGCCAGAGGCAGAGCAGAACCTGAACTAGAAAAAATGAGAATGAAAAAGAGAAGATACAGAAATATCAGCACTTTCAAAACATACATCAACACCACCTGTGGCTTCTATCATAGTAACTGCTAATACAAAGCAGGTGGGGGAGAAAGAGAGACTCAACCTCTGTTGAAATACCAGATCCACTCACTCACTCAAGGAACTTTCTGACATCTAAGATCCTGAGCCAACTCTAAGGAAACAGCTAAAGCAATGCAAAATCCAAAGTTCTGCAATGCCATAATTTCTCAACTAGAGGAGTCACGGGAAAAGTTTAAAGAAAGCAAAGTGATGAATGGTATAGTTTCTCAAATAGCTCGTGGGTGGTAGGAATCGAAAAATATTCACCAAGTAAAAGAGATCCAGTTCCTCACCTCACTTTAAGAAGTTAAAGAAGGAGATAAAACGTGTGGATTTGTATTTGTTTGTTTGTGGGGATGACTCCGGTGGAGGGAAGGATAATGGGTGGAGTGAGGGAGAATAACAGCTCAAAGTTTCAGAATCAAATAATTTAAAAACAATTCGTAAAAATTTTATTGGCATATTCTCTAGCCTCATATATCATTGAAAATTATCATAAAATATGTAATAAGTACCCATATGTACAATATAGTCTCACTGAAACAGGTCTAATGATATACCCTTAAAAAGATAGTAAGTTGTAACATCCTCAAAGATATAACAATAACATTTTCCCTTGAGACAGTCACATATAATGAAAAGAAAATTTTCACTATCAAAATAAGTTTTTTTCTTTAGGATTACTACTCTAATACTAAAGCCTGAAAGCTAAATCTAAAAGGTTGAACCACTTAAACCCTGACCCAACTGTCTTTAGGTCAATTAGACTAGGTCCTCTGTTTTGTAAGGCCTAATTCACTGCTCCTAATAAGGATAGTGAAATACCTTTGAGTTAAAATATATACATTTGTTCCCAATAACATAGACATCCAGTACCAAAAACTTTTTACTTATGTGTGTCTTATACCTGAATCTCTCAACCACGATGTCTAAAATGATAACTCTTGCCTTAATAAAAAATGAAATATAACAGACTATTTACTACACCATCTTAAAGGTACCTTAGGTGCTTTATGCCTTAAATAAAAAAAAATCATTTGATGAGAAAAAAAAATAAAGAGAAAGAAAACCTGATGTAAATGGAATTGACATTGGTTATAGGTTACCTAGAAACCATTTTATATTTCTAGATGATTCAGTTGCTGCATTTTACATGGAATGATTTAATTGAGCTCTTTACACACTAAGAACTAAAAAAAAAAAAAAAAAAAAAAAAAAATCCCCAAAAGAACCAAAGGTCAACACTTCACTGCTAAAGTCAAACTAGGAAAAAGAAATATTTTTTCAAACATTCCAAGAATAAGCCAACATTCTGTTTAAAGAAACTAGAATGTTGGAACTCTGGGCAAAAGGGTAGAGGGTAGCATGGGAGTAAGACAGAGGAGGAGGAATGCTGGGCCAATAATATGATCCTGTGATGGGATTTCTACAGAGAAAAGGTGTGGGAACAGCACAAGACTAAAGCTAGAAAAGAGAGCTGAAAAAATTTAGCTACCTAAAGATTTTAAGCCATTTTGAAAGCTTTCTAATGTTACTGATATGAAGAAACAAAACTCCTTAATTTCTTCTGAAAATGGTAACTCTGTTACACCTCTCTCAGAGCTCTTACTACAGTTCATGGTACAGATCCAAATTCAGGTTCTACCCTACATATTCAGTATATATTTTTCAGTCTAGAAGAGCTACTCTCAGCTGAGATTAAACTTGCCCCTAGGGGATGTTTGGGAGTTACCTGAGACATTATTTGGAAGCCAAAGATTCTGCTAGGTTTCCTATAAGGCACAACACAGCTTGCACAACAAAGAGATAATTTCATCCAAAATGCCAACAGTGCTAAATTTGACAAATACTGATCTCTTCTGAATATGAGATCAACTCCTTGAACCCTTATCCTTGTCCATTTCTAATAGACATCTACTTAAAGCATAGAACCATACCAGAGGACCCATTTTTCAATGCTTTAAACAAACATGGTGGATGGCTGGCTCAAACTGAGCATCACACAATACACGGAAATAATACATCAGAGCAGGAGTGCACAAACTGCTGGAAAGAGAACTTTTCAATCCTTTTTCCATTTTCGTCTCAAGTACATTCCATTTGAAAGAGGAGCACCTATATGTTTCCATACCAAGGTATGTCCCTTCTGTGTTCAAGATACTAAAAATATATTGACTTCCTCAAAAGACAATTTCTTATTAATGTAAAAACTTAGGGAAACAGTGTGAACTGAGGAAGATTTACTCTGGGTAGGGGGAGGGGCGGAAAAACCACCAGGTCTCTAAAATGCAAAGTTATTTCACAGTTTACTTGTAGAATGACTCAGATCATTATTACTTTTAGTCATGCTAAGTTTGCAGCTTCTAAGCCTACTAGTAATGGAGGAAAAAAAAAACCCCATTTTTCCTGCAGTCATTAAACCAATGAAACAGAAGCTTACTGAAAATAGGCTTGTGCAATAGTATTTATTTTATTATAACGGTTACAAAAAGAAAAGCAGTCTCTGGAGTGCAAATAAAGATTCTGAGAAATCTTTCACCTACTTCACTACCTATAGGTAGGGTGGTGTGGTGCGTTTGCGGGGGGGTGGGGTGGGCGGGCAAACAAAAGAAAATCCTAACTTACACATCGAAAATCTTAAACTGTGAATATTTTCCGAATGTATCCCTCAATCAAAATCCTGGATTACTCTTTTCACGTTCCCTTCCTTCAAACTGGAAAAGCAGAGCGTCTCGCCACCAGAACAATACTAAGAACAAATAAAAGCCTTGCGCCGACCTGGCAGATCCCATTCATCAGAAGCCCTGGCAGCAGAGAAGAATCCTGCTGTCCCGTGTGACCCACTCACGCCTTTCACATCGGTTTTACTGAAGCCAATGTTACCCAACTTCGGTGGTTCCCATGTCCCCACAGTATTAAAAAAATCCAAGCATAGCCTACTTCCCCTACGCAAGGTAAATGCAATCAGTGCGCCTTTAACACTTACTGAGTCGCCATAGAAGTTCACCAGAAAGACACAATTCAACCCTAAGGAGGCCCCACAAAAGGTGCACTGATTCACAAAACGTGGCACTCCTGACATCCTCGAGGAAACCACAACCGCGATACGATGCCCTGTACGCAGGGTTTTAGCGCGGCGGGTGCTTTTATTTCTTTTTCGCCAATGCCCTTTCATTTTCATAAAGCTGAGCTAACTTAAAAGAAGGGGGCTTCCTCGCGAACCGCTCCTGGGCTCCT